>NC_084861.1:1302500-2565709 GCF_951802175.1 Populus nigra | reverse complement strand
TTAAAACAACTCATGATTAACAAGAATTAATGCTAAACATCAACAATTATAGATTAAAGGCCAAGAATCTCCCATGCATGACACAAACTTCATTCCTTGAAAAACTTTTCTAGCCCCAGCACCAAATTTCTAGCATCATCTCATCTTCAAAATTAAAAATGGCAACTCTATATACAACTAGTAATCAAAGGAAAAAAGAAAAAAAGAGTGATCTAACGAAGCATAAACACGTGTCGAATTCCAACAAGGACAAGAGGAAAAAAAAAAGCTGTTAAGGATATGAAAACGTACCACAAAGAAGAATTTCCATGATGTTTCTGAGAGGTCACCAAAGCATAGAGACGATACAAAACCAAAAGGGAGACGGAGGAAACGCGTGTCGAGCAAGACAGAGAGATGAAAGTAGCGGTCGTCATGATTTCTCTTTGCTTCTCTAAATATTCCCATTACTTGACATTTCTTTGCTAATTTTTATGCACAAAATTCGGCTTTTATCTGCCATTATTTTCACTCTCTGATTTTTTTTTATTGTTAATTAATACAATCCTTGATAAATAAATAAAAAGTAAGCTAACCAGCTTAATTTTATATAGTTGAAAAAAAAATCCATAAAATTTGTAGATTGAAGAAGGCTTGTGAGTAGGGTCGATTCCAAGGAGTGGCCCTGGCCTCCCAAGGCTCAAAACTTTTGCTGACTCCCCTTGTAAAAATATAATATATTTGGTCCTTTTTGTTTCAAAACTCTTAATTTGACCCTGAAAATGTAAATATTAATCTTTTTTTTCCTTGAAAGAATTATTTTCTTGGCAAGTTTAACCATACAAATATAGAAATCATCTCTCCATCTTGAAAGATATTAATTTGGTCCAATTTTCTCAAAACAACTTTAGTCTAAGATCCGATATTTTATTTTTGTGTAACATATTTATGTATTTTCTTATTAGGGGAGAAGAAGTTGACCCCACCTGCACGTCAGTATTCTCCTCTCTGCTTGCTCGGGAAAATCTCTCGTCTTCTCTTCAGGTTGTAAAATGCCTATCTCGCAGCAAAATGTGTACTACTGCTGTATTATTTATGTGATTCTGTCCAGATCTCATCACCAAGCATGGAATCACTCTGTCAAGCCAAACATTCGAAGGCTTATTAATCAAAATAGATTGCATAACCATTCCATTTTTTTTATACAAGTACACAAAATTTCCTCCTGATCTGGGAATTACAGACAGTTGTAATTTATCTTCTTAAACAATTATGATGCTCATGTTTCCTGCCTCAATAAAAGAAGAGATTTTCATGAACGCGAAAAACACAAAAGAGCCAAGCATTTCTGCAGCCTAATTTTATACAGAGGGGAGATCGCAACAATGACAGTACTAACATGTTCCTTTATAAAGACAGAAAGTGTGCCTGTGCTCCAGATCGTCCAACAACGTTCATCAGAAGTGATGAATTCGACGGTGAATCTGTTAGGTATAAAGAAACGGAATGTAAGCAACCAGATAAATGCACGCATAAGACCTTCGTTGGCATTTGCAACGAAAAATAAAATGAAAAAAACGAAGAAAGGACTCTCCTTCCTGGTATAACTATCGTTAAACGGAAGCTATAGAATGGCTTGGCTTACTTTAGAGTGCTAAATCGGATGATTTGTTTGATGCTGTTTTCATATTTTCCTTTTATAAATCTTGCAGGTGTACATGCTGAAGGTTGAAGGAGTTGCATTTCGGTTTTTACCCCATCCAGTTCAAGTAAAGAATGCATTAGACGTCGGTTCTGATGAGTTGGTTATCAACAGGGAGACGGAGCTAGGATTATTCGATAGAGGCTAAAATAATATAAAAATATATAATTTTTTTTTAATTTACTGTATATGTATATGAATTGTAAAAAAAGAAACTGTATGATTTAGTTTTGTTCAAAGAAATAACTACAAACATATGACAATCTTTATATAAGATAAGAGGTTTAAAACAATACCAAATTAAGTCAAAGTTATGAAGTTAATTTCATCTTCATAATGTATTCATCACTTTAATTTTGTTGGTCTTTATACCAATCAAATATAAATATACAAAATATATAAGAAACATTAGATAAAGTGATGCATTATTTATGTTTGATAAAACTTTGAAATAAAGTAAAAAATAATAAAGAATGATTCTTACATATTTATTTTAATTGTGCTCGTCGTTCTTTCATAGAGTAGAAATCATCGATTATCATATCACTTGTGAATCTTTCAGCAATTTCTTTTTTTATATAGACAATCAAATAATTTGCAAGAAAATTATCCTCCATCCAATTGCAAAGTCTTGTTTTAACAATCTTTATCGCCGAAAAAGCTCGTTCAGTAGTTGTTGTCGAAACAGGAAGAGTCAAAATAAGTCGAATCAACCTGTCAACAAGTGGATAAATTGTTGATTTTTTTGTTTCAACCAATCCTTGACATAATTCAGTAATCGATGACATATTCTTTAACTTTGGATGATTGGGTACATCAAGCTCATAATGCTGCAACTGAAATCTCAAATGAGTTTTTTCTTGGTCAGAAAAGTCTTCAGGATAGAACTTGTTAACAAGTAAGCATATATCTTCAACACTGAATAATTTATAGTTATTTTTAGGATCTAAAGTTGTGCTCAACTTAAGAAGCTCGATCGTCTGCTCATTGAATCTATTATCTAGCTCTTGCAACTGTTGATTAATGATAGCTGTATATATCAACTCGATAGTGATGCTCAACTGTTATTGATTTTGTTTTACGGCGAGATCGTCCCACACTAGAAAAACAAGCATCCATATCAGGAACTTCAATGTCTTGATGCTTACAAAATGATGTCATTCTTCTAAAATAGTTTCCCAGCCATCATCTCTTAACTTCTGAATTAAAGTCTTTGTGGTAGTCACCAAATGCATAGCATTTAAAATGTCTTGAGATTTCTGTTGCAAAGCTTGGCAAAGAACATCAATAATTCCCATAACATTCTTTATTATATGCAAGATGAATGCAAAATCAAATGACATTAGCAACTTAAATGAAAACACCGCATCATCACGTTGAGAATAAGTAGATCCATCTAAAGCGATGTTTCCAAAAACCAAGCAAGTTGCCCCATACATTTTTATCAAACTACAAATTGATTTGAAATGCGAACTCCATCTGCTATCTCCAGGTCGTTGCAAACCACCTACTTGATTAACTCCTTTACCCGTTTCAATCTCACCAATATCAACGAAATGTTCAATTATAGCTGCTTGAAAAGCCCGTAATTCATCATTACGCTTGCAAGAAGCACTAACAATGTTAATAATAAAAATCAAGTTCTGAAAGAAAGTGTGAACATCAGATATTTCTCTAGCTGCAACAATAAAAGCCAATTGTAATTGATGAGCTAAGCAATGTACATACTATGCATAAGGGTAATCATTAATGAATAAAGCTTGCAATCCATTCCACTCTCCACACATATTACTAGCACCATCATACCCTTGACCCCTAATATTTTGAACATGAAGATTATGATGAGATAAAACAAAGGAAATCTTTTTCTTAAGAGTTGAAGCAGTTGTATCTTTGACATGAACTATATCCAAAAATCGTTCTCGTATAAATCCACTTCTATCAACAAACCTTATAACAAGGGTTATTTGCTCTCTTCTGGATTCATCTCGAGCTTCATCAACAATTAAGCAAAATCTTGCATCACCAATGTCATGACGAATTGAAGAATGAACATTTCTAGCAAAGACATGCAAAATTTCTTTTTGAATTTGATGCGAGGTGTATTTAGCATTTTGTGGAGCATTATACAAAACAAGAGCACCTACTTGTTCATTGTATGATGCTAAAAGTTACAACATTTCAAGAAAATTACCTCGGTTTTTTTATTCTGGACGTTCATCATTCTCTAAAAGCACATGCTTGAAATGTGAGCCAACGAACAATATCTATTGAAGCTTTAATACGCAATCGATTATTTAGAATTTCTTGAGTAGTTTGCCTCTTAACTACCTTCTCAATATGATATAACTGATTTTTCAAATTTTCCAAACACTTGGTAGCAAATCTATGAGCTGAATTCAGACTTTTTCCCATATGAGTTAAAAAAGCACATCGTTTCTCATCATTAACTTTCTTCCAACAATTGAATCCTTTAACAGTAAATGTATCTGATCCTGACTTTTCAAATGACTTACTTGAAAATAGATAGCAAGGGAAACAAAATGCAGTATTTTTCTCTGAATATTCAAGTCATGGATAACTTTTGAACCAATGAGACTGAAATCGACGATGATGTTTTTTTACTAGTCAGCGGATATTCAGACATCAAAGGTTGATATGGCCCCAAATTAATGTATGCCCTTCTAATTTCATCTTGTTGATTAACTGGATATTCCCAAATTTGAGGATGATTGCTTGGATCTCTAATAAGATGAGCAGTGTCGATTCTAGTTGGAGGCTGCTCATTAATCAATGCAGATTCTTCATAAACTGAAGCACATTGGGGTTGTTCAACTATAACTTCAACATTACACATTGGAGTTGATTTACTAGGCTGTGAGTTATCAATATTTTTCCTCTTTTTCTCAAAAAAAGAATCAATTCTTCTTATTTTGTTAATGGTTCAACCTAAAATCAAAACATCATAAATTTTTATTGTTTCCTATTTAAAAAATAAATACAAATAACGATGTGTTAAAGCAATAATCAGAACCAAAAATAAATTTTTACATGTAAACAACACTGACATATGAAAGTAAAATTAACATATTAAAAAAAGAAATTGATATATAAAAGCATATCTAACATAAAAAATGGGATTACTGGTTCCTAAATAAGAAAACTTACACTGAATCAAAGTTGGGTATACGCTCTTCAAAAAACTCAATTTAGCTAGAAAGATTGTGTCTAATTGTATATTGGACCTGGTGATAGTAAGGTACACATGAGAAAAAATTGATAATTTTGGTGGCTCTGCTAAAAACAAAACATAAAAAAATCCAAGCATAATTGAAACAAACAAACCCATAAAATATATCCAATTAATTAGAAAAAACAATATTCACTATAACAAGAAATAAAAAATGGTAAAACTAGTAGATCTGAAAAAAAAAGCAAAATTATATATATATATATATATATATATATATATATATATATATATATATATATATATATATCAAATTCTTAACAAACATAAAAAAAATTAAATTACTAATTACTAATTACCTTGATGAAGAATTAATTGGCAGCAGCTTTGCTTTACCTTTACCTTTATGCTTTGTATTATTAATATTTTCGGTTAGGGTTGCAGAGAAGAAAAAGAGAGAGACAGTAAAGAAAATGAATAAAATTAAAAAACTTATTTAGCCTTTTACATAGAGATACAGAGATATAGCTTTAAAATGAAACATAACTAATAAAATAATAATTTTGTATTAAAAAGTCTATTATTTATTATATCTTAAAAAAAAGTTTTGCAGGGGCCCGGGCCCCTGCTGGCCTCCCCCTGGTTCATCCGCTGGTTATCAAAGCAGTGCTTGTTAACATGGAAGAAAAAACAATATCAAAAGGAAAAGGAAAAGCTCTAGCAGAAAATTAGTAAATAAATGAAAACACTTACAAAATTTTTTCGTTGGTATATTACAATGATCTTTACCGATATACTTTTTTATCCTTGTATTATTTGGAAACACCAATAAAAAACTTCTCACAATATATACTGAGGGACTAAAGAATGAAAAAAAATCAAACAATATGATAACATGTAACTTTTATAGACGACATTATCAATGGTAAAGTACATCCATAAATATGCCGACGAAAAAATTTTCTTGGTATATTTCGAGAAAAAAAAGGCAAATCATACGGTGACGTGATATTTTTACCAATAGAATGTCGTCGGTAATGTCATCAATGATAAATAATTTATGACCTGGCGATAGACCCTCCTCTCCCCTCCTCCATTTCTCCTTTTTCATTATGCATTTTTATTTTTGCAACAAACAATCACCCCCTCCCCTCAATTTCAACAGATTTCAACCTTCCACAACAAATTCGGTCACTACAACACTCAGTTTTTCAGCATTCGTGTTCTGATTCAAATTTATTGAAGATTCTCCACTTTAAGTAAACAAATCTATCATTTTTTTTTATTTGAACTCAATTTTAAATTGTTAATTTTTTTTTGCATATTTTTTTGTAGTATATGTATTTTATTTTTGTGTTTACTTGTTTTATAGTTTTTTCTCATACAAATTGGTTATATGGATTTATAATTTATACATATTAGAGTTTGTTTTAGATTTTATGAAAAGAAGAAACATGTCCTTTCTGTCTTGACTATTTTCATCTTTTCTATTTTCAAATAATATCCAATCTTATATTAATATTAAAATTTTTCATCAATTTATCTTCGATGAAGGTTATGCCATTAATAAAAAAACTAAACCACGAGAGAAAAACATTATAGATATGTCTTAGAATACAGTACATTTAATAATAAAATTATGTTTTTGCCCTTGACTGGAAAATCAAATTAATTGGCTTTGAGGGGTAAAATGGTCTTTTTACAGGATTAATCGTCATTCTTATTTGTTTTGGGGCAATACTGTCTTTTACTTTTTTTAATAATAGTAAAGTTACTATATTAACATTTAAAAGTTAAAAATCAAAACCTTTGATCTAGGGGCATTATAGGAATTTCATTTCCTAATGAACAATGTAATTACTCAATTGCCTTTATCATCCAATTTTTTTAGTCTTGACTTTCAGGGACTTGGATGTAATTTTATAATGATGTTTTTATTATTATTATTTAGTCCTATAGCCATTTTATTATTTGTATAAATAAAAAATGAAAAAAGTTATTGAGACGTAATTGGCACGCGTCATCTGCTCTATTGCCATCGTGCGACACGTGTGATTGAATCCAGTGGTCTTAGCCATGGTTTTGTCATATCATTTGAATCGTATCGGCATCCTCTTTCTCCCTAAGTGTGCATGGTGGTTTGGTCCAGTTTGGTATAAATTTGCTTTTTTTTTCCTTTATTTTCTCTCTATTTCACGTCAATTTATGTGCTGTCCCATGAAAAATCACATCATTCCTTCAGTTTTTTTCCCTTTAGATTTAGTCCATATTCTTTTAATTGTGGTTTTTAAGTTTGAAAAAATTGTTCTCTCAAATTTGATCGTCATTCTTTTTATTGCTATTTTTATTTTATTTTAGATGATTTATAAAATTGATTTCTTTTTGCAATTTCATCCTTCAATTTTTTTCTATATCAAATTTGATCCTCATTCTTTAAATTTTTAATTTTATGTTTTGGTAAGTTTTTTAGATTGATTTTTGTTTTTCAATTTTATTGTTCAACATTACATTGGTTAGGGATTGACCTTCTTAATCAAGCCGGGAGATTTCATTGGTTGCGATATTGTTTTTTATATATAATTTTATCCTTCACCATTAAATTGGTTGGGAATTGAGTTTTTTTATTAAGCCCGAGTATGAGATTTCACATGTTTTAATTTTTTAATATTAACTTAAATTTAGAAGATTCACCCAAGTTTTATTTGTTTTTCATGCTGTTAAATTATGGCTATTTTTTTATTCTATTAAATTAACTGAACTTAACTTTTACTTCTTTCATATTATTTTGGAATACTATCCTTGCTTCACCTTAACATTTTTCTTCTAGCGTCCAGAAAAATTCACCCCAGCTTGCGCCTTTGTGATGGCCGTCAGTGTAGGTTAAGTACTAGAGTTACCTTTTTATGTTTTTTTTTTTTAATTTTTAATTTTTTTTTAATCTTTAATATTTGGTTCATTACAATTAAGTTTTCTAATTTGTTTTGGTATGAGCTCCATGGTTTTATCACTATCTCTTATCCTATTTTGTAAGTTTCGCAGGTTAATTATGATTGGACCGAATTAATCTGATATGTCGA
Organism: Populus nigra; assembly: GCF_951802175.1. NCBI lineage: Eukaryota > Viridiplantae > Streptophyta > Magnoliopsida > Malpighiales > Salicaceae > Populus > Populus nigra. The sequence continues at coordinate 2,557,761 of NC_084861.1, read as the reverse complement.
TATATCATTATTATTTTTAGAAAATATTTTATTTAGCGTGTCACCAATTAAATATTTTTAAAATATTTCAGCTAGCATACAATTGAATTTTTCACTTTCTAATATTTTTATAATTTTTTTAATGTGAAAAAAAAAACCATTGAATAGTTGAATAGTACAGGTAAAAAAAAAAAGTTGTTATGAAGCTATGAAATGGACTATGGATGTGTTTACCTAACTACCTAAGAAGCAACCCAAGCTTGCCATCGCAGGTTTTGAGTATTCTTTTGGTTTGTTTTGACAGTATGGTTGTGGTTATTTTTCAAATAGCTTTTCGTATTAAAATACATGCTAATGATGTTTTTTTATTTTTTAAAAATCATTTTTGATATCAGCACATCAAAATGATTTGAAAATACTAAAAATATATTAATTTGAAGTTAATAAAAAAATAAAAAAAATTTAAATTTTATCAAAAACACTTTTAAAACGCAAAAACAAACAGGCCATTTATCTCTAGTTACCAGAAGCCCCAATTCAGGCTCCAAAATAAGTGTAGAGGTAGAATTTTCACATGCCCGTTCAAAGATTGTCATCAATATTTTTCAAGGGACCAGAATTAATCAGATCATTGTGTCGATTTTTCTCGGAAATTGACTACTTAACTAATCAAGACTCTTTCTTTCCTGACCAAGAACCGATTGTGACTTTTGATTTCAATGAAATGATCGATCATCTTTGCCCTCTAGCAGCTGAAATTGTTGGTAGTACAATGTCAACTATCTATACAAAAAGTCTCTAGCTGGAATTGTTGATGGTTGAAATTGAAAAAAATTTAGATTTACTTATAAAATTATGTTTGGAGAGTTTAGAATTCGTCATTTAATATTAGATTAATTGTGCAAGAAAAGATATATTATTTTCAGTACACTTTATAATTCAAGGTAAATTTCTCTTCGTGAATAAGTCTCTATCTTATCATATTAAATCCTAATAGTTCTAAGACCATAATTTTAACATTACATTTATTTTCTAGTTTATATATTTAATACTTAAGGATATATTTTATAGTATAATTTTATACTTTTAAATATTAAAGTTTACAGCTACATCCTAACACTCCGAATAACAAACTAATTGTTGTGGAATTTTTTATATTTTAGTCAAACCCTAATAAATAATCATAAACTGATTGTGATATCCATTTTGTATTTTTAAAACACGATAAAAATAATATTTTATTCTTTTTAGAAAATATGCATGAAAAACCTTTAGGATTTGACTGTATGCACGAAAGCAAAATATTATTTTGTTATTGTGAAATGAGAAATTTTTTATTTTTTATTTGGAATTTTTGAAATTTCAGAGAAAAATCATATCTTTTTAATACTGGATTCGTATTGTAAGTCTATGACTTAATATTAGATAAAATTGTTGGAAAAACACGTGAAGAACCCACAAATAATTTCAAAATGGTATTTGAAATTTTTTAGAATATATATATATATATATATATATATATATATATATATATATATATAACTTTAGATCTTCAGAAATCTTATTTTTATCTTTTTGTTATACGCTTTATCACACACCAATTAAATTGTTTTTGTTTTTTTTAAGACATTCAAAATTGAAATGATTAGAAACGAGGAATACAAAAAAGATGTGACGTATTAGTTTATTCTCTTGTAGCTAAATATTAAAAGGAATAATTATTTTTAATGAGTGAGTTCAAATATGGAAATTAATGACGCATGTTAATTGTATTAGGATGATGATAATTACACTGTTATTTGGTGGATTTCCATTTACTAATATATCTCTCATTGTAAAACCAACATAAAGAAAATAATTACATATCATTTAAACAATCATAAAAATAAAAATAAAAATTAATTTAAATCAAATTATAAGAAAAAAAATTGAAAAAAAAATTCAAACAAAATATATAACAATCAAACAAAATATATAACAATCAAATTTGATAACCAAATTTGATATAATCAGTAAATAATATAATATTTCTAAATTTTTTACAACTTCTAAAAAATATTTTCCATCCAAAATAAAACCAAAATTTTTTTGATATGAAATTGTTTTTCGTTGACCGGAAAATATTTTTTATTGACCAACTTTTCTAATGACAAACAAACACAAACAAATTTAAAAAATAATTTTTTAAAAAATGATTTTCAAAAAATAAACACACTAATCTTAATCTTATTGAAACCAATCTTAATCTTATTGAAGATTTTATGCAGAGGATTCTTCCATCATTGATTCTTGAATTATGCAATCAATTAATTTCTTTTTAACACAACTTTACTCGGTCAACATCTATCATATATATATATATATATATATATATATATATATATATATATATATATATATATAAATAATTGGAGAGTTGTCATGGTGAAGGGGGGAGGGGACAGGTTACCGATTTTGGATGTTGTGTGATCAAAATTTGGTGATATTTATTTTTCATGGCAATTAAGAAATTAATTTCAGCCCTTCTCCCACCCAAAAAAGAAGTTGAGGTGTATTTTTTTGTCATGTTTTCTTTTTCATATTCCAGTGGTTGATAAGAAATTTGTCGTAAGCTCCATGGCTGGTGAGCTCTGACTGGAACATCTTCCTGCTTGTTCCCTTGCTCATACATGTTCCCATCTTTAGCAGGTTCATAAATTAAACATGACAATGATTGAGAGATAAATGCCTCAACTCAGAGGGTCTGTTTGGTTTTAATTGTTGTGCCTGTGTTTTATTTTTAACTACATATTCATGTGTTATTTAGTACTGCGGTCCATCTTTATCCTTCAAAATATTTTTGCTTCTTTTTTTTTTATTGTTTTGATCTGCTGATGTTAAAATTAAATTGTAAAAAAAATATTATTTCGATACATTTCAAAGCGAAAAAGCATCTTAAAAAGCAACATCTACTACATGTCAAAGAAACATCTCAACCAAATAGCTTAAGCTTTTTAGATAAGATCCACGCTACTTTGTGTTTAATTTTTATTAAATAAATAGAGATGGTGATATTCGAACTCGTGACCGCTTGGTCATCAAAGCTTTGATATCATGTCAAAAAATCATATCAACCCAATAACTTAAAAATTTTAAATGAGATTTCAGAATATAATTTATATTACTTTTTAATGCTATACTATTAAATAAACACTCAATCTTATTTGATTATTAAAGTTTTTTGTGTAGTTTTACCTGGATTGCACTAAAAACTCTTCCATTAAACATGATTAATAATAAAAAAAGCTACAATTTGTAGCCTACTAAACCAAGCCATTGATAAATCATGCATCTACAATTTGCAATTATTTTCAAATATAATTTAAGCCACTAGCATCAAATTGGTATAATAAATTTATTTACACATGATAGTTATATGTTAATTATATATTGATGTCAACTCCACGACAGTGTAGTAGTACTAATGTACTATATAAATTACAAGGGATCCATGCCCATGTACATCCCCTCGAGGGACCAAATGATTTTGAAAGGGGAAAAAAAAAAGAAAATAAGATTCCTGGATTCTCATATCTTTTACTTTACAGCATAATTTTCAATCCTGATTTGGTATCAGGTTCGGTTTAAAACTCGAGTTCTAGATTTTAACCTGATCACTAGCTTGCTCAGGTTAATTTTTTCAAATCAAAACGACTTTGTTTTGATAAAAAACAAAAATTAACAAGTTGCAACCGGGTCAATCGGATCATCGGATCACACCAAGTTTTTTTTTATTTATTTTTTTATAATCCAACCTCATTTCAATTTCAAATCTAACTTATCAAACAAACTAGTCTGGATTTCAAAACTATAATTTAAAATTCTCACGGATTTCTTGCTCTCTAGAAGGATGTTTCCACTACCCCTTCCCAACGTACTATTCTATAAAAAGGCATCATGGGTGGGAGACAACGCACCATCATTGCTTCCTTCCAGTTTACTTCTCCGAATAAGAAAACTTTTTTGGCCCCACTTAGAAAAAGCTCCTCTCTTTTTCTTAAATATTCCATCTTTTTTTAGTGGGAAATTAATTCCATGGGGTCAGATAAATTAGGTTTGTGTTTTGAATAGCTTGTTCTTATCGGGCGAACAAGGTGCACAGTATATTCTTTCTTCTTTTTTTTTTTTTTAATATGAATGTCCGGATCAATTTATACGCACTTTAACTAATCTCACGAATTCTAAAATTAATGATCATGTAAGCCTCCAGTGACCCTGATGGGACTCAAACTCGTGACCATTAAAAAGCAAATCCAAAACCTGACCAGTTAACAACAATGTAAGCTGCCACTTGTATATTCTTTTTTTTTTTTAGTTTAATGTGGATGCCCGGGTCAGTTTTCGCGCACCTCGATTAATCTCATAAGCCCTGAAGTTAACGACCATGTAAGCCTCCAATGATCATCATATAATCAACCACAAGGCTCGAACCTGAGACCACAGAGAGAGCAAACCTCTTGATCACAAACTCTTACTACTGGACCACCACCTAGATGGTTACCACTTGTATATTCTTACTAGATATAATAGTGGCAAACTAATACATATTATTAAATCCATCCAGCTCATGATACAATTTAAAATTTTGATTACATATTAACACTTGAATTAATCAAAATGATATTATTTTAATTTTTTAAAAAATTAAACTAGACCAATTAACAGCTAAGTCAACTAGGTTAAACCAAATCGATATTTTTAAGATTTTATTTAAACCAGGAATGACATCGATTGAGTTCTGAATCAACCATGCATGCCGGTAAGGTTTTATACCTGTTACCAGCACTGCAACTTATCAGCCTCTGTAATCTGAGCACCGTGCACAAAAACTCAAAAACTGCCCTACATTGAGCTTCCATGGATGAACCCCTTTTAAGACGGTGTGTTCGAATCACAAAGGCACCCATTTTAAGCTCACTTTACAAGGAATGGCGGTATCTTTAGAGGAAGTGCTGGTTAACTTAGTTGATTGAGTTATTTGATATGGCTTTAGCCGTTTTAAATTGAATTTATTTAAAATTAAACTAGAACGAAAATCGAGAAGATGTTTGGGGGAAAATTATGCTAATTTCTTTTCAAAAAATTGTAAGTAGCAGTGCACAATTTTGGAAAAACTCAAGTAATTTATTATTTTAAATTAAGTTATATATATTAATTGATAATCACAATTAAGTTGATATAACATAAATGCTTTATTGAAACGAAATAATACATGAAATTAAAAACCAAAATCATATCAGTTTAAGTACAATAATAGTTTAAAGGTTTGTGTTATTATGCAGCTTGAATAAAAAAAATTAAATGTAAATAAAAATATTCAGGAGGTAATAATAAGTTATTTGGTATCGTTATTAAATTCTATTTAATAGGTCAATTTTAAAACCTCAATTCAATTCCTTGTGAAGCTCAAATTTAATATTGAATTAAATCATTTGAAAGTTATTTTGATATGATTTGGTTTACTTATAAGGTTTAAAAGCAACTCAGAAGATTAGTAAAAAATATAGTTTGATTTTTTTTTTAAAAATAAAACTCAAGATGATTTTTTATTTAATATTAACACAACAACATATTAAATCAACCCGGGTTTCGTATTGTGTTTTATTTTTAGATTAATTTTTTTCTCTAATTTCATTCCTCAACAATAAATTGATTCAGAATTATGCTTTAATGATTATTTTGATTTGTTTTTCATAAAATTATTTTAGTCTCATGATTTGAATTATAATTTTAATAAATTAATTTAAATTAATTATTTAATTTTTTTAATTAATTTTTTATAAAATTATTTCGATATCATAGTCTAAATTATAAGCATACCTACCTAGTGCATTTGTTGATAAGCACTTCATTAAAGAAACAACGCAATCTAAACAGAAGATTTGCTTCCTATCCTGCAATGTTTTGAAGTAGGTTTCCACCATTTAATTAAAAACTCTGCAACTAAAACACTTGGTCTCGATTTGAGTAGGCATGGAATAGATGGGAGAATCCTCGACCAACTCAAAGCACATGGACTCCAAGTTATTTTATGAAACAAAGATGGAAAGAGTTCCTTTGTGTCATAATTATTAAATTTTCATTCAATTTAAATAGTTTAATTCGAAAAACTCGCAATTCAAGACTTTACTTGTAATGAATTTTAATTTTAATTTTAAAAAATATAAATTAATAAATTTACCCCATCAAATCAAACTAGACTAAATCAATATAATTTTTATTTTTTAAAATAAAAATTATTAACCCGAATCAATTCAATAACTCATAAAAATTAACCGGGCGATACATTTATATCGTTACAAGTGAAATCTCAGATAGGATACTACAGCTATGCCTTGGCGAGCTTTTCTAAAGCATAGCAATTGTGTAATCTTCAATGATTTCCTTACTTTATAAAGTTACGATTATAGTTTTGAGAAAAGAAAAAAAAAAGTGCAAAAGCAAGTGGCCATATTTCAATGCTCTTTGGACGATGAAACACACACATACATAGACAAGAATGATGACAAAAGGAGTAAGAAATCATTGCTTTTGCTTGAAAAAAATGAAATGCTTGAATTAAATGAAATTAAATAATTACAATAAAATAATGTGTATGGTGCAATGTGAAACTTGTTTGTTTTTGTATTTTAAATATTTTTTAAAAAATTAAATATTTTTTATTTTTTTATTTTTTTTAAATTAATATTTTTTTTAGTGTTATCTAATTATTTTGATATGTTAATGTCAAAATAATTTTTAAAAAATAAAAAAATATTATTTTAATACATTTCTAAATAAAAAAAATAATTCCAACTATACTTTCAAATAAATATACGTAAGGAATTCAGCGAACTCTATTATGGTTTGTATGTTCATTTAATTGTTGAAGAGGACGGTATTTCCATGAAGATTATTAACAACACCGGGGATTTTTATTGCAAATCAAATTTAAAAATAATTTTTAGGAATTATTTTGCACTCAACTTCCATGCAAATATGCAAATCACTAATTAAATCTCGAGACGACATGATTTTCCTATAGTTTAGTATTTTGGAATGTACATAGTGCAAAGAAAAGAAGAACTAATTTGGCGACGAATCTGTCCTTGTAAACTGAGCTCTTTCATTTTTGTATTTTTAAAATATTAAAAAAAATTAATTTTTTTTGTTTTAAATTAATTTTTTTTGTTTTTAAATTATTTTAATATATAAATATAAAAAATTATTTCTAAAAATACTAATAAAAAATATCTTAAATATCAAAATCTAAAATAAATGATAATTAAAAAAAATCCTTATAAAAAAATAAGATAAAAATAAAAGGTAATTCTACATTTATTAAACCTCACTCATCTCTTAACTTAACATAAATCATAAAAAATTCCAACATAATTAATCTAAGTTGACTTGAAGGATCACTACCGATACCTAACCTTTTTTTTTATATTCAAAATAATATAGTTTTTGATTAATTATAATTAACTTTGATTAACTTACCTAATTTAAAAACTAAGCCTTGAAAGAGATCAAGCATCAAACTAATTTTAATAACTTTGTATTATTTAAAAACATGATATTTAAGTGATTGTTTAGCATTGTGTTGTTAATTACTGTTTTTTAAATTGTTTTTAAATTATTTTTTATTTAAAAAAACATTAAATTAATATTTTTTAGATATATTTTTTATAATTTTAACATGTCAATATAAAATCTATAAAAAGTAATTTAATATATATTTAATTAGAAAATACTTTAAAAAATATTATATCCTACGTTACAAAAGATGATTTTTATTTTATGTTTCTTTTTGCTAGGGAGCACCACCACAACCAAAAGGTATTGTATAGGTTCACCACACCAGAAACAAACCTATCATCATTCAAACCTATTAATTATCAAACAACACAGGCCCCTCTGGGCCCCACCTTAAAACAATTTCCATCCACAGATGGAAACCGACAACTAACCCTTTCCTGGGCACCCGCAAACGCCGTTATCCTTAAAACAGATAGCCCCCTAGTTTCCTAACAGAAAAAATATAAGAACAACTACAAATAAATCCACAACTATAGCACATTTCACAATTCAGCCCCCCCATTCCTTGAAATTAATTCCATATTGGATCCATCTTTCAACAAGCCTTCTCCTATTCTTTAGATATATGATTTTTAAAAAATTATTTAAATGAAAAATATCATAATTAAAATAAGATAGCATTTATTATTTTATCTCTGTATGTTTGGGTAAACCAAGCTTTGATCGATTGCATATTTTAAAATGATTTTTTGGTTAATATCACACATGCATTGTCGTGAAAAGTTTAAAGATCGGGGAGCATATTGTAAATTGTAGACCTGTTTCGTAGCTGTCCAAACAAAAGTTTTTGCCTTCTCATGCTTTGCTGTTACCGTGTCCGTCAACAGGACCCCACCCAATTCCAACAAAGACCCAGTCAGGGTCAGCTCTGGAGCACCGGTCAAACCAGGCGGCCCTAACCCAAAAAAATAAAATAAAAAAATCATGTAATAATAGGGAAGGCCAGGGCGGACTGCGAAGAAACTCTCCTTTGCCGTTTTTTCTCATCTTCTCCCCTATATAAATAGGACACAACCCCATCACCTCTCCTTCACAGCCACATCTTTTCATTTCAAAAAATCCCAACCACCACATCCTCCTCCTCCTTCCCCCTCTCTCTTCTTCCTTCCTTTCCCTTCCATGTGATAGAGGAGAAGGAAAGGAAAAGGCTAGACAGACATAACGACAATAACCCTAACAGATTCTTGTAAATTTTTCATCTCTTCTTGTTTAGTCTAGTTATTATTGTTGTTGTTTGTTTAAATTTATTATGGGGACTGAGGTTTTGAGACCACAGGATTGTCTGACTGAAAGAACAAGAGTCTCTCCCTGTCGGAGGAGGAATTATTACTATGGAAACGGGAACGGAAACTTTGCTAACCCTAACGTTTATAGCTCTAACAACAACCGCAACAATCCTAGGTTCAACAGGAAACCAACAGCGGTTCGGTCTGATAGATCGGACCAGAGAAAGAAACAATCAGAGCCGTCGGTTTCAAAGAAATCACGCTCTGTTGATGATTTTGTTAAGATCTACAAGAATAACAGCAGCAGCAACAACAAAGTGATGGAGAAAGTGACTATTTTGCGGCGAGGAGAGTCGCTAGATTCGAAGATCAAGAGTAGCGAGACTGCGTCTGCGACTGTTTCCTCGAAGAAGGAGCAAGGAAATGGTGGGGATTTGGTTGTTACTAGTACGGACAGATTGGGTCCGGACCCCAAAATGGTTTCAAAACAGATCAGGATCGTGGATCTTAGGTCTCCGGTGGCTGGGAATTGTGATATGTACGCCGGATCGGCCTTTTCAGTATCTCCGCCACCGAGTTCGCTTCCTTTACCGTTGTTCTCAAAGAAGAAGCATCTTTCGGTTGATGACTCAGCCACCAGAGACCTCAGGCGTTTGCTTCGGCTCGATATTTGAGATCCGAGTAGAATCTTTCGGGTTTTCTCTCCATGTTAATCTCTCTAGCCTCTATGTTTCGTCTTTGATACGCTTCCCTTGATTTCCGGGATCCTCCCGTCAGCTTTTTACAAAACTGGAGGCAGATCTGGAAATCAGGGAAGAATACGGGGGCGAATCAGTTAAATTTGTGGTGGTGTTATGTAGTACTGGGTTAACCCGAGGGCTGTTTTTAAAAATGGGTTGTATGGGTAATTAGGGAGTTGTCTAGGGTGGAGAAACGAAAAGGAGGAAATTGTGGGGGTGGATGCTGTAATATTTGGGAGTTAGGGTTGTGAGAGAAGGAATTAGTGAAAGTCTTTGTTAGGCCACCACCTAGACTTCCCTTCTGTACTTTAATGTTATGTGAAGCGAGATCAAAATCAAGTTGAATTCAAGCAAGGAAAATATATTTATAATAATTGATCTTTATTATTCTCTAAATAATAATAATAATAATAATAATAATAATAATATTCTACTGATAATTATTGGGTTTGTTTTTCTACTTTCCAAGAATTTGCATTTTTCTGATTAGTTGATCTCTGGTTTCCCTAGTTTTGTGAAGGAAGGGAAGATGATTAGCTTTAAAGAAATTTCATTCTCATTAGGACAGATAAATGGGTTGTTGGAGGGATGTTCCAGGCAGCTTCCCTGAGCTTTTGGACGGGGTAATCTAGACCAGAGCCGGCAGCCGGCTTAAGCTAAGCTAAGTGCTAGCAATGGCAAGAGACTTTCACTTACATTTTATAAAATGAAAACTATCTAAGATTTTATTTGTCACACAAATATAAAAAATAAATAAAATATTTTCTAAAATTGTATTTATAATTTTGTTCAAAATCCTATTTATTTTAAGCTGGCTCTGTCTGTCTGGATGGAACACTCATATATCATAGTATGGTTAATCGGTGTTTTGTCCCAGAAAAGATACGAGGTTTAGGTTATTGGATCAGTTCTTAGTTTATTGAATTAATTAAAGTTAAATAATTTTATTAAAATGTTGTTCATTTTTTAAAGTATAATTTCTTTAACATTGACCCTACATTTGAACTAGGCTTGGACAAGTCACTAAAAATGTGGTTGGTTAATTGAGTTTTATTAGATAAATATTTAGTATAATTCAACATAAAAAAATTAGCTTGAGCCGAAGGTTTCGAGTTTTAAAGTGCTTGTTTTTTAATTTTGAAATCTGGTTCGGCATAACGAGTCAATTCAGGTCTAAAAATTATAACTTGTTTAACCATTATTGTTTGTTGTGTATAGGTATGTAAGCCAAAAATTAAAATTATATATATATATATATATATATATATATATATATATATATATTAATTTTGTTTTCCAATGCATGTTTTACATGCTTAGATGCAAAACAAAATGTAAAATATTATTTTTCTTATAAAAATGTTATTTTTATGTATTTTATAAAAATTCTAAAACTTTATAAAACACTATTCATTGTAATAATATTTTTTTCCACTAGTTTTTTTTCTTTGATTTATTTTAATTTATGTTTTTTCAGTTTATTTTTTATAAGATTATTTTAGTCTCATGACTTGTATGAGTTTGACGAGTTTATCTGGATTGACTCAATTTTTTTTTAATTGAATTTTTTTAATTTCATCTTTTAATATTGATTTTTAATTGAGAATTATTTAGATTATCTTTAGACTTATTAAGCTAATCGGATCATATCAAGTTATTAAAATAATTATATATCAAATATATTAAAATATAATTGAGTTTTCTAAATAACATTCATACACATAAAAAATTATAAAACTATATTATGTTCTTTTAAATAGCATCTCCACTATATATATATATATATATATATATATATATATATATATATATGCTTTCAGGGTGCAGCTGCATGGATGTCTCTTTCTTTCTTTTTTTCCTGGCAAGACAGGGTCGCAAGAGTGTGATCAGAAGTGAAAGTTTTGAGTGTTTTCCTAGAAATGATCTCTCTGGGCTGGACTGCATTTTCTGTGGAGGAAAGGTGGTGGAGCTGTGGTCCTACGTATCTGTGCTCAAGTGCGGCGTAACGTTAGCCAGAAGACATAGAAATCTCGTCCGGTTAGGCATTGTGGGCTTTCCACTACACAGAGTGATGGAATATAATTGATAAAGAAGAAAAAGATGGAAAAGCTAAGCCGAAAACCATCAAGGCTGTCAGGAATATCTTGATTTCTCAAGGTGAATCCATTATCCCATGGGTGCCCTAATTAGGGTTCTGGGAAACTTGTGTCTCTAAAATCACACGAAGGAGAAAGGAGAAAGGAACTTGTTCCTGGAGAACAAATCCCTTTTGGAAAATGAATTTTGTGGAAATGGATTGTTTTTTATTTTTATTGTGTGGTTCAAAAATTACTTCAAAAACATATTCTGTCATTTAGTGTACATTAAAAATAATTTAATAATATACATATGATTCACTTGTTTTCTTATGTAAATTTGCACTGGTCACTGTTCCAAGAAACTTTTTGTTTTTTCGTTTAAAAAATGTTATAAAAAAATTGAATTTTTATTTTATTTTTTTTATCTCAAAACAATATTTTTTTTTAGTGTTTTCAGATAATTTTTATGAGTTAATATAAAAAATAATTTTTTAAAAATAAAAAATATTATTTTAATTTATATTTTAAAAAATAACTGAGTAATATTTTCACCCCTCATAAGTCCTGTCAATTTGGACAGCCCATTAATACGTTCAGTGCTTAAAGATGGAATACAAGGGTTAACTCACTATGGAACTGCAACCATGAAAGGCCTTGGCCATCTCTAGATATTCTGCTGGCTCTGTCGACATGTCAACTTCCAAGCTTCGAGTTGGTGACTTTGTTAATGCTTTCTTTTCCTTGATCGTGTTTGCAGTGTTGGTCCTGTTGGATAGCTACATCGTGGAGAGCTTCTATCCTTGTTTTGATCGTCCACCGAGAAGGTTTTGCTCATGGCGTTGCCTCCTGGTATTCTCGGGCACCGTGTTCATGGTGTCGATAGAAAGCAGGCCTAACCGGAGCATCCTTCAATGCTAGGAAAGTGGGAAAAAGGCTATCATTTTGGGTAGTCTAAAGCTTACTTCAACACAACAGTCTCGATCTTTATCATGTGTAGCAACAAGAGGGTAAACAAATAGAAAGTTTCATAGTAATATCTTCGTTATATATCCATCTATAAATAACATATTGAATTTGTCCTGTCAGAAATTTGTGCAAATAATGCACTTTGAATTCGATAATCCATCAGTAAAATCAAATCATAGATAATTTTACTACAAAAATATCAGACATTTATCTTATCCATGAAGATTTTCAAGTGTTCAACTTCCATACGCCTCTAGAACACCAGGGATTTGTTATTCTTACAACTTTCTGCTTTGCTTGCTGGGGTTCTCCAATTGCAGTCCCTTGATAACCCTCTCCTACTTTTATGATATCAGCTTTAACTATGTGATGATCAGAAGTTCCTTTGGATGAGATCACCGAGTATGATCCTGGAACAAACTTGTATGGTGAGTAGGGTGATGCCAGCATGTAATCCACTCTTGTGCCATACTTGCATGTCCCTTGTACATCTATTTCAACAAAATTTATGACACGCAAACTTTATGATCATCTCGAAAGAGAAAAAGGAAAAAGAAGTACAAAAACTGGTTAAATTTTGGCAAAAAAACCAAGACAAGGTTGTTCAATTACTTTGGCCTTTTGCAACGATGACTACTGGCTCGCATTCCCCTGCATATTCTTTTGCATCTACGTATCCTTTTCCCTTCAGAAACTTTGTCACTTCGATTCTTGGTGTTGGCTTTCCTATGTCCTCGTAGTACTGGAAAATCCATACTGGCGGGTTAGAAGGTGTAGAAAACGCTAGCATTAATGTAGATTATCAAGATATTTTTTGTTGAAAATTATACCTTGACAATGTCCATCCATCTCTCTGATGAGTAATCTGATCCATCAAGAGAATTGATACCTCCTGCCAATATGTGAGGAGTCATGTCATTTGATTTTATCATTGCTCCTATCTGTTTCATTCTCCAATTTTCATCCAAGTGGTCTAATTGGGTGCAGTAAAAGTCTACTTCTCCTGCCCATGGCACATAAATTGTGGCCTTCAGCACATTCCTGCATTAAAAAGACAAGGTTTTGCCCGTTGCGCTTTAAGTTTGAGATTCTCAAGGAAGAATGTTTGAAATATATTTCTAGAAAATCAAGCTGATGCTTGTACAGAGCAGTAATTCATCTGTTTAAGTGGTGACAATTTGTCCTAGAACATTCAGACAGATAAGCTCTTCTAACTTAGCTATTCATAGGAGAAGCATACAACTTTGAATATGGTCCATGATCAATGCCTGTCCATCAGAAATCGCAGACATCTGCCTTTATAAAAAATGAACTTACTAGTTCCAAAAAAAAATAATCTGCATGTTTAGTATAACAGCGAAAAAAGCAGTACCTGAAATCTTCATCATTGGCAATCTTCTGAACTTTCCACCTTTTGATTGGCCACTTTGACAAGATCGCATTTCCATATCCCGGTGCCCAGCTCTCTGCAAACACGTATTTCATCCCCAAGGAAGCAGCCAAATCTGATAGAGGACTCATGCCTTTCTCTTCATCTGCCTTGACATCTTGCAGGGCCAAGATATCAGAATCCACTTCTTTTAAGACTTCCATAATGCTTCTGCTGCTTTTCCAGCCTTCTTCACTTATGAACTGAGTCATATTAGCCGGCAAGCACACAGGAGACCTCATCACAACATTGCTTCTATAGTTTCTGCTAGCAACAATGTTAGAAGACCCCCCCCTTTCATCCTCCACAAAGCCAAGCAATTTACTATTTGCTAATGAAATCTCATTATCAGGAAGATTAATTGAAACCTTTAGTTTTGATCTTGAAACCTTCTTTTCTGCCGGGAATTGCTCTGAATTTTTCAGGCTATCATGCAAGGGAGATTGCTTGAGTATGCTCTTGGGATAATAGCTTACAGAGTTTACTTGAGCATCGAATTCCACCGGACTCTTGTATGCCATATAGCCGTCATGTTCTTGACTGATCATGATTGATTCCTCAGCCTTGGGAACTGCAGGTGCAAGAGAGAACATGGCAACATTGAATGTGGCAATTCGAATTGGTCTATCAGAACTAGAATTACCATGCTTTCCATTTAGATGAATTGAAGATTTACGAAAGCCTGGACGCCATTTACATCGATCTTTGGAGCTTATTTTTCCAAACCTTTTGATAATAACTTTTGGCCTTGGACGCCTCCATATCAGCAACCGTATCCTTGCACAGAGCTGCCGCAACTTCCTGCCTATCAGACCCAACATGTAAGATGCTTGTTGCACAGATCCTTTTTAAAAATTTGCAATGCAACAAGTTTCAGGCTTTTAGCACTGTGTCACGGTAGTATAATTAGATACGAGACTAACTCTGGAACTAGAAGGGAGAGGTAGCAGGGAACACAGGCTTGTTGCGTAACTAACAATGTGGTAGTGAGAAGGTAGTTGTAGAGGCAAAAAAATGCTTCCTAGTCCAAGTTTCAACTGCTCCAAAGGAGTGGGGTAGTTTTTGACAAATTAGCAATGTTGTTGAGCTTCTTTTGAAACCCTTCAAAAAGCATACCAACTGCTACCATTGAAACTAAGATATAATTGGAAGCCACAAGATATAGAATAATAAGAAGCAAGACTTTCTTCAAGTCTCCAACACAATAATGACACAAGTGGCTTCCGAATGGCTTTGCGTACCAGTGCAGCTGAAATTAGATTTTCTTTAGCAAGTCTGACAAATTTTCAAAGGATTTAATCCAAATTTGTTGACTAAGAAGTACGAGTTAAGAGATGAAGCAATCACACATGGAGTTTTCTTCTACGCTGATTCCTTCAAGAGGATTTTGTCCACAGGGGGACATGAAGGCCCAACCACAAATGGGCAATAGTCACGATCAAACAGGTAGATGAGTGTGACTACTGTTCTTGGGTTCTTGTATTATAAGTTTTACGTGTCAAATGACGTTTTTTAAAAAAAAAATAATTTTTTTAAAAAAAATTAATATTTTATTATGTTTTAAAATCATTTTAATATTAAAAAAATAATTTTTTTATTAAAAAATATTATTTTAATATATTTTCAAATAAAAAAACATTTTAAAAAACATTCATTACCTCCCTCTAAATCTTCATACTTCGTCAAAGAAAACAATCTCTAAATCTTCATACTTTGTCAAAGAAAACAGTCACATGAACGTCCTTTACAGGCATGAACGTGTGGAATCAAACTGCCGTCCCAAGTGGAGAGTCAATGTTCAATGAAGGCTGGTTTTTCCAGTGGCTTTCGTATCTTATTGTTCATTTCCCTTTTCTCCTTGAAAGCTTGTGGATAATGGATTCTTCGAACATCCAAAAGACGTGTAGTGGTAAAAGGAGTCTCGAACTGTATTTTATAATGATGATGCAGAAGGAAGTGCAACTGGATTTAGAACACACCAAATTAGTGCCTTTTGCATTTCCAACCATACTAGACCACCATGATGACAGATTCACTTAATAACATGTTTTAACGCAGATTAAAACCTGAAAGCATGAATTGCTATTTCACTGGTAACAGAGACGAAACAAGACAACAAGTCAACTTCGTCCAGAACTTGAAAGAAAAACGGACATATTTAATGCTGTCAGCTAATCATGGTTATTGCTCAAGCTCCAGCATTTTATTACAATAGTAACCCTCAAGGGTTTAACTTACAAACCATTTCCCCAGACAACGTATAAGATTCTTCCAAATTGGGCTATTTCCCAGCAACCCGTGCAATGTCATAACATCACCCACATTTCATACCAGTTTCATGACATCAATTTGCTCTATAAGAATGTAAGAAATAACATCTATTATTTCGTCGATCATTCCTCAGTAAACAAGGCATCCAAAGGGCTAGAAGTTGACTCTGCATTTCTGGTCTCATCAAAGAATCCATTAGATGCATTTTCCCTCCTAGATTTCCTTTCCTGGATTATAGATTCTTCTGTTTCTGTGCAATATTTCCCCTGCTTCACAGGTCTCTCAGCTACAATAAACTTATGCCCATCTAGGCTTCTTTCAGAAAAGCCTGCCCAAACTGGAGATAACCATGAGTGAGAACTAGGACAATTGTATACAAAAGTTTGAATCTTAGTAGTTTTTTGTTTGTGAAGGGAAAATATCTACTTCTCTATACTAATTTAGTTCTTGGTGCTATTAGGTTGTCAATGTTAAATAATATTTATGTAGTCTTACTTATTAAGGGTAGAATAGTACTTTCAGTTTGACCTATATATACTTTATTTGTATTTAGATTAAGACTAAGCATTCATAATATACAGATTATTCAGAATTCTAGCCTCCTTTCTCTATTTGATCTCAATTAATTTAACAGTCTACCATTCATTACATGATAACGGTAACATATGCAGCTGAAAGAAAAAAACAAAGGCATGTGGAATGAAGACGCAAAAGATATTCGTCCATGATGTAATTTGTATTTAAGAAAAAGTTAAATGTGAAAAAGAAATGACGGAACAGAATGTACAGGAAAAAGAGGCTTCTCAAATTCTATAATTTGGAATGGATGGGTTCAATATATGACATGAAACTTTTGACACAAATTACTTGCTAGATTATGGTCGTTTTATGGTTCATTGGTTTATCCTCTTGGGATGTTCCTTAACATATAAGACCTACGAGATATTCAAGAAATCTTTATCAGAAGCAACTACCATGGTGTAAGCCTACAGAACATTTTCAAGAGTACATTTTACTTCAAGTGTGGAATTTCTTAACCATCAATAACGGTATGAATGCATTTAAATAGTCACTTCTGCCTTCAACGACTATCTGAATCCCTACACAAAGATTATTCTCAAACGAAGGGAGCACTATGCTCCAGAATGTTCAAATTGCAATTACAGTATTCTAACATCTGAGCAATTTTTACTTGTTAAAGGAGACTAAAATCTTGCAAGAAATAAAAAGGGAAAGAAATGTTGTGCATTGATTTCTTCCAAGAGAACCAGAAAACATTCAAAAAGAAAAATAAAACACGAAGAGAGTAGCAAAATGTCATAAATTTACACTACACAAAAAACCAGAGTCATCAAGCAGGCCTAAAACCTAAAAAACAATCCAAGTGCAAGCATCAATTTCATGCATACCTCCAAAATGATGCAGAACAATAGAAGCTGCAACAGTAACATTTAATGAAGCCGTACCACACCCATACTGTGGAATATAAACAAAAAAATCGCATATCTCACACTCCTTTGTCGAAAGCCCAGTTCCCTGCAACCAAGCCCTATTCAGAAATCCAGAATCACACCATCCATTTCCATAAAAAGCAAGCAACTTTTCCATACAAACAAAGAACAAAAAAAGACCCACAATCATGAATTCAATGATTACCTCGTTACCAAGTAAGAAAGCAGTACTTCTCTTAAAAGGGTGTTCATTAACAGGCAAAGCAGAATCCGTAATCTCCACGCCGCAAATATCACAATCTTTCTCCTAATTAAACAACATAAAACCCTAAACATCAGATATTCGTGATAAAAATCTGGAAAAAGAAACAAGATTTGGAAGAGAGACGAAACTTTGAGGAAGTTGCGGGCATCAGAGAGAGAGTGGAAGTGGCGAAAAGGGAGGTGTGAAGTGGAGCCATGGCTGCCAAAAGAATTGAAGTCTCTGCGGCCAACAAGTATAAGCTCTTTGACGCCAAATGCAGTAGCACTTCTTGCTAGTGTACCCACGTTGTGTCTCTTTGCTATGTTGTGTACCACTACATAGCTTTCTCTTACCATTTCTCCTCCTCTTCTCTGCTTCTCACTTTCGTGAAGGTTTTTAGGGCTTTGCAATTTTTGCCGGTGCTTGAAACGACAGCGTTTGCAACATTACTATTTAATTTCTTTTACCGGGTGATATTCATTTATAAAGTTAAGACTAGGGCTCGGCCTGAAATTGATTAATGCTAGATGTTAAAGCTAGTTTTATATATATATATTAATTTTATAAATATTAAAATAAATAATTATGTAAGTTTTTTTTTTAGTTTAACGTGGATATCCAGGCCATGCGCGCACCTCGACTAATCCCACAGGCCTTAAAGTTAACGACAATGTAAGTCTCCAGTTGCCGAGTAACCACAAAGCTCGAATTTGAAATCACAGAGAGAATAAATCTTTTAATCCCAAACTTTTACCATTAGACCACCACCTAGATGGTTATTATATAAATTTTTAGTGGTTCAAAAAGGATTCAATTTGGCTTGAACATTGATCAAATGTTAACTTGACTAAAGTTAATTAAAGAATAAAATTAATTAATTTTAATAAATTAACTTGTGATTTAGTTAATTTTAATAATTTTAATATTTTTCTAATTAAAATTGAAGTTCATCTAATTAAGTCCGAGTGAGACCCAATCAAATTATTCACAAGTTTTTTTTAAATATTTATTTAAAATAATATCAAATTAAAATACAAATCTTCAAATCTATATTTGAAGCTTAGTATAAAGATAAAGTAGACATTATCTTTATTTTATAATGTTTGGATAAATTTATATTTATTTCATCAAACCAAATATAAATCAATCTCATTCTCGTCATTTCATCTCATTAATTTATGATGCTGACTTTTCTCTTCCATCTTGCACAACAATTAAACTCAACATAGAATATATTTGATAGTGTGATGGTAGGTGAGAGATAATTGAGACTGTGTTTTGCTTTAATTGAATTTTTAAAAATATTTAATTAATTAATACATATTATAATTTTATATAAATCTCATTAAAAAAACTCTCTTTTTAAATCTATTTTTTCAAAAAAAATAAATGCAACCGTAAAATTATTACAACAACAATAATGAAGTAATGGACTACACTAGTGATGATGAACAGAAGAAGCGCAACCAAAAGGTAGCCGTAAAGCAGGCCCATTACTGTCCCGTTGGATTGCCCCTCTGTCTCAGGCCATCGGAGCACCTCCACTGGCAGCAACTCTTTGCCTCAAAACTCAATTTCCTTTACTCGAGCTGAAATAGCGACTCTATTACTCGTCCAACATTGAGTATTTCAACATTCGCAAATGGATAATTCATATCTTCCAGACTGCCGACTGACAGAAAAGCAGTCAGCAGACGCACCACGAAGGGCATGTAGAAGTAATTTTTCACCTTTATGAAGGAAGAACAAAGTTCACCATTCCCATCAACTTCTTTAGTTTTTCAAGTTAAACATCCCTAGGAAGGTGAAACAATTTCACCCCACCCCACGGCATGTGTCTCGCAACTGTTGCAGGACTTCCATCCACATAGAGGACAGAGCAATTTAGTCTTTTAGCATTTCATTTCAAGCTGTTCTAAGGTGATTTAAACAAGGTAATATTCAGATTTCGACATGAATTTTTTTATTATCTAATTTTAATGCTATCAGGTATAATTTTTAGCTTGATTGCTGGATTGAGTTAATATTTTTATAGGATTTTTTATATGTGTTGTTTTATATTGGGTTAAAATTTTAAATCAATCAAAGTTTAAAAATAGATTATTTCAGATGGTTAAAATTACTAGACGAATCTTATCAACTATGTTTGTTTGGACTTTCATCTACTATTTAGACTATATCTAGAGTTACAGAAGGAATTCTGCTAAGATTATAATTGAGATGGAAAATAGACATTCATACATTTTTGGTGATATATGGCAAACCTGCTAATTCATACGGACAAAGGAGAATGACGTGTTTAAAGTCATGATTGAAATTTGTCAGGAATGTGTCGAAATTAGAGAAATATTGTTTCCTTGTATATTATAGATTCCAGTCAAAACAAGGATTCTTTAATGATCTTGAAAGCATGTATAGCATCTATTTATTTACATATTCTACAAGTATTCCATGTCAAATAAGGAGATATTTATGATAGCAACTATTATCCATAGTTTGCAAGATTTTCATATCCATTATGAATTATATGTGGTGGCAAAGAGGCTTGGGATTCTTTCGTAGTTCTTTTTCTTTTTTATTTTGCAGGATTTCCTTATTCAAAAGAAAGATTATGAGAGGTTATTTAAAAGAGATATTTATTTCATTTTCCTTTCTACTTTTTATAGTATACTTATGGCTAAACAAGAAAAGAAACTTCAACATTCAAGATAATATTTTTCAAGTATGGAAAGAGGTTTAAAGGACAACACAAATGGATACTCTTTTATCTACAAGTTTTATATTCGGCTACAAGGGATCCAATGCAAGGAGATACGGTTTTGGTGTTGTTTTGACAACTTATATAATCTGATTATTTCTTAAGGTTTATTTATTTTTTTAATTAATATTTAAGATAATTATGTTTTAATTTTAGGGCTTTTATTTCTGTTAAGTTTTTTTAATCCAAAATCAATGTTTAAACTTGTTTTAAACATTAGACTTATGCTTAGCTAAGTTTTTAGCTAAGACTTATTGATTTCCGGTCCAATTTAAGACCAATAGATTTATTATCTTAGGACCATATTATATTTTGTTTTACTACAAGTTTAGGTAGTCTTAAAAATTAAAAAGATTCAATTTTTCTTGAGCAAACCTTTTTTCTTTGCTGAGACAAAATAAATTCAACTTATCCAGATATAAGATATAACTAAACTTGTAACATTCACAATTATTCAATACCTCTGGTTCTTACCTGACTATTCAACTTTTTTGGAAAAATTATCATGTTTGTTGTGGGTTTTGTTACCATATAATCACGAGTTTCGCTTAGTTTTCTTTTATGTTGTAAGAGATTTAAGGGGAAGAACGCAAAATATGGGAAAAGCAATACTGAAGCATAAACATTGCACCGTAAGCCAATTTGAATGTCTTAAACTCTTTCAATAGGTGTGACTCGGACGCATTATTCAACTCAAATGAGTCCCGCAATTGTTGCTCAAAACACTCAGCTCAACTCCATAACAAATTAAGAGCGAGCATATCGTACAGGAATACGCTGCTGTATGGGACCTCTACACGAGGGGCAGTCCTTCATCCCTTGTTTCTCATGGAGCTCATTGCATGTTGTGCAAACCACCTGATGAGCGCATGGGAGAAATACTACAGCCATCTCTTCCGAGAGGCACATCACACATTCCCTTTCTCGTTTCACACCTCCTGTCTCAGAGTAGTCATGGAAATCGTTGGCCACTTCTGAGATCCATGGAGTCCTTGACTCCTTTTGAGCAGGACTACTTTTTATATCTGCAAGTCTGCTAGCATAGCTTCCATCAATGCCCCTACGAAGTGCTGCAATTTTTGAAGAATCAGTTTTCAGTCTCAATTGGGAGATTTCTTTTTCAAGCTTCTGAATATCATCCTTGTACTTCTGTAAATTGGTTTCTGCTTTCAATTTGATCATGCCCTCCTTGGATTTAGCTGAAGCCTCGATATTATCTATTTCTTTTCTTAATGAACTGGCCTGCATAAGCAGTTCTTCCTTTGCCTTCTCTTCCTGTCGCCATCTAGCCTGTGATATTTTTCACTTTCAATGAGAAAGGGCCTGGTAATAAAGCATGCACGAATAGAATGTGATGTGTCGAACCAATTTGCCAAGCACACTATATACTTTCCAAAAATTACATATTAAAACTCCACAATCGAATACAGATGTTTAACATTACACCATCAAGCTTCTGGGAATTATGCTTCAGGGGTAAGATGGTCAGGCAAAGACAAACAAAAATGCTCCCTAAAACACAGACAAACAAAGGATAACGAAATGACAAATAAATAAGACCTCAGTTTAAAGAAAGGGTTTGCAAACCAATTTGAAGGTAAGAACATCTAGAGGAGAATCCAGCGGGACAGTGCTGCCAGAAATAGAAGGATGAGAGACAAAGAAATACAGTTGGAAAGAATCTGCAAACAAAATTTTGATCACTATACACAGTAACCCTGACATTTTTTGGTTAACAAAAATCAACAGGAAGTCTACAAAGGATCAATATATGAAGTCCATCTTAACATGTATTTACAGCAAAGCATGCAGATGCCAGCAGAGAAGTGTCGTTCATTCTGTTAGCAGCAGTAGCATATATTCTAGCCTAAATCATTACCTCTACATGTGCGCTTACCACATCAACTAGCCTTCTAATAGAAGTAGCCTGATAGTGTATGTCGTACACATGTCAATGAACACAACTGCATGTAACACATCACGCATGCACATGAAAATACAGTAAAGATTCTCAGACCAGGTATCAACCTAATTGAGCATTGTTCACCATTCCATCCATAATTCTTTTTTCTGAGCAGTGAAACAACCTATATCTCAACCAGCTTAGCTATGAACCACATGGTAAGTTGCAATGTTTTGAAATGGTCAATAAGTTGGCAATGAGAAACCTGTCACTGGCTGCACCACTCAATGATTGATCAAACCCCCCCATGCTACGTAAATTTCAAATGATTAGCAGACGATTGTTACAATATATCCAGCGTGTAGCCTCTGAAAAAAGATGGAGGAAAAGGAAATTGGAGCCAAATTCTCAGAAGCATACCTCATGCTGTTCCTGTATTTGTCTAGCCTGCTCAAGATCCTGTAGTAGCTCTAAAACCTTGTGTCTTTCAGTTGCAAACTCTTCCTGGAGCAGAGCTTTTTGCTTTTCCCATGACTGAAACTTCATTAGTGTTTTCTTCTCCCTCTTTGATACTTCCTGACAGCTTGCAGCTGACTCAACTGCACGTAACTTAGCGGCCTCCATTTCTTGCCTCAAAGCAGCATTCTCCACCTCGAGCCTCTGGACAGCAGAATTGGCTATCTCCACCTGCCCACTTGCCTTGCACAAAGCGTTTTCCATTTCAGTAAGCTTCTTCATGGTGCTTTCCTCCAGAGTTTGCTTCTCTTTCTTAAGCCTTTCAACCTCTTCCTTCTCTTGTCTTAGTGACTTAAGTTCAGCCTTGTCCTTACCCAGCCTTCGAGCAGCCTGCATAACCTTTTGATTTGCCCATTCTGTCCATTCTTGGAGCTGATTTTGTAGTTCCCGTGCCTTTGGAATAAGCTTCATAATCATCTCATCCTTCTTGTCACAGGGGACCCACTGTGTTAGAGACTTGTCATACAATATCCCAGCATAACTAGACATAGGTGCCTCAGCACTGCAGCTAGTAGGCACTAAAGTTGAGTTGCTTTTTGCAGGCAGTGAAAGACAGAGCTCGGTATCAGTTGCTGATGATGCAGGTGGGGTGGTGACTGAAGGTAGAACTGGAAGGACACTTACTGGGGGTAATGCGGATGAGATATCAGTCTTAGGGATCGAAGAGCTTGTACTAGAAGATACTGAATTAAATGTTACATGGGAAGAGGGATTGCTAGGAAGATTCAGGTTCCTGTTATCTTGAGGCACATCAACTCCCATTGCCTTGCTTAATCTTAATGAAGCATTCTTTATGTTAACAGAAGTAGAGTCTGAAACAGATTTCAATTTTTTATCCAAGATTAAACCACCTAAGCCGCTTAGTTTCCCTGCTCTTGAAGCTTTAGACCCATACGTCCGATAACTCTTCTCCAAATGAACTGACTTCTGTCGAAGTATGTATTCTCTCTTATTAACACCAGAATGGACCTTCCTACTGACGATAAACTTTTCTTCCAGTATAGTAGATTGAGATGATCCTGCAATGTTGGAGGATTTATCATCGACTGTAGAATTCAATCCCTCTTTATCTGATACCGGTCCATTGAGAACAGCAGAGTTCTTAGGTTTTGTATTTTTGGGAACTCCTGTCACATTGGTGCTTGTCTCTGATTGAGAACAAGGATTTGGAAGGTTTAGTTCAGAACATTTAGCTTCTAGTTTCAACTGGGGTTGAGTAGAAACAGATGTGGTCCCATTTGAAGCACCATCAGTAGCAAAGCTGCTCAAGGGATCACCATCCATTGCACAAGCATGAGAAACATTCATGTCACAAATCAACAAGCACCACATTGCATCTCCAGTGCTGAAGAAAGGCCTGACTTCCCGAAGTACACAAACCAATTCTGCCAATACATACCTCCCCAGCTGTTGTAAATCCTCAAAACAGTGCTCCCTTGAAGGTTCAATATCATGACCATTCCTAAGAAGTGCTAAAGTATTATCCACTATATTTGACACGGTGTATTTACACCCATAACAGAGACCAGACCTCAAAATAGCCTTCGTAGCCTCTTCCTCAGTATAACCACAAGCAACAATTTTCTTAATAGCACCCTTAAATATTGCATCCAAATTGCTCAAAACAAGTTCTTCTAGCTGAGATTCTGTAAGATCACTCCAATCAGCATCATGGGATTCCTCTGACTCTACTTCCCCTCTAGGCCGGCTTGGCCCAACCTCAGATGAACCTAAGGCACTAGACAATCCAAGGTCAAGTTTTAACCCATCAGAATGGTATTGGTTTACACCACACAAGTCACAGGCACTGGACTGCCCATGACCTGGGGCGGCTTCAAATTTCTCAGCAGAGAATTCATAACCTGGACACTCATTCTGAGCTGAAGACATAATCTTACTCGGGTCACCCAAAGGTGGATCCGCACGGAACTTCCTCTTATTCCTGCTTCCCTTTTCTTGGATAGACGCCATTGGCAAAGCTTGAATGGGACAACTACTACTACTTGCTTTAGCAACCATTGACGCCATTTTAATCTGTAAATAAACAAAACCAATATCTTTATATCACTCAAACCTTACCGATCATCTATCCGTCAACCGGCGATGCACCCCCCCATTTAATGTATCAAAATCAACAGAAAGAACATTCAAATAATCATAAAAAAAGAGCAGCTAAATCAAGAATCAATACAAATCAAGCAATCAAAAAATCATTTCTTCACCATTTTATCTCAATAACAAACAATAACCCAAATCAAGAATCGCAAAATCAATCAATAAAAAAGAATTCCCAGATACAAAAACGAAGAAGAAGAAATAATCAATAACCAATGAATTAAAAATAATCCCAGTTGACAAAAACATGATATCTCAACACCAACCATATAAATTTGAGCAGGAAATGGAACAAAACAGCTTAAAATAAAGGAGATTTATCGATTGAGGCAAACACAAATGATATAAATAGATAGATAGATAAAACATCTATAAAAGAAATAAAGATTTGAGACAAGAATGGAATGATCGAGGCGTACCAGAACTGTGAGCTAACATAAAAATCAAAAGGGTATTAAAAATTGGAGACCAATCTCAAAACATTACAGAAATGGCAGAAATATATGTAGTTATTTCTCCTCTTTTTTTTTTAGTTTTTCATAATTGTATTTGTTGCAAATTTATGTAGTTCTAGAATTTTTTTTCCCCTTTTTCTCAATAATTAATTTTAACCATACCAACTAACCATGGTTAGCTGTATCTAATTAGAGTGTTTTTATGTAGTTTTTTATGAGCATTATTAAACTCAACTTAATATAATAAATTAAGATTTAACTCAAATTAAATTAAAAAATTAGATGAAAAACAACATTTTTAAATTTAAAAAGAATAATAATTTGATCAAAATCTATTTAGAATTTTTAAAAAATAAAAAAATTTTATTTTATTTTTTATTTTTAAAATTAAGATAACATTATTATGATTGATTCAGGTTATTTAATTAGTTTGACTTGAATCATAATTGTTTTTTAATAAATGTGATTTTGATATATATGAACTAATACTATAATCTTTTGATATATAATAAGATAAAAAATAATAAAATTACTCTATTTGATTTGAGTTTAAATTTGATTAAACTTTTAAAAAGATAATATAATATATATTCAATCAAAATAATTTTTTTTATTTAAATGCAACATAAATATGATAAGATTATTCTAAATATATGTTGGTGAAGACAACATAAATTAAGTAGATATTATAAATATATAATATTTCTTTTAGAGTGTGCTTGGCCTAACTTTAAATCTATTTTTATTAAAAATAATAATTACATGTGGTTAGGTTAAAATTTACTCAATCTCTTAATTTAACAAGGGCACCTACTCATTTTTGTTTTTTTTTTTTTAATCCAAACATGGCACCTACTCACAAATTGTTGTCTTTTTATATCTTTTTTATTTTATTTTATTTATTATCCTTCCAAATATTCATGCAAGGAAAAGAAAACGGAAATGTCCTATCAAAACGAAAATGTATTTTTAACTCTCGAGAAAGAAAATTAAAAAAAATTAGGAGAATGAATGCATTTCTTTGTTCTTTCTAATTGCTGGTAGCAATTCCATCCACGCATCAAGTTTGTTGATAACTTATTGGAGTCACACAAAGAAACACCATCTCCTTTTATTGATTGTGATGCATGTTAAATCATTGATCAAATAAAAAAAAGTGGAGGATTTGTTATTTTTTTTTTAATTAATGTAGGTATTCGGCCAGTTTGTATGCATATGGACTAATTTTACAGATTCTGAAGTTAATGACCATATAAGTTTTTAATAACTCTAAGAAGACTCGAATTCATAATCATTAGAGAGCAAACACAAAGTGTGATCAGTTAAGCTACTCCTCAGAATTGAGGATTTATTATCTTATTTAGGCTAGATTTATAGTTAAACCAAATAAAATATTATTTGGATTGAGTTTTAGAAACTCAATTAATTTGATAAATTTTATCGGTTAATATAAAAAAAAATAAAATAAACAAAACATAATTAATTTATTTTAAATGATTGTTTTAGTTCATGGATTAACTGGTAATCCAATACTGCAGGATTCTTTTTAGGATAGATTTTAAATTGGATCAGATAACTAGTATCGAATATTTGGTTGCATCTTTTTTTTTTCATTATGCTTGCTAGTATGTATTTATTTTCTGTATATGTTTGATAATGTGGTGCATGCTATTTTTTCAAAATAATTTCGATAAAAAAACATTAAAATAATATATTTTTTTTATTTTTTTGAAATTAACATATCAAAAACATAAAAAAAAAACCTAAAAATACATCAATTTAATGTTTTCCAAACAAAAAATAATTTAAAAGTATTTTGAAAGTAGTAAAATTTACCACAATGTTAAACAAACATTTAATTTGGAATTTAGTTTTCAAACTATGATTTGCATCTAAAATCATGGTTTAAAAAAAAAACATCAAATGATACCCTTTCCAAAATCAAGTTCATAAAACTATAGTTCTAAATGGATAATGAAATAATCATAAACTTATTCTTCTTTATTTGTCTGGCAAATTTAACCATGACAATAAAAAGGGAAAGCACTTATTAATCTTTTAATCTTGGTTACTTGGGAATATTTTTTACCCAATGCAAACATGTTTTTAATAAAACTTAATGTAATGATTTGGTAAAAATAGTGAGATAATTATAATTGTTAAATCTAGTCCGGCCTAGTATGTTGATATAGAAAACAAAGATTCATAATTCTCAATTTAAATTTTTAATTAAACTAAATAAGATTTTGATCAAATAAAACCGATTCGATTAAGTTTTTGATGACCTAATTAATCTAGGTAAATAAAATCTACCTTGTTTATAAAAAATAAAATACCATCATTTTAACAAAAATAGTTGATTTAGTTACCCGATAAAAAGTCTTTTATCTAGTTGGAGTGCATCCAAGAAATTATATTAAAAATTAGAAAAAAAAACATGACACACATGAAATCTTCCTTCCACTTTTCAGAACTTACGCTTTGTTTTTGTTCAGAAAGGAACATGATACACATTCCAACTATTTTTCCTTTTCTTTTTAGTTTTTTGCAATCTTTTTAGTTGAGTTTGATTGATAGTCGGAAGCATCGGGAAGCAAGTGAAAAATACATGGGAGTGTGAATTGGAAAATGAGACTGACTGATGAGACTTTGACCCCCCGCCCGGCGTAGCCCCTCCTTACTTGATGGGGTTGAGCCCCCACCTTTCATATGGTAGTAGGTGGGAGTCTAATTTCAACATTTTTAATGTACTTCTAACCATGTTTTTAAAACCGGTTGGCTGAATTAAAAAAAATAAGAAAAATAAAAAATCTTATTACAATTCATTAATTATTTATTTTTTAACCAAAACAATATCGTTTTAATTTATAAAAAAATTAAGATTGACCTGGATGATCCGATCCAAATTTATGACTCGAGCCTTGGATCGGGTCGACCATCAAGCTGAGTTTAAAAACTTAGCTTTTAAGCATAGTTGTGAAATTTGAATCTACCCGGCTGGTCGACTTGAAATTTAGTTGATCTAAAATATTAATTAATCAAAGAATTTTTTTTGATCTAATTAAAATTTGACTTGATGATATGGTTAATTTGGGTTAAATCTAGTCAAAACTTGACTCTTAACTCAATGATAATTTTTTTTAAAAATGACTAGAAGATATCATTTTGGTATTTATTTTTAAAATTTTTATTCAATCTAAACATTTTCTCCTAACTCGTGATCCAACCATTATTCTTGTTAGATCTCGGGTTGGAATTTACATCTATGCTTTTAGGCCATGAATTTGTTTTTGTTGGAAAAGAAAATTGTAATGCTATTAGTCAATATAACAATCATTATAGGAATTAAAATGATGTAATTATACTTTGAATTTGATATGGAATTATAAGGGTCACTTATCACCTCTATTAAGAGCTTGTTTTGTGGGTGTTTTTCAAATAATTTTTCGTATCAAAATACATGCTAATAATTTTTTTTATTTTTTAAAAATCATTTTTGATATCAACACATCAAAACGATTCAAAACGTACAAATCATATTAAATTTTAACAAAAAAATAAATTTCAAATTTTTTAGGAACGTGGGTTGAACCGCGTTCCCAAACATTACTTAACTGTTTTTGACATAATTTATTTTTGTGCCTTTCTCTTCTATTTGTAAATTTAATATTTTTTTCTTTTACAATACTTATTTCGGACTACAAGTATAATATTATCTATTTTTTTTTATAACATTACTTAATTTAAATATTAATTTGATTTATAATAAAATTTAGTCACTTATTATTTTTAAATGGCTCACCCAAACAAATTTAGGCATTGAGGATAACCGACCCCACAATGGCTGAGCTACCAAAACAAGCATCCACATATCCATTTCCACCACCTCGTCAGCAACCGCTTCACCAGAGCGATGCAGATGAGGATGATGACAACGTTAAGCAACTCAAACAATGCTCCTCTCTCTACCTATCCCTACAGGTATTATGTCTCACTAAGTTAAGAAAAAAGGAAAGGCTCTAAAACCCTAAACCCAGCAAGGGTATTTCTCAGTCACTGATTTGAATAAACTTCTTCTTTTTTTTTTCCTTTTGCTTATAGTTTTCAGGATTGCCTTGTTAATTCCAATAGAAACTGGAAATCTTGCCAAAAGGGTATATGCTAACTTTATTTGTTGTTCGGGGTTGCATAGTTGCTCATGAACAAGTGCTGACACTCGTCCTGCTTGTTAAAATGTTTCACAGAAATTCAAGCTTTGAAGGCATGCAATGATAGGATGAAGAATGACAAGGGGAAGTGAAGATTCGTCACTCAGAAGCTCCAAAACCGTGACCAACTCTCGGCTCACAATAAACTCTCCCTTGACTTCAGCATTCATAACTCTCCGATTGGCAATTTTTTGTAATACAATGGATTACTGTAACCATTTGAGCTATTGAAGAATTTTGGAATGCTTCTCGTATTGGGATTCAATCCAAAAGAAATATAGCATTTGCTTCTCTTGGTTCACAGTGGTATCATACATTACTTTATTGTTTCCAATAAATTGGCAAGTAAGAGATGAGAAAATACTTGTGTTGTACAGCAGAAATAAATGGGCACTGGGAAATTACGTGTTAATTATTTGGACTCAATACCTTATCAGCTTGTAGGCTTGCAAAAGAAGAGAAGAAATTGATAGAAGAAAAAACAGTTATGCTAATTAGCAAGTGTGTTTCTAGGATTGACTCTCTGCTGTTTCCTTTTTTATGCCACCAGTTAACATCTTAATTGGCTCATAAAGTCCTTGGCAATCAAAGTAATGCCTGCCCTTTCTTCTCCATTGAAGATGGTCATGGTGGACAATCTTCATGTTCATTTCGGTATGGTTGTCCAATCCTAGCCCCACATACGCAATTGAGGATCATTGTTTTTCTTAAAAAATATCTCTCTCTCTCTCTCTCTCTCTGTGTCTGAGAAATCATCATAATCTGAGGCATTTTGGTGACTGTCAAAAACTGCTCTGAGTCTTTAGAAACCATGATTTCTGAGACGGACATAATCATTTGTAGAATAAAAACCCTTAGCTTGGAAGGGATGCGTAGGCAATTCCATCTCATTGCCCGAATGCCCAGGAAAAAGTAGATTATTTTGATGGAAAAAATGGAGATCCTTTTAAAAAGCCTTGTATCTTGAAATTTATTCACCAAGTTCCTAATAAAATAGGACGCCACATTATGTACTTTTACACAACAACCCCTCAGAGGAAGGGCCAAACAAGGGTGACAATAGATAAAAGAAATGGAGGCTTGGGCTGGGATTTGATATTTCTCATATTTCACTCCTTATTTCACATATTTTTTTGTGCTTAGACTGGTTTTGGTGGCAGGCAAAGGGGCTGGGTTTACAGTGGAAAATGAAAGCCTTTATTAATTAACTCCAGAGAGGAGATCACTGAGAAGAACCAAACTTGATAGAGATGCTGTTGACACAATGGCGTTCGTCTGTTGGAGTCTTGTGACCCTCGCCCTTGAATACATGACCCAGATGCCCCCCACAGGCTGCGCATGTGATCTCAGTTCTCCTCCCATCAGGGTCCGGCTGAAACTCAAAAGAAGAAGAAGAAGTTACAGATCGATTTATCGCAGCAGCAAGACCTTCATAGAAAGCAGGCCGAAGAAGAAGAAGAACTTACAGATCGATTTATCGCAGCAGGAAGACCTTCATAGAAAGCAGGCCAGCCACAGCCAGAGTTGAATTTGGTGGTGGATTTGTAAAGAGGTGTCCCACAACCAGCACAATTGTAAACTCCTTGCTCAAAAAACTTATCATATTCTCCACTGAATTTCGGCCTGCATGTTTGTGTTTAGATTTATATGTCATCAGATCAAAATCACTTGAAGGTAATATGACGAGAAGAGAAAGGAGGAGAGGATCCATGACTCACTCTGTTCCCTTGTCACGAAGGATGTGAAACTGCTCGGGGGAGAGAACAGCCCTCCATTCTTCCTCGGTTTTCTGCACCGAACCTCCTCCTGCCATCACTGTTTTTTATTCCTATAATGGAGCTAATGCAGAAAAATATGCTGTTATGACTGTATATATCCTATCCTAGCTTGTATCAAAGTAGTATTTTAAGAAAATAATCAAAAGTAAATATTTTTAATTATTTTTTAATAAAACTTAAAAATAAGAATCAAGAGAATATATATATATATATATATATATATATATATATATATATATATAAATTATCAATAATATTTTCTTCCATTATTTCTGGAGCAGCTAGTAGTGGGTGGGTGGTCCTGGTCATGGAATGTACAAAGACTGAATATAGGACCAAATTCATTTTTATTGTCAAGCCATTCATTGCATCTTTGTACTCGTCATGGGCTTGGGTTTGGACCCCCATACAATTTTGCTCTAAGCTACTCTCGGCCTACTGCAACTTCTCCTCACCAACCTGTTGGGAATTGCAGCTGGTAAAATGAAATAGAAGTGCAGGGAAGTTGAACATGTGAAAGGCTTGTTCATGGTCTAATCTGTATATGAGCTTATGCTTAGCAAAGCAAGCCTCACTAACGAATCGAAACACCAGAGATTTCCTCAACTTTCCAAGATCTAATTGTTATTTTGAAAATAATCAAAGAAAAAAACATGCGTATACACTTCAAAACTGCTAATTGAAGTATGTTCTGCAGTCCTAGTTACATGTTTACCTCATAAGGGATCGATCATCTTCCACCATTTGCTCTACCAGGAGCTTCCAAACTATCATGTGAAATCTTTTTGGAAGGAAAGGCATTCCCTAACATTAGCAATGCAATTCATGCAGAAAAGTTGAATAATTGGCAGCACTAATTCACATCTTCAAATGCTTGATGCGTACCAAACACCCCCAGATGATTTCTGCAGGCTGAGACGTTTCTTTAAAATATAAGAGATGTTGGGGATTCTGACTGGTGATGTACTGATAATTGCCCATTAAAGGCGGATTCCGACTGATGATGTATTGATAATTGCCAATTGAAGGCTAAGCACACTGACACAATATTTAATATGGTTCGACAAATCGCCTACATCCACGAGAAAAGCCATTTGATTATATAGGAAAAGAACAAGATTTACAACAATAGAGGAGGAGGAATCTTCCACTCTTTAATAACTCTCAACCTCACTTTATTTTTCTCTTCTTAGTGCTGCAATGACAACTACTGCTGGCTACCCACTCTCTCCTATATTTCTCACATCTTTGGTTGCTCTCTCTCTCTCTCTTTCTGTCTCTCCTTTTGCTCTCAAATAATGCCTCTATTTATAGGCAATTCATGGCAGACAAGAGGCCATAACTTATGGCACAAATGGTGGCAGCATATGGGTTGCACCATTTTGTTAATGGTTGATGCAACTACCATTGTAGCCTTTTGACAATGGCAACCCTCTTTCTTAGGGTAGGTTGTACATGCTCTATGATTGTTGCACATTAATGGCAACAATCCTAACAATCACCCCATTTGCCATTCATGTGAACAATTGTCCTCTTGCTTTTTCAGCACATGCTTGCATCCTGCAGCTCTTCAAAGTTTACCATTCTAAGAGCATCTGTGGCCAAATTTATAGGTACTCGCCAAACCTTTCAATCACTAGGGTCACCAAAACACCCATTTGCTTACTCCAATGGATCACTTCAACCAGATAGTCTCCCATATCACATCTGAAGAGTGTTAATGTTTGTCTTTGAGACATAACATTCCCCTTCGAGCGTATTAACCATGCTTGGTTTGGAATGATTTTTCAAGCCTCACACCAAGGCTTACAACACCTGCTCAAACGAAAATTTCTATTTCCAAGTGCAATAGTCATTATCTGAGTATTTCAATATGATCATAAGCTCATCACTCTTCCAAGAGTCTACTTATCCTGGAGTTGTGTCTGCCCTCTGTTCCACTCTAGAAACCACGCCTTACTTCTTCATGAGTCTCTCACTCTTAGTCCCAAGAGTCTAGGTAGCTCTCCACCTTTATCAATGAGGGCAACCGGGGGCGGAGCCTTTTACAAGGCTAAGGAGGGCTGTAGCCCAGGTAAAAAAAACTTAATAACTCACTTTCCCTTTTAATTTTTACACAACCAACCTATATCCCACTTTCCCTATCTTTTACACAGCAAACCTAGTGTCCCATATTTCCTTGCAATACAAATTAATTACCAGCCATTAGCCACCCACTTTCCTTAGTAACACTAATTAATTAGCCACCCACCTTCCCTTGCAATACTAATTAATTAGTTATATTTTACAGAAAATCTATTAAATATAAATAATTAATTGGTTCACATGTCATTCAAATAACTTGGAGTTTTAGCTATTTTTCTTCTCAACAATATACAATTTTAGCTTGGATTTTGAAGAAGAATCTATACAAAGAGCCGCAAGAGTGTAAAATCATCAGGTAAGAATTTACAAGCCCTGACTTTTCATTTTGAATTCAATGTTTTACATTCATTACAGTAGATTGTTAGTGGAGTAAACAATAGACTGTACCCTAGAAATGAATGCATGCTAACACACTAGTAGTCTAGTACTAATAATTTATTGGTTATTTCAAAGTTAAGTTCTCTAAATCTCCTAGTAGTTTGCATCACTAGTTTATCCTTGTATATTCTACATTTTATGAATATTCTATTATGGCATTAGTATCTTTTCATCTTGCATCTGACTTCCCTAATCCCTTTTACTTGAATAGGTTATAGATTATAATGGAAAATTAAGGAAACAAGAGAAGAAAAACTATGTTTTCATTCTTTAAACCAAACGAACAAACATCAACCAATAAAGGACATTCTCCTTCCAATGTTGATGTCTCAAATCGTAGTGAACAACCCCCTTTCAAATCTCAAATAGTTGAAATTGATATTAATACTCTTGAACGAGATCCTGGGTTACGAATTCCAATGTGGAAACATCCTATTAATCAACAAGATGAAATTATAAGAGCTTATATCAAAATGGGTTTATATCAATCTAAGTTAGCAGATTATCCATAGACTGAATCAGGTTGACAATATCATTGATTTCAATACACTTGGTTTGATCAATTTTCTTGGCTAGAGTACTCTCCATCAAAGGATGCAGTATTTTGTTTTCCATGCTTTATCTTTGAAAATAAAGTGCCTCATCATCTCACATTCACCATCGAAGGATTTAGAAGTTGGAAGAGGGTTAATGACAGGGTTAGATGTGCACTTTTGATGCATGTGGGAAGTCCTACTTTACCACATAATAATGTTGTGAAATCTGTTAAAGATTTAATGAAAGTAAGAAGACATATTAATAAAGTGTTGAATGCACAAACTGTTGAAGAAGTTTAGAAAAATCGGTTGAAACTTATGATAACAATTGAAAGTGCTCAATGGCTTAGCTTACAAGCATGTGCATTTAGAGGTCATGATGAATCTTCAGCTTCTAATAATCGAGGCAATTTTTTAGAGATGATAAGACTTATGGGGAGACTGAATGTTGACATTGATGATGTTGTCTTAGAAAAAGCTTTGAAAAATGCAAAGTATACCTCGTCGACTATTCAAAAAGAGATTTTGCATATTCTCGTGAACAAAGTGAGGAAAAAGATTTGTGAAGAAGTTAGAGATGCAAAGTTTTGTATTTCGGTTGATGAAGCCAAAGATGTATAAAATAAAGAACAAATGGCTATTGTTTTGAGATTTATTGGCATTCAAGGTTTTGTACGAGAGCCTTGTTTTAGTATTGTGCATGTTTCAGATACTACTTCTTCAACACTTAAAAAAGAAATTTATGATGTGCTCGCTCGATATAATTTGTATATTTTCAATATGTGAGGTCAAGGGTATGATGGTGCTAGCCATATACGTGGCGCATGGAATGGACTACAAGCTCTATTTCTCAGAGATTGCTTTTATGCATATTATGTATATTGTTTTGCTCACCGACTACAACTGGAATTAGTTGCAGCAGCTGAAAATGAGATTTCTATTTGGTTATTTTTCTCAAAATTGACAACCATTATCAACCTTATTTGTGCTTCTTCCAAACGCCATACCAAGTTACATTATGCTCAGGCTATAGAAATTGCACATATGATAGATACTGGAGAACGTGAGACTGGTAGAGGGGCTAATCAAATTGGTAATTTACATCAAAGTGGAACTACTCGCTGGAGCTCTCATTTTAATTATATTTGCAGCTTAATAGATATGTATGGTGCAACTATTACTATGCTTGAAAGTATGGTTCAAGAAGGATCTTCTAATTCTATACGTGGAGAAGCTGGTGGTTGTTTGATTGTTATGAAATCTTTTGAATATATATTCATCTTATATTTGATGCATAAAATAATGGGGATTACTGATTTACTTTGTCGAGCTTTGCAGCAAAAATCTCTTGACATCTTAAATGCAATGGATCTTGTTTCAACTACTAAAGCATTGCTTCAAACTTTAAGAGATGCCGGATTTGATCTTCTCCTAGTAAATTTGTAATTTGTTTGCACAAAATATGAGATTGACATACCATATATGAATGTTTCGTATAAAAAGGCTACATGTTGTTCATGTCAATAACAAGGTTCAGTGACAGTTTACCAACATTATCATTATGATATATTTAACTCAATAATAGATTTTCAGTTGGAAGAATTAAATTTTAGATTCAGTGATGGGGCAATGGAACTCCTTATATTTAGCTCTACTTTAGAACCTAAAGACAACTTTAAATCATATAAAGTTGATGCTATTTACAAGCTTGCTGAGAAATTTATTTCTGAAGATTTCAATGAACAAGAGATGAATTATTTGAGATCTCAGCTGGAGCATCATTAGATTGATGTGATTCATCATGAGAGCTTTCAGAATATGTCTACCATTTCTGAATTATATCGAGGATTAGCTGAAACAAATAAGTCGCAGCATTATCATTTGATTGACATGTTGATTCGTCTTGTTTTGACTTTGCCTGTTTCCACTGCTATTACAGACGAGTATTTTCAGCTATGAAACATGTTAAAACTGTGCTTCACAATAAAATAAAAGAGGAGTTCTTAGCAGATTCTATGATGATTTACATTGAACGAGAGATTGTTGAAGATATTGATTCGGATTTGATTATAGATGAATTCTATTCTATAAAACATCGAAAGGTGCAGATTTGATAGTATAACTTATTTTTTTTTTATATTGAATTTTATGTACTTTAAATTTTATTTTTTATATATTTTATGTTATGTATTTGAATTAAAACTTGATTGTTAACTTGACAAATTTATATATCCGAGTGAATGATTGATCTTAAAAATAATTTATATGTATTTATATCATAGCCCAGGATAGGAAAAATTCTTGGCTCCACCTCTAAGGGCAGCCCATTAAAGGTTGATCCATATTTATCTTCATACTCTGAGTATTACAATGTCATTACCGAGCTCACCACCTTGACAAGAGTTAACTTGTTCCCGGAACCTGCACATGCCCCCTGCTCCTACATAGCAGTCGCATCTTATTGCTCTGCAAGTCATCCACTTATTATCCAAGACAAATGTCTTCTAGCTCATTGATCTTTAGCATGGGGGCAATATCCATGAAAGTCAATCCTGTATTTGTCTTCATACTCATCATAGCCTCTTCATGGGCTACACACTTGTCCATTTATATCTAGCCATCACATTGGCTCTAGGGTGTTTTGAAATTGGGCTCCTATCATGGCCCTCACACTTTCTCTTGAGGTGTCTCCATCTGTCATAATGAGACGGTCTGATCTTGGACTCATATCACGGTCCTCACACCTTCTCCTGAGGTGTCTCCGCCTGTCGTCATAAGACGGTCTGAACATGGACTCATATCATGGTCCTCACACCTTCTCCTGAGGTGTCTCCGCTTGTCATCATGAGACAGTCTTTAACCTGGGCTTATATTATAGCCCACACACTTTCCATCTGAGGTGTCTCTGCTCGTCGTCATGCGACGGTTTGTACTTAGGCTCATATCATGGCCCTCACACCTTCTGTCTAAGGTGTCTTCACTCGTCATCATACATGGTCTAAATTTGGGCTCATATTATGGCCCATACACCTTCTGTCTAAACTGTCCCTGCTCGTCGTCATATGATCTCATCCGCCTTTATTGGGGATGACTCCTGTGGCTCCAAGATTCTCTACCACTATATGGACTTGAGAGAGATCACTGCCACTGATCTCATAAAAAAAGAAGAGTTGTGGTGCACTCTTTACAATCTTCCATCTCATTTTCTATGTTTGGAGCTTCTATGTTTTTTTGCTTGATAGCTCCACCCACACCAACTCTCTTTTGATGTCTTCGCCTTTCATCACAAGTGGTCGCACCCCTTTAATTTGGTGCTTCTGTAACAGCTCATCCTTCCATCATTGTATGCATTAGAAAGGTCCTCGCTTGTTGTTTTCATCAAGAGCACAAGAGGCTTCCTATTGTACACAACTTTTACACAGTTTTTGCTCTGAGCTTCATCTAGGAAAACTTCTTCTCCTTGCACCTGTTGTCTTATTATAGTACCTTGTTGGATCACGGGTATTCCTGCGCAATCTCCAAGTGCCTTCGTGCAATTTTTGTTCTCTAGATTTCTCCCCATTCCTTGCTTATGTTTGACAACAGCTCATCTTATCACAACACCTATCCAAGTCAAAATAGTGCCAATCTTTATCATTTTATTGTATTTCTCTTCCATTATTAAGGTTTTCATCAATTCTACCCTCGAAAAATCATAGTCACCGAATCTAACTTCTCTGGAGAAATCACCACTCCATCAAATCCTTAAACATACAGGACCCAACTGTTCCTTTATGCCGTCATCTTGCTCGTATTCAACAGTTTCATTTCAAACTATTACATATACAAAAATAGTACCGTATGGATAATTCTTCAACTAAGCAAGTTCTTAGGAAAGATTGAAGGGGTCACACCAGTCCCGTTTTAAACCCAATCTCCCAGACAGAACTTTTTAGGCTATATATATATATATATATATATATATATATATATCCATCGTACTGTCTTTTTGTATATGCAACCATTTGCTAGCTTTGTTGCGGCTTTCCTTTACAAGTGATCTAGTGTATCCTGTTTTATACCTGATTTCTCAAAATCTGGCGAGACTACCAGTGCTTAGATTCATCTAGATTGGTCTTCATCAATTTCCACTCTCCACCTCAAATCATCCACATGATCGGGTGTCCAGAGTGTCCTAATTTTACCTTCTCTTAAGGCAATTAAACATTCCCCACTTAGCGGTTCAACACACGTAATTGGGCAAACATGTGCGACTTCTTCTTTTCCATCTCCATCGACCACTATGATGACCTTCAGATGCCTCCTAATCATGCAATCTCTCTTTAATAATTCACCACCACCATTTTTGTTCTCAATCTCAATGATCTGACTGTACCATTGCATCCAGAATGATCAAATTAGATGGAAACAAGTCTGAAATCGTCCAAATAGCATTTCAGATGACTAAGATTTGATCAAAACAATTCTGACATGATTCGCAGCCCAGATTCAACCTTAGATCCGGTTGCACGTAGGATCAGCTATACTGAATCCTTTCCCTCAGCTCGTGGCTGATGACATGTCAGGTGGGTCCTATTGTGCTGACATGTCAGCTGATTGGTTACTGACATGGCATGCCCACTATGCATGCTGATGCAATGCTTATGTCATGATGATGTCATCCTCCATCTGTGTCAGCCACGTGGGTCGGGTCATCTGGTATTCGGGTCGGGTCAGCCCATCCAGGTGAAAAAAACACGTGGCACGCGTCTGTGCGCGTGAGCAGCCACCTCGCTGGTGTGTGACGACGATGTCTGACGTCCGATTTTTGCGTCGTTTTCACCAGTTTGCTCTTCTCTTCCTCCTCTAAACAGTGGTATGGTCAAAACACAATTTTGAAAACTTTTGTTTTTGAGCAAAAATCAAACACCATTTTAAACCAAATGCTCTGATACCAATTGTTGGGGATTCCTACCGATGATGTACTGATAATTGCCCATTGAAGGCTAAGCACACTGACATAATATTTAACGTGGTTTGACAAATCGCCTACATCCACGGGAAAAGCCATTTGATTATATAGGGAGAGAACAAGATTTACAACAATAGAGAAGGAAGAATCTTCCACTATTTAACAACTCTCAACCTCACTCTATTTCTCTCTTCTTAGTGCTGCAATGGCAGCTACTGCTGGCTGCCCACTCTCTCCTATATTTCTCACATATTTGGTTGCTCTCTCTCTTTCTCTTATTTTGCTCTCAAATAATGCCTCTATTTATAGGCAATTCATAGCAGACAAGAGGCCATAAATTATGGCACAAATGGTGGTAGCACATGGGTTACACCATTTGTCAATGGTTGGTGCAACTGCCATTATAGCCTTTTGACAATGGCAACCCTCTTTCTTAGGGTAAGCTGCAAATGCTCTATGATTGCTGTACATTAATGGCAACCATCCTAACAAGAGAGATGCATAAATTGACGGTTTCTTGATCGATTGCCGAGAAAAAAACCTACTATGCTTATAGGATTGCATTGCAACATCATAATCTTTGTATGAAACCACTCTGGCTTGGTTGTGTGGATAAGAAAGTATGTTTCTTCTTAAAATATGGTTGTGACCATCATAGTTACATACAACATCACTATAATTACCGAGATGGCTTGTCTTTTCTAGATTGGATTCATCATGAGAGGACCAGCTGTGATTTTAGTTACAAGACTAAACATGGTAATAGGATTTAAGAGATATACAGAATCATACCTGGAATAGATTTAGCAGTTCATAGATCTTCCCCTGCAAAATCCTCATGACGGATCAATGAACATAGCTTGTACTGAAAAACATAAACTCTAAATCATTGTTCAATCCAAACATGCACGTATCAAATGGATAACTCCTGAACTCATAAATCCAGCTAAATACCAACAGAGCTCAAAACACCAATTTAATGAAGGTCAAAATTATAATGATCCGAATTGGAAAAGAAAATCTAGCAAGTAAATAAACTACAATGAAAAGAATTATTCACAACCTGAAAGAGCATCACAAATACATGTCTCTGCTGTGAGCAGAACAAAGAGTTTTCTATTGAAATCAAGCGACAGAATACTTAGACCTTATCATTGTTATAGAGACTGTACTAAATCTTCATCTACCATCTCTGTTGAAGATCAAGCCAGCCTGCCAGTTTTTAGAAATGAAACAGAAAGTAAGAAAAGGAAAAGAAACTCCGAGGAGATAAATGATTGAAATGTGACAGTTAAAATCAATAGTAGGGCACCTAAAAGGTTGAATACCATAATTAATGTAATTAGCATATGCATCTTCCAAAGAAAAGAGTTGTAATTAGCATATACATATTTAAGACAAGCTCATTGGATGTGGTTCATGAAGATCCAGATACTTGGAAGGAGCAAGATGAATTGTCACCAGAATGCTTTTCAACTGGGGATACCCTATAATGTAAAACTCTTCAAGGCAGGGTAATACCACAACTGCATCTCCTCCTCCTCCTTGAGGTACCTTCCACTCAACTAAACTCTCCATTTGTACTAGAGACAATCTTTCTAAAGCTGGAAATATTGGATCCATACCGCTTCTCCACCACTATAGTACTCATCGCCTATTATCTTCACACCATCCATTCCTTATATCTCAAGAATTTTAAGACGAGAAAGATGTCCTGCTATAGGAAGTTTCTTACACTTCTTGCAGCCTTTCAATTTCAGCACCACTAAATTATTGAGTATTGACATCAAAAGCCATGGTGGGAATTCATCACCCTGATAATTCTCAATCTCTAAGCTTCGTATGTTTGGGTGAGGCTGGAGGCCTTCCAACAAATCCTTGTAGTTGATGCTAGAGCTGCTGCTTTCTCTTTCTGAACTCCATCCAATACCAATGTGTTAATCTTTGATTTTCCAAAGAGGTCTGCTCCCTTGGCTTCTTCTTTGTCTCTTACATGCACCAGATTGACTATTTTCAATCCCCCTTCTAGTTCCTTCAAGCTTCCCAGCTCTTGAATTTCGTAGCCTTTATCCTTACCCACTTCAAAGAATGGCAACGTTCGAAGACCCGTTAGGCATCCAACATCAGCTGGTGTACGACTAAAGTAAATATGTCTCAAGCTCTACAAATATTTTATTTTGTTGGGAAACTTTTTGAGTGACCTGCATTCGCTGAATCTTAAGGTCTGCAAATGGTAGAGCTTTGTGATGGATTTCAGGAACGCTTTGATAAATGTTCGTGAAACATCCAGATACCTCAAATGCTTCAGCCAGCAAAATGAATCTGGCATCTCTGTCATACAAGCATCATCTTTTCTTTCCTTTTATTTTTAATATCATGGACACACTCCTGACGCAACCTATAGGTGTACGATCACTTTTAAGCAGTGTTTTAAGACCCGGCCCGGCCCGGCGGGTCAACCCGGGACCCGGCCGACCCGGGCCTGTGGCCGGGCAGGGTCTAAGCAAAAAACAGGCTGGGAATTGGCCCGGCCAGACCCGGTTGACCTGGAGGGTCGACCCGGGACCCGGCCGGCCCGGCCAGACCCGGCTGAGACTCGGGTTTATTTTTTTATATATTCTTATGCCCGAAACGACATCGTTTTAGCCTTTTACAATTAAAAGGCCAAATTCCAAAACGACAAGAGTAGAGAGAGGAATCACTAGCATTGCAAAGTAGAGAAGTGAGAAGAAGACCTAATTAATTTCAAGAATTTGTCAAACCCATTTCTTAAAAAGTTGGAGTCGAACCCAGAAAGTTTGGGAGAAGACGCTCATTTTATTTGCCAAGAAAGGCAAACCTTTAGGGTGGCTGATGGTGTTGGTGGATGGGCTATGAAAGGAATTGATTCTGGGATTTTCGCAAGAGAACTTATGTCCAATTATCTCACAGCTCTTCGATCCTTGAAGCCTAAAGGGGATGTTAATCTCAAGAAAATATTGTTAAAAGCGCATTCCAAGACTGTTGCTTTAGGATCATCCACTGCCTGTGTTGTTACCCTTAAAAGAGACCGATTGTGTTATGCCAACGTGGGCGATAACGGTTTCATGGTTTTCAGAGGGAAAAGGCTTGTTTACAGGTCACCGACACAGCACAACTTTTTCAACTACCCTTTTTTGTTGGGGAATTGGGTTCAGAGGGTAAGCCCCGGTCTTTGATTTTCCTTGGTGAATTTGATGTGGAGTAGGGGGATATTGTGGTTGCTGGTACCGATGGATTGTTCGATAATCTTTTCAGCTCTGAGATCGAGGAGATTCTTCAAGAACATGGAGGAAGATCTTATCCTCAGGATCTTGCCTGGACCATCACAACTGTTGCGTCCATGAATTCAACCAGCGAGGATTATGACTCTCCCTTTGCAGTTGCTGCTGAGTCTGAAGGAATCGAGCACATTTTTTTTGGGTTGACCCGGGTCAACCCATCTGACCCGTGACCCGGTCACTAGACCGGGTCGATGACCGGGTCGGGTTTTAAAACTATGCTTTTAAGAGTCAAATCACGAGAAAGAACTAAGAGTTATGACCTCAAGATTCCAGTTGATCGCACATTTATATATGAGTATGAGTAGGAGATGCAAATGTAGGATTTAAACTAGGAATGTCCTCTCTCACTAAGTATCTTTTTGCCACTTGACTATTGATAGTTAAACTACTAGCTCAACATTATATAAGCATCATCTAAGTTCAGACTTCGGCAAACCTCTGAATTTCCAAGACATCTTGAGGACATCATCACTTGAGAATAATGTTCGCAATTTTCCAGCACCATCCTTTAGAAACACTTCTCATAAGAAATGAGATTTAGATGTCGGATACAAAATGTGTCGTCCATAGCTAAACTAGCCTCCCAAATCACTGTCTCCGATTTTAAAAAAAGAAAGAGAAATAAATCACAGAGAAAGAGGGAGAAAAAACAAGAAAATTTAACCATTGAAATTCTTTTGGTAGAAAGGAAGTGGAAAGAGAGAGGAAGAAGGCATAACTTGCAAGTTCAAGATTAGAAGTAGAGATACCATATCTAGAGTTTGAAGAAGAAGGAAGGAGTTCCCAGCTAAAGAAACAACATTGTCGGACAAAAGTATATTTTCAACTTTGATGAAGGGGTGAAGCTCAATGAGCATACCCCTTCATTTTTATTTTATCTTTTAAATTTCTGCTTGGATTGTTTGTTATGTATCATTTAAAACTATTTGCTAGTTTAGATGCCATGGATGTTTGTTTGTTTTAATTATTATTTTAGATGTTTAGTTATGTTATGAATGTATATGTATCCTTAAGTTTTGCTTCAAGGCTTTTTGATGTTTAAGGCTTATTTTGATGCTTAAGATTATTATTGAAGTGATAAATGTTAGTTTGAGATACATTTTAACATGTTTTAATGTTTACGATAATCAATAAAGTCATTATAGCAGAACATGTTGAAAATGAAGTTGCTAATTTTTTGTTGTTGTTCTTAAACTATTATCAATGGCTAGTTAAATTTATTTGAGCTAAAAACATGTTATTTATGGTTAAGAATAAGGGAGTTAATCAATAGAACAATGTTTGTATATAAGGAAATGCATTTCTGGTTTGCTGCAGATAATATGATTTTGCTTCTTGGTTTGATTTTGCATTTTGTTTCTTGTTTGTTTGGAATGATTCAAGCAAGTTATGGTAGACATTTTTAGTTATGGTTGCAAGATTTAGGCTGTTTTCTAGGCTCTTTATGCTATTTCTGGGTTTCTACTCTTTCTGGGTTTAAGGATGAATTTCTGGGTTTTAGTTTTGAATGTTCTTGAACCTAGATTTGGGTCTTTTTATGTCTTAATGTCTTAGCCTCCTTTGTTGAGCTTCGAGCTATAGCTTATGCATGATCATTTTATATCTTTATTTGGTCCTTTTAAATCTTATTTTGGATCAATTGGTCATTTAAAGCTTTCAATGTCGGGTTTAGTTTTTTTTATTGTTATTGTTGATTTATCCATATTAGAGCTCATTGATGTTGTTTGATGCATGATTATGTCTTAGTTTTTTATGTTGCATCTCTTTGTCTTTTGTTTAACATAATATGACCTAGATTAACATTTTGGTTTCTGGGTTCATCATTTGTTTTTCAGCGAGATTCAAATGTTTCTCC
Source organism: Populus nigra (assembly GCF_951802175.1). NCBI lineage: Eukaryota > Viridiplantae > Streptophyta > Magnoliopsida > Malpighiales > Salicaceae > Populus > Populus nigra. Next base: position 2,512,860 of record NC_084861.1, on the reverse strand, counting down.
TGTTTTGATTTTTGTTCTTTCTTTTCTGATTTTGGGTCGTGTTTTTAGGCTTGGGCTATGGGTTAGGAAGCCTTGACCACGTGGTTGGGTCGGGTCCATTAGATTAAGGCCATGTTTGGTTTGTCAAAATTTTACCAAAGAAAAAAAAGGTTTTTTTGTTCTTAAGGCGTGTTTGCCAAACATGGCCTTAAGATATTTTTTCCTCTAATTTTTTAATAAGAGCAGGTTTGGAAAATACACCCTCTAGTTTTCTTTGTTGAATCTTTTTCTTTTTCTTTTTTGCTAAATAAACCCCAAATGATTTTCAAAATATTCTGAAAAACATTTAAGGACTATTTTAAAATAACTTGTGGGTCCCTTGTATGTTTTCCAACCATTTTGTTTAATATTTGGGTTCTGAACTTACAGTGTAAGATATCGATCCAATATTAAATATACATGTTTTTATTCAAAATTTTAGAAAAATATAGAAAAAATCCTTATTCAAAAAAATACAAAAATATGTTTTGTTTTCATACCGTCAAATTCTAAAAGTTTTTGTACTTTTTTCTAAATAAAATAAATTATATTTTTATCATACTTTGAAAATACAAAAATTAATTAATAAGTATCATAACAAGTTTATGATTATTCATTAAGATTTGACCAAAAAAACACCACAAAACTAATTTGTTTAATTAATATTTAGGGTATAAATTTTACAATGTGATGCATATTGCAGGTATTAAATTAAATGAATTGATAAAAATAAAATGTTAGGAGCTAACGTAGACTTTAATATTTAGAGTTATAAAATTACACTATAACGTATATTCCCAAGTATTAAAGATACAAAATATAAATAAATACATTTAATACATACAAATGTATGTGGTTCAATGACAATTTATGCCATAAGTGTATGTGCTTATTTCATCATATTTATTGATGATCATTTTATATATAGTTATGTGTAATTAATGAAATACAAGTTTAAATCATTTAAAAGATTCAAAGACTTTAGAAATAAAGTTCAAAACAAACTGAAAAGAGTATCAAAATACTTTGATCAAATCGAGGTGGTGAATACTTGAGTCAGTATTTTAGGAGTATCTAAAAGATAATGAAATTTTCTCACAATGAATACCTCCTGGAACACCACAACTTAATAGAGTTTCTGAAATGAAAAATCATACCCTATTGGATATGGTACGCTCAATGATAAGCTATGTAAATCTTTCACCTTTTTTTTCTAAGACTATGCTTTACAGATTGTTACTTACCTTTTAATTAGGGTTCCCTTAAAATTTGTTAATAAAACTCTATATGAAATATGAAATGATAAGAGACCAAACCTATCATAATTAAAGATTTAAGGATATGATACTTATGTAAAGTGTATTGTATCTGAAAAGTTAAGAGCTAAGTCAAATAAATGTAAGTTTATGAGATATCTAAAAAAATAAATTGGATATTATTTCTACCATCCCGTTGAGAAAAAGGTATTTGTCTTAAAATATGTTACCTTTCTGGAGAAAGAATTTGTTCTTAAAATAACCAACGAGAGGAAAATAAAACTTAAAAAAGTTCAAGAACTATAAGTTGACATTCAAATAGAACCATAAATCAAAGACCATAACATTGGATGTTTATTTTAAGACTCAAGAAATACAATAACACAATAAATTTGGGTGGACATGTTATACACTAATAAGATATCAACTTCTCATGGAAATTGATGATGACAAGTTGCTTATACTTGATAAGCCTACCAATTATATGGAAGCAATATCTAATATTGATTATAAGAAATGGTTTGGAGCCAATAAATCTGAAATGAATTCCATGTATACCAATTAGATATGGATTTTGGTTGATCTACCTGAAATGATAAAACTCATTGGATGTAAATAGGTCTTTAAAAGAAATACTAACATGAAAGACAATGTACAAACATATAAAGCTAGACTAGTTGTCAAAGTTTACAGGCAAAAACAAAGGGTTGAAACTTTTTCATTGGTAGCTATGTTAAAATCCGTAAGGATTTTGATTGCTATAGCTACATACCATGATTATAAGATTTGACAAATGAATATCAAAACGACATTCCTAGATGAAAGTTTTCACAAAGATGTGTATATGAAATAAATTAAAGATTTTGATTCTAAAAAATTTACCAACAAAGTATGTAAGCTATACAAATCCATTTATAGGCTTAAACAAGCTTCAAGGAGTTAGAGTATCTATTTTAATGAGATAATCAAATAATTTGATTTCATAAAAAATAGAAAAACCTTATGTTAATTTATATATAAAAAAAGTTAATGAGAGTAGAGTTGTTTTTATTAATATATATGTAGATGAGATAGTATTGATAGGAAATAACATTCATTTACTATAGTCAATAAGGATCTGGTTGTCCAATAATTTATCCATGAAGAATATGGAAAAACAACTTATATATTAAGAATAGAAATCTATAAAGATATATCTAGAAGGTTACTTGGATTATCTCAATTCATGTACATAGACAAGATGCTAAAATAATTTAACATGAAAGAATTCAAAAGAGGATACTTACCTATTTCATAAGGTATACATCTCTTTAAAGATATGTGTTCTAAGACACAAATATATATATATATATATATATATATATATATATAGAGAGAGAGAGAGAGAGAGAATACCAATGTAATCTAGGTGAGAGTTACTGAAAGATAGTTAACAATATGCTTAAGTACTTAAGAATAAATAATAATATCTTTCTGATCTATGAAGGAAATGAACTAGATGCTATATATATATATATATATATATATATATATATATATATATATATATATATATATATATATATATATATATATATATATATAGAGAGAGAGAGAGAGAGAGAGAGAGAGAGAGAGAGAATACCAATGTAATAGGTGAGAGTTACTGAAAGATAGTTAACAATATGCTTAAGTACTTAAGAATAAATAATAATATCTTTCTGATCTATGAAGGAAATGAACTAGATGCTAGTTTTCAATCAGTTATTGATAATAGAAAATCTTAGCCAATATATATTTTTACTCTAAATGGTGATGCTATGAGTTTGAAGAGTTTTAAATAAGAGACCATAACAAATTCTACAATTGAATCTACATATATCTATGTGTTTAAGGCAACAAAAAAAAGTTGTTGGATCAAAAAGCTCATAATTGAACAAGGTATGATTCCTAACATTATTGATCTAGTAGCCCTATGTTGTGAGAACAATAAAGCCATTACATAAGCAAAGAAATCAAGGTCTCATCAAAGATTCAAACATGTATTTAGACGATTCTATTTGATTAGATAAATCATAGAAATATAATATGTAAAGATAAAATGAGCACACATGGAAGAGAATCATGCAAATTCTCTCACTAAGGCAATGTCCAACTAGAAGCATGATCGTCATATGGAGAGATATGATATTAAATACATGAATGATTGACTTTAGTATAGGTGGAAGATTGTTAGTGAATATGTCTTGTAACCAACTAGCTAGTTACATGTAATACTAATTTTATTTGTGTAAAATATATTTATTATTAATAAAGGTTTTTTTATCTTTAATATTTATTTATATTTAATTAATGAATCTAATGTTTGATTAATGAATCTAAAAGAGTTTATGAGACAAAAATATTTTGCAAAGAAAATTATAAAGTTGTTAAAAGTATAAGATTCATATTATATCAAAGTATTGTTTTTAAATATTCATAGTCAATATTTTATAAAGACTGGATATTAATTAAAGTTGTTAAAACTGATACATATTATATTTCTTCTGTTATGAAAGAAAACAATTGTTTTCAAAAGCTGAGTTATGAGAGATACCTAAAACTAATATACAAGTGTTTGTTAGATTTCATGTACACTAAATTGACTCATATGAGAATTTTGTATGGAGAGATCACTTCTATTTATAGAAAGCCTTACATGAAAATTATGCAAATGATCTTTAGACTTAAGATCACTAAGTTATCTTATATAAAGAGTATTATGCTTTGATCATAACTCCATGTTGTCTTAATCAAAGGTAATAAATCAACAGATATTGAGTATGATATAAAGTATATTAAGTTATTTGAGTAATCAATAGAGAATTCATCACCCTAGTGAATTAGAAAAAATATTTTATATGTTCTCAAAATAGTATTGATTGTGAAATCCTTGAATAAGATGGAATGATATTTGAAAAAAGTTTCAAATATTATTTAAATAATTAATGATTATAGTATTGAGAACAAAAATGATTTAACAAAGAAAATATATTTTATGCTTTAATGCCTAAATCAGAACATTCTTAAAGAAGAAATAATAATTACACTGAAAACCTAGTTACTGAAATTTTAGAGAATCATAACAAGTTATGATCAATAGAGGTATTTGAGTAATCAATAGAGTACTCATCACCTTGGTGAATTAGGAAAAATATTCTATATGTTGTCAAATAGTATTAATTGTGAAATCCTTGATAAAAGTGAATAAGATTTGAAAAAAATTTCAAATCTTATTTAAATAATCAATGACTATGATGTTGAAAAAAATGATTTAACAAAAAAGACATACTCTATGCTATAATGTCTAACTAGAAACATTCTTGATGAAGGATAATAATTACACTAGAAACTGGTCACTAAAATGTTAAGTCAAACCATTTATGACTTTTCTAATATTTAGAGGATCATAACAGGTTGCTAAATATTGTATTTGATCTTCAAATATAAATCAATCAATTATTGTATTGATAATAAATTAATTTATTTAATCATATTTTATTTAGGATTGTGATTTATATTTGGATGAATTTATTAGGGAACCTAATAGGCTACATACATAAGAACCATTAGTCAGAAATTAAAATAGGATGATTAATCAAGTGTGACTTAATTGTAAATAAGTTTTAGAAATTAAAGATTATAATGTAATTTGTACATGGAATTACAAATCTAGACTTAGAAAAATCAAGTAAGGACTTGATTGAATAAATTTATAAAATTATCATGAAATAGTATATGTCATATTATTTAAGGGGAAACTGATTTTTTTTAATCATTTATAAGGCTTTCAAGTTTTTCTATAAATAGAATATTATGTCTCTTATTTTATATACAGAAAAAACTATTTTAGTTACAAAAACACCTACAACACAAAAAAGGTTAGCACTCGTATGATTCTTGGGATTTTTAAACCCTAAATGAGTTAAGAGATTTCTTATTGGTGGTTTGTGTGGATTTTCATTAGAAGCCAGGCACTTGAAAAATTTATGGTTTGTGATAACCCAACTTTGAAATAATTATTCAAAGCAAAAAAGAATATGTAATCTTTAAGTAATCTTTGTTTAAACCCTAAATGACTTTAGATTTGTTTAACATGATTCTTGAGATTTTTAAAAAATTTTAAATTTATTATTTCCGTTGTGTATATGTCTTTTGAAAAACCTAACATTAATGATGATTTAATGGCTTCTTCTGCAACTCACATCATTTGTTGTTGCTTCTTGAACTTGTTTAACTGCTTCATTGCATGACCTAAAAAGGCCTTCATTACCTCATTCACATTCTATAAATTCCATTCAACTTTTTTTTCTTTTTATAAATAAGCATTTTATAAAAAAAAATGCAATAATTATTTATTGAGATTACTATTTTTAAGTCATGGAATTTGGACCAGATAATTTCTCATTGTAGTTATTCTTAGAACTAGTATTGATTGTCTTCATGCTTTGCTCAAGTCTACTACACTATACCCATTGTATGTTCAACATTTAGAATTGTCTCTTATAAGAAGCTAGCTTGAAGACATCTTTCTTGATTCTTTGAATTCTCACTCTTTGTTACCTTTTGCATTGGCCAAATAGAAAGTTATTAAAATATATAAATTATGTGATATTCATGTTATTAAAAGAACTAATAAAAGAACTAATTGACTATACACTTAAATATGATGCACCACGGGTAATAATAATGTAATTATCATTTTGCTCTTCCAACAAAAGAACAATAAGCTTAGTATTTGGTGTTTTTCATTGGAGTAATTAGTTTTTATAGGATTTAGAGGATGATTGGATTGTTTTATTTTTTAAATGCATAGTATAAAAACTATATTACCCCTAAAAGCAAGATATTTTAAAAGATTAATCAGGGTAATTAGGTATTTTTACTCTTTTATATGCATAATATAAAAACTATATTACCTTTAGAAGCAAAATTATTAAAAGGTTGATAGGGTGCTACTATCCTTTTAGAAGTATAGTGTAATGACTATATTATCTTTAAAAACGAAATTTATCAAGCTTGCATCTAGCAGCTTTTTATATTTTTAAATTGGTTTTTTAGTGATTAACAAGTTGACTTGAGGGCAATTTAATCTTTTAACAATCATGAATATTATTTTAAAAAACTATTGGCATGTGTGATGTCATCCCACACTCAAAAGCTGTCTTCTAGGGTGGCATTTGAAGTATCTCATCGGGATTTTTTTGTTGGTGCCATATGTATACACAGAGAAGTAGTAGTTAGGCTCTAATGATTTTTTTTCCCATCTCTTTTCTTTCTCTTCTCCTTGCCTAAATATAAAAGGTATCTTTCATTTGTTTTTTTATCCAATTATGTCCTTATTTTTTTGATTGATTTTTTTTTCAATTTTACCCCTCATCATTTAGTTTTATTTAATTTTTATATCAAATTTGGTCATAATTTTTTTTATTGTTGTTTGTTTTTCTTCCTTTTCATTATTATATTTGATATCAGATTATTTAGTTTTTATTTTTTTAATTATTATTTCTTTTATTTTAGATTTTTTTATATTTATTTTCCAATTTTACTCCCAACATTTTTTACTCTGATCAACAAGTGCAACATAGAGATTCTTCTTCACTACACTTTTAGCCTCAACATTTTTAGCATTTTTATGTCGAAGCTTTTCAGCCTCTACCAAATGGGGTGATGTTCTTAACTACACTAACACGATTGCCTTGGTGGATAACCAAAGAGATTGTGTTTGTTGGCAAAGTGACCAAAGAAGCTGACGAATTAAACTCGGTGGAGCAGTGTAACAGAGTGCAAAACTCGAGATGGGAAACAAGTCGGTGGAGCAGTGTAACATAGTGCAAAACTCGAGATGGGAGAAGCTTTCCATTTAGTTCGATATTAAGCAACAAATTTTTAATCTCTGTTCATAACCTTGATGTTAAAGGGAGGGTCGGTCTTGAATCTCTAGTTCTGTACTATAGCTGCGATTCATTTGTGAAAGGTAAAGAATATTTAGCAAAGAGTTTCCTGTTTAATTGCCCAATAGCACGTGTGACAAGAAATACTACGAGGATGTTTGGCTTGGAGATGTGGTAGTTTTTTTTAAAAGATACAATACATTTTAAACACAAATTACATCTTCAAAAATTATAAAAACATGCTTTTTACTCAAAAAAAATATAAGCTATCTCTCCTCCAAACACGTTGGCCCGACACTGTGTCACAAGTGAAGTAATTTTTTTTTGAACATTGAAAAAAAAAGGTTTAGGCACTGCTAATATATTAAAAAAAAACAAAAGATTTAAACCATGAATTTAAAATTTGTTGTATATTTAACAATATTTTTTTAAATATCAAGACGGTGATACACTAAATGATATTTTTAATTAATATTAAGACAATAATGTATTAAATTTATCTAAATCAATTCAGGTTGACTTACGAAACTCACATGGATATACTTTCTAAAATAAATAAATTGAAAAGTTCAAACCCCAATTAATTAGTAAAAACAAAAAAACATAAGTAAATTCGAGTTAACAATCAAAACTCGCAACCCAAGTCATCAACGTCATTGAATTCAATAATTTTTTTTATCTCAAAGATTATTTTTCATTTAATTGTATGGTAATAAAATGCATGCTAATTTTTTATTTTAGAAATATTTTAAACAAAAAATAATCAAAACAAGTGTGTGGCCTAAGATAACAAAAAGAGGTCCCTTTTATTTTAAGTAAAAAAAATAGATTATTGATAACAAATGCTAAAATTATATTTTTTTTCTAAAAAAAAATTTAAATCATTGACAAAAAAAATGTGAAATTGTTTTTTTTTAAATCGAGGGACTAAAAATACATTAAATAACAAAAAAAAATAACACCTCAGACATTATGGTTTAACCCATTAAACCTGTGATTCGGGTCATGGATTCAACTAGGTTTAATACATTTGTTTTTTCTTAAATTTATTTTTTTACCTAAATATAAAATAATAAGAAAAGAAAAAAAAAAGTGCTTAGGCACACACGCTTAAGCCTATATATCTTGTTAGGGGCGCAAAACCATGCTTGGGCCTTTTTTTCTATCTTTTTAAGGGGCAAACAACCTTTTTTTTTAATAAAAAAATTTATTAATTAGATAACAAGTTGTTTGATAGAGGTAAATAATATGTCATTTGTCTGTTCAAATTTTGACTATTACTGTGATGGTTAGAAAATTAGAACAAAATATTTTTTGTCCTAAAACCCTATTTTATTTTAAAAATATCTTATAAAAACTTTTAGAACAACTAGAAACTAATTTATCAACCTAAAAAACCTAAAAAAAAAATTCAAAAACACAAAATCATACTAAGTAAAATTTTGTTTCCTTAACTATGATTTGTTTTTTAGATAATATTGAGATTCTAAATAACTATAATCAAATTCTTCTCATCAAATAAAATCTGTAGACACCTAAATTAACTATTTTAGTAGTTAAAATTGGTGTTAACGACTTTCTCTCTCTATGTCGTAACTTTTTCTCCTCTCACAAATCAAGGATTGACAAAAAAAAAAAGAAGTTTTGTACCAAAATTTAATTTCAAAGAACTTAATGGATTGAAAAGGTAAAATTTAAAAATTTAGAGGATTAAATTGAACTTTTCATAACAATTTTGAACCACCACCTATTTTCAACACTCTTTTTCATCCTGGTCCTCTATCTTTTCATTTTGCCCTTGGTTGGAAAATAAAAAGCGATTGTCCTTCAGTTTTTCAGTTGAAAGAACTGAGTCGGGGAGAAAAAACCTTCGAGAATCAAAATGAAAAAAAATAGAAAAACATCACTCTCCAGTGCTTAGTAATTTATAAGAAAGTCAACAATACACATGTATAAAGTGTTTTTCACCCCATGGTTTAGTGTTCTTTATAATATATAATTTGAGATTGTTCTTAACAGAACCGAGGCTTAACAATTTTTCAACTTCCTTTCATTTTCCTTGATCGAAAATGACAATATTGTTCCTGGATTGCCCGGGACCATCAAATGGCAAAGATTTTTTCTTTTTCTTCCCCTACTGTACTGTGATTCGTGAGCTCTGTGGTGAACTTGTCACCAAGTAATGGGTTGCCGCTCACTAACTCCATTGAAATGAATTGCCGACATCGATCCAATCTTTCTCCAAGAGGTGGGGGCATTTGACTTCAAACCTTTGTCACTTACCGAAGAAACAAGAACACAAGCACGAGAAAGTCACATCCTGTGGAAAACAACCCCATGTCTCGGGCATTAATTGGATCAGACAGCTAACCCAATATCATGCAGGAACTTCAACGTCCAGAGACAACATCAAATCTTTGAAGTAATTCAACATAGTCTATAGATTTCCCTGGATCTGTTTATTGTTTGTCAGCGGATACCAAGCATGGTAGCTGCAATAACAATATTAGATATCATGTAGGATATGCATTATTTATAAATTTACTTTATATCTTTACATGCCTACTCTTCACAGAGATATCAGGAAGATCTAGGATTACAACTGAGTCGTTGAGCTTCCAAGCAGAAACCTGATGAAAAATTTTCTTTCTTGATACAGCATCAAGAAAAAGGAATCTTCATGGAATTCATGATTATCAGCCTGAACATCCCGGAATCTCTCCAAAGTTTGTTTTCCAACTCCCCTTAAGTTTAGATTAGAAGGGGGAAAAGTTACAGCAAAAAGGGGAGCATTTTTCTCACTAAGTCACGTGTAGTTAGTAACCATGTTTTAGTAGACAGATTGGTAAGAGTGCAGCGTGGAGATCCTTGAGCATGCAGACCAAATTGCCTTCTATATTGGCAAAGGGTGCCACTAACCCCCATCCTGATAAAAGCCAAAAAAAAGATCATTGAAACTTCAAGGAATAGATTCCTCAGAACCAAATTTGAGGCAAATGAAGAACAGGCAGCATCAAATGTATTAAACAAGTGAAACTACATGGAAATAAAATGAATGTGAAGCAGCTTTCTAGAGGTAATTTGATAGGGTTACTATAGTAAACAACAAGGGAACATCACCCAGTCAATAATATAGTTGTAGCTCAATTGCACAAGACAGTATATAGACCCACCAGCTCCAAGGGCTTCTGGTGAGATGGAGATGGAACAACAATAGCTGGGCTTCGACTCATGGAAAGTTGCAGATCTGTGAATTCACTTCTTATTGCGCGGTAAATTTCTGATCCGGAGGTGGTGGAGCCATCAGAAGATCCTCTTCCTGCCCTTGAACTTGCAGGGTTCCTATTTGCCCCAGTGGTTCCATCTGTATCTCCAGCACCTGTCTGTATTAATAAGAATAGACATCAAGATCAGCAAATCATCAGCCAGTGACAGGCACCTCAGAAAAATAATTCCACTAGTACTTTGAGATTCTATGAGTAGGATGCCCAGCTTAACCTTACTGAGCTTCCAAAGGACAAGCACCACTTAATAATCTTAACCCAAACACATCAACAGCCCACCCCAAACACAAGCAGTTGCAGCATTCTTCAGGTGGTACAAAGCTTATTCTTCAAAAACTGAAGGTTGCGAAAAAAAAGACAAGCCTCTCTCGAGTACGACATTCTAACACTAACTCTACTGATAGACATTAGTTTAAAATGAAAACATGAGATTCAACTAGAGCATTGGAAAAAGATATATAAATAGTAAACTGCAAAGCCAGAGGATTTTTTTTTTCCTAATCAAACTTACATTAGACAAGCCCTTAATGTGAACAATAATGATTGTAATATCATCTGTCCTGCTTTCATGTTCCAACCATATTTTGTATGCCTCCCCAGCAATGGCAGCACAAGCATCTCGGGGGTCTGTGCATCTTGCCACCTGTCAATAGAAAGAGCCAGTAAAATATCAAGGACAGAAATAGCAGGAATGAGAGTAAAAAAACAGAGATAAAAAGTCTACAACCAACTTGACTAGAATTTCATCGCGGAAGAAAGTGATAATCAATTCAAAATTCCAATGGAATCCATATTTTTTTCCCTCTGTTTTTTCCTTGGCAAGAATTGTTTTTTACATGATTTCAGTGGACATATATTACCCCCAGTGGCTTCTGGCAAGTGGCATGCAATGTTTTTGCTATTTCAACAAAGAACATCATTAAGTTATGTTCCTTGCAATAGAATTTTAAATGGCAATTAATTAAATTTTGGTTGCTTGTTTTAAAAATTCAAAAGCATAGCAATAGCCATGTTTTACCTTAACAAGATATCATTTCTACTATGCTGAATTTAATTAAAAAAAAAAAAAACAGCATTTTAAGAAGATTGAAAATTTTATTAGAACATGCAGCTAACATCCACATGCACCTTTTTCATTTCAAGAAGTTATTAAATAAATACAGTAATTGTTAAATCTGATCAAATGTCTGACTATGGCTCAATATAATTGTTTTACGGTTTCTAGAGGAAAAGCAAATTTTAGTAACACTAAATTCGCCAGCGAGCAGCTCAGAAATGTTACTGGTAATTCTTCCATTGCAGCACTTGATGGGATAGTTCGATGAACTAGGCCAATGAGCCCCTATTTAGCACTGCAGTGCAGAGGCAAACCAAACACGTCTACCGACGGTACAGGGAAAAAAATTATGAAGAAAAACTATTTTCATAATTATGTATTCAACAAAATTTGATGCCAATCAAGAAAGAAGGTAATTTCCTTTAGTCTATTTTGATCGGTTTCTATGATAAGCAGGCACTCTTTCTTCATTCAAATGAGAAAGTCTGGATGCAGATCAAAGTCAATAGTTGATACTGACTTAAATATCTGTACAACTCCGTGTAAATTCCACTTCTTCATTTCCATGAAATTATAAACTTTAATGAAAAGGAAAAAAACAAAACTATCAATTATTACTGGACAACAAAAAGCAGCAAGCAATCAGAGGCCTAACTATATGAAGGCAGTCGAAAGGCAACCACTAAATCATAAATGCAACGCATAGAAAAGAAAAATACAGAAGGGTCATAACGCCATACCATATCCACAACAGTCTGGCTTGAGAGGAACTCAAAAACTCCATCACTTGCAACAACAAAGAACAAATGATTAGGAGTAAGGCGAACCATAGACACCTCTGGAACAGAAATGACACCGATTTTCTCAGCTGTACTATCCCCTACACTCCTCGAAAATGCTGTTCCTGGATACATCCCGTTTTGCACCCACAATCTTGGAGGATCAGCCCCGTGACTTTCCTCATTACCCCACACCTGTATATCAGGATCCTCAAGCCCTTCGACTTGATCAACAGTCAGAACCCTAGCCCCAGAAAGCTTAACTCTCTCATACTCATCCTTCCTAAACGGTGTTTGATCACTAGACAAATCCTCTGCTACAATCCTATTCCCATTTTTAACAGCAATAACTGCTCTCGAATCGCCCACATTAGCAACATAAATTGTATCTCCAATCACAAGAACTGTTATCGCTGTTGTACCACTCATTGAATCATCAATCTCACTACTACGTAACTCATTGTTTGCCGTTGAGAATGCTGAATTATAAGCTTTAACAGGGTCATCCAACAACGTGGGATCATATGCTAATATTTCAACTAACCTATCCTTAACAAACTTGGAACATTCAGTACCAAAATGACCATGGCCATCAAACACACCAAAGAAATGTACATTTGGGTTACCTTGAACTTGTTTTCTAATGCAGAAACTATCCTGGTTTTCCTTATCTGGCGAGTCAGGATAGTAACCTCTCTTTGTGAAGACAGAGTACTGCAATTCATAGTTACGTGAAGGGACAGGAACAATCTCCAGTGATCTTTGTGTAAGTATATGCTTGCTGGTGGCATTCATATATGAACCCATTTCACCGTAGTCCCCTGAATTACTCTCTGTTGACGATGGGTACCTGCTACAATACTTGCCTTGAACACAACCCATATTACAAACGTGTAACCAAATAGCTAAAAAGAACAAATTTTGAACCGCACGCTTAGTGTTTGCAAAAAAAAATCCAAAGAAGAAGAAAAAAAGGGGGCCTACAAATTGCAGGGATGCAATTTCTGGTGGAAATAGCGAAATGGGGATCTTATAAATTCAACAACGAAGCACTGTAACGAGTGATTTTGTGGGAAAGACATGTTCTTGACAAAGGAAATTGAGAAACAAACCCTAAAAGGCAAAAGCTAAGAAAATGTCTCCAAAAACCTCTCGGTGTTTAAAGAGGAAATTATATTCTCAAAATGACGATGAAAGATTTGAATATGGGTTATACCCAAGAAAACGTTTTACAAGAGAATTAGAATAAAGCTCCAAGGAAGAAGGGAATTATCAGTTGAAAGAAGAAGCAAAAGAAATGCTAAGGCAGACCCTAAGCAGAAGCAAAAGTTGAAAACTTTTTTCAGTCTGTCAATGATCACATGATGACGGTGGATGGTTTCCAAAAGAACGAGAAATGCAGCTGTTTAGGGGCGCACAGGATCGCTGCTCAAGAAGATGAAAGAACCAAAGCAAGCAAGCGTGCTAGTACTATTGTTGAAGACACAGGAAAATTAAAGATAAACAACATGAGAAAGTGCAGGAAGAGGACAATGAAGCGTCGATGATGACGCAAACGAGAGAGAGGTTGTGTGCATGGATGGGTTTTCTTTTTGTGCTCAGACAAAAGTCCATCTTCCAAGAAAACAAACAACTCTATACAGACAGTAAAGTGATGAAAACAAAGTTACATGTTTTCCCCTTTTTTTTATTGAATCCCAGATGAGTGTTTTGGATTATTGAGGTAATATATTTGAATAAACCTAACCAGTAAAAACTTCCAATTGAGTAAGGCTTTCTTGATATATTTCACCTTTAGGACAGAAGTCACTGTGATTGTAAGGAAATTGTAAAGAGTGATGGAGTTGTAAATATGGCAAGTTGAAGTTAGCATTGATTGGCTAAAGATTACGTCTCCAGAGATTTCGTTGTTTGTTTGGATCTTAAGTATATGGCTTTTACCGTTAATTAACTATCCTGACATTATTTCTTAGATGAGTTGGATGATTAGTTTTCACGTTATTAATTACTTTCCCTGTGCTTGTCTTTATATTTTTACAATTTCACTCTCACAGGTTTTATATTTTCTTGATTTTATGTGTTGAATTTTCTTTTTTCACTTTCCATGTTTTCATATATATATATATATATATATTAAATTAAAAGTTGATGATGCAAACTAAAACTTTAATCTATAAATTTTTTTAAAAAATCAAATTTAACACATGAAAAAGCACAATTGTTTTTCATTTTATCCCTTATATATTATAACATCTCATATTAAAAAGCAAGAGAAAAAGTAATATATTGATGTATATTTGGTTTTGCGGTAGTTTTTACTTATATAATTTGAAAAAAATATAAATTATAGTTTTTTCTTCAGTATTTAAAAAAAAAATTCATGTAAAATTAAAATATATGTTAATTAAATAAATATTTTTAAATTTATAACTAAAAAAATACCATAACACGGAAATAAAGGAACTTAATAGATTAATAGAGTAAAATAGGTAATTGCTTTACTTTTGCTACTCTTAATATTCAACTATCATGGCAATTAATTCAATATTCAATCAGTTTAGCATTTCTTGTTTGCACGCCAGGCTAATTTGGATGCATAATATTTTATTTATTTATTTTTCCATTCAGAAGAAACCAGGAAAACTCATCAAGTGGGAATCTCTGAACAGTAAGTTAGAACAAAACAATAGTTCTACTAATTGGATGATGAAGAAGAAGCAGTAGCTAGGAAAGTTATAAAACGAGAGGCGGCCTTTACTTTCTTGGAGGTCAAAGTCTGAGATGATGCCCTAGGCTGCTTGCTTATACTACTAATTTGTCCTTAATCTGTTTGAAACTTCCTGTATAGTGTTGGAAGATAAAGATAGATAGAAACCCACTACCAAGAAAACTACTCTTCGTCGGCGAGAGAAACTTGGCAGAAGATGCAAGGTAGGGATGTTTCGAGAGTGTTTCCAAGCAACATTCCTTCCTAAAGTGCTTTTTCATAAAGGTTGATTTGGCAACAAAATTCTAGATGATATGCATGTGGCACCCAAATGACCCTTTCTAGATCTCTTCATCAACTTTATTGTATAGCCCCCATTGTGTTTGTTGTTGTTGTTGATATTATGGGGAAGAATATAGTTATTTCTAGAAAAACTTTTAGTCAATGTTATTATAGCTAATTTATTGGTTATATTTAGCACTGATTTTATTCATGTAAAATATATTTATTATTAATAAAATTTTTTTTAATATTTATTTACATTTGATTAATGAATCTAAAATAAAGATAAAGTTTATGAGATAAAAATATTTTGCAAATAAAATTATAAAGTTTTTATAATTCTAAGATTAATGTCGCATCAAAACATTATTCTTAAATGTTATTGGTCAATGATTTAACAAAGCAGACATACTTCATGTTGTAATGTCTAATTAGAAACATTCTTGATGAATGAATGATAACTATATTGAGAAGTTAAGTCAAACCACTTATAACTTTTCTAATATTTAGAGGATCATGATAGGTTACCAGATATTATACTTGATTTTCAAATATAAATCAATTAATTGTTGAATTGATAATAAATTAGATTGTTTAATTTATTTAATCCTATTTTATTTAAGATTATGATTTATATTTGAGCAATATTATTAGGAAACTTAATGAGTCACATACATAAGAATTATTGGTTACAAATTAAAATGGAATAATTCATCAAGTATAATGTAATTGTAAATAAATTTTAGAAATTGAGAACTAGAATGTAATTAATATAATTCTAAGACTTAGAAAAAGAATCAAGTTTTAAGGGGAAAATTGATATCTTATCATTTATAGAATTTTCAAATTATAAGGGTTTTTTATATATATAAATAGAATGATATGCCTTTTATTTTCACAACTAGAAAAACTATGTTAGTTACAAAAACTCCTGAGACATAAAATAAAAGAGTTAGTATTCAAACGTATAATAATTCTTCTCTTCCAAAAAGATTTAGGAGATTTTTCACTGCTGATTCGTGTGGATTATCATTAGAGGCTTGACACTTGGATGGTTTGTGATTTGCGACAATTCAACCTTGAAGCAATTATTCAAAGCAAAAATAAATAAATCTGATCTTCAAGAAATATTCATATGAAACTTAAACAACTCTAAATCTATCTAACGAGATTCTCAGGACTCCTAAAATTTTTTGAATTTATTGTTTCTGCTATACATATATCTTTCGAAAAACTTAACAAAAAATAACCTAAAAAGAAAAGAAAAATTAAATGAACTACCAACCATCAAAATAATTATTAGGGAGCTTCTTAAGTTTGTATGAGCCTTTATGTTCAAATTGGGCACATGGGCACAAGGATTCACATACAATGATGAATATCACCTTCAATTTAAAAGCTTGAAATAATATGACCTCACTTTATCTTATATATAAGCACTTTAGTTTTTTCTATTCATTTTCAATATAGGATATCTACCACTCAAATGTACATCTTACAAATTTCTCCTCACTTGCAAGTTTGACCCATTCAAACACAATTCTCAAGTCCTCTTTCAACCAAAATGTATTTAACAATTCGATTTTGATATGTAAAGCTTGGAGTTTAGTTTTTTTGCTCAACTATGGGGAAGCAAACAAGGTAATATGAGCCCAACCACAATTTCCACTCTTCCCGAACCAAACCATTAATTTCAATACCATTTGTTAAGGAGTTTTCTTTGTTTTATGGAAATACACGTGTTTCTGCGTTCATATTAGCCTACATGTATAGAAACTTATATATAATAATGGACACCACCTCCATTAAAAAAAACCTATACTAGTGAATTATATGTCTATCTTAAATATAAGCACCTTGTTTTTAATTTTTTAATATGAAATACTGATCACTCACTTGTGCACCTAAAAACCCAATAACAATGATGACATTTAGCATTGTCTTTATATATATATATATATATATATATATTCAAAAGTAACTTATTTTTGTGCATCCAAGGTTTTTTTTAAATACCTCTTTTATTTTAAACCAACTAATTTTGAAAAACAAAACAAAAATTTTAGATGGACAACGACAATCTAAATTACTTGAGTCTAGATGAAATTTCACCATTTAAAAACCTTTTAATATTGAACAATCTTAATGAAAGCTATTTTATATGTGTTGATATAGAGAGTTTTCTTTCTCATAAAAACTCCATACTTTCTTTTCTTTCAAGCACATCATGTATAATTAAATCTCTATAAATTAATATAAATGAGATCATGAGAATTTATTAATTAATAGAGATATTATTTAAACTTCAATTTCAAATCAAGATCAAACAAAAATATTATTTAATCAAGATTATTAATTTATCGAGATTATATTATATTTACAAAAAAAGGTTAAACAAAGCAGCAATTTTAATCTTTTATTTCTAGATTTTAAAGCACTAAGAGTAAATGATGCTAAGATTCATTTACTAGTTATTTATGCTACACTTATTTCTTTTGTCCCCTACATCTCAAGTTATTCTACGAGTTTATTACTATTATCATTGCCACATGGGAGATGATGGAAATTCAACTCAAAATTGCATCCAAATTGTGAATTCAAGTAAGACTTGATCGACTTAGATGATCACCTCAACCAAAAGTGTGATTAAACAATTATATATTTTAATTTTCAGTGCATTAATTAAACTCCTCCAAGATATGTTATAGTCGAGTTATCCAGTAAAAGAAGTGTTATTGTCTAACGATTATCCTATAACCAGGCCTTTACCCACTGAATTTTCTTAACCCACTTCATTAAAATAAAGTTTTTTTAACTAAGAAATTATTCCTTTAATCTTACGAGTGAAAGGTAATTGATGCCTACTAGCTAGCATTTTTAAAGCAAGATCTTGAAACTATATTGATAAACTCATATTTAATGGGCAAATAACACCCCCCTCTGAAAAGCCACCTCTCTTGGGTTTAGTCTAGGAGAACAACTTAGTTCCATGGGCACACCTCCATTTTGAATCTTACCCTCCCTACACTTTTAGCTGTATAAAAGTCTTTTAAGAGCCCATCATATTTTCATCAATATTAATACATATGTTTGAGATATTTTTCCTCATTAAAACTATTAGAAAAATATTACGTTGTAGCCCTTCCTTTTTATAAAAAGACTCATGGGCTATAAATAGACCACGAACCCATTAACCAAAAAAGATTTAGAATCTTTATTCTCTACTACATATTTATTTTTATAGTATCTTTCTGTAATATTATTGCATTTTCTCTCAAAACGTTACTGACTTAATCATTGGAGAGTCTCCAAATTCACCAAAGATGATCTTTTACAGGTATTAGACACCCATCTCCAGCCACCTTTGCTAAGAAGAATGGATCAGATTGCTAGAACCAAGAGATTAATCGATTATTCAAGACATAAGTCTTGCCCCCAAGCTACTTGAGATTTTTTGGGACTTCATTATTAGCACCGTCTATGGAAAACTAATCAAAAAGTCATTAGTTTCTTTCTAATGACATTTCCATGTCATTTTATGAAATACAACCATGACACACCTAAGTTAGAACACTTGATGGATCTACTCGTTACTGCGAGCACTTCCTCCCATTCGGACTTTCTAGGCTATGTGAGGATTTTGTGTATAGTAGTTTAAAATAATTTAGAGGATAAATATTATTTTTTGTTTGACTATTAGACTTATTAGTGTGAAGCTGCTTTTAAATTATTTCTAATGGGTTTTATATTTGATAAACACAGTAAGCAATTAATTTCTTCTAAAGGTATCATGCATCTCAACAAACCTGGTAAACAATTCAAAACTCACCACTCTCATTGTGGCTAATCTAGCAGGAGCAATCAACTTTGGGTTTAATAAGCTTCTTAATATTTGTAGCTCTTGATGAGGACACAACTGGTCCTAAAATTTAACTTGCTATATTGGTATGCTTTTTTTTTTTGTCTAAACTTTTCCTTGTTTTCTACGTGTCTCTCTTTATGTCAATAGCATTCTTCAAGCATGTATTTGTACTTGAAATCTTGAATAGGTCTATTTGATGAGAATTATTAACTTTGTGAATGAATTTTACTAAGAGGTGCCATTTGAATTTTAGTTGATAATGAGTAAAATTAACATATAACCTTGTTTTTAGCATGCTATTGTTAAGTTCTTATATTTAAGTTTAGTTTATGAGCGTGAATATAATTGGTTCCATATTGTAGTTAGGATTAGGATAGTGTTATGCAAAAAAGTACATAGAACACAAGCTTGCTAGACTTGGTTGTCGAAAGAAAGTATCTACTACCCTAATCTTGTTTTTCTTTCTATATTTCAGTAACTTTGTTTCCCTACGCATGTCTGAAAATGCCTTGTGTTTACCAAACTATATATATCTTGCATTCCATGCAAGAATTCGATTCCAGATGCTTGAATAAGAGAAATCATTACTCAAGATAACTTTGTGTATGAATTTTTTATATCTTATTATTGTGAATTATTTAAATGAATTGTGAAATTTGTTGTAGTAAATTTTGTTTTGGAGATGAGTCATTGTTATGGCTGTGGTTTATTGTGATAAGGAATAATAAGATAAAAAAAAATTGCAATCTTTGATGGAATTACCCTAGAAAATTATGTCAAGAGACTAAATGCCGATGAAATTGAAAGTTTGATGAGATATTTTTTGTTGATGGTTTTTTCTTGGCAATGCAATTACCTATGAAATTTTGCCTAAATATTTGATGGAATATTTTGTTTTTTATTTTTAAATTTTCTGGTAATGTTATGATTATTTAAAGAAAAAAACCCATGAAACAATGTCATTTCAGAAGTTTTTTTAAAAAAGATAAAAATAATATTTTTTTATATAAAAAAAAACTTCACTCGAGTTATGATTCGAGTGTCAAACTAGGCTGAAATTTTAACAATGACTAAACCTAACCTGCTCAAAGACAAGCATCGAAAAGACAAGCATCAAGGACTTCTTATCTTATATCAACCTCACTAAAGCTGCTTACTGAGAATCGAAAAGAAACGAGGGCCGGAGGGTCCATAAGCTTCTCTTTTCTCATTTCGTTGACAATTCATACATTAGTTAATATTAGCATTCAAGTCATTGCTCTCCATGAAACAGTGAGAGGAGATCAAAGTCCATTTTACTTGGTAAGCTAGCTTGTTTGTCCACGATTCCACCTCCTAGCTAGGAGTACCTTGCCTTCTCATGAATTGAAACGTGAGCTTACAAATTCTTCACGTATATAAACAGTGGTGCTGAGTATTTTTGTTGAGTTTTCATGAGACTATTCGTTATTTTTCCTTAAAAAAGAACCGTGTCATGGAGATTTATCCTTGCTTTTTTTAAAGTGTAAAATATGTTAAATTGATATTTTTTATATGTTTTTTTATATAATTTTGATATTGTCATGCCAAAAAAAAATATTATTTTAATATATTTTTAATTAAAAAATACTTTTACAAAACTTCGATCATACATTTAATTGCTAAATACTAACATAAGCTAATACCAAGGTTGAGTTTTAAATTGCAATTAAGCCCAATTAAATGAACGAAGCCTTTCATTCAATCATCGAAGAAAAAATCAAACAAGAAGCCCGATCTGCTTTTTAAAAAGAACACAAAGGCCTCGAAATAGAACCGTTCAAGAGTCACTAGTGACCCTAAAGTTGTCGACTCTTAAAGCGTAAAACAATATATCCTCCATTCCCTTGGGAACTAGGCTGTTCATGTAAGCCAGCCCCCATTCATTATCTAAACAGAGTTTTATTCTAAATCATTTTGGATATTATTTTGATATTAATATGATGAGTTGACCATAACTTTATGAAGATATTGTTTTGAATAAAATAATTGGTCCAAGTTAATTCAATAACGTAAGAGTTGAGTTTATGATCTAATAAACTGGATTATAAATCGTATGAGACTCAAATCATCTTGCAATTTCAATTTATATGTAGGCTTGGAAGGTATAAACTAATTATCTTGCAACTTTGATATACACTGTGCATGCATGTAAATGTAAGTGCACATTCATTAAATAGAAATCTTGAACGGGCAGTAATAGAGAGCTACGGCTAGCTAGTATTTCTGGATAACCTCAATCTAGGAATTACCGGAGTTATCTTGATGTGTAAAAATGCCATGTAAAGGGTATACTGGCATGGTCATGAGATGAGGCATGGACGTAATATTGGGATATAAATTGCAGTAATTTACATGCTTTAAGCTGGCACATGCGATCTCCATACTTGATTTCTGTGGCAAATGATTCTTGGCCAAAGTCAGTAAAAGTGAGAGTGAACAACACACATTAATCTGCCCACTCATGTTCACGTGTTTGTAGATTCTGTGTATTGTAATGCGACAAAGCTGTTAGATTGCATCATATCTAAGTGTGGTGACTTCCACGCCAGATGCAACTCAACTAGCATCGTAAACAAAGCGCATATACACTTCCATGTAAAATGTTCTAACCCCATGCAGATCATCAAGACTACATGATGATTCAATGCTTGATTCCCTTCGTCTTTGTTTCTGTATTTCATTGTGGTGCCTCCTGTATTTTTCATTAAATACGGTTTTAGAAATATTTGGTTAATCAATCAATATACGTACATCGATCGTAATCTTGGTATGTGCGGAATTAATTAAACAATATAAATAATTGATCATGCATCATGAGGGGAACAACAAGATTTTATAACTTAAAAGGTGTTGATTTGTTCTTTGATAAACTAAAAACATAGGAGACAATTGATTGATCAAGGGGGGAGGAGGGAAAAGAACAGAAAAAACAAATTAAGTGAAAGAGAAAGTTCCATATAAACCTGAAAAACATTGAGCACCTTTTCACCCCCCCACTACTACACAAGCTCAAAAATCTTTAGGCGTGACAAGCCTAAGTGGGGTGCATTATCATGAGAGAGCCCAAGTTTTCACCCCTCTTCTTGATGCCTCCACATCCATCTTCTCATCTCTAGATAAATATTCTCTGATCATCCCCACTTTTATCTATGATCTTTCTACACAGGTCAAAAGCCCACAATCCCTCAATTAACCAATCACATCTCTCCACATCATCACCCGTCCTAAAAAATTCAGCTAAACCCTCCCTCTAAACCCTAACTCTCTTAATCTTTAACCTCCCCTTCCCACAATATGTCTTATCTACGTACCATGCACCAGCACCGATGTTTTGGTGGAGCTATTTCCGGCGGGCCGTGAACGTTTGAAACACGATGCTTCCAGCGGCTGGAAACTCATCGGCAGCACAACTCCGGCATTTCAATCCAAGTGGCTCGAGAGCATGGGCGACACGTGTCCATACCTCGTGGCTTGAGCATGTGGTCGACACCGATACGGTGCCTGGCCGGAAAACTTGGACCGCCTTCCTCAAGGACCCAACAAGATGTTCGATATCATCATCATAGATGGAGCCCACACACTCAAAACTTGCATAGCTAAAGCCATCTTCTGGGGTGACATGGATGGTAGAGTAGCGATCATTGTGAACCCCGTTCATGGAGTATCCACAAGGGTCAAATGCAAAATCACAAATCATAGCTCTTGGATTGATATCACCTATACCGGTAATCTTGGTCATTTCTTTGCCTGCTATGTCACCACTTTTGGTACCACCGGGAGGTTGAAAGAATTTACGAGCCAAAACACGGTCGAGTTCAGTCATACACACCTCTAGGGTGTAAATATCCTTGGGGATTACGTGAGATTGATCACTAGCCGTGAAGACATGCCAAGAATGAGTGGTCATTTTGGAAGGCATGACAGAGGCTTTTCTATAGCAAAGATTGGTAGGAAGGGTCTCCTCGAGGTAGATAACTTCTTCTTTGAAGCTGGTGTGGGGGAAAGGTTGTGCCTTTGGGAAGATAAAGCTACCTCTTGTGTACCTACAAGAGCATAAAGTGAGGCCTAGATTGCAAGCATAGTGTATCAATGGACGGATAGATTTGAGAAGCTGGGTGGTCCCACATGTCTTGATGATGATCTTGGTGGGGTACACAAAGAGGCTTGATTCTGATAACACGTAGGCATCAAAATATTGGTTAGCAACAGCAGATACCACAGTGCATTGGACAGCATTTAGCACTTGTTCCAATGACTCAAAACCAAGAAGCCTAAGACCCAGATTGTTGTCCACCATCACGGGGTCATCGCCAAAGAAATGAAGCTCCAACCGCTTCTCAAAACCTTCAAATCCAGACATAGCCATTGATATTATCAAATATTGGACTGCAACACAGAGATATAAAAGGAGGGGTCAAGTATTGATCAAAGGAAGAGGTGTATAGCTAGTGAGTAGTAAAGAAAGAGAGAGTTTTGGTGTTGTGAAGGAGTACAGGTGAGAGAGAGAAGAGGGGTTAGTGTTGGATTTATAGGTGGGTGAAAAGGAAGGAAATAGAGAGAGTGGGGTTAGCTAGGGGAAGATAGTGAGTGAAGGAGAGAAGGGGGGCATGCGGGTGAGGCAACCAAGAATCATGATTGCAGGCATAATGAAGTGAATAAGATGATGATATGATTTCCTATATATATATATATATATATATATATATATATATATAAACAAAACAATTAATTTATATTATTCGAAATAAATCTTACAGTAATAGTAGTAGTAATTTCAAATTTGAGTTGATCATCACAGACGACAAGAACAGGAGGACGGATTTTATGCCCACGCGCATGCATTTTTCTTTGTTTCTTTGTCAATGGTTCTGTCACTACTCAACTCTTTAAGACTCTCTTGCCTCTGCCTAACGCTCTCCAGTTTCAGTACCAGCCAGCCAGCCAGCCACTATATATCCTTTTGCATATATTTTTCCATGGCAGCACTCATTGTCAGGGGTACACAAATGTAGCCCATCTCACAATATTCAAACTAGGAATAAATCCTCTGAACACTCTTTTCCAGTATTCTACCTCAAGCAAGCAAGCTTATTTTTTTTTACTGTTTTCCCCCATTTAACACCATTATCGAATTGGAACTAGAAGATTGATGTGACTGACTAACCATACTGGATCATTTAATTTGGCTTCATGTTAATTTCTTATGGAAGTTCATAGGTACTGCCCAAATTAACCTTGTTAAAAAACATTAGGAGTAATGTTTAGGAATTAAACTTCTATTAATCGAAAGCTCAGGGTAATTCTTAATCAATCAGTCTAAAATTATTTTCATCTAATTACCAGCAATGCTGATAATTGACTGAAACCTGTGATTGCAATTCGGATCAGGCCAACTTAGTAGGGTTATCCAATTGGTGTTCTTGTGTTAGAGTGTCAGGCAAATGCTTATCATGCTTATTCAAGGATGTTGGGGGACTCGGTAGCTGGAGGGACGACAGGAGCAGTGCCTGTGATCATGCAAGCAATCCCCATTCATGTTCATGATTCGTTTCCCTAGCAAGAGGGACCATTCAATATATAGTTTTAGTCCCATTTACTGAACTTATACAGGACCGAATAATTGATCTCTTTTTGCTAATTTTTATTGTTGTTTTTGTAATCTTGACATGTATTTATCAGCACTAATTCAGATTAATTAAGAATTACTTGAAATATATGTGTGTATAGGGCATCATCTAATCAATAGGTCATGCATTGATCAGAAGAGTTTTTTGAATTAATGGGACCAGGTCAAAATTCAACATTCACAAAGAAAAATCACCGTCTTCGGTCATTCAAGAGCAAGAAGCTTTTATGAAGCATATATAAGAGACATAATTATAGACCGGACTAGATGTTTTTTTTATGCATGACAACAATTATTAGCGTTTTTCAATGGAAAAAGTTAAACTTATGACCTCTGTAGTGCTGAACCTAAGTCATTTGCCGTTTAAGGTCAGTCTCTTAGCTCTCGCCACTGGAGTAGAACAAGAGAACAGACTAAAAACAGAGAAAACAGAATAACCACATAATACAAGAAAACACAAACTAGGTTGCTTAAGGTCTAGCACAGTACACTCCTGATTTGTTTTTTCTATGATAGTCACTAGACTTCTATAGCTGCGCTATGTCACGGGGTTAAAGTATTTTTTTTATATAAAAAATAATGTTCAAAATAAAATTAAAATTCTTTTTATAAAAATAATTGAATTAATTTAGGTTAATTCATAACTTAAGTCATAAAGTTTGGATATCTTGATAGAAAAGAAAACAAAGAAAACTACAAGGTTGTTTTTATAAATAAATAAATAAAAAACAATGTCGAATGATGAAATTAAAAAAGAAAATAAGTAAAGAAAAATGATGTCAATCCATGTTAATTTTCCAAACATGTAACTTAGGTCATTAGACCGGAAGCACATGGAAAAACCACAAAGTTCAATTCCTAACCAATCAAATGTTGCAAGATGAAATAAAAAAAAAACTATACAAAAGAATTCAAAACAAAAAATAGCAATTATAAGGAGGATCAACATAAAAATAAAAAATAAATTAGAGAAAAACTATAATATTTTTTATTGAAATGTAAAGTTGAAAAGAGAATCAATTTAACAAAAAGATAAAAATACAATCATAAGAATGAGGATTAAATTAGAAAAAAAAATAAATGATTGAAAGATGAAATTGAAAACAAATCAGGATTTTACAAAAGGGCTAAGAAAAAAAAAATTAAGAACCTAAGTTGAAATCTCAATAAATAAAAGGGGAACTCTGAAATTATGCATGTCCAACAAAAATTTCAAAGGAAAAAAAGAGAAAAGAGAGGGCGGGGGGGAAAGAAAGTTCCTCTAGTGTCTAATTGTTACACCAACGCTACCTCAACAGGAAGTCAATATTGTGACACTTCCAACCACATGACAAAAAAGAGTGGTTGGTTGCTAGGAGATGTGGCACATGCTGCTCGAAGGGCACAAGCACCTCTCACACGCTGGCGCGTGCATTGCACATGCTAGCTATTTTTCTTGTTTTAATTATATTTTACATTTATTTAAATACTAAATTACCCCTAAGCCCCTACCTAATAATAAAAAAAAACAAGTTTGAAAATACAAAAATTCCATGAATGCTAGTTTTTTTGAAGGGTAATTAAGTCATTCCATTATACTTTAGAAATATAAAAGTATAAAAAAGCCCATGTACGCGAAATATGAAAAGACTGAAATGTCTCCAATCAATTTAATAATGATTAATGGACCTAATAAAAAGATTGTATTACCCCCAATACAAAAGGTAATGAGTTGTTTTGAGAGAGCAAAATCATCAATCCACAATGTACTGAATCTAGTGCTATAAGACTTTTCTCATGCCTTTTAGGTTTTGTTAATAGTAGGTATGATATGAAAACAACCTTTCTTGCTAGCTAATATGTAGAGACCATAGTTATAAAACTCGGTCTCATCCAAGATTCAAGTCACAAGTTAGGCATGTATACTCGAGTTAACTTAGGTCAATCCAAAACTATGTCATTTTAATATTTTTAAAAATTTAAAACAACACGTTTTTTTAAAACAGTATATAAAAAAACAAATGGGGTCTCACTTTGGTTTTGACCAAGTCGATCGGGTTGCCAGTCAACTTCTACCATGTTTGATATAAAACCCAACCTAGACTAGATTTTAGGTTGGTAGGTCATTGGATTGACCTGCCCGGTTGAGCCAAGTTTAATAAAATTGATAGAAACTATTTTTCAAAGAGAACAAATGGTGTTAATTTTTTTTAAAAAAAAGGAAAAAAAGAAGTAATAAACATGCCCGAAAATCATCAATATTTTACGGTAAAAATAATAAGTGTGCACAACAAAACAAAGTTTATGATGATGTCCCAAAAAACCCAAATAGCTTAGGAGTAAGGCTTATTTGTCGAATAATTAGTTAATCTATTGATTCAAGCAATTTATTCTACTCTCCCTAGCTAAGGTAGTCGATAGCCGGTACTTAGTGCCTGATAGGCCAAGGTGGCTGATGGCTGGTTCCTGAAAAGGTCCTTTTTGGTGGATTTAAAGACTTTCCAATGCTTAAGTAATTATTTTTTTTAGAGAAAATATAACATAATATTTTAGAGAGAGACTTTAAAATAAATATACAAGCAAGAATAAAAATTACAGACCCTTTTTTTTTTAAGAATTCATATCGTCTTTATAGCCATAAATCTTATCCTTTAGTGGAGAAGAGGGGTTGAAGTGTCATATTGCCCTGACAACATTAAAGAAAGATAAATATTCCTTACACATCATGAATGAGGGATAAGTAGCAGGTATTTTTGAAAACTTTTGTACACTTAGAGGTATAAAGAGATAAGTACCTTTGACCTTAATATTTTATGTTAAAGTTCATGATTAAAAAAAAAACAAAAACAAGCTGAGTCTTATGGCCCAATAGAGGACCTAGAAAGATCATTAGTTTTACATTCATCAAGTTTTGGTGAGATGTGGAGACTTGGGATGTCGGGTCTAGCAGCTTGTTAGACCTACATGTATTTGGGCTCAGCGCATAGCTGAGTCTAAGGATGTTGAGTCATCACCCTGTCTTTGGTCCTTTTTAAATATGGAATTTAGACAAAAAATAACATGTATAAAATATGTTGATCTATCAGTAGCCCCCCAAGTCCTTGCATATTTAAGACGCAAATATTTTGAAAGCTTACCGGCTTTAATTAAAGTCTCTTTACCTAAGTTGTTTATACCATTAATAAGAGACTTTTTACCTTTCTCACATAGGATTTTTTGCCTTTGAAAAACTGTTGGGATTTTTTATGGCTGTGTATCTCGTTTTAATTTGAATAAGATGATTAAGTGGCCTATTTTCATTAAAAGAATGTGTCCTTTGGAAAACAAAAAAGGTAGTGCACATGCAATGCATCAATTGAATAAACTTCTAAAGATCTGAGATGATATGAAAGGTTATTCATCCAAAAGTGAGGGTGAACAGTTGTTTCCTTTATAGCCCTAATTGTTTTTGCTTCTATTTTTTCTTTTACTTTCAATTTTTGTAATTTCTCAAAAGCAGTTTTGTTGAAAAACCCTAAGCTAGTTTTGTTTTAATATAGGAATAAACTATCATTCTAGGTATTTCCCACCAAAAGCTTTTTTTTTCTATAGTTAGAATAGAAATTAACTAAAAAAGAGTCAGATCTGTCAATAGAAACAGGAATGTTATTAACTTTAATATGAAGTTCATATTTCAACTTAAGACCAAAGTAAAAAGCAGGGGACAAATTTCCATCAGACTGGGCCCCAGAACTAAAGGGGGTGGAACCCAAATATTCACCTCTAATAGGGGAAAGTAATTCTCTCTACAAGAGAAGTTCTTTTTGTGATGCTATTAGAAAGCTTCAAATGAGAAAAAGGTTGTATCAAGCCCCTTAAGGATGATGCCCCTAACACTATAGGGGTGAAGGACATAAAGTTTGTTAATGATCAGCAGGCATAAGAGTACATAACTCAAATTCTCTCATAAACGTATCAATCAGTCGACCTTGGGCTTCGGATGCATGCGTTTAGGTACATTTTTCCTCTCCAAGGACGTGTGAGGGAAGTTTTTAGATACTACCAAATAAGTCCAAGCCAGGTGAACCCTAACGGGTGGATAATCTTCTACATCTTTCATAAATTTAGATAATCTTATCCATTTTTTATAAGTTTTTTAAGCTTGTCAGAATTGAGCTTACAATTAATATCTTTAGGACCTGTTTCCATCTGATCGTTAGTAGTAATGGTGGCAACAACATGCCTTAGTTTTTTACCTTCATTAACAGACCCACATAAGCCATGAAAGGAACCCCACAGGGAAAACCTGCTCATGTCAAAAAATAGAGTTGGAGGTGACTGATATTAAGGTATAATAGGTCAGTTAACCTTATAAATGAGATGCAATAGATGTTGGGGGGTTTTTTTTACTATTTGAGGGTGCCTCCCCCTGATGTTAATAGTAGACCTTGTTTGAGTTTGGATGAGAAGAAAACATGTGTTGTATTGACAACGACCTTAACTAAATATGAAGTCAATAGGATGACTATAGAGGACTACTAAGCCCTGTTGCAAAGTATACAACTTTATTTTCTTTTTTTTTACACCTAAGTTTGTTGCTGACTCTATTTTTATGTAGGATTGATAGTTGAAAGAGAAGGAAAAACTATAACAAGGTCTATAGAGAAAAGTTTATAGAAAAAGTATCCATCTCTTAATCTAAATGGAGGTAAAACTAGAGAAGAGATAGAAGATAACCCAATCATTTTAAATGAATTCCCTATCCTTAAAGACACAATGGAAGGAATAAAAACTCCTATAGAAACTAAAATTGGGGCTAGTCGTACTCCTCTACTTGAGGATCAAACAGATCTAACCACCCCTAAAGTGATTGCAGGCCCTGCTGTCTATTTTAAGAGAAAAATGGTCTTTACTCTTGTGGAGATCAATGTTCCATCTCCTAATATAGAGACTCTTATGGTGGTATTCCTTTTACCTCGACTTCCAACTTTATTTGCATAGGTTGCAGCAATTGGGCCCTCTACCACTGTTCCTAAGAAAGTTGAATTTGAGGATACTTTTGTCAACATCGCTCTTGGTAAGATCCTTTTAGTTTCCCTACCTTGACTAATAAGGAAAGGCAGCTCATGGAGCATGCTGTTGGTGAAAGGTCAAACCTTAGAAAGACTAGCCTTGAGGTGGTGAGACTACTAGAAAGGATTCTCATCATTTCATCAAACATCTTAATGATGTTTGATGGGAGTCTAGACAAATAGCCTTTAATGTAAGAAACTTTCTTGTTTCCCTTTTTAGTTTGGTTTTATGATCATTATTCCTAACACTTATTTTTTATAGAATTTCGTGACGTGCACTCACTCCAAGAGTTGTTAGATGCCTGAGAAAAACCATGTAAGGGGAGGACATTGCCAAACATAGGGCAAACCATGATGCCTTCTAATGACTAAAGAATGAGGAAATTGTTGTAGAGGTCGAACAGAGAAGCCTCAATGTGGTTTATTCATTGATGAAGGGACAAATACAAGGCATTGTTCTTCAATTGGGTTCCACTGATAAACTATTTCAGACCATTTATAACCAAATAGGTATCTTAAAATAGGAGACCCCTTGAGGTGAAGACGACCCAAAACGATCTGATGGTTGAGCCTCTCACTATAGAAAAAGAAACCTAGAGTTGCTCGGTGCAACTGAAGGCTTTGAGGAACTCTTTAAGGGAGTTGCAAGAAATTTTTGAAGGGTTTGCAACTTTGTATGAGATGGTTAGGAACAAGATTTGTATTGTCATGTCCAACATGTATTTTTTTTCAATCAATCAAGGGAAATGCATATGAACTTCAGTGTTGCCTTTCATCCAGCCATGATGCCTAGTTTTACATATGTGTTCCCAATTATGGTTGTTGCTACCCAATATAGGGAATATCTAGCCGAGGAGCCTAGGCTAGATATCTAAGCCTCAACTCCCCATCTCCTCTTATGAAAACAACCTTTGTCCTGTGGGGTTCCTTTATATAATATTTTTCATTATAAATTTGAATTTTACTTTTCATTTTTACATTGACTTGTGCAATTAATATGGATTTAACACCCATAGTAAAAAACGATCCCAAGCCATTATAAAATATATTATTGTTGAACCATCTATATGTTTATGCCCATCCATATATTATTCACTAACAAATATTCATTTGGCCATTTCTTGAACCATCTATATGTTTTTCATTCTAAGCTCACCATTACGACTGAATCATTTATATATTATATTTTTTCATTATGGTCAACTTAATTTCCACATATTATAATTCATCGTTGTCGTCCATTTAATTTAAGTATCATCATTGTAATTTATTTCTATTTTTCATATTAAACTTTGTTGTTGTGATTTATTTAACTTTCACATGATAAATTTCTGCCACGAAAACATATTCCTTTCCATATTATTTTTTTTTTCCTTTCCCCTTATTCATGCTTTCATTTATCATTAATTTCTTACTCCGTAGTCAATATTCACGTAATATATTTTCTTGCCCTATAGGCAATATACATATTAACATCTCATTGTGCCCCCTCGACAATATGCACATACTATATTTTCCTACCCCGTAGAGAATATATTATGGATTAATAATATATGCCAGAATACAATAACATGTCATGAGACTTCTCTTACAATTTTAGTCTGATCCAATAGTTGGATTGAGAATTATGTTTAATATTGTAAAATTGAACAGTAAGTAATTTTATGTCAAAATTTAAATTTGCATACCATTTTATTAGTTTTTCTTATCCAAAACTAAAGTTAATTTACTACAGATATTCATTCCAAATCACAACAATTTTTTTCCTTTTATAATTATTTTCAGTTGAGAATTTCCTATTTCACATTAGTTCATAATTTTTTTCCAACCTCAATATTTATCGTGCTCATTTACAAAATAATTATAACTTATCCATACTTTTTAGATTTATCCATTCATCCATAACTTTATTTACACTTTAATCAACTTATTGGATTCATTTAATCCATTTTCATATTTGAACTTGTCCTTTTCATTGTTCATAATCATTAATTCTATTATAAATTTGTAACTCATACTTCAGGCTCAATAACCCTCGTCATTGTGGCTAGATTAACATTTAAAATACTAGACTAGTCGTTGTGGTTGATATAAAGTTTCACACATTAATTCCAACTTTGATGTCAATTTAATTTTCATATATTATTCTTTCTCGATAGCAATATTTACACCACATTTTATTTTAACACTACTCTCCATTTTTGCAGCCGACATAAATACTTTCTAGACCATAGCCCTCAATCGAATCAATATATACTTGATCAATAGCCCCACTCATATGGAAAACTCATAAACATTTGATCAATGTCCTGCACTCATGTGACCGACTCATAAATATTTAATTAGTAGCCCCCACTCAAGTGATCGACTCATAAATATCTGATCATTAGCCCCCCCACTCATGTGGTTACCTCATAAATATTATGTTATGAGGTCCACCGTTATGGATGATTATAATTTATATCCAATTATTTTTGTCATTGGGATCAATTTATATTTATGAAATGGTTATTGTTGTTATGGTCAATTTTGATTATATACTGGATGTTGCAATTGTGGTTGATTATAATTTCTAATTAATTACCACCATTGCGGTTTATTACAATTATCTATCAATTACCACCATTGTGACTTATTTCAATTATCTAATGATTACTTTCATTGTAGTTTATTATAAATCACATGTAAAATATTACTACATTCGCAGTCAATTATAAAACACAAAATGTTTTTTGATTGTATGCAACAAAATTAAATATTCATTCTAATTATAACAACTATAAAAGCATTTTAAATATTAAAAAGAGTAATGGAGTGCAATCTCTTACCTTGATCTCATGTCACACAAGCTCTTGAAAAATCAAATCCCACTTTATATCTTCTTCTACAACTCCTAAAACAATAAAAATTATTATTCATATCATTAATAAACATTTAACACTAGAATCGTCATACATCTCAATATTCCAAATTTCATATTTTATACATCACAATTCATCAACTAATATTCACCTTATCAATTTAGAGTTTTAATATAGAATTTTATGTTTTTCACAATTTCAATCCACCACTTAAACACACCCACTCATTTACTTCATCTTAGGTCTTTATTATAACATTTACCATCTAAACATTTTGTTATTCATTTTTGTAATTTATTTTAATGTCCGCACATTATTTCAATGTTCAAATGATTAATTTTTTTTATTAGAAAATTTCAATGCACAAATCATCAATTTTTCATCGATGAATTACATGTCTATGTTTTATCAAACACGTGGTGGGTATTAATTTAAACTCTTATAAACTTGGTATTTGGACATTCCCATCCATCCCAATTCAATTCAACAATAGCTCAATCACACACTAATTCACTAACTCATTTAAAAGAGTCATAATCAACTTAAATCTATATATCAGCATCAAAGTTTTCAAACCTTATTTCTATACTTTCCAACCATGAACCACAACATGCCAATTATCTATTTAAGCAATAGGTCTATTTCATTTACAGCTTCTAAGGCTTTCTCATTACACCATAAACATTCGATACCACATAATCATCCAATTTCAAATCCTTAACTTCCCCCCAACACATAGACAACATGAAATCCATATATCCCACCAAAATCTTTCCTAAACACAGTTTTCCATGCCTACTTATTTATTAAACACACAATACCAACAATTTTAACCAAGTTTTTTATCTCCCCTGATAATTCTTTCAGGGTCACCCTTAATAAATAAATTTCTATCTCCCCTGATAATTCTCTCATGGTCAACCTTAATAAATAAATTCCTCCTTGAATTATTTTCATTTTTTTCTATGTTTTTACTCAAGTTATTACCTATAACATACTCTTTCTCATAATTTTTTTAACACAAAACACCCCCAATCTCTAAATAATTTCATGAACCCTAAAATTGAGTAATTTAGGGTCTTTGTCATTCTTCATAAATTGACCAAATTCATTTCATTTTTATGCATATAATTAACCCAACAAGAATGATACATCATCCAATTAACACTTAACATAACAAATCTTATGAAACCCAAGTTCATGAATTTGGTCAATTTAAATTCAAGCATGAAAATTTCAAGCTCCCTCCTTCATCTTCAATTTTTCCTTATTTTCCTTCACAAAAACCCAAAACTCTCAACTCTCCTCTCCTCCCTCTCTAGTTCCCTCTAATTCCTCCCATTTGATTTAGTATATTGAATAAGAATCAATAACTCAACTTCCAATCTAGGAGAAAAAATAGAAAGAGAAAAAAATCCCTAATCTCCCTTTTCCCCTCCAAATTATTGTTTGCTGCTATTGTAAGGAGGGGGAGGTGTTTTTTAATGACAAAAATGCCCTCAAGTCATTTAACTATAGTAAATTTTATAAAGCCCTTGGTTGCGGAACTTTTCCGCTAAAGTCTCATTTTATTTTTAATATGGGAGTAAATATAACCATTTAGGGACTTTTCCTTTGAAAATAATAATTTTTATCAGATTATTATCTAATATTTTTAGTTAAATTTTTGCAGTTAACACAAGACTTACACTAACCATTAGTATTATTCGCATGAAAACTCATACATTGATTAATTCAAAGTTCCCTTATATTTTTTTTTCTAAATATTTTTACCTCTAGTTTTCATAAACCCTTCATTTAAAATAATTATTTTACCCGATTAGAAAGTTTTACTTGATTTATAGCTAGGATATTGTTTTGCGTACCAATTTATTATTTTGTTCAATATGAGATCTAAATAAATTAATGAGGGATTTTTAATCCTATTCATAGTAATTTTTTCCTCCTTATTATCATTTTTTAATTAAGGATTTCCTTATATAACACTAGTTTACTATTTTGGACGGGATTTGCACGGGTCATAAATGATAAGGAATGCAATATACCACGTCACTCTTCATAATTATAAGAGATAATATAGCCAGATAGATATGAATAGTTGTTTAGTTGTTGCTTTGTATTGCAACTATACATGTACATTGTCTATATATATAACTCTCTCACCACAAAACAAGTGTGGTTTTACAATTCCTTTTATTAGGTTTGGTAAGTTGACTTGGGCTGACTCGGTTCATTTGGAGTTTTTTTTTAATTGATTTGTTTTTTCAATTTCAACTTTTAACGACCCAATCTTTGTTTCAGTTTTTTATTTAATTTTATTATTTAATATTAGTTTTTTTCTTTGAAATTGTACTTTGTATTTTTTTTCCTATTAGGTTATATTCGATCTCATGAATTTAGTTTTTTTTTCAATTTCAACCTTCAATATTATATCTATTAGAAGTTGATCCTCGTAATTTTTTTTTATTTGTTTTCGATGAGGTTATCACAATCTTATGATCCTAGTAATGGGTTTGGGACATTAACTAGAGTTGACCAAGGTTTTTTTTTTATTTAATATATTTTTTTCAATCTTATCATTTAACATTGAGTTGATTAGGAACTAACCTTCATAATTTATTTTGATTTTCTTTTTTATGATTATAATTGTCTCATAACATTGCATTTTCTTTTTTTTCCCTTCTCCTCTCTCTTTTCTCTCACCTCTCCATGGTTTTCGTGTCATTTTATCTAAAATAGTAAGAAGTCTTGTCAATTCATTTTTATATTAAATTTGATACTTGTTATTTTGATTGCTATTTATTTTATCTTCTACCCATTTTTTAATTGTTATATTTTTTTTATTTTTATCCCTCATCATTGGGTTGATTAAGAATTTGGATTCGTGATTTATTTTTATTTTTCATCTATGGAGTAATCAATGGCCTCATGACCCGAGTCAAGGGTTTGGACTGTTAGTCCAGGTTGACTTCAATTTTTTTATCCTTTCTTAAAAAAAATTTGTTTCAATCTCATCATTTAAAGGTTGGAGATTGGGCTTTATCGATTTTTTTTACTTTCTTTTATATGGGTTTATCTCGGTGCTATAACCCGAGCTATAGGTTTAGTTGTTAAACCGAGTTTACCTATGAGTTTTTTTGTTTAGTTTTTTTAGATTTGGATTTTTTTAAAAGTTGTGCTCTACAACATTGAGTTGGTTTGGGAATTGAGCTTCTTAATTCTTATGAATTTACTTTCTATAGGGTTATCTTAATCTCACAACCAAAATCAAAAGTCTAAAGAGAAACCTAGGTTGACTTGAGTTATTTTTTTTAGGCTTTTTTAAATTGATCTTGTTTTTAATTTTAGACCTTCAACATTTAGTTGTTTTGGAATTAGACTTTATGATTTGTTTTATTTTTTATCTCTTAAGTTATTCCAATCTCATCACTCAGATTGTAGATTTCCCAAGTTAACCTGAGTTGACAGTGGTTTTTTATTAGTTTCTTTTTCTATTTTATCATTCAATAATGGGTTGGTTTAAAGTTGTACTTCATAATACTTTTTTTAATTTATTTTCTATGGTGTAATTTCATTCTCATGACTCGGGTCACGAGTTTAGTTGGTTGGGAATTATTCTTCGTGATTTTTTTTATTTACTTTTTATTAGTTATTCAGGTCTCATGATTATAGTCGCTGATTTTTTTGGTTAACTCGAGATGACTAAGATTTTTTCTTTTTTAAAAAAAACCTTTTCTTTTCTGATTTTTGTCCTTCAACAATGAGTTGGTTTAGAGCTAAACTTTGTAATTTTTTAAATTTATTTTCTATGGGGTAATCTCATTCTCACAACTCATTTCACAAGTTTAGCAAGTTTATTCAGATTGACTTAAGCTGCTTTTTTATTTTGTAAAAAAAAATTGATTTTTTTTAATTTTTCCCCTTCAACATTTTAGCTTATTGGAAATTGACCTTCCTAATTTTTCTTTCTTTCTATGAGACTATCATATTCTCATAACTCAGGTGACGTGTTTTGTAAATTAATCAGGGTTAGTTCAGGTCAATCCAATATTTCTCAGTCTTAATGTTGTTGTTTTTTTTAAATAGTATCGCATGATATGTCACCTTCTTAATATTTAAAAAAGAAGCCGTTCAATATGTATTAAATTTTTAATTTATTATTGGTTTTTTATGTTAAAAAACATGTTAACAACATCTTTACATTTGTTGTATGCTTTATAAAAAAAAAAAATATCCGATTAGCACCGTAGCTTAGGCCAAGGATCTAACATAAATTATTGGCAAGTTTTTGTTCATGATAAAAATAATTTTAAATAAAATGAAATGAAATGATGTTTGATATTTTTTATTTTTGAAAGAATGAAAATAAAAAACTATTTGACACAAACTAAAAGACACAAACAAAACTATATCATTCAAAAATTTATTTGAGATCAAGATATTTATAGTTGCCAATTTTAATATTCAATGCGCTTAGTAGATATTCAATTTTCTCTTTATGAAATGTTTTATATCAAACTCCATAAGAAACCACCTCTTATATTTCCAAAAAATGAGCAACCATTAATGCTTAGAAAATTAAACATTATATTTTATTATCTATTTAAGATTTAAATTTATTATTATTATTATACATGGACACATGTCAATTTTCAACGAACTTATTTTATTGACTAAAAGGACTATATTGTGATGTTGTATACCATACAAGGGCTTAATCAAACAAAAAGACAATAAAGAGGCTCAATCAAAACCATTCTAAGAGTGCAAGGTGAAATTGAAAGCCTTTTCAATTCATTGCTAATCATAGCCCATGTATCCGAAAGTTTATATAGTTGGTTTTCCATTCAAATACAAACTATGATGGAAAAGGCTAGCCTTTTGATTATATTAATGCTACTTCTATGATTTTGTTCTACTAAATTCACTTATGAAGAAATCTCTAATTAACCTTGTATTTGGGACTAATTCATTCAAAACGTTCAGTTTAGCGATCAATATCGTGATTACAATAAGAAGAAAAAGAAATTAGGGTTTTCTTTTTGCGTTTTAATACAATCTACAGCTTATAGTAATAACAATAATAATTAAAAAAAAAAGAATTTGCGAAAGAAGACCCATCAAAAAGTTGCAAAGATTATGTATAGTTAAGATGTGTCACTGAGGATGTAATAATAATTCTCACAAGAAATTTGAAATGGCCATGTTCGTGAATGTTGTTTTCATCATATTAGTGAATGTTGTACGTTTCCATCACATTGTGGCTTATTTCTAAAGGAAGAGAAGCATGGATTTGGAACGGGTCATTTTCTTATCCAAATAGTCTTGAAAAGTGAAATTTGGCATCAATCTAGATTACAATATCAAAAGGGTATTGTTGTTATTATTTTCCCATGTATGAACTCTACCGAAGGAAGGAAGCTCCCCCTAAAACAAGTAGCTAGGAGATAAGCACAAAAGGTCCATGATCCATGTCAACACAAGGGAGTGGGAAATAGATGGATAGCTACAGCTAGTCGTGTAAAGGAAAGAATGGAAGGCAATGATGCAAAATGGTGAGTTTAGAATCAAGTTTTGGAGTTTTAAGGGCATGGAATGATTCTGAGGGTATGCGTCAGGAATAATCTTATACATGGCAATCTCCATTATGACCACAATCCCACATTTGTGCTGCACGCGCACCCACCAAACTCGAACACTATCTCTTCTCAACATCACACATTCTACGACTCTTTCCATTCTCAATGCCCATCTCTCTCAGAGAAAATGGTCAACCACTTCCAACTATAATACCATATGTTGAATCAAATCTTACTTGGAAAGTCTCAACCAAACCCTCCTTCAACGAAATCCCGACTTTTTACATCAAAATGTGTGGCCAAGATCTTCTTCCTTGTTAGGATGAATTTTGTATTTCTGAAAGCTAGCCAAAAGGGTTTGGAGATTTTCTCCTTTTGAGAGGCTTACAATAATACCAATCCTAATGTCACCTTTCCATCTCTAGCATCCTTCCCACCCAAATCATGGAACCCTAACCCTCGACGGGTCCCACTCATCAGTTCTTTGTGCCCCGACAACTACCGTGGCTGGACCCACACAGCTACACATCATCTATTGTGCGCCCTAACTCCTTGATCACAAGGTCCATTGTATATCCAGGGCTAAATTCCTTCTTTTGAACATGGAGTCCCCACAGGGTCCTCGATTGGGCGACATCTCAATTTGTTGGGGATGGAAATAAGTTGCCTTTAGCCGCCATCCATTGCTTGCATGCGCAGAGTTTTAGCACACATGCGGCCATTTGATGCTGAGGATTTTTGGGTTGGTTTCAATGGCTTGTGTCTTTTGAGCACCAATGAGCTAGCCTGTGGGTGCTACTGTACCATGCGTACATTTTTATTTTATTTTTTTTCCTTGATAAAAATGAACCAAGGCCCACCACCATTTCTCAGCGATGTGCCATTGTGACAAGTTAGTGCCCAAGAGATTCGAGGATTTTACATCCATTTTCATGGCATGTCAATCTCGAACTGGCTATCTATCGAAGCTTTTTGAGTCGATGGATCGTTGAGGTCATCCCAAGATTGAATGGTGTCATTTGATGTGTCAAGGTCATGTCTTGTATTAATGTTTTAAAATCTTAGCTCATTAATTAACTCAACTTAAATTAGCATACGGGTTAATTAATTCTTATATCCTGACAAGTAATTAAAAGCTTTAGCTAATTTACTGTTATGCATGTGAGGTTAGTTTTGATGATATGCAGTTAAATTATTCGTAATTATAATTTAAACTTCGACAATCACTTGAAAAACTAAATTTTATAATTTAACAGCTAGTTTTTAGGTATTTTTATATAATTAGTATATGTTGCCTCGGAATAGATATTTTTTTTTATGTTTTTTAGAGTTGTCTTGATGATTTTGTTCATATATTTTCAATTTAATTAGAATCTTTAAATCTTTAATAAAACATAAATAAAACAAAAAAATCTAATTAATACATATCAAAATAATTATCATTATTTTGTTTTTAACATAATCATTTTCGATAACCATCACACCATCAATTTTAATTATTATCAACATTATCTCATTATCGTAATCACTATCATTATTGATAGTTACAATTAATTAATATAATAACGTGTTCTTGCTATTAATTATTTTCACGATTCTAATTTTTATTCTTTTCATTTTTACTCTAATTACCGTTAATTTGTTAACAATTACCGATAAAAATATCATTAAAATTATCATTTGAACATGATATTGCATTCTTCACCATCACCTACAGTAACCTCACATTCATCTTAACCTTTTATTTTTATGTTTTTTTTTTTTTATCAAGGAAGGATTTATGTTCAAATCATGAAATCTTACTTTAAGTTGATCGTACGTACTCTATGTATATACACAAAAATAAATCACTCTTTCATTTTTTAAAAAAAAGGATTAAAAAAGAAAAGGGGAGTAATTTCAAAAGGTTGATGGAACTAGCAAACCCATAGGCATTAATTTGTATAGACGACACACATCAATCATCACCATACATGTATCCAACCCAGCAGCATAATTCGACCTGTGGGCTTGGTTACATTTGCTAATAGAAATGATTGGGATCCATCATCTTTGAGTGTGAGGTTACAATTTACGATTAATGTTTGTGACCGTCTTATTATACTATAACAATTTAATAATCTCATGGATAGAAATAAAGACCCAAGAATGGTCCAATTTAAAAAAAAAAAGAATATGCAAACCGAGCGATTATTGATTAATAATTAACCCAGCCACAATTAAAAGAAAAAATAAAAAAACCAATCAAGTTGCATAATATAGTGGCTCGCTTTTGATTCTATTTTGATTCGAGTTATAGGATTGTTAGATTTGTAAATTTTAAAAGTTGATTTAGTCAAGTCTTATCTAACTTTGACCAGATCATTTAGATTTAACTGGATTAATATTCAAAATATCTTTTTTAAAAAAAAACAGCTTGAATCAAACTCCAAGTTAATGGTAATGTTTGGTAGTGTAGTGACGGTTGTCTTTCAAATTATTTTTTGATTGAGAATGTATCAAAATGTTTTTTTATTTAAAAAAATTATTTCTTAGTATACCAAAATAATCTAAAAAATTTAAAATAATCATTTAAAAAAAAAATACAATATCACCTCAAAAACAAACACCATAAATAATAGAGGATCAATTAACTAGCTCTAACATATCAAATTTAACAACTAAGAACAAGATTGCATAATTGGCAAGTGTGCCAAGAGGGAAAAGGGGGGCTTTACTCGTTTACAATGTTAAATCGAAAATCGTTCCAAAAATAAACTTTGGAGGGCTCCCACAAGAATCATACCTCGTATGCTGCCAAGATTTTTTAGGCAACCAAGACATGTTTAGAGAGGGGAAAGGGTTTTATTAATTTATTTTTAAGGGCAGGAGTCCGCACACATTGTTCGGGTTTGCCCCCACAAAAAGGTGCCTCAAGCTCAAAGGGACCAAATAATTTTGTGCCTCGAGCCCTCTGCTAGGAAGGGACCATAATCGATCTATCTCGAACGAATGAGTATCATATCAGAGATTGCAGGGGGAGGGAGAGGCAGTGGCACCAACAAGCCACATCATTCCTCGTGCTTCTCTATGAATCAAAGTGAAATAAAAATAGTAATATTCGACAAGTGAAAAATACCCTGTTCCAAGCAAACATAATGCCTACTGTATGAACCTGTGACAAACTTCTCTCTGACTCACAACTGTCCTATTCGCTCCCTCCCCCGTACACCCCAAGTCTGCCCATAAAAGAAGATCCACCCAATCATTCATGGCATGTTCCAACTCACTGAGTTAAGTTTCTTCACACACACTCTTATATTCTCTTTAAAAACTTTTGAAGCTCGTTACTGAATATGTAAATTTCTAGTAATTTCCAGTTAAGTTATATTTTTCAGTCATGGTTTAATTCTTAGCAAAATAGTAAAGATTGACATTGTATACACTTCATGCAAAAGGCAATAAAAGCTCGTATCTTAACCATACTTATCCTAAGTTGTGGAGGCTAGCTTTCTCCCTCGAATCATTAACACCAACAATAAATACTAATGTATTGCAAACTGCTCCAGTGGATGCGGAAGCAAACAAATTCCAAGGTTGGTTGGGCTCCGCCAAATGGGACTGTAATAAGTAATAACACTGAGTGAGGGCAACCAATAGAGCGAACAGTGGTGCTGACATAAACATGCTGTCATTCCTTGTGCAGAAGGGCCTGTAAAATTCGGCAAGAATGCCAGTCAGCGGGCCCGAGAAAGAGAGGAAAAGGTTCGTATTGGGGAGAGGCTTTCAAGAGATTTCATCAAATTGAGAGAGACCTCAAGTAGCCTCTCCCTCTCATCTTTTCGAGGCCATTGATAATGTGAGAGAAGACATGGCAGGCATGGAGATGTAAACATGGTGGCCATCATGTTCCCTCTGCTCCAAACTCCATGTCCTCTCCAAAAGTTGATATTAACTTATTACCCCTCCCTCCTTTTTTTTTTTTTACTTTCCTTAATCAAAACCCATCCCCTTGTTTTTACCGCTATAATTTCATTGGGCAAATCCCTCCTAAAAGCTATTGTAATCCCCACCTTTTCCAGGGAGAATAATATGCAAGTGTGATTAGGCACTTCTTTTGGTTAGGCTTGACCAAAAACACGGCCCTGCCGACATCTTGGAACACTTAATTTTTAATTAGTGCTAATGGTAACATGCTTTAAGATTCTAATGGTGTACTCCATATGATTACCTAACATTTTTTATAAACTCATAAAAGATTTGTACCGAAGCATATTTTATACTTCAGCTTTTAGTTTGTAAAAAGTAAAGCACTAGTTTGTGTTTCATCCTTTGCTCGGCTTTCGAAATTCCAACTAATTTAAGGTAGCATTTGGTTAATAGTTTTGAAAACCGATCTGCCCCGACGGGTCGACTCGGGGTTGGATCCGGGTCAGGTTTAAAAAAAATAAGGAAAGTCAAAACCTGGGGTGACCTAGTTGGTTGACCTGGCAAGACCCGGTCAAAAACTCGATTGTAACCCACTAACTTTTGTTTTTTTTTTTTTCTAAAAAGACGTCGTTTTGATTTTAAAAAATATTGAGATAGAAGAGACTGAGATAGCGGAAACAATTGTCATGTTCCTTATTTTTTCTATTTTGAAAAGACATAAATTCCCTCCAAAACTGTTACGGAGACAGATTTATTTTATATCTCTATTTTTCCCCTCGAATCAAATAAGTCGCTAATCTTTGTGTCATGAAACACAAACCAAACATAATCTTATTTTCATTTTCATATCATTCTATGTTTGGCTTTCACAAATCAAAACCTGGACATGGCTGATACACTCAAGATCAATTGTTATACTGGAAATCATTATCCCTTTATCAAACCTAGTCGCTCGCCACTAATTACAGGGACAAAACTTGTATGCATCAACTAAGAGTATGACCTTTGTTCACCTATTCTCCAAAGATTGGTTATCTTATCATTATCAATAATACACAGCCCATGAAACCCATAGTTAGGGTGACTTTTGAGTAGCTCGTTACCACTTTAGGCTTTTATCCCTAAGTAGTCCAAAAAGATAGGCGAAAAACATGTTAGTCATCTTAACCTTGAATAAACACGCCCACATGGTTTTAAGGCTACGTGAATAAGCTTGAATTGTGAGATAAGCAATCATTTTCTTGTAAAGAAAAAAGGACTTCATCTTTTTTCTCTTACTCAAACATAAGTATTTTCTACAACTAAACACGCATATTATACAATCTCGCAATGCTCTTATCTCCTCTATAAACCATCTTAGATACCGTAGAGTCCTTAACCCTTCTAAAGGACTTGATTTGCACGTATTCCAGTTATCTAAATCCTGGTTATAAGATCTAGTTCATCAGATTACCCTAGTGACTCGTTGAACCGAGGCCTAGCCTTGGCAGGTTAGTGAAAAAACTCAAGTTTCTTTTTTTTTTTTTTACCAAAATGATGTTGTTTAAAGAATTTTTTTTTAATAAAAACCAAAACTTGGGTTGGCTTGGGTAAAACCCCTAACACGCGACCCCAACCCTTTCGCTGGGTATAACCCTAGTAATTAGACAAGCTCGACGACCTAATGACCCTCAAGGGCCTTCCTAGGCTAAGTTATTGAAAAAATCCATATTGTTTTTTACTAAATGACATTGTTTTAAGTTTTTTTTTTTAAATATAGTTCTAACATTTAGGTTGAATTGGGTCAACCCCTAGACCTTGGTCGGGTAGACTCGTATTTGAAACCATGATCTAATTAAATCCAACTTGTAACTAATTCTGACTTATACCATCTTTGACAAGATCATAATTTCTTAGCAATTTTAGTAATTGTATTAATTAGATTTGAGAGAGACAAGAGTATCCTACTAAAAACTAGGATTGTAGCATAATGGTTGCAGTGTGGATTTGTTAGGAGTAGATTGTATGCTTAATATGACACCAATAATATTTCTATATTATTGGCAAAGTTTTTACTCTAGAGATTTATGAATGAACTACTCCAAGTAATACTTTATGTAATTAAATATTATGGAGACCTCTGTGTTTCTCAAAATAAAGGGAAAAAAATCCTCTTGAGCCCAAACAATTCATAGAGACTTGTGAAGAAACGGGAACGGGTTTTGTATCAAACTTCATGATCTTGAAGGAGTGGCCTAAAGTCTCAACATTTAGGACATTAGTGCACCAACGCCCATGAGCAACCCAGTAAATATGCTAAAATACATCTAGACCATGATTGGTATTGCGATGCAACCTATAGTGCACAGACACTTAGAAAGTGTTTGTTTGTGAGCGGTGCACCTCTTAAACAAACACACTCTTAGTTTATATTATAAGTGTTTTTTTATGGTTGTGGTGTATATATATCCAATTAAAATTTGATCAACTTATTTGATCTGATCAAAACTCAATCGAATCAACTATCATAAACTAATTTGTCGGTATGTTAATTTTTTGGATGCATTTCACTTTTAATATTTTATGTTTTTTAGTGTGTTTCATTTAAAAAGCATTAAATTAATATATATTTTTTATAGTGTTTTTTATGATTTTAATATGTTGATATAAAAAAT
Source organism: Populus nigra (assembly GCF_951802175.1). NCBI lineage: Eukaryota > Viridiplantae > Streptophyta > Magnoliopsida > Malpighiales > Salicaceae > Populus > Populus nigra. Next base: position 2,468,023 of record NC_084861.1, on the reverse strand, counting down.
TAAAAAATATATTTTTAAATTAAAAAATATTTTACACCACAATATCAAACATTGAAAAGTGAGATAATGAGTTTCAAATAATGTTAGCATTGCAATGAGACGGACATGACACATGATGACATTAGTCACTAGAACTTAAAAGCCTGAAACAAATGTTTGTTCCTGTGAATTAGAGGGTGTTTTGCAATGTAGTAGTGGTTGTTTTTCAAAGTGTTTTTTATTTAGAATGCATCAAAATAAAGTTTTTTTAAAAACAAAAATTTTTGACATCAGCATATTAAAACAATATAAAAATATATAAAAAATTAATTTGCAGTAAAGAAAAAAATAATTCTTTTTTTAAAAACACTTTTAAAATATAAAACACAAATGGAGTCTTAGGCTAAGGTGGCACCAGTCTCCACCTTCGGTGTCTAAATGTCCTCCCTATAGCTCACATGCAAATCATGATAGCTTCAAAACGACAAAAAGCAAAATTGAGAGATGATATTTAACAAATCTTATACATTTTTTTCTTTTTTAATGTTTTAATCCTTGTTACAAATCAATTATGAACAAGGTTTTCTAGGTGGGTTAAAAAAATTATATGAGAGTTCATATCATGTGATCAAATCAAGAGCTCAAATTGATTTATTATTTGATTGACTGTTCAGAACCTGTTGATTTTTTAAAAAAATAATTTTTTCTTTTGATCAGAGTCAACTCATCTAACATTAACAATATATTAAAACATATGGAAGAAGTATTGTAACAATAAATAATGCTTTCGCCACATGTTTTGGTGTGGCCTAAAAAAAATATTTGCCTTCGTTTTTTTTATTTTTCATTTTTTTAAAATTTTAACTTTTAATATTAGATTTTTTTTATTAGGTAATCTTACTTTCATGACACGGATCATAGGTTTGGTGGGTTAACTTGGTATACTAGGGTTTTTTTTTCTTATTTAACTTTTTTTCAATTTCATCCTTTTAATAATGGGTTATTTAAGAATTAGACTTCATGATTTGTTTTATTTTCTTTTTATTAGGTTATTCCGATCCAATTGTTGTTTCCCATTTTTGGGTTCCCACACAAAAAATACAAAAAATATATATCAAAAAATATTTGAAAGAAATCTAAAAAATAATAGGAGCGAGAAAAGGATAGAATGCTGAAAAAAGGCCAAATTTGGTTGAGGAGGTTCAAAAATATAAGAATTGAAATTTGACAGTATATTTTTAACTAGTGAAAGTCCTGTTGACAAGGAAAATTTAATTTTTTAGGAAGAAAAGTCCAAAATCAGATGTTTATGAACTCAATTAAATTTTATCTAAGATTTAATTGAATTTATGGAGGATTTGATTGCAAGAAAAATTGATTCTTAAGTCAATTTAGGGTTTTATTTGAAGAAATTAAAATTCTGAGGTCCAATTATATTTTTGAAGAGTTGATTTGGTCAAATCAGGGGTTTAATTGCATAATTATTGAAGTTTGATGGCTAATTAGGGATTTAATTGAAACAATCCGAAACCGAGGACTAAACCAGAGGTGCTAAAATTAAAGGATCCAATTATAATTTTTCCGGGGGTTTGATTACAAAATTGTAAAAAAATCAATGAACAAATCAGAAGAATCCAAACGGCGTCGTTCCATTGAAGCACTATTCATTGTCTTCTTAAACATAATAGTTGGGCAGTAAAGGCAGGAGACGTTAGCAGCGACAATGGAGCTGTTTTCAATCAGGAGGCACGTCTCGCGGCTAACATCCCTCACAACTGTGATGCACACCGACTGTTACAAAAAACGCCAGCATCCTCTGGCTATAAAAGCAAGAGGAGGAACCAAACACGGGGGAGAAGAAAGAGAGAGGGCATCGTAAGAGAGGAAAGAAAATCGAGAGAGGGAGAATGTAAGGAATAAAAGAGGAGGAGACGAGATAACACAGTAGGAAATATAGGAGATTGAAACGCAAAGGAAGGCCGCGTGAGGATACAAAAACAGAAGAGAAGGAGAAACCAAGCGGCGAAGCAAAGCTCATAGACAGTAGGGGAGGTCAGCACCACCACCGGTTTCCTTTCTCCAGAACCAGGTATGATCACTTCATTTCTTCGTAAAAATTGATGCATGTTTGTCTAGAAAAAACAAAAAGAAATAGAAGATGAAAGAAAGCCAAAAGATCGCCATTTTGCAATCTGTTAATAACCAGAGGTCTTCGTTTTTGCTATCTATAAAAAACAAAGTATAAACAGTGCGAAGGTAATTTAATTACCTTTGCACTGTTCCATGCACGCCTAAAATTTTACGCGTGCATGGCTTGGTTGAGTCACTGGGTTGGGTCAGTGACCAGGCCGGGCTAATTAAGTCAAGCCCCACCACATGGGCGGGGATGGGCCCAACCCGAAAAAAAAAAAGAAAAAAAATTCTTCAAAAGAAATTATTCAAAAATTTGTGACTTTCTGGAATTTTTTTACTGTGTTTTGATCAATATTGGTTTGTATTTTTCTACTATAAAGATACAAATTCGATATTAAAATACCTATTTTTCGTCAAAATATTTTTTTTAAAAAAATAAAAATAAAATAAATTAATAAAATGTTTTGTTTCATGCATACGGCTAAGTTTCTAAAAAAATCATATTATATTTTCATATAACAAAGAAAATTTCAAAAATATATATTAGCATGCATTTTGATTTTAATAATCAGTTTATTAAAGTCACGAGAACTAGACCAATATTTCAAAAATTCCAAAAACAATTACTATTTTGCTTTCTTTTAGTGTTATGGGATTATGACCTTATACGTAAGACGTATTCTAAATATTAAATTCTTTTGCTGACGTTAGAACGGTTAGGTTTTGCCTGATAAGATAAGGATTTCTTTACCGAAAAGAACTTTTCTTAAACCACAGACGGATCAACAAGTAGAAAACACGCCAAGACCTTAGATTTTATCAGAAATAAAACAATGCAGTCTACCTTAGGTATGATGTATTTAGGGTGCTAATACATTTCTTTTACACAACCAGTCCCCGTACCTGATCTCTAAGACCAGTTAGGGTTCTTAGTGACCAAAACATTAGGTGATGACTTCCATTCTATTTTTCCACTAATAAAAGACAAAAATTTCTTGTCTCCCCATATTTTCTAGATAGATAGACAAGAAAAAATATGAGGGTGGATGTTTTCGCCGCGATGCCGCACACGTGTGACACCAATGATCCAGGAATAGTGCTTAACATGTTAGCCTGAATTAACTTGGGTCGTTATTTTTTTTAAATGAATTTTTTTTCTAATTTTATCACTTAATATTGTGTAGGTTGGGAATTGAGCTTCTTAATCTATTTTTTTTCTACGGGGATACTTGGTCTTATGATCAAAGTTGCGGGTTTTGATATTTTAACCCCAGTTAAATCAGGTTTTTTTTCTTTTAAAAGGTTATCTCGATCTCATGTCCTTCAACATTGGATTTTCTTTTTATTGGATTGTCATCATCTTATGACCTAGGTTGTGGGTTTGGTAAGTTAATCTAGTTGACTCTTTTTTTATTTGACTTCTTTTCTCAATTTTATCATTTAATATTGTGTTTGATGGGAATTAGGCTTCATGAATTATTTTGATTTGATTTTTATGAGGTTATCTCAACCTTATGACCCAATAATAGTACTTAACGGGTTAAGCTATACTGACTTGGCTTATTTTTTTTGTTATTCCTTTATTTAAGATTTTTACAAATTTCATCGTTCAACATTGGATCCGACATGAACGATTGAGAATTAAGCTTCATAATTTATTTATTTTTTTGCTCTTTTTGGAGTTATCTTAGTTTTATGACCAGAGTCATGGATTTGGCAAGTTAATTTGGGTTAAATCATATTTTTTTTTCTATGAGGTTATTTCGGTCTCATGACCCAAGTCATAAGTTTGGTGAATTGACTTGAGTTATTTTTTATATTTTTTTTAATTGATTGCTTTTTTAGTCTTACCCTTCAACACAAAACTGATTGTGAATGGAACTTCTTAATTTGTTATAATTTTTTTATAAGGTTATCTCAGTCTTATAACCTGAGTCGTGAGTTTAACAGGTTAACTCAGATCACTTATTAGATCTTTTTTTAAAATTTTCTCCTTCAACACTAGGTTGATTCTAAATTAGGTTTTATAATTTGTTTTAATTTATTTTCTATGAGGTTATTATAGTCTCATAACCAGAGTCACAGACTTGACATGTTAACACAGGTTAACCCAAGTCAAACCAATATTTTGTTATCTTAATATTAAAAAATTATGTCATCTTTGTTGCTACCAAATTTTGACCTTTTTTTAAGTATTTTTTTTAATATATGTTTTTGACGTATTTGTGTTGTTTTCAGTGTTTTTTCTACGCGTTTAGTTGTTAAGGTGCTTTTTTTGAGTTGACATTGGTGTTGCTTTAAAAAAGAAGAATAAAGAAAATACAAAAAATATATATAAGAAAAAATCAAAATGGATAAAAGGACTAAATGTGAAAAGAAAGAAGTTGAGGGATCAAATTGTTTTTTGGATTGCTTAGTCACCAAGCAATTTACCTATAAATAGTTGCCACACACAAAAAGGAAAATGGGATAGAGCCATGGAAAAAAAACCTAAAGAAAGAACCCATAGACATACACCAAAAAAAACCTAGTCGCCACCTACAACTTTTTCTCCCTAATATCGATCACTCCCATACAAAAGAACCAAAGCTCCATTGTTTCTAAGGATAATTTTTTTTTTCTTTCCTTCTCCTTTCAAAAAACCACCACCAACTCCTCCCATTATTGTTGGCCATTCCACCAAGTCGCGATAACAATGATATGTTCTTCCTTTGGTGTCCAAGTTTCTTAGGTCTCCATTGAAGCTGAATAACACAACCAACAGTAGTAGATCTCATGCCTCTCTCTCTACTCCTCCAAGCTCCTTCAAACTCAGCTTTTAAAGGTGGAGCTAGCAAAACTCCCTCTATAGAGATCCATTTTGTTGTACTGCTAGTGGGGGATCCAAGAGGTGATGTAGTAGTTTCATACGCTGTAAAACTTTCTCTTACCAGTAGCAACACAAAAACACAATTATAAAAAGAAGAGACAAACTTAGACTATAAAATAGGAAGAAGACTAGAACTTTAATAGAGTAGAGCTCCCTTTAGAAGTGTCTATTTGTTGCACCGTCAGTGAGAAATCAAAGAGAAGACAAAGGAGTTTTAGATTCACCAATTTCTCCTCCTCTAATAGCCACAATGCGTGATTCCATGCATCAGCAATGACGGTGCTGCATGGTTCCACGCACTGCCGAGATTACCTAGCAACCTTGGAAGGTTTCCAACAATCCCTAGATAACCACAACAACCTTGGAAGGTGGATTCCAAACCCTAAATGATTTATTTGATAAATTGTTAGTTTTGGGGATAAATTATTAATTGTGTGTAGCGTTTTGTGACTGTTTAATGATGACTTGTGATTTATTGAACTGTTAGGATAAAAATTATCAATTTGTCTTTATTGGATATAGTCAAGTCTCTCAAAAATAGATTATATCTGCATATTTCCCTATATAAAAAAATCATAAAAAATAGTTTCTACTTTGCATATATTTTTTGGATTTAATAACTAGTTTATTAAAGTAATGAGAATTTGGCCTCTATTTCAAAAACACCAAACAAAATTTTATTTTGTTTAATATTTGGGATTATAAACTTATATGTAAGATGTATTTCAGGTATTAAATAAAAAGAAAGCGTTTTTTTTTCTTTTCATGCTTCAACTTTAGAATGACCAGATTTTAACATGATAAAATAAAAACCTTTTTACCAAGAAGAAATTTTCTTCGACCATAAACAGACCGAGAATTAGTACAATATTTTTTTAGTTTATGTTAGACAAATAAACAAAAAATTACCTCAGGTAAAGCATATTAAGGGTGCTAATACCTTCCATTTATACATCCAGTCCCCTTACCCAAACTCTAAGACTAATTAAGGTTCTTAGTGATCAAAATACTAGGCAACGACTCCCATTTATTTTTTTTTACTGATAAAGGATAAGAATTTCTTGTCATTATCACCCATTTCATTCCCGATCCAGAAGGATGATCGCCACGATGCCGTATACATGTAACAGAATGACGACTCAACTAAGGAGTATCGTGGACTAAGTATTGTTTATTTGTTTGATTATTTTGTTATATTTTATGTTATTCTATAAATTGTTATGCTCTAAATTTTTACTATTTTGTCTATCACTTTTATTATCAATATGCATTCTTTTATGTTTTAATGTTTCATCGCACATGTATTTGTATATTGAATAAGGATTAATGTCTCATGCATTACTTGTTTTAATTTTTAAAAGCACACACAAACTTCTAAGTTAGATGGGGGATTAGCGGTTTGCCCTATAATTATAGGTCAGAGTTCAGATCCATGAAACACTCAACTCATGTTTGAGTGCCTGCTTGGTAATGGTGGATATGCGTGCTTTAACCATTCCTCACAATGCCCTCATACTGTTTTTTCTGAAGATCGTCACTAGGAAGATCTGAGACCCTTTTGAGACTTGATAGAAAACCTACTCATGCTCATTTAATGAATAGAACATATCCTTAGGTTGTATGTGTTACCTACATCAAGGCAAGCCCTTCTTGAAGCATCTTGAGCTTAAGACTTGCGGGTGACACAATGGTTGTCACTTAGGAAATTTCTGTTGTAGAGTTTGGGCAAGAATAAAAAATTTTGTTCATCATGCAAGAGTTACAACCATGTGTCACCCCTTAAAGGGCGAGTTCATCATATAAAACATACTTATACATTTAATATGCATGATTATAGGTTGAAACATAGGTCTCTCACCCAAGGTCTACTATACCTGACTAGGAGAAAAGATGAAAAACGAAGAAAGAGCTCAAATAGAGGTTCATTATCAAAAAGCAATTTAAAGCATCATAGGTGAAGTGGATAAACTCAGTAACTACGCAGCATTTTGTTTGTTTTCCCTAATTCAGCCAACTTAAGCTCAAGTCATTATGTATCCAACAACAGAAAGACCTTTTGACGATAGGTCTACCAGTCCGTGAACCATGATAAATGGGTTCTAGAAAGGAGATTAAGAGCAGTTGAAGGAAATAATCTGATTGACCTTGTATTAGCAGTTAAAATTTGTTTGGTTCCAAATATTATGATGCCAAAGGAGTTTAGAATGCTAGACTTCATCAAGTATACCAAACTAGAATGCCATAACACCCATCTTCTGTCATACTACAACAAGATGGCTGAAATGATCCATAACAATAATGTAACAACCCGACATTTCAAGCCAAAACAACGATATTATATATATATATAGACACACACACACACACACACATACTTGACATATCATCACATCGGAATTCAATGAACCTGTTTCCTTTTATTATCGAGATGTAATCCATACAACAACATGAATTTACATGTTTAAGAGTAATTCTTACACATACACATAACATTATATTTTCCTGATTACAAGTTCGCATTAAAATAAACATACATAGACATGAGTTTGCGTTCCTATCCTACTAGTAGTCATCATGAATTTAAACAAAAGCATCTAATAGTAGTTATACATTCAGTACATTTTGTTCATACAAAATACATCATGATTTAAAACGCAACTACATGGCTCCTTGCAAAAGTAAGTTCTTGAGCATGGGGCTTCTTAGGCACCTCGTTAGTGTGATGTCCCGACTTCAGTACAAAATATTTATAAGAATATAGTTACTTAATAATAATAAGCAGTCTAGTAGTTTAATGAAGCATTAATATTATTCCATGTTTGAGGCGTAACATTCATAGTTTCTATATATATTTGGTATGCACAGTTCGTAGTACATATGCATGCATGAATTCTTGCAATCAACCATAATCTTAAATATGGGTATCCTTTTAAGACATCATTAGTCGAGGTTAACCATTCATTCAACCCAGTCATCCATTTAGGATGCTATTAGTCGAAGCTAATCACCTATTCATCCTAGCAATCCCTTCGGATGTCATTAGTCAAAGCTAATTAATCATTTATCCCGATCATCCACTTAGGATGCCATTAGCCGAAGCTAATAAATCATTTATCCTGGTCATCCATTTAGATGCCATTAGCTGAAGCTAATCAATCATTTGCCCCAGTCATCCATATTATCAACATTTACTCATTTGGCAGTTTGATATATGTATTAACACAATATGATAACATTCATGATAGAGCATTTCATAAATTAACATTATGAAAGAGGTAGGTGAAAATCACCTACCTGTTCCACCTGTGGTTTATCCTTGTCCTAACAAAGGTACGACTCCGGCCCCACCACCTAAGACATCAACGGCCAGAATCAATACATTTGCATCCTTTAATCATATTCATCACCCTACTTATTTCAAGAATCTATATGTTCACATTCAAGTGTTTCACATTTTACACCATCATATAATAAAATTGTTACTAACATTTTAGACATTTATGACCGGGAATTTTATTGTAGAAAATCGGCAATGAAAATTGATTCAATGCAGGCCGCACAATTCAGCGACGAAAACTAGTTCACTGTCGGCCACACAACTCAACAGTGAATGCTACTTCGCTGCAGCCAACACACTTTAGCAGCGAATGCTAATTCGCTGTAGGCAACTCAATTTCGATAACGAATCATAATTTTTCTGCAGACAATACACTTTCAGCAGTGAACATTGATTCGCTACAGACTACGCAACTTTGGCAACAAATCGCAATTTCGTTGCAGACATCACACTTTCAATAGTGAAAGCTGATTCGCTGTAGACAACACACTTTCGGTAGCGAATCATAAATTCACTACAGACAACTCAATTTCAGCAGCGAACGCTGATTCGCTGCAGACAACTCAATTTCAGCAGCGAACGCTGATTCGCTGCAGACAACTCAATTTCAGCAGCGAATGCTGATTCGTTACACACAATATACTTTCGGTAATGAATGTTAATTTGCTACAGCCAACACATTTTCAGCAACAAATGCTAATTCACTGCAGACAACTCAACTTTAGCAGTGAATCACAAATTCACTGCAGAACACACACTTTCGGCAGTGAATGCTGATTCACTGTAGGCAACTCAATTTCGGTAGTGAATCACAATTTCACTGCAGACAATACATTTTTGGAAGGGAACACTGATTCACTGCAGAAACCACAACTTTAGTAGCGAATCATAATTTTGCTGCAGACATCACACTTTCAGTAGCAAATCACAATTTCATTGCAAACAATACACTTTCAGCAGCGAACAATGATTCGTTGAAGACAACACAACTTCGGCAGTGAATAGCAATTTCGTTGTAGACATCACATTTTCGGCAGCGAACGCTGATTCGCTGCAACCAACACACTTTCAGCAACGAATCACAAATTTGCTGCAGAACACACACTTTCAGCAGCGAACGCTGATTCGCTGCAGACAACTCAATTTCGACAATGAATCATAAATTCGTTGTAGAACACACACTTTCGGTCACAAAAATCCAACATAGTCACATGTCACAGATTTTAACTTGAACACACACATGCATTTGCAATTCCAACACATAATTGGTCACAACCAAGGTTGTCAAAAATGCATTTTTGACACGACATGGAAAGTACAATATAAACTCGAATCGTAAAATCACAAGAAAAGTTTTTTACATTGAGATAATAAAGAGTGATTATAAAACATGGTTCAGTGTATATAATAAAGTGAAGCAATCAAACGTGCAAAATATGCAATCCATCATGAGAGGAGCATGCGTCTAAGTTCTTTTTATTGTCAAATCTTGAAACTGAAATTCTCAAACAAAGTGGAATATTAAGGACAATATCTCAAACAATATTTAGGCTTAAAAACTAAATTTTAATCACAATTAAACCCGACTTCATCACTTTTCTGGGTTTAATTATTGTAAACCCCGGGGAAATATAAAGGTTACGTAGATTGTAAACTAACTACATGAGAAATAAAAGTGAAGAAATTCATGCAAATGGTTAAATAAAAACAGGAATTCAGAAATTTTTGGATATAAGTTTCTAGATGAAATATTTCAAGAAATTATAAATTGACCAAAAAATATTGAGGGTTGGATTAAATTAAAGAAAAGAAAATAAACTAAAAGTTGTGGGGTGAAATCATAAGATATGAAAAGAGGTATAACTTAATTATAAGAAAAAAAAAGATGTAGGGGCCTAAATGAAAATAAGAAAAATTATAGAGCATAAATACTCCTATTCTGTTCCAAAAATCTGCAGAAATCATAAGGAAAGAAAATAGGGAGTTTTTGTATTCATTCTTGCAAAATCAAGAAAGAAACATCAAAATTTCAAGAACCCACCCAAGATTAAGGGTTTATAGATGGAATAAACACTTGTGGGCAAGGGATTAACAAGGAAATTGAACAAGAAGAGAAGATGTAGGGTTGGCTGTCATTAGATAAGAATGGAGGGAGTTTAAAAATCTTCAACTGGTTAAAGATCAAAACATTAATTCATACTGGGTAAGGTGTTCTAAACATGATCTTATAAGTCATTTCAAATTCGATAATGAATTGATGCCTTGATGTGAATTATAGATTATGGTTCTTAGACTTCAATTGGGGGAAAAGTATTTGTTGTTAAAATTAAGTTAATTCATGTGTGGTATATGATTTTGGGACGTGAAACCATGATAATTTACCTAGAAAATGTAGTTGTGAAAGTTATGTGTGAAAAGAAAGGGAGGTGACGAATCTGGATAGACTCGTCTCCTAACTTTTAGTAAGATTTCGGATAGGAGTATGAGGGAATTAGAACTAGGTTCCTTATAGAAATTGTAGTTTTGGATGTTAGATAACTAAAAAAATTGGTCTTGCTCAATTTAGAGCTGTAGAACTTCATTTATAAGTTATCAACCGAGACTGGGTCATGATAGACCCTGTAGAGCAGTAAGTCTGATTTTTTGATGAGCAGTTTTGACTATCTTAGAGGTAGAAATGGGTTCTCCTTTCTCGAAAAACTTGTACTCTTGTGTCTTAACTTTCCAACGAGACTAATCTCGCTTGAAATAGAGTTCTATAACTCTGGATATAGATAAAAATCTGATGAAAAGTTAGACAGTAACAGTTCAAAGTTAAACAATAACAATTCAAATGTCTAGACAGTAATAGTTCAAAGTTAGACAGTAATGGTTGGACAGTAAGAGTTCAATGTGTAGACAGTAACAGTTCAAATGTCTAGACAGTAACAGTTCAAAGTTAGATAGTAACGGTTGGACAGTAACAGTTCAATGTGTAGACAGTAACAATTCAAAGTTAGACAGTAACGGTTGGACAATAAGAGTTCAATGTGTAAACAGTAACAGTTCAAATGTCTAGACAGCAGTTCAAAGTTAGACAGTAACGGTTGAATAGTAACAGTTCAATGTGTAGACAGTAACAATTCAAATGTCTAGACAGCAGTTCAAAGTTAGACAGTAACGATTGGATAGTAACAGTTCAATGTGTAGACAGTAACAGTTTAAATGTCTAGACAGTAACAGTTCAAAATTAGACAGTAACAGTTGGACAGTAACAGTTTAATGTGTAGACAGTAACAGTTCAAATGTGTAGACAGTAACAGTTGAAAATTAGACAATAACAGTTCAAAGTTAGACAGTAACAGTTGGAAATTGAATAGTAACAGTTCAAAGTTAGACAGTAATAGTAGACTTTCACGTGAATATTATATATAAGAATATAAAAGAATTGAGTTTACGAACACTTGCACATTGAGATATTAACATTGAAAATATACATGATATATGTATGTATGTTATTATGAGGAAATGAACATGCATAGCAAGTAACATATGAGTAATGGATGAATATGGATTCTCTGTAATATCGACTTGAAGGAATGATAACTATGGTTGGATAAAGGATGACAACATTAATGGGTGTAATGAGAAAAACATAAGATATAAAGAAAGAAATGATTGAAAGAAAGATCTATTAGCTATTAATATGATTATTGTAAAATATATCCTTAAATAAGGAAAATTTATGAGATGAGTCTGTGACTGTAGGAGGGACCACTAGTGTGGTGCAACAGCAGCAATAGGGGAGCATGAGTAGAGCTTCTACTGCAAGTAGGTGACTTCACCTTTCTTTTTAATAATGTCAAATAATGAAAAAAAAAAACTTTATCATGAATGTTACTATATTGTGTTAATTCAGATATCAGATTGTCAAATGCTTAAATGTTAACAATTGATTAGCTTCGGCTAATGGCATCCGAAGGGATGACTGGGATAAATGAATGATTAGCTTTAGCTAATTGCATCCGAAGGGATGACCAGGACAAATAATTGATTAGTTTCGGCTAATGGCATCCGAAAGGATAGCCGAGACAAATGAATGATTTGCTTTGGCTAATTGCATCTGAAAGGATGACCGAGACAAGCAATTGATTAGCTTCGGCTAATGGCATCCGAAGGGATGACCGAGATAAATGAATTACTTACTTTGACTAATTGCATCTGAAAGGATGATCGAGACAAACAATTGATTAGCTTCGGCTAATAGTATCCAAAGGGATGGCCGAGATAAATGAATTATTTGCTTTGACTAATTGCATCCGAAGGGATGACTGAGACAAACAATTGATTAGCTTCGGCTAATGGCATCCAAAGGGATGGTCGGGATAAATGAATTATTTGCTTTGGCTAATTGCATCGAAAAGAATGACCGAGACAAACAATTGATTAGCTTCGGCTAATGGCATCCGAAGGGATGACCGGGACAAACGAATGATTAGGCTAATAGCATCCGAAGGGATGACCAGGACAAACGATTAATTAGCTTTGACTAATGGCTTCCGAATGGATGACCGAGACAAATGAATGATTAGCTTTGACTGATGGCATTTGAAGGGGTTGGTCGGGGTGATTGAACGGTTAACCTTGACAAATGATGCCTTAAGAGGATGGTCGGACTTAAGATTATGGCTGATTGTAGGAATTGGTGCATCTATATGTACTGCAAGTTGTGTATACTAAAAACATGAAGAAACTAAAAATATCACGCTTCAAACATAAGATAATGTTAATGCTTCATTAAACTGCCAGATTGTTTTCTTATTATTATTATTATTAAGTAATTTCATTCTTGTAAATGTTTTGTACTGCAATAAGGACCTCATACCAACAAGGTGCCTAGGAAACCCAATACACGGGGACCTACTTTTGCAAGGAATCATGTAGTTGCATTATAAATCATGATGTACTTTGTATGAATCAATGTACTGAATGTATAACTATTATTAGATCCTTTTAGCTTAAATTCGTGATGACTATTTGTAAGATAGAATACAAACTCATGTCTATGCATGTATATTTTAAATGCGAATTTCTAATCATACAAACATAATATTATGAGTTTATGTAAGATTTACCTTTAAACGAAATGTTGATTGTTGTTGATGTATGGATTGTATATTGATGATGTGAGGAAACATGTCGTCGTTTACCGACACGATGTGTGTCAGGTATAAAAAAAATTAATAAAAAAATTACTGTTGTTTTGGGCTTGAAAAGCCGGGTTATTACAACTATGCTGGTCACTATCAATTATATAAGTAAAGATTTGTTATTTTCTAGCAAAATCTCCTAATAGTTTTAAATTCCAGGATCAAGTTTCTCTTATTGAGCTTTCAAGTGAGCTTCCCTCTCTTCTGAATATGCAAGTTCTGATCGAAGTAATTTTAACTCAATGACAGATAACTCAACCTGCAAATAAAAATACAATGTGGTGATTAAGACCATATAAACCTCAAAATAATTGATAAACATGCTAGAATAGGTTGTTCCATAAACCTTTTCCTGACCAATGGAATTAGAACCCCATGACAGCCTCTATAGGTTAAACAAATTCAGCATAAATGAAATACTTCTTAGTTTTCTTCTAGACCAAAAACGACCATTTGAGTTATTCTAAATCAGAAAAAGAAAAAAAATCACTACAAATTTCACCAATCATTCTTAACAAAGGATCAAACTCAAGCAATTAAAAGTAATTATCTAATTTGTGGAAATTTTTCCTTTGATTTGTGAAATACGAACCCCTATTCATCATTCTTAATTCAAGAATCGACTTCAATATTCTAATCAACAAAGGATCAAACTCAAGTAATTAAAAGTAATTATCTATGATTCAACATTTCTTCAGTTGTGGTTTGGATTGATTCAGATGCACAAAACATGTGAAGAATAAGAGACATGATCCAATAACAAAAATAAAGCGGGATAGAAAACCAATATTGAAGAAAGAAAAATACTTTGGATTGAAAATCAAACCAAATGCAGTGTGTGGACCATGATCATAAGGTTTACTGGAAAAAGAGTGCAACGGATCTGACATGATTTAATTTGCAAACCCAAAAACCCTTTCTTTCTTTCACTTGCAACCAAATTAAATCGAACAAAAAAGAATTGAAATCAAACCAGAATTTCAAGGACAATAACAACAATAAAAAATAACAAATTAAAACAACACTTACTCTTTCCAGTAGCCGAGCACAGATTTCTGTACTGGATTCCTATGAGCTAAGATGGAAGAATGAAGGGTAAGATGTTGGGTCATACTCTTGCTGCAAGTAACTATTTCTAAGGGGATGATTTTTTAAGAGAAAGAAAGAGAGTGGAGGCGTTGCTGGTGTTAGTCTGCTTCTGCTAGGATTGAGTCGAGATTTAAGAATCAGAGAATGTGAGATTTGGGGAAAGGGGAATTTTTGTTAGACAAGATGGAGAGGAGAGGAGATAAGAGGACTGAGAAGAGTCAGTTAATGGTAAACTCGGTCCGAGTTTACTGAGTTTGACCGAGTTTGCTAGTTTTCAAGTTTTCTACCCGATTTCACACGGTATATCTGTGTTAACTCATAAAATCGTATGATTTTATGAGTCAACTCGCGAGTTTGACAACCATGGTCACAACAATCCAACAAAGTCACATGTCATAGATTTTAACATGAACACACACAAGCATTTACAATTCCAGCACACAATTGGTTATAACAATCCAGCAGAGTTACATGTTACAAATTTTAACATGAACACAAACATGCATTTCTAATTCCAGCACATAATTGGTCACAACAATCCAGTAGAGTCATATGTTATAGATTTTAACAAAAACACATGCATTCTGGCCAACTTTTCTGCTAGGGCCAGTCCTTTTCATGTTTTCTTCATTCCATTCATTCATATTTTTTGTTAAGTGCTCTTGGGTTTGGTCCCATTGTGTCTTTATTTCCTTGTTCTCCTAATTGATTTTGGTTTCCTTCATAGTTGGCCCAAAAATCCTTGGTCAATTTTCTTAGGATCTTCTTCTTTATTTTTAGTTATGGGTCTTAAGAATAAGAGGAAGAGAGTTTTATGACCCATTGAATTTAAGTAAGTTTGGGGAAGGTTTGACAATATTCTTTCTCTTTTTCTGCTGGTTCTCCTCCTTTTTTTTCCTCTCTTATTTTCTAGCCCCTTTTTCCTTCCCTCTAACCAGTCCAATCTTCTCTCAAGATCTCAACTCTCTCTCTCTCTCTCTCTCTTTCTCTCTCTCTCTCTCTCTCTCTCTCTCTCTCTCTCACACACACACACACACACACATTCACAAGGCCCTCTATGCTGGTTTGGTTTAGGTTTTTATTGGGAAGGAGGAAGAGATGAGCAACATGCAGATCGACATGCAATTGCTACAGACAACTTTGGGAAGAGGAAGGGTCACCTTCTCTCTCTTCCTTGTATTTATAATCCCCATTAAATGATGTGGGGTGTTTGAGGTTGGTTTAAATGTGTTCATATCCTTGTTTTGGTCTCTCCAAAATCGGTTTTACTCCTCCCTTCTAGCTCCTTAAGACAGTTTGATTTGTCTCTCTAAACTTTTAATTAGACTGAGTTGTTGCTGATTCAGAAATCAACAGTGAAAATTACATCGCTGCCAAATCAGAAGTCGACAACGACGGTGGGGTCATTTTTTATTTTCATTTTTTTCTTTGGGTGTTTACAAATAAGATGCCGATCTATTTTTTCCAAGATAGTCTAAAAGGGTTTGCTTTTAGTTGGTATATGAGACTAAACAATATCAAGATCCAAAAATGAAAGACCTAATAGGCGCCTTCTTGAAGCAGTATAAATTCAATCTGGAAACTACTCCTGATAGAACCAGCTCGATGGCCATAGAGAAGGGAAACCAATAGTTTGTGAGGGCATATATGTAAATATGACAAGATAAGCCAACACATATCCAACCTTTACTGATAGAGATAAAAATGGTATTGTTGTTCACCAACACCTTTTAATCCCTTTATTATGAGCATTTGATGAGAAGTTTAGCTCAATATTTCCATGAAGCCATAAGGATTACTAAAAGAATTGAACAAGCTATCAAAATGAGAAAAATTAAAGGTCTTATCATGGATTCTAGAATAATGATAAGAGATTAATCAGAAGATGGCTCTTAGGTGGGAAATCTTAGTTGTGTGGTCCAATCAAGTATTGTTGTAGCATCAAATGCTTAAATGTCTTTGTCGAAGATTGATATACCTCTGTCACTTGAGTTTGTCTACCAGCATATAATAGACTCCAGACTTGTTGCCCCAACTCCATCAAATTCCATACAACCACTATTTTCTAGGTAGTATAATTCAAACAAGAGATATGATTATCATGGTGGATCCTAGGGCATCCAATTGGTAAGCAAGGGATGAATTGAGTTTGTGAAGAATAGTGGTGCCTACCATATAGTCACCCTTATTTTTAGCAATGACTAGTAACTTGCAAAATGCTAACATGGCATAGATAATATGTAATTACCCAGAGAATGAGCATTGTATTTTGCTTCAATATATTTCCATATATCGTGAATGCATCACATACTTTCAATGAATTGTGTTTTGTTCCTTGTCTTATTATTATCCTGAAATAAAGAGATATTTCTTTCAAGGGGTATTTTGACAAAATATTTTGATTAAACTGGAACATGCGAAATTCCGGCTAGTCAATCCTAAAAAAAAAGTATTTTGATTGCAGAAATGACTCGATGTTCGTTAAAATGACATGACAAATAATATGAGATGGCCAAACAAATTTTTAACTCACATATAAAATTGAACCATACGTCATTTAACTAAGTTTTAGTATTATGCATAATGACATGTAGTGAACTTAGTAGTCCATTTTTGTTGGACGCACGAATCATAATTCTTATAAGTCCAAATCAATATGTTGGACGAGGTCAAAATTTATCAATTCAAACCGACCTTTCTTGAAATGAGAAGAGATCATTTTTGTTTACTCTTTTCACAATTCTTGAAATATATATCAATTACAATCCCATTTGAGCTTGATAAAATATTTTTAAAAAATAAAAAAAAATCCTGACATGGATCACACCCCATACAAAGGGCAAATGAGGGATTTTTAGTTGAAAAGATGAAGATAATAGTAGAATCAATGATAAAGAGAATGTTAAGAACAAAAGTCCAACGATTGAGAAAATGGCTAAAGGTGAAAAAAAAAGCCATAAACTGGGGGGCATCCAAAAAAACTTTGAGGAAGGCTACGTGAAAGCCAAAAAGTGGAGATTATCAGCACTTAAAAGGTAAGTGAAGGTTAAAGGTAGGAAAATGCCTATCAAGTCTAAGAGGGGCAAAAGAGGTTTTTTTTACTTGAGGAAAGGCACAACAAATGCCAATAGTCGATACTAGAAAAAATATTGAGCTACAAACATGTTTTTTTTTTTTAATAAAGCCTGTCGTATCTTCAAATGATTACATTATTTATCTATAAAAAAAAAGTTAGATTTTCCTTATGGCCTTTGTTAAGAGAATATTATCTTTTAGGTGAACACAAAATAAGTGGCATGGTTATATGTCATTCTTTTACAGAGATAATAAAATGAAAATAAGAACATAATGAGACTAATTATTGGCAGAGTACCCTGACCTTCCATTTGAATTGAAATTTAAGATAAAAGAGTACCATAGAGATAAATGATAGGTAATGAGCTTTAGTATTCTCTTTAAGTTTAAGATTGACAATGAAAGGAGTTGCATTGTTATACGTTAATGTTTAACCTTAATGGGTAACACTAAAAGTTTTTGATTGATTCTAAAATCCTGTTAAGAGTGAGGCATGATTATTGTTTGATTATGATAGAGTTTCCTATCCAGTTTTAGAAAACAAGATTTATTGATGAAATGTATGGCATGATTATATATTGTTTCCTCTATAAAAACAACAAAAGAATGAGAGTTAATGAATAGTTGATGTTGATTCTGAAACCCCCTACACACCTTTTGAGCCTATGGATTTCCTTCTCTTTCACAGCTATGAACCATAGCCTGCATTATATGTTTTTTAAAGCCATTTTTAATCAAGTAAGCGATTTGAACCAATAAATAGCACTCTAAAAATCTTGAAGAGCTCTTCTATATGCGTCGTGACTTCATGAATTAAGTTACTGGTTATTATGCATATTGATAAAATAGAAGCTTAAAAGAAATACTCTTTCTTGATAAAGCCTTAAGTTTTGACTTGAGCATCATGTTTTGTTTTTAAATTTAAAAAATGTCACCTCGTCACGTACCATCAAATGATATATCCAATATTAGAGATTAAAATAACACAGAGAACTATAGAAAAAAACTATTTTAATCTTACAACATGTCAATTTATGTTTTCAAAATACAAGACATTCAAAGAACTGCATGTATTAAATGACATGTGTTGGGTCTTTGACCAAAAAAGCATGATTTTTAAAAATACTTTCAAAAACTGACATCTTTCTTATTTTATTTCAACAATTAGACTTAAACATGCATAATCTTTGAAATGTGCAAGTTGATTCCAAAACAAGAAATATTTTCAAACAAAAAAAATCAACTAAGTTTACAAAGTCCTCAACAAAAATGACATTGACACTTCTTTATCATTCTTGAAAAGTTGAGCAGCCGGGGGCAATACAGTGGACCTTGGGAGGGAAAACAAACAATATTCAAATCAGTTGAGAGCAAAGAAAGATAATCATATGATGAATAAGTGAAATCCATTGAATTTATGTTTAGCATATGGCAATGACAAATACCTCTTGATTATAAGAAGAAGAACGAGCACATTTAGATCAACCAAGGGCAATAATTTTCAAAGACGGTTTATGATTTAGTGAATTTCAGCAGCAATTAAGAGTAATGTTACACTTGAAGGACATCTTTATATTTTCTTCTTGGTTTACCCTCTGAAATATGACTATGACTCCTGAAATATGTTATCGCATGAGTGCATTTCAATGAATGTCAGAAGGATGCACACCACTAAGACTGACTATGAGATAATTTGATTTAAAGCCTATTGACTCAAGGTGCATTTTCACCACATGAATGTGGGTGATATAAGGGAATATCATGGATAATGACAATGCATTTTTTTTCATAATTTGATTAGACAAGTTGAGAGGGACATGTTGAGAAAAACACTGAGTATACAACAATTAGCCTTTTACTGCAAGCTATGAGATGTATGTCTGGACGAATTGAGGTTTCAAGTTGACTGAGCCACTAACAAAGATTTTGGATCTAGTTAAAGGAAATCACCAAATTTGGATTTCAAGTTAATTGAGCTGTAGAAAACTATTTTGATTGTGGTTAAAGGGGATTCGCTAGTTGGGATCTCATGTTGACCGAGTTGAACACAAAGATTTAAGTTTTGATTAAAGGTGGTCTCTAGATTGATATTTCAAGTTAACCCAACTAAAAACACAGATTTTAGTTCTGGTTAAAGGAAATTGTCATATTGGAATTTCAGGTTAACTGAGCTGTAAACAGAGATTTTGATTTTGGTTAAAGAACGTCTTTAGATTGAGATTTTAGATTAACCTAATTGAAAATAGAGATTTAGGTTCTAGTTAAAGGGAGTCTCTAGATTGAAATTTCAAATTAACCCAATCGAAGACAGAGATTTTATTTCTGGTTAAAGGGGATCGCTAGATTGAGATATCAGGTTAGCCAAACTTTTGGCAAAGATTTTGATTCTAGTTAAAGGGATATGCCATATTAAGATCTTATGATAACCAAGTTGTATATAGTTTTGATCGTAGTTCTGGTTAAAGGGGATTGTTACAAAGATAGAGTTTCAAATCAACCGAACTAAAAATCTTGAGAAGATTAGTTTTGAAAGAACAGTTTGTTTGTTTTTACAATCTTACTATGCAAAGCACTTAGTAAGTCTTTGCTCCGTAAATATTGTAAAGAGGAGGCATTTGTTGCTGCCTAATTGTTTACATAATTTTTGAAATATTTTAAAAAATATATCTTCTTGATGTATTTGTGTCATTTTCAGTGTTTTTTCTACACATTCAATTGATAAATTATGTGGATGCCAGTAATTTTTGGAAGTTCAATTCCTAACCCCAAACCATTTATTTGATAAATTATTAGTTTTTGGGACCAATTATTAATTATGCGTATGGTTTTGGAACTGTTTAATGATGATTTGTGATTGATTGAGCTGTTAGGATAAAAATTATCAATTTGTCTTTATTGCATATGGTTAAGTCTTTTAAAAATATATTATACCTGCATATTTTCCTATATAAAAAAATCATTAAAAAAATAGTTTTTACTTTGCATGCATTTTTTGGATTTAATAACTAGTTTTTAAAGCCATGAGAATTTGATCTATTTTTCAAAAGCACCAAACAAAAATTTATTTTGTTTAATATTTTGAATTACGAGCTTATATGTAAGATGTATTTCATATATTAATAAAAAGACAACTTTTTTTTTTAGACTTTAGAATAGCTAGGTTTTAAATTGATAAGATAAAGACTTCTTTACTAAGGAGGACTTTTCTTCAACCATAAACAGACCATAGTTAGAAAACACAATATTTTCTTAGTTTATATCAGACAGATAAACAATGCATCGTACCTCAGGTAAGACACATTAAGGGTTCTAATACATTTCCTTTACGCAATCAGTTCCCTTACTCGAACTATGAGACCAGTTAGGGTTCCTATTGATCAAAACACTAGGTGACGACTCCTATTTTCTTTTTTTAATGATAAAAGACAAGAATTTCATGTTCTTTCCACCCATTCCATTCATGACTATTCCCGATCTAGGATGATGATCATCGCGACGTCATCTACATGCGACAATCTTGAAATATTTTTAGTCAAATTATATTTTTATGGGTTATTTGAGTTATTTTTACATCCATAAAATCAATTGAATTATATCAATCAACCCCCATACAGTTTAAATTACAGATAGCAAGGGTCAATTATCTAATTAACAAAGAAACTAAATTTTGTGGTGATATTATTGTTCATGCATACTCATGCAACTGTAGATTACAATAGTAATCCACAGTGCATTCCTTTTTTTTTTTACTTTTGTTTTTGCACTTTTTCATTTTTTTTTCCAACTTTCCCCTTTTTCTTTTTCATTTATTTTTTCTTTTTGTTGTCAAAATTACTTTCTTTTTTTTTTTCCAACTTTCCTCTTTTTTTTTGTTTATTTTTTTTCCACAATTATCTTTGTTGATTTTACTTTTTAAATATTAAGCTAGTTAAAAATTTCGATTTGTAATTTTTTTCCTTTAAAATATTATGGATTGCTACGCTGTTTTCCCACATAGATTTTCTATTTTATTTTTTTATTTTTTAAAATTATATTTGTTGATTTTTTTATATTGAACTAATTGAGCATTTAGTTTTGTATTTTTTTCTTTAAAATATTGTTGATTGCTACAATGTTTCTCCGTATTTTTTTTGTTTTTGTTTTTTTATGATTTTTTTCTGAAATTATCTTTTTTTATTTTATTTTTTAATATTGAGCTGGTTAAAAATTACAGTTACAATATGTGAGGAAAACATTATAACTTTTCTTGCAAATTACTGTGAATTGCTACAGTATTTTTTCCCACATGATTTTTCTATTTTGTTATGTTTTTCTCTAAAATTGTCTTTGTTAGTTTTAGTTTTTAAATATTGAGCTGGTTAAGAATTGCAATTATAAGTAAATATAAGTTTTTCCTCACAAACCACTATGGATTGATATAGTTTTTCCTCGCAAGGTTTTTTTTCTAGTTTCTTTTGTGTTTTCTTTTTTTGTAATATTTTTTTTCAAAATTATCTTTGTCAATTTTATTTTTTTCAATATTGAGTTGGTTAAAATTTAACTTTGTAATAAAGTTTAATCATATGGGGAAAGTATTGTAGCTTTCTATTACAAAACATTGTGGATTGCTACAGTGTCTCTCCACATAATTTTTTTTCTTATTATTTTTTCAAAATTATCTTTGTTAATTTTATTTTTTTAATATTGAGCTGGATGAGAATTACAATTACAAGTCATTACAAATAAGACTAAATCATGTGGGGAAGTGTTGTAGCTTTCATTACAAAACACTGTGATTTGCTACAGTGTTTCCAACATGGTTTTTTCCCCTTTTTTTGTTGTTGTTTTTTGTTATTTTTTTTTTCTAAAATTATCTCTGTCGATTTGATTTTTTTAATATTGAGCTGATTAAGAATTTAACTTTATAATTTTTTTTCTTTAAAACACCATGAATTGTTACAGTGTTTTCCTATACGATTGTTTTATGATTTTTTTCAAAATTATCTTTGTTGATTTTTGTTTTGAATATTGAGTTGGTTAAGAATTATAATTACAATAAAGCTAAATCATATAGGGAAAGCGTATTTTTTCTCACAAAACACTATAAATTACTACAGTCTTTATCTAAATGGTTTTTTATTTTATTTTATTTTATTGGGAAAAGCATTATAGTTTTCCTCACAAAACATTGTTAATTGCTACAATGTTTTTTCTTACGGGTTTTTTCCTTCCAAAATTATCTTTGTTGGTTTTTTTTAATATTAAGTTGGTAGAGAATTTAGCTTTGTAATTTTTTTTTCTTTTTATTAACAGAAAAGTTAAATCATGTGGCGAAAGCACTGTATCTTTCCTTACAAAACACTGTGGATTGCCACAAATCATTTTGTTTAGTCTCTAAGTTTTTGATTACCAATACAATTTTTTTTTTCATTATGAAATATTAGCTCTATCATATCTTTAGCTTTTATTATTTTTCTAGTACTATTTACAATTATAATATTATTAAATATATTTATTTTATAAACCCGTAAAAACGTGCATGGATACCATCTCGTGTAATCTAAAAGATGTGCATAATCGAACCCGGGTCAGTTTAATAGCTATGCTTTTTACCATTTTATTTTTCAACACTTGTCACTTTTAAGCTGATGTGCTAAGCCACGTGTAATTCGACTAATATATGTGTCTTTCTTTCACCTCACCAGTCATCGGAAAATTGATCAAAATTCAATCGGAGGAGCTCCATTAAAAAAGTTAAAAAGAAGAAGAAGAAGAAGAAGAAGAAGAAAGGTTACATTAAACCAAAATCCATTGGATGAAACACAGGGAGACGACGGCAGAGATACGGCAGCATAATATTTTTTTCTTACAATTTACAGCTACGGCAAGCCTGAGTGATAAATAAGGGTAGAAATAATACTTTTTTTTTAAAAAAAAAACCTTTTTTTGATCCATCGGTCGACGAGATGTCGTTTTCATTCTTCAAGGCGTCACGCCCGAAGACACCACAAGAAGTGGTGAAAACAATCAAAGATAGCCTCATGGCTCTTGATACCAAAACCGTTGTTGAAGTTAAAGCCCTCGAAAAGGTATCTTCTCTCTCTACTTTTATTTATTTATTTTATGATTACTGGCTTGTTATTTGATGATCAATTGCAGATTAATTTTTCCTTGTTTTATTAGATTAAATACAGACTTAATTACTGTTTGTTTATGTAATTATTTGTCAATTGTGAGAAATATATAAAAAAAATTAAAAATTCTGTTGGTGGTGGTTAGGATGTTTAGACGTAATTATTTGTTATGTGAAATGCAATTGGCGAAAACAATTTATTAAAATTTAA
This sequence comes from Populus nigra, assembly GCF_951802175.1. Lineage (NCBI taxonomy): Eukaryota > Viridiplantae > Streptophyta > Magnoliopsida > Malpighiales > Salicaceae > Populus > Populus nigra. The sequence goes on along the minus strand of NC_084861.1, from coordinate 2,444,029 downwards.
AAATGCAATTGCGAGGCGAAAATTAGGGTTTTTAGTGATTCTGGATGGATCATTGGGATTTAATTGATTGTTGATTGATATTTTGAAAGTTATGACAGGCTTTGGAAGAAGTGGAGAAGAATTTTGTGACATTGAGATGTATGCTGTGTGGAGATGGGGAGGTAGAACCGAATATGGATCAAGTTTCGCAATTAGCACTTGAAGTTTGCAAGGAGGATGTTCCTGCTCTTTTGATTCAAAAGTTACCAAATTTGGGATGGGAAGTAAGTGCTGCTGCTGCTACCCCATTCCTTTGGTTAGCTCATGCATTCTGTTAAGTCTTTTTTTTTTTTTCGTTGCCGCAGAAGAGATTATAATTTCTTAGTTTATGTTGAAATGCAGGCGAGAAAGGATTTAGTCCATTGCTGGTCCATATTGTTGAAGCAGAAGGTTGACTCCAGATATTGCTCTGTAGAATACATAGAGAACCATTTTGAATTTCTTGACTTTCTTGTTGTGTGGTAAGCATAAGCATAGAATACTTGTTGTTATGCTCTGATTTAAAAATCATGCTTTTGTGTCTTGTGGGCCTTTGGGGATATAGTTCTTTGATTTCTTCTGATTATCAGTTTTTTTTTGTATGGGTATTCAAGGGGTGTTCGGGAGTATGGTAGTTGTTGTTCTTCAAAATGTATTTTGCTCGAAAATGCATTAAAATAATATATTTTTATTTTATTTTTTAAAAATAATTTTTTTACATCAATACATCAAAACCATTCAAAAATATAAAAAAATTAATTTTAAGCAAAAAAAATGAAATTTTTGGGAAATGTCGTTTCAAACGCGTCCTTAATCTTTATATAGTCTTCCTGAGTACTGCCATGTGAATGCATTTTCTGCCCAAGAAGGAAACAGGGTTGTTTCATCTAAAAGAGTTGGAATTTTGTGTCTATTACCAAATTGTAATTCAGAATGATAATGTTGCAGGAAAATAAAATGAAATAAGAGAATAACTGATGTCAAAGATCCTTCTAAATTTTTTTCATAAGGGTATCATAAGAAAATAGTACCCTAGTCAATGAAGTGAAAAAAATAGTTTTTGCCGAAGACCCATAAAATTGTCTTGTTTTTGTGCCCAAAGTTATTTGTTTCAAGATTATTTTCTCTGTTAGAAGGTTTAAATCATACTTGCTATTGTGGATGGTTGGAGAAGGGATTTGAGTTTTTGGAAGCTGTAGAAACTATTAGAGACACACTAGTAGGGTTTCTTGGAATGATACCTAGAGGATAGAAAACTTAAGGTTCATACCTAGGGTTCTTTGGCTAACAGTAACTTGAGTCACCCAATCAAAAGCAAATTGCTGAAAATTTTATTCGTAAACTGATTTTCTCTCTGTATTGAACAATTACATAACCTAAAAAAGTGGTTGTCCTATTTAAAGTAGGAAAAACCTAATAAACCTAATTAATCATTAGGACTAATAAAATACCCCATTAAAAAATTAAACCTAGACAAATTTTCCAGATTTTCCTGCAAATCTGGATATTACTGCTGCAAAAATACGTTAATTTTTCTTATATTTTTGTACATGCTACTTTTTCATATGGAGTCTCTGTGAATAAGAAATGTCATTAAGGTTACTGTATGAGATTTAATGTTTTACTCTGAACAGCTATGATAACAAGGAAATTGCCTTGAACTGTGGACTTATGCTAAGGGAATGCATAAAATTTCCGACACTTGCAAAGTAAGACATTCAAGCTCTTTTTTTTTTTATTTCTTTTGTGGCCACTGTGTTATAGCTAAAACTCTTAAATTTTTTAATTTGATGGTATCAGTGGAAGGAGCTCTATTGTTATCCTTGCATAATTGATCAGTGCACAAAAGTAGTAGTACTGAAACATGGAAATAGTGACTCTTATGCGCTTCTTATTTGGCCTGTATGTAAGCTTCATCTTCATAAAACTTTCTTGTACTTTGGCATCCTCATGTGTTTGTATTTATGATCACAAGTCATCATTACCATTATTGTGATGACCTTTGACTCCATTGGATTACAATCACACTCATAGGAGGCCTTCTTGAGGTGAGACTTCAGGTGGTCAGGGCTTTGAATCCATAGCTTTTATGTCACCCATAAGTGTGAGACAGCAAGAGGTTTGAGTTCTCATTAACAGCTCAGCACGGTAACTGTTTCTCATGCACATTGAGAAATTTTGACCTTCTTAGAGGAGAGGATTTTTATAATGTGTTTGTAAGCATGAGGAGTTGCATATCCTTTTTTTTTCCTGAATAAAAACACATGGAGATTTATGCCTGTGGAGTTATGAATTTTCAACGCATTATTTGGTAGAACTCCTTCCTGTATTTATTTTTTTCTGTATTCATTATTTGATGTTTATATTCCAAATTATTTTTTTATGGTTAATGGTTCATGTGAGAGCTTCCCTGGAAAATAGGAGAATAATAACTCTAAGTGTGAGTACCTGCGACCAGGGGCTAGTTAGAATTTAGTTTTATTTGGTATCTTGACATGGGCTTTGGGGTTTCCCCTTCTGTACATTTTTGTGCATATAGGGTTGCATGCCCTTTTATGTTTTTCCCTTTATTTTGGCTTCAAGCTGATTTCACAGGGATCTGTTTTGTCATTTCTATATTTTTGTAAAATACCTTTTGTGATATCTTCTCCATCAATTGAAAGGACTGCTCATGCGTGACCTGGGTTTCTTTATGATTTTTTTTATGTGCTCATTGGTTGTGGTTCTACCCTGGTCCTTGGGGTCTTTCACTGGTTATGGCAATTTGAACTGTGCTCACTGCTGCTAAAGTTATTTAATTCCAAAGTTTGAATGCTTTGATATGATTTATTCAGTGACTAGCTTATTTACTGTAGAGATTAATGGCCCCACTTCCACTGATTGTTAATGGAATTTGATAATTGTTAGCCTATTGCTTTTCTGAGATTTGAAATTTCAGTCAGTTTCAATTCTAACAATTACTAAGTGTAAAATGGCTGTTACAGTCAATGCTGCTTTTGACATCTGCTTTTGATGATTTATTTTTTTTATTATGACAAGCAAGTTTTAAGTTTTCACACGGATAATTTTTGTAGTGATGTTTCAGATACATATTAGAGTCTGCAAGCTTTGAGTTATTCTTCAAATTTGTGGAATTGCCTAACTTTGATGTTGCTTCCGATGCTTTCTCTACTTTCAAGGTCAGAGTTATGAGTTTACATGGTTTCCACAACTTGCACATTGTCGTATAATTCATTAATCATCACAAAAAAGGTTCTTGTTCAAAGCACATTCTGGGTATTCTTTAACTAACATATGTAGATCAACAAATTTTAAGTAACATTTCAATCAAGATTGGTCTCCCTATATCTATCTAGAATCATAAAATTGACAAGCAAGTGTACCTCATCATAATGTGCAGTAAGATACTCAGCAACCACAGTGCAAAGTGTACCTCATCATAATTACTTTACAGGCAAATCAACTTCGTCTTCATCTTCATCTTCAACATCCCAACTCAAGTCCTCTTCTTCTGCACTTCCAAACCGATTATGCAATTCCCCTCTACTTGTACCAGCACTTGCTGTGTTCTCAGCAGCTTCCACCTTGCTCTCATCATTACTCCCAATATATTCAATCTCATCCCAGCCAAGATCTTCCTCCTGCAACGACTGGCTTGAAACGATGGACACATCACTGTCTTTACACGATCCACCATTACCCCCCTTCTCCTCCAACGTATCCATGCTTTTGTTAGGCGATCGGAGTGAGGGCAAACCACCATCTTCCCTCTCCTCAATTTCCTTCTCAATTACACTCTTCTTATTTGATTCACCTTTCGACAAAAACCCATTACCCTCCTCCTCCTCCTCATTATCATCATCATCATCATCAAAATCCCAGCTTAAATCCTCCTCTTCATCACCGGAGATCGCTCTTTTAACAAGCAATGCCCTTGCTTCCTCTGCTTGTTTTAGCATAAACAGTCTATAAAAATACCGGCTCCAAAAACTTTGATCATCAACCTTACTAGGCACAACCTTGCAATAAATTTGATTAACAACCTCATTTTCGCTGATTAATCTCTTAATCTCTTCATTTTTCTCTTCAAACACAAAACCCTCCGACTCCCATTTCTCATAATCTTCCTTGTCCCCCGGTTCAGAACAATAAGTATCCAAATCACATTGCAACGCACGCACTTGAGCATCGAAACGACTGTACTTCAAGCCCAAATGGTGTCGTTTAGTCGAACTACTTGCATCACTATCATCATTCAAATCACGATGATGATCAACGGCTGAGAAAACGGAGTCCTTACCGTGAGAGATGATCTGGGCCGTTGAATTCCAAACGGTGGATCCGATATCATCAATGACTTGGCCGACGGACTCGAGGGAGTGTTGAGCGACGGCGGCGCCGGATTCAAAAGAAGCTGGGAGGTCGTGGACAGCGCGTGAAGCGACGTGGCGTATGACGGCGGTTTCTTTGTTAAAACCGGATCGTAATTCTTGGAGGTCTTTTTTATATGTTTGGATGATGGATTCTGATTTAGTTGATATGGTTTTGATTAACGAGTCAAAGGACCACGCGAGGTTTAAGGTTGAAGGTTCCGGTTCCGGTTCCGGTTCCTGTTCCGGTTCCGGGTCAGGGTTGTCGGAGCTTGGGTTGTTGGGTGGTGCTGTATCTTCATCGATGACGGATTTGAAGAAATTCATGGGAATAATTTAGGGTTTTCTGTCAGAGCGTGAAGGGAATCGAAGAGCGTGATCTTCTTGCTCTCCTCTGCGCTGTTATTTATTTATTTATTATGTATATTTTTTTTGGATAAATAAGAAGAAGGATTTATTTATTTATTTATTGAGATTGAGATGGAAGTTTCAAGTTTAAGTTTGAAATGATAGTAACGGTCAACGGTTGTATAGTGGATCGTTTTTTTAACAAAATATAATTGAGTTCTTATAGATTTGAATCCTAATTAAATATGATTGTGTAACTGATAATTTTTTTTTATGAAACAAATTTGAATCTCTTTAATGAAATAGATTTGAGTCTCAACTGCTATACCTTATATTATTTCCATTGGCATGTGTTCTGTTTTTTTAAATGTAAAAATAAATATTAAAAGTATGGGGGATTTTTTTTTTTGTAATGTTATTAAATCCGGTCAAGCAATTAAATCTTGAAACCTTTCAACCTTATTCTATACCTCGTGCAAGTTCTCAATTAAATCACAGTGGAGCTAACATAAAGTAAATTGGTTAATTTCATGGGTTTAAAAGCTATGTGAATACCCCCACAAAAGCATATTTTAACTTATAAAAACATTAAGATGAAAAACAAATACTGAGACAATGACATATTAGATTATCTCGATCACCTTATGACTTGGTTTATAGACTCGATTGGTTTTAATAACTTTTTGTTTTAAAATAATCTTTACTTAATTATATAATAAAAAATAGATAGTTGCAATTTCGAGCATCAATCCTAAAATAGATGTTTATTTGAGACCGTGATAACCCTATACAAAGTAGAAAAAAATCACTCAATAAAATTCATTTCCCAACTAACCCAATATCGAATTATGAAAATAATAAATATTTTTTTTAATTATTATCAATATTAATTAAAAGACCAAATTGCCCCTGAGATTACAATTAAGCACATGAAGTCAAGCTTTAAGAGTGAAATTTTAAGGAAAAAAACCCTTAGACCCAAGTGACCCAAGTTAAGTGTTGTTTTGCTTTCAAGGCTATTATAGTAATTTAACTTTGTAAAAAAGATGTATAAAGACAGTAATAACCTCGATCAATTAAAAAATAGTTAATCCACAAAATTGAAGGAGGGCGAGTGTGAAATGTTTTGTAGGAAAAAATGGTAAATTAATTGTTTCAAACCACAATAATTGATTCAAGCGAATCTTCTCAACCTGGGTTAATATTTCAAATTCACAATCCATGAAATTCCAGACCTGAATTCAATTAAGAAGTTCAATTTTCAACTAATTTAATATTGAATAATGAAATTGGAAAAAAAATCCCAAAGAAAAAAACTTATCAAAGCAAAAAAAAAATGAACATCAAATATGAAAGAAGAAAAGAAATGGAGGGTGAAATTGAAAAACAAAATAAATTCAAAAATTGTCTTACATAAAAAAAACAAAAATCAAAATAATAAGGATCAAATCTGACATGTTAAAAAATTAAAGAATGATGAAATTGAAAACAAAATCAAATTTTAGAAATTAATTAAAAAAAAGAGAGGGAAGACATATAAAGAAAAATAACTTGAAGGGCTGATTTGCAAATTTGAAGGGTCAAACATGGATTTCTAGGACTAATGAGAAAAGAACGAAAAAAAAGATCGTTGGCACCGAACTGGAGGTCAATTGACCATATACACTACATGAGGAGGAAGACGAGGCTTAAACAAATCGTATGATATGGTAGAAGAATGGTTTTGACCATTGGAGTCAGCTACACACGTTGCTTGAAGGTAGCAGAGTGGCTAACCTGAGCAACACAACGTCATCAATTTTTTATTTATTTATGAAAAAACCACATTGCACCTATAACCCAAAAATTATTATGAAAATACCTTTGTGAAATGACAAAAAAAACGCATGTAGACAAGCTTTTAAAAACACATGGTAGAAGAATGGTTTTGACCACTGAAGTCAGCTACACATGTTGCTTGAAGGTAGCAGAGTGGCTAACCCGAGCAACACAACCTCATCAATTTTTTATTTATTTATGAAAAAACCACATTGCACCTATAACCCAAAAATTATTATGAAAATACCTTCGTGAAACGATAAAAAAGTGCATGTAGACAAGCTTTTAAAATTTGATTCCGAAAACAATAGAGTCATTACACTGTAGCAAAAAATACGAAATATAAAAAATAGCCCCTAAAAAATCATGAAAATATCAAAATGCTCCTTAAAAATCATGAAGGCAATAGGGTCACAATGTCTATCATTGTAATATTTTAAGGGCAAAACTGTAATTCGCTATTATAATCCACAGTAAATCGAGGCATATGTACAATACTTCACTCACATGTTTTAGGTTTTCCTTATTGTTAGGGGGGGTGGAATTTTTTCTAACAGAAGAAAAGATGTTAAGTCAATGTAAGCGCTCCTAAAAAAGGGTCATTAACTCTATTGTGTTTATTAAGCTCGACTAATTCAAATAATACAAAAAAAATATACAATGATAATAAATAGACCAAAAAAATTGACAATGTAAAAAAGGCTAAAAAACACCCAACTCAAGCTCATCCAAATTAGTATGCCAAATTTATCACCTAAACATGACACCATCGTAAACTTGTCAAAAGTAAATTGAATAAAACTATGAAACTCAATTATCAAACAACCAAATTTTAAAGGAAGAAACTTAAAAAAAAATAATTAAAAAAATATATGAAAAAAAGATTCAAGTCAACATGGTAACCCCAACCATGGAAATAGGATTGAGATAACCCTATCGAAAGGATATTGAGAAAAAAAACACAAAGATCAATTCCTAATAAATTAAATGTTGAAAAGTAAAATTGAATCTTTTTTCTAAAAAAAAAGATCTAAAAAAAAACCAAAGTCAACATGTGTTAACTTTCAAAACTCGTGACCCTAGTCATGAGCTCGGGACTAACCATGTAGAAGGAGAACCCTAAAAAATAATGAAACAAAATTCCAAATCATCAAAAAATTAAGGGATGAAATTGAAAAAAAAAACAATACCAAAAAAAAGATTCACAACAAAAAAAAAAACATTTAAAAGATTAGGAAGTAAATTTGATATAAAGATAATTTGAAATCAAATGTTGATAGATGAAATTGAAAATAAAATTCAATTAGAAAAGCATTAAAAATAACAAACAACAATCAAACTAATAGGGACCAAATTTGATATAAAAATTAAATGAAACTAAATTATGAGGGGAGAAATTGAAAATAAAATTGATCAAAAATAGATTAAAAAAATAAAACAAATAGCAATTAAAGAATGAAGACCAAAATGGAAACAAAATCAAATTAGATGACACCTTTATATTTTGGCAAGAGGAAGAGAAAGAAAAGAGGAAGGAGAACAAAAAAGTTTATCAGAGCCCAAACCACCACACCGCCGTGCACATGCTTGACACTAATGGAAAAGGGACGGTGAGACACTTCCAACGCCACCCTAAAAGGTGATGTTTGGTGGTGAAGCGACTTCACACGCCAATAATGTTTTTTAATAAATATTATTAAAAAGATCAAATCGTCCCTTGTCAACTTGTCTATCACAAAAAAAAAAAAACTAATATGAAAGGATGGAAAAGCCCCTTTATATAAGTTAAACAATTTTTGCATGTAAGAATAATAAAGTCTTTACTCTGTGTCTTTAAAATGTAAAAAGATTAAATTGCTCTTGTGTAACCTTTTTTTTTAGGGCAATATAATCATTACATCATGCATTTAAAAGGTAACAAGACTTAATTGTCCCCAATCAATTTCACAATGTCTAATGGGTCCTTTTTAAAAAGACCATTCTACCCCTAACATCAAGGCAGTTGATTTTTTTAAGGAAAAAATAGTAATAACACTTTTTTTTAATAGTGATATGTGTGTATGTGCATAATGAATTCTCTATGGGTTTTAAGGCTTTTTTTTTTTTTTGTAATTTGAGTTCTAATTACTATAATGTATTTAGTTATTATAAAATAAAAAAAATATTATTTCTCGCAAGATATAATAAATTTCTCAACTAAAAAATTTATTAGTTTTTGATGAAGTCGTGAAAAAACTTCGTATAAAAAACTTTCCATTACCAGTCTTGGGTTAGGTTGTTCTTGAAAAACCAAACCCCTATTAAAACAAATGATACTCTTATGTTTAAGTTAGTAGAGATGTGAAGAGAGAACAATGTACTATAAAAGAGAAATAAAAGTTAACTTTAGGAGCGTGTATCTGTATGTTTTACGTGGCTCTGTATGTATGTAAGCATGTGTGACTTTTTTGTGGAAGAAATTCTTTCGTACTTCTTGGTGGATGAGTATATACGTTCATCCTTGGACTTTTTTCGTGGATAATGAGACATATAATTGGTGGAGAAATTAATGCTAGACATTAATTGTGGAGCTGGAATCCATGGGCTAACCATGGTGACTCGTTGATTATTATGCTATGCATGGGCTAGACACCATTGATGGAGAAGTCAATGCCCCATACTAGTTGTTGTGCATGTTATATGATTAGAGGAGAAGTTGTGCTACAATTGAGAAGCTATGCTAGCATGAAAGTTGTGCTAATTGCAATTGGCGTTGAAAGGAAGTCACGACTCAATGTCGAATTTTTTGTATATAAAAGTTTGTGTATAGCTAGAAAAGTGTGTGGTCGTATGTGTGTATAGCTATGAGTGTGTTTGGTATTGCGGTAGTTGTTGTGGTTGTGGTTTGAAAAAAAGTTGTTTTTATAAAAAGTACTTTTAGTTGAAGTTGGTTTGAAAAAATAAATAGTTGGTTAAAACTGTGGTTGAAATTAAAGTTGAAGAAAAGGTAGTTTAATGTGTTTGATTAAAAATACTTTTGAAATTGAGGTTATAAAATAATTTAATATATATATATATATATATATATTGATGGTTTTAAATTTAAATATTGTAGAATTAATTACTCTTATTATATCATGAAACAAATAATACTTTATATAAAATATTTTTTATTATCTCATCAAACTATTTGCAATCCTATCTCATATACATGAGGGCCACTGTGATCCTTGATTAGCTGAGCAAAGTACAATATCAGATAAAAAATCATTTAGAATGAAATTGAGATTGCAATCATACTCGAAAAAAATTCATCATCTTGCTTCCTCGAAACTTAAAGCATAATTCTCTCAAGAAATCAACATCACCAACAGATAAAACTACACACAAGAAGACAGTTTACCGAAATCTTGAAATCCACCAACACTACTAAGAAAACTGATCAACAAAGTGTAAGGAAAACACAACAAGTTTAAATGGCAGATTAACAACAAAAAAAGCCCCACATGAGATAAATAAAAAAACAAAATTGATCCATAAATCGGATACAAAATCTCCAAATTAGTACTCAAAACCCAAAATGGCAACTATATAATTTCTTCAACATACAATTTTCATTAAAAAATCAAGATTTCAGAAACAAGTTCCCAGCACTGTTGTGCTTCCTGCAAACCGAAACAGTGGAGACTGCTTGGCACAAATGATTTCGGTGAAGGTGATCTGATCTTCGCTTCACAACAAAAGGGACAGTAGGGAACAATGACGAACACTGTCTATGGCGTCAATCTTCGTCCAAATCAAGGGAATAGGGGGGAAGGGAACAGAGGAGACAAGCTCGGGTTGGGAAAATGTTGTGTTGAAATCTTTCGTTTTACAGGAGAAGGGACAGAGGGGAACAAGATGGATCACTGTCTCTGGTGTCAATCTTCGTCAATCTTCGTCAATCTCATCCATATCAGTAACAGAGAGGAAGTGAACAGAGCTTAAGCTCGGGCAAGGAAAGTTTTTTTACAAGAACAAAAGTGTCTATGAAAAGTGTATGGCATGGAGTGAAAACTGAAAAGCAGTTGTTACTTGCTTTTCCAAAACTGAGGTCCAACCTCAGTTTTTGGTGGAGCCATGTTAAATAAAAAGTGTGGTTGAAAATAACCAAACATCTTGATACTGCTTTTTTTATTAACCGCAACCATAACCGCAGTGCCAAACGGCCTGATAGAAGGAAATTATCAGCAGCACTTGGAAAAAAAAACATAGTGGTGCGTGCAAGAAAAAAAAGAGAAGAGAGAGAATAGAGAGAGAGAGAGAGAGAAGAGAAAAATGACAGAGAAAAAGATAGAGGAGATAAGAGAGAGAATAGAGAAAAAAAAAGAGACAGAGGGAAAAAAAGAAAAAATAAGAGAAAAAAATAGAGAGAAGAGGGCCTAGCTTGGCCGCATGGGTTGACGTGGTCAGCGGATCTTGTCATGTGAGCTCAATCGATGTGATCAAAGTAATATTTATTTTAAAAAAAATTTGCTCCATTAGTTTTCAAATTTGATCTATTAGTTTTTTTTTTACTGTATATTTAGTTTACTTGGGGAAGTAGTGCACTATATTCTTATTATCCATAGTTGAAACTTTAAATTTGGTTTGTAGCTTTTTTTTATGCAGGATCCCATATGAAAGTTAGAAGGTGGATTTTTGCCTAATATGAAAATACCTAAATCCAAAGCGGTTGCTTCTCCATATTTAGCTTTGCTACTTGCAGATTATCATTTCATATGATTTATGTTGTTGCCTTGTTGATGATTCATGCTTTTCTTTTAGCTCTTACTACTAGTTAGTGGCATGCACACCGATGCGAAGAATTTTTTGGTAATGTTATTAAACTCAATTAAACTTGTAGAGTCCACATCATAACCCCTCAACCTAGTTTCTAGATAAAGTTGGGTTTCAAAGTAAACTATATGGGATTTGACTTAGTGTGATCTAGTTGACCTGATGATTTGGTCAAAACTCGGTTAGAATTTTAAAAAACAATTAAAACATCAATTTAATGTTTTTTTTTATAAAAAAAATACTAGAACAACAATGTATTGGATTAATCTAGATCAAATTAGGTTAACTTAACTAATCCGTGATCTAGGTCATAACCTTAATCGGTTTTACTAACCTTGTCTTTTGAAATATATTTTTATTTAATTAAACAATTATAAAAGTAAATGTTTGCAGGAAAAACAATGAATATAATTATAAAGAGAAATATATTTCTTCAACCTAAACTTGATTTTTTTATTAATGCATCTCTTGATTGTATGAATGAAAGTATGTTTTTTAATTATAAAAAATGTTCTTTAAATAAAACCTACCGTGATTTTAAAAGTAAGTTTAAAAAAAGTATTAAGAGAATGAATTAATATTTTGTATATGATTGAATGAAAAAAAAAATAAACAAATATGATAAAATAATATAAAAAATCTATCAAAAAATTTTATTTTTATTGAATATTCATGAGTAATCTTTTATTTTTTATTTTTGCATATTAGGTACATAGTAATTGAAAAAAATTATTAACATTCTTATAAAAACCTATAATATTATTCAAGAACCATAACAAAATTGAACAATAATTTTAATATTATGTTAAGCCTTTTCCCTCTAATGCATTACAATGAAAATTCAAAAACAAAAATGAAAAGAAAATAAAAAAAATGTGAGGTGCATCTGCCAAGAAGACTGAGGGCCACATGTATGATTAAAACAAAAAAAAAAGAGCTAGCTCATGTGGGCTTGCAAAGCTAGGCTCACATGCTCCCCTTCAATTTTATTTACTAAATGAAAGATTTTATTTTTATTTTTTTAATAAAAAAAGCAGATGAAAGCATGTACATGCTTAGATTTTAACCATAAAAAGATAGTTGAAAATCAAGTTAAAATTTTTGTTTTCCCCAAAAACTATTTTTAAAACATATTTTCATTTAAAAACATCAAATAAAAACCTTTATAATCTTAATAAATCAATCTTTCAACTCAAAACACTCCAAAATTAGTTCAAAAACACAATTAAACACCTCAATAATATTTCTCTTATCAAGAAGTTCACATTGACCCTAAACTTGGTTTTTTTTTTTCACAAAATATGAGCAACCAATTATTTTCTTTCCTATGTTATTTTCCAACAACTTTTTCTTTCTTTTCTTGAATTGAAAAACTAAAATGTAAATAAACTAAAGTATTGAATCAAAATATAAAAATTTTAAACTAAAGGGACCATAAATAAAATTAGAAAAATCCTATAAGGATTTTTTTTTTTTTAAAAAAAAAAGGGCACTAGATGGACAGTATCAAAGAGAAAAAACCTTGTTTTTTTACTTCAATATCTATTTTGATCCCTGCATTTTCAATATCTTGCAGGCAATAAAAACTAATTTTTGTTAATGTAAAATCAAACATCAATTCAATATTAATTTTTTTTTTAACATCATGATAACTCAACTCTAAGTAAACACCATGTAGAATGATAATTTTCCTTTTCTTTTGTTACTGGTGACCCTTGTGGGGCACTATTTTCGCAATGTAGAATCCAATATATTGCAGTGCACAACTAGCATTTGCAACAGTAGTGACTTTGTTAATTAGATTTAACAGTATACAGGCTAGATAAATCAAAAAACTAAATCATAAAAGGTCTGTGCAATCAAAGGTGGATAACCCCAGCACAAGAGCCAAATGAACTCTCACCACAGGTTTACAAAACTCTTGCAGCATGCTAATTGCTACTAGCAAGCTCAATTCTTGCTGGAAAAGATTTCTGATAAGGTGAAGGATGATCATGCAGACAAAGACCAAGCAGACCAGCATCTATAATCTCACCAGCCATTTTAAACGGTATGGCATGGTAAATCAAGATTTTGGTCATAGCAACAGAAGAAAGAGTGAAGAAAATACAAGTAGCCAATAATGGGATTTTATTGCACAAGAAAACGGAAACACGTTGGCAAGCACTTCCATTCAGATCAATTTGTATTTATATTTATGGAAACTCGTAGAACTGTGACAATAGCATGAATTTAATCACTTGAACATCTAGAAGGGAAGATATGAAAACATATACATCACAATGCAGTACAATGATAAACTAAATAATAATTAGCACACATGAATAATCACTTAACTCGCGCATCATCTTCATCTTCAATATCCCAACTAAAATCCTCCTCTTCCTCCGCCGCACTCAACTGCTTATGCAAATCAACTCTACTTGTACCAGCACTCTTCCTGCTCCCAACAGCTTCCCCTTTGCTCTCATCATTACTCCCAATATCTTCAATCTCATCCCACTCAAGATCCTCCTCAGCCAGAGACTTGCTTGAAACCACCGAAACATCACTATCCTTAGGTGATTCACCATCATCCCCCTTTCCCTCCACCACCTTCTCCTCCAACTTATCACTATCCTCGCATGATTTGCCATTATCCCCCTCTTCCTTCCCCATCACGGCCTTCTCCTCCAACTTAACATTATCCTTACATGATTGAACAATATTGCCCTCTCCCTCTCCCTCTCCCTCCACCACCACTACCTTCTCCTCCAACTTAACATTATCCTCACATGATTGAACAATATTGCCCGCTCCCTCCACCACTACTACCTTCTCCTTCAACTTATCCTCACTTATATCCACCCCAACTATTACCTTCTCCTCCAACTTATCCTCACTTCCATCAACCCCAACCCTTTCCTTCTCCGCCACATTCTCGACAATCATACCATCAACACTCCCCTTCTCTGCGTCTACTACGTTCACAGTTGATTCACCGCCTTTCGACAACAACCCATCACCCTCCTCCTTATCATCATCAAAATCCCAACTTAAATCCTCCTCTTCATCCCCAGAAATCGCTCGTTTAACAAGCAAAGCCCTGGCCTCCTCTGCTTGGTTCAACTTAAACATCCTATAAAAGAACCTGCTCCAAAAACTCTCATCATCAACTCTATTAGGCACAACCTCACCATAAATCTCCCTGATCACCCCATTTTCACTAATAAACCTCTCAATCTCCTCTTTTTTCTCATCAATCACAAAACCCCTTGATTTCCATTTCTCATAATCCTCCTTATCCTCAGGTTCACAACAGTAAGTATCGAAATCACATTGCAATGCACGCACTTGAGCATCAAAACGACTGTACTGTTTACCCAAACTACTTCTATTGGTATCAGTATTAGATAAGAGTAAATCACGATCATGATCATGATCAGAGGCTAAAATGGAGTCTCTACCTTGAGAAATGATCTGGGCCGTTGATTTCCACATGGAGGATCCAATACCACCGATGGCTTGTCCAACGGACTCCTGAGCGACGGCAGCGCTGGCCTCGAAGGAAGCGGGGAGATCATGGACGGCGCGTGAAGCGACATCGCGGATAATGGCGGATTCATTTTTCAAGCCGGATCCGAATTCTTCCAGGTCTTTCTTGTAGATTTCGATGACGGATTCAGATTTGGTTGCTAAGGTTTGGATGAGAGAGCCAAAGGACCAGGTGGAGTTTTGGGTTGGCGGGTCAGGGTTCGGCTTTTCAGAGCTGGGAGGAGGGGATTTGGGGGAGTCTGGTGGCGTTGGATCATCAGCGAAGACTGCTTTGAAGAAATTCATCGGGAATTTTTATTTTTTGGGGAAGAATTACCGTTTTGATTTGATGATATATGTAAAGGCTCTGTGGAGTGGCCGATCTTTAGCTTTCACACATTTGTAGAAAGAAAATAATACAAATAATTGCCTAATTGGTAATATAATTTTCATGTTATTTATTTGGCGTGCACATTTTGTCGAATAATGGTCACCAACGGTAATTAACAAGAATAATGGTCACCAACCGCAATTATCTATATGATGGAGTATTATCATGAAAAAAAAAAACTTTCAGAACAGTAGCTTAAGGTACTGTTTATTTCTGGGTTTTTTAAAAACATTAAAAAAAATTATTTTTTTTACTTTAAATTAATATTTTTTTAGTATTTTTATATTATTTTGATGTGTGATATTAAAAATATTTTTTAAAAAATAAAAAAAATATTATTTTAATATATTTTAAATAAATAAAATTTAAAAAAATAATTAAAACTACAGTCAACATACGAAGAAGCAACTGGAAAACAACACGGAGTGAAACACAACAGCACACCTGTACCAGATTGCTGGCCTAGAGGCCGATTTATCGACAAACATATGTGCTAGCGCCACACTTTCAAGAAAAGATCTTCGGCGGCGCCACCCAGGCCCGAAGATAACCCGGTTCCTTTCTTTTTTTTTGTATTTTTATACACGTTTTCCAAACTTTTCTTAGTATTCTCTACACAATAAATTTTTATCACCCAATTCAATGAATATGAACCCTGTTTTTATTGGATAATCAAGCTCTTTTATCTAAACCAATAAAGCTCCACTCTATTATTTCGCAGTACGAGCTACAAATAGCCTTGTCGCCTCTAAGTCTAGCCGTCGTCTTGGGAAGGGTTGTACGTCAAATCATACAACAATATGATCAGTACAATACACACACGTGCATGCCCTACTGCTGACCTGCAGCACCATAGCAACAAAGATTACCATTGCTTCAAAGAATATTTGCACAAGATAGTCGACATCTTCCCTCCTCCAATCAGCCCAGAGAGCATGTCCAATAAAGGAACAAGCCATGGATGCATTGTAAGAGAAATTTGGAAGACCTTGACGAAATTTGGATTTTATTTTTACATGGATGCATTGTAAGATCCCACTGCGTTTATGTTACAGAAGAATGTGATTCAATATATTATAATGCCACTGGGGCTTCCCTGACATTAATTGTGTTTGTCAAGAGAGAGAAGCGTGATAGGGGAAAGTGCAAGAAATTTGCCAAAGACTCGACATGGCAAACCAGGCATGTCTTTTCAGCCAGCGAAATGCATTACAACTTGAGTGGATGGTAGGGCTGAGCCAATTCCACATAGCAGAACAGGACCTGCACTTTGAGTTGGGAAGTGGGCATTCCCAGCATCCATAACTTGTTAACAAGGATATAGAAGGGGATTCAACCTAAGTCCTCCCAACTCATGGACAACTTATCATGATAGATATCATTCCACTTTTTGCAAGACTGAGGTGATTAGTTTCGATTAATGATGATTTATCCACTTTTCCTACCTGACAAGTTTCAGACAGCCACTGATGGATATACAAAACAACCGACGGTAATAACAGCGCCCTATAATTCATGCTAGAAAACAATTTAGTGTGCAAAAGAAATCGGAGAAAAGGCAATACACACAAGCAGAAGAAACCATAAAGTGGAAAACAATTCACATAGAATAAACATTTACCATGGTCAATTAGAAAAATGGAACACCAAGGACTCTGCAAAATGGAACAGCCCACTTAGACAATACTAGATTGCATTAATAACGTATCAGTTATTATCAATCTTACACCGAGTATCAGTTATTATCAAAGATATAATTGCATGCTGAAGAGAGTATGCTGCACAACTAATTGTTTCTCTGACTCAGCACCCGCAGAATGGAAAGAAACAGGTTCAGAATGTCCAAATAGAGAGCAGCCGAGGCCAAAATATACTGATCATATGAGAAGCGCTTGATCAGGTGGTCAGTGTCATAAACTATGTATCCACAGAAAATCAAAGCGCTAATTCCACCATAAACTGCAGTAGATGTTGAGCCAAGTGGGAAGAACACCTGCAATATACCAGAACATCCATAACATCAGACCAATGTACTGGGTGAACATGCAATATCTTTGGTTTGCTCAGAAAACATATCCATGGCAGAATGAATTGAAGAAAATGAGGCATCTAACCTGGATAAAACTAGTCAGGATGAGGATAATGAGGGCAGTGAAGAGAATTGGTCCAAGAAAGCTAAAGTCCTTGCCCTTCTTAGAAGCCCAGAAAGTGTATCCGGTTAGAGAGCAAACCACAGCGGAGGTCAGAATTAATGCCTCAAGCACGATTTTCCCTGAAAGCATTTGAATGCAACACAATATTCATATCATAATTACAAAAGCAACTCATAAAGTCACCAACACGAAACGAATTATTAGATTTCCAAACAGGATAAGATCAAGATGCCAACCTTCTATATTAGCACAGCTTGCTCCAACCAAGAGACTCAGTGAAACAGTGAAGAGGCCAAGAATGATTAGATTCACAGGGTGTTTCTGATGATACACATGCAAGGGCCACAACACTGCATTTTCCAACACTTATGATTTAAATTAAAAGCACAAGATCTCAAGAAACAAGCAAATTCATAATACTCTTCCACGTGAATTGACTTAAGCCAATGATATATTCGAACATTTAGGCGTCTCACTTCCTGTTATATGCAAACAACAACGATAAAAAGAGATCCAGAGGCTTTAACCCAGTTCAAGTTTCAATTCCACCCTACATCAAGACAAAAATACGCATACTATCCAAAAAACACAAACATGAATCAAGAAAACAAAAGACAAGGTAAAGATATTTCGCTTTAATCTTTAACCCAATTCAAGTTTCAATCTTAAACCTCAATCAAGATTCAAACCTTAACCCCAAAAGACATCCTGAAACATGAAGTTTAAAGAACATAAAATCAGCATGTTGCAACCCTCGTAATTGAATTCAATTAGGTTTCAATAAAATCTCATATTTGGAATCATTTTAAGTGTCAATAATTGAATTCAATCTGTACAAAAGTAAATCAGAGGAGACTAAATAGGAGAAATTAATGTTAAAAATATGCATCGAACCATCTCTTTTGTTATAGACATTTGAAAAATAAGATAAAGATAATAAGGATATAATACAGTAAACAAAATGAATTGAGTTTTATTTTTTTTCCCCTGAATATGTGAATTTAGCTTATTTATTAATTGAATTCAAATTAAAATTTAATTACGGTAGAGAATTGGAAACCTGTAAGCAAATCAAGAAACATTACATGAAAAAAAAACAGAAACAAGAAAGGAGAAAGGAGAGATCTTGAATTTTGAGTACTCACAAATAAAGGGAACAATTGATAGGAGCATAACGAACCCAAAACTGCCCCTGAGGAGATCAGTGATAGGAGTATATAGAACCGTAGCAGCAGCGACGATGGTGGTGAGGACAAGCTGAGCAGCCAAGATGCCATAAACTTTGCGAATCAAGCCCCATCGTAACTGGTTCTCTCCAAGACTCAAACCTGGGTACAAAGTCTCTCCATTCCCTGCCTCCAAATCAACCTCCTTGCCCGTATCCTTGTTGCTAACGCTCGAGTATCCGAACATCTCTGCTGACATTTTGTCTTCTTCTGTGCTTTCCTTGAAGAGAAGGGGCAGGGAAGATGACTTTTATTCTTTCTTCTTGGTGGTGAGGTTTACTCTTTATTTCTTTTATTGAGAGAGAGGAAGAGGTGGATGACCAGGTGTTTGGCACAAGAAGTGTGACAGACGAATGGGGTGATAGGGAATGAGATGGGGTCCAGAGGAATTGAGGGGAGAGGAAGGAAGACGACGGTGGTGATACGGTTTGGGGCTATCTCCTCTGGATTTTTGTGGGTGGGTGGGATCTGACCAAATATGCAATGGAGGCATTTCTTTGGAAAATGAGTTGTTACCAAGAAAGTTCCTTTCGAAAGGTTCTATTGTTCTGGAGGCATCCTATCCTTGTTGTCGAACTTGGATTGGTTGGAAAAAAAAGTTTGAAAAAAACTTAATTGACTTTATTAAAAATATAAGGTGGCCTGCTGAATTCATCATATAGCCTCATCTGATTAAAACTCAGTTCTTAAATATTAATTGTTTTTAAAATAAATTTAGTAAAAATAAAATTATTTGGAAAAATGAATCCGGGATCTATTTTAGATTGAGCTATAATATCAAGTGTAAGTGATGCTAAACCTAATTAATAAATAGTAAGAAAATTAAAAATTATAGACATAAATTAATAGGTAGAATATTATGAAATTGGATTTTATTTTATGAATTTGATATAAATTTAATTGGCTTGGCTTTTTGCCATTAAAATGTTTCATGAGATATATTTTCTTTTGTATGAAGAATAAATCATTTGGACAATTCAATTTGCTTTGTTTTGGTCATTTCTTTATTATAATTACCAAAAATAAAGAGGGAAAAAAAAGGGTACTAGGAAGAACAGGTCAGGGTGGAGCTAGGAATTTGAAGTTGGAGGAAAAAAACATATTGAGATGCAAAAATCATTTTAATTATTTTACTTACAAGGTAGGGATGGTAAGAGATATTCATGAGTTGAATATTTATACTTTATTACATAAAAAATTTAGATGTTTATATTGTCAAAGAATCATCCCAACCCAATAGTTTAAATTATTAGGTAAGGTCTCAAGATATGATTTATATTATTCTCTAACACATCGTCCCAAGTGAAAGCCCTTTGGGCTTGAAACTTGCACGCTTACATTACTATGTGCTTAATTTTTATCAAATAAATGAAAATAATGAGATTCGAACTCGTGACCACTTGGTCATCAAGACTTTGATACTATGTTAAATAATCATCTCAACCCAATAGTTTAAGTTATTAGGTAAGGTCCTAAAATATGATTTATATTATTTTCTAACACATACTTTATCCATCAACTTTTGAATATCTATACGGATATTTCTTAATTGATTATTATTATTTGAAGTACGTACATATATATTAAATGATAAAATTATAAATATTATACATATATGTGTATGTGTATATTATGTCAATATTGAAATATAGGTATATTATATTGGATTAAAAATAAATAAATGTTATATATATAGGGTTAATTTTTTGTCAAGTTTCATAATATTCATTACTCATCGAGTAAGATAACTATATAAAAATAAATACACGCACATTTAAGTCATGTTAATATCCATCGAGTTTGGATTTAGTTGTCATCCCTATTACATAGAGACATAGTTGTCATCCCTATTAAAAATTACACACACATTTAAAAGTGTGGTGACTCTTGCTTGAACCTCCTAGTTCCACCCTTGCTCACAACTTTTAATTATCACAGTTATCTATAGGGAAAAACTATGGTTCAATGAATTGTGTACTAAAAAACAATCATTTTTATAGGTTATAAATGAAACAATTAGAATCCTGATGGTCCATGGTTATTAATGAAGTTGGGAAAAAACTTTAGATAAACTTTGGGATTTTTAGGGTTGCGTTCTAAGTTGATGATTTGATATACTTAAAAGTAAACTTCGTCTTTGACCTGGGTTGTTTCTAAAAAGCAAGTTCTCTGTTGGAATGGAGAACTGTCCAATGCTTAAAATATAAAAAGAAAGAATAATGTATAGGAAAGTTTAAAAAACAATAATGTATAAGAAGATAAAAATAAAGTGAAGTTGTGAGGAGTGCATATATAAAAGCCTATAAAAAAATTTAAAAAAAAGAATTATGAAAAATATCTAAAAAATAAAAAACATGGAAACACGAATTTATAACCAGATGGAAAAAATAAATAATGAAAAGACTTATGGTGACATGTAGTATAATGAAATTCAAAATGCCATGTTTCAATGTTAATAAAAACAGGTCTCACAATAAGATAAAACTTTACCCGGGGGGGCGGGGGATGCTTGGCTGGACAAAATTACAGGAGTTACAGGAGAGAAAAGGAAAGAACTCTATAAAATTCTTAGGAGACTCATGGAAAAACTTAGGAAAAAGTGAAAATTAAAGAGAAAACCTGGAAGATTAGTAAGAATTAAGTGTGTTAAACATCAAATTAAGAGGAAAACAAGTGTGAGGAAATAAATAAAGGGGAAGAGAGGGTTGTCCATGGAAGGAGGAAAGAAAGGGAATTCTAGAAATTTATTTGGAGCACATTTAAGGCTTATACAAGTAGTTAGTAAGGTATTCTCCTTTGATTTTAACAAGTTTTCATGATAATTAAATGATTTGAGTTGAAATTTTCAAGTTATATTTAGGATTTGGATGAATTGAAGTTTTTGAAAAATTAGTTTGAATTAATATTATCGGTTTGTATTTAGTTGTGATACTAGTGAAATTATAGAAAAAATTAACAAAACTTATTGTTGTGTGTTATGGTGTATGGTCGGCCATGGAAGAAGAAATTTAAGAGTTAATTAAAATATTTTGTTTTTGAACGTACACATGTGTAAATCAAGGGAAAATTAAAGAAGGAATTATAGTGGTTGGAAGGGAGAAGGAGCTGACCATGGTAGGTGAAAAATAGGAAACATTTGATATAAATTTGTATGGAAAAGAATTATGAGTGAATGAAATAGTTTACATAATGTGATTTAGAGAAAATGCACTTATTTATTGTTGCTAAAAAAAATATAGGTTTACTGAAGGAAAAATAAATGATAATTTACATAGGTAAGTGTATTTATTTAATGTATTTCTAATTGAATATCATGTTGTTTGGTTATGAGATGATGAGTGATAAAGTAACTATGAAAACATTACATGAATATGGTGAAATCATGTTTATTTCCTAAGTGTAAACATGTTGATGGTGTCTTGACATTAAATAGAATTTTAAGTGAATTAGTATATATTGATTTATAATGAAATTGAATTTTTGAATTTTTGAGAAATATGGTTTGCAATTAATTGGATTATTTGATGTGATGATTTTATTAACAATTTGTCGCGCCTTAAAATTAGGCACATTGGGCTTATGGATAAGTTTATAATGAATGAAAATCCTATTATTAAAGGGGAGGTTGCTAGGGGAGGAGCTCAGTTAGGAGGAGTGAGATTGTCACGAGTAGTAGATAGGTGTTTTCACCTTATTTGAATTTTAAAATTTATTCCATAATTTTATTTTTTTAAAAAAAATATGTTAATGGATGTGTAAAAAAAAAAAAGAAACTTGGAGATTAGAGATATTGCTATATTTATTGGTAACCATAAGAGGTTATTGGATTATTGGTAATTAGATGGATTACAAGACTTATTAGCAACCGTAAAGGGTTACTGGAGTAATGACAATCAAATGAATTGCCAAATTTATTGATAATTGAGATGGGTTACCAGAGTAGTGAAATTAGTTGGATTGCTAGATCAATGGTCTCCTTGAGAAAATGAATGGAATATCAGTTATCAAATTGTGATTATGAAAATTGGTTATTAAGAAGTGTAATATCATAAGGATATTTAAATTAATGATGATGGTACTAATGACATACTGAAGACAAATAGTAAAAAATTATGGATATTAATTTCTTTTATATCAAATATTGTTTTAATCTAGTGGATTAAATGTTCAATTACATGTCATCTTCACATTCTTGACCAAAGTAGTAGCGACTAATATAGTATACAACAATATAGTTATTGTAAATGTATGACATGTTTAAAATCTTTTGAATGTATGACTAAATATTATTAGGATAGTATTTTGAGACATGTAATGATTATATTATCATTTTGGAGAATGTAATTAATCTTAAAAGTTAATTAATTATGAACTTGTTTTTATTATTAGAGATAATAATATATTGCGTAGAGTAAATATTTTGTATGCAATACATGTGTTATTATTTAGATTTCAATATTTAGTTGTATTTTAAATTCATGTTTAAATATATGATTGAATTGTTAAGATAATATGAAATTATGGTTGCGTTTATATAAGACATGATCCAGGATGGTTGGATCAAAATTAAGATTGAATAAATTGAAGCAGGATGGTTGGATCAAAATTAAGATTGAATAAATTGAAGTAGTGGATGGAAGTGAAAATATCAATAACTTGGTATATTAACATGCAAGAGAAACTTCGCCAAATTTTTTATAAAATAAGTATAATTATTACATGATAAACTAATGTAAAAATAAAAAAGAATCCTTGTGAAATTTATGAGTCATATATAGCTGTATTTGGATGGTAAAATTCAAGGATATTGCAATGTATTTATGTTTAGCATGCATATGTAGCATGAGAGAATTTGTATGACTTGGAATTTGTATCTTGCATGACTTTCAATGGCTTTAGCTTTGTACTAGGTGACTTGGTGTCTTTATACAACACTGATATTAACCCATGGAGAAGGAAAAAATTGGTGTATCATTGATAGAGAAATTGATGCTCACTATTGATTGTAGAGTTAGTAATCTATTAGAGGAAAAAGTTGTGTTTGTCAATGTCATCTAATGCTTTTCATATAAAAAAAAACTATTAACTAGCCATGATGTCATGTTGTGTGCAAACTTTGGAATCAGAAAATAATATTTAGGTATGTGCTATGTTAACTATAGGTAATAACATTTTTCTTGAAAGTTGAGTCATGATTAATTATTTGTGCCAAGTGTATTCTTGATATAAGTGTATTCTTGATAGAAGTGATGGTGATAAAAAAGCGTTATTGATAAAAAAAAATGGTACTACTTAAAGATAGAAAAAGTTAAAACATATAATTGTGACTCCTACGATCCAAAAATACATAGAGATGGGTATCGATATAAATAGTATCTTGAAGTACATTTATGTTTTTTTTTTTATTGCTAGCATTAATGTGCAGTATCTATATTGACTTCTGTAATTTTTATTTTTATTTTTAAAATGAGTTTATCACTTGCAACCAAGGAAAGGGACCAACATTTGTTAAATCTACAATTAGTTAGTAGCATGCAACATAGTTATTGTACATGACCCAAGGATTGACCCAGTAGAAGACCCAGGTCACGAGTTAGGTGAGTTAATTTAGGTCAATTATTTTTTTTAGAAGTCAAAACAATATCATTTTGATTTTTTTAAAAAAGTTAAACCATATTTTTAATCAAGTTGATCATATCACGGG
Source organism: Populus nigra (assembly GCF_951802175.1). Taxonomy (NCBI): domain Eukaryota; kingdom Viridiplantae; phylum Streptophyta; class Magnoliopsida; order Malpighiales; family Salicaceae; genus Populus; species Populus nigra. The sequence goes on along the minus strand of NC_084861.1, from coordinate 2,419,691 downwards.
TTGACCTGTAAGGTTCATCAAGTCAACTTCAAGATGATTTTTCTTACATCTGGCTCAAGCCAGGAGGCGAGTCGACTAAGTCTTAGAGCAACTTGCAATGTTGGGTTTAATAACAATGGTGTGCCTTGAAAGAATGATTAAGCAATGGCATGAATGATTAAGCAATGACCCAGCAGTCTTAGAGCAACTTGCATGAATGATTAAGCAATGGCTAAGTAGAAAGAATCAACATCCATTTATTTTTTTTAGGATAAGGGCTCCCTACTTTCATTAAATATAGACCACCACTAGTTTTGTTGCTTTGTTGCGGGTATAGATTTAATATGGTAGTAATGTTTTTATGAGTATATTTTTTGTTCTAAAATAATATGTGTAAACTCATAACATACCAAGATAAACATGTCAAAATTTGATCCGACTAAAAAAAATCTATAAAACAATGTTATTCGAATTTTGTTTTTTTTTTTTTAAAAAATAAAATTAAACAATGTTGTTTTTTTAAATCTAAAAATATTGTGCAAGTTATACGGAACTCTTTGATAGGGTCATTTAATCTTAGCCTAGTAGGAAGCCTTGAAACATTTTTAACTGATCCTTACCTAGCCGAAACTTCAAATTAAACTATGTGAAAATTATTATGATATGATTGAGTCGATTTAGTAAGTTCAAGAGCAACCTAAATGAATAGAAAAAAAGTTGTTTGTCTTAAAAAAAAAAAAAACAGGATGATATCATTTATTTTAATATTAAGACGAAGATATATTGGATCGACCATTATCAACTTAGACTAACCTGTTAAATTTACAATCTAGGTCATGATGTTGCCACAATGAGCTAACCCAATTACCATCCGTCTCTTTGTTTCCCCTTCCCTTCTTCTCTCCCTAGATGGAACTTTGTTGGGCTCAGATGAGTTAAAATTCAGGATTAAATTAAAGAGTTATTAGATAATTAAGGACCAAATTGAAAGAAGAGGGCTTGGACTCGGGTAAGATGAAACTTGGGACTAAATTGAATAAAGAGGAAAAATAGTGTCCACAATGTGTACAACACGTGCGAGCATACGAGAGGAGCTGTTGTATTGAAAAAGTGCGTGCAATTTCCCTCGACCCTCGACGGAAGCTTGCTTTGGTGTTGTTGGAACTGTCTTGATGAGGCCTTCATTCCAAGGTGACGCGTGGAGTCGATGGATCTCCGGTGTGGCTCCAAAAACCAATTTTTCTTCTCCTCCTTTTCTACATGTTCTCTCTCTCCTACCCTGGCTCCCATGCTTGGTTTCTTCTCTGTTATAAAACCTAATGTAATTCTTCTTTAATTTCAATTCTAGTCCATCTATTTTTAGTTTTCTGTAAAATAAAAAATTTAAATTATTTTTTATAAAATAAAATATCAATCTAATATCAAGATATTTATTGACAGCATGATAATATCATAACAAGTCAATCAAATCAAACCATAGAGCCCAATATCAATTAAACAGAATTTGAAAGGATTGAGTTGAATAACAAAAAGTCATAGTAATGGAAAGAAAGGACAAAAAAGAAGAAGAAATGAAGGAAAAAAAATGGTAAATAATAATTTAACAATAGTAAACTTGTTTTTATTTTTCTTTTGATTTCATAGTCTAAGCCATTTTTGTGTTTTATCCGATAATCTATTTTTCCCCCCCTAAAGTATGTTAAAAACTCTTACACCAACCTGTTATATTTTTCTTAAACGTTTCCCTAAATTTGAACTAAAAAATAAAAATAAAAAACGTATTTTTACCATCAATTATATCATATAAAGTATATTTAATATTTGTTAAAAAAAGTGTTTATTTGATTATTCTATTTTTTTAAACAGCAATAAAATTTTTAGATCTTATAATTTTTTTGTATTATCATTAAACCCAAACATAAAGTTATTTTGAATTTTTTATTTTATAAATATAAACTTTCTTATCAATATATATCTTATTTATTTAAGTGAATGCAATATTTTTAACTAGAAGCACTATTTGTGTAAAAAAACTATAATTGTTAAAGCAATTTTAATTTTAATTTATGAAAATAGTATATTCATATTTTACATGATTAATAACTAACAAAATTATAAATGTTATAAATTATGTTGCAAATCTATTTAAATTTTTTAATAATAAATAACTAATTTCAATCAAAATTTCTTAAACTATTTATTATTAATATTTTTGTTTTATATCAAATTTGAAAAAAATAGTAAAATTTAAATAAAAATTTATAATAATATTTAAAAATCTTGTCAAAATTGAAGTGTAAATGAATTCGATAAATGTTTTTAGGAGAAAAAAAATAAAAAAAAACAAAAACAATAAAGATTTATATGCGTGGGTTGAATTCGTTTGGGAACGCGGTGCAAACTACATTCCTCAAAAATTCAATTTTATTTTTGTTAAAAATTAATTTTTTTATGTGTTTTGGATCATTTTGATATGTTGATCTCAAAAATAATTTTTAAAAAATAAAAAAAATATTATTTTAATGTATTTTAATATAAAAAATACTTTAAAAAATAACCACAACTATACTTTTAACCAAACTCGGGACAAATGCTTGTCGTCATCCAAATTTATCGAGTTTTAAAACTATATTTTTGTGCAACCGTGCTTTAACTTTGCCTGTTCTTATTTTATTTTTATATCTTTTGTACCAAAAAACAAAAAATTATGACCATGGTATCATCATAACACTCTTGTAAGAATAGAGGGAGTTAAAAAGAAAAAGAAAAACAGGAGGGGTCAACCTCAACCCTAGCAAAAAATAGGTGGATTAGAAACAAAAACAAGAGCCAAAAACTGTAAAAAAAAAAAAAAACAAGAACTGAATAAGCAAATGGAGAAGAGACAGCATCGACGACCTCCTCCTCCTCCTCCCCCCCTCCCCTTCGAAATCCACACGCTTGATTTAGAGCCAGACCCACCAGGGAACACACAACACTTGTACAAAAAGGGAAAAAAAGATATGGTTTTCGACTCGATCCCCAGTTTCTTCAACAATATCAAAAGGTAATTAGTCCATCCGGGGATTGATTGAATGCTCTTTAATTTCAGTGATTGGTTTGTTTATTTATTGATTTATCTTTTTTTCTGTGATTTAAGTTGTTGGGAAATGATTTCAAAAGGAAAAGAAACGAACTTTACCGATTTGCAGTTTAGGCCTTTGAATTAGCAGTGTCACTTAACTTGCAAAAAAATTGTGCTTTTTATTTATTTGTTAATCCCGTTTAATCAAAGTGCATGTTTGTTGTAATTGCTCGTAATTTTGTTATTCATTTTTGGTGCCTACTGTAAATGCAGTTCAAATAGTGATCCTTACAGCGAGGAGTATGGGAATGCTGTGATTGTAAGAGCATATCCACTTGGTATGGCACGAGCGAACAGCAATTTCAATGTGGAGGATGGAAGGGAGTCTGGAGTTGAGCCGCATAAAGGGTTAGAGTTTGATTCGGCAGATGATGCACGTGAGTTTTACAATGTGTATGCTACGCGTGTAGGATTCAGAACTAGGACTGGTCAACTATATCGATCGCGTTCTGATGGCTCTGTTTCTTCAAGAAGGTTTGTGTGCTCCAAGGAGGGTTTTCAACTAAGTTCTAGGACGGGTTGTCCTGCATTCATAAGGGTACAAAGACGGGATTCTGGAAAATGGGTCATTGATCAAATGCACAAGGATCACAATCATGAACTTGGAGATGTGGAGGAAAGCCATCCTCCGGTTTTGCAGCAGAAAGCTCCTATGGGTAGGAAATCATCAGTTGAGGTTTCTTCGAGGAAGAAATTGAAGTTGCTTGCAGAAGTTGATGATGGACAACCATGCTCCTCTGGATCCATTAGTGTCAAACGGGTTAGAACAGGAGCCGATGGACAACCATTAGCTGAACCATATGCTGGTTTAGTGTTTACATCAGCTGATGAAGCATACAATTTTTATGTAAGGTATGCAGATGAAGCTGGATTCAAAACTCGGATTGGCCAGCTGTTTCGATCAAAGAATGATGGGTCAATTACATCCCGGCGATTTGTGTGCTCTAAGGAAGGATTTCAGCACCCTTCAAGAGTAGGCTGCGGGGCTTTCATGAGAATTAAGAGACAAGAATCTGGAACTTGGATGGTGGACCGTCTTCAGAAAGATCATAATCATGATCTTGAGCCACATACAGGAACTCATAAGAAAAGTTCCACAGCTTCAAAGAAATTTATAGATGAGGTAAATGGTGGACTAGACTCCTTGGATCTATTGGAGATTAATAATGGTGTCCATTTCAATAGCAGTCAGGGTAACAATATTGGAAGTGAATGGTACCGATTGCTTCTCGATTATTTTCAAAGTAGGCAAGCTGAAGATACAGGATTCTTTTATTCGGTGGAAGTTGATAATGGTGTTTGCATGAGTATTTTCTGGGCAGATGGCAGATCTAGATTTGCATGCAGTCAATTTGGTGATGTTATTGTTGTTGATACTTCATACAGGAAGACTAATTATCTGGTGCCATTTGCAACATTTGTCGGAGTTAACCACCACAAGCAGCCAGTGCTACTTGGGTGTGCTCTAATTGCCAACGAGTCTAAGGAGTCTTTCATCTGGTTATTTCGAACATGGCTTAGGGCAATGTCTGGGTGCCGTCCGAAGTCAATTATAGCTGATCAAGACATGGCAATCCAACAAGCGATTGCCCATGTTTTTCCTGGGACTCGTCATCGTTTTTCAATGTGGCAGATTAGGGAAAAGGAAAGAGAGAATTTAAGGGCAATGTCCACTGAATTCAACTATGAATATGAAAAGTGCATCTATGAGAGCCAGACAAATGCTGAATTTAATACCATGTGGAATGCGCTTGTCAACAAATATGGTCTGAAGGAGAACGCATGGCTCAAAGAAATGTATGAAAAGCGTGAAAGCTGGGTTCCATTGTACCTCCGAGGTACTTTTTTTGCTGGTATTCCCATGAACGAAAGTATGGAATCATTCTTTGGTACATTCTTGAATGCTGAAACACCACTTGGAGACTTTATAGCACGATATGAGCAAGGCCTTGAGCAACGTCGCGAGGAGGAAAGAAAAGAGGATTTTAACTCTTCTAATTTGCAGGCTTATCTGCAAACAAAGGAACCAATAGAAGAACAATGTAGAAGGCTCTATACACTTCGTGTGTTCCAAATATTTCAGAAGGAACTTTTGCAATGCTATAATTATCTTGGAATAAAGTCTTACGAAGAAGGCACCATCAGCAGATATTCAGTGCGAAGATGTGGGAATGAGATTGAGAAACATATGGTTACTTTTAGTGCATCCAACTTCGATGTCAGTTGCAGTTGTCAAATGTTTGAATTTGAAGGTGTGCTGTGCAGGCATGTTTTGAGGGTCTTCATCATGTTGGACATAAGAGAAATTCCATCTTGCTACCTCTTACATCGGTGGACAAGAAATGCTGAGCATGGTATTGTTTGCGATGTTGACTCTGGGGTTAGCTTTCAAGAACTCAAGGCCTTAATGGTGTGGAGTTTAAGGGAAACGGCCTGTAAATACATAGAGTCTGGGACAACATCTCTTGAAAAATACAGACTTGCCTGTGATACTATGCGAGAAGGTGCAAAAAAAATTTGCCGACATAGGTAAGCCTTGGATGGGACCAATGACATGCACGGCTAACTTTTGTACCTTGTTTCTGGCCAACTTCACTGTATACTGATAACTTGGGAATAATGGCATTTCTCTCGCATGTTGTGCATTCCAATTTCTTACAATACTAATTTAAAAGATTGTCTGTAGTTTTTAAAGTGTAAATTCTATCACCAATTTTCTCCTCATTACTTTTCACAATTTTTCCTTTCTTTTCTTCTTTTTTCTTATAATAATTGCAGTTACAGACCATTTAACAAATCACATTATTACTTGTTAAGTACTTGATGTTGAGATGGAAAGAGATGTTCTTTTCTAACAACATGATGCCTGTAGGTATAGATGAGGTTGCCAAACCTGCTATGCAAGTTGATCATTTATTCTGGATGTTGTATCTCTAGTTAATTGATTGATGTGGCCAGTGCGCTGAGAAGTAGACAGTTAGATTAGATTTCTGCTGCCACAGATAATGTCTGGGGTGGGGTAAGGCCCCTGTTTGACAGCGGCAGGCAATATAGCTGGGCAACAAGAGTTGGTTGTGAAACAATCACAGCGCTCGTGCTCCATCCATTTGCATTTTCTTCACAAATCCAAGAGATGGATGGCTAAATATTTCTATAACAGTTATCATATTGTGCCGCCCATGAGAAATGTTTTATGATGTAGGATAAATGGTTTATAAATAGAACTGTTCCTTATTCTCCAGATGGGACATGGGAAAGTAGATTAAGCATGTTGATCTTTTACCAGGCTGTAATGAAACTAACGTGGTGCAACTGGGTCGAGAATTTCCATGTCTGTCTTGTATCCCATGTATTATGCATTTGAGCCTGTCAACTTTGTTGAATCAGAGTGGAATGGCTCTTCTTCCACGAGTAGTAATAGTTCAACAAAGGACATGATATACTGATTTAAAAAGTTTAAACTGACACGCAGTACATTAAATGGATTTCAAAACTCGGAAACATACGGACAACGGAAAGTGCTACAGGAAACAATTGTTTGTGCTGCTACTACTGATGCAAAAAGGCGAGGATCGTGAACGAAGAATTGAGTAGCGATACTAATTGCATCTATTATAAAATTTGATTTGAAAAGGATTAAAACAAAATTGATTGGGCTGATATTGGATGTTTGGATCAATGAGTTGCAAATCCATCAAATTAGACTTTCATGTACTATTTAAATTATATCTAACGCTACAGATAAAGTTTTGTTACTATCGAAATTGAGTTGAAAACTAGATATTTTAAACTTTTCATCTATAATATGCTTAATAACTCATCAAGATGTGAGTAAATGACGTGTTTGAAATCAGGCTTAATTCTATCCCTGATATGCAAACAATCCTTTATGTTTTAGGATTTCTTATACAGCAGTAACAATCCTTCTTTTAAATGGAAAGATTTTGACACTTTTGACAACATTGGAAGTTCTATTTTTGCAAGGAAACAAAATTGGCAGCTTTGTTTTGCAACGAATCCTTAATTTTGATATCAAGTTGGTAGCTTGCGGATTGTACAAGGAGAGAAGTAGTTTCACACTTATTTTTTTTTAATTCATAATTTTATACTAATAAATATAATTTTCAATTTAATTATTGGATCACACTGAAATTCTTCTAGAAAATTTTAAAAGCCTTGTTATTTATAGAGTTAAAATTTCATAGTGATCACACATTGGAAAGACTGTGTGATAAAGTCCAGAAGCTACTATGTAAGATTTATATTATTTTCTTAGTTGGTTTATGATTCTTTTTTTTTTATTTGGATAAGTACTCTTACTTTATTTTCCATACTTTTTTAAGATGTTTTTACCTATTATAAGTATGATTATTTTCAGAATAATATTTTGTGTGCTTGTATGAAAATTGATTATACCTATTAGTTCTTCATTGAACTGACTTTAATTTATCAAAGATCATCTATTTTTGTGGTGTTCTACCTTATATTTCTGGTTCACGATTCCTTATAATTGTTGGGTTAGAGTCTTCATTCCAATAACTTCGGTGTCTTGGTTCAGGTAATCATTATATCGAGTTTTTGCTATCTTTAAAAATGATTTTATCTTTCTAGAATTTATTCTTTCTTACATGTGGATTCAAGAGTTTTTACCTTTCGATTTTGCATAAACTATCTTTAAAGTATCCAAGTGATTTGCATTCTTGTTTTTCAGTTGACATACTTATTCTTTAGTATAACAATTCTCTAAGTTAACTAACAAGGATGTTTTGGAAACCATCATTAATAAGAGCTTTGGGTTGTAGGACAAAAAGACTGAAAAAAATTGTGTAATTATATGAGAATATAGATGATGTTGTGGTACCTTTAGAGTCTTTGCTAAAAGCTTCAAAATATGTATAATGCTTCTTTTATTTGTTTTCTTAATGATAAACTTTTACCTTTTATGATACAGGCCCAACATTAGAACTTAAACCTCTTTCCGAGCATCTCAAATATGTGTATTTAGGTGAGGAAGCTAAGTTGCTTGTGATCATTGCAAAGAACCTCACGACTTTTCAAAAGGAAAAACTAGTTCGTGTGTTGAAAGATCACAAAACAACAAAAGGTTGGACAATCACTGACATAAAAAGGATTAGTCTTTCCTTATTCATGCACTAAATTTTGCTTGAGGATGGAGCAAAATAGACTAGGAAAGATCAATGCTAATTGAATCCTCCTATGATGGATTTCATGAAAAAAGAAATTTTATAATTGCTAGATGTCGGCGTGATCTACCCCATTTTATTAACAAATGGGTGAGATTGGTCGAAGTTGTTCCAAAGAGATCTGAACTTACTATGGTAAAAAATGAGGAAAATAAGCTAGTACTAACCCATATCCAAATCAGGTGACTAGTTTGCATTGGTTATCGAAAACTTAACTCTACTAGTCACAAATATCATCTTAACTTTTTCATTTTTGATCAAATATTAGAAAGATTGGCAAGTTATTCCTACTATTGTTTTTTTTTAATGATTGTTTAGGTTATAACTAGATCATGTTTGCATTTGAAGACTAGAAGAATACCACATTCACTAGTCTCTGTCACACCCGACATGAAAATTTAGATTTCCTAAAATAAAAATGATGCGGGAATACTTAGAAAAATTGGAGTCCACACCTAATAATTAAAGAAAACTAAGAATCCTAAAACTAAAACTGGTTTCAAAAATTCAAGGTAAGGGGTTATTATCCTTTCATTTGAAAGTTTACATTTTATTTTTATATTGATCCTCGAAATAAAAGACTTATCAATTTAAGATATTTTTTATTAAATGAATATTTATTCCTAGGATTTGATTATTAGAGAAAATATGATTTTCATTTCTAAGAATATGAAACTCATAAATTTGAGTATTTATTAAAAAATTAATGCCAGTCCTAAAAATTAATGCTCGAGTAGACCAATAAGTTTTGCGAGCTCTCCTTTAAAACTAACTATTTTTTCTGATGATTCATCTCTAACCGTGCTCTCTTGTCATGTCCCATATTCCCCGCTCTAAACCTTGAATTGTAAACGTTGAGGGGGAATTTTATTTTTGGCGAGCGACCTATATTTGTGTCTAAACTGGACTGGATTTGAAGGTTGTATGCAAAAGGAGAATAAACGTACAAGAATATGCAAAATGCCAGATTGATTATGCATGTTTTTATTAATTTTCTCTTATTATATTCATTTATTATTATTTTTTAAGGACAAAGGGGATTGAATTGATAAGTTTTTCTTGAAAATTTCTCACTGAGGACTTCATACCTACAAAAACTTTGACCAATTTTAGGAAAAAACATTTAGCACCTCATCATATTGGCCTTTTCTGACCTAGTCCTTATATCCTCGATAGTAGGTATCCCATCATCTTACACTTTCTATAAGGATAAGTGGAGATTTAATAAGATCACAAGTTATTTATTTGTGTTCAAGGGCTCATCCTAAAAGATAGGATCTAGCTCATAAATGATCTATCTCAGTTTGTCTATTTTTAAAAACTTTCAGGTTCCCAGATTGTTCGAATTACTAGTGGGGTAACTCAACCTCTTAACCTTAAATAACTTGAGTATGCGAATAATCCCATGACACCCTATGCCTACGGTGAGTTTTAAACTAAAAAGAAGTCCAAGTGAACATCAATGAACATAAGTTTCACTTGTCACTTAAATCTCCCTATCTAATCTTAAATGGGACAAGATCAAGTCCAAAGTTTTTTCTATTGGCTTTTAGTGAAGTGTGTTCTGGGAGGAGGAGTGTTGAATGGTTGGCTTGCTAAAAAAAATGAGCCTCCATAAGAGGTGTGTTATTGGAAAAGAAAAAGTTTTGAGTTTAATTATAAAATTATGATTAAAGTTCAGGAGTTGTCACCTAATATTATGATTACTAGGAACCTATGATTTGTGAGAGTTCGTGCAAGGGACTGGTTGTGCAAGGAGAATACGCATCACCCTAGTGCACCCTACTTAAGGTAAGCTGCATTGTTGTTTGATTTTTTTTTTCTAGGTCAAGTTTCTATTCATTGGTCTTTTCCTAAAGTCTAAGGTAAATCTCCCTTTGTGAAAGAGTCTTACCTCATCGGATTTAATCCTAACCATTCTAAAGTTTAAATTTTAGCATCGAATTTATTTTACTCTTTGTATCTTTAATACTTTAGGGTGTACTTTATTATGTAGTTTTACACCCTACGGATATTAACTAATATGAAATGAACAAAATGATTGGTAAAGAGTTTTTGACATTTTGGCCAAATCCTAATTGATAATCATGAACTGGTCACGATATCCATCTTTTTTGCTTTTTAAAACTTGAGAAAGATGCAATTTTTATGGTTTTTTTTTAATGAAAATATGCTTGAAAAACTTTTTAGGGACTGCCCATATGCATGAAAACAAAATATTTTTTGTTGAAAGGGGAAATTAATTTAAAAGTTTTGAGATTTTTTTAGAAATATTTCAGAGAAAACCGATTATTTTAATATTGAATCTATATCTTAGAGTGTAAAAATACAACCCAATAATTAAGAAAAATTGGTAGAAAACACGCATGCAAATTAGAAATATTTTGAAATGACCTTTGGAATTTTTTTAAATTTTTTCATTTTTTTTATATTATATAATATTATAACATATATTATTATAATTAAATATATGGGTTGGCCCGACCCAGCTATATGGGCTGGACCTATACAGGTTTGGCCAACTGGCGGCTTAACCAATTGGGCTGTCATTAGCTCAATAGATTTGGGCTCCTCATTTTCTTTTCTTTTTTTTAGGCCGGACCCGACCAAAAAATATGGGCTGGATCTAGCCCAAGGCCTATATGGTTTGTCGCACCCTCGCGAGCGGGTCGCGGCGTCGCGGCGATCCTCGATTGGTTTCGGGGTCTTTTGTTTTGATTGTGGATAAAGGGAGTCGCCACCTAGTATTATGGTCACTAGGAAACCTCACTGGTCTTTCAGAGATTCTAAGGCAAGGGACTGGTTGCGTAAAGGGAAGGTATTAGCACCCCTAGTACGCCCTACCTAAGGTAAGCTGCTTGGTGTTAATTTGGTTTGTCTTATAATTGCTATGGTGTTGGTGTTTTCTAATCCCATCAATTTTCCTAGGTTTGATTCAAACTAAATTTATTAAGATAGAAATCCAAGGAGATTCCATGTGCTTTAAAAGCTCATTTTTCCCTTAGTATTTCATACTCTTACGGCTCGTAAACTGCGGAGTCAAAAAAAAAAATTGAAATGTCCACGATTACAATCAAGGCTTCTTTCAAGGATGTGTAATGACTTATTATTCCTAGAAAAATATTTTGGATATTAACCACTTTGGGTTTCTTTATCCAAACATTAACAGCGAATAATAACAAATTATTCCCAATAATATTTTGGATATTCATCCCTTTGGGGTTTCTTTATCCAAACATTAACGGTGAATAATAACAAGTTATTCCCAATAATATTTTGGATATTCATCCCTTTGGGGTTTCTTTATCCAAACATTAACGGTGAATAATAACAAGTTATTCCCAATAATATTTTGGATATTCATCCCTTTGGGATTTCTTTATCCAAACATTAACGGTGAATAATAGATTAATTCCCCCCAAAATAAGATTTTTATATTTTTTTGAATATTGGCCAATACCCTTTGGAGTTTTACAAACATGTTGTAAAATCCAGAAATGCAAGAAAACAATTTTTTTGTTGTGTTTAAGAAATCCATGCAAAAACACATTTTCAAAACTTCCAATATATTTTTTTTATATAAAAAAACATTCAAAACATGTTAGGGTATTGGCCGTATGCAACACAAAAAAACATTTTTCATATATTTTTTATTAAAAAAAAACACAAGCATCACAGTTAATGGCAATTAATTGTGGGCTTGACGGGATTTAGCAAGGCTCAACCCGGTTACTGGCTCACACCAGTAACCGGTTCTGCCACTGTTGCATGCATATGCATGCTACAGTGGCAAGGTAATTAATTTAGCAAAAACCAGTGAAAGAGAGACTTACCTGCGAGGCAACGGCTGGAGGCGAAGTGGAGGGAGACGACTGGGCGCTGCTCATGAAGGACGCCCCTGCTCGCTATTCCCAGTGGAGACAGGTTTGCTGGCTGAAAGATGATTGTCTCAATGGTGGCCCTTCAGTGTTGCTACGAACAGTGCAATTTCTGCAGGGAAAAGAAGGATGCTGCTGGAGGAGCAACCTATGGCCCTGCTGCTTCTTGCACCCGGTGCAGAGAAGAAAACACGGCTACTGCTGGGGCGATGGGGAAGAGATATGGCAAGGAAGGCGACTAGGACCAGCTGCTGGTGCAGAGGCGAGACTGGTCACAGCGCTGTTGCTGAAGGTTACAGTGCAGAGGCTGAAGCTGCTAAAGCTTGCAGTGCTGTCATGTTAATTTTTGGTGTTGCTATTGCAACGTTGTTGTAGAGGAAATAGCCAGTGAGGAGGAAGATTGCGGGAGAGCCGTTTCTGGGGGCTGTGTTGACAGAGAGGGAAGGTCGGTTGGCTGAAGGGGAAAATGGTGGGTTGTTGATGAGAGGGAAAGGCTGTTGGAGGCTTGGGGGTTCTGTGACCAAAATCTCCAAAGCCGGGGGAGCCGCTGGTGGCTGGCTTAGACTTGAAGATGAGAGGATGAAGAAGAGATGGAAAGGCAGAGGGGCTGGTGTGTTCTTTGGTCGGCTGAGGGGAAGAAGAAAACGAAGGGAAAAGGCTGGACTCGGGGAGAAGGGATTGTTGGTGCTGTGGTCGGGTCTCTGTGGGGGTGCAGTGGCTGAGATGGAGAAATAAATGGGCTCTCGCTGGTGGCTGGCTTAGAGAGGAAAAAAAATTAGAAAGATGGGGGCGACGACTTGGTTTAGGCCAGGAGAAAAAAATTAGATTTAGGGTTTTTTGTGTTTGCCCTAAATTTCTCTCTTTAAAAATTTGTCCTCTGTAAATTTTCCTCCCCTCAGGCATATGGCTAGATGTTCACTTATATAGAAAATCTCTACACATTTTATTTAAGGAAATATTGCAATAATTATTGTAGAGATTGTCTTCTATAACTAACACCAACAAATCCTATATATATGGTATTTTTTATTGCAGTGATTATTTTCCATAACCAGCACGAATCAAATCATATATCTATGGTATTGCAGTAATTATATATGATTCAGTAATTATTTCCTTGACATATTGCTTCTTTAACCTTGATGCTCTATGGTAACGCCACATGTAAACCCTTATTATTATTATTATTATTTTTATTTATTTATTTTTTATTTGAAAATTTATCAAAATATGGGTCAAAAATTGGGTAGCAACAGATGCCCCCTCTTTATAATGCTTACGAAGCAAAACTCCTCAATGTTTTGCATAGTAAGCTTGTAAAGAAAAAAAAGTATTCCTTGCTTGCTGAGTGATCCACTCATCCAAGGACTTCACTTTTTTAAAAAGAAAATGGTCTCGTTATCATGGGTGACCTGCTATATTTTTTTTTTAAAAAGAAAATCGATCTATTTTCACGGGCAACCTGCCCATGCACACTCTAACCTGGTCCATTTTCAGAGGCGACCTGCCCACATACTCACGCTGGTCTATTTTCACGGGCGACCTGCCCTTTTGAGGGGGTTAACCTAAGATCCCATCTGGCGATCTCCTTTAACCCGAAGTAAAGTCAGTGTGTAGCTCGGTCAACCTGAAATCCCATCTGGTGATTCCCTTTAACCAAAGCTAAACTCTGTGTGTGGTTGGGTTAACCTGAGATCCCATCTGGCGATCTCCTTTAATCCAAAGCAAAGTCGGTGTGTAGCTCGATTAACCTGAAATCCCATCTGGCGATTCCCTTTAACCAAAGCTAAACTCTGTGTGTGGTTGACTTAACTTGAGATCCCATCTGGCGATCTCCTTTAACCAAAACCAATACAAAAATGTGTGTGTGGTCTTATTATGACGGGTGACCTACCCAAATGAAAGATGATCTTATTATGACAGGTGACCTACCCAAATGCAAGATGGTCTCATTTTAACGGGTGACCTACCCAAATGCAAGATGGTCTCATTGTGATGGGTGGCCTACCCAAGTGGAGAGAAGGGAAGAGTGGTCTCATTCTTATGGGTGACCTACCCAGGGGAAGAATGGCCTCATTATAATGGGTGACCTACCCAGGTAAAAAAAAAGATGGAGAATGGTCTCATTCTAATGGGTGACCTACCCAAAAAATGGTCTCATTGTGATGGGTGACCTACCCAGGTGGAAAAGAGGAAGAGTGGTCTCATTCTTATGGGTGACCTACCCAGGGGGAAGAATGGCCTCATTATAATGGGTGACCTACCCAAGTAAAAAAAAAAGATGGAGAATGGTCTCATTCTAATGGGTGACCTACCCAAAAAATGGTCTCATTATGATGGGTGACCTACCCAAGTGGAAAAGGGGAAGAGTGGTCTCATTCTTATGGGTGACCTACCCAGGGGGAAGAATGGCCTCATTATAATGGGTGACGTACCCAGGTAAAAAAAATGGAGAATGGTCTCATTCTAATGGGTGACCTACCCAAAAATGGTCTCATTATGATGGGTGACCTACCCAAATGGAAAAGGGGAAGAGTGGTCTCATTCTTATGGGTGACCTACCCAGGGGGAAGAATGGCCTCATTATAATGGGTGACCTACCCAAGTAAAAAAAAAGATGGAGAATGGTCTCATTTTAATGGGTGACCTACCCAGAAAAAATGGTCTCATTGTGATGGGTGACCTACCCAAGTGGAAAATGATGGTCTCATTATGATGGGTGACCTACCCAGATGTAAGAGAAAAGGATTTTAGAAAGGGGTCTCAATATCTGGAGACATGCTCGTTTTATTTTTTATTTTTATTTTTATTTTTATTAAAAAAAAAACTCCACGCTTTTGCTAGGGAATGGTCTCAAAATCGGATGACCTTCCTATTTCAAAAATTTTAGAAAAACTCACGTTGTTTTTTTTTCAAAAAAAATGGACTCAAAATCGGGTGACCTGCCCGTTTTGAACTTCAAAAGAAATCATCTTACCTCGAGGAATGAAGCAGTGCCGCTTCACAATTACTATCCTTTTCCGTAGTTCCGTTGACCTATTTTCGGAAATATAGGTCCCTCCTTTCCGTTGTGGACTTCTTCGAGCTCCTGTTTCCATTTGTTTGTTCGACCTATCCTCTTGAACTGGAATATGCTCTACGCGCTATATTTCCTATCCTTTTCATGCTTGATGAAGAGATCTCCAGTTCCTCATGGGGCCCTTTCTTGCTCCATTGAATGTTGCTTTGTGTTATACTTTTACCAATGTTTTAATTGTCTTTTCCATTTTTTTCAGAAATTATTTTTAAAAGGAAAACTCAAAAAAATTGGTTTTGTTCATGAAAACTAAAACTTTCAATGCAATCATCATATTTTGTTTTAAGTAACTCTCATAAAAGGTGTTTCAGAAGTTCTATGATGATACCACTTTGGGCTTTGGTTTACTATAGACCCCTACGTGCACTTTTTGCCCCCAGTGTGGTGTGCAATACCTATTAGGTTTAAATTTGGTTTGGATCCCTCGAATTTGAGAATTGATGGAGTCATCTCCTTAGTCATGTGTAAAAACAGTAAAAAATTTTGAATGCTATGAGATCATGCGTTTTATGAAGAAAAGGTTCCTTACAGAGAGAATTCATGGTCGAACTTTATTTTATTGACTGGGAAGCATAGTATTTCTTTATAGAGTCAGAATTCACAGGTCTAACTAGATCTTCTCCATCCATTCTAGATAACAATAAAGCTCCTCCCGAGAACACTTTCTTTACCATGTAAGGGCCTTTATTGTTTGCTTCCCATTTACTCTGATCTTCTCCTGGTAAAGGCTATATTTTTTGTCAGTACAAGATCTCCTTTATGGAATCCTCGAGGTTAAACCTTCTTATCATATGATTTGGCCACTCGTGATGATGACAGATTGCAGCTATCCTCTTTTCACCGATTAGATTCAACTATTCATATCTAACTTTTACCCATTCCACCTCTTCTAAACTCAAAGTCTACCAATACTCTTAATGAGGGGGTTTCCACTTCTAAAGGCATCACCGCCTCCATTTCATATACCAAAGTGTACGGGGTGGCTCCTGTTGAAGTTTGAATTGTGGTGTGGTACACGTGAAGGGCAAATGGCAACATCTCATGCCAATCCTTGTAGGTGACCACCATCTTCTACATAATCTTGACATTTTCGTTAGCAGCTTCTACTGGACCATTCATCTTTGGCCTATATAGCGAGGAATTGGAATGCTTGATTTTCCATTTAGCGCAGAGTTCTATTATCATCTTGCTATTGAAGTTTTGGACATTATTAGTTATAATATTTTCTAGTGGACCATATCGACAGATCAAATCTCTTTCCATAAATTTCTTTACCACCTTTTGCCTCCACGTCATCCAAACATCTCAACAAAGTTCTGTCAGATGATTTCTTATACAAAATTTCCCTATCAAGATAGAAATCCAATGCCAACCTCCTCAAAGTCTTCTTGTTGATTTTGGATGCCCTCATGGGATATGTCTAGTTTTAGATCATAGTACCAAAGGTTTTCATCTATTTCTCTTTCAACTGAGCAACAATGAGCTGAGTTATTTCTGGTATCAATGTGTACCGGTTGTACCTTGTGTCCAAAGTCTATTCTAGCCATAGAAGCTAATGTGACCAAAGCATCAACAAAATGTTTTCCTTCCATTCCTAAATGGGTGAACTTTATTTCCTCAAATTCTCTAGCCAATTTAGACAGGTATTCTTGGTAAGGTCTCAACTTATCGTCCTTGGCTTGCCCTTTTCCTTTCACTTGGCAAATAATCAAAATTGAATCTCCATACACATCTATCTTTCTGATATTCAGCTCCAATGCTACCTCTAAAATGAGAATGCAAGCTTCATACTCCTATGTTGTTATTGCACCCAAACTACGACTTAAATGAAACCAGATAATGTTTCTCATCAGGAGAGATTAGCACTGCCCCCACTTCGTTACCATAGCACCATCAAAGTATATAATCCACTAATCTGATTTCCCTTCCTCGAATGAAAACACATCTTCATCAGGAAAATCAAAGTTTAACAGCTCATAATATTCCATAGCATGGTCAGCTAGGTGATCGGCGATGACATTCATGGCTTTCCTTGTCATATATACTATGTCGTACTCAACCAGTAGAACTTGCCATTTAGCTTGATAGATAAGGGTGGATTAAGTAAGTACTGCTTGATTTTCACGAAAGCTTCTTCACACTCTTATTCCAAATTCCAAGATTCTTCTTCCTTAACAATCGAAGATTGGGTCACAAGTCATGGTTAATTGGGATATAAATCGGGCAATGTAATTCAATCTTCCTACGAACCTTATTACATCCTTCTTAGTCTTGAGAGGTGGCATTGATTGAATATCCTTTACTTTGTTGGGATCCACTTTTATCCCTTTGTCACTTACCAATTCTAACAACTTCTCAGATTTCACCCTGAATGAACACCTCGTTGGGTTAAGCCTCAAATTATATTTCCTTAGTCTTTCAAACAATTTCTTCAATATTTGGACATGATTCTCTCCCTCTCTAGATTTAGCAATCATGTCATCCACGTATACTTTAACCTCTTTTTTGCATCATGTCATGAAATAGAGCCACCATGGCCCTTTGGTAGGTGGCCCTGACATTCTTTAACCTAAATATCATGACTTTGTAGCAAAAGGTTCCCTATGGTGTTACAAAGGTTGTCTTCTCCTTATCCTCTTATGCCATTTTTATCTGATTGTAGCCTAAAAATCCGTCCATAAAGGAATATGTGGAGCTATGTGCTGCATTGTCAAACATATCTATGTGTGGTAGACAAACTCTGATTTTATCTTCCTTTTCGGGTACTACCACTATATTGGACACGCATTATGGATACTTGACTACTTTTAGAAAATCGACGTTCCACTGCTATTCAATTTTTGCTTTTACTTTGATTAAGACATTCGGATTGGTCATTCTCAACCTTTGCTTAACTGATTTGCACCCTTCTACTAGTGGTACCCTATGCAAACCAAGCATATCCTTGTAAGACCAGGTAAAAACATCTACATAATCTCGGAGTGGTGTAATTAACTCTTCTCTTTCTTTAGGGGTGATCAAAGTTCCTATCTTCAACTCTCTCTTGATTTTTTCATTGCCAACATCTATGGTTTCAAATTCCTCTTTAACGGGTTTCCAAGCTTGTTCATGTTGTTCTTATTAATTTTTGTGAATCCCCTAATGTTATTTTCTTTAAAGTTCGACCATTTATTCTCGGTGTAAAGTGCATGTGTTTGTTATGGAAGATCTGTTTTTAAGGTTTTTAAAAGCAGAAAGTGATGTGTAAATGCATAGTAAAAACATAAAAATGAACTTTTGAAAATGCATGATCTCATTAAAAGGAAAAGTTTGGCTAAAAAAAAAAAAAAAAAACAAGGATAAAATTCCATTGACATTTGGAACCTCGATTTAAAAAATTGAAAAAGGCAAATAGCACAATATCATGATCAAACAAGCGTTATTGATTAAATTTGAACACCTATGGAGCTTCTTGGGTCTCCCAACTCTGGAACATCTCTCTCTTGGCTAGCTTTTGAATAAAGGTCTTGAGATTCAAGATGCTTTGAGCTTAGGCTTATTTGGATGCAAAAGGATATTATGGAGCATACATCCTAAGGATAGGTTCTAGTTGCTTTATGTGAGACATAGGGTTGGTTTACTACTTGGTTCTAAATAGGGTCTCTTGCTGTCCTAGTGATCACCCTCGTAAAGGCAATATGGGGGTTCAGCAGATAGTGGGATGGTACATGTACCAATCACTATCAGTCTAAACACTCAGCAAAGAGTTGGGGTTTACACAAACTTAAACCTTGACTAAAGTCATAAGGCAAGCTGCTAGTCCCCCACTTAACTTAAAATTTAATGTGTGTGCTCCCCAAAAAGAAAATAATAATAAAGTGATGAATGACTACATCATGTATATCATAATGTAAAGATGCATGCTAAAGCTTTTAAACAAATTATCATTCATAGTAAAAAAACAATGACACATAGCATAATAAAAAAAAACAATTACCAAGCTTAGTCCAAGGGTCCCCAGCGGAGTCGCCATCCTGTCGCACCCTCGTGAGCGGGTCGCGGCGTCGCGGCGATCCTCGATTGGTTTCGGGGTCTTTTGTTTTGATTGTGGATAAAGGGAGTCGCCACCTAGTATTATGGTCACTAGGAAACCTCACTGGTCTTTCAGAGATTCTAAGGCAAGGGACTGGTTGCGTAAAGGGAAGGTATTAGCACCCCTAGTACGCCCTACCTAAGGTAAGCTGCTTGGTGTTAATTTGGTTTGTCTTATAATTGCTATGGTGTTGGTGTTTTCTAATCCCATCAATTTTCCTAGGTTTGATTCAAACTAAATTTATTAAGATAGAAATCCAAGGAGATTCCATGTGCTTTAAAAGCTCATTTTTCTCTTAGTATTTCATACTCTTACGGCTCGTAAACTGCGGAGTCAAAAAAAAAATTGAAATGTCCACGATTACAATCAAGGCTTTTTTCAAGGATGTGTAATGACTTATTATTCCTAGAAAAATATTTTGGATATTAACCACTTTGGGTTTCTTTATCCAAACATTAACAGCGAATAATAACAAATTATTCCCAATAATATTTTGGATATTCATCCCTTTGGGGTTTCTTTATCCAAACATTAACGGTGAATAATAACAAGTTATTCCCAATAATATTTTGGATATTCATCCCTTTGGGGTTTCTTTATCCAAACATTAACGGTGAATAATAACAAGTTATTCCCAATAATATTTTGGATATTCATCCCTTTGGGGTTTCTTTATCCAAACATTAACGGTGAATAATAACAAGTTATTCCCAATAATATTTTGGATATTCATCCCTTTGGGATTTCTTTATCCAAACATTAACGGTGAATAATAGATTAATTCCCCCCAAAATAAGATTTTTATATTTTTTTGAATATTGGCCAATACCCTTTGGAGTTTTACAAACATGTTGTAAAATCCAGAAATGCAAGAAAACAATTTTTTTGTTGTGTTTAAGAAATCCATGCAAAAACACATTTTCAAAACTTCCAATATATTTTTTTTATATAAAAAAACATTCAAAACATGTTAGGGTATTGGCCGTATGCAACACAAAAAAACATTTTTCATATATTTTTTATTAAAAAAAAAACTCAAGCATCACAGTTAATGGCAATTAATTGTGGGCTTGACGGGATTTAGCAAGGCTCAACCCGGTTACTGGCTCACACCAGTAACCGGTTCTGCCACTGTTGCATGCATATGCATGCTACAGTGGCAAGGTAATTAATTTAGCAAAAACCAGTGAAAGAGAGACTTACCTGCGAGGCAACGGCTGGAGGCGAAGTGGAGGGAGACGACTGGGCGCTGCTCATGAAGGACGCCCCTGCTCGCTATTCCCAGTGGAGACAGGTTTGCTGGCTGAAAGATGATTGTCTCAATGGTGGCCCTTCAGTGTTGCTACGAACAGTGCAATTTCTGCAGGGAAAAGAAGGATGCTGCTGGAGGAGCAACGTATGGCCCTGCTGCTTCTTGCACCCGGTGCAGAGAAGAAAACACGGCTACTGCTGGGGCGATGGGGAAGAGATATGGCAAGGAAGGCGACTAGGACCAGCTGCTGGTGCAGAGGCGAGACTGGTCACAGCGCTGTTGCTGAAGGTTACAGTGCAGAGGCTGAAGCTGCTAAAGCTTGCAGTGCTGTCATGTTAATTTTTGGTGTTGCTATTGCAACGCTGTTGCAGAGGAAATAGCCAGTGAGGAGGAAGATTGCGGGAGAGCCGTTTCTGGGGGCTGTGTTGACAGAGAGGGAAGGTCGGTTGGCTGAAGGGGAAAATGGTGGGTTGTTGATGAGAGGGAAAGGCTGTTGGAGGCTTGGGGGTTCTGTGACCAAAATCTCCAAAGCCGGGGGAGCCGCTGGTGGCTGGCTTAGACTTGAAGATGAGAGGATGAAGAAGAGATGGAAAGGCAGAGGGGCTGGTGTGTTCTTTGGTCGGCTGAGGGGAAGAAGAAAACGAAGGGAAAAGGCTGGACTCGGGGAGAAGGGATTGTTGGTGCTGTGGTCGGGTCTCTGTGGGGGTGCAGTGGCTGAGATGGAGAAATAAATGGGCTCTCGCTGGTGGCTGGCTTAGAGAGGAAAAAAAATTAGAAAGATGGGGGCGACGACTTGGTTTAGGCCAGGAGAAAAAAATTAGATTTAGGGTTTTTTGTGTTTGCCCTAAATTTCTCTCTTTAAAAATTTGTCCTCTGTAAATTTTCCTCCCCTCAGGCATATGGCTGGATGTTCACTTATATAGAAAATCTCTACACATTTTATTTAAGGAAATATTGCAATAATTATTGTAGAGATTGTCTTCTATAACTAACACCAACAAATCCTATATATATGGTATTTTTTATTGCAGTGATTATTTTCCATAACCAGCACGAATCAAATCATATATCTATGGTATTGCAGTAATTATATATGATTCAGTAATTATTTCCTTGACATATTGCTTCTTTAACCTTGATGCTCTATGGTAACGCCACATGTAAACCCTTATTATTATTATTATTATTATTATTATTATTTATTATTTATTTGAAAATTTATCAAAATATGGGTCAAAAATTGGGTAGCAACATGGTTGTTGGCCCGGCCCAATAACCATGTTAATTATAATCCATTCCCTACATGCAGAATGAATTCTTATTCTGCATGCAGGCGACAAATTCTGCAGGGGGCAGGCAAAATGAGGAGAAGAGAGAAGGGGACTACTTGGCATGGAGGCTTCAATCGTGAGGAGGAGGTTTGGCTGGTGGTTGTGGGGGTGTTGGTGAAGTGGTTGGTCATTGATGTTGCTGTTGTTTACGTTGCTGGAGCTATTGTTATTGTGGCCGGTGCTAGAGTTGCTGGAGTGGCTAAGGAGAGAGTCGCTACCCCTGCTACTATTGGAAAGGACAATAACTATCAGACACGGTGGTAGCTGCTACTGCTATTACTGGGTCGCGGTGATAGAGGAGGAAAAGTAAATAAAACGATAATGGCAGAAAAGCTGGGGGGTAGGCTAATTGTTCTCCAAGTTTGGCTTCCGATTTCTCCTCCATCAGAACATGAAATCCTCATCTATTTATAGGGGTTGGAAGAGGGATGTTTGGTCTCCACTGGTGCCAAAATCTTGGCCTTTGGTTTGACCAAGAAGAATCCCAGTCGTTGGCTCAAAGTAGCCATCATAGGCTGTCAGGTTTGTTGCAGGAAAATGACTGGTTGGGTTGGTCATTTTGGGGCGGTGCCACCGTCTCTGTGGTGTCAGTCGGCCAGAACTGATCACACCGAGGTGTAGTAAGATGTTAGGTGATCATTTTGGTGTAAGTTTTGTCCAATTTAGTGGAGGAATAAAACATAAAATGCCTTGGAAAGAGGGTCACTCGAGCAGCCTCTCTAGAGAAGAAGATGAGCAGTCAACACCAAAACGATGCCATTTTGGCCAATTTCATTTTAGTCCTTTGATTTGTGATTTATTCTTCATTACACCTCTGATTTTCTTTAAACTTTCAGTTTATGCAATTGTACCCCGGAATAACTTCAATTTAGGCCCCATATTTGAGTGCATTTTTCATTTTGATCATTAGTCTTATATTTCTTTAATTTAGCCTCAATTGACAATTATACTTTCAAATTTCTTCAATTTCACCCTTGATTTCAGCCAATTGGATCCCTAGAGTTTAGCGCCTTTTACAAAATGGTTATTGGCTGAATGTCTTCGATTTAGCCCTTAATTGACCCTAAAACTTTGATTTATTTTTTTTGCAATTTTACCTCTGATTTCAACCAATTGATTTGGTAAAGGTTAAATTTGGTCTTTTAAATTTCAATTTTCTCAATTAAGCTCAAATTGAGCTCTCATACTTATTTTTTCACCAATTAAGCCCTCCTAATAAAATTAATTTGACCTATTTAAAGCATTATTAAGTCCTTGTACTTTATTAAATCCTTCAATTGGACACAAATTAATTCTTAAACATAATTAAACTTTAATTTGGCCCATAATTAAATCAAATTGGCCTATTAAAAATCTAGTTATATCCCTAGGCTTAATTTTTATGCAGATTTATCTGATAATGACTAAATTTGTAATTAAACCCTTTAAACATCAATGTATGAGATTAAGTGAATAGAGAGGAACCATTAGTAAAAAAAAATTATTGTTATGAAAGACAGAAAGGGGTGGCTCAAATTCAGAAAAAGAATAGAAATGAGGCTAAAGTGTAATTAAAAAGAATTGGGACTATAAGTACCCAATTTCTTCTCAATTGAAAGTTGGTAGCACACACAAAAAAGAAGGGGGGAACTTTAACTTGAAGTGAGATAATGTATAAATGAATAAAGATAGATTTGGGACCTAATATGGGGGGAAACAAAGAGGAGAGGACTAGATTTAAAAGTTATAAACAAATGAGGGACAAAAACAAAAAAGAAGAAGAAAAAGCCGTCAGCCTTAAAGAAAGAGAAGGAGCTAATGACATAGAAAGGAATAGGGGAGAAGAAGAGTCACTCACTTTCTCTTCACTTTCTCTCAAGAACAAACAAGGAAAACCACATGCAATCCAATATATGAGAGGAAACAAGAAGGGCGAGTAAAGATTTAGACACCAAAAGACAAAACAAGAGAAGAAGAAGAACAAGAAAGAGCTGGTGGCAACAAGGGAAACGAAGAAGAGATGCTGAAACCTTTGAGGGAGAAGGGGTAGAAAAAACGACTAGGACAAACCTAAAACCTTCATAAAGCAATTCCAAACATTTTGGGTAAGTTTTATGCAAAACAATAGTAGCCTTTAGATTAGAGTTCTTGAGAAATTTTCTAGGGAAGTTAAATGTGAGGATGGATTGTGGAAGAGAGGTGGAGAAAGGCTCGATAATATTTTTAACCAAATTAAAGGACAAAAAGACTAAGGGAAGGCCTGCAAACCTTTGGCCAAACATGAACAAAGATAAGGGGGGAACATTCTTGATACTAGATAAGCATGCATGTTGAGAAACAATGTTGAATCCTACAAAGAATTATGATGTGTTAGAAATTGAGACTTGTGAACAAATCTTTGTTACACATACTCTTGTGAAGCCTAACTTTTAAATAAATTATATTCCCATGTGTGATTGTTGATATGAAAAAAAGAAAAGAAATTCAGTGAGTAATGCATGAAAATGATGGTCTATGTGTGTTGATATCCATTTTTGGGTCCCTACACAAAAAAAAAAGAAAATAAAAAAATAAAAAAATTTGTTGGAAGAAAACCAAAAAATATATACCAATCAAAAAAGGACACCAGGATACCTAGAAAATGGTCAAAGATGGGTTGAGAATGTTCAAAAATACAAAGACTGAAATTTGATAGTATGTTTTTGACTAATACCTAGCCTTATTGACAAAGAAAATCCAATTTGAGGAATAAAAGTCCAAAATTAGATGTTTAAGAACTCAATTAGATTTTGTTGAAAGATTAATTGAGTTTATGAAGGGTTTGATTGAAAGAAATATTGATTTTTAAGTCAATTTAGGCTTTAATTGGAAGAAATTAAAGTTTGGGGGTCGAATTATAATTTTTAAGAGTTAATTTGGTCAAATGAGGGGCTTAATTGCATAAATATTGAAGTTTGATGGACAATTAGGGACTTGATTGGAGAAATCCCAAACCAAAGACCAAACTGGAAAAGGAGTTAAATTGAAGAAATTAGAAGTTTATTTATCAATTGAGGGTCAAAATACACAAATTCAAAACTAAGGATCAAAGTGAAAAAGGCGGGCAACTTCAGGGTTGGCATTTGAATTTGACAAGGATGCAATTGAATTGATTCTTAAAATCAAAATTCAATTGAGGACTTGATTGAACAAATTGAAAATTGAGGACTGATTTGGAAGTAGACACTTTTTAGCGCTATTTTCTTTTAAATGAAACTGCGTGTTTTGTTCAAAACGACGTCGTTTCATTCACTGTTCATTTTTAAAAAACAGAGAGCTCAAAATGGTGCTGTTTTGAATGGGTACATCTTCTTCTTCCCTGGACGTGTTACAGGCAGGGGAAGAAAAAGATTATTCCCCTGCAACGTCTATCTCTCTCTCTCTCTCTCTCTCTAACATAAACCCAAAAATTGACAAGACCCATGGCCTACCACTAGACAAAAAAATAAGGGGGACAAGCTTTGTGGGCGACTGCCCAGTGACCGCTCAGCCATCCTACCCTTGCGTCATGAATGGATAGAGGGTAAAGTAGCTCCCCCCCTTTTCTCCTTATAAATACCAGGGGACGAGAGGACGACGAGAGATGAGGACGAAGAAAAACAGAGAAAAAAAGAGGAAAGAAACTGAAACATAAATGAAAAAGAAGAAAAGGAAAAACAGGGGAGAACAAATGAAGGAAAGGGATAGGAAGAAAAAAATAAAAAGAATAGGGAAGGGAAGAAATAGAAAGGAAAGAAACAAGAGAGGAGAAAAAACAAAAACAAAAACTGAAAAAGAGAAGGAAAAAACAAAGACTTGTGCCTTTGCACAAAGAACAAGAAAAATGGTAGCAACCACCACCTGTCGCCACACAGCGCCACCGTGAGCCATCATCAGCAATGACGTGGCCCTTACCGCCAGGTTAGCTTTCCTCTTCTTCTTCCCTGCCTCCACTGTTCTTGTAAATGAATAGTGGAGAGTCCACTGTTCCTGGGTCGGGATAGTGCCAACCCAGACCAAAATACTGGGTCATGTCTAGCCCAGTATCATTAGGAAAGAAAATGTTGGGCCAACATTGGCCTAACCCTTTTTTGGGCTGATCTTAGCCCAACTTGTTTGGGCTGAACTCAACCCAATTTCTTCTAGGCCGATTTCAACTTAGCTAAGATGGGCTCAGCCCATATAATTGGGGCAGGCCCATCCCCATTTTATTATTACAATATGATAATATTATATTATATAATATTATATATTAATTAAAAAAACAAACAAACAAAATTCCAAAAAAAAAGTTTCAAATTTTTTTGTTTTTCTCGTGTATTTTTCTATCAATTTTGCTTAATATTGGTTTGTATTTATACTGTAAAAATATAAATCTGGTATTAAAATACCTGATTTTCTGTGAATTATTGCAAAAACAAATATATGAAAAAAATAAAAAACATGTCTTGTTTTCATGCATACGACCAAGTCTCTCAAAATATACAAAATATCTCATATCATATTTTCATACAAAAAAAATATGTATTAGCATGCATTTTGGGTTTTAATAATCAGTTTATTAAAGCTATGAGAACTAGGCCTATATTTCAAAAATACCAAACAATATTTTGTTTTCTTTTAGTATCTGAGATTACGAACTTATATGTAAGACGTATTCCCGATATTAAAATGGTAGTTCTTTTATATATAGACATTAGAACGGTTATGTTTTTACCTGATAAGAAAATAATCTCTTTACTGAGGAGGACTTTTCTTAAATTTTAGATAGACCAACAATTTGAAAACACAACAATACTCTAGTTATATCAGACAATTAAACAATGTAGCTTAGATTAGGTAAGACGTATGAGGAGTGTTAATACCTTCTCTCTACGCAACTAGTCCCTGTGCCCGATCTTTGAGACCAGTTAGGGTTCTTAGTGATCAAATACTATGTGGCGACTCTCATTCCCTCCTTCCATCGATAAAGGATAAGAATTCCTTATCATGTCCATCTCCTACACCATACACACTTGGATTATACTAAGAAGATGCTCTTCGCGACACCGCACACGTGTGACAATGTCATATCCCACATCGGTAGGTGAGGGATTGGTAGCTGACCTTATTAAGAGTGATGGTTGCTAACTTGTCATATGTGTTTTGGGGCGTCATACTCAAATGTGAGCTCGTGTCACCAGGAACAAAACCGTGAGGGCGATAAGGTCCAAAACAGAGAATATATGGCATATTAGTCCAGGCTGTTACATTTGGTATCAGAGCCGACCTCACTAGCTGTCCGATTGTGCTAACGGGTTTGTCGGGCTTCTTAAAGGGGGTGGATTGTCATATCCCACATTGACGGGTGAGGAATCGGTAGCTGGCCTTATTAAGAGTGATGGTTGCTAACTTGTCATACATGTTTTGGGGCGTCAAGCTCAGATGTGGGCTTGCGTCATCAGGAATGAAACCGTGAGGGCGGTAAGGCCCAAAGCGGACAATATATAGTAAGTTGGGCTGGGTTGTTACAGACAATGTGCTAAACATTCAAACCAGAAATCTGGGCTGTATTGTTAGTTAACTTATGACTAGGAATTAACCTAGATAAAGGCATAATATGGAGTATTGCCCTGCATAAAAGTTGTAAAATTAGGTGTTAATGTTTAAATGGAACTAGAATCACTTAAATTAGAGCTATAAAACTCTAGATATTGATAGAAAACCTTAGACATGTCAAATTGAAAAATTCTAGACATTATGCACACCGAACCTTGAACTAAAATTTTGGGCTTGTAGCTGAGATAAATTGGGATAGATGTCTACATGAAAGATGTGTGCCATCATGTTAGATTTGATAAGAAATAAGCCTTGCTCCATTTGGAGTTATAGAACTCCAGATATGGATAAAATACCAGGCATAGATCTGGCTGTGCGTTACAGGACAAACCTGTTTACCACTGTATTTTGACAAAGTTGAGTGTATAAATAGCAGAACTGGGTTGACCCTTTTTATCCCGAATGAGTAATTTTATCTTAGCTTAGTAAAGAAATAAACCCCAAAAGGAACCAAGTTTTACAACTCTAGTGGGGGGAGAAACACTAAGCAATAATTTAGTACACTTGCCATTTATTGTTTGAATATAATAAGTTTGAGATGAAATTAATAGAGGTGATTCTTACATAAAGAATGAGTATGTAAACTTGCTAAAGCAAATGCTGATGGGAAAATATTTGTATGGTGCAGGAGGAACGTCGGGCACGAGGTCTTCTATCCAAGGAGGTCACACGATTGAAGAAGCCGGTAAGTGAAATCTTACCTCAAATGAACTAAGTTAAATTTTGAAACTTTGAATTCTTGAAAATTCTTGAAGATTCAAAAAGTTATGAATGATATATAAATGTAATATGGTTTAAGAGGAATTCAATTTGGGTTGCTTTCGCAATGAATGAAAGCCAATGTTAAACTTGTTTCCGGGAATGCAGAAACCATTAGATTTGAGTTTTTTTTTCGCAATGAGTGAAAACTGATATTGAACTTGTTCTCCGGGAATGCTGAAACCGTTGGATTTGGGTTGCTTTTGCAATAAGCGAAAACCAATGTTTGATTTGTTTCCGGAGGTATGGAAACAATTGAAATTGAAACTTGCTTTCTCATCGGACGAAAGCCAATGTTGAAATTAAACTTCAGAATTGTGAGAATATTAAAAAAATATATATAATTGCTTTTGTTGGGGATGAGAGCCATTGTTGGAATTGTTTTTCTGAGATCGAGGAAAAGCAATGGATTTGGTTTGTTTCCAAAATGAGTAGAAGCGAATGTTGGTATTGTTTCCGTAGTGTCGAAGAATGATGAATTTTGAGTTGCCTTTGATATAAAATTCGAATTTTGAGTTGCCTTTGATATAAAATTCTGAATTTGTATCTTGTATGACTAGAAAATTGTGCTTTAGTGTATTTTGACATGTTTCATAGTGGTCACAAAAGACATTATCATTAGTCATGAGGAAATTCTATAATACACGATAAGAGAGTGGGTGCTCTCAACTTCGATATCTGTAGAAGGTAAAATTATTATTTTAATTTGAAAATCTTGCTTAATTAAATCTTATTGCACGACCTTCACATATTGATGGACCAAATAACTAGAAGGCAGAAGGACTCCAGGACTTCAAGAATCCTTTGTTGTGCATGTAATTGATCTTGTAATTTAAATAATTAACTCTCTTTTGCAACAATACTATTCACTTGAATGTTTCATATAATGAATTCTTTAGACGTATGTTTGTTTTATGTAGGATGATAACCAAGTACTCTCAAAATAATTTCAATGCATATTCTCTTTTTATAACTAAACTGCTCTACTCAAAATTATATATATAACCATATGTGCATGCCTTAGGATAATCATATATGATTGTATAATCATTCTTCCTTCGATCTAAAGTACGTTTCGAAGTTATACTGTTAAGAATGTGTGTGATTTAAATACCAAAAGATGAATGGATTGTGCAATGTTGATAACATTTCTGAGTAAAGAAATTGAAATGAATAGCCTACGTGGTTATAGAAGACTTGAAAGACAAGTAGTTGTTGATAACTTAGTATGTTTAATTATAGGGGAAACTCTGCTGAAATTTCGTTAACCATCAAATGAATTTAGAAATATTTTTTTTTTACCATGCTATTTTCTATGTTGATTTTTAAGTATATTATGTTGTCTCATTAATTTGGATGTTACATAATTTGACTTTGAATCTACTTTGTCTCTATAGTTTTGGATAAAATAAAATACAATTAGGTTCCTGATTTTGTTTAAAATTACAGCTTATTTTTTTTTTCATGTGAAATCCTTTTAACTTGTTTTCGTCAAGATGTTAGTTTTTATTTTATTTTTTATTTTGAAAAAAAAAAGGATGAATTTGAGGACTAACCCCAAAATGAGTCCCGACAAAGTGTGAAAATTCCTAGAAAAATAAAATAAAATGCATGCAATCTGAAAAATGAAAGCAACAAGTAAACAACATAATGAAAATAACTAATACTAAAACATAAATAATAGTCAAATGGAAATATTTACAAAAATTACACAAGAAACTAGCAATAAAAAAGAACAAATGATGAGAGAAAGAACACAAGTAATTACGTTGTCGAATTTGACGTTATGATTTGGACTTCCTAAAATAAAAAAGATGTTAGAATAATTGGTATCATCTACTAATAATTAAAGGAAATTAAAAATTCTAAAAACTAACACTATTTCTAGAAATTCAAGATATGAGGTTTATTATGTTTAAGAAAAAAACAAAATATTTAATTTACACGAAATATTTACCTTTACCATGTGTTAATTTTATTCTAAATTTATCTTTTTAATTTCTATTAAATTTCTTAATTTATTTATAATTCATTCATGATACTTAATGGATATTTTCATATATTGGTCCTAAAAAGAATACAAAGTAAAACTCTCATCTCATGGTTTTCAAAATTCCCATTAGTGCAATCCTGACAAGTTTGAATTGTTATTTAAAATATAATTCATTTGAAATATGATTACATTAAGAATAATATATACAATTTCTAGAAAGATAATCTATATTATTCAAATTATAGACCAAAGATAAAACAAAAATATAATTATTAATTGCAATAGTAATTAACATTAAACATCAATCTTTACGGCATCCACCACAATCAGAGTGAAATCAATTTTAAAAACAACATTAATTAACCCAGAGGATTAGCGAACCAATTTAATCTAAAAAATAAAACAAAAATACCCTATAACAAGTTAATTATGAGTTAAACAATAACTAATAATTATTTATATATAATAGGAATATTGGAATTAATGATAATTCCACGTAATAATAATAAACTGGGGTGTACGCGCATGGCACAAGACCCTTAATTAATTTTACCAAGGCGGTCAAGCAATAAAATAATTAATTAGAAGCCAATTAGCACAAGACCGTTTTGTCCTTGTTCTAATCTAATGAGACCTTCGTTGTTGACAAGGAATTGGAAATCTTAATCCGATCCGTAATTAAAAAGCCTTCAGGCAATATTCATATATATATATAGTTAGCACTTAGCAGTACTTAATTAGTAGCACTGCAAACATTCATTAGCATTCATCATTAGTCAATTATTTAGCATAGCAGCATGGAAGAAAGAAGCTACCATCCCCTGTTCCTGATGCAACCTTTCAATCTGCTACTGGTAATTAATTAAAGAAAACGTTTTTATTATTATTAATTATTGTTTTTTCATACCACATTAATCAATATGTTTACCGTACTGTTAGTTTAATTACGATTACTCGATCAATTAAGCTGGGGTTACTTAATTAGGGTTCTCTAGCTATCTAGTTTTCTAGGGTGACATGCATGCCAGTGATGATGATATTAATGTTATTATTTAATTAAATAAATGACGTGCGATTAATCCGTCAACATACAATTACAGCGATGGATGATATCCCCCATTAACATCTTTATTTTTCTTGTGGATATACAGAGGTAACAAGATCAAAAAGGAGCATCCCCCCAGCGGACTACACTCTTGAAAATCGAGTCCTTTTCTTTACTGTCACAAATATTCTCAAAGCCAGATGCACAGAGTTACCAATCTGACAGCTTTGAGGCTGGAGGTCACGAGTGGTACGTTTCTTCTTCTTCTTCTTCTTTTAATAATCAAGATTTTATTAAAAGAGAAGTGGATTACCAATAAGTTAATGGAGATTTGTTGTCTTTCGTCTGACAGACTTGTATAATACAATTGTTTCTGATCAGGAGATTATCTCTGTACCCCTCAGGGGACAGTATCAGAAACGGGAATGGTTACATCTCTTTCTACATAATTCTGGCAGATCCCGATACCATGCCTGCTGGTTTTGAAATAAATGTCAGCTTTAAATTGTTCGTATATGATCATTTTCAAGACGAGTATTTGACCATTCAAGGTAATTAATTAGCTCTCAGATCTTATCTCGTCAATGATCTCACTATTTACTTGTTAGCAATTCATTTTCTTTGCTGAATTATTTGTCTAGACATCAATGGAAGAGTGAGACGCTTTAACAAAGTCAAGATCGAACATGGTTTTACCAAATTCATTTCCCTCGGGACATTCAAGGAACCATGCATCTAATGGATATTTGCTGAACGACTCATGTGTATTTGGTGCTGAGATTTTTGTCATAAGAAATACAAATAAGGGAGATCGACTGTTAGTAGTAAAAGAACCTGCTCATCGTTTTTACACTTGGAAGATTCACAACTTCTCCAAGCTCGACAAAAAAATATTTTCTCATCAATTTTCTGCCGGCGGAAGAAAATGGTATATACATATGTTTCCACCTTTTGATTTTCTCCTCGATTTATTATAGTTTAGTAACTTGACTTGATAGTAATGAAATAATTTCCTCAACATATATACACAGGCAGATATATAGGGCTTTATCCTAGAGGCAATCAATCCCAAGACGGACAGAACTTATCTTTGTACATATTCCTGACGGATTGTTTCGTATTCCCAAAATATTTCATGTTGTCTCCTTCATACATCCTGACATTGATGAGAAGATACGGTCTCAAAGGTCCATCCCAAGGAACGAAAAATATATGCTGAATGCGAAATCCGTTTATTGGATCAGAAACGTGGTCAGCATGTGGACCGCAAAGGTATAATGATTTCTTTCTTTCACTTCGTTTTCTCCTTATCTAATAATTATACATTTGCTCGCTCCTTTTGACCTAGCTAACATTTTCACTTTTCTTCTTCTTCTTCTTCTTCTTCTTTTCAGTTTGTTACTGGTTCAGTACGTTTTCTAGTGTTTGTGGATATGGGAATTTCGTGGACTTGAAGACTCTTGAAAACCAAGAACGTGGCTTTTTAGTAGATGATACTTTAATTGTTCAAGTGACATTTGATGTTGTTTTAGCCGATACTGATTCTTTCTAGGAATTGATATCGTTTTTATCCAGTTCAGGAATGTATTGTTGCGTACAAGGGATTTATATATATATATATATATATATATATATATATATATATATATATATATATATAAGGTTTAATTAGCAATATGAAAGAGATTTGTGTTTCGTCGGCCCCTAGATTTTCCAACAGGATCGCCGGCATAACATTCGTGCTAAAAGAATCAGATTGCACTACCCATTTTCTATTGGTATATCCATCGGCAACCTTAATCATCCCAAACACAAATGGTTGATTATTCTGTCACCTATTCGATAGGCAAATTATTATAAAAGCAGGAGATTTATTGATTTAATAACTTAATTAAACTCCAAATGGTGATAACTAATACTTCCATTTCACTCCAAATATAACGCATCATAAATGCAACCATGCAATTAACGACTCGTTTCCACAAAGAATGAGTACGTAGGTTAACTACTGACATAAATACTGGCTCTGTGTGTGTATATATATCGGCAATTGAAGAGCTATGTGAAATCTAAAGATAAAAATCCCGAGCCCAAACGTATTAAAAAGAAAACTTTGGAGTACGGACCAGAAAAACAACTTGAAATGCAATAACACAAATTGTTTTTGAATGCCAACCAAAGGGCATGATTTTCTCTTGACCCTAAGGATGGATACTTAACTTACTGAGATTACAGAGAAAATGTCATGCCAACACCATTGGTCAATTAATTATGCATAAGGTGATGAATGAGCGAAAACAGGAAAGTACTCTATGTTTCGACATGAATACACTTTACAAACAGAGCATGACGTCGCAATCCGATTGACACATTTAAACCCTACAATTTCCTTGCTAGAAAACCTTACAATGGTTTGACTAATCACCCTCTATCTGTAAAAAATCCAATCAAACAATCCCTAGTAGAAAGCAAATGAAAAATATCAAATATTCAAAGAAAACCGCTAATAAGAAAATGGGAGGAATTGAGCCTCCTCGTCATCGTGGGGAGTTGTTGAGGGTGGTGGAGGAGGAGGAGGGACTGAGACTGCCAAGGTTCCGCGTTGGCGCTGGCGCTGGCTGGACCTGCTTGGCTGTGAGTCCGGGGTTGGTTGTGGAGGGGATGCAGGTTGGGGTTGGGGTTCTGGGTCGTAATATATAACAACCATGAGTAGCTGATGCAGATTAGAGTAAAAGTGCCCTGGGAGCAAGGAGTTGGTAGAGAGTAATTGTCGTCATCAGAGCTCCCTGTGATATCGTCAAGGAGTTCAAATAGATTCATGCTCGCTACCGGTGGACTGTTATGAATCACATGAACATCTGCAATGACAACGTTGAGTTCCATGGAGGTAGGTTTCGGGTTTCTTTAATTCTTGAAAGGTTTGAGAGGGAGGGAGGGAGAGGGAAATTAAATCAACTGAATTCCACTTGTGGCTAGTGTCAAATGAGCATCGGATGGCTGGGTTTAAATAAGACTAGTCTTTTTCCCGGTGTCTTGCCGCTGTCAGATTAAATGTAAAAAAAATATTAAGAGTAAATGATATTTTTTTTTACAGTAATATTAAACTTGGTTCAACGAGTTAATATTAATTTTTTTTAATATAATTTAAATTTTTAATTGAATTGTATTGGAGCCGACTCAACTTCAATCGATCAATTTTATAAATTTAAAAATAATCTGGATGACCAGTAAAAACATGATTTAGCTTTTAAAAAACCCTCAAAGTGACAATGTTTTCAAAAATATATTGAAACAATAATAAATTGAATTGATCTCGTTATCACTGCAACCCGAGTCATGGATTCTATTGGGTTCGGTAATTTTTTTATTAATTTTTTTTATTTAATTATATGATAAAAATATATGCTAATAAAATTAAACAATAACCTTAAAATCAATATTTATTCGAGATTGTGATTACTTATAGAAAGTAAACAAAAACATATCATGCAATTTATTTCCTAACGAATCTAATATTGAAAGATAAAATAAAAAAATTAATTAAAAA
Source organism: Populus nigra (assembly GCF_951802175.1). Classification (NCBI taxonomy): domain Eukaryota; kingdom Viridiplantae; phylum Streptophyta; class Magnoliopsida; order Malpighiales; family Salicaceae; genus Populus; species Populus nigra. Next base: position 2,384,836 of record NC_084861.1, on the reverse strand, counting down.
ATTAAAAAGAAACACATATTCTCTCAGTGAATAAACCCATCAAATTTATAAATCGGGTAACCAGAACTAGCACCCCCAAACTCATGAATCGGGTTACCAACTACACTAGGATTGCAATTTATTTTTAGCGAGTAATTGTCATCATCAGGGCTCCCTGCGGTATCGTCAAGGAGTCCAAATAGGTTCATGCTCACTACCGGTGGATTGTTATGAATGACATGTACGGTGTGACGCGGACTGAAAATAGGATAAAGAAAACTATAATGGCAACGTTGAGTTCTGATTCTTGTAAGATTTCGGGTTTCTTTGTAATTCTTGAAAGATTTCTGATTCAGAGAGAGAGAGAGAGAGAGAGAGAACTTAAATCTGTATGTTTCTATTAGTACTACATAATAAATGCAACTGAATGCCACGTTACTAACTTGTAATCGTCAGCTGAGTGATCATAACAATCCACGTACAATGTGAACAGAGAAACATTTTGAGAAGGCACAGTCTCTGCGTACTTTTGGTATTATCATGGACTCTTTGGTACAAGGATTGAATAGCAGCACAGTGTCTGGATCGGAAGAAACACATATCAAGCCATTACAAGGTCCAATGAAAGTGAAATCATCAAAACCCCACTTCTTCAGTGAATACTGCTATGGCATCATAATGTGCTTCATGGCCTCCAACAGGATAGAGTGAATGAAGAGAAGGGGATATCAGGATAAGTCTCTGCCTCTGGTGTTTAACATAACTGTCTGCTATTGCTACATTGAGGTTCATTCTAATGAATTGTGGGTAAGAAATTAGAGAGCACCAAGATTTGCTTACGCATTTGAATCGCAGAAGAGACTTTACAGGTAGCCTTGAGAGTATGTAGCTGATGATGTCAAGAGGAAGGCTTCCAGTCATCTTTTATATATTTTGTAATCAAGCCTAATGTTAGACTGCTAGCCTTGAGAGTACCAGGATTGCATCAGGCAGGATGGTTTTGTACTGTCATCCTTCTCATTTATAGGCAGGAATTTTACTTGACTTACTGCCCTGCATATGCTTTGTTCCTGTAGCCATGTTTGTTGTGACCTTTCATCCTAGGTGGAGCGAAAAAATAATTTTATATTAACACCTGTTGGAATAATCAAACTTTATTGTCTTCCAAATTATTGATTACATATCCAACTGGATGTTGAGGAATTCTAACTGAAACTCCAGGGAATTTCATTGTTAGCTCCTTGTGGCAAGGTCCAAGAGATTTGTAACTTGTGTGTAAGGGGGGGGGGGGGGGGGGGGACGATGCAATCAGAAGGTTGAGTTGTCGGTATGCTGTGTAGACAATTTTAGTGTAGAGCTATAAAATAAAAGAGAACAAGAAGGAAGAGAAATCAAGCACACACACAGTAGGAATTGACATGGTTCGGCAATTTAGCCAAATCTGTAGAGTTGCAGAGATTTCACTGTTACAATGTTACAAGAATAATTCTGTCAAGCAGCACCAACCCTAATGTTAGTGAGAATATAAATATACCCGCAGATGGTCGGACAATAACCAAACAATGTTATGGGTGTTTTCATCAATGAATGCCAAATGCTGAGTATGGTGTTTCATTTTATGTTGAAACATTGTCTGAATCATGTGTTTTTAAAGGTGTAAATTTTATCAACACTTTGCTTATAAGAAAATGGATCATCTCCATCACCATCATAGAGCAAGAATGAATCAGCAACAAGATTTTGATCGTTTCGATGACATCCATGCCAAATAATGTCCCACAGTAAGTCCTAAAAAATGTCATTATCCAATCCTACGAGGGATTCTTGGCCTATAATCTCTACTGACTACTACCTAATCCTAAGAACTAGTGATGATTAAAAAATAAAGCAGCAAGTTGAACATTGTCATGAATGAAATCTTGAAGAGTGTTAAGACAATCAAAATTTGATCAATTATTCCTCGGTCTTTTCCAGTCGATTGGTTCAAACACGGCAATCTTCTCCGCTTGATCACGAAGCAAAGTGTCCGAGTTTCACGTCTTCGAAACATCAAATAGTAACGAAATCTTGATGATCTCCAAATCATACTCGTTATAAAATGCTTTCCATTTTCCGAAGAGGACATGCGTCTTGCCTGCACAAATCTTTTACGTCATCCCAAACTGCATGCCATCAGGACCATAAGTGTTCACTTCAATTCCGTGAGCAAGATTCTCCCCTTCATTCAACAAAGGATGGAGGTAATTTCCGGCATCTGATTTGCTTATCGTCAGTCTGCTTTGACTATCTTTCAAATCACTAGCTGTTAACTGCTTCTCAAAAAGGCTTGCTGCATCTTTCAATCAGTTCGTTATTTAGTGTAGGGACTGAAGGGATATCAGGGGGGTTGTAACTTTTTATCATCCTTAAGATATGTTCAGGTCTTCCTAGTGGTAAGTCTCCGGGCAGATTTCTAAGATCGTTGGTTTCTTCTTCAAGAAGGTCCCTTTCTTTTACCATAATTGCTGAATCTTCAGTTTGAGGTTCTTCAATGATTTTGTGAAGGTTGGTCGCGGCTGTGATCACCAAGAAATTTTCTTTTTAATTTGGCCAAAGTAGCGCTAGTTTTTCTATCAAACTTTGTGTGCTTGAGAGCAACAAGTTTCCGCTTGCTGAGTTCCACAGGATATTCACTCATGGCGATTGTTTCCGACTTGCTTAATTCCTTTCTCCATGATAGATTTCTTGCAAGTAATATGCAGAGATTAATTACTGTAAGTTCTCTGCAATACAATGAAGGAATGTTCGTAAAAAAAGAGATATACAACTCATGAACCCTAGACTGAGAGAAGAAAAAACCCTAATGGAATTTCAGTTTTACCACAACTCTATTACCCCTAAAAAAAACGGAGAGTACCTTGATTTTTTTCTCAATGATAAGTAACATGCAGAGGTTAATGATTGTAGCGTTCGCTGCAATACAAAGAACGAATAATTTGTAAAAATAGAGAGATACAATTGCGTGTTTTTGCAATGATCATTGACTGCATGTCTGCGGTGTGATAAAATTATACTAGAGAGCTCAGGACGTCCATATTTTATTTTGAGTCAACACATCCTCTTTCCTACCGGATAGCATGGCATCGTCCGCCATTTGCAAGCTAATAGCACTGATGGGCTAATTTATGCATACACAATTTCTCCTTGTCCAGAGGAAAAAACAGAAGCATAAACTAACACCAGTTACACAAAATTAATCAGTGAATAATGTCCAAATCAAGCATACAAATTAACATGTTCATGCCCACAAAAGGTCATCTATTTATGATATCAACATACAGCTTTACCATTCTCATTAGAGAGAGAGAGAGAGAGAGCGAGAGAGAAGCATTATAGCATCTTAGAATTATGAAATCTTGATTTGTATAGAAGCGTATAGAAAGATTGAATCCAGCTCACCGAAAATTGCATCCAGCCAGCCAACTTTGAATAAAAGCAAAGAGAGAGAGATTTTGACTTCGAAAAAAGGCTAAGAGAGAAAAGCAAAACAGTATATAGTAATTGTTTGTGCCCTCTAGCAAGATTTATACAAGTTTTAGTTAATTTGTTGAAGAAGTTCAGTTCCTGTAGGAATGAAATCCATCACTTTTTTTTGTAGTTTACTTAACAATTGACTAAACAAAACCTAGAAAAGATACAGATAGCAAAGAAAAATAGAATCAGACAAAAATAAAATTCATTAAGAAAAGAGAAGCTTGTCATAACTCTAGCACCCCTTATTCTATAGACAATAGCAAGAGATTCTTTACAGGATCATGATTTTCTTTGTCAAATAAAACACAATGTTCATCAAATTGAAAAGACAGCAACCAACTAGATGCATATCAAAAAGGTTTGAACCCACCACTGTTGTTTCTCATTATGCTTGTTGTCTAAAACATTAGACATGACCATCAACAACGGGTGAAACCAGGCTCTGAATGTACACATCTGCTTCTATACAAGAGCTAGCACCATTCATCACAGGGTACCTGAAAGTACCATGTTTGGGATTGTAAATCACTAAAACTGACTTGTACTCCAACAGAACCTCACCTCCAACATCAATGCACAGAGGCACTGAATAATGAAACCACAAAGGATCATCCAAATATGGTATGCTAAACAGCTTAGTCCAGGAATCTCTAACTCCAAACTCCTTCAAAACCCAGGCATCAGCACGAACCCCTTGATAGTTACACATCACACAGAGCCGGCCTTGTAAGACCCCCAACACTCTCTCATAACCAACCGCCCCATAATCAGGCTGCACAACCTCCTCGAACATCTCTTGGGCTAAATCAAAAGCAACAATAGACCACGCTGACCCTACACTCCCTTCAGGCATAACCGGCCAACAAAGCTTCCCATCAACATGTTTTCCTGAAACATCATATGGAAGACCAAGCCCAAAATCCTCAAGCCTCCTCCAACACTCACCCTTCAATGCACAAACCTTAATTCTTGTCACATATCTACTACCTCCATACACACTCTTAGTCAGAAAACAAAACATAGCCAGCACCTTATAGTCATCTATTTGACTATCATAACCGAACCCAAAAACAGTATAACTCCCTAATTTCTTTGCAAATCCCAAATCAGGCAATCTGTTAAAAACCCTTGTAGATGGGTTCCATAAGACCACAAAATCCTGCTTAATACCCAAACACAGTAGCCCATCACAGGACCCAACAACCCAATCATAACGATAAGTATCCTTCAATAGATAGTAATCAAGCACAACAGCATCAGTCACTGGGTTATTATAAACAGAGTAAAGTGAGCAGCTCTTGAGCCTAAACAGTGGCTCGCTGGAGGAAATAACGATTTCTGGAGAGAAATCAGGGTCGTTTCTTGATAAACTCTTGACCTTTTCGAGATGGGTTTTGATGAATTGGGGATTTGAAATCAGGGATTTGAATGATTTGGAAACGCACCTGAATTTGATTAGGGATTTGGCTGGCAACCGAGATAGGATTTCAATGATGAGTTCGTGAGGGAGGTTTGGCAGTAGAGGTGGTGTTTTCTTGGTTCTTTTTTTATTGGTTTGTGGTGGCGAGAGGTTGTGATCGTTGTTTTGCCGTTTTTGAGATGGCCCAGGTGATGTTGAAGAAGAAGGGGTTGGCATTGGTGGGTCTTTAAGAGTTGGATCTGTGACTCGCGAGTTCTTGGAGTTGGTTGGGAATGGGTGAGTTGCCTCGCTTTCTCTGTTTTCAGACTCCATTTCTGGGATTCTCTTCCCTGTTTGGTTTTTGTGCGTGAATACGTTTGGGGGATGGATTTTATGATGTTTCGTACGGTTTGTCATTGCGTGAGGAGTGATTGTTAAAGTAGTTTTTAAAATATTTTTCGTAAATTGATGATTTTTTATTTAATTTTCCATGGTTTTGATATTCTTATAGTATTTTGTTGAACATAAACTTACCTTTTCCATCGTAATAATGAGAAGACTTTCTGCATCTATGGATAAATTGATGAATAAATATCTTTTTTTTAGTCATGGGTTCTTAATTTGATTAAAAAAAATGAAAAGAGTTAGAATAAATGTTGATAATTTTTTTCTCATTCAATATTAATTAGCATATTATTATCAAAATTCTTTTTATTGTATTAATACATAATTATCCATAAAACAATTAATAATATTATCATCAAAAAATTCTAGTCTTTTTCAAAACAACAATCATCTTTATCTAATAAAATGAGTGGTAATTAAAATAAAAATTTTGTTAAGAAATTAAGCTATTTGAGATAAGTAGAAAACATACGAATCTAAATTAGTGAAAAGATATTTTTTAACTGAAATCACTATTTTTTAAAAAAAAATTCCATAATTTTCAAAACAAGGTAAATATATATATATATATATATATATATATATCAAAATAATGTTTTCATATTTTATACGTGACTCAAGGCTTAATAACAATAAATATTATAAAATCATATAAAATATATTTTTTAAAAATTAAATATAAAAATTTGATTTTAAATGATCATTCATGAGAAATTTATTATTATTATTGAATTAATTCAAGTTAATCAATTTCAAATGCATGAAAAAGTGTGGAGTGTTACATATTATAATGTTAGACAAATTTTAATGAGAAGATTTTAACAATACCTTGAAGGATCATCAAACAAGTTTATAATTAACCTCTCCAAACAAAACATTTAATCAAAACATTAACCCCTTCGAACAAAATATTTAATCAATTACAATCTTTTTTTATGATTTTTCAAGGTATTATTATAATTATCTTATCAAAATCTTTTATATAAAAAACAATTATTATATCTCCAGTGACTCATTACTTCTTTCTTTCTTTTTTTTCTATCATGTCATCTTATCTTCTTTTTTTTTTTAACCATTGAATGTTGAATCCTATCTCCTTGCCATGTTTATAAAATTTTAGCTTTGACTTTTATGAAAAACATTCATTTTGAAACATGGTGGAAGCGGTTATGTATACTTCAAACCTGTTTGGAATTATAACAGCGCAGTTTAAAGTATTTTTTGCTTAGAAATGCATCAAAATAATATTTTTTTATTTTTTAAAAATTATTTTTAAAATCAGCTCATCAATACAATTAAAAATATAAAAAAATAATAATTTTTAACAAAAATAAAATAAAATTTAAAGAAACACAATAACCACGTTTCCAAACATTCTCTTAAAACCATAGTGGAGTGCAAACCGTTATCAAACCCTCAAACATTCTGATAAAATTTTAACGAGACTGTTATTTTTCAAAAAAAAAAAAAAAACCCATATAAAAGGGGGTGAATGCAAGGGAGCACTGTTCCCTCTCAAGGCGCATAAGAGATGGGTCCCTCTCGTTTCTCAAAAGGAAATGATTAGGGAGATCTTACAGCTTATTTATTCCTAAATTTGCCATCAAAAAACACCACTGGAATAATATACAAAATAGCACAACATGAGACACAAGGGCCAGATGCTGTCTCCAAGAATCCAATGTATCAAAATCGTAGTTTTGTTTGAGAAAACTACAGATTTAAGCCTGCAAGCATGAGGGATATCACTCACCTGGCCAAACCATCATTCAGACAACAGCTACATACAATGTATCAAAATCCCACTTGCTCGTGGATGATTTTGTACACATCCATGGCATCAACGACTAAGCAAGCCCAGTTACCTGCAAGCAAGTCACTCATGTGATGCAAATATCTAGAAAATAAAACAGCGAGGATTCTATCTGTGGCAATTTATATGGTTACTTGAAGGCATTCTATTATAGTGCCTTAAAATTTCGAACTATTAATACTTTTATCGATTGTATCGTCATATTTTATCTTCTTTCTCAATAAATTAACTAATTACCGGAAATCATACTAGTTACTAATATTACAGTACAATTACGACTCAAAAAGCACGTTGTTGCCTTCAAAAAAGAAGATAGTTTGAACTTTGAACAATTAATTATAATTTTAATTAAAAAAAAAAGGTTCCTTGTCACCGTAGAGAAGAAAAAAAAATGTTATTACCGTTTTTAAGTGCTTGCACTTGTCGAGTCATAAACTTTATCTTATTATTTCATAAACTTCAAGGCACAATAATTATAAATGTCTTAAAGCAACCATGACAAGCAGCTTCTATTTGGAAGTCCAGTAGATATTTTTAGTACGAAGAAAGAACTTACCAAGGCAATGGTGGAACACGAAATCAGACCAAGTAATAGTCAGACAAGAGAGCAGCACCTACAACACCAATCAAGCATAGCAGAGAAACAAAATCTGCCATCCCAATCGATGAGTCTGATAAGAAATAGATTTTATGGGAGTTGCTGTCACCTCTAAAACCCCGGACAATCATTGCCTGTAAGATGCCACAACATCTGGAATATTAAAAGCAGAAGTCTTTGGATAGCAAGATTTTCCAAGCTAATTGTAACTGGCTTTAGGTCTAATGCATATAGTCCACAATGTCATGAGGAGAACACATATCAGAAAACCATAATTACATTCAATAATTTAATATACATGGCCAAGAAGATTATACATCGATACAAGAATGACTTGGGAAGACGCACATATATCAGGATCTGCACTAATCATGGGGGTGTAGATTCTCAAAACTGTTTCCAAAATCAAAAATTACAATCAACCGTTTTTATTAAACATATATAAGTGTAATGCTGAAACGCAAAAGTGAATAATTAATCCAGTTGTGCCTTTACCCAGTTATTTTATATTTTTTGAGGAAGATGCTATATCGAAAATCCTACAGCATAATTTCAAGCAAGAGTTTATTTTTCAAATGAGATCACAGATTAATTTTCTCGTACTATTCTGGTCAAATTTGTTACATATAACCAGCTCCCTGACTTTCAAAGAACAGCCTTCGGTGTAGGTAGAAAACTCACCAATACAGTAGATCACAAGCACTAAAACTGATGATAAATTGTGAGGAAGAGTGGGTTCAGATATAAACCTGAGATATCTGCTCTGCGTGGCTAAAAATATTCTTGAAGATCCGACGTATATAGGAAGCGAAAACTGAAAAGTTAAACACCAAATTAAAAACTATAACAGAACATACATAGAAGATAGTCTACCATCCCATCCATCAGAACAATATCCGGCATATTCCTAGTTCTTTAAAACATGGAACTTATTATCCCTGTAAAACCTCAAATTATAATTTTTTTAGAGCAGGCACCAACCATGAACTCTTGATATTGTATACTCTTTATCCCAGTCAAAAACCATGAACTCTTTATAAAAGTGTATGCTGTGTAATAAATAAAAATATTGCTTGCAATGCATAACAATAAAAGTAAAGGAAGATGGCTGGAAGGTTCCATTAGACTAGCAATGAAACTCTGAGTCTCCATTGAGAGCTTAAGAAAAAGTTAACACAATCCAAAAAAGATACAGAAATACCAATAGACATTTTCTGGGTATTCGCCATCCAAATAATTTCCAGAAGAATCAAAACTCCCACGGACCATGCAACATCCCCTGTCCCTCCCAAAAACAAGAGAAAGGGGGAAGAGATTGTAGCCGTTTACTTACTATCTATCGTCTCAATAATCGTCAATTGCTTCCATTTTATCCTGCGAGATACAATCCCTAGTGAAACATTTCGGACCTGTAAACCATAACTTTTCAATTAAATTAAAAAAAAAAACATTTATTAATGCTATACTAAGAGAAATCAAATGGGAAAAAAAACATGTAATGTTATACTAGGAGAAATCAAATGGGTAAAAAAACACGTAATTCAATTTAATGGAAAAAATCGGACTCTCACCTCATCAAAGACTAGATTGATGAACCTCAATGATAGTAAGAGAGTAAGAGTTATTTCAGCCACTGGAACACCAATGTATCTTAAGGGAAGCATAAACCACCGCATAGCAAACGCTAGTTGTTCAGGAGTTGTGGTTGCCAGGCAAAGGCTCGCACTTTGGAAGACCTTTTAGGGAAAAACAGACAAAAAAAAGATGCAATTTGTTCTTGGACATATGTAGTTGGGTACAGAAATGAATATTACTAGTCTAATCAGCACAAAAAAAAATAGAAACTTTATGAATTTTGAATTAAAAAAAAATCAACTTTTTTGTTCTCTGAAGCAACCCCAGTAAACAATATGCAAGAGTGTTTCACGTGTGTGCAAGTAAAATCACCCCATAAATGTGCACAACGCAGATATGAAAGAATTAATTATCACAGACACACTATAATAAAGAAAGAAAAAGGATGTTGAGAACGAAAAGCAACTTACAGTGAAGGTTAAGCATGCAGCTGTGCTTGCTACTGACAAGCCCTTCCTTGTAAACTGTAAAGGCCCTAGCTTCATGATTAAATACGAATAGCCGCTCAAAGACATTGGAAGATTAGGCAAGCCTGTGATGGCAGGTGGTGGCGTTCTCAACTGGACAAGTGGAGGCACACCATCTGATCCTAAACCCAATGTAATAAATAGGATTCCAGAAAGCAATGACACTCTTCCCAATTGATCCTACAAGGATTGCTGCAAATTCAGCACGGAGAACAACCACGACAACATATTGCTTATTATTCAAATGTAACAACATACCACATTATTTAACACCAAAAAACATAACAAAACATAAAAAGTCATAAAATATTAAAGAGACATTTAGAACAATTCCCCACAAAGAACAACCTTCTTCCAGTCACTTTGAGCAGAAATCCTTTTTATTAAAAAAAGAATCAATATTTAGCAATATAAACAACGGAATTTAATGACAAGCATATCTTTTGCATAACAATATTGAAGTTGTAACTCAGAAAACTAAACTCAGATCTAAACAACCTAAACATGTATCGCAACCATTCTATTTTAGACATACCAACACAATGTCCCTGAATTACCAAAAATTCTTTTGCATTTTCTTTCTTTTTAACTAATAACAATGTAATCTAACCAAATTATTTCAAAACCTCTTTGCATGTTACAAGTCAGAGAATTTGATTACTTACCATCCACACATGCCTTGGGAGAACCAATACAGACAAAAGAGCAATGTAAACTACCAATCCGAAACGCATCACGATATGCGATCGCGCTGGTAAAACAACTAGAGCCAGAAGCCATATCTGCATAACCAATACACATGTTTCGAATTTACACAAACATAAACATTACTTTCTCAAAACTCCATATAAATGAAAACTATAAACTCCCATCATTTACAACATCACAAAATATTCAAGTCCTATCATACAATTAACTTCCACTGCTGATTTAATCAAAACCCAGCAAAATGGAAGTAACCCACATATCAAATCAATCAGATTTCTCCAAAATAATCAAGAAAAAACGAAATTACCCATATATCAGCAAGCCCAGATCTTATCCAATAGAAGAAAAATTGCAAGAACACAAATGAAAAAAATAAAAATAAAAAAGCCCAGAACAAAGAATTGGCATCTAAAAATCCAAACTTTTTGTTTACCAATTTGATTCTGGGGTCCACAGAATGTAAAAACGTGGTTGGTGAAGAAATGAATTGGCCAATGGGACTAGCAGTGGCACCGGAAATCAACTTGAATATCTTATCGCCGGATAAAGCTCCGATGGGTAACCGGCTGACCCAGTTGTTGGTATCGCCAGAATTGTCCAGTGAAGCTCTGACTTTGAAACTTGTCAGTTTCAAAGTTTGATGGGCATTTTTAAAAGTACTTTTAGGGTAAACTTGTGCAAGAAACGGAGAAATTAGGGTTTTTGAACTGGCTCTTGCAGGCAGCACAGGGAAAGTGACCGTTTGGATAGTACAGTGCGTGCAGTTCATCGGTGTGTTTTTTGAAGGGAATTTTTTTTTTTTGGTACGGTTCCTCTAGTGCAGTTTGTTATGTTCTAAAATGGCGGGAATTATCCCTTTTATTATTATTATTTATTAGACAGCACTTGAAAAATACGAGGGATGAACCCGTCAATATAAACAAAATGTGTGCTTGATTATTTATTTTTTTTATATAAAATATATTTAGGTGTTGCAAATATAATTTTTTAAAAAAATTTGCAACTCAAGTTGTAAACTTGATTGGGTAAAAAAATTAATATTATTTTAATTAAACAATAAAAAAATAATTAACAACAATATATGAACAAAAATATAATAATTATTATAACTTGAAACAAATTCTTAAAAAACCAACAATAATGATGTAACTTAATTTTCAAATTATTAAATAAAAAATAATGAATTAAGGTAAAAAAAAAACTAAAAAAATCAGTTTGAATCAACTTGAGTTAGTATGATAAACTTGTAAACCTGATAATTAGGGTCGAGTTAACTCTAGTTATCCTATCAAACTCGTGATCCAGTTCATGAGATCGAGATAACCCGATAAAAAAAAATATAATGATTATTATAACTTGAAACAAATTCTTAAAAAACCTGCAATAATGATATAACTTAATTTTCAACTTATTAAATAAAAATAATGAATTAAAGTAAAAAAAAAAACTAAAAAAATCAGTTTGAATCAATTTGAGTTAGTATGATAAACTTGTAAACTTGATAATTAGGGTCGAGTTAACTCGAGTTATCCTATCAAACTCGCGATCCAGTTCTTGAGATCGAGATAACTCAATAGAAAAGAAAATCACAAAACCTATTTAAAAAAATCAAATATCAACTCGCATTGACTTTTTAAACCTGTAACTCGACTTATTAAACCAGAATATCTAAAAAAAACCATGAAACTATATTTTCAATCAATCAAATGTTGAAGAATAAAATTAAAAAATATATATTTCAATCATACAAAACGATTCAAAGAAATTTAGCAATAAAAGAATGAAGATAAAATTGAAACACAAAATAAATTTGATTTTTCATTGTAGTGTGAAATTAAAAAGAAAAATCAATTTAACAAATGGCCCAAAAAAATAAAAAAAAATAAGGATCAAATTAGAAAAAAACCATTGATCCCAAATTAAGATTGAATGATGAAATTGAAAACAAACCAAAGTTTTACGAAAAGATCAAGAACAAAAATTAAAAATCAAAAGAATAAAAATCAAAGTAGAAATCTCTATAAATCCAAATGATAACTTTAAAACTTTACATGGCCAACACAAATTTCAAGGGGATAAAATAGAAAATAAGAGGAAAGTGTAGCTGACAACAATCCATGCCACAAGCAACCATACTCACCACCCTCATATGAAAAAAGGACACAACAACACTTTCAATGACACAACAAAAAAGGGATTTTGGCTACCAAAAGGTGCTAGATGCGCTGTCTAAAGAGTATTAGCATCTCTTACATATTGACACGTGCATAGCAAGTGCCAACAACTTTTTGTTTTTCTATTATTTTTGTATTTAGTCAAAAACCAAGTAGCCTCTAAGCTAACCTTATAATAATATTAAAAAAAATTAACCTTATAATAATATTAAAAAAAATTCGTTGTGAAAAAATAAAAAAAAATCACATTGACGCCAGTTTTATTTTTTTTGTTTTTAAGGTTATTTTAGTTATTTTACTATTTTTTTGCTTTTTATATTTGATCAAGTATCAAATTGCTTCTTAGTTCAACTGATAATAATAAAAAACCATTGTGAAAAACAAAAATTTTCATTGACATCAATTTTAATTTTTTTTTTCAAGAGCATTTTGATCATTTCATTATGCTTTTGAAAAGAAAAAAAATATATTTTCTCCCGATCAATTTAGCAATGACTAATGGACCTTCTAAAAAGACTTTAATGCTCTCATTAACTAGTTTTAAGTTTTTTAGTGGGAATTGTAAAGCCATGAAAACATTATTCCAATAACTAATGTTTTCACTCATATGCGATAACGCTTTTCAATCTTATTTTAACTTTTGTTAATTTCAATTTAAAACATTCACATGTAGTTTTATAAGAAATTATACTTTTAATTATGATTGTGAGATATATTTTGAGAATGAACTCAAAAAAATATTTAAGTTATTAGGTCATTGAATCAACATAAGTTAACTATTTTGATTAAAATAATGTTGTTTTTTCTCTCTCCTTTTTCCTTTGAAGTTGAGCTACTTAGGTTTGAACCGGGCTTAGTCAAGTTAACCAAGTCATTAAGAATCTAGTTAGATCAATTGAGTTTCATAAGGTTAATATTTTGTCGGATTCAACTAGAAACTCAATTCAAGTTAAATTATAAATTTGCATTTATCAGAACAACATGTCAATCCAAATCAAGTTTAATAAACATGTTTTTAGTTAGTGGTTTCGTATGCTTATTTTGTAATATTCTACTACATTTCATAATTATAATGTACATAAATAACTCTCATTTAGTGCAAAAACATTCACATCTAATTTTAAAAATAAGAATTATAATAAAGATAAGATTTCAATTGTAAAACAAATAAACTAGAATTATATTATATTAGATACTTGACTCGAGCTTTGTCATGGGTTAGATGTGATTTTTCAACAAAAATTTTTGTACACAGGCTTTTTCGACATGTTTTTGTAGTTAAAAGAAATTATAATTAAAAATCAAAAAGTTTATGCATATATGTAACAAATAAATTGAGAACCATGTGTGTTAATAAATGGAAAAAAAAACCATCAATGATAACTAAAAATAAAAGTAGAAATATCGTGAGACATGTGTAAATCAATATATTTAATTTGGTTATTTGCTATATGTGTAGAGCAAGACGTGAAATTTATCTGGTTGTATTTGCTAAATTTATTTATTAAAATAATTTTTTTTAATCAATCAAATAATAATAATAGAAATAAACATGCACATTAAATTGATTGAATAAAATAAAAGGGAAAACAAATATTATATTAGGTTGCACATATTTGAAATATTATCTGAAAAAAACATTTTTTATTTTAAAAAAATAAAGTCCATATATACAAAAGATAAAAAAAATTAGATGAATCTGAAAAAAATCTTCAAAAATTAAATACATACTAAAAAATTAATTATTATTTAAAAGAGACTCTCCGAACAAAATAAAAAACAAAAAGGAGTATTAATTTAAATATAAATAAATAAAAAAATTTGAAAAAAAAACATATAAGAAGAAGTATTAGTTAAAAAAAAAGATAGAAACGAAAAACAAATAAAAGAAAAGAAAAGGCTAGGCATGACAAGTTAAATCAACCCACTTGGCCTATTTAGCTAGGGCCCTTACACAAACATGCTTGCATGACTAGGCTCTTGTTATTGTCTTTGTTGCGTCTAGAGGGACAAAATGTTATCTGCCCTAAAATTTGTTTAAAAAAAAATTAGATGATGCGTCGCCTCCTGAAGTAGTCAACGCGTCATCTAGTTTTGCTTAGATTTCGACCACTGTGGTAGCTGAAAAATTAAGACTTAAGTTTTTTATTCAAAAACTCATTTTTCAAACTGTTCTTTATCCAAAACACTTATAAAACACCTTAGAAATCGTGATAAACATATTCATGACCTAAAAAACCAAAAAATTGTCCCAAAACTAAAATCAACCCATAACCAAAAATTTACCCAAGTCTATATATGTTTTTACACGAACTTTAAAGGTCAGTAAACACCTAATATAAACTCACCTCATCAAATAAAACCTTTTGACACAAATATCGACTATTTTGGTGCTTTAAATCGGTGCAACGATATTGTTCTCTCCCTACCGCCAGAAATCAGTGACCTCTTTCTCTCTTTCCTCTCTCAACTAAGGATTAAAAAATAATAAAAATGAGTTTTTATACCAAAATCAAATTGAAAAAATATTGAGGTATTGAAATTGTATAATATACGATATTTTTAAAGTTCAGGGACCAAAATGTATCTTTCCTAAAACTTCTAGCACATCACCCATGTTTGGCGTCTTTTAATTTTAGTCCTTATTCTTCCAATTAAACCTTTGACTAAAAAATCCAAATTAATTGGTCTTTCATCAGGATTAAATTGCCTAAAATAAAATTTTGAAAATCAAAATTAATTATTAAAAAATGTACATTGCCATCTACAATGTCTTGTGTGTGTGTGTGTGTGTGTGTGAATAGTGCGGCTCAACAGTACCTAGCCTACATGTTTTAGATTTTTACTAGTTATGTAACTTGCGCTCCGCCGCAGGTCAAATATTTTTATTTCTTATAAAAAAAACTGTATATACAGGTTTTTTCAATGTATTTTGTAGTTCAAAAATATTAAGTGGAAATAAAAGAAAAATTATTCATACATGTAAATCAATAAACTGAGAACTATGTATGCTAATAAATAAATAAAAAGTCATTAACAATACCTGAAAATAAAATTTGAAAAACCAAGAGATAGATGCAGATCAAAATATTTAATCTCACAAGATGGAACATTTACCTGATTACATTTGCTAAAAAAAAATTATTACAATATTTTTTTTATTCAATCAAACAATAATAAAAATAGACAAACACTTTAAATTGATTAAATAAAATAAAATAAAAAATAATATACAAAACTACACATTAATATTACTCACTCAATGGTCAAATCCAATTTAATTTATTACCAGTACAGATAGATATGTGTTTTTATACAGAACAAGTTGCCAGGCTTCAAATCGAAGGCTCAATCAAACTCTTCCTCCCAGGTTCTTCTGTCGTGCGACCATATCTTCTACTCCAACATGGATAGCACCAGTGCACAATAATTGGGTTCCACTCACAATTATTGTCACCACTTCTAGAGTACGCTGTTTATCAACATCAACATCCAATACCATGCACTGTTAGAAAGTCTTTCCCTCGTTGCTTGTAACACACACACACACACAAAGGAAAAAGAAAGACATACCAAGACTGAATCTGTCCAGCCTATGTCGATCTCTTTGCATGCGAATCTGCAATGCACATTGAGAGAAGGCTTGGTAAATTTGAATGAACCAACATGAAATAATTGAAATTCGATGTGAGTTTGAGAGTAAAAATGGAAGATTCTAAGTAAAGACAGAGTGAGAGAGCATAAGCATCAACCCCATGGATAGAAGGGTGAGTGACAATGATGCTAGAGAAGACGCATATGCTGCGTGTAAGTTTGGAGCATTCCAGAGAAAAACGTTATGAAGTCCAGTAATAGAGGAGGTGAAGCCCACAACGCCGGCAAGAAGGGAGAGAATGATGAAGAAACCTGTTGCCAAATTTCCCATCGGGAAGTATATCGGAAAGATGCGTGCTGGGATTGTCAAAATAGCCGCTGTATAGATTCACACAGGTAAAGCACGAGTGCATATCAGTCAGTAATTTCTTGAAAAATTCAATCCATAAGTGAAAATAAATATCTCTGCAAGGTATCTGATTCACCTGTTTCACGAGATCTTACAATCCCATGATTGATAGCCCATGAACCGATTACTATCATGAGAAAATACAGCCCCATATTGAGGATTAAGAGCATGAAGGCAGCAGATTTGCTTGCTCCAGAAGCCATGGCCTTGTGACGGGCTCAAAAAACAGAAGGAGAAAATTAGTCACCCTAGCTTGTTATGCTAAGAAGAGATCCGTTGTATTATTATATATGCAAGTAGTTGGTCTTATCCAGAAATTTTAATAGATAGTTGCTGGTTCTGCCAGATTGATATGTCTCTCTTTACTTCCATTATGAAATGGCGTTGTCTTGATTTTGAAGAAATGCCTTCAATTCCTTACCCTTGGTCCTTTCCATGGGCTTGCCTCATTGAACGGGAAGGAATCAACCTGAGTCTTGAAGCGGGGCTTGTCGGTCTGTTTACTGCAGGGCTTTGCTTTTGCTTGGAATAATATACTTTTCCTTTATCAGCAGATAAACAAGGAATAAAGTTTCCTTGAATCCTGTATCTACCTTCTAATATTAGTACCACCAGCTATTAGCTGCGTTCACATGTCCTTTCTTTTCTCTCGCTAGGTTGATGGAAAGTGAGCCAGACATCACTTCAACTGGAAAATATTTTTCTGCACAAATTTTCCTACACGCCCAGCAAACAAAGAAGAAGATTTTTCAGTTTCCAGCTTGAATGCTATAGCAGATACTTGTAAATGGTTCTCCGTCTCTCTTCTGGACTGTCCTATTCGTTCAATTGGTGGCATGGGAAATAATTAAGACAATTTATTATAGCATTAAGACAATTTCTAGATTATATTTGGCAGCCAGAAAGAAGCAAAATAAGAACCACCTTGCCAGGTGCGAGCTGATAATCATAGAGTTTATACGATGAGTTTACTTTTTTTTTTTCTTTTGCTATGATTTTTATAAATAAAAATCTTTTTAAATGAAATGGATCTAGCAAATATATTAGTCTTTAGATATCTAAATTTGACAATCAATCAAATCCAAGGTACTTAGACTTGACAGTCAATCGAGTCTAAGACAACATTGATTTGATAAATATATCAAACTCAAGGTATCTTGATTTGACAAGCAATCAAGTCCAAAGTAACATGGATCTAGTAAACATATCAGATTCAAATTACATAAACTTAACAGTTAGCTAAATTCAACGTAATGTGGATCTGACAAACATGTCAGATTCATAATACCTGAACTTGACAGTTAGCCAAGTCCACAGTGCTTGGACTTGGCAGGGAACCAAGTCCAAGATAAAGTGGGTTTGACAAACATACTAGATCCAATGTATTCGGACTTGATAGTTAGCTAAGTTCATGGTACCTATACTTGGTAGTCAACTGAGTCAAAAGTAATGTTGGTTTGACAAATATACCAGACCTAATGTATTTAGACTTGAAAGACAACCAAGTCCAAGATAATATGGGTCTAGCACACATGCTAGACCCAAGATAGTTCGACTTGACAATCAATCAAGTCCAAGGTACATGGACTTTGGTACGTGGGCTTGGCAATCAGTCAAATCCGAGGTATGATTTGGCAGTGTGCCAAGCCATGGCACACCTAAGGGAATGACTAACTTCCTCCCCTGGGCGTGCTGAAGGGAATGACCATCCTCCCTTGGACATGCCCATAGGAGGACCAAGAGAATGTGCATCCTCTCTTAGGCATGCTTAAGGGACCATCATCTCTTGGGCATGTTTGGGGAAATGACCATCCTTTCTTAGGCACGCCCAATGGAATGATCATTTTTCTTTGGGCATGACGTCTTCTCCCTTGGGCACACCAAAAAAAATGACCAGCCTTACTTAGGATCACTTAAAGAACGAACCCACCTCCCTTGGTTGTAGCCTGGGGAAGTGCTCAATTTTCATGGGCTCAACTACATTTGATATCTTGGATCTTAATCTCCTTATACCTTTTAAATGTATAAAAGTTCTCTAAGAACCCATCATATTTTTATCAAATATTAATATAGATGTAAAGGATATTTATTTTTTATTGAATGCTATAAGAGTAAAATTACATTTCAGACTCTTCTTGTCACAAAATGATAAAACTCATGGGTTATATATACATTATGAGATCTTTAAAATAAAAGGTTCAGAATCTTCATTCTCTATTGTATGCATATTTTCAAAGCATCTCTCTAGAATATTATTGTATTTTCTCTCTCTTAAAAGATGTTTAGTTAATCATTGAAGAGTTTCTACCTCCCATAAAAAAACCCTTTTGCAGGTACTAGTTATAAGTCATATTGGCTTACAAAACACCAAATACAAGTTATCAATCTTCCTAGCTAAGAAGAATACATGAGATTATTAGAATTAATAGATTAATCAATTATCCAACTTGAAAGCCCTATTCCTAGGCTCAGATTTTTGAAACATCATCTGTATCATATCTAAATATGATATTAGATAATTCCACACGAGTCCAAGGAAATAAATCAAGAACTCAATTTGATAGTGCCTGATAAAGTCTGCCCATAATTTTCAATTAGCTGCAGGGAAAGGTTCAAAACGTCGATGGTTTGAGCATCAAAACAAATTACTCGTTACTTGAAACTAATCATGAAGATCCTTTTCATCCACGGGATGTCTTCAATCTAAGAGGCCATTTTACAATCTTGGGCATGAATACTTGTTCATCAGGAACTTTATTTACAAGGATCTGTCCAGAAGAAATAAGAGAGAAGTTTCCCATGCGCAGGCCAACTAGATCCAAGTGTTGCTCCCTGAGTCTCTTCAGGTTATCTTCGACCAACAAATATCAGACATTCATAGACAGCTTCTGAGCAGCAAGAGCTTCAGCCTCAAGTGTTGGTTCGTACAAAATTGTAGTCTCAGCCAGTAGCGCAGTCACGACATAAGGGTCCATGTTTGAGGCTGGACGTCTATCCTCCAAGTAACCTAATAGCGAAACGAAAATAAAAGGCAAAATCAGGAAATTGATCAACAATGCAGATGTTGATTTCAGGACAGATCCAAAGTGAAGAACAATAACATTGTAAAAAATAGGAAATAACTCGTATAGTTGGGGAAGCTACCGATTCCAACACATTTATTTTAATCTATCCAAAAGACTTTCAGGAAAATGGTCACAACATCACAGGATTTGCAACACTTGTGGACAATGTTTATTCTTACTTGAAGGGAACGCCATGTAAAGTCTCATGCTTTTGTGAAAATATTTCTAATTAACAAGACATTTAAATTGATTGAAGCCAAATTGCTCTATATATATATATATATATACATGGATGATCCATTGGTCTTGTTGTGATGCCAAATATGACTAGAGGTTTAAAACTAATTCACTTAAAGCACCAATCACTTTGAAAAGAGTCTTTGTAAAATTAGCTTACTCAGTACCTTTTCCTTGCTTCTCAGTTTCACGTCCCACCCGGATGGAACAGCCACGATTAGCCACTCCCTGCACATTAACAATTGAAAACCTGTTAACAATTTATGGCAAAGAAAAACTCCCTTCTGATTTATGTGTTTTCAGTTCATTGGAATTTCATATATCTTAAGAGCATACCCAGGAAAATGTGTCAATGCTTGCTGTTTCATGCTTTCCTGTCAACCTTCTCTCATTTCCTTCACCATAAGCACTAATGTGTTCCTTATGGCGAAGTGACAGATTTAAGATTGCCTTCTTTATTGCTTCATAGCCTCCTTCCTCCCTCATGGTCTTTGTGCTGTCAGACATAGCAATATATATATCACTCAGTATTCTCTTACATTTCGTGTGCCTTGGTACTATAAAAGCATTAATTTTCAAGGTAAAATGATAATGCTGTTACCTGTAATTGGTGTGGCATCCAGCACCATTCCAATCACCCTACCAACACAGAGAATATATGCATTCATAATATTCAAGAGAACTATAAACTGTTTTCTGAAAATCAGAATAAAGCTAAATGAGAATATGTATTAATACCTCTATTGGTTTTGGA
The DNA here is from genome assembly GCF_951802175.1 of Populus nigra. NCBI lineage: Eukaryota > Viridiplantae > Streptophyta > Magnoliopsida > Malpighiales > Salicaceae > Populus > Populus nigra. The sequence goes on along the minus strand of NC_084861.1, from coordinate 2,364,086 downwards.
TCGAGTGAGAGCACGACACCAGCTTGTTCAGTGATTCTCTGTCAGAACAGAGGATGAGAAAAAAAGAAATCATTTTGATGCTAAAACAAACTCAAATCCTCCCCCATAACCATCTTCAGTTTTACCCATCTCCAATTTAGGGTATTCCAAAACTTGCCAGCTGATAAATTATAGATACCTTAAAGTGCAGCACGAAACTAATTGAAGGAAGAAGAGGGCAAGTTTATGAAGAAAACAAGGGCAAATCTTTGACAAGGATACTGATAGAATAAGAAAAGTGACTGGAGCTTAGGGAGAGATGTTTTTCAATACACCAACTTTCTCCTTAGAGTTTCTTTCTTTCGTTCAAATTTTTAATACAAAGGTGAATTACCTCTAGAATGTATCTTGAAATCCAGATATGATCTCCAGCATCAATGCCCACACTAGGACCCACCTGATATTCCCACTGCATAACAACAAAATATTCATGTAGTGATTAAAGAAAGCTACACTGTTAGCTACATTATTGAGTTGTGCATGATATGAAAATGCTAAAGGCAAGAGGCAAGAGGCAAACCTGGCCTGGCATAACCTCCCCATTGGTGCCGCTCACATTAATTCCAGCATATAAACAAGCCTTATAATGTGCATCAGATATGTCACGACCAAACGATTTATCAGCGCCAGCTCCACAATAATAAGGACCCTGAAATAGACAGAAATCACCATTGTATATTAAAATCCCATGTCTTATATTGTTATGTCAAAAATAAAACTGGAATTTTTTACAAGCAGACTATTACCTGAGGACCAGGATAACCTCCAACAGGCCAGCCCAAAGGCCACTTTACATTTGTTTGAAGCAAGGTGTACTCTTGCTCTATCCCAAACCTATGTTAAGAGATCACAGAGGATTAGCACATCTAATCCTAACCACATATTTATCACAAAGTACATGAACTCTACTTCAAAGCCTGCGCATGTTGATTTGTTAAAAGGAAAAAAACTAACAGAAGACTGACGTGTTGAAACAAGTATGGAAGTAAAACCAAGACAGCTTTAAGAAGACATACCATGGAACTTCATCTACAACCTTCTTGTTGCTGAAAATCTCAGCAGCCCGATGGCGTTTGTTTGTAGGGATGGGCTCACCTTGTGGAGTGTATGTATCACACATAACCTTTGTAGAATGGACAAGACAATGTCAATGGAGTGATTTATGCAGTTCAATTTCCCTAAGAATTCAATTCATCAGAACCATAACTGGTTACTTTTCTTAGATAACACTCACCAAGATGTTGTTTCCTCCACGGAATGGGTCCTTGAAAATTGCCTGGGGACTGGGATAAGGTGTTAAGTCAATACTATTGCTTGATAATAGAAAGAAATGCAGAATGCTATCAGATTTTTCATGAGATCTTACTATAGAATGACCTCGCTATCCTCTCCTGGTGCTTGTCCAGTACTTGATCCATCATAGTTCCACTTGGGAAGCTCAGATGGATGTTCTATAGGCTTTGAAATTGTCTGTAGACATCAACCGATAGCAACGAAAAAAGAAAGGGCATGAGAAAATCTAATCCTTAAATGAAAAGGCATGCAATTTATTTCACCAAGTAATATCACCAACGTCTTATTACCCTTGACTTGCTACGAAGATCAATGCCAGATCCTCCAATCCTGTATCAAAATGAATAGTATCATAAGTGATCCCAAGTCTACTCATTGAGATGCCGAAAGATCAATGCCATAACCTTACTGATGCAACTAGCTTAAAATTTACTATTCCAAGTGAACTCAAACTCAATCCAGAAAACACAATATCATAGCTATTCGAACTGATCAAATTAGATTAGCATAGACGATAGTACCAGATGTACTCAGCAATGAAATTGTTAGTGTACGGAGTAAGATCTAAATTTAGAAGATCCTCCATCCTATTGATAGTGCCGTTCTCAGACTTGACGGCGAACACTCTAAATTTAGCAGAGCTTTTAGCTGTTCCTTTCTTGTTCTGCTTCAAAACTAGAGAACTCCACATCTTTGCAGTCATGGGACTTGCGGGTGCTGAGTTCTTTGCTATTCTCATCTGCCATTGTGAAGAAGGCGCCAGAATCTGTGCCATATTCACCTATTCCTCCCTGGAAAATTAGAACAAATATTCTGACCAAGATTTCAAAACTTGACAAACGGGAAATTATAAACACAGTAGTCTAGCCAACCATGTCAACTGTAGACAGGCAAATTATATTAGCAAAAGTCAAAACCAAAAGATGAAAGTGGATCAACCTCATAATTGATCAAGAAACAAACTTACTCTTCTAGCTACAGAGATGAACTTTAAAATGAATCTGAGTTATTTCTGGACCCTCCTATCAAATTTCCAGTTTGGTTATAACAAATGCCAAAACTTAAAAGATTTCAATTCTCACTTCCAAAATGGTCGAACAAATGTTCCTTCACTTAATTTCTGACATGCTGCAATATAGTCACTACAGTCAGCTATAAAACAACATAATTTAAAGAAGGGGGAGATCAGTTTTCAAGAATTCAATATAAAACAATGTTTCCCCTCCGAAAGGAAAGAGAAATCTAAAGTAGGGAACTTCGTATTGGACGGCCATAGTGATAGTCCACTGGTTAATAGGTTGGCTTATTCTCTTACCAATACCATTCCTCATGTGTGGACCAGATCATTCAGTGGCATAAAGTTCATAAAGGGCTCTATTCTTTAAATGACCAAAAGAACCCCCACGAACCCCATGCTTGCTGGTAGCAATCTAGCCAAGATTTTACTGTAGCGCAGGAATCTAATACCATCATGACAGCTTTGAAATGGAAAACAGGTTTTAGAAGATGAAGCTCTCTCAAAAATTAATCTCAAGATTGATCAAACTATGAATGATACACTCAAACTTGTAAGAAGTTTAGTAACAGAACCTAAGGTTGCTTTCATTGTCTCAAATATCAAGAACTTGGTAGATATGAGGAAAACGTGCCAGATATATGCTCTTTGCCTACTATCCAAAGTCTAATTTAGGTCATCATACAAAGCTACCATTGTCAAGGAAACCCATAAAAAGAGCTGGCAGAGAAGTAAACAAGGTTCTTAATTACCTGGGAACTGCCTGAAAATGGCTGGAAGAGAGACTGGAATGTGGGTTGTGCAGCAGACAGAAGTTGCCTTAGCAGAGAGAGGGAAGGGAGAGGGGGGACTGTGTATGGTGCAGAAGTATATATTAGTGTAACATTAAACTAAAGGCTTTAATGATCAAAACAAAAAGGTCTCTTGGCTTTTCCCAAGCAGATAGGGGCGAGCTATGAGTGGCGGAAAATAGGTTTTGGTCTCTTTGACGACACCAAGAGAAGCTCTGGACTACATAAAAATTATTAGAGATAAGGTTCTTTCGATCTCAAGGTTTTCAGCTCTCTATTTCTACCTCAAGCTAGCACTGACAGAAGCTGGGAGCTGAATTAAATTATATTGTGTATTGCATGCAAGATTAAGGTATATGCTCCTAAAACACGTGGGAAAATGCTCTACACCAGACTTAGTTGAAATTATTTGTTTTCCCCCCCTCCAAGAAAAAATGAGATGTGTTTGGTTGCGGGAGTAATTTGGTGTTTTTCCATGACAAATTGGTGATTAAGGTGTTGTACAGTGGTCTATACATCTTTTTCACGTTTTCGAAATAGTAAGTTAATTATATTACTCTTGAATTTAAAAAAAAAATTTAAATTGTTGATAAGGATATTTTTGTCTTTTTGTTATTTGAAAGGACATCTTTACTCCTGGGTCAAGAAAAAATAAAACAAGTGCTCAGGGGCTTTTTATTTCTTTCAAATAGTTTTTTTTAAGTTAATTTCGTAACCATGGCCGGCAATTTGATCATTTTCTCTTGATTAATTAATATTTAAATTAAAAAGTTGAAGGTGCGTGCATGCTTTTCAGTGGTCAAACATGCCCTATCATCATCATATCATGTGTGTTTTTTCTTTTTTTTTGCGCAATGCATGTCAATAAAATAATTTGTTGTGATGAGTTTTTTTTTCTCTTTTTTTTTTCCCAGATAATTACAAGTGGGTTCTTTTTATTTTTTGGTATTTCAATTTCTGACTTAATTCTTTTAATTTTTATTTTTTATTTTTGACCATTTTTAAATAATTATCTTTTTATATACTCTATTTTTAAAAATAAATATTACATTATATTTTTTATTTTATTTTATTTAGTAAATTTTATGTGTTTCTATTTTTATTATCATTTTATTGAATAAAAAAATAATTCTAATAAATAAATTTAGTAAATATAATTAGATAAATATCTCAAGTTGCGGGATTAAATATCTTAATTTACATATGTTTATTCATTTTTTTAATTATCTTAATTTTTTATTTTTTATTATTATTTTAATTGTAATGTCTTCCCTCAATTCACTCCATTTATGTTGGTTCATGAGGTTTTTTTATCGCGGAATTTTTAATGTGAATTTTAATTTTTTTTTTATTGAAATTTATTTATTTATTTATTTTTAATATTTTGTATAATTATAATGTAATGATATTTAAAATAAATTTTAAAAAATAAATAAAAATTATATTAAAATAAAAATTATTTTAACTGCAAAAATAACCAATGATAACGGTGAAAGACTGCATGGACTTTTTTTTTCCCACCGACCCTATATCTGTAATTACATGGAAGCATGGAATTGTGACCACGGCGATGTTGACAGCCTACCTACACTTCAAATTCCAAGCAGGCGTCGTCGTTTTAACTCGATGCATCAACAAACACAACCTACTACAAAACTATGAATGGTAGGCATGAGCTGTTACCGGAAAAACTGTGGAAGGAGATTCCGATTCCCCACCCACCCTCTTTGTTTCCGAAGATCCTCAGCCTTCACATTACGGTGATGCCATCAAACTTGCTGCTTACGATAAATATTAAGAGATGGTTAAATTTAGTAAATATAAATAGAAATATTGATGTAATTTTTTTATGAGTTTATTACGGTGATATTTGCTGACTGAATTTTTCATCATTAAATCTATCCGTAAACACCAATATGAATATTCTCACGGTATATACTAAGGTAATTGCAATGAAACTAAGGAATAAAAAAAATCAAATAGTATGATGATATGTAAGTTTTACAAACGATGTTACCAATGAAATTAACCCGACGGTAAAACTCATCCGTGAATATGCCAACGGAAAACTTCTATCTGTATATACCGATGACATTATAGAGGGTATTATAGTGGGATTCAAGAAGGAAAATCGTATGGTGACATTACATTTCTACCAACATAATTGTCAACAGCGTTACCATCAGAATTATTTCATCGATCATTTTGTCGGTAATATTTAATTTATATCTTGGCGTTCGACCCTCCTCTCCCCCTCTCTCATTTCTCCTTCTTTCTTATGCAATTTTTTCTATAAACAGTCACTCCCTCAATCTCAACACAATTCAACCTCCCACAACAAATCTGGCCACCACAATACTTGGTTTGTCAACAGCCGTGTTCTTATTCAAATTTTATTAAGGATTCTCCACCTTAAGTAAGCAAATCTACCCATTTTTTATTTGAACATAATTTTAAAATGTTAAATTTTTTGCATATTTTTATAGTATATGTATTTTGATTAGGAGTTTGAATACAATAAATACATATTGTCATCATTATTTTATACAGGTTTGATAAAAGTAATTGATGATCGTTCATGGAAGTATCAAGATTCACCCCAAGGGTTTTGGAGGATGAATTATTGTAATGAGATTCAGGGTTTTATTAATTACGCAATATCTAATCCAAGAAATATTAGTGGAGACGGTATTCGATGTCCATACAAGAGGTATAAAAATAAAAAGTTTATCGATCTAGATGTTGTAGCAATGCATCTTCTACAAAAAAAAGTTCATGGGAAAATACTTGTATTGGCATGCACACAGAGAACCATATGTTCCTCACAATACCATGGTAGAAAAGATGGTTGAGTCAACTTCTAATGTTAACAACATGCATAAAGTTGTAGATAATAATTGTAACAGCCTAACTTCTTCAAAGCCAAAATCATTATGTGAATATATAAATTCATTTCAATCATTAGCAAGGCATAACCCACATAGGGTAAATCAACATCCCATAAAAAGTGACAATACATCTTCTCACAACGATATTTAAGGTTTATCATAACAGAATTCATCTCTCAGTATAGTGCAATACTCATATGATTTCCGAATATAATATTCTCATAAAAGAGAATATCACATACATACAATCACCACCTCATGTATACAAAATTGTACTTTCGCATCCGTATTTCATTACAAATTTTGATACAAGTCCTTACAAAAATACCGAATGGCAAATGTTCAACTAGTTCATTTTTTTTTTTCAAATACATAACACCTAAAACATATTATTACATAGCACTTTTCAAAGTATGTGAACCCATTCAACGAGCTTTCCTACACACCTTGATTGTGTGATGTCCCTATTACAAAAACAACATGGATACAAGAATTTTAATTAATTTAAACATGATAATAAACAACTAGAGGAACATTATCGTTACTTTTCATTATTAACTTAAAATGGATACATTCCTTCTTTTACTTCTCATATGCATTGTGCAATCCTTATTATTTCGTTAAGTGTATTATTCTCACTCATACGCTCTAACTTCTCTATAGGAGTTATGGAGCTGAAGTTTAAACATCGGTTAGGATTAATTACTTCACTTTAACTCGGTCATCCATTTTGGATGTTTTTAGCCGTAGCTAATCGTAACATCCAAACTTGGTCATCCATCTTGGATTTCATTAACAAAACTAATCACAAAATCAAACTCGTCATCTCTTACGAATATCATTAACTGAAGCCAATCATCATAATCAACTCGGTCATCCATTTAGGATATCATTTGCTAAAGCTAATTGTCATATTTAACTCAACCATCCTTCTATAATGCCATTAACCAAGACTAATCATCAACGCAACCTGGCCATCCATCTAGGATGTCATAAGCTGAAACTAATGATCAACACAACTCGACCATCAATCTAGGATGCCATTAGCTGAAGCAACTCATCAAACATAATCCGGCCATCCATCTCGGATGACATAGTTAGTTTGACATTCATCAACAACTCCATCAACATTTTATAGTTGTTTTGACATTCATCAACAACTCAATCAACATTTCATAGTCGGTTTAACATTCATCAACAACTCAATCAACATTTCATAGTTAGTTTAACATTCGTCAACAACTTAATCAACATTTCATTGTCGTTTTGATAATCTTCAACAACTCAATCAACATTTCATAGTCACTTTAACATTCATCAACAACTCAATAACATATCATCCATAACAAAATCATTTCAGAACATTAACATTATACAAGAAAAAGGTATAAACCACCAACCTGCTCCTCCCGTGGGGTATCCTTGTTCAATCGCAAGTCCGATCCCGGTAGCACTACCTAACACATTAATAATCACAAGTCAACACATTTTTATTTGGAAATCTTATAACTCGTCACCATACATATTCCAAAAATACACATGTTCGCATTCAAGTGTTCCACATATTACATAATTATACCGTGAAATCATTACAAGCATTTAAGTCATTTATGACATGGAAATCTATTATAGAAAATCGGCAGCAAAACTGATTTGTTGGTGACACAGGATTCGACAGTGAAAACTAATTTGTAGGAGACACAGAATTCAGCAGCGAAATTCGGCAACAAAAACTGATTCGCTAGCGACTCAAGATTCGGTAGTGAAAACCAATTTGTTGGTGACTCAGAATTTGACAGAAAAATTCGACAGCAAAATTCATTGGGGACACAAAATTCGACAACAAAAATTGATTCGCTGGCCATAGAGGATTCGACAATGAAAACTGATTTGCTGGTGACACAGAATTCGACAGAAATTGCCAGTGCATATATGCTACTGCTAACTCAAAAATAGTTGATGAAAACTGAGTCATTGCCGACCCAAAAATTGTCAACACAACACATGTCTACAGCTGACGCTAAAATCATCAGCGCGCACAGGCTATTACTGAGTTGCTATTAATCCAGAATCATCAATGCAACACACATCTACGATTGATAATGAAATCGTTAGTGCACATAGGCTACTACTGACTCAAAAATCATTGACAAAATTGAGTCACTGCTGATCTAGAAATCATCAACACAACACATGCCGTTGTCGATTCAGAAATCAAAAGTGGCAATGGAGTCATTTCTGATTTTACTCTTTCCCTCGACTAAGCATAAAGTTTACGTTAGTTTCCCCATTTCATAACTCACCCCTAACCGAGTTTGAACATATACAGAAATCAATTGCATTCAAAGTTTTATCACAAAACCATCAACAATACATAGCCAATTCTCAGCATACATCTCCTTCCAAAGAATCCCTTAATCATCACTTTAAGTTCTTTATGGTATTATCCAAAGTTCATCAACACCATTAGTAGCAATTCAATAACACGTAACAAGCTCTACATACTATTTCACGTCAATCTAAGGATATTTGCCTATTTTTTGCTAAAGCATATTTGCCTCTTTCCTTTAATCTTTTGCATGCATTCCATCAAATCTGACACAATAATATTCCTAATAACATGTCATGTTCATACATATAACCATTTGATTCCTAAATAAACAAGTTCATCCATTAAACACACAAATTCAAGGCATTAACATGGAGTGATTTTAGTTTTAGCTTCCACATGCTTCTAAGGTTCAAATGACAATACAATTCTATACATAAACATCTTTCTAACATATTTTCATTTAATTTCTTTAATCACATATGCAGAAGTCTTGTCATTAGCATAACCATTGGTTTTGTTTTGGTTCCAGCATGATCTAATACTCTAACATGGTCGCAATCCATGCATTTCATCATAGGAAATTCGTATTTTGTCCAGCCTTCAATATGGTCAACCCTCCCCTAGATTCACACCTTCAAAATTGTTCATGATTATTTATGTGTGTAAGAGACCATATAATGACAAGCTAACTTTAGTTGATTAAAGAGCCCATGTCCATCATTTTATTTCAAAGTTCACTCTCATGTCATGATTCTATCTTTATGAAAATCCCTCTCAGAAGGAAAAAGGACAGAAAGAGAGAGAAGCAGAATCTAGAATTTCTAGTCATGTTGTGAACAATTTTTGAACTTTAAAGCATAAAACATACCAAATAACTTGTCTTTGAACCGCATTGCCAGAGTGCTTTCCTACTGATTTACCCATTGTTTGCCAAATTAGACCTACCAAGGTTAATGCTAAAGAAATTACGGATTGGAACAATTACGTGTAAATAAAGTAAACTCAACTGTACAAAAAAGATAATTAATGACAAGAAAGAAAGAAATCTAATAGTTTTATTGCAAACAAAAAGTTACATGGAATAAGAAACTAGTTTCATGCCACTAAAAGGAATCACTCCAATATTATAATCACACCAAATAACAAAAAGGTTTTTATTACAACATATCCTACTGGAACTACTAATCTTCTATATATGGTTTCTTGGAATAACACTTATTAAATAATTAGACTCCTGACTGCTAATAACTAACAGATAAGGATAACATCAGTTATTACTGCCACTTGGATGATAATCCAATAAGATTGACATCAATTATTGGATATCAACTGCCCTATCTTTCCAACATAAATGGTTAGAACTTTAGCCTACACAGAGTACTTCAATCCATTGGAATCTGATTCATCAAAATCCTTAGCTTTATCACCCCTATTTATATTGTTAGATTCAGTCAATTCCTTCTACTTCAGGTGCTCCTATCTTAATCACCAGAATTTGAATCAATTTCTCCACTCCTCAAACAACTTGCCTTAAGCAAGTAATGTTGAATATAATCTTGAAGCAATTTAGGATTAAGAAGATGAACTTCACCTTCATGTAACTATACTGCCTTCGAATAGGGTTTGGATGCCCATTGTACCAAAAACTTGATATAACTCCCCCTCTTAGTAGGTACATACTAATATGCCAATATAGAATCTACAATTTCAAGAGTGGATGAAATCTGAGGAATAATTGAAGGAGGATCCTTTAGTTCATAAATAGAGGTAGAACCATGATAAGCTGTGAAATCTTCCATATTGAAATTGAACTAAATTAAAACTATATTGGTAAACCAACCAAATAAGAATTAGTTCTTAATTTCTTGAGAATCTTGAATGGACCACCCCTTCTAGCATATAACTTGTTATATATTTCAGTAGGAAACCTCTCAAGTCTTAATCTTATTAACACTAGATCACCTTCTTCAAATTATATATCCTTTCTGTGATGGTTTGCCTGAGCAATATACTTAACAACTTATTCTTCCATTTTACACCTAACATTCTCATGTAAAGAAGACATAAATGCTATAAAATTCAATCCTGCCTCACTAACCTTCTGAGGTAAAGGTAAGGAAGTAACATTTGTAAGTACCTTGGGATGTAAACCATACATCAATTTAAATAGCATACATCATATTGTTCTGTTGATAGTGTTGTTGAATGTAAATTCAGGTTGGGGCAGAATTAAGTCCCAACTTTCACCATAATCATTAGTTAAACATCTAAGCAGATTATCAAGACTCGTGTTGGTGACTTCGGTTTAACTGTCGATCTATGGGTGAAAGGCACTAGAGAAAATAAGTTTAGTGCATAATTTAGCCTATAGTGTCTTCCAAAAGTAACTGACAAATTTGACATCTCTGTCAGAAACAACAGAAAGTGAAAGGTTATGAGTCACACAATTTCTTTTAAAAATATAAAAGCAATATGGGAAGCATTAAAATTCTTTTTGCAAGAAATAAAATAAGTTATTTTGAAAAATTAATCCACCACCACCATGATAGAATCATTGCCTCAAACTGTTCTTGGAAGTCTCAATACAAAATCCATGCTCAATTTAAGCCACAACCTCTATGGAATAGGTAAGGGAGTTAAAGACCAGTATTGTGTTTGTTACCCTTGTTCAATTGATAAATTATATACCTGCTCACAATGGTGTTGACATATTTTCTCATATTTGACTAAAAAACGATCAACAACCAAAGAAAATGTTTTGTTTTGCCCAAAATAACCTATTATTCCCCCCTATGCAATTCTTGAATAATAAACTCCCGAAATAAACCACTAGGAATACAAATATACCCACCTTTAGTTAAGAAACCATCTATAATGGCATAATCTGTTACTAGAATAAAAGGATTATTGTGTAAGGAACTCCATGTCTTTTAAAAATCTGAATTTCTATTAGAGCCATAATGGTGCTTAAAGCTTGAAAAAATTGATGATAAAATATGGCTAAACTATGAAAACTTTTGACCTTAAAAAAAGATTGCGATTCTGGCCATTCCAAAATTGCTCGAACCTTCTCTGGATCAGTTTCGACTACTTGTTAAGATTTAATAAATCCCAAAAAATTCACCTTGGATAGAAAGAAAAAGCATTTGCTGAGATTTGCATAGAATTTCTCTTATCGCAAGACTTGCAAAATCTGCTCCAAATGTTCTAGATGTTCTTCCATAATTTGACTGAAAACAAATATGTCATCTAAAAACATGATAACACACTTGCCTAGAAAGGCTTCAATGTCTGAATCATTACTCTCATGAACGTGTTTGGTGCATTTATTAAACCAAAGGGCGTTACCAGTCACTCGTACAATCCGTCTTTCATCTTAAAAGATATTTTCCATTCATCTCCAAATCATATATGAATTTGATGGTAACCACTCCTTAAATCTAGTTTAGAGAAGATTTTGGCACCCCTTAACTAATTAAACTTGTCGCCCAGCCATGGAATTGGAAAACAATACTTGATTGTAATCTTATTCACTACCTTACTATGAATGCACATCCTCCAACTCCCATCTTTTTTGGCATGAGAAGGGTTGCTTCAGCATAGGGACTTAAGCTTTATCTGATGAACCCTTTGTTTACAAGCTCATATACTTTTCGTTGTAATTCTTTGTGTTTTGTGAGGCTCATTCGATAATGTGGAAGTTTTGGAAATGAAGAACTTAGAACCAAATCAATTTAATGTTGTATACCATGTAGGGGTGGTAGTTGGAAAGGGATTTTTTTGGGAAAATATCTTCAAATTATTGTAGTAAATGTTGAAGCGCTGCTAGCAAAACTTCAATTATTGGTTGCCTTTTCTTATCTATAGCCTTACAAACCAGTATGAACACAACTGGATTATCAAGTAGTGTTCTTTGAAACCCTTGAAGTGATAGTATCATGGTTGAATTCTATTGAAACTCTTTAATAGGAAGAGGCTTTGAAATTAACTTTTCCTTTTTGCATGTTAAGGAATAAGTATTTTCATGCCTATTATAATTCATCTTTATGTCAAATAGCCATGATCGACCTAAGAGTAAATGACATACTTTTATGGGGAGTACATCACACCAAACTTCATCTTTAAAATGGTTGTCCAAAGAAAATGGTATCAAACAACAATGTTGGAACATAATAGGATGTTTGTCAATGATCCAACTAACATTGTATGGGGGCTTGATGCTTCTCTTTTTGCGATTTCATGTTCTCCATTGCTTTGGTAGAGATGATATTAAATTTAATATCATTATCAATAATTACATTAAGTGTCTTACCCTTGTGTGAAAGATGTCAGTCCTCTTCCAATCATCTTCCACTTGTGTCATGGAATTAGTTCGACTAGATACCTTCTTGTGAACCATATAAATAGGTAGATTAATTGTTTGCACTCCTTCCTCTTCAATCTCTTCAATATCTTTTTCCACGGTGTCTTGATCTTTATTTGATGATTCTAGTGCTACTTCAAGATTCAATTCAGAGGCATGCATAATCTTTTTTCTTTGTTATAGGGCACACTTCTGCAAAATGCCCATATCCCATACACTTATAACATTATGGTCCTACAGAACCCATATTTTCTTTATTTTGATCTCCATAGGAGGCTGCAATTTTAACAGTGTTTATGTTGCTTTTTATATTGTTTTGCATTGGTGATGGTCTACTCATTCCATGTCAATCTCTCACGGCTTTGTTTCTTTGGAGTGCTTGTTGCTAGGGGTGAGTAAAAAAACCGAGAAAACTGGGAAAAAAATAATTGAAAAAATAGAACCTTGAAAAAAACCGATAAAAATTTTGAAAAAACCAATCGGTTCGGTTCGGTTTCGGTTTTATAAGCCTTAAACCAAAAAAACGAACCGAACTGAACCCAAACCAAATAAAACTGGAAAAAAAACCGAGCCAAACCGGTTTGAACCGGTTTTTGTCCTAAAAAACAGAACCAAACCAAACTGAAACCAGTCGGTTTAAACCAATTTCGGTTCGGTTTTGGTTTTTTTTAAAATTGGTTTGGTTATTTTTTTTATATAAAAACTGAACCGAACCAAAAATAACCACCCCTACTTATTACTTTTATGATTACAAAGCTAATTGAGAGGCTTCATCCACTGTGAATAGTCTGTCATTGAACATGTCCTTTTTTATCTCCCCTCGTAAACCTTTTACATAATAAGCAAAGATTTGTTGATCAGTTTCCTCACTATTAGATCCTGGAACTTTTCAGTAAAAATCAACTAGCATGCTCATCCCTTGAGTCCAACGAAGCATATCTTGATACACCATCTATTCATAATTGACTAGCAAATTTTTTATCTCTAAACAAGCTTTCATTTCTGCCCAGTCTTGTATGGATGGTTGGCTTATAAGCCTTGGTAGTTTTTCCACACTTCCCCACCATGAACGAGCAGCCTCTTTTAACTTTAGTTTAACAAATCTGGCCCTCTTATTTTAAAGCACTGAAAACTATTCAAAGTAGTCCTCTAGAAACACCAACCAATCATGAAAAACATCATGATCAAACTTTCCATTAAAATCAGATACTTCTACTTTCATTTGTTTAGTGAGTTTATTCATAACCTTCTCATTTTCCCTGTTTCTACCTCCACCCAAATGTTCTCCCATTTCCTCTTCACCTACACCCACATCTCCCTACTAATTCTGTCTCAGTCCACCCCTGCTATTATATCCAGTAACACTTCTCTGTGACATCCAAACAACCAACAATAGTTCCCAAGGTATGAGTAACAAGTTCCATTTGTTGTTGAAACTGGTAAAACATTAAGGTAGGGTCATTTAGTGGAAGTGTTTGTTGTGTAGAGTTCAAGTTGGGTTGGGAAAGACCATGATCCTGCAATCCCTGGTTTATAGGATTGTCCACTGCAAGTACCAAGCATAAAAAGAATAATGGATTCGAAACATGCTCTGATATCAATTAACGCCAAAGACATTATGGATTGAAACAATTACATGTAAACAAAGTAAACTCAGTTCAACACTCAGTTGTACAGAAAAGATAATTAATTGACAGGAAAGAAATAAATATGATAGTTTTATTGCAAACAAAGAGTTCCAGGAATAAAAAACAAGGAGGCTCATACCACTCAACAAAATCACTCCAATATTGGAATCACACTAAATAACAAATAGGTTTTCATTACAACATTTTCTACAGGAACTACTAATCTTCTATATATAGTTTTACAAATAACCCTAAATAATTAGACTCCTGCTAATAACTAACAGATAAGAAAAACATCAGTTAATACTACCACTTGAATGATAATCCAATAAAATTGACATAAATTATTGGATATCTTTCCAACATAAATGGCTGGAACTTTAGCCTACACAGAGTACGAATTTGATTCAGCAAACTCCTTAGCCTTATCACCCCTATACACGTTGTTAGATTCAGTCAACTCCTTCTGCCTAATTCTGCTCTGGATGCTCCAGTCTTGATCACTAGAATTTGCATCATAGATCTAATGCTGTTGATACCATCAGCTCTCGGGACCTGCCAAACAAAGCTCACAATTGATTATAAATGTCTCTCTAATATTCCACCTTTAAGGAGAACAAAAGAAAAGGTGTGATAATGCTCTAAAGCAGATTCTAGAAATCAAAAACCAAATTAAACAATGAAGTCATCAGGAAATTTACCGATTCATGTGCATAAAAAGGCAGAAACTCATTATCCTATCGCTGCAGACTGTAGTGCCCTCTCCTTTTCATAAGAAGTTGTTACCATTTCCTCAATTTCTTTGCTTATATTCTTTGAAAGCATACAAATTTTGAATGCTATACAACAGGGATGCCACACAGTAACATGCCACACAAAATAGAAGTAACTAGAGCTCCAGCTCTGAATTCTAGCTTAAATTTCAGCTTTAAAGGCTTGCAAGCAGCAGGCATCGAATTTGACAGCAACCAAGGAACAGCATGAGGTTTAACAGATAAGAAAACCTTCTTGAATCTTGACTTGTTAACCTCCTATAGTCAGTTTTGGATCCATGACAGCACAAAAATCTCTCTTTTTGCAGTTTTCGTTCAATCCTTACCAAGTAATAGAATTACCACAGGTGCTGAATACAGCCCAAACACTTCTTTGTATCAAGAGCACTAGAACAGTATCAGAGATTAAATAAGTTAGGGAAGAATTATTGAGATGCGAATTCACATGACAAGATGAAATTATTGACAAGAATTCTTGAGAGAATTTACATGACGACCACACAATCACAAGGGGAAAGGGGTTCTTCTTGAACTTGACTTAATCTCTTCACACATGAGAAGTATCTCACCAGGACACAGTAATTGAGATACAGAAGTGGGAATCTGTATTCTGTAAAGCAACATGGTCTCGATCATCAAACTTCAAAAAGAATTCAAGAGGCTAAAATAAAATAGAAAAGGAAACCCCAATCAACAGAATCAGATGTCATCATTAAATCATCAATCTTCGTAACTTAAACAAGCCAAGAGATCAAGATCGAAGGAGAAGTGTAGAGAATTGGCAGAGGTTGTTTTCTTTCAAGTTCGACAAAAGTAGTCCCCAAAATAAACCCTTAAGAGTACTTAAACATGAAAATTTATCAGAAACAACCAACAACAACAATAAACCTTTACCACTTTTATTACAGAATCTAATAACTGATCACTTTTTACTACATGTACAGTAGAACCTACAGCATGACCTAGAGCCAAGAAATGTCACCATATGAAGAGGAAATAGTAGATTGTACTGTTCTTAAGGTGGAAAATTGGGTAACAATAACTTACATGAGTTATAGCAGCCTAACTGTTTTGAGGAAAGACCACCACAGCACTGCTGGGCTGAAAATGATATTTCTATTGAAATTCCCATTTTGAGAACCTCATCACAGAAACACAGTATAATTGTTCCATCTGATACCAGATCCATTAGCATGCTTACTGCGGATGAATACATAGAGATCTGCTATCAACCATTTCGTTGAGATCTTGTACAACACATGATGTGCAGTTTTTGAGAAGAAATCCTTTGAGAACAATGTTATAACATCTTAATCAATGGGCACTGTAAGAATGAAATATCAAGAGTCTATTTGGTCGCACATTTCAGCAAAGAGAGTTATTGCTTCATGGATCCTTCTACTCTTACAATGGCCATTGATCAAGATGTTATGACTATGAAAGCCAGAAGCGCAACCTTGGTTGACCATTATATTTTAACTAAATACACTGTTTCTTCCACATAATCCACCCTAATAACCAGCCAAATTTCACCATGGATGGGCTAGGTTCAAGCCAACCATCTTGACTGAATGATATAAAGTCATCTAAAACAGTTGTGATTGGTATTACCACCAGACACACCGTTTTTTTATAGCAAAAAAAAAAAAAAACAATTAAATCTAATGCTAGATGCAGAAGCAGTGCAAGTTAGGGTATGAGAATTTGGAACTGGAAGATTGAGCAGTAAAAATAAAAACAGGAAAGTTTGCAATACTCATTTGTTGTTGAAGGTGAAAAGCGGCTGCAGAAGCCCTAAAAAGGCTTTTCGCCCAATCATCTCATCTACAAAGGTCGCTCTCATTGTTTCTCTCCAGATCACTGCAATCTGCTCCATCTTGAGTATCTCGTTTTTAAACAGAAAAAAGGATGCCCTCCCCATGGGCCCCGTGAGTTCATGACGAAACCAAAACCTAAAAGGCCCAAAAAGGCTCTCAACTCTCAAGTTCACCAGCGTCCCAGATCAATACCAGAACTATATGTTATTTCACGCAGGTCCCAGAATCTAAAACTGGACAATTACCTTCTCTACTAAAAGATCTGGGGTTTGTGATGGTGCTTCACTACCTCCCATTCAAACAGGTGTCTTTTTATTTTACTCCCGAAGATCAAACAGGTGTCCTTTTCTTTTAATCCCCCGGATCAGGAAATAATCCCAGCAATTCATCAAACCAAAATCAAAACTACTTATTAATAAAAGCATGAAAAAAATTAAAACTTAATTATAAGAAAACCCATAAATCAAATTAAACTAAAATCCCCAGATAAAGAAAGAGTGTTTTTGTTTTAATCCCAGATCATGCAATAATCACAGCAATTTATCGAACTCAAAATCAAAACTACTCACTAGTAAAAGCATGAAACAAATTAAAACCCAATTAACCAAGTCACCAAACATGAAAAACCCACGAATCAAATTAGATTGAAAGAAAATACAAAAAACAATTATTAAATCATACCCATATCCTCTTATTTCATCTGCTCAAGAATCCCCATAGATTCAATCATTTGACAGACACCATGGACAAAATTCAAAGAGTCCAAGAGAATGACACTATCAAAACACACACCCAACAAATAAGCTTAAAACAAATCATAATTACACAACTAATAAAAAAGTGGGTGTTATTGCAAATCCAATAGAGAAGCTTAGATCATCTCCAAACTAGAAAAATAAAAAAAAATAAAAAGAACTGAGTTCTATTAGTCGTGAGACAGAAAGAGTGTATTTTTATTTATGCTAGAGAGAGAAATATATAGAGAGAAGGGGAGAATGGGATTTATCATATAAATAAGAACACAATCTCTTTTTATTCTCTGCGTTATCTTCACTTCTCTCTCTCTCTAGCGTAAATAATAATAAATAAAAAATTGAACATGATTATTCATTTAAATTGGAAATTTTGGTTTTAAAATTTTTTAAATAAATTTTTTATATGATTTTATTACATTTACTATTTTTTTTAGATTTCAATTGCATATATTATTTTAAACTTATTTGACAATCATTAAATGTATTTTTACGTAGCATACCTTCACTATATGTTAATAAAGAAATTGAATTTATTCAAAAAATATATTTTTCTTATTGTTTTAAATTGCTTAATTTTTAACAAGTTTTTATTTTAATCATTTTTGCTTTTTATTATAAAATTTTGCTTCTAATAAAAAAAAACATTATGTTTTTTTAAAATATTAAAAAAGCTTTTTGATGATATTATCAATTGTTTTATATATAATCATGTATTAGTATGATACATGTAATTTTAATAATAATTTGCTTATTAATATTGAACAACAACAATCAAATATATGTGTGTGTGTATAATTCCTTTTGTTTCTTATCAAATTAAGAATCTATGATTAAAAAAAAAGTCATATTTTTGTTGAAAAAATATATTAATACAAAAATGAGGAATTATACTAGAATTTCTCTGAATGAAGTTTAAATTATTTATTTTCTAACAAAAAAAACAATTTTATTCTTGGATAATTAAATAAAAAATTAAAAGAGTTTCCTACTATATATGAGATTAAATATCTTAATAGCATTAAATATTTTAATAGCATTTTTATATCAACTTTTCAACTTAATATTTGATTTTTATAAACATACTCGGTATTTAATTTGAATCAACATATTTGTTAGAATTTACTAAAACATATAATATAGTTCTCAATTTATTTTATTTAGTGTATATATCAACTTATTAGTTTGCAATTCAATTTTTTTCTTATGAAATAAAAAATCATGAACAATACTAGCATTTTTTGTGTTGAAAAACAATTTGATTCATCACACAACGAAATGGGAGCACCATAACTAATATGGTACTGATTGGTGAATCTTCATCTAAGGTTTTAGTGTTTAATGTGCTATATGATATAACTTGATTGTCGATTCAAGATAAGGCTTGAGTTACTAATTAGGGGATTGAGCTTAATTATTTTAAAAAAAACCAAATAACATTATTTTAACTTATGTTTTATAAAAAAAATCAACGAATTAGAAATCAAGTTTTAACCAGGTTAATCTGAGTTAACTAAGTCAGTGAGTCATCACATGTTTTTGATCAGGTCAATTAAATATTTTCCTTTTTCTAATTTTATTTTTTTTAACTCAAGGTGTCTAGGTCAAACCATCTAGATAGTATTGGTTTTACAACTATAATAATATATGTTTTTTGTAAATTATAAAGTTAATGGGCATAGGTTGAAAAAAACATATATAGCATTAAAGCCCTACTTGAAGTAGTTTATTTACAGTTAATATCCTAATGTTTAAGTAGAAAAGAAATTATTTTAATTTATAAATCATTAAAAAATCTCATTTAATAATTTAAGATTTTAATTAATATAATTATTTAACATAATTTTAATTAATTGAACGGTTAAATAATATAAAGTAGTGGTAGCAAATTTCAAATTTAAAAAACTTTTACACGAATGGTTTTATATATTCAGCTTTTCATTGAATTAAATCCTAAATGTAATGTTTATTTACATTTCAAATATCTCCAAAGCAAATGTAATATAAAATAAAACATCAACACTTTACTCATAGGATTTAATTTAAAATCTGGGCAATTCAATGAAAATAATTTAATAACAGTAGAGGAAACAACACTCAATGAAACTTTTTTTTTTTTAACAATGAAATTTCATTAATAAAAAAAAAATTACAAAGCCATTGAATATAAGGTAAAATCCAATAAAAAGAGATTGAATATAGTGACTACAAAAAAAAAAGTTCAATATAAACAAATAACATATAGAAAAATAACCAATTTGCTTTAAAAAACAATTCTTGAAACGACATTTTTTTAATTAGACTCCGATAAATTTAAATTAACTCATATAATATAATCTGTAACCTGGATTTTGGAAGTTGGATTTAATAACTTTGAAAATAACCACATTAGGTTTTTTTTTCTATTTATTTGGTTAAGGAACAACCTTAATTAGTCTTTACTTGTGTCTACGGTAAAACATATAAAATAATTTCAAGCGTGGTTGTAGTTGCTTTTCGAAATACTTTTTATTTATAGATATATTAAAATAATATTTTTTTATTTTTTAAAAATCATTTTGATATCAGCGCATCAAAATGATATAAAAATACCGAAAATATATTAATTTAAAGCAAATAAAAAAATTCAATTTTTTTCAAAAACGCTTATAAAACACAAAAATAAATAGGTAAGCCGGCATGGATATTTGGTTGATGTATGATGGTTCGCTCCTTCATCCTGAACAAATTGGGCAATTATCATTCAAACTAACCAAAAACAAATAAAATGAATTAACACGGTAGCAAAATTTTTTAGTAAAATAGTATATTTTTAGGTATTATGGTTTTTAACTGTGATATTTAATTAAATATAGTGGTTTTCAACTGCGATAAAATTTTAATTGATGTCGCATTTCACAGCCATGACATCAATTAAATTCAGAATTAACAAGTTATCTGATTTTTAATGGTCAGTTAAACTAGTCAACCAGTTTATAAAAAAAAAATCATAAAACTATCAAAATCGACAGCCGGAGTAACAATTACATGGCTACTTAAAGGAAAACGGCCTTTGAAAATTCCGATAGAAATTTAAGTGCGATCCAAAGGTCGGATAAAATATTATGTCTTTTTTTAGCCATCGTTATAGTCTAGTGTGACCAAACATTTTTTTGAGCTTAAATGTGTCTCATTGATCCAAAAATATATTTGTTAAACTATCCACGTAATTTATTTGGAACAAATCCACATCTAGGTACGACATACTCATATTTAACCGCTCAAAATCATCTGTTATCGCAAAACTGACTGCATCATTGATACTCATAAAACATATTCAGAATAAAAAGTCTATAAAAACAAGCTTTCTGTATGAAACAGTCAACCAGTTCATATAATTGGACCAACCGGTCGACTGATTAAGCTAAAAAATTGACAATAAGACTACATGTTAAGTTATCATACTTTAAAAGCGCAACATATTTAAATGTTATTTATTTTTAAGCACAACAAAATAGTTGTTATATTTCAGAATAGTAATATTTATTAAATATCTCATTTTAAAAGCATAATAAGATAAAAGTATGTTATTTTTTTAAAATAATATTATTTTGTCAAAACTTTTATTTTACCATGCTAATTATTTTTTTTTAAAATCCGTTTCTTGTTCTCCAATTATCCAACCCAATCAATGCTGCTGTTGCTAAGGAATGGTGGTTGGCGATGATGACATTTTATTTTGCACTTTTGGGTCCATTTGAGAAGGGGTCGTACAGAGAAATACCATTAATATGGAATTTTATGGCTGAGATTTAGGTCTGTGGCTGTGTGCTGTCTTGTGGCCACAGTTTAATGTGGGTCTTTTTATAGTTCGGTTTGGTTTAAACTATAAAAACCAATTGGATCTATTAACTTAAATTTTAAAAAATTCAAATTGAACTAAACTGAAATCCGGTTCAAACCGAACCAGTTCAATTCAGTTAAATTTAGTTTTTTAGCTTTAAAACTGGGAAACCTAATCATCAAATTAATAGGTTTTTTTGAATTTTTTTTTAATGGGCTTACATTAAATTGAACCTTTAAATTTTCTTGTTGGGCTAAATTTATAGGCTTTTTAATCAAAACTCTTTAAAAATTTCTAATTTGGTTTAGTTTGTTAATTGATATTTTTTTGAAATGCTTATAGTAACAATAAATTTGAAATGCTTCACATCTTGCTATCTTTAATATGCAAAAATAGAGGCTATGAAAATTCAAATCAATGCAATATGCAAGATGCATGATCAAATTTGGGCACCTCAAATTAAAAGAGGTGTTCACACTAAAAAAGTTTACATTAGCAAACAAATACATTAGCAACCAGTAATAAATTATCATAAACATCCAGCATAATTTGAAGAAGAAAAATCCAGCACCAACACTACAGCTGCATCCAAAACTTCTAGCAACAACAAAAGCTAAAAGATCCAGCAAGGATAATACTATAAAGAAACACTAGCAAATTAGCAACATATTAGAGTTCGACTATTAAAAAAATTAATAGTGCAAAATTTTAAAATGAATTAACAAGGTAAAGTAAATTAATTATCTAAAACAAATATATTTCAGGATTGCACCAACATCATCAATATAACCTACAAACAATCAGTGGAGATTCTTAAACTGTCACCAAATTTTACAAAAACATAAATTAAAATGTTAGATTAAACATATGTAAATAAATGATATTATAAAATAACTACATTTAAATTTATAAAAGAAATTACCTAACTCAATTATCTCAGAATTTTCAATATAATCCATGAAGGTTTTGATGTTGATTATCCATCTGAAATTACAAAAACAACAACATGAATCTTAAAGTTAAAGTTAAAGTTAAGTAGCTAACACATTCAATTGCAAAAGCAAGAAAAAAACCCATTATTCTGCCCAATTGTCCACTATTATGCCAGTTAATGCAAAAGGAAGAAAAAAACCTTCTAGTGAATCAAGCAGAAGTTGAGCATCATGTTAGGTTCATATAATTACACTGTAATGGACCAATGGTTTATAGCAGATCATAATGGACCAATGGTTCATATAGTTACACTGTAATGGACCAATTGATCAGTTTTACTCGATTTATTCAACATCAAATATTTCCATGGAAAAGGTTTTGCAAAAACACATAATAATTTTAACTGAACAGAGCAATCAATATCTAAAAATTTAACAAATCATGAAGCTAACAAAATCAGCATTAAACTTGAACTTATTATAAATCTAACATAACACCCGACAACCATGTTTTCATATTGCAGCCAACTTTGTAACCTATCTATTGTCCCACTACATCAGTCATCAACCATACTGCTAAAATTGATAGTTGAACAAGCTTCTACAAACTCAATGATTTTATTAAAACAGTTTATCCATAAAACAACAATAAAATCTTGCCCATAAAACAGTCTATCAATTCAAGGCAAATAAAAAACACTGGCAATCAAGATAAAACGGATTGATAGGATGTTTTTCGGAGTATATGTAGCCATGCCAAAATAACTTCTATAAGGAAAAGAAAACAAATTTAACCCTAGAGTTGTAAGTTGAAAAGAATAATGTTTGCCCAGATTTAAAATAGAAATGCATATCTTGATCACCATATAAGACAAACTAGAAGGAATGCAATCATAGATGGGTCCACAAGCATCTATCTCAGGAGAAAAACAATAACCAACTACCACAGCTCACATTAAGTAAAGCATGGAGAGAGAAGGAAAAATGAGACGAGATCTGATGACAATCTAGGGAGAATACACATCCAAAATGATCAGATCAACAGTAAACAAAAATCGACAAAAGGCATGACTGAAACAAGAGAAAGGAGAGAGGGCAGGGGAGAGGGGGGGCGAACCTGAAGAAAGATGCAAAAAACCTAGCTGCAAGAGGATAGAAAAGGAGAAGTAGAGGTCAGCGAGGAAGTAGTGATAGGAAGGGCAAAGAAGCATGAAAGTTTGAAACAGATGTTACTTTACCTTGTCGTGTTTTCTCTAATGGAGGAGCCCTCTCCTTCTGCTACAAGTATGAATTTTTTGTTCGGGTAGAGAAGAGAGAAATGCAGGGGGCAGAGACGTAGAGTGGTTGAAAATTGAAATGGAAAGGAAGGCGAAAACTAGTCTCTGCTGGGCGGCGGCTTTTCGATGTAATGTTATTACTAGGGTTAGGTTAATTGTAAAGTGTAGACTATAGTATTTATAGGTCTTTTATTTTATGGTTGGTCGGTTCGGTTCACCGGTTTCTGTTGTCAAACCAAAACCGAATCAAACCGGCAAGATTTTATGGTTTTAAAAATTGGTTTAATTGGTTTTCCATCTCGGTTTGGTTTTCTCGGTTAATTTTTCATCGGTTTTTTTAGTTTTCTCGGTTAATCGGTTTTTTTGAACACTCTTAGTTTAATGTGTGTTGATATCACTGTGTAGGGTAATTTTTCAAACATTTTTAATTGGAAATAAATAACAATAATTTTTTTATTTTTATTTTTAATATATTAAAATTATTTAAAAAACATCAATTTAATATTTTTTAAGATGAAAAGCCATTTGAAAATAACTTTAAAAAGCAGAAGCTACCACATTATAAAATGAACATAGTCAGAATTTGACTTGGTTTAAACTCGGTGGGTTGGTTGGATCAAATTTGTGAGTTGATGGTCTACCTATTTTTTTTTAATTGAAACAAAGTTATTTCAGGGTTCTTAAAATTTGAAACGCATCGCTTTAATAAATAAAATAAATCCAATTTAAAATGAAATTTTGCTCGAGCTAAGCCTGACTAGTCCCCAAGTTAACAGGTCATCAGATTAGCCTTCATGATACTTGGGTGCCAAAAAACATGGTTTAATCCAGACTTGTTAGTTACTCTACTAATTGAGGGGTGGGAAAGAAAGCATGTGTATTGGTTGGTTTAAATTTAAGGAAGAAAAAAAATTCTATAATGACAATAGAGAAAATGACACTCATTAAAACTCTTTTTTTTTTTTAATTTTGAACAACAATGAAATCTCATTAATCAAAAAACAATATTATATATATATATATATATAGTATAAAGTAAAATTCAATACAAAAGAGATTGAACATAATGTCTCTGATTTTTTTTAATAAAAAAGTCAATATAAACAAATAACATAGAGAGAAATAACCAAATTCCGGAGACCTAAGTCTAAAATGTGGTGAAACCACTTTGTTGTCCAAGTCCAGCGGGTAGGGCACATCCTACAAATTATTTCAGGAAATTAAACTAGCAAACGTTAAAGCAAGGGTAAGGATATAACTTACCTTAGTTTTTTTTTTTTTTTACCTTTTTGTGATGCGAAGGAAATAACCATTTTAGTTTGATTTTTGAAAAATTCATAAAAATACTTTACATAAAAATTTAGTTTTTTTTATGGTTGGGTTGGTGATCTCGACCAACATGATTCAGCTTATAAAATAAATTTAATGAGAAATGTAGAATTCTCTAATGTTTAAGTTAGTATATATATATACATATCTGAATTTTAAGATTTTTTATATAAAAAAAATTATATTATTAATGAAGAAATTAACATGAATTAACGCTCAAGCTAGGACTAACCATAATTTTTTTTTTTTTTTTTTTTTTTTTTTTTTTTTTTTGATTATCGTGGGTGTCCGGGCCAGCTTGCGCGCACCTCGACTAATCCCACGGGCCCTGAAGTTAACGACCATGTAAGCCTCCAGTGGCCATCATATGAGCAGCCATAGGGTTTGAACCTGAGACCTAAGAGGGAGCAAACCCCTTAGTCCCAAGCTCTTACCACTAGGCCACCACCTAGATGGTTAGGACTAACCATAATTGCTTGTTATGTTGGTTGATGTGTGATGAAATAATTTTGTGTTATACATATTATTAGTGAAAAATGTTGGTAATTGTTCTTGAGAAAAAAAAATTATATATATATATATATATATATGCAATTATGCATAAAAAAATTACGCGGGCAGCCCATAAAAACCCAAAAAAAACTACATAAAATGACATGCCAGTCAGGATTGAATAGACTGCGACATAGTGTTAAGACGAGAAAAGTGAAGAAGAAGGGTGCCCTATCTACGACTAGCAAGTGCCTAAATAAGGTTGGCCAATGCAAAATCTGCTAGGGGATAAAACGAGGCGGTGGTTGTTTGAGAGTTAGCTCCTCCTTCTTGCTCTCCAATTATCCAACCCAGTCACCGCTGCCGTTGCTAGGGGATGGTGGTTGGCGACGATGACATTTTATTTTGCCCTCTTGGGACCATTGGACAGGGGCCGTGCAGAGAGATGCACATGCTAAACTACCATCAGCCTGGAATTTTATGGCTGAGATTTAGGTCAGTGGCTATGCTATCCTGTGGCCACAATTTAACCCCTATTTTATAAGATGCAAAGATGCAATCCAGGTCACCGGGTGATTCAGTTAATTTATATATCAATAGGTGAATTTAATTTATTTTTTAATGTAAAAATGATGTCGTTTGATGGTTTTTAAAACATGAAACAATGTTATTTTAGTAATAAAAACAATCTAGTTCAAAAAATAACCTAATCGAGACTAAACTCTGAAATGCTTAGTCATCAAGTTGATGTGTGTATGTGTGTGTGTGTGTATATATATATATATATAAAACAATCTTAAATATGTCACTATGCCATCAGGAACGCTTTCTGCTTATTAATTCACAATATTTAAAAGATATGGAAAAAATATTATTCCTCAAGTCATTGGAGACACACACTCGCGGGCATTGTGGATTCAATATGTTCATGAGTTTTTTTTTCGTTTTTTTTATAATTTTGTCCTTTAAGGACCTAATTGATGAGTAATTTAGCTAAAATTATTAAAGAATGAAAAAATAAAATATACAGGACCAAAGTGAAAATGGAGGAGATGAGTGGCTTTTTAAACTTTTCAGAAAAATATTCAATTTAATCCTCATGCTTTCCAAATTATAAAAACTAGATCCCTCCAACTTTCAAAATTTTAAAAAAATCAATTTTGATCCAAAACTTCATTTTTTTTTTATTTCTAGTTCCTAGTTCGAAAGAGAAAAGAGAAAGTCGCTAGATTCCAGCAGTAGAAAGAGTAAATCATCATTGACATTGATTTCGGCCACCAAGACAGTCAATCTTGGTTTCAACAGGTTTCATTTGGAAAGCGAGTTTTTAATTTCACCTTTAAATTGCCTAAAAAAACAAATTTTAGCTTGAGAAGATTTTTATTTTTGATTTTTTTGAGGTCATGAATGAGTTATTAATGTATTTAAGATGTTTTCTAAGTATTTTTAGTCAAATATAAGTTAAAAATGGGTTTTTAGAGAAAAAAAAACACTCCTCAATTTTCTGGCCACCATGGTAGTCAAAACATAAAGAGGAACAGGTGACACGTCGCCTGCTTATTTTTTTTCTTTAAAAAAAATAGGGTAAATAACATGTCATCCGTTTCTTAAAAAAAAATTAAGTCAATCTAGATATGTGGCCTTGAGCTTTTTAAAACCCAAGCACACGAGGCCACTCGGGCTAGCCCCGCGTGCCTAAATCTTTTTTAGGTCCATTGATTTTTTGTGTGTTTCTAGTTTTTTTTCCTTTATTTTTTTTATTGAATTTTTTTGCTGGCCTTTTTTTTAAAAAAAACAAAGTTTTAAAAAGTTTTATGATGTTTTTAATATAATATTATCTAATTTAGTGTGTGGCTTTTAAAAAAATTCTTAATTTAATGTATATTTACCCTTAATTTTTTTTTTAAAAAATCATTTCATTGTTTGTTTGTTTTTTTAAGTTTTGTTTTTATTTGGCTTAAAAAAATCTCTTTGTTGTCAAACTTAAAAAAAATTAGAGCTATTTTTTTTATTTCAGTCCCACAAATCACTCCTATTTCTTTGTTAAGAAGAAAAATTGGTGTTTGATAAAAAAAAAAAAAAAATTCTCGTACGCTTGTGCGTATAATTAAATGAAACTGGGAAGCAAGGGAAGGGTACTGAAACAGGCCAGTAAGCTAATTTCACGAAGACTCTTTTCAAAGTGAATTAGTTTTACACCTCTAGTCATATTTGCTTCACAGCAAGACCAATGGATCATCCATTTTTATATATAAATAGAGCAATTTGGCTTCAATCAATTTAAATGAGGCCACAATTATCATAAACATCCTGTTCCCCTTGATAGGCCTGCTGCGCCTGGGAAACTTTTCTCTTATTTCTTCTGGACAGATCCTTGTAAATAAAGTTCCTGATGCGGACGTGTATTCGTGCCCAAGATTGTAAAATGGCCCCTTGGATTGAAGACATCCCGTGGATGAAAAGGGTCTTCATGATCAGTTTCAAGTAACGAGTAATTTGTTTTGATGCTCAAACCATCCACGTTTTGAACCTTTCCCTGCGGCTGATCGGAGATTATGGGCAGCTTTATCTGGCACTGTCAAATTGAGTTCTTGATTTATTTCCTGTGGGGGAAGTACCAAATATCTCATTTCTATGCGCTGATAAGATCTATGATTATCAGCACCTACCCGATAAGTTGGTTCTTATTTTGCTTCTTTTCGGCTGCCTGAAATTGTCCTAATGCTATGATAAATCTTGTCTAAATTCTTTCCCATGCCTTCAATTGAACACCTGCGTGTGCAGAAGAGAGATGGAGAACCATTTATACGTATCTGCTATAGCAGTCAAGCTGGAAGTATGAAAAATCTTCTTCTTCTTTGTTTGCTGGGCGTGTAGGAAAATATGCGCAGAAAAATTAATTTTGTCCAGTTAAAGTGATGCCTGGCGACTCCCTTCCATCAATCTAACACTATTATATTTACTAGTTTTATCTAAATAAATTTTTATTGGTATTTATAATCATAATCTATCAATATATATACTACAGATGAACTCACGGACAAAAAATGTTAATTGAAAAAACTCTCGTATGTAATTTATGGTTTGTCGATAATTAATATATTAATAGATTTACATACGGACAAAGCATGCTAAAAGAAATCTACCCGCTTTATTTTGTTGATATCTCCATAACATATCACTGATAGAAAACTCATATGTAATGCCATTGATGTTTTTATTTGTCTATTGATATATCCATAAATAAATATAATATATCATCGGCATAATATCACTTGTAATTTCATCGTTAAGTTAACAGCAGTAGTGATATTTGCAGCAATTCTTTTTCAATTCTCTCTGAAATATACCGAAAGAGTTGTTCCGTCAATAATCTCGTTAGTAATATTTTAAAAATATATATTTTTAAAAAATATATTGAATAGAAGTAAAAAAATAATTAAAATCAATTATTTATTACAAATTTAAACATTTGTACGTTCAAATATAATAAATCTGAAATAAAGGCAGCGCTGGAGGAGGAGGTTGGTTGTTGCTGAATTGTAGGGCCAATTAAGAGTCGCACATGTACTACTCATCTGTGATCTCATCTTCATTACTGATTGGTAGAGTTCTTCATAATCAGCAGTGAATCGTTCATGTTTTCATTAAGATGGGTCGTCCAAATTTGTACTCGTTAGTCTAATATCACTGCAAACTTCGGAGTTCTAGTGTTTGGAATCGATTATGAGCATCCAATGGTCAAAACACAACTGGTCGTCCACAAGTTCTCGGTCATAGTGTTAGAGAGTCCATACACTCGATTTTAATTATAGTCTATAAGATAAAAATTTTATCAGATAAATATATTTATAAAAAAACAACTAATAAAAAAATGGATGTAAGAAAAAACATTCCTACCATCTCCTTCACAAGCGAAACAGATGGAACAAAGCCGCCGGTGTGCATGGTAATGGGACCATGAACACGCCGATTCTGATTTTCCATACTTGACTATGACCATTACGTGAAACACGCAGACATCATGTGCTAAATGTATTCCACTCATACAACCATGTACGGCAGTCTGAAATCCTTCCACACCACCATATCATTCCAGGTTGGAAGCTTTCTTTCTTATGCATATTTTTTGGCTTTTTTTTTGCTCCTCATACCAAAATCACACAACCTGTATGGTACAAATTAATTATCTATTAGTAAATAAAAAATAAAATCTTTATATTTGAAATAAAAAAATTATCCTAAATTGAATCTTACCTAATTGCAGCATGATTCTCCCAAACCTTTCTCGCAACATTATTATCAGCTCTCTCACATTCAAATTTTCCCTTGAATTAACCAAATTAACATAAGAAAATATTTAAGTTATTATTAACATTGAACCTTGTAAAACATATATCGACTTGCGGTTTCCATTCAAGATTCCATTCAAGATGTTTGGAAACCTGACTCCATTGAAACAATGAGATTCCCATTAACAATTTAAAAGCTGGTTTTATTGTTCTTACAGCCTCAATGTTTGTAAAACTAAAATTTCATTCATTAAATGAAATTATTTTTTTGATAAATTATTAAACATGCCATTGTGAAAGCAAAACAAACTTATATACAAAGGTCGTCCTTCCACTGAGCCTCGTACTTGCAGGTAAATGGATCCCGTTGTGAAGAGGACCCCCTCGACATTGTGGCATCACACTCGATGAGCCTGCGTCATAAGTCGATGTTTGTGCCTCAAGTGCCTATTCTTGGTCAGCACCTAATGACTCGTGGTCGTCAGCATCGATGTTAAAAGAACCAGCAGTGATTCTGTCCTCATGACATGTAATAGACTTTCCTCTAGACATCTACACAAATTAATAGATAAAAAAAATTAACAATTCATATTTTAAAAAAAAATTGGCAACGTCCCTTATATGAGAGACCACTCACAAGTCGATTGATTTTATTCAATTTCTTCTAACAATCTAGCATAATTCAATTTCATATAACATTTTCATTTTTTACGTGATAATATTTTTAACCATGAATTTACATTTTTTCAAAATTTAAAAAAAATCAAAATAATAATTAAAATTAATCCTACATATTTAATTGAAATTGAACAATAGATTTGAAAAAAATCAACTAAAATTCAACAAAATAATGAAAAAATTATTCCAATAACAACTAAAATTCAACACATTTATTAATTCATAAAATTGTTAAGAACACAAAATTGAATAAAAATGAAGAAAAAAAAACAAAAATAATGCAAAACAAAAAACACATAAAAAAGGAAGAAAAATGAATGAAAAATTATTACCTTAATGACATGCTTAATTTCGACTAATAATTAAAACAAAAGAGATTGTTAATAAACCCAAAAAAATAAAAACAAGAAGAAAAATGAAAAAAGACATCATACTTGAGAATGAGAAGAGTAGTAAATGTTTGATTTCCGTTAAGAAGAAAAGGGAGAAGAGAAGATAAAGAGAGAGAAATGACTTTGAAAGAGAAAAAGGTGAAGCCTCGTCTAATCTGATTCTTGTCTTTTAATTTAATTTTACCAACAAAATTACCGACGGTGATTTTATATGTAAATATTACCGATGACTTTTCATTCTATCGGTGATGCTGTTGGAGAAAAAGTGAACAATCAAAAGAATCTTAATTATTAGCGCATTGAGAAGTGAATAGCTTTCATAGTCACTGAAATATACAGACGAATACATTCTGTCAGTATACCTGTATGTAATGAACACCATAAATAGTGTCAAAAAGAAAGGGAACAGTTCTCATAATCATTGAAATATACCGATAGACATATTTTATTTGTATACTTGTATGAAATGCACAATTTTTCGGTATTTCCATCGGTGTAAAACATTTTTTCATGCCAAATTGTATTTTTATTTCCTATCTATTCATCATGCAAATACTTAAATTTATAACTGCACACGCAACACAATAACTCCAGTGCACGTCATAATAATAAGATAAATATTTTCTTGTCATTCAATAATAAATAAACATCATTGTCTTGAAGTAAACTTCATCCATAAATTTTATATTATAGTTTATGACATTACACATTTGTGTTGTGCAAATTAATCATAATTATCTTCTACTTCGTCAATTGACTTGTCCTTATCTCCATTGCAATCTTCTACATTGATTTTGTTTCTATCATCTTCATTGACTTGTATATGTCCACTGACATCATTCAACTCCTCAGCATCAACATCAATAAAAATATTATATTTCTAACAAATATCTTCCCCTCACAATATGTTTTTCATACGAGTCATTTTAGGATGAGAAAATATTGACAAGTTCTCACACGAAGGCACTTCCCCACCATCATCATACCTTGGAATGTGGTTGATTCTCATTCTCAATTGAAGCTCAAAATAGTATGAGATAAATGTTAAAAGTCTCTTTAATAATATAGGCCTCACATATCGAAGTTTCAATATGTGTCGTATTTTTTTAATTTTCTCTCAATGTTGAACAAGTACCTTCATGGAATTAAATGAATGTTTTAAAATATGCAAAGAAAGACAATAAAAATTTAATTATAATGCATATATAATCCTTAATCCCTCGAATAGATATGTTCATCTATAATAGACCAGGCCTCCAACTTTTACCTCAAATGGTAAATGTAAGGATAGATGCTCTACTGAGTCGAGAAACGATAGAGGGAATATTATCTCAAGTTTGCATATTGTCTAAACAATATTCTTTTCAAGCCTTTTCATGTGTTGTGCCTGCAACTTGTTGGAGCATATATCTCTAAAGAAGTGATTGATCTCCATAAGTGTATCTCAAATCCTCTTTAACAATAAATCCTGATAAGCTAATGGAATGAGTGTTTTCATAAACACATGATAATCATGACTTTTCATTTCATACAATCTGCAATCCTTCTAATTCACCAACCTTGATATATTCGAGGCATATCCATCAGAAAACACAGATTTTTAAGCCATTGGTAAACACGTAATTGTGCATTATTGTCTAAGATGAAGCTGGCTTTGAGATTTGTGACATGTGACCTAATATGAACTAACTCCATATTTTATGGTAACAAAATAAAGCTATATCCATTCTAACCTTGATGTTTTCATTTGTCTTCCCCTTCACTTCCATAACCGTGTTGAAAATGTTCTCAAACATGTTTCTTTTTATATGCATGACATCAATGTTATGATAGAGGAAATTGGTTTTTCAATAAGAAAGTTCCTAGAAAATACTTTGCATTACCCAATTATGGGTCAAACCAAAACCATAAAACTTTTTTTATTGGATTGAAAACCAAACACAATGTCATTTTACTCTGACATCATGTCATACAATTCTTCACCCCAAAGAAGCGGTAATGCAACATCCCTTTCAACTCTGCCAATAAAAAAGTATTTTTTATTCTTTCGGAACATGTGATCTACTAGCAAAAATCATCGATGACAGTAAAAAAAAGATGATTTATTGTCGTTTGTTAGTGTGAATGCCTTGTTATTTTTTTATAAATTATGAACATGCTAGTTTTTCATGTGTGCTTCAACCAAAAACCATTTCATAAGCTAGAAAATTATTGATAGTCCACATTAAAGTTGTCTTCATCAGAAAATTCTGTTTTCTCGATGCATCATATGTCAAAGCCCTCGATGACCGTTACTGTTTCAACTCATCAATCAATAGTCGAAGACAAACATCTATATTTCAACCCAGACTATTAAAACCTAGTATGACCATAAATAAAAACATGAACTCTAGCCTCATACACATTCATAGTGGTAAGTTGTACACCGTGAGTATAACCAGCTAATATGAATAAGAAACATCAAATAATCCGAATGGATTGAATCTGTCAGTACATAACCCAGGACGCACATTCCTTGATTCTGCTGAAAACTAATAATGTACATTGTTAAAGTGTTTCCATGCATCACCATTAGAATGGTGCACCATCACTTCATCCACAGCATCATGTGATTGGTGTCATGTCATGTGCTCAGCAGTCTTTGATGACATGAATAACCTCTGTAGTCTAGGTGTGATTGAGAGGTATCTAAGTTTTTTGTATGCAACAATAGTCCTTCCCTACCAATCATGGGTTTATAATGAGAATGCCTATATGTTTTATACTCGGTCAACTTTTTATTTTCAATGTAGTACAACATGTAGAAGTTTGGACACATATCATTTTTTTAGTATCCTAGACCGAGAGGTTTTATCATGGACTTAGCAATATAGAAGTTCTCTTTCAGTATGTTCCTTTCATATAAAATGCTTCTCACCCGTTCAACAATTCTTTCATAACCAGCCTCACTCAACCCATGATCTGACTTGATGGTGAACACCTGTACAATGACCAATAATTTATTATGATTTGTGAAACCATCCAACAATGGTTCTTTAGAATCTTTTAAAAGATAAAAAAACTTGGTTGTGTCTGCATTAGGTTCTACGTTTGGACATTGACCGACATAACCCTGAATCATTCTCATCGCATCCATAATCATATTCCTAAAGGATTACTATTGTCATCTACAACTCCATACACGTTATTAGAACTAGAAGTTGACCTAATTCTTCTTTCTACCATATTATCGTGAGGAACATATGGTTCTTCATGTGCATACCAACACAAGTATTTCTCAATAAACCTTTTTTGTAGAAAATGCATTATTACAACATCTGGATTGATAAACTTTTTATTTTTACATCTCTTACATAGACATCTAATACTCATTTCACTAATATTTCTCGAATTAGATAGTGCGTAATTAATAAAATCATGAACCTCATTATCATAATCCATCCTCCATAACCCTTGGGGTGAATCTCTATACATTCATGAACTAAATATATTTGCAAAAATATTGATTTAGCTCAAGTTTATTCAATATATTTTAATAGTACTCTTAATTCATTATCAATTATCTACATAAATTTAAATTTCTACAAATTTACTAAAGATTTAAACTCGAAAATAAAATTGACAAAATATAAAGTGGACTAATTAAATAAGTCATTATTTAGTTCATCATAAAACACCTAAGTCAAAAATTCGACATAAGTTTCAACAGTTTACAAATAAATACAATTTTAGAAAATCTAAAACAAACCCTAACATATAAAAATCATAAATCCATACAATAAATTTGTACGATAAAAAACTATAAAACAAGTAAACACCTAAATAAAATATATATACTACAAAAATATGTAAAAAAATAAGTTTTAAAATTGAGTTCAAATAATAAAAAAAAATGATAGATTTGGTTACCTAAAGTGTAAAATCCTCAATAAGATTTGAATCAGAACACGAATGCTGACAAACTGAGTGTTGTGGTGGCCAAATTTGTTGTGGGAGGTTGAATTGTGCTGAGATTGGGGGGAGGGTGGCTAGTTCTTGCAGAAAAAATGCATAAGGAAGAAGGAGAAATGGGAGAGGGGGAGGGAAGGATTGATCACTAGGTCATAAATTAAATATTATCAATGACATTACTGATAAAATTATTGCTTCAGTAATTTTGTCGATCATTCTGTCATTAAATATGTCATGTTACCGTATTATTTGCTTTTTGTTAATTCCACTGTAATACCCTCCGTAATTCTCTTGGTATATATCAAGGAAATTTTTCCGTTAGCATATTTACGAACATACTTTATCGTTAGGTTAGTTCCATTGGTAATGCTGTCTATAAACATTACACATCATTGTATTGTTTAATTTATTTTTTTCATTCTTTATTTTTCCACTGCAATTCTCTCGGTATATATCGAGAAAATTTCTTTATTGATGTTTACTGATAGATATATAGATAAAAAATTATATCGGTAAAGGTTATTATAATATATCGAAAAAAAAATTATAGTGTTTAGGGGTGTTCAAAAAAACCAAAAAACCGATTAAACCGAGAAAACCAGAAAAAAAATAACCGAAAAAACCGAACCGTGAAAAAAACCGACTAAAATTTAAAAAAAAACCGACTGGTTCGGTTCGGTTTTGGTTTTTTAAGCCTGGAACCAAAAAAACCGAACCAAACCAAATCCTAACCGAAAAAACCGGATAAAAAACCAAGCCAAACCGAAAAAATCAAGCCAAAACCGAGTCAAACCGCAAAAACAGAGCCAAACCGGAAAAAACCAAGTCAAACCGAGCCAAACCGGAAAAAACCAAGCCAAACCGGTTTGAACCGGTTTTTGCTCTAAAAAACCAAACCGAACCGCAACCGGTCGGTTTGAAATGGTTTCGGTTTGATTTCTGTTTTTTTTTTAAAATTTGGTTTGGTTACTTTTTTTGATAAAAACCGAACCGAACCGAAAATGAACACCCTAATAGTGTTTTTGTCTGTATTTACTAATTTTCTGTAACTAGAGATAAGAAAGTGCAAGTGAGCGCAGCTAATAGCTGGTGGTTTTAATTCTAGAAGGTAGATACAGGATTCCAGGAAACTTTATTCCTTGTTTATCTGCTGATAAAGGAAAAGTATATTATTCCGAGCAAAAGCAAAGCCCTGCAGTGAACAAACCGACAGGCCCCGCTTCAAGACTCAGGTTGATTCCTTCCCCTTCAATGAGGCAAGCCCATGGAAAGGACTAGTTAGGGTAAGGAATTGAAGGCATTTCTTCAAAATCAAGACAACGCCATTTCATAATGAAAGTAAAGAGAGACATATCAATCTGGCAGGACCAACAGTTGTTTATTAAGTAAATTGGATAGGCAATGATAAACTCCTTGCACATATAATACAACTGATCTCTTCTTAGCGTCACAAGGGTGACAGATTTTCTCTTCCTGGTTTTGAGCCTACCATCAGGCCATGGCTTCCGGAGCAAGCAAACCCACTGCCTTCATGCTCTTAATCCTTAATATGGGGCTGTATTTTTTCATGATAATAATCAGTTCATGGATTATAAATCATGGAATTGTAAGATCTCGTGAATCAGGTGAATCAGATTCCTTGCAGGCATATATATTCACTCAAGGATTGAATTTTTCAAGCAATTACTGACTTATGCATGCATGCTTTACCATGTGTGAATGTATATGCAGCGGCTATTTTGACAATTCCAGCTCGCATATTTCCAATATACTTCCCAATGGGAAATTTGGCAACAGGTTTCTTCATCATTCTCTCCCTTCTTGCTGGCGTTGTGGGCTTCACCTCCTCTATTACTGGACTCTATAATCTTTTTCTCTGGAATGCTCCAAGCATACACGCAACATATGCGTCTTCTCTTGCATCCTTGTCACTCACCCTTCTAGCCATGGGGTCGATGCTTATGCTCTCTCTGTCCTTACTTAGAATCTTCCTTCTCTGTTTTCTTTTACTTTCAAACTCATATCCAATTTCAATTATTTCAAGTTGGTGTACGCAAACTTACCAAGCCTTTTCTCAATGTGCATTGCAGATTCGCATGCAAAGAGATCAACATAGGCTGGACAGATTCAGTCTTGGTATGTTCATTGTTCTTTTTCCTTGTTATGTGCATGTGTGTATTACAAGCAATGGGGTATCTGTCAATCCCTTAGAGCCCCCATAACTAGTCCTCCATAACTTGGATTGGCTGCGCTAGATCACGCCAATCCTTTGATCGACGAGAGCCCATCATCCCTGATGGTTCACAGAAATTATTTAGACAAACTTTTCAAAAGTGGAAATTGAACTCCAAACCTACTCTATATCTTATTTCAAATCCCTTATCATTTATGCTAGTTTACTTTCATTCTTCTATGATCTAAAAAAGCCAAAGAAAAAACAGTACATTAATTTTTCATATCATGTGATTAACAAGTTTCGAGGGAAAGTATTTCTAATAGAGCATGGTACTGGATGTTAATGTTGATGAACAGCGTACTCTAGAAGTGGTGACAATAATTGTGAGTGGAACTCAATTATTGTGCACTGTTGCTACCCATGTTTGAGTTGTAGATATGGTCGCACGACAGAAGAGCCTGGAAGCAAGAGTTTGATTAAGCCTTCAATTGGATGCCTGGCAACTTAGTTCTGTAAACACATATATATGTTGTCATAAAATTAATTTGTATTGATAATTGAGTTTACGTTTGTCTAAGCGTTTCAAATTGTATTTAGCTTGAAAAACATTAAGAAAAAATAATGTTTTTCAAGTAAAACACAGTTTGAACACTTTATTACCGTGTAGATAAATGAGTCTTGATCAATTTTTTATATATATAATAAGAGTTTGTATGAGTATATTTTGTTTTTCAAAGTTATAAACATATTATACCAGTGAGTAATAATATTTAGTTTATCATAATAAGAGTATTCAAAACATAAAAAATTATAAAAAAAAAACTTAGAGTGCATGTAATTTTAAATCTATAAGTCATACATGCTTTTAAGATAGATATAATAAAATAATATCAACATACATTTTAAACATTTATTCAAACTTATAATTGATATAAAATTAAAGTCCTAACATTCATACTAATAATAAAAATAACTATGTTTAAATTAAAATAAAAAAGGTTAATTACTTGTTGAAGTATTTTAAAGTAATGAAACTTTTGTTATTGTTAATAAAAGATACTTTGTCCTTAAGGCTTTATTACTCCTCACTTGTGCAATGATTGCAATATGTCTCTCAAAATTCCAACAACACTATATTAGTTTAGATACACTTCTAAATAAGGTATTTGAACTAAAGATTATATAACTTAAATATCTCTTAATAAAATAAATATAAACTCTAGATTTGAAAGGAAAATCAAACCGTAAAAAAAGAATAAAACACTAAAATATAAGGTAAGGAAGAGAGTCTAAAAATTTAAAAAACATTGTTAAAAAATCTTCATTCACCTTCTTTTTTATAGTGGATTTTGGAAGCTCAGAAGTTGAAGAATTAATTTTGGTAATAATCAGAATTAATTCACACATTATCAATATTTAATTAACCACCATAAAATAAGAATTAAATCTGAACATAAAAATCATAAATCTAAAATTTTTCAAGATGAAAAAATTATTCATTTATTAAAAATGCTTATGGAAGAGACTATTAAAACTCATGGGCTAAATTATACAAACAATAGGTTAGAAGAAATAATTCTTCATGGACCAGGCCTAAGTACAAATTTAGTTAGCAAAAAATAATCTTTTGTAACCCAAAATATTAATTTATAATAAACCTAAACTCAAGCTTTAGCCTAGCCCGAAAACCAAGCATGATGATATTGAAAGAAGCCTCATGGGCTACTAAAGCAACGCCTTAGAAATGCAAGCCAAACAAAATAAAATGAAATGAGCATCCGTCTATATTCAATCAACAATTTCTATTTAATTTAAGAATTAAAAAAGAACAACAAATAACAAGACACGAAATAATTCAATCAAATAAAAAAAAATGAAGGATAAAACAAAAGAGGTAGAAAGTCGATAAAAAAATAAGTATAATCTCCAATTAAATAAATGTTGAAGGATGAAAATGAAAAAATATTAGATAAAAAAAAATGATAAAACAAAATCAAAGCAATCTTGGGCTAACCTCCTAAAGTTGGGTTAATTTCCCAAACTTCTAAGCTGTGAAATCGTAAACATAGGCTTAATTAAAAAGCTCAAATTTAAAACAATTTAATGTTGAATAATGAAATCAGGTAAAAAAAATACCAATCTAAAAAATTTTTCAAAGCAAAAAAAACAACAATGAGGACAAAATCTAATAGGGAAAAAAAATAGAGGGTGAAATCATAAAAAAATTAATTTAAAAAATTATCTCTGATTACATAATTAGGAATTAAGAGAATGAAGACAAGTTTGACAAATAAAAAAATTGAATGGGGATGAAATCGAAACAAAATTCCAATTTTATAAATTATTTCAAATAAAACAAATAATAACCAAAAAAACATGAACTAAATCGAAAAGAAAGAGAAGTTGATGAGATGATTTAAGAAATTAGAGGCAGCCCATAAACATCAAGGAAGAGAGAGAGAAGAAAAAAGAAGAAAAAAATGGTTATCAATGCCAAACTAAAGTTCCTTTTGGTACATATGTTGTTGGGTTATGAAGGAAACACTGAGATAAATCAGATAATGTCCCATAATGGTTTTTTTAGCCACTGAAATTAGTTGTACTCGTCGTCCAAAGACAACAAAATAGCTAACGCAATGTATTTTTTAAAAATAGTTTTCATTCACCTCTGATTTGATAAATTAGAGGCGGGACGTAAATATCAAGAAAGCGAGAGAAAATAAATAAGAAGAAAAAACTGGTTGTTAATGTCATATCAGAGTTTTTTTTTGTGCATGCGTTGTTGAGTTATTGAGGAAACACCGAGATGAATTGGATGTTGTCCTAGAACAATGTTTTTAGCCACTAAAATTAGTCACACACGTCGTCAAAAAATAATAGAACAACTGATGCATGCCCATCACACATCAATGTAATTTTTTAATATACTTTTCATATATTAAAATATCAAAGTGTTCGTATCCTAATCCAATAATAAAAAAAAACCAACAATCTAATAATAATAACACCCTCTTATCCAATGTATAAAAACATGAACTTCAAGGGTAATTAAGTCTTTTATTATGCTTATCTAAATGAAAAGACAAACACGCCCCTCATTGTAAGTTAAAGTTTTTATTATTATTATAAGGGTAAATAGATGACTTTATTGTGCATTTTTACATAAAAATACAAAAATAACCCTCTTATGAAAGCCTAACAATTTCTTACATTTAAGGATATTAATATTATTTTACTGTGCAATTCTGTCAATTTTAAAATACCAAAATAATCCAATGGCAGATACATTTTTACCTTTAACCATTAACTTATGAGGTTTTTTCTTTAAAGGGCAAGACAGTAAAAATATTGTTCTTATCCACATCCACAGTATACCGGGTGAACTGCATTTTTATTTTTTTACCACCCGTTCCATTTTTTCTTAACGTTTTCCTGTAAAAATAGAAAACATGTACATGCTAGCTCGGTTAAATTCTAGTTGTGCTTGATATTTCTTTGTTTTCTTATATTTTATTTTCATTTACAAACTCATTCTTATTTAAAAGTTTATTAGTCCTTCTAGTTTATAAAAATTATAATTTAGTCCTTACGATGAAAACATTTCTGCAATTAAGTCCTTACATGTTTATCTTAATTGTATAATGGTTTGTTATCTAGTTTTTTCTTAATATGACTTTTACTATAATAAGTCACTATTATAATTGTAATTATCTATTACATTATGATTTTGGTCTCATTTGGGAACGCGGTTGAAGCCACACGTTCCCTCAAAATTTAATTTTTTTTTATATTTTCAAATCGTTTTCATATTTTGATTTCAAAAATAATTTTTAAAAAATAAAAAAATATATTAAAATAATATATTTTAAAGTGAAAAATTATTTTAATAAATTATACAACCAAATGTCGAACTATTGTGGATCATTGCATTGGAAAATCCATTATATCCAACCAAACATATCGTTATCGTCTTAGAAAAATCAGAAGACACATAGCTTTATTGAAAATAGTCAACATAATCTTGCAAAATTGTTTTGTAGAACTCTTTGAAACATCTCAATTAAACACCACACATTTAATTATACTATATACTAAAAACAATAAAATTGAGATTCTATCTATACTCATTTACAATTACCTACTAAATTGAGTTTAATAGCAATAACATTTAACTCATAGCATAGCGTAACTATCAAACTAGTGAGTATTACTAATTTCATAACAAAGGCATGGAATTATTAATTCTAATAATTAAATAATAATCAATAATCAATAATTTATTTATTTATTCTAGATATACTTTGCATAATTGCTGCAATAGATATGAAAACATGGCTCTCTCAAACTGTAATTCAAATTGGCTAAAAAATTATTTAGTATTGTCATAAAGTTTAAAAGAATTGCACTGTTAGCAATACTAATAAAAATAAATCCTCCAAACATATGTAATATATATACTAAAACATACATAATTAGCTGGTTTATTGTTGCATTTACTGAGATATTAAAATTAATGTTCAACCATATCATATCAACTTAATGTAGTTGTTTTTACGAGCATAGGCTGAAAACACTTGTTTTAATAGACAATAACTTAACAAATCTCCATCAATGGAGTTTTTACTGTGATTAATGTTCCATCTATCAAAAGACATGATGTATAATTTGAAATAAATTGCAAATATTATTTGCAATTCGTTAAATTGTTCTAATTTTTGAATTATTTTTTTAAATGGGTTACTTTACTGATTTTTTTCTACTGTGTAAAAAAAAAAAAAAACCTCCATGCTCCTCGATACAGATGGAAGTCCCACGCTTTAAATTCACACACGCATGGAGAGAAGAGCCTGGTACAAAGAGAGACATCAGGCACGGGTTGCAGAAGCCAAACAAGACAAAAGACAAATAAAAAGCACAAAACAATGTTTTTGTTTCTTATGGAAAGGGAAAACAGAACAGGACAGTACAGGACAGAACAGGACAGAAACAGAACAACAACTACACCGGAATCCGAATAGAAGAATCAAAACAGAACAACTTACAACAACAAAAACAACAATGCCCTCTTCTTCCTTCCTTCCTTCCTTCTCTTTTCTTGTTTTTTCGTCTGTTAGAAACAAAGAATAAATCATCCATCTTCTGATACACTCTCAGAACAGAAAACATATACATAGACTGTTCCGTCTTCCCCTTGTTCTCTTCTTGTTTCTTTCTGTCTCCTTTCTTTCTTTGTTATCTAATTTTTTTTGTAATACAAAAAAGTTTTGAACATTATTATTTATAATAGTCACAAGAGAGAAACCAAGAGAAGAGAGATCGAATGGAGCAACTTGTTAATTTTATTATACGGCCACCCAGGTAATAAATTTCTCTTCTTTCCTTCAAATCTGGTTATTTTCCATCTGGATTTTGGTTTGTTTAGTTGATTAGAAATTTGGAAGGGAAAAGTTTTCGTTTTGAATCCTGGTCGGTTTTTGCTATCTGGGTTTGAATTAAAATTGGAAACCCTTTTCTCAAAAGTTCTTAATTTTGATTTTTTTTTGTCCAGTCATGAAGATAACAGACACCATGAGATTCAAATTTGATTTTACTTTTATCGGTTTGCTTGGCAACCAAAAGGGCTTTTGATTTTGATTTATTATTGGGATTCAAATGATATAGCTTCGACTCTATACTTTGTGTGGTTTGTTCAGAATCCAAGATCTTTCTTTCTGTGCTGATTTCTTTTTTTTTCTGTACGGACGTGGTATTCTTGTGTTTAAATCCTCTATATTGATTAGTCAATTTTGATCGTTAGATTCCACGCTATGTATTGTATCAGGTAGTTTTTCATTTTTGTAAACGAAATCATATTATGGTGCATAGCAGATAGTATATATTGTTACTTTTTTTCATATTCTTTTGAAAGTCAAATGTGTTAAATTTCAGTAGTTGTTTTGATAGGGTTGGCATGTGAGGATCAGAACCTTTTAGTTCTTTTGCTTTGTTTACATAGTTTTTCCACTTTTGCGTATTTCACGTGATACTGAGTGAAAATATAGACAGCAAAATAAACTTTCTGGGGGTTATTAAATTGGCAGTTGACTTGGAAACAATTGATGCTAGATGCTGAACAATTTCGATGAGAATCGAATAAGGTTCCTAAATTCACAGACACTGAACTATTTATTGCTTAAATGTCTATCAAAGTCAAACATCCATTATTAAGTTCAGTCATCAAAGACATCTTGTAGATCCGATGCATCCTCTTATAAGCTGAGGCGTGTTTGATAGCAATTTTTTTCCGGAAATGTAGGCTCCACACATGTTTTTATTTGCATTATTCAATAATTGATTCTCCAGAAGCAAAAGGAAAAAAAAAGGTTTCATTGGACTCTTTAAGAACAAGAAGGCATTAATTGATGTTGCATGCTTTAGTGTGATGCATTTATGCACTGCACTTTTTATCTGACATTAAGCTGAATTGAAAACATCTAGACTTCATTGCTATACACCAGTTATCTAAGCTCAATGGGATGCATGCCAAGGAAATTACAATTTTTGATGACTGCATACCTGTCAATGTATTGGCCCATTTCTTTGTTTATAGTTTTTCATGATTCAGTCCATTTTTGTTCTGTAGAGCTGAATACAACCCAAAACATGATTTGTTGGATCAAGAGTTCATGTTGAAAGGAAAATGGTACC
Organism: Populus nigra; assembly: GCF_951802175.1. Taxonomy (NCBI): domain Eukaryota; kingdom Viridiplantae; phylum Streptophyta; class Magnoliopsida; order Malpighiales; family Salicaceae; genus Populus; species Populus nigra. The sequence continues at coordinate 2,320,366 of NC_084861.1, read as the reverse complement.
AAAGAAAGGACGTGGAGGTAAGTGCCAATATGGGTGGACTAGTCAATTTTTATGTTTGATTATATTTTCTTTGATTTTTATGTCTTCCTCTCCATATAGACAGGTGACTGATAAACTTGCTAAATACCTCTGACATGTTGACATCTTCTTTTGACATCAGCTTGATTTATATTAAAAACAGTTCAGCAAACAAGTACCCCTAGCAATTTCACACAACTTGTCAAGCCTAGTGTAGATTTGCTGAAGTTATCATTAATATTTTTGATACTTTGCAACTTGTCATCCATGTTACAAATTTTAGGTGCTGTAATTTTTTTAAATTGAAGGTCCTGGAATATCCCCATGTAGCATAATTATTTGCTGAGTTAGATCAACCAATCATTTTCCTTACACTTTCTTACTGGGATCATGGAATGGAACTGGGCATTACAGTTGCAACCTAGCCATGGTCCATGCACTCAACTATTCATGGAAACTTGCACGTTCTACCTGCACAAGAGACTCATACAGAACTCTACACAAGTAATATCCATTACAAATATTTGATCTTCCTTTCCCGTGGTTGTCCCATTGAAAACATGACTTTATAATTGTAAAAGAGGAGTAAAGAATTATCAACTATATGCAGCTTTTGCTAGTAAATGAATGATATCTTCTTTATGCCTGCTCGGAAACTTGAAACATTTGAATTGTTCATTGGCTTATGTTTAAGGTGTTTTCAATGTTTTGCAGGTTCAAAACAGTAGGGGAGATGTTCTTCAATGTAGTCATTACATGCCCATTGTTAATCCCCAAGAAAAGCCTCTGCCCTGTGTAATATACTGTCATGGAAACAGGTAACTGGTTAATCATGGTTTATTATAATGTAGATTGTTGTCTGTAGCACCTTATAGATGGAGTCTTCTAGTGTTCTTGTAGAAACTCAGAATTTTGGATGATGAAGAATGAAAATACAGATCAAATTAGAAAGAGAATTTTCTATAGTCATCAAGCATAAGTTCTTTCTCTATCTTGGTGCTAAATATTACCTTCTGTTTACCCTTGTTAAACCCTTGTTAAAATGGAGCAGAGGAAGTGGGAGAGATTGGCAGTTCTATTAAAAATCAACTTAATTAAGATTTTGTATTTATTTCTTCAACTTTTGTTTCACAAAACTGATTGTTACTAAATGGCAGTGTATCTTTGCTTTTGCAGTGGGTGCAGGGTTGATGCTAGTGAAGCTGCTATTGTATTGCTGCCTTCAAACATCACAGTTCTCACTCTCGATTTCTCAGGATCTGGAATTTCTGGAGGAGATTATGTCACTCTAGGATGGAATGAAGTAAGTTGTGGGCATCCTATCAAAATCTGTTGAGGGAAGTTGGATGCTCATTGTGCAACTACATCATATATCTTATGTATTGATTGTTAAAATGTTTGTTAATCTCCTAGAAATTGTTTAGACACCACCTGGTTATTTATTTTTATATTGGCAATTGTTGCTCTTCAATGTCGAAAGTAACCATCAGACATTCTTTGGTTGTTTTCTAGAAAGATGATCTCATGGCTGTCGTTGATTATTTGCGGCAAGATGGAAATGTCTCTTTGATTGGCTTATGGGGCCGTTCAATGGGTGCTGTCGCTAGGTTCTGTTCATTCACTACTATACATCTTTTTTCTTGTGGTGTCATTAGTCTAGGTTTATGGTCATGTCGATCTGTTGCAGTGTAAGGCACTTCTATTTACTTATCTACCGTTGATGATGTCTCACAGCCTGATGTATGGAGCTGGGGATCCCTCGATCACAGGAATGGTTCTTGACAGTCCCTTTTCTGATTTGGTTGACCTGATGATGGAACTTGTGGGTACCTACAAATTTCCTTTACCCAAGTTCACTGTAAGTCACCATTCAGTCACATTACGAGAATTATATTCTTCATTGATTCACAGCCTTAGTGTATTCTGTGTGATGATTTACAATAACAGGAAATAAATGAACTTGCAAGCATGTTTATTATGACAGTTCTTTACTTCATGACAAAATCTTCCTGCAATGTTAATAATTGGAAACTGCATTTGTGACATTTTCCTTGCAATCACCACTGCTGACTCAAGCATGTTTTGCAGAAATTTTATGTGCATAGAGAGCCTCTTTCATTAGAAGATCTCCAGAGAAGTCTTTGCCCCTAATTTTATTACTGTGATATATTTGTGCTTTAGTTTTCATTTCTTTTTGGCTTTTCTTGGAATTTGGATGGCTACTTAGAAACAACTCTTCTACCCTGTAATTATTTCATCTCTTGCTCTTACTAAAATTTAATTTTACTTGTGCCTAAATGATGGTGGTAATTATTTTAACATTAAAATTGGTTGTCTAGCAACTTTAGTGTGTGGCCATGTTTAATGTTTCTAGTGTTCTGAATTGCCCATCATGGAGCTTAACTTTTATCTTCATTACACACCCACTCTTTGTTGTGTCAATGTTTTAGTAGGTCAGTTTTGTCATTAAGTAACACCTTTCATTGTGTAATGAAGGATTTTTTTATCCATCTTTGTTTTTTCCCTAATCACATCCATCAGACTCTTTAAACCATTTACATGTATTATAATTTACTGTCTGAACTATGCATATGTATTAATAATTGATGCAATGATGAGTGCACAAATATTCTTCTAGGATTTTCTAGTCTTGTCTCTGTGTTGTCTCACTGTGTTTATTTTTGTTGCTTGTTCTAGGTGAAATTTGCTATCCAATACATGCGAAAAACTATCCAGAAAAAGGCAAAGTTTGACATAATGGACCTGAACACCATTAAGGTTCTCTCCCTCCTGCAACTTGTACTTCTTTATTGGGTGTTGCAAGTTGAAGCTTGTGGATGATAACTAGAACTCAGTTATAACTTTGTTCATGTTCATACTAGTCCCATCTGAGACGTCTGTCTTATCTTTTCGTATTTTATTTTAATTTATGTCTTATCTTTTCATATTTTATTTTAATTTATTCATGGTACGGGATAACCACTTGGTCAAAATGGAAAGCTAAGACATGATTTAGAGTAAACAATGATCACCAAGTCATTTAATTGAAATTTTAGTCACTATTGGATGCGTTAGTGTGTGACTGGCCACTTTATTTTTAATTTTTACCTGTCCAACTTTACTAAGTTTATGGTGGGAAAGCTTCATCAATGTGATGATAGTTGTAGGTTGGTTTGGAGCAGTTACCAAACTATAAAAATTCCAGTGGATTTTTTCACTAAAGAAATGTGAAAGAAGTAGCAAACAGTTTTTTTTTAGTGAATGAAAAAGTTGAATGGTTGTTCCCTCAACTGCTTTTTGTATCCAAACTTCCTATTTTTTTCATTCCCCGCTTCAATGTGCAGTTTCTAATTTTATCATCTTACCTGTTATTGAAGAATATAACTCCTTTATTCATCTTTGTATCACAGGTGGCAAAATCATGCTTTGTTCCAGTTTTATTTGGACATGCCATTGATGATGATTTCATATGCCCTTATCACTCAGATCGAATATTTGAAGCTTACATAGTAAGTTCCTTCCATTTAGTGGCAAACATTCAAAAGTAATTGTGCTCAATTGTAGATAGAAATTTACTTTTCTTAAAGTTTGCTCTAATGCTTGGCATTCTGTGAGGTTTGTAATCACGGGAAATTGAAATTCTTTAGTGTTAACAAATGATAGATGAAATCTGTTCTAGTCTTGGTCGAATTTACTCCATATCTCTAGCCTGAGGTCAATTGGGAAGCCACCCTGGACACAGTTGAACAACGGCTAAATATTGAATATATGCTGTGTTTTTTCAAAGTTTCTTGTTTGAGGAATGATTCCCAAAGATCCATTACGTTGATTTTAATTAAAATCTCATCAAATGAGAGGTGTATGCTGCTCATTTTTTGTTGATTGAAACTCTTGCATTTGGTTTAATAATTTCTGTTGCCTGGATTGTATATATGATACTCTGTGAGCTTGATTTTTAATGTGCAAATTTTGCAGGGAGACAAGAACATTATCAAGTTTGAGGGAGATCACAACTCTCCACGCCCTCAATTTTATTTTGATTCATTAAATATCTTTTTCCACAATGTCTTGCAACCTCCCGAGGATGAGGTGGGGGGGACATACTTTGAAATGGTGCATGATTACTTTGGTAAGGTAAATTGAATCACGTAGATCTTGTTATCGGGCATGATATTATTGGAAGCACTACATTTCATTTCTACTATCCTGTTTTGCCAATTGTTGGTTGTTTGTACCTTCAGGATAGTTGGAGCTCGTTGCATGAAGTAGGCTGTGACCCAGAATCGCCAGTTGTATCAAAAGGTATGACTGATTTACCTTATACTTGTTAGCATCTCAAAGATGATTTCTGTCAAAGCTTTATTTTCCTGCTTTTTTTCGTTGTCCTATCTGTTTGTTATTTGTTGTAGTACCATCATCAAGCAGCACAGCAGATGCCATTGAACAAGTTCGGTCCAGAAAACCTATGAGTCGGATAGAGGTCAGTGATTATATGCTGTATTCTTTGCTTGAAATGTTAAAAAAATTCTTAGTGTAGAGGTCAAAGGCATGTATGATGCACTGTATGTTTAATTAACTGCTCCATAGTGTAACGATTGTCCTGTTTGATGGGTATCAGATTTGAGTGCTTAATTTTCTTATGATCCTCTTCTTTCCTCTCTCCATGCGCTCCTGCAGAAGGGGGGAAGGACAAAAAACTAATGAAACTCAACACATGTAATGCTGCCTGCACTGCATGGGGATAATGTTGCCCATGGGATTAGTTTAATTTCACTAAACTAGGAAGGAGGAGTGGTTGCCTCTTGTCTGTATTATGTTGGACTTTATACATTCTGTTCAGGTTCCTTTGGATATTCAACATAAAGACAATCAATCTGAAGTTGAGGTATCCTCTTGCCCTTTGCAACAGATGGTGCTAGTGACAGATTAGCACATTGGTCAGCTGGTTCTCTATGAATCATATGACCTGAGCTGTGTTCCCTTTCCCTTTCCTAGAGACTGAAGTTCATTTTTTTTAACACTAACACTAGCATGCTTTGCTGCAGCGTGAAGAAATTGGTGATTATCATTTGCCATCATCATCCAAAATGATTACCTTTGAATTATCCAGTGGTCATCCTCATGGCCCACCTGTTCCAACAACAATGGACGATGATCAATATGTAGAATACCAGCTGGATGACTTGGCAGGTTCTCCTTGTGATATGGAGGAGGAAGAAAGGGTGAGTCTTGAACATTGTATATGCAAAATGATGTTCTACTTGAAAGTTGACTTGCTCTGCATATTTCAGATGTTCATGGAAGCAGTAATTGAGTCATTAAAGGACTTGGAGCTGCGACACCCCAATGCAGAGGAACAACTGGCCAGTGTCAGTCCTGCTTCTGTTAAATCCTCACAAAAAGATAATCAGGATGCATATTCAATTGCAGAACTCGGCAATCCTTTGAAGACATTACCAACTCCCACTTCAGTAAAGCAACATGTGCCCTTAAAGACAGAATCTGCTTCCTCTTCCGCTGTCAATCACCAAAATTTAGCAACTTTAGATCCTTCTCCCGATACAAGTGCATCATCTGTAGTAACTCCATTTGACAATCCACCTTCCATAATGGAATCAGAAAGCATAACTGCCTCTTCTAGCAATGATACTTCAGGAAGCATCCACGGCTCTATAGATACTGACTTGTCAGGTAATACAAAAGCTACATTGACTGTAGAACGGAATCCAGCAAACCACATTATGGATGGTTTACTGCGTCGCTGGGATTTCAACTTGTTCCGAAATGGTCGATGAAAACCAGAATGCCATGATCAATTGTTTTGTAATTAAGATAGTGTCACGATTCAGTGCTGTACAACAGGCAAAAACAGAAGGAAGAAAATAGATTCAATGTTTTAAAGTTGATATTGTTGCTTTTACCTGATTACCAAATTGATGTATACAGTCACTTGATATGAGGCTGGTAATGATTCTTTCTACTTTCGATCAGGAGGGATACACACCTGTTAATATCATTTTTATTTCTCTTTGTTTTGATGTTTTGGTAGCGAGAAGAAATCATTTGAACAACTATCAGATCTGGTAGGTGATGTACTGAAACTGAAATGTGGTTCCGCATTCCTCCTGTTCTCGGCTAGGCCCTTGGCAGCTTGTTAGCATGATTACAAGTCAGGCATTTCAGTTCTAACTCAGCCTTGCGTTATCAAACTTGAATCTTGAATCTTTATAGATATTATGTGACTTAAAGATTTGTAATTATTGTGGCATCGAACATGGAAACTGTCCTAGTCTGTTAGCTTTCTGCAAGATTTTCCTGCTTTATTGACAATTCTGTCTACGGGGAAGACAGAAGGATCATCTGAATAAGAAGGGCCTCCTCCCTTTTACATTTATCTGAGCATTTTGAAATAAATATGTAGATAAATGATAATCCCTCAGAATTATAGTTCCTCATTTCCATTGTACGTTGCATTTATCTTTATTGTAATTGATCATAAAATATTCTTTAGCAAACTGCAACATGATCCCACTAAGAACCTTGCTGGTAAAGACCAACAACTTGATTCCATTATTTGCGTAGCTTACACAGTTGCATATTGTCTAGAAAAAAAAAAGAATCTCCTATAACTTGGTGTTTTCATATTCACAAGAGTACTTGTTTTGAACTCTCTGCCGCACAATTTTACCTGTCTTCCAACAACTGCATTGCAGTTTCAACCAGTGAGTGAATAGATGTGCTGTGGCGGCTCAGCCCAAAAGTGCCGGAGAATATGTTGAAGCTTTCAACTTCGGCCGTGGATTCTAAAACCCACTCCAATTCTTTCTCCAACCCCAAGTCTTTGAAAGTACGCACATTTGCTGCGTTGTTTTGCATCATCCAAATCGCCAACTCTATGGAAAACCTTCTTATTCTTGGAACTTTGACTGATGGATTTTGGTACCTTCTGAGAATCTGGAGTATTTTGTTAGCTAATTCAGCCTCTTTTATTCCAGCTCTATTAAACATGGTGTTAGATTCTTGAGAAGTCATGAATTTGAAAGCTTCGGCCGCTAGTCCAACCATTACTTCTTGTAGTTTGTTCTCCTCTGACATAACTGCATTCAGCACCTGCAACATGACAACACATTGAAATCTCGTTTCCCATGCCTTCTCTAAAGCTAGCAATCTATTAGTATATGTTAAAATGAACTAGAATCAGCTTCTAGCTACATTAGGAAGGCACTTACCGTGGGTACAGCAGCTGTGATTCCCTTCAACTGGTCGAAGCAATCTGCGCCGCTGTAGGTGCACAAGTTTCGTAGAATTCTTGCAGCGTTTACCCGAAGCAATGGGACCTCTAGTGCTCCAACAAGCCTTTCCAGTACTCTTAATTTCAAAATGCGAAGACAATTCCTTCTGCTTTCTAAGGCCAACATTGCTAGAGCTTCTCCTGCAGCAATTCTTACATGATTCTGATTTTCAGGAATTCTTTGGCTGAAAAAAATGTTGAATAACTCCTTAAGAACTCCACCTGCTCCCCCAATCCTCTCTGTTGCATCCTCTTCTAGTGCCAGACTGGTTAATATCTCTATGCCAAGCTTTTGTAGCATTGGATGTTTTTCTCCATGCCGTAGAATATCTCTAATGTTGCTGACGGTGAAAACCATCTCTGAAATTTCTCTTCTAAGATGATTGCCTGTAGTGCCTATCGTGCTTGCCAGCATCTTCACCAGTTGCAGAGAACTTTTCACTGTCAAAATCTGAGATGGTGTGACATTTTCATCTTTCAACAACCTCTCTTCTGCATGTGTGAAATCAATGATTTTTGGTAGGAGGCCCCTTGTATTTCCAATCTTCCCACAGTTATCAAGGTCACGAGCAAGCTTCTTCAGGATAAGAAGCCCTAACTGATTGAATGTCCAGAATCTATAATGTGCATGATCACGGATGGTTGTCTTTTCACCAATTTCATCAGCTGTGGTGCTGAAGGTTCTATTGGTTTGGAGAAGAGATGAGATTGACTCTAATGCACCAGGAATTCCAGCAACACGTAGGGAGTTCTGCTTTTTTCCAGCTAGTTTTGATAGTATCTCTGCGGCTGACCTCCTGATCTCTTCTTCTTGTGGGTCTTTCCAGTTCAATATCTCCACTAATCGTTCTATCACCGATATATTTGTCCCAATCTTTTGGAGAGTATCATCAGAAAACCGAGGATTCATTGTAAATTGACAAAGGACTCTAGCTCCAATAAGCTGCTCATCGGCAGAATTGGAAGCCAATAGGTCCGTAGCAAAAGTAACCATGTCCATTTTCAGGCCATCAAAGATGCTTCCCTCAACGCACCTGGAGTAGGCATCGTATAAGAACCTTCTGATTGAAACCGAGCCTGAAAGCCCCAAATCACACTCTTTTCTCACCTCTTCCAACAGTTTACAGTAGCTTACCTTCCACTCCCAGTAAGCTTTTTCCATCAGGAACAAAAGAGCTTCTGCTAAAGCCAAAGAGTAGAAAATATTCAGGGCAGCTTTTAGGTTCCTCTTGTCAGTATCCCCTTTCTCAATCTCACCGTAGTTATGTTTGATGAGTTTCATCAATGACAAAACCACACAGGCTGATGCAGATGCAAGCTGTAGCCAGTAAAGAACCTTGCTGACATTTCTTGAAAGAAAAACCCATTGAGCATATGGTAGAATAGGAACATCTGAACTTGTCCATGTCCGACTTAGCGTCCTCCTGCCATCCCAGTTCCTTGCTGCATCAGGATTCTCCCTTATTTCTCTGCCATGTGGACTCTGCTTTCGAACTCGTGTTATTGACCGAAAAAGTGCTTTCACAATTTCAACAATAAAGTGTGAGCTGGATCTCAAAGCCCAGAAACTCTTGATCCCAGCATCAGCAATTGACCAGGTGGCTTGATGTTGCCATTCAAGCTCATGGCTTCTGCCGCATATTCGAGTCCCTTCAATCAACAAAATAATGGTGATAAACCAGAAATCTGTTTTATCCAAAGTAATTGCAAAACCTCCGAGAAGAACCACTGTTGCCCAGATAAACCCGAGGGCTCCCAGGCCAGTAGCTGCCTTCTCAAAAATTGCAACGCGAAGAGCAAAGAGAGTGAGTTTCTTCTCCGGTGCACGTACTGCTGGTAATGTTGGAGAAAGAAAATCTCCATTGCCACTGTCTCTATTTTCTATACCACTCTGAGGCTCGAAAATGGTTGCAGAGCCATAGCTTTCGCTGAGCCTGCGAAGCTCATCAACCGGCAAACGAATGCTGCCATCTTCTGCCGATACGCCACGATCCATATCCACCAGATGAGACCAACACCAACCTTTGGTTGGCAGTTCTATTGCAAAACTTGCCTTATAAAATGCTAGAATGGCTTGATTCCTAAACTATGGAATCGAAGGGCTTGTTGTCTGAGCTTTTGCAGAGAAAATGAGAAGTTATGCTCGTAAACAAAGAGAAAATCAGCTTAGGGAGCACGTTTATTTTGTGAAAATGTAGACAAACGTTAAAAGTTACCCAATCTCTGCAGTTTTTCCTAGGAAGTTTTGCTCAGCTTTCCCCCCCTAATGACTTGGGCGGCAAGGGTCGTCCTCTCTCCTATCTCTTTCTCTACTCCGTGATGGTTTGAAGTCGGTTGTCTCCCACTAACAGTAAATTATTAGTCTCTTGACGGATCGTCTAAACTTGGCCAAAAGCTTCCTTTTCTCGTAACCAAATCTTTAAAGCTAACAGACCCTTTATAGTGTGCTATGGCAGCTGGAGAAGTTGCTTGCACTTTTCCATGTCCTTCGGTCTTACCATAATGTATGGTTCAATTTGTTTCTTGGGGGGTTACAAGGAAGGATTATACCATTGACTGCGATCCTTAATGTATCCAGCTAGCCTTTTTAGTTTATCCTATTTTTTTATGAAGGTCTTCTCCTCTTCATGGGAACCAGTAGGAATCATTGCCAACTCAGATTCCTTGGATGATTCCTGTTTGAGAGATAAGATATTGGTGATGTTACTTCTACACATGACTTTTATGGCTTTATCCAGGGAAAAAACTACAGTTTCGACCACCCCATAATTCACTGTGAGTGTCAGTTTAGATTAAAAAAACTCAACTGTACTGAATGTCTTTTTCGAAATTCTCAACTGAACCGAAGAACCAAATAATTGGTTTGGTATAATTCGGTTTTGTTTTTGTTAAAACTGAGTAAGTTCAAACGGGTCAAAAATTTAAAAAAAAAGTTGGGTTATTTTCATCAAAGCTGTTCTTTTAGACATAAAAAAAAAAAGGTTGTTTTGTTCTGCTTGATCATGTATATAGCCTTAGTTTTTTACAGTTTGATTTCTTGGTTTTTTTGTTTTTTTGTTTTAAGAAAAAGGGTTTTTGATGGGTTGAAATTTGTCTCTTTTGACCTGTTCCATCTTCTGAATTCTTGATTTCGAGGTCTTTGATTGCGTGAACTTAGCAATTTGGCTGGGTTTCTGCAACTCGCAGAAACAGTTTTTAAGAAGAGTCTTCTTGTGTCAAGGCAAAGGTCCTGTCAATGTCAATGGGATGATGGGACCCGAAACCTCGCTTGTCCCTTTAACTACAAGAATAGCCAGGCGTTCTTTAAAAAAAAAAAAAAAACCTTGTGTTTAAAATGCATCAATAATTATTTTCTCAGTTTTTTTTTAATATTATTACAGTCATAATTTTTATTTTTTATTTTTAAAAATTATTTTATACACAACCATATCAAAACAATATAAAAATTAAATTCTTGAAATAAAAAAACACGTTTCCAAACCAGCAAAACACGGAACGAAAGAGACTTGCTTTCACCGTTAAAAGACTTGGAGACCTTACCTTCGTCAAAACATCATTAAAGAAGGCACATAAGCAAGGTTGGTGTGTGTAATGAAGCGGGTTGACAATGCCTCCCCCAAGACTTCCAAGCCTTGGCTTCCACTCGATGATTGTGCAAGTTTATCACGTTGCTGTTTGCGTGTGGTCTTCGAAGGTGCGAGCTTAAGCTTGGATAACATTAAGAACTCTGACGGAGTCACGGAAGGAAACCAGTTCCAATCTTTGCCAGAAAAAAAACAACGATCGAGGACACCACAGTCGCCCTGTGGAAAGCAAAAATTTCAAGAAAAAGGACCTTCAACTGCACAGAGACTACCAATTCCTATTCCTTTCAACATCCACCTTCCAATTTTCGTGTTTTCCAATGGATTCTTCCATGAAATCCTTCGACATTAAGATCCAGATTATTGGAAAATATAAGATTGAAGTTTAGCTGAAAGTTTATTTAGACTGCTGGTACAGTATGTTTTCGTTTAAAAAAATATTAAAATATTTTTTAAAATATTTTAATTTTTAATATCAACTCATCAAAATAACAAAAAAATATTAAAAATAATTATTAATTTAATATTTTTTAAAGCACATGCTAACATTGTTCCACACACAAAAGACAAAGATGCTCAAAACTTCTTTTGATATTGCACTACACCACAAAAACACAAATATTAAAATACTTTGTTCGGCTACACGGTTATAGCTGCGTTTTAATTAAAATACAATTTACAGCTATTTAGTTAAAAAAAAGGTTATATATTGTTAATGGGTGTCACTTGGTTTTTGCATTGAAAACACAATTAAAGAAAAGCAAGGAATCCTCCTTGCTTTTCTTTAATTGCGTTTCCAACGCAAAAACCAAGTGGCATCCATGAATAGTGTACAATGATACATTGTTTATGTAAACAGTGCAATTCTCTTGCACTGTTCACTTTCAGTGCGTGAACTTTTTTTTAGTATGTTAATTTTTTTTAACATTTAAAAAAAAAAACTAATTTAAAGTGAATTTTATACCTGATAATATTTTATCTAATTTTATTACACGATAAAAAAATTATGAAAACTGTAATTCTTATCAGATGTATTTCATTAGCAATGGAATTGTAGATGGTTTCATGGAATAATAAAAAATATTTTATGTAAAATATGATTTATTTCATGATATAATAGCAGTAGTTAAATCCACAATATTTAAATTAAAAATCATAAATAGTAATATATATTTTTTAAAATTATTTTATAATAGCAATAGTTAAATCCACAATATTTAAATTAAAAATCATCACTATTAATATATATTTTTTAAAATTATTTTATAACCTCAATTTTAAAAACATTCTTAACCAAACACATTAAACTACTTCTTCTTCAACTTAAATTTCAACCACAGTTTTAACTAAATATCTATTTTTTCAAACCAACCTCAACAAAAAATACTTTTTATAAAATAACTTTTTTCAAATCAAAACCACAATATCAATCCAACTCTTAAAACAACTCAAACTTCGACTTGAATGAGAGCTCCGTATTCAGCTAGCTGAGAAATCGACCAATGATCCATATATAGTTCCGGCTACTTGAAATTTGCCGACGTCATGCTGGATAGAAATGCTTATATCTTGTTCAGATTTTTCAAGCTCAAATCACTTTCATCAGCCATCAAATACAACAGATAAACGCATGTTGCAAATTCAAGATTTTGAAATGGATGCAATGCTCCAGAAACAAGCAACTACAATAATCTGACACCTAAAACAATCTTTATTCTCACTTGGATATTGCTCGGTAAAACTCAACTTCTACAAGTGATCTTCAACAAAAATGGAAAGCATTACTGGATGACAAGTTGTATTGATGAACTGCAAAAGGAGGTTCCTTCTTCATGTGCTAACATAGACTTTGAAATGGTAAAATAAAATTATCCTATTCCTATGTTTTCCTCTCCCGTTATTGCACAATCCAACTAAGCCTAAACCACAAGCTAAGATGAGCTCCATTAAACTTACACAGATCCATTCCCACTCCCACTAGTGTCTCTTCGCACATAATGGCAGATTTTGCAACTTCCGTTCTGAATACTTGTCCATGTGCAAGATATTTCCTGGCTACAAATTACTCGAGCCAAGTTTCTAAAGTAACTTAGTCACCAACATTTTTTAACTTCTGATGTCCCATACCTCCTACAAGAAAAAAAAAATTGGAGTAGATTAAATACTAATCATTTACAAGAAAAAACAATGTTTACGAGAAAAACTTCTAGCATTTGTTTCCCATGATAAATCATCTAATTGCAAGGAAACAAAGACCATATTTGGTTCAGGCATAGAGGAAGTTAGCAAAGATTAAGTAATCCAAACTGAGAATTTCTTAGGAAAAATGGTTCATTTCTTCCAAAAGCTATGGAGGTAAAGTAATTCAGAAACAATATCTAACTTTCTGAAAGGTAGGCTACACATCTTGGCTATGCATTTCTGTCTCACTTTTAACAAAATCCAATAAAAACTTAGGGATTAACACATTGTCTGATTAAAAACAGAGTTTGTCAAAGAAAATTCGGTTTCTCAATGGCATTTCTTCTCATTATATACAGTTTGTGGTGATGCTCAAACAAAAAAAAACCAATAATCAGTAGACGGCCACTTCACTAAAATTTATCAAAAACACAGGTTGAACAAATTTCATTTAAAAAACATTTCACTGACCAACTGATCAAGCTGCCACCAGCATAACCAACCGCTTAGCTTCTAGCATGCAACATTGAGTGAGTTGCAAAAATAGAGCATATGAAAAAAACTTCACAGATATAAGATGGCATTCCAGAATTAAATGGCATCAAGGAATTTGTGTTTGCCTATTCCAAATGTTAGAGGAGAGGAGAACATCTTAATTGCAGGAAGTTTCTTTTATTATCTTAAAACAGTAAAAATGATGACAATACTCCATGCTATACATTAGCATTGATACTACACTTAACTGACATGCAAATTTTGAGACATTAGTACCTGGATACTCAATTATAAGACTAAGGATATTTGTTACAGATACAACAAGGGGAATATATCTGAAATAAGAGGAGAGAACACATTAGAACAGCTTGGTTTGAACACCGACCTGGGTTTACAAAAAAATGAATATAGAAAAAGGAATTGCAAAGCATTATAATCACTTGTACACTTGTTTCTTTAGAACATCAATTCAATATTAATGGTGCATCTTTTATGGTACAATACACTTGTCCATTCATCTGTCAATCTGCATCATCATAGCTGACCTCTGCTAGTTTGAGAATTAAAAGCTTCATTTAGTTTGAACGAGAGATAAACAAGTTGGTATGGGACACTAAGTCCAGTCAATTATGTTCTGGTTAATTCCTATGCTTGGTTAGATTCACAGGGGAAAACTATTAGTATTTTCCTGCGTACAGAAGCAGAATCCATCAAAACCATAAACAGGACAATCGAACTCCATCCAATCATAGCCTTCTAGCATACATTCACATTATCATGTCATCTCACTCACAATGATTTCTTTCAAATGCACATGCTCTTTGAAGTTCCATTTTAACTTCTATTGCACAGAGTTTAACCTGTTATATGATAACTCAAAAGAGGCATCCAAGAGGTGACTTTACAGGATAAAAAATGGGTCTGAAAACAATGGCATCAATGAACTGATGCTTGCCTATTCCAAATGTACGAGGAGAGGTGAATGATGTCTTCTTTCAATACATTGTATCTGACCTCCACTAGTTTCGGAACAAGGCTTTGTTGAGTTTGTGTGTATAGTGAACAATTTAGTATAGTTCCTAAACAAGTCAATTAAAGTCGATATGTCTCCTAATGCACAGTGGGCCTCTGCCATTGTTTGATTATATACCAAAAAAATAAAAATAACAAAGAACAAGATCATAAAGTGCAAGATCGAATTTTATCCAATTCTGACCTTCCAACATACGATCAGATTCCCGTGCGTTAAAAATCCATAATTATAACCTTCAAATGCATTCAAATAATTCAATACCACACAAAATAAAAATAGAAATAGAAAAGTATAATCACTGAAAGCACCTTCCATACCTCGAGAACAATACTTTAAGCCCTCGACTAAATCACAACCCTCCTTTGCCTGACCTTGGCCTTCTCAGCATCAATAATAGATTCCACCAACTTAACTGCACTATCCAACTTCCCTTCACCGTTCACCACCACATAATCGAAATCCCTAACATGCTTGACCTCCTCTCTCGCAGTCGCAATTCTCACAAGCAAAGCCTCACTAGTCTCAGTCTTCCTATCAATCAACCTCTTCACAAGTTCCAACTCACTCTCTGCCACTAAATATATAAAGACAGCAGAATTCCCCAAAATCTTCCGCAAAGTCTCAGCTCCTTGGACATCAACTCTCAAAACTATGTCATGCCCTTTTTCCATAAACTCCCTAATTTGCTTTTTTGGTATACCTTTATAATCACCATACACAAGTGCATACTCTAGCAACTCATTTCTCTCAACCATTGATAAAAATTCTTCCTTTGACACAAAGTAATAATCTTTACCATCAACCTCCCCTTCTCTCATTGGCCTACTAGTGGCAGTCACAACAAAATGCAAACTTTCTCTAACTTGTCTCAATTTCTTGATAATAGCATCTTTTCCAACCCCACTTGGACCACTAATTACAATGATCAAAGGATTTGGAGGGGGGAAAATTGGGTTAGTACTGAAGGAAGAACCCAGTGAGAACTCAAGGGCACGTAGCATTTCAGGCTTTGAGACTTTATCGGGAGGTGGAATAGTGAGTTTAGGTTTCTGGGTTTCGCTCATTTTGGAGCAAGAAGCAAAGAATCTTAGTGGGGCTAAAGGGAAACGTTGAAGTTGAGAGAGGGAGGTAGGTTTGGAGTGAATGGAAAGAAAGTTTTTTTTGTGGTGAAAGATTGGAGAGGAGAGAGTGGTGTTAGAGCAAGAGAGAGAGGAATAGAGTCTGCGAAACATGAGGGGATTAGGGGTTTTCTACGTGGAGAAGGAGATGGAGAAGGTGTCGCATGGATTTGGAATCTGAAATTCTCAACAGGTATTCACAGTTCGGGGCTTTTAATGTTTGGATTGCTTTTGTTGTGTCACAATGGGGTGCGGATGGAGTTTGGAGCGTGGCTGGTATATGTCTCTATGGTCCTGCTCTCGTGACAATTGGATCCATGGTTAAGAGAGCCGGCCCGTCCCATGACCTGGCCTAGGCTCGAGCCACGAATCCAGGTCAAAAGCAATACGTCATTGTATTATTTATATATATAAAAAAAATACTTAAAGGATGTGTTTTTTAAACATAAAACAATATAAAAATTGAGATGGAATCAATTACATGATTGGTATAAATCAAGACCGGGTTTACGAGTCTCTAAATTGATCGCTAAATTGATGTGTTAATTATTGGATTACTTCTCTAATCAAATGAATTTGAACCTTGCAATTGACTGTCACATTATAGTTGATTTGATTTATGTGATTGAGAGAAATGAAAGTACATGAATTTCAATATTATAACATACTCTATAATAAATTATAGGTGTGAAACTACTGTTTTCTCACACACATTTTACTGTGAATTACAATAGTAATTTCTTCTTTTTTTTTTTGCTAACTTTTTTTTTCTTTTTTTTCAATTTTTCTATTTTTTCTTTTTTATTTATTTATTTTTTTTTAAAATTATTTTTATTTATTTTACCTTTTAAATATTGACCTGGTTAAAATTTTTGCTTTGTAATTTTTTTAAAAAAAATACTGTGAATTGCTGCGATGTTTTTCCACATAGTTTTTCTATTTTATTTCTTTATTTTTCAAAATTATATTTGTCGATTTTTTTTAATATTAAGCTGATTGAGAATTTGGTTTGGTAATTTTTTTTCTTTAAAACATTGTTGATTGCTACAGTGTTTCTCCGCATGGTTTTTTTTTCTCCAAAATTATCTTTTTTTATTTTATTTTTTAATATTGAGCTGGTTGAAAATTACAGTTACAATATGTTAGGAAAGCACTGTAACTTTTTTTGAAAATTACTGTTGATTGCTACAGCGTTTTTTCCCACATGGTTTTTTCTGTTTTTATAATTTTTTTCCTAAAATTATCTTTGTCAATTTTATTTTTTAAATATTAAGCTAGTTAAGAATTGCAATTACAAGTAAATACAAGTTTTTCCTCACAAAACAGTATGGATTGATACAGTTTTTTCTCGCATGGTTTTCTTCTAGTTTTTTTTGTGTTTTCTTTTTTTGCGATATTTTTTTCCAAAATTATCTTCATCGATTTTATTTTTTTTAATATTGAGTCGGTTAAAATTTAACTTTGTAATAAAGCTTAATTATGTGGGAAAAACATTGTAGCTTTGCTCATAAAACAATGTGGATTGCTACAGTGTCTCTCCGCATGGTTTTTTTTATAACTTTTTTCAAATTATCTTTTTTAATTTTATTTTTTTTAATATTGAGTTATTTGTAAATTATAATTACAAGTCATTACAAATAAGGCTAAATCATGTAGGGAAGCACTGTAGCTTTCATCACAAAACACTGTAAATTGCTACAGTGTTTCCAACATGATTTTTTTTTCTTTTTTTGGTGTTTGTTTTGTTATTTTTTTTTCTAAAATTGTCTCTGTCGATTTTTTTTAATATTGAGTTGATTAAGAATTTAGCTTTGTAATTTTTTTCTTTAAAACACCGTGAATTGTTGTAGTGTTTACCCATGTGATTTTTTTATGATTTCTTCCAAAATTATCTTTGTCGATTTTTTTTTGAATATTGAGTTGGTTAAGAATTATAATTACAGTAAAACTAAATCATATGAGGAAAGCGTTGTAGTTTTTCTCACAAACACTGTGAATTGCTACAATATTTCTCTAAATGGTTTTTTATTTTATTTTATTGGGAAAAACGCTATAGTTTTCCTCACAAAACATTGTCAATTGCTACAACATTTTTTCTCATAGGTTTTTTTCCTTCCAAAATTATCTTTGTTGGTTTTTTTTAATATTAAATTGGTAGAGAATTTAGCTTTGTAATTTTTTTTCTTTTTATTAACTGAAAAGTTAAATCATGTGGCGAAAGCATTGTATTTTTCCTCACAAAACACGGTAAATTGCTACAAATCATTTTGTTCAGTCTCTAAGTTTTTTATCACCAACACAATCTTTTTTTTCATCATGAAATATTTGCTCCATCATACCTTTAATTTCTATTACTTATTTAGCGTTGGTTCACAATTATAACGCTATTAAGTATATTTGTTTTATAAGCCCGCGGCAGCGCGCGGGCATGTCATCTCATGTAATTTATATAGAAAACCATGCATCTCTCTTAGTACAAACTCTAAATGTTATGAACTCAATTTCGATAACAAATTTTTTTTAATTTTAATTTTAATGTATGTTTGATGATATGGTATAGAGTATTTTTTTTCAATTAAAAAAATTATTAAAATAATATTTTTTTAGAATTTTTATTTTTAATATCAACATATTAAAATTATCAAAAAATTATCTAAAAAATTCAATTAAGTATTTTTTCAAGTTAAAAACATTTTACAAAACACTTTGAAAAATAATTTCAACCACGTTACCAAACACTTCATAAATTTTTTGAATTGTAGTGGTGGTTGGTTTTTAAAGTGCTTATTGTTTATAAATATATTAAAATAATATTTTTTTAAAAAAATCTTTTTTGATATTAGTACATTAAAATCATTGTTATTAAACCCGAATTGGCCCGCGCGGGTTGACCTGAGAGCCTGCAGACCCGATAGCTGGACTGATCCGAGTTTGTTAAAAGATCAGTCGGTGCAACAACCCGGCAAAACTTGGTCGACCCATGACCCAAGCGACCAGGGCCCGATGTTTTTTTTTCAAATGTGGTTTTTCTCCTATACCACTCTTTTTTCATATTTTTTTAGTTGATTATTAACATTTTTTAAAGTTTACTATATAAATATTAGAAAAATATTTTATTTTTTCAATATGAGATTTAAAGCTTTTTAGTATATATACTTTATTTTCCCATGAAAAAAGTTATTTTTTCAATGTGGGATTTGAAACCCTTTCATATATATACTCTATGTTCACAAGAAAAAAGTTGTGTTTTTTCAATGTGGGATTTGAAACCCTTTAATAAATACACTCTATGTTCCCAAGAAAAAAATTATTTTTTCAATGTAGAATCTAAAGTTCTTTTGTATATATACTCTATGTTCATAAGAAAAAAAATTATGTTTTTTTAATGTGGGATAAAAAACTTTTAGTTTAAATACTTCAACTTAAAAGGACAATATAATATCTTTTCAGTGTGGGATTTGAAACATTTTAATATATATACTCTATGTTTTCAAGAAAAAAAATTATTTTTCAACATGGATTTGAAGCCCTTTCATATATATACTTTGTATTCATAAGAAAAAAAGTTATGTTTTTTCAATGTGGGATTTGAAACTTTTTAGTATCTATACTCTATGTTCCTAAGAAAATAATTATATTTTCAATATAGGATTTAAAACCCTTTGTATATATACTCTATGTTCACAAGAAAAAAAATTATATTTTTTCAATGTGAAATAAAAAACATTTTGGTTTAAATACTTCAACTTAAAAGGATAACATAATATATTTTCAATGTAAAATTTGAAATTCTTTAATATATATACTATATGTCCACAAGAAAAAAAAAATTCACTGTGAGATTTGAAGTCTTTTAATATATATAATCTATGTTCATAATAAAAAAAAATTATATTTTTTTAATATGAGATAAAAAACTTTTTAAAATATTTTTTAAAATTTTATTATTTACAACATGTATAGTCTATATTCACATGAATTTTTTCATATGAAATATTAAAATTTTAAATATTTATTAAAATTATTCCTGGTTGATCTAGGTTAACCAATAAAACCCGGAACCCGTCTCCTTGGCCGAGTCAACCCCCGAGCCGGGTTTGATAATTATAATTAAAATCATCCAAAATTATAATAAAAATTAATTTAAAATTAAAAAAATATATATATGAAAAATCTTCCCAAAACAAATACTCTCTTCAATCTTTAATCATACTTACCAGCCTTAAGCAACCGAAGAGTAACAAATATCGTAGTCATAGCCACTCGTAGGGGCTCCTCCTCCTGCTCTCTCATTTCACCTATATAAATAAAACCTTTCATTTTCCATTCAATTATTATCACCACCACCACCTCTTCAATCACGCCACGCCAACGCCACCGCCACCAATAACGTTTCTTTTCTTTTCTTTTTCACATCTTCATACCCATTAAAACAACCCCATACCAACAAATCCTAAAAAGATCCGATCTTTTACCCTAAAAAACCACCTTAAAAAACCCTAATTCTCCCTCAAAAACCCACAAAAAAATTCTTTCTCAAAATCCAAAATTGGATCAGACCCATTTCAATTCTCCCATCAAGAACCTTAAAAACACCAAAATCAAGAAAAAAACAGATACCTTTTTCTATATATAGTTGATGGGCACAATCAGGTTTTCTAGCAGAGACCTCTCAGTAGGACCGGCCTCATTAAATCCTTCACCATCAATTCCAATAACAACATCGACTTCTATAACGGAAACCGTAAATGGGTCTCATGAATTCAAGGTCGATGGCTATTCGCTATCAAAAGGCATGGGGATAGGCAAATACGTAGCATCGGATACTTTTTACATCGGTGGCTATGCATGGGCTATATATTTTTACCCAGATGGTAAAAGTTCTGAAGATAATGCCTCTTATGTCTCGTTATTCATCGCTCTTGCTAGCGAGGGGAATGATGTTAGGGCTTTGTTTGAATTGACGTTGATGGATCAAAGCGGGAAAGAAAGGCATAAGGTTCATAGCCATTTTGGAAGAGCCCTTGAGAGTGGGCCTTATACGCTTAAGTATCGCGGCAGTATGTGGTGGGTTTTTTTTCTTATTTTGAGACTGAAATGTCCGAATTCTGAATTTTTATGACTGATTGATCGAAGTGCTCTTATTGCTTATGATTGATTATTGTATTTGTGTAGTAGAATTTTGCGAATCTTGATATGTTATGATATTCATGGGTTGTGTATGGTTTAATGGATATTTGTTGTGAGAATTTACTGGGTTTTTTTTTTTTGTAGAAATGATGAAGAGATTTATGACTTTATTTTCCTTTCTTTTCTCTGTGAAAATGAATTAACTGTAATTTTTTTTCTTTTTCCTGATCCTCAAGGTGTATAAAGCACTTTTCGTTAAGTCTTGCTTATTTCAATAACATTGCTTCTTCAATATAAAATGTTGCAAATGGAATTCTTCCCCATTTTGATATTTCACCACTCCATGAAATTTTTTGTCGTTTTTAAAATGTTGGTTCCTTTGTCGGTCGTGTGATTGCAATGCACAAGGATATTCTCTGAGAATCGAACATTTTTTTCTCGAACCAAATTCTTTTACCTCCTCCAATACTGTCCAAGTATCTTTTATTCATTCTTTCATTGCTGGTGGATGTTGTGGCGGATGAAAAACACAATTTAATGGGTACTGTTATTGGATGCTGCAGGGGTTATAAACGATTTTACAAAAGGACTCAATTAGAGACTTCAGACTTTCTTAAAGATGATACCCTATTAATTCGCTGTTGTGTTGGTGTTGTTAAGTCCCACACTGAGGGACCAAAGACCTACACCATTGCCGTGCCCCCTTCCAATATTGGTCAGCATTTTGGAAAGCTTTTAGACAGTGGAAAGCGAACAGATGTAAATTTTGAAGTTGATGGAGAAATCTGTGCTTCACACAAGATAGTTCTGGCAGCACGCTCGCCAGTGTTTAGAGCACAACTTTTTGGTCCAATGAAGGATCAAAACACTCAATGCATCAAAGTTGAAGACATGGAAGCTCCTGTTTTTAAGGTTTTCTCTCTCTCACCCACACACATGCATGCTTGCATACACACACAGACCAAAACGCTGCAAAACAATCTGATAATGTATGACTGGAAGTAACATCTCATTTGCAAAAGCCTTAATTCATTTTCTGCTTGTACTATTGTATGTGTTTTTATGGCTGTGCCTCCTTTCTTTGTGATCAGATTTTTGCTTGAAATTAGCTGCCACATTTGCCTTTTGTTGTACATGGTGGCATTTTGAAAGTGTTATGGGAAAAGCCTTAATTCATTTTGAAGTGACAGCTAACATGAGTGATTTAACTGCTAGTCAGGAAGCAGATAATATATTACTGCAAGTTTGTAGATGTGAATACTGTCCTGAACCTAGCATGTGTTGGTTGTGACAGCATTCTATTTAAATTTTGTTGCAAAAGCCTTCAGTAAAGATTTTTTTTTTCATTTTATTTGCGATTAAATAAAAGAGGAAAACAGTGGAAAGCATTACATTCTGAAATGAGAACTCATGAGGGAGACACAAAGTACCGAGCCTGTTAAATATATTTTAGACTGCAAAGGTGAAATTTGTCTGCAGTTGTGTACTTGTCAAGTTATTATGATGTCTTGGCTCTAGCATGCGTAAGAGTACAAGTTGCCTCTGATGTTTGAATGTTGTTGTGCACTGAAAGGTTTTAGTAATTTTGTATGTATCAGTTATGAGATGTTATGCATCCCATGATAAGTTTCATGGGAAGAGGTAGCTTTATTGGTTGGTTGCCTTTGTTAGGTGAGTAATTGTGGTGTCGTGCAAGATATTTGTGGTGCCATACACAAATGTACACGTGGATTCATCTCCCAAGGCACTGCTCCTATCCTTATTCTTACTCACTCCAGCTAAGGTTTATTGTATCCTGCTTCTCTTCCTGCTTGTCCTGTTATATATGCAGTCTGTCCATTACCAGTCAAGTAGGCTGCATATTACATTGCATCAGCTTGAGAGTACTATTGCTTAATTGTAATAACACTCTCCACTGATTAACTTCCAGAGTTGATTTGTTCTTTTTAACATCCTCTTGACAAAAAAAACCTGAATTATGTCTCAGCCATGCTCTGGCTTAGTAGATCAGGTGATGGAATCACAGTAAGATATGAACACTGTGCTATCTCCATTTCTTGTAACAAATGCATTGATTATTTTCTAAAATGAATCAGTTTTTACTTTTCTTAATACTTGTTGGAATTCAGTAGTTTTTGGGTTTCTAAGCTTGTGTTTCTGTGGAAAAAATTATACGATTCTATTACATTCGACTTAATCACACAGATTATAGTAATACCTGCATTTGCCTTAGTTGAGAATAGGTGAGGATGGTATTGGACTGAAAGAAGGGAACTGACTATGTTGGGAGGTCAGGTGAAGAACAGCCTCATTGCACTTCCATTTAACTCTCTCATGGGCTGCTGATTCTTTATTTTCCATTTAGATGTTGCCGTTCTGTTTAGTGTCGGTAATGTTTTGTTAACTGGATTCTTCTATTGAGCATCTGGTGATTGGTATGGAGCTAACATAAATGTCAAGGGTGCAAGTGTTAAGGATTTAAAAACTCTTTAAGAATGCAAATGTTTATGGTGCCTGGTTGTATAAATGCCAATGGTGGAATATCATGATGGCAGAGGCTGATGATATCTTTTATCACCATTAACCTCTTATGAACCTAGCTCTGTTGGTTAACAGCATACTGGAAAGGCTTAAAGGTGTCAAACGTTACTGGAATTTAACACACTCCCTTTATTAAACCCAAATGACACTCATTCCAAAGGCTAAAAACCAGTGGGTTTTAGCTTACTCGGTACCTTAATGAACACTGTCAAAAAATAAGCTGTCAAAAAAAAAGAGAGAGAGAGAAAAGGTGAATGGGCAAGCTTGCGCAAATATAACTCTTTCGTGTTTGGATGTTTGCAGGCATTAATCCATTTTATATACTGGGATGCCTTACCAGACATGGAGGAGCTTGTTGGTTTGAACTCAAAATGGGCTTCCACACTGATGGCTCAGCATCTGCTTGCAGCAGCAGATCGCTATGCACTTGAGAGGCTCAGATTGCTTTGTGAGGCTAGACTTTGTGAAGATGTTGCCATAAACACTGTTGCAACAACACTAGCTCTAGCGGAGCAGCATCAATGCATCCAACTAAAGTCTGTTTGTCTCAAATTCATTGCTTTGCCTGAAAATTTGAAAGGCAAGTCTTTCCTCCCTCTGCCTCATTTGGATTGTTGATATCTAGTAAAAGGTTTTCTTTCTTGATCACATAGTTACGACCATGGTGTTGAATGTATCCGCAACCTCAAAGTTGCAGGTTCAAGTCTTGAAGTTGAAAGCATTTAGTTGAAGCAAAAGTGCTGTATAGAAGTAATTTTACTGCATTATAGTGCTCATGCTTTTTGTTTGTTAGGAAATACTGAACAGAAGTCAGTGAAAAAGTCACATGGATTTATCCATGGATTGACCAGGCTTTGACAGAGCCCAGTTCTATTTCCTCAGCCAGCCCCTCTGATGTTTAAATTGTTGTCAAAACAGTAATTGCAATTTTCATCTTTTAATCATGTGAATGTGGTGTATGTTCACGTAACCAGATGGCTCCCAAACTCCCAAAACAAAGCACTTGTTCATGTTTGGTCGAAGCCCTATACTCTCTCCCTTTGCTGCCTGAGTTGTATTGTTGGGGGTGTATGGGAACTCGTGTAAATATTTGTGTATATGCTTTTGAGGGTGCCCCCCCAGATTTTCCTGCGTGCTTGTACGTGCATAATATTTTCAGTTTTAACGGTGACTGTTGGTTGGGCGTTTCCTTTTATGAATGCATAACTAATGACCTAATGCTGGCGATTTCTTTTCAGCTGTGATGCAGACGGATGGATTTGAGTACTTGAAGGAAAGTTGCCCTTCTGTCATCACGGAACTACTGCAATATGTTGCCAAAAATGGTGAGCATTCTGTCATCGCTTGTACACATGGAAATGATAACTTAGATAGCGATATGAATGGAAGACGAGTGAAGCAAAGGATTCATTGATATGGGAACAACAGATGCCTCATCCTCTGGACAATAATCAGAGCTTGCTAGGCTTTAGCCATTTTTGTGATTGTACTGACAGTTCACTGTAAGAAAAATTTAATATCAGTGGCTCATTTGTTGGTCAAGTGTTTTCTAGTACGTTGGCTAGTTTGTTCAATAATTCTGCAAACTTCATTTTCTTGTTCTGGAATCCGTATTTTCTTGTCTGTCAAGCTGTACCTGCATCATACCAACCAGATCATTTTTTCTTCCTCTGTGTGGCGTTTGTGTTGCTTTCTGGATGTCCTGCTGTGTGCATGTAACGAACATGGAGGTCCTTTGCAAGCATTTTGGCCTTTGCCATAGCCTAGGATTCTATCGGAAATCAGGCTGTGCTCATTCGTGATATTTGTTTGGCAACTGCAGAAAAATCTTTATATCCCGATTTATCTATTAAACTATATTTCTACCCTTGTAGATTTATCAATAATACAATTCTATCCCTATAGTTAATTTTTTTTCATTGTTATTGATGTGAGCTCAATGGTCACACAAATCTCAAAAAGTTGACACAAATTATCTGAATTAAAGCTCTTTAACATTATTGGAATATGGACTTCTCCTCGATAATTATTAAGTCGTGAATGAGTGAATGCATAGTATTATGATAATATCATAAAATTAGTTATATTGTGATAAGTTCGATCGATCGTTTTTTTGTTTAACCACAAGTTTATTTAAAATATTATGGCTTCAAAATCTAAAATCTAAAATCTAATTATAATCTAAATAACTTTATTTATAAAAAATAAAAAATATTTTAAACAATTCTGAACAAAATAATAATAATAAAAGAGTTATAAATAATTTTTTTTTAAAAAAATAAATCAATTAGAAAATTAATATAAATCTTACAAAATAGCTTTTGAAATTTATAACAAGGTCTTCTCGGTTGATCTAAAAATTTTAATCTAGTAAAAAATAAGGCTTCAAAAAATGTTTGGTTAAATTTTAATCTGATCCAACAGTTGAATAAAAAATTATACTTGTTAATATAAAATTATGTGAGGAAAAAAATATTTTAAAACATTAAAAAAACTCTTCCTATACTTCAAAATTACATTGATGCTCATTAAAAAAAAATGCAATATTAGCCGTTGAATATTCTTATATTATTAGGAGATTTTAAATTATAATGTTAGAAGTGGAATGTTAAGGAATATGAGGGGACAAAATTGAAATTTATCCTATAATTTTTCAATTACACAATTATCTAACCTGTTTAACCCCGCTCTACCATCCTCATCATTGCCGCCGCCTCCGTCTCCCTGCCACCATTACTTTATTACCATTATCATTCATCTACTAAAAGCCTCACATCTCCTCTATCATACTTACCACTATCACTATCTTCATCTTGACGACGACGACGACGACGACGACACCACCACCACCACTATCTTAACAAAACCACCTCCACCTCTGCCATTGTTAACACCACCGCCGGCATTGCAACGTACCATTAGATATTATGTGGGAAAGCTTTTCTATTTGTAAGGTATTTCATGCAAAACAAGCTCCATAAGTTTTAATACCAATCCTTGATGGTTACTTCGTGTTAAGATTCCACTACTCATGGCTGATTCTCTAACCATTCTCAAGATTTACAAGTGGCAAAGCATCTTTGGAGCGAAATAATTGACCGTTCGTCTACGTTGAATGAAACGCATGATGTCTTGACCATCGCCATCACTTGCCAGTCCGACATAGCTTGTCTCTTAACTAGGTAGGGCATAGCAATGCGACTAAGGGACCAAAAGGGGGCGACGTTACTGAAGGAGAACCACACTTCTTTTGGTCTCTATCCAGAGTCTTACTCATAGGTCACGGGAAAAGAAGCCACCAGGAAGATCCATCGTTTTTTCTCGCCTCAAAGCAGAAATATTTGACGGGAAAGAAAAGATTGGAAGTACAGTGGTTTCTATTTCTAGATTCGTTTTTTTATTGTTTTTTTATATAATTTTAATATGTTAATAATAAAAATAAAAAAATAAAGAATATTTTTAAAAATCAACACACCCACACACTTAGCCTCATTTGTTTCACGGAATGTAATTAAAAATCACTTTTAAATTTTTTTTATATTTATTTATCATTAGTTAATAAAAAATATTTTTCAGTCAAAAAAATTTAGCTTGATTTTTAAAAAAATATCTTCCTTCTATTTTAAACAAAAAACAATTTTTAAAAGTTATGAAAAATTTAGAAATATCATATTATTGGTTGATTATATCAAATTTAATTCTCAAACTTTTGATTCCTATATATATTTTTTTGATTTTCTTTCAATTTCATCTCTTAAAATATAATTTAATTTAATTTTTATATTAATTTTGATCTTATTTTTATAATTGTTATTTATTTTTTTATTATTTTTTTAATTTAAATTTTTTATATATCAAATTTTAATTGTTATCAACTCTAAAAAGTACTTTCCAGTCATCCAAAAATAATTCAATTTCTAGAATTTTATTTTTCAAAAAAACTATTTAAAAAAAAAAAAAACTGAAAATACTTGAGTCAAATTGTATACAAAGTGGATGTTAGGAACGTCTATGTACTAGTGTTGCTGAACGGAAACTATCAAGTATTTACCAGCTTCTGCTCGAAAGAAACAGATAACAAACAGCCAGATACCTACTGTCAAGCACAGAAGACACCAAGTGGAGGGTTTTCTGTCGGAGGAGGATCCCAAAATGCATCCAATGACCAGCACAACAGTTACTTGCAATTCAAGATAGGGAATTTAGTGACAATAACAACAAATTTCATTGCATCGTAATTGGCCTTATGAATACAGCCACATTTTCCCCTTGCTGAGATGAATATTCATGTGAAAGAACAAGCATCCTCTTTCAAGTACAAAATAACACAGACAAAATGGTACAGATTTCAGAAGGAAAACCCCAAAAGCGGGGAAAAGAAAGTGACGACTTACTTTTATCTTGCATAGAATGAGAAGAAAACAGAAAGACTTGGTTAGTCAACCAATCCCATTGCCTTGTTCTTACTTAGATATCAAACATTCTGTCATTTTGGTTACGGAGTTAAATCTGACTGCAACAAGTCATGAATCCTATCCACTGATTAACAACTTGCAGCTCAACTTCTTTCAACACAAGCCCCGGACATTTCTTTTGAAGAACCTGGGCTCGTTAAAAGCACTGCTAAATGTCAGCATTTGAATCTGATGTATTTTGCATGGCAGAAGATCGATCAGGGATGACGTGATTTAACATAACCACCACCATTAGGCCAGACACAGGCAGTCAACACTATTGAATTGCTACAGAGAAAAGCACCATTAATACCAGTGATTACCAGGTCCACCTTGGGCAGCAGCAACTTTCCTTGCCATGTACTGAGGCTTTGGCTGCAATCCATTGGAACCGTCAACCCCCTCGTCTTCTCCTCTCTCATTTTTACAGGCTGGGTTTCTTCTCGGATGTGAACAGTTTGCAGTGGTATATTGAGTTGAAATAGCTGGATTCCTTACCATCCTTCGCTGGTCAAGATTCTCTGCTGATGGTGCTCCACAATTGTTGTAACGCAGCACCGAACTTACCACTTTCCCAGGTCTTGCAGCACCTGCTGTATAGAATGGCATTCAAATTACAATCATTGGTTAGCAACCGGGGTTAAAAGGAAAGAGAGGAGAAAGGTAGCAATCTAAATAGGCATCAAGCTCAGCAGTACATTGCTTAAATGCACATGTCCTGGCCCATGGATTTTCACCCAAGAAATTTAGAAAAAGATACACACATCTTGTATTGCAACACTCTACATTTGTTAAAAATATTTCTACGTGTCAAATAACAAGATGAATAAATTGGATTCTATAATCAAGTTGCAAGCAAGTGCATGAAATTTTAAACATATTGATTGAGCGTTCAACTTCAGGACATCTGTGCTTCTGAGCACTTGTTTGTAAGCAAATAGCAAAGGAAATGCAAAGTTACACCAGCAATACCCTGATAAAGCAAAAGGAGTAAAATCAACCAGTTTGATGAAGGACAAGCAATTATATGTTATATACACATCAACCACTCCATTCGTTGCGAACTCAAATAACCTCTATCATTTCTCATGCTGAATTATGTATTTGGAGGTTCTGGGTGCAAAACCTCATTGACTTTCCTAAAAGCTGTATGCATTCACTCAATTATTTGATGCCATGCCAACCAATCCACTTGAAAGATGTCAGGAAAACATAAGCTAATTGGTCAGCCTGTGACATCAGCCGAGAGATAAAAAAATACAAGCAAGGTTCAGAGTGGTCTCTCATTCAAATTTGGGAGTCCACAGGTTTCAGAGAGGGAAAGAGAAACACAAATGCAGTACAAAATATTTGATTTCCTAGAAATTCAGTAAGACATCAAAGAGAGAGAAAATCAGAATAGATGTAGTTAACTAAATACAATTATTACAAACCTTGGATACTTTGAGGAACTTGTAGAGGAAGCCTTGTCATTGGTATCCCACCACTCCTGTCTACATGTGGCTTCTCAATTTCTTTGATAGAACACTTGGATAGATCATTGGTGACTTCTGCTGAATTCTGTATTGTATTATCCGAGTATAATACACATGCTCTGCATGCATGAATTTTCATCAAAGCAGTGGACAAAATTCTAGATTTAAACGGGCAGCAACATATTACCAGGGTATGTAAAACATGCCACAACAATGGACAAAGAAACAATTTATTAACAGGGATACCTGGGCAATGATGCATGCTGCCTCTCAGGTGGAGTAACAGGAGCACCATTTCCATAATGCTCTTCAAGGTATGCAAACTGCTTCTTGAAATGATCAACAGCACTGCAATGAAAAAGTTCACAACATGATAACTTATTCCTGAGGGACATTTAAACATCATGAGTATGAGAGGGATCTCAAACATGCACTCATACTTCAAACATATGGAATACTGCACATGCTTTGACAAGCATGATGGTATAAACTAAGAATCATAATTTTACTGTGCCAATACCTTGGGTACATAAACCCAGTTGGCTCTGAACCATCTAAATGCTCTTTCAACATTTTAGGATGATACTCTAGAATTTCTCGGTATATAAGCTCTCGTACATCTTCTTTAGTTATCCTTCGTCTCTCAAATTCAAATTCCATCTTGGTAACTGGTTGAGCAGTTGGCTCCCTCTCAACCTTGGCCAGACCCTTAAAATATGGATCTGCAAGAGCCTGATAAAATGCAGTACAATATGCTCCTTTAGAAGGCATATTATCAAGGTGAAGATAAAGAGGTATCAAGATTTACCTCTTCAGCAGTAGGTCGATCTTTTGGTTCAAATGCTAACATTCTTTCTAACAACCGAAGTGCAAGGGGGTCTGCATTAGGGAACTTTTGGGAGAACGGAACAGGCTTCTTCTTTCTCATGCTGCTCAAGTATCTTCGAGCTTTTTCATTGCGTACCTGTTCATATAATACCAACACTTAAGCATTCAGCCAACTGTAAGGACAAATATATGAAACACGGATTGTAAAAGATAAAACAATCAGTTCTGTCTCAAAGAAACTTCATAACATGAAATATACCCTTGCAATGGCTTCGGGTGTTGGCGTTCCCAAAAGATCAGTCATCAGATCCAATTGATGGACTACATTCTTACCAGGAAAAAGAGGTTTTCCTGTCAATAGTTCAGAAAAAATGCATCCAATGCTCCATATGTCTATTGCTGGCGTATACTGAAAACAAAACAGAAGTAATGACTAACACAATTGTCACAAGGAGCAAGTTGGAATCTAATAGCATTAACTATTTACAACTCTCTAACACCCAAAAGAACCCGTGCAAGTAGTAATTCTAATTTCAAGTTGTGTTTTGACAAAAGAAAAAAAAATACACGCAGGGCAAGAGAAGCACTCCAAAGCCAGTATAGTCAAAGGAGATTCACAAAGTTTTGTAACAAATTGGTGGTGGTAATGGTTCTGGCACCTTTGAGAAAAACGATCCACACAATTCAGGAGCTCTGTACCATCTTGTTGCAACATAGTCCTGGGATCACAAGAAAAGGAAATAATTAACCCCTAAATGTACAACAACCACCATTTGTAACCATCAAGGGGAACCTCCTACATTGAAATTAAAATGCTACATCAAACTGAGAGAAAACCTACCGTCCAGAAAATGGCAGTTGGGGTATCGTTAAAAGCTACTCTTGCAAGACCAAAGTCACAGATCTTGAGCTTGCAGTCAGCATTTGCTAAGATATTTTTGGGTTTCAAATCCCGGTGAAAGACATTGGCTACAAGACCATAAAAAAATTAAACATGATGCAGGAATAATCATCACAAATCAGCAAATACATGATAGTTACATTTCTACACATGCTGAGTGTCAGCATGTAACAATACTGCACCACACTTGAGTGAAAGTCAGTAACTATACAGTTAAAAAGCAGGCTAAGAAAAAAATTAAAAATTTAACAGTCAAGAAATTAAGTTAATCACCTGTGTGTATGTATTTGAGGCCTCTAAGAAGCTGATAAAGGAAAAACTGATAATGTTCTGGAGTTAAATCATCATTTGCTTTGATAACTTGGTGTAAATCGGATTCCATTAGTTCGAAAACAACATATATGTCCTTAAATTCCCTTCTGGAAGGAGGCAACAAAATGTGCTTGATCTCCACAATATCTGGATGGCGCAGGAGTCTAAGAAGTTTAATTTCTCGAAGGATGCGGGTGGCATCAGAGACATGCTCAAAGATGTCATTGATTTTCTTGATCGCAACTTTTTCTCCAATATGCGTATCATATGCGGAGCACACAACACCATAGCTCCCTTTGCCAATCACCTCCTCTATTCTGTACCTGCTCCCCTCGCCATATTCAGTGAAAAAGTCTACATCCACGGATGACTGCAATACCACATTCAAATGAGCCAAATCATGGACACAAATAGACACTCCAAATAAAATTTGTAATTACAACCAAACTGAATTTCAATATTAATTAAATAGAGAATTTTCCCACACCATTCCAAGGGAGTTTGTGCTGTGTATGCGCACATTACATCAGTAAACATGTTTGAGATCATGAAAATAACATGCATCTTCTGGTTGCCATTGCAATCATTTGAAAAGATTACTTCAAATTGCTTCATTTAACATCCTAATCTACTATTGCTTCCCCAAAAATTAAGTTGTTATCCCACAACTTAATTATTGAGTGTAGAGCAATTATTTGGTCTACATTATCTTTGACACCATTACAATTAGAAGAGTTTGAATATCAACGAGCTCCCTGAGCGTATCAACAAGAATGCATACAGCTGTGGATGAGATTTATAAATCCAATCAACAGTAAAACCAAATTGGAAATGGAATTACTTCTCCACGAGCAAAATCTGATTCTAGGCCCCATTGGTAATATCTTCATGAATTTAACCCCGCTCCCCCTCCCCAACCCCCCAAAAAAGGGGAAACGATAAGAACATGCACACATGTGGTTGACACCTTCTCCGATTTAAAGATATGCAGTGCCTCCCGTATCATAACATAGATTTTTTGTTATATATAGAAAAAAGAATTGGATAACATGGAAATAGCAATATTCTAGTGGAACCTGCCACAATTTTGCAACAGGTGAACATAAACATGTGTCAAAGAAACTTAGACATGAACATGACAGCTGTCCCTTCACATCTTAGCATTCAGGAATTACACACACAATACAAAGAAAGATCCAACACACAATGGATCACAAAACTGAATGACAGGATCATGGTAAAAAACGAAACTAATAACAATCCCTAGCCTACTAGAAAGATGAAAGCATTTTAGCAGACAGTAACATTAGTAAAAACAGATCGAAAACCACCTCTATAATCCACAGCAACCAATTTGCTATTTGTCCAAAAAGATCATATACATGGAAATTTATGTTCATAAAAATTACATGCTGTAGCTGATGGCTGGATTCTTTACCTTTTTGCGCTGATCAGGCTGCATCTTATTAGCAACAAAGCATCAACAGTCTTCAAATCGATAGATCAACAAGGGAGAGTAAGAGCTCCAACTCCAATCCCACAAAAAAAGAGGACCAGCCAATTTCAACCTCAGTATAAACGAAAAACGCAAGCCCGCAGAAGCCAAAACTGATCGAACAACCTTAAACCAGACCTAAAACTTGGGATCACAAAAATAACAGTAAAACTAAGGAGTTCCAGAAGATCAAACAGCCTAAAGAACATAAAACATGCACTATTATGGCAAGATCAACAAATAACAAAAAGGTATTAGTAGAGAAACGAACTTTCCAAGTCTTGAAATTAAAGCAGCCAAA
The DNA here is from genome assembly GCF_951802175.1 of Populus nigra. Classification (NCBI taxonomy): domain Eukaryota; kingdom Viridiplantae; phylum Streptophyta; class Magnoliopsida; order Malpighiales; family Salicaceae; genus Populus; species Populus nigra. The sequence continues at coordinate 2,287,209 of NC_084861.1, read as the reverse complement.
TTTGAGTTAAAACAAAGAACAAGGACTCGGTTTTTTAGACTGAAAGAAGCAAAGACAGAGAAGAAGGGAAAAGATAAAAAGAATGTGTGGCCGAAAAATGGCGGAGAAGACTAAAGAAGTATTAGCTGCAAAAGAGAGAGAACAGATCAAGGTGAAGGGATTGCCTTAAAAAACCAGCTGATTAACTGCAATTTTAAAGAATCTAAAGATAAGGAATTTTCTTTTTTCTTCTTTGTAATTCAAAAACAAGAAAAGTGTTGTGAGTGAGGAGAATGATAGCAAAAGCTATGTTCTTGTGGAAAAGTGCTTTTGGATCTCAAAGAAAGGAGAGGAGAGGAGAAAATCAAGAAGTGGTGTCCTGTACTTCAAGCAGCAAAACCATTTGTTTTTGGAGCTGAGAGATAATTCACCACAAAAGTTTTTTTTTTTTTTACATTTAAAAGAAATTATATTTTTATATATTTTCAAAATATTTTGATGATTTTTTTATGTAAAAAAAATAAAAAAATTATTTTAATATATTTTAAGTAAAAACAATTTTAAAAATAATCATTCCTATAATTTTAAATACCTTCTAAAAAACGTTTCGCAAGGCGATGATATTTCCTCAAAATTTAAATTATTTTTTAAAATTAATATTTTTTAAAATTAATATTTTTTATTAATTTTACATCTTTTTAATATACTTGTATTAAAAATAAATATTAAAAAATAAAATAAAATAATATTTTAATATAATTTCAAACCAAAAACACTTTAAAAAATAAATAATACCACACCAAAACACCAACTTAAAGGAATAAAATTTGGAAATTTTTCTTTCTTTTGTCACTTGGGAAAAGGTAATTTGAAGTGGGGTGAGAGAGGATAAATAAAAATATGGAATAATTATGTAATTTTTTTTTATATAGTTTGATTTGAATTTTATTTATATATATATTTATAAATTACTTTTTTTTTTATCTTGGATCAAACAAAATATATTGGTGGGGATGTAAATTGTTATTTAACATGTAAATTGCACAATAAAAAAATATAATGTATAAAAGTATAAAGAAAAAATAAAATTCAGATTAAACCATAAAAAAGTTTTTATAATCATCCCTAAAAATAGTTGTCCAATGTTATTTTTGCCATTGAAATTGCAGATCATTGTTTTAAAACTTGGATTCACTAGGTAGTTGACCCAATTAACTCGAGCTTAGATCGGTCTAAGTTGAAAAAAATTAAAAAGAATCAGTTAACATGATAAAAAAAACCTAAAATAACTTGGTTATTAATGCTTTTAAATTTTTTTTTATAGAAACAGTGTTGTTTTGATTTTAAAAAAAATCGGGATAGACTCTTGGATTTTAAAACTATGTTGCATGTATAGAGATTTATTTTCTCTTTTTTTTTTATTTCAAATATAATTAACTAATAAGCTCAAGTTTTCAAAATGTAGTAACAGTTGTTTTTAAAGCGTTTTTCACTCGAAAATACATCAAAAATTTTTTTTTTTTAAATTATTTTTGATATCAACATATTAAAAAGATCTGAAAATACTACAAAAATATTAATTTGAAGTAAAGAAAAAAATAAATAAAAATTTAAATTTTTTTTAAAATATTTTTGAAACGGAAAAGTAAATAAGGACTAAATCAATCATAGTGCTCTTTTTGTATTAAAAAATTAGGGTGTGCACTAATTATTATTTTTTATTACAAGAAATAAGTATTAAATTTAATTATATTTTTTATTACCATTTCAAATACAATATACAAATTAAAATAAAAATATTCCCAAGCACATGACAAGGTTCTACGTCACTTTCATACTATGAAATCAAATCCCAAGAAAAATTTACACTTTTCTCTCGTTAATGAGAAATAAAACATAACAATGAAAAACAAATATACTGTAAAAAATAAGGAAAGACCTTTGTCCCTAGAAGACAATTTAATTTAAATACGATGCCGACCTGATTTGAATAAGTTGGGATTTTTTTAGATTTAATAAATAATAAATAAGATATAAATATTATTAAACTATTTCTGAACATAATCTCAAATATATATTTATATTTATATGATATGAATATAATTTTAGAATTTTTAAATTTTATTAACACAATATAATATATACATACTTTAATATTGACCGACACACACATATATATAATATTTATTATTTAATATACATATACATATTTCATATATATATATATATTAATTATTTTATTTTATATTAATTAATAAATATAACAAATACTTATTTAATACTCAATAAATTTTTTACTTGAAAAATAAAAAATAAATATTAAAAAATCTAAGCGAGAACGTAGTGGCATCCAACTTGTCCCCAGAAACTTAAAAATTCACTGCTTAATGGCATAGTTGTAGTAATCTAATAAAAGATGGGCATAAGACAAACCCAGAATGCAAAACACGGTCATTGATGAATATAAAAAAAGAGAAAAAAATAGAATAATTCGTGTAGATTGTCTGATTCCACGCGCTTTTCATGATGCAAGCAAGTGATTGACATTTGCAAAGGGGACCCACAACAAATCGGTTGCCGAGCGTGTTCCCCACTTTCTCCGTAAGCGCCTCCGCGTGATGAAAATGAGCAGCGGTCGTGCATGGAACTTTTCTTTTCAGATTTTTTCCATTAGGCTTTTTGCAAAGAGATGCTCGCTCAAGTGGCCTCTACTTTATTTGTTTTGACGATGATGATTAAACCCACTTTCAAAATCGACTTATTAATAGTTCAGATTGCTTAATTCAGGTTAAGCTATGTAAATAACTTTTAAAAAAATTAAATTATTTTAATTTTAAAAAAAGTTAATTAAATCTTGACCGGATTGATGAGATTACAATTTTATTCGTCTGATGAATTAAATTAAATCAAGTTAATTTTAAATTAAAATTTTTTACACCTGTCGAGGTAAGAAATAAATCAATTAAATTTTAAATGAATTTACCGAGAATAACAATAATTTTACTCCATTTCTTTATTAGCCAACAAATGGATCATGGTCAAATAAAAATGTAATATCTTTAGTGAATTGTGAGTTTCGGCTGACAAAACTTTTTTTTTTTTCAGAAAAAACCATGATTAATTGACTCCATAAAAATTAAAAACGTAAGTGAAGTTTTTAAAAATTAAGCATCACCCGAAATTATAGTTTTGAAACCAAATCTGGCTTGGGGATCAACTCGGGACCCGACCAATTCGGAGCTGGAACCGAGTCGGGTTGAAGTAAAAATAATAGAAGGAAAAACCCGGCGTGATCCAACGACCCGGCAAGACCCGATCAAAAACTCGGTTGCGACCCGTTGACTTTTATTTCTTTTACTAAAACAACGTTGTTTTGATTTTTTAAAAAAATTAATTGACCCGGTCAAAACTCAGAATCCAAACCTTAGACCAGACCAAGTCTCAAAACTATGCCCGAAACGTTTAGGATCATGCATGACAACATGCATGCTTAAAAATAGAACTTTCATAAAAATTATTATTCTTTAACAATGACTATATAATAAATTACAGTATAACATAGATGACATATAACCTTTTAAAAAAATAAAATCAATGAGTCCAACAATATATTGCCATCGATCCAAGCAAGAAAATAGACAGTTGCATTAATCATTGATTAGTGTAATTTGGTGGCTAATGTTTTCTGGTTTATATAAAATCTATTTTATTTTGGAGTGTGATTGTAATTATTTTAAAAAATATTTTTTATTTTAAAATATATTAAAATGATTTAAAGACATTAAAAATATATTAATTTAAATTAAAATAAAATAAAAATAATTTTTAAAAAAATATTTTTGAAACGTAATGATTGATGTAAATAAGTTTTTAATATAATTACAAGAGATGTATAGAAATTAAGAAATTAAAAATAAATTTAAAAAAAAAACCGATTCGACATAACGAGAGAGGGCTAAAAGAGAGTTCCATAATAAGAAGAAAAAAAATAAAAATAAATCATCATCAATGAAAGCTAAATGTTAGAACATCATCAGTAAAAATAAACTTTTAGCTACTCACTGCTGACTCGCCCGCTGCATTTTACATGCATCAACCTACCTTAGTTATTAAAATAATAGGTAAATCGCGCCCCACCGTAAGATGTGATAAATTTTTCTACAATTAAAAAAAATATCCAGCTGATGATAATATTTTTTTAAAAATAAAAAAAAAATAAAAGACGGGGTCATTGATTTAAATAGATTTAATAATTCTTATTAATTTAATAATGCATTTTTTAAAAAGTCTATAACTAATTGAAAAAAAACAATGTTTGTCAATGTTATTAAAATAACATTCTAAATTCTTAAAATATTTCAATGATTTTATTTGATAACAAAACAAAAACTAAATGAGAACAGGATAACCCCTTATAAAAAAATGAAAAATTTTAAAGTTTAATTACTAATAAAGCAAATGTTTAAGAATGAATTGAAAAAAATAATAATTAAAAAATAAAAAAAAAAACCTAACTCAAGTTTGCACACCAAGTTTATGACTCAGTTATGAACCCCACACATAATAAATTGATCAAAATAATGGATGTCAACCCTCAAGCAAACTAGATAATGAAATGTGAAACTGTAAAAAAAGTCAATTTAAAAAACATTGAAAGAAACTCGAGTCAACTTAGGTTAACTCGACTAACCCGCAACCCTAGATATGAAATCAGGGTAACCCTACAAAAAAAAAAGTGAAAAAAACCATGAAGCTCAAGGGACGATAACCTAATATTAAATGATGAAATTAAAAAAAAACATCACATTTAAAAAAAGAACCTAAAAAAAGACCGAAGTTAAACCGAACTGATTTTCAACACTTGTAACCCGGGTTATGAGACTAAAATTACTTCATATAAAGCAAACATTAAAAAACTACAAAGCAAAATTTCTAATTATCCAAAATTAAAAAAAAAACAAATAAAAATCAAAACAATGATGATTAAATTTGGTATAAAAACTAAATGAAAGAATAATGAGGTACTAAATTGAAAAATGAAATAAATCAAGAAAAAGATAAAATAAAAAAATAAAAAATAACAATTAAAAGAACAAGGACTGAATTGGATAAAAAAAACACATAAAATAAAAATCGAGGGATAAAATTAAAAAAAAATAGCAACCAAAAGAATAGGGACTAAATTGGATACAAGAATTAAATGAATAAAATGTTAAAAGATGAAATTAAATAAAAAAAATCAACTGAAACAACCATTAAGAGCAAAACAAATAGCAATTAAAAGAATGCGGACTAAAATTAATACAAATACAAATTAAAATGAGACGTTTAACTTTTGAAAGGGTTCACATGAAATTCAAGGATAAAAAAGAGAAAAGAGGAAGGGAAAGGAAAAAAAAATCAATCGGAGCCTAATTGTTGTTTTATCATGTATACACATTTGACCACCGAGAAGAGGACGACATAACGATTCCAGCACTGTCATGGAACGCGATATTTGACCGCTAGAAGACACCGCCTATAAAATGTGGGCAACTCTCACTCATTGCCATGATCGCGGCATGAGTCACCCACTTTTATTTTTTTTAATTATATTTATACTTGTTAAAATAGTAAATTGCCCTTTATTCAATTTAATTATGACTAAAAACCATGATGAAAATATGAAAAATTCCATGGATGTCAGTTTAGGTTTTTGTTGCTTTTAAGGGAAATGTTGTCATTTCATCATGCAATCAACGTGTTAAAAGACTGCAAAGCCCCTCAAAAAAATTTATAATTTTTTTCTTTTAAGATTATTCACATCATTTCACTATAAATCTAAAATGTTAAAGGATTGATTTTGTAAACCTTTGGATAAAAATCTAACATGCTAGAAGTAACATTTATGATGAGTGTGTAAATTAAATGTTTATACAAAGGGATTGATTAAGAGTAGAAGAATTTCAAAAAATAAAAATACAAAAAATAGCTGAAAAAATATAAAAAATACAAAAACACAGATAAAAACAAAATGAAAATAATTTTTCAGAATTTTTTTATGTTATAAAGTTTAATGAAATTCGAATTCACATATTTTAAGTTTGGTATAAACCAGAGTTAGAACTCAAGAAATATTACCCGTGAAAAATAAAAGGTTTAAATGTGTGGTATAATGGGAATTTTGAAGTTGTTGAATATATATGGCTCATGGCTAGCCATTCTTGAAGGACAAAAAAGAAAAGAGAAGCTTGAGAGAGCTTAGAAAACAAATTAAAGGAAAACCTTGTAAAATTGTGAGAAACAAACCTCCTAAACACTAAATTGAGAGAAAACAAGTGCGGGGAAGTGTTTGAGAGAGGGAGAACTGTGAAAAAAAGGAAAGGAAGGAAGGAGGAAAAAAAGTGATAAAATTTTGATTTCTCTTGCAAATTCACCTTATTTTCTTATGATGAAAAGGTGAGAATCACTTTTACCATGAATAATAGTGTTTTTGATAAATTTTTAAAGTTGTCTAGTTAGGGTTTATATTATGGAATATTGAGTTTTACAGGGCAGCAAGGTTTACGATGATGATTTTTATTTAACATGGTGTTCTTAAGCATGAATGAAGCGTGGGAAAGTGTTCATTTAAGGAAATTGTAAAAAAATTATTATGTGTTCCTTTCGAATTTTGGGTAATACTAAGAAAAGAGAAAGGGATTTTATTGATTTCCATATCATAAAATTTGTGTTTATATAAGTTAATTGAGTGTTTAAATGCATGGAAATAGAATGGAATTGCATAGGAAAAATTGAAAGGAGTTCATGGATTTTATTTATGAGGAATTAGGTTAGTAATTATGATATTGATTGTAGTTAGTTAGATTGGATTAAAGAAACTTGTGGAATTGTAATTGAAATTATAAAATGTTGTGGTAACAATGTCATGAAATTTTAGTAGCTTGATCGTGAATGAGGATAAGTGCTAAGACATAATGAGGAATAGGTGGGTGTTCAATATTTATTTTTAGTCTTTTAACATATTGGTATAATTATTTTTAGATAATTGCAAGTTCTTGTAAGAAATAATTTTATTTATTTCTTACACTTTTAACAGTTTTGTTGTAATACATATAGCAGAGAAAATGGTCTTTTACTAGAGAAATGAAATAATAGTAAATTTTTCTAATTTTTTTTACTACAACGGGTATTGTAGTAATAACAAATCTATAATTTTTTGGTGTCTTTTTTAAAGTTTTTCTTATATTTTATTTCTTTATATTTGGTATATTTATCATTTTATACTTAGCCTATTTATCATCAATTTTTTTCTTATTTTTGTTTTTTTGTAATATTTTTTTTTGTTTTTCCTCTTTTTTTCTTTACACTTATTTTTGGAAAAAATATTATTTTTTATTTTTTATATTTGGAATATTTATCACTCTACATTTGACCTATTTATACCATTCTTTTTTTTTTTCACAACTTCATTCTTTTGTAATTTGAATTTTTTTTACATTTTTTTTAAACTATTATATAAAGACTAAGGAAATGATGTTTCATGGTAGCAATTTCAACATTGTCCTATTTTTCTACCATGTTAAAAATTAGATTGAGATCTTACATGTCTCTATTAACATATATGATCTTCATTGTATTTTATTATATGTAAGCATTAACCTTTTGATTTCAAATTATGTTTTTTTCTCGATGGAAAAAAAACTTAATAACACCTACACATTAATTCTTTTGAGTTATAAAAAGAATTATTCGACATGTAGCGAGACAAGCCAAATGGACAAGTTAACACTTTTTTTTTTGCATTTATTGGCACATATGGTTCTCTAGTTTATTAATTAAATGCATGTATAGGCTTTTTTTTTTAATTATGATTAGGATTTAAAAAAAAACACACACATTTAAAAAGCTTGCATATTTGTTTTTACTAAAAATAATTATTCGACTTGCGACGAAGCATGAGTCAAACAATTAGTAATTAACTAATAGGCGTCCCTTTTTGTATTAAGCAAATCGCCACCACATTATGAAAATAAGTAGTGGTAATGCATGGAACTTTCTTTTGAGATTTTTTCCATTAAGCTTTTTGCAAAAAGATCATGGCCATCTAATTGAACCACCACTTTGCTTATTTGGCCTTACTTTATTTGTTTTAATCAATGATGATGTTCTAAAATCCAATATGTTTATAAATAAGGTTTCTTGGTGTTTGGATAATGATTAATCATATGTTTAAATCAATATTCTCTTCTCCAGAGCTCACAAAATAAATGATTGGTGGAAGAAGGTCTAGCACCTACAAAACAATCTATTTTTGTGGGGTTTAGGGATCCTCCAATGATAAAGTCAATGAATTTTAGTAAGGGATTGTACTAAATGAGAGAATGGACTTTAAATTCTAAGAACAAGTATGTGTGTTCTTGTTTCTGTATGGTAAGATGCTTTGAGAATAAAAATATAAATACTTAAAGTGTACAAATTATGAACTATTTACCCGAGTGATTTGAGGATATTTATAGCTCGTGAACCTTGTCATGATGCTTGAATGAAAAGGTTAGAGTGTCATTTTATCATGATAGCATTAATGAGGGATGAATATACATTACACAATATTAATGGGAGATAAAGTTATGGTAGGTCCATAGAAGATTTTTATACACCTAGGGTGTAGAGAGATGATTACTTTTAACTTTTAAAATCTTATGTTTAAAAGCTATAAGAATAAATAAACAATGTCTTATGGCCTAACATGGGTGTTATAATGATCGTCATGCCCATGTCTAGTTGGATTTGGAACGATACCAAGCCCATAAGTGATGAGTGTGGCAACTTGTTAGACTCATGTCTGTTTGGGCTCAACGTGTAGTTGATTTCAAGGATATTGGGCCTGATAGCTTTCCACACTCATGTTTGTTTGGGTTCAGTGCATAGCTAAACCCAAAAATATTGGATCTGACAACTTGTCAGACCTATATATATTCTGGCTTAGCACGTAGCTAAACCTAAGGATGTTGGACATGAAAACTCATTAGACTCATGTCTGTTTGGGCTGAGCGCGAAGCTAAACCTAAGGACATTGAATTTGATAGCTCGCCTAACTTACATATACTTTGGTTCAGCATGTAACTTAACCCAAAAATATTGAGTGTGGAAGATCGCCAGACCTATCTCTGTTTGGGCTCAGCGTATAGCTGAATCTAAGGACATTGGGTTTGCTAGCTCGTCATTTTCATATGTACTTGAGCTCAACATGTAGCTGAACCCAAAGAGGCCGCCCGCCAGACCCATATGTACTTGGGTTTACCACGTAGTTGAACTCAAATATATTGGGTTTAACAGCTCACTAAATCAAAATCTATTTAGACTCAATGCGTAGCTGAACCCAAAGATATTAGATCTGACAGCTCAGCAGAACCCAAAGGCCTATATATATACTTGAATTCATTATATAACTGAACTTAAGGATGTTGAGTCTGGTAGCTCGCCAGAATCATGTCTGTCTCATCTCAGCATGTAGTTGAACTCAAGAACATTGGGTCTGATAGCTCGCACGTTAGGTCTAGCAGCTCATCAAACTTATATGTACTTGGGCTCAACGCGCAGCTAAACTCAAGGAGATTAGGTCTATCGACTCCTCAGACATATATGTATTTGGACTCAACATGTAGCTGAACTCAAGAATGTTGGGTTTGGCAATTCACTAGACCCATTTGTACTTGAATTCAACTCATAGCTGACCTAAGGATGTTAAGTCTAACAATTTATCAGACGCATATATACTTGGACTCAATGCGTAGCTGAACTCAAAGTTGTTGAGTCTGGAAGCAAGCCCTACCTATGTCATTTGGGTTTGACATTCTGCTAGGCCTAGGTATATTGAGTAATCACCCTGCCTTAGGCTTTTTTAAACATGAACTTAGGTAAAAAAAAAAATTAAAATTTTAAAATATGTTGATTCATCAATCACATTTGTTAAACCTTATCCGAAATCGACCTAATGTAAGACCTAAATTATGAGTCAAAAAGATTAATCAGGGTTGATTTAAGTTAATAATTGATTTTAAATCAGGTTAGAACAATGTTATTTTGAATTTTTTAAAAAAATATTAATCAGGTATTGAGGCGATTGAGTCATGAATTTATATATCAAGTTAACCAGGTCAACTTCATGTTAATTATTTTTACACTCTGCCTGAAAAAAAAAATCAACCAAGTTTGAGATAAACTCGTCAAAATAGCCAGGTTTAATAACAAAGATTTTACTTAGTTTCTTACGGGCAATCAATATGGACCATGGTCAAATAAAAACTAATATCTTAAAGTTTTTTTTGTGAATTATGAGTTTCGAGTAACAAAACTTAATTTTCTCTAAACAAAAAATCATTATTAATTGACTTTATAAAAAATAAAAATATAACTGAAGTTCTTAAAAATTAAGGTTTCACTTGAAAAGTTTAGGCTCCTGCATGACAACATTCATACTTAAAAATAAAATTACTATTTTTTTTTAACAAGGAATATATAATAAATTACAGGATAACATGGATGAGATATAACCCTACAAAAAAAAAAAAAACTTTAACAAATGATGGCAATTGATAGAGTCCAAGAACAACAGCTCCTCGATACAAGCAAGAAACAAACAAAATAAAAAATAGACAGCTGCGTTAATAATAGCTTGGTGTAATTTGGTACCTAATTTGTTTTTGTATTTTTTGGTTTCTATCTAACCTATCTCGTTAAAAGAGATGATGATGCTATATAAATAATTCTTTAAATATAATAGAAATCACAATTTTAAAATGTTGGAACTGTTAAAAAATTGTTAGTAGTAATGATTCAACAAAAACGAGAGAGTGCTAAAAGAGGGTTCCACGAAAAAAAAGAAAGAAAAAAATTGAAAAAAAAATTATTATTACTTACCAAAAATATATAGGATGTGGGGAATTTATTTTAGCACGAGAAATAATTTATTGTAGATTGTAATAGTAAAATAATGTTTTTGCTTTCTATCAAATTAGATAGGAAGAGTAGATTCAAGGCTAAAATAATTATTTTTAAGTGATTTTTTTATCTTTCTTGTTTTCACCAGGGATACAAACACATTTTCATTTTTTTTTGAACAGTGAAATATCTTCACTACCCTTAAAAGAAAACACTCAAATATTTTGTTGCTTGGGTTTTTTTTTTTGGATTTCATATTTTTTACACAATTTAATTACTAGCTTATCCTTTATGTATGAATTAATTAAGGCTTGCTTCGGGGACATTTTTGTATTTTCATTATTCTTATCACAATAAAATTATGAAATTAACCTTTATCTGAGGAGTGATTCACGCTTGCTTTATGGGCAATACTTTAATGCGAGTTTTTTTTAGTTATAAGCAGATTAATATGAGGGTGAATTGGTCTTTTAAAGTGATTAAAAAATTATATAAAAAAGAATTTGTTAGGCGTGTGAGAGAGGCCGTCGCGCTTCGGTGACGCGTTCATTTTTATACTACGCCCAAACAATTGCTTATGTTGTGTCATTAGATTCCTCACAACATCCTTTTCCATCCCAGGCAGCGCGTGCTAAGTTTTGATGGATAAATTATCGTCGGAGTTACTTTTTTCTATCCCTTCTCTCTAGATTCGCACCTGACATTTAAAATCTCAGGGTTGTCCTCTTGGTTGGGTATATTTAGTTATCAGTCCTTATTTTTTTATTTGTTAATTTTTATCCTTGATTTTTTGTAAGTTTTTAAATGATTTTCTTATTTGTCCTCTACCTTCATGATTTTCTTTGTTTTTCTTTTTAAATGGTTATCCCGATTTCATAACTTGACTTATGGGTTTAGCGGGTTAACTTGGATGGTGCACGCCTTTTTATTCTTTCCTTCTAATAACTTTTTTTCTTTTAGATCATTTTGTGGTATTAATTTTTCAAAAAATCATCTTTTAATATTTAATTTATTGAGAATTGGTCTTTGTGATTTATCCGTATATAGTTGGTGCTTTTGATCAAATGGCCCGAGGGCACATGTTTTATAAACTAACAAGGGATTTTTTTACTTATTTTTATCCTATCTTATAATTTGACATTCGATTCTTAAAAAAATAGGTTTCTTGAATTTTTTTTTTCACTGTAGGGTTATCACAATCTCATTATCTGACTCATGGGTTTGGTGAGTTGATCCTATTGGGCTCAAGCTTTTTTTTAGCTTATAATTGTTATTTTCTAATCCTTTCCATCTCATGATTCAAAAATCAACGTTGATTTTTTTTTAAAAAAAATTAGGTTTCATGTTTTTATTTTTTTTACTTTTTTATTGGGTTATCTTAATTTTATAACTTGACCTGTAGGTTTGACAGGTTGGCTTGAGTGAGCTCAAGTTTTTTTTAACTTGTAATTGCTATTTCTTCTTCCTTTTGTATGTTTGATTTTTTTTCTCAATTTAATCATTTAATATTTAATTAATTAAAAATTAGGCTTCAAGGTTTTTTCTGATTTATTATTTCTAGTTGAATGACTCAAGTCATGAACTTAATGAGTTAATACAGATCGAAATTATTATTTTTTTGTTTATTTTCTTTTTTGTTTTCATAATTTTTTACATTGATTTACATAATTATTTATTAATGCGAGCTAGATGTTAGAACCCAATTCTGACTTCTGAAACCTAGCCCATGAAAGAACACCGCTGCCTCACCCCACTGTTGTATGCATAACGCACCATTGTTATTACTGTTCACCTTGCCCGCGCTATGCTGTAGGTTGTCTCCATAATCATGTATCGCAGATCGAGTTGAAAGACTACTGGAGAAAATGAAAAGGCGAATTGAAAGAACAAAGTCAGAAAGGGAGGAAGACATTTTAGAAGACCCGTGGAAAACATGAATTTTAAGGTTAACAAAGCTGAATCCAAAATGGTTACCAATACAGCAAAGTGACAGGAAAAAAACCCAGTAGCGAGTCAAAAAGTATAGTAAAAAAAGAGACTGCAGCAAAAAATCTGCATGTCAGGAGGGCTCGGTAAACACATGTTGTTGGAGCTAGCGCAACTGAGGACAAACATGATCGGTGAGAGACGCAAAAGCAAGCTACATGCCAAGCAAAAACACGTGCCATTGAGCTGAAAGCTAGCTGGCCTACACAAAACAAAGCAAAAAAGAGTAAAAAACAAGAACAATCAAAGGACAACACAGAAAAGAAGCAGTGAAAGTAAACGCAAGATGAACGACGTTACAGTAGATTTCTCGAGGAAGCAATGAACAAGATAAGAGGGAAAAGAGAGAGGAGGATTTTCTCTTCCTTAACAAAAGCTGAGACGTACGGAAGCAATGGTCGGAGCTTGAACTAGCTGACATGTCGAGAGAATTTAATACACTTTAAAGCAGAAGTGCAAATAAAATGGTGTGATGTGAAAAGGGCAGAGACGGAAGTCGAGAACTCTATCCATAATAATACCATATTTGTTGTTCAAAGGTGGGCATGTATATGAGGTTGTGCAGAGGAGGCAATGCTCCATAAATATTTTCAAGGTCCATCAAGGCAAAACCCAACAATTTAAGAGAGAAGTCATCGAACCACAGCTATAATTTTTTGAGCAATTTGCAAAGCTTCTTCCCAGAGCTAAACTTTTGGTGACAGAAAAGGTCATTATCTCAACAAAGAGATACTAACTTCTTTTCCATTCTTTGCAATGAAACCATCAGAACTTAACCCACAACGGCTCACTTGCAATGTTTGGTCAAGAAGCTGCAATAACACGTGTTTTAAATAATTACTAGCTTTGATACCCGCGGGATGCGGTGGGTGTTTAAAATTATTATTATAATTATTTATAAATTCTTTAGAAATGTTATATAATAAAAGATATGACATTCATAAATAGCAAAAGACATGATATTCATAAAGCTAGTTGTAAAAGTTAAGTAAAGATAATTAAATCCAAGTATAACAAAAGTATTTAAAGTTACATATTTTATGCTTTATACATATAGATAGAGAAGTGGACGTCAATGGGCGGGAGGTTGTATTAACAAAGCAGATGATAAAGACGTCCAATTAGCTTGCGATGTTGGATAAGAAAGCATTGGTTGACTGAATGCTAGTTTTTTTCCTACAGCAAAAGATAAGTGCAACCGTAAGTTATAAATTTTTTATAAAGCAATAAATATCAAATATTCTTGACAATAAATTAGAAATGAGAAATAAAGATGTAATTGTTGCTGAATATATGAGTTCATAAAGAAGGAAAGACAAGTAGAAAGTAGATGTAAACTTTTTCAGTTGATGAAATGGAGAGGTGTTGCTTCTTTGAAAGTCCTGGTCCAGGAGTGTCATCATCTTCACAGAGATGTTCCTTTGATGAGTCTGCATAATCTTTCAAGGGTCTTGGTTGGGGAAGTTGGGTGCTGAATCATATATTAAAATGAAGTACTTAAGTAATGGCAAGTGCAAACAATAGGAATGAAAGTAATAACTGTTAGAGGAATGAATATAGAGTAATTATGAGATAGTGGTGTCAGTCAGCCCAACATCTTGAAATCAGAAAATAATGATTAAAATAATAATATAGTTGAAAAAGGATTCCACAGGATGATATTTGGATGTTGAATAAGATATTAAAATTGAAAGGGAAGACTATTTATATATTCTTGTATTGGAAAAAGCAATAATTGTTAAAGGAATGTATACGAAGCAAATGAGATAGTGGCTTCGGCTGGTGCATCATCTTTGTATTGGGAAATAACAAATAAAACTTTATCATGGTTGAAGTAGCATCGCGCAGGATTATAAATTTATGGCAGAATACATGAAATATTTTTTGTGTGAGCAAGCGAACCAAACCTGTCGTGTGGCCCAGAGTCATTGAAGATTAATGCTCTTTTTGACTGGCGATGGCAGCTGTCATGGAACGTGTCTTTTTGCGGAGAGGTGTGCTTTTGAGATTGATCTACACTTAAGGGATCTGTAAGGTTTGGTGTTGGAGAGGTGAAAGGTATGGAACTTCCAACACCAGTGGCTATTGGGCCTGTTGCATCAGCAACTTTAATGGGGCTAGCCGGGTTAATATATGCTTCAGTTGCAATGTCATCGAAGATGTTGCAAACATATATTTCACATCTGCTGAGAACAGATTTGTAGGCACCAAATCGAAGTTGAAATATTTTTGTTTTGTTTAATTTCTCAATCATTTGAGGTGGAACAATAAATGGGTCAGTGAATTTTTTGTCGAACACCAAATGATGAGCTGAAGCATTGAAAAAATACTCAACTGTCTTGCCGGAGAGAAGAAAATTCGTGACATCTTGACCATCTCTGACGATGCAATTAATTCTGAACCTAAAAGACATTAAAAAGTGTTTTAGTTAATAATGAAACAAAAGCACGGGGACAAAATGCCTTAAAATTTTTGAAAATGCAAGGTTGTTTTGGTATGCATGGTAGTTGAACCATGGGACTGGTGTAGAGGTTGGATAGTCATGCTCCATGCATCGTAAATTATTAGGGAGTCCAGAGAGTGGCTTGTTGCAATCTGGACAGCTCTCGCACCACCATCCCTTGAAGAGATCATAATCCACTATGAAAGCTTTACATGTAAATCTTTCATTCTGCAGGTGCCAAGTAAAGTAGAAAGTCATACAATTTTTTTTGTAAAAATAAAGGTGATGCAGCGTTGGTAATTGTTAATAATATTGTAATCATAATGATAGTATTTAGTTGGACTATTAGCAAATCGAATGAATAGAAATTAAAACTTATCTATATGTATTGATGGTACGCGAACAAATATATCTAAATTACAATGAAGAATTATTTTTTTTCAAGCAATAAATCAACAACATAAGGCAACCAGTTAATTCTCATATATAATATCGTATTAAGTCATTTATAAGTCATTTTTGTCCTACAAATAATTCAACAGCATTATTTTGCTTGTAATAAGAAATATTCAAAAACAAATATAATACATACCTTGTGCTCGAATGGGTCCATACAGAGGATCTCTCTTATTGTTCTCCTACTTTCATTTATTTGAGTTTCTAATGATAGAATAGCTCGTGATGATGGAGGTAGCTGGTGAATGTCAACAGGGATTTGAGCATAGCTACGTAAATATAAAGAAAAAGCTGTTAAGAATTAAATTAAATATTAATACATAAATTGGATTTGAACAAATGTAAAAGGTTCGAAGAATATAGAAATTTACTAATGTTTGTATGCTAATAACTCTGGTATGTCCGGGTTAAAATACCAAAGTGAAGCTGCGGTGCCAATCAGATTTGCAGATCCTATAAAGAATGTAACAAATACATATTTACTTGTGTATATTTAATGTCAAAAGGTTATGAAATTTGAACTAAAAAGTTAAGAAAATGGAATCATGGTAGGCTTGATCATAGAATTAAGTATACCGCTAAATTCAGAGACACGAAAACCAGCAAAAGCAACGATGACTGGAGAATCTTGTTCTGCCAAAGAAGCCTCGTCAAAGCTTCGAGCAATGTCACCCCATAAAGTAATACGAAGCTCCTCGCCTCTAAACAAAATAAAAGTATATTAGACTAATGCCAGGAGGAATTGAATATAATAAATAATTTTAATTTATCATCAACCGTATATTTTCAAGAATGAACTCCCTCTTGTCTTCAAGTGTTTGCCCCCGAACCAAAATCTTCTCAATCGGTTGTATTGCTTTTAGTCTACCAAGAACATCTACATAAAGCATTCAATAATCATGTTAGCCTAATGAAAAAATTATGCATGATACAGTTTGCTATATAAGGGTAACAATGAAGAACACCTGTGAGAAGTCTTGATTCTTTTCCTTTGTTAAGGACATGTGTGAAATCCATGAAATTAAAGTAATATCGTGGAATGGAAAGTGGGAGAGAATTGAGGTGAGTGACTTTGGTGTCAGACTTAAGATCAATAACAGCTTCATGGCTAACAACAATATTCATGTACCGATTTTCAAAGGTGTAGAAGTTTTTGACTTCATAATAGTCACCCTCAGTGATGATTGAAGAAAAATGTGCAACATCTCTAGATTTAGCTGATCCTTGTATTGTACCACCCTTTTTCATAAAAAAAAAAGGCCATAATTGGTGTCAATGCATAATGGTAAGGTTAAAATATGTAAAATGATGGATGAGCAGAAAAAGTAATCTTGAGCATGGTAAAATCATAGCCTCTAGTTTTTAGGTCACATTGATAAAATCATCTTCTACTATTCATGTATGCATATGTTATTCTTAAGAATTTGTTTTATTAATGTAGACAACAACTGCTGGTTGTTTTTGGCTATAATGCTAGGAAAAAAGTGAAGAGGTTTTTCGCATTGCAGCATCCTCTATCTGCAAATTTAGCTGAATGGTTTCCCTGCATAATTATGTTGTCGTAAGAATTTTAAACTATCGTTATTAATGAATGAATTATCCTCAACATCTGTACATAGTTATGGTTAGTTTATTAAGTTTGAATAGACTATAGAAATAGCAAAAATATTTGGGCGGCAAACTAAATAATGAAGCAAATTCAGTATCACATTATGTAAGTATTTGAACATAATTATGCTCAGGGGATTGATTCTATTTCAAATTTTATAAAAGCTTGATACTTCCATTGCTTCTAAAAGATGCAGCTTAAAAAATAGAATGTAAGCAAAGGCAAGAATTTGAATAAAAAAATAATAAAGGTTATATTAGTAGATGTGTTGCATACCTCACGATTAACAAATAGACAATTGAAGTTCGTTGCTTGTCCATTTTGTTTTGGAATCCAAACACGACATACCCGAGCTCGGATTAAAGGGTAGAAAACATATTTTTTAATGTTCTGTAAATGAATAGCCATTACTCTGCATAAAAAAAAACAAGCAAAAACTGAAGAAATAAGCAAATAATTAAACATGAGATTAAAATATAAAGATAATAGACCCAAATGGACCTTAAATCCCTAAATATAAAGATAACATTGCAGAAAAGTGTCATCATAAAAGCATAAATCCCATTTAATTTCCTGAAATGTTATTAACACCATTAATACATGTATGGTAGTTGGTTATATCTATACATGTATGGCAGAGGTGAAATTAGTATACGAAATAAATTAATGGTTAGGAATAACAAAAATCAAGAATCAGCTTAACAAATCTTTCATACTGTGTTTTGAAACGATTTGTATGGCCACCCATTATGAAAAAAAAAAAAAAACCTTTGCTCATTAAGTGGTTTTCTAGACTAATTTTTTCAACAATTTGCCTGGCCATCCATTACATGCACATAAAAAAAAACCTTTACTCATTGAGTTTGTTTTTGCAACATAAACACCGTTTCTGTACATCAAAAAGGGGAAAAAACTAAAAGACATGAAATTCTTTTTTTGCTCGGAAAGGTAAGAGAATGGACCTTAAAATTATGAAACTAATTTTTCATTGATGTATTCTTTCATTATAAACCTTGTAAGGACATCAGAGAAAAGAGATGACATGGAATTTTATAATGAAACAATGAGTGTTTACTATCAATGATGGTCGATTTGCAGATTAATCAAAGAAAGAGAGCTAAACACTAAGGTAAACTAAAAGATGACCATCACCAATGAGACCGCCCTCCTATTATTTGATCTTTGCTTCGTATGCTTTTATCAGGTGGCTTTGCAGGTTTAAAGGTAGTAATGCTAGAAATAAACAAATCATGGTACATAAATTTCTTACATGATAGTTAATTCTTATTAGAGGAAGAAGATGGTGGGTTTCAGAGATTTGTGATTCTAATTTCGTATCTATACCACCCTCTTTTCAAGTGAATTTTAGAGAAAGCTTATGAAGTTTACGGCTACCGCACTATAGGTCCACAATGGCTACCGTGTTCCGTTGATGATTTTCTTCATCTCTGGTAGAGAATTGAAAGAGAGCCTAGCCATCACAGCCACCACAGTAACCTTCATCAGCAGCTTCTTAGCTCCTTGTCTTTTCACTCTTGTTGATTTTATGTAGAAACTAAGTGACCCCATATACATAGTTTCTACATATTTATTACCGAAGCTAAATTTCTTGTTAAATATAGCTAATGAGGGGATCAAGATGTTTCTGTCAAGCATCAAAATTAAATCTCATAGTTCACCATTTGTTATTTGATACATGGAATAATTTTCTTAAAAGGGTTCTCCGAATATAAATGTGGAATATTTCTTATCATAAGAGATGTTTTTGGTTAAGGAAAAAAGAAAATAAGATTTGTGATTTGGAAATCCAAAAAAGACGTGGATTGTTTTTTGCAGGTAGGGATATTGACAAAATCCATCAAATTTGCACTGCATGGATTAAAGGCTGTGAAGCAAAAAATACTTACATGAAACAACAAAAGTAGGCAGCAAAGCTGTTGATCCAAAGTAGAAAAATAAACAGCAGACGAAGCAAAAGACTACCCTGAAAAAACATGGAAAGACTTTATGAAAAATAGAGAAGCATGAGAAATTATTGTTGGCATGCACTGAAAAAAAGAAGTTAAAATTTAAATATATGATAGTTAAAATGCAATTAAATTTGATTTTTTTTTTATGTTGCAAGAAGACATAGATGTTCAAGCTTGCGATTAGAAAATCTTAACATACAAAAGATACAACAACAAATAAAAAGATTACCTTTTGGTAATAATTGAATGATATCTTTGTAAACAATATTTTTGGCATAACATGATGGTTTTCCTTCATGATCGAAGGAAATGATTTTAAGCCCGTTCTTTGATGTAACTCTTGATAAAGCAACGTCTAATTGACCATGACTAAAAACTTGTTCTTTCAAGAAGACACCAACAATTTTAAGTGATTGTCCTTGGCTTTTATTAATAGTCATAGCATAGCAAGGCTTAACAGGAAATTGTCTTCGTTTGATTGTGAAGGGGCATTTTTTATCATTAACTGGAAAGACAATTCATGGAATAAAAACTCGATCTCCAATGTTAGAACCGGTAATAATTTGGGCTTCAATAATTCGCTCGGCAAGCTTTGTAACAATAAGCCTTGTCCCATTACATAAACCAGCAGAGAGATTAAGGTTCCGAAGTAACATAATTGGTGTGCCAATTTTCAAAGAAATATTGTGCTGGGGCACACCATTAAAGTCAAGCTGGTTGATAAATTCAATTGGATACAATAAATCTATGTTGTCAATGTCGCCAGAAGTTGTTTGAATAGAATCACAACTAAGAAAGTTGTATTTATGACCAGGTATAATATCAAGGATAAAATTATTAATCTCAGAAACAGTTAGGTTCTTTGGTGTAACAATTGCCCTCTCTTTAAAATAGAATGGGTCAAGATGAGCCCTTTCAATGTCAGGATATATGGCAGAGACAATAGCTGCAATCGGACAATCCATTATTTGAACTTGAAGTTCACATGGGATTTTGATAAATGCTGCATCATGATCATCCGGAACAGCAAAATCACATAGTTGTCCATCACCAATTAAAAGGATTCACTCTGCAAACTGTCTAAGTTCTTCCTTTTGATCTGGGCTTAAACCATCAGCTGACAGTCGCATATTTTGATTCAAAGTGAGGAATGTGAATGCAGACCAAAGCAATGAGCTAGTAAAAGAAGCATTAATTATTTCTTCCTTTGTTCCTTCAGGTATAACAGGAAGAATTTGTCGGAAATCCCCACCTAATAAGACGGACTTACCACCGAATGGATTGTTGAGTCGTCTCCCATGTGGTGTTTTAAGAACATCACGTAGAGACCTGTCTAAAGCTTCAAAACAGAATCTATTATTCATCGGAGCCTCATCCCAAACAATAAGTGATGTCATCTCCAGTAGTCGTGAAAGGTGAGTGTTGTGTTTAATCTCACACGTTGAATTCTCATTAACTTCTAATGGAATTTTAAATCTAGAATGGGTTGTTCATCCTCCAGGTAATAGAAGAGAAGCTATTCCAGATGAGGCAACAGCAAGCACAATTAAACCTTCAGATCTAACCCGATTAATAATTGTGTGCCATAAAAAAGTCTTTCTTGTCCCACCATGACCATGAACAAATATGAGCGCTTGTTTTTTTGTAGTATAGATGTAATAACATAACAGAGTTATAGATGTTTCTTTGACATGGGTTAAGAAATGGCATAGCTAATGAATGGTTATTTCTAAGCTCAGCAAGATCATAGTCAAGTTCTTCCCTTAAAAGTTTGTTTCTGACCTTATCCATCAATCGACCATTTGGCATTAGAAGTTTATGATCTTTCAATGATGTTGCGGAAGCATTTAAAAGTTGTTCAAGTTCATATAGCACATAGTTCTTAAGTTCGTCATTAGACAAACGAATGTTCAACATTGAAAAAAAAGATCTTAGGTGGTATTCAATGTCATCATGCATAGAATGCCAAAACTGATTGAAAAGACTATTTGGATCGGCAACCTCGCAAAACATAATAATATTAACAAAAAGTTGCCTTAGTTGCGGAGAGGAAGCAATTGGAATAGCTTCACCAAACGCGTCTGACCATTCTTTATCATCCCCTAAAAGCCCCAAAGCCTTGCATGCAAGTTGAAAAGTTGGAAACACTGTACCAGAGATTTGCTGCAAGTCTTCAAAGCTTTTTGCTCCTTTAACGTGGTTAAGTAACATTCTGAGAAAATACAACTCCCCAGCAGCAGGATGGATATACACAATGCGACTAAGGCAAAATCCACGTGATCTAATAATCCATTCTTTTTGCCTAGCATCCCAAACGTACTTGCTTGGAAACTGCGAGTAATATAGATGTCGTGCATCGACATCAACTCTGTTGCGCTCAAACCACTCCTTGAGCATTGTCTTATTAATCCCAGGCCTTCTAAGAACTGATGGTAAGGATTCATTACCTGAAAAATACACATGGTGTTGTAATGGTAGATGAACCTGAAGTCTTTCAACAGTTGGGGTCCTTGAATGGATTGGGAATTGGAATAGCCGCCATACTGCCTCATATGGACAAATGAATCTACAGTTTAGATAAGCTTGTATTTCATCAGTAGTCTCTTTTTTCATAACCATTCTGCATCGATCAACTCATTTGCTAACATACTTAAAAAGATACTTGATAAGCATGGATTGACAACAAATTTCAACATTAATGTGTGCATTGTATCGGAGCAAAAGCTCTTTGTTGTATGGGACAACATGATAATTTGAGAGAGAAATGCCAGTTTTAATAACGTGACCCATAGGTTGCATGCGTCGTTTATAGTAAACAAAGCCATTCTCATCAAAGACAGTTGCATCCTTATTTTTTTTTGGAAATCGTTTGGAACATTTATTCTTTTCCATGCATTGAGCCTTTGGATTTGCAGTGCCGCATGGACCATGCATCATAAATTTTGAAACTATTTCATAGCAAACAGGATCTTGATTCTTGTTAGGTATCTCAGCTGAAATAATAGAGTCAACATCCTCAGGTGAATGAAATTTGAATTCTGGAGCTAGCCAGACTAATAAATGAGTATGCGGCAAGCCTCTTTTTTGGAATTCCACAGCGCAAACATCTAAAAAGAGAAAATGCAAGCAAAGAAGTAAAAATGGTTGTCTGCAAAAGGAAAAAAAAACCTGAAATTTAAGAAATAAAATAGAAATACCAGCAATTGTTCGTCCAAAAGGCTTTCCGGATTTGATGAATGACATCATATCAATTAGCTTTGAATGAAATACCCTTGCGATGATGTCAGGCTTGTCCTCAGGCTGATAGTTCCTTGTCTTTTTAATTTCTCGATGAATTTCAGGCCACTTAACATTGCAGGTGAATGTGATAAAAAGATCAGGATTTCCATAACACCTACATATGGCCATAGCATCTTGGTAATTATTAATCATATACCGAGGGCTTCCAGTTAAAGAGGATGGAAGTATAATTTTCTCTGTAGTTGATCCATCAACATCACCTCTAGCAATAGCATCATGTATTCCTTTGTAATGTTCACTTCTTAGATTTTCTTGGTTTGCACGTATAAAGTCCAAACGATCCTCTTCAACATTAACGAATGCATCGACCAAAAATTGTTGGTACAATCGTCCGCCTTTTATAAGAGTGCTTTCTTGTTTTTCTCTTTCATGAATGAGATAAGCATAATAGGCTCTCATCACAACCTTTTGCCTTTTTTTGGGAGCCATCCTCACCATATGGAAAAAGAAGTGGATAATGAAGGGCCATAAATTTTGGATGAAGCTTTGAGATTCTTTGCAGTGTTCCAGATGAACTTTCAATAATTATGTCTCGATCAGATCGAGAATGACCAATGTCCCCAACAACCAAACCACCAATGTCGTTTAAAGAAGGATCATCGTATTGCCTTGAGTCATTATCTCTTTTACCAATTAATCGAAGCTTAAACTCTAGAACCTCGGCATCACCAAACCTTTGTCTAGCATGATGAAACAAACGAACCAATTCATTAGATGAATCGAGCATATTGATAAGACCATCAACAATCTCACTATCCAAGACTGAAGGAAAATTTTCATTGCGGAATGGTTGTAGTCGATTAGCAACCTCATTATCTGTATAAAAAATATAGAGTTGTGCAAACTTGGGACCCCTATCATCCATGGGAAAAAGAGAACCCATAAGATGGTGACAATATCCATTGATCTTAAAGACATAAGATCCAGGTTGAGCATTAACAGAATGATCAATTGCAGCCCTCATGGACGTGAAAGCGAACATTGAGTTATAAGCACGAATTTCACGCTGAAACTTTTTGGATGATGAACCATTGGTTAGGTTGAGGAGGTTGTCAAGGTAGTTGGGTGTTTCTTGTGGAGCAGGAAGCACCACTTTCCCGTCATTACAACAAAGTGTAAAGCATGGGTTTGTTTTGGTTGAACGCGCCAAGCGTTCTTGAAACCAAAAAAGAGCGCCACAATGCCTACACTTGTATGTTTTATCTCCAAAATCAATGTATTCAATTAAATAACCTGTAAAAAATAAAGTTAAGATACTCGAAGGAACGATATAAAAAAGGCAATGAATGAAAAAAAAATTGGTTGCAAAAAGTACATGATCAGATTACATACGTTTTCTTTTTTTTCTGATAGGATGCTTGGCCTATAATAGATTGATGATTAAGAGCTTGTTCAAAGAGTCCTTGAGATTCATGGTTTGAAATTACATCATTACAGTGAAATGAAACAAATGCGCTAGACTGTGGAGGATCAAATAGCTTTGTTGCATTAATTTCATTAGTTTGAGTTTGCACAATGTTGTTTGATAAGGAGAAGGTGGTTTGTATATCTATGTTTTGGTGCGAACAGACCAAAGTCCCAACTCCTTGAGTATGTTGTGGAGCAGATGTTGTATTTGAAGAGCTTGGGTTATTGGATAGCAAGATTCTATCAACGGGAGTTTCATAGTCATTGAAAGCAAATTGTGAGTATTGAGACGATGGCACATACTCATCCGGCTGAACATGTCCGTGAGAAGTTGTCATCTCGTTGCTCTAAATAAACCATGTAAACAAACATCAAGGCAAATGAAAAAAAAAACACTAAAAAAACCATGATTAGGACAGGATCATGGTTAAGGGAAGGAAAACACAGGGATAGAGAAAATCTTAATGACATGCACTTTCTAAAGAAACTATGTAAACATAGGGATAATAAGCAATCAAAGAAAAAACATCATGAAATTAAGTGTTGGGCAAAGATTAACTGACTTGTAAGGAAAAGGAACGACATTGGATTGAAATCCTTAACATGTCATGAGACATGATGATGGGTAGGCTTAGCTAAAAAACTACTCCTTGGTTTAATTAAGTAAGGAATAAAAAACATAATTCCATAAAATTTACATGTTGAAGAAAGGATGATGATATAACAATAAAAGATCAAGCAACTAAAAACAGAACATTACATGTTGTTAAACATTGGAATACCATAACCATGATTAAGCATGCAAGGCAATAGAAATGCATAAAGCAAATAAGAGAGAAGCACAAAACAAACCTGAGGAAATATTGACGATAAATAAAAGCGACCTCTTCAAAAGACCTAAAAACAGCGTAAACTTTTGATTAATATATGCAAGGATAAAAACAAATAGACGTGGGGCATAAGACTTGGAAAATTAGGCATGAAAGAACAAACAAAAATAAAAATAAAAGATGAGCCAACATATTCGAGTGGAAGAAACATCACAATCTTGGCAAGTGCCACAAAAAAAACAGAAGTTATTTCGCATGGAATGACAGAATGGAAAGGTAAGAAAGCCAAAACAAAATCGTATAAGTTGCAAAGAATAAGGGAAATAATTTTTGTAATTTATTTAATGAGAGTGTCTTGTGTTCTGTAATCTTTTAAAAAATAGGGCAAGAAATTTATTTATTTATAAAACCCAATTGTAATTCGTAGTTTGACATATGTAAACACTACCAAAAAACACAGGGAATTATAACCTCCCTTCTTTATATGATCGTTAGGCATGTGAAATCTGTTGTAAGCTCATGTTCTTAAACGAAGAATAATTAACCTAACCTGATCATAAAAGTATATATCCCATGTAATTTTCTAAAACCTCAATCATACCATTAATACATGTATAGCAGTCATGTAGAGAAGTGTTAATTTGCATATACCATTGAACATTTTGAATTTTTCTTTTCATATTAGATCTAAAAAGAAATTGTTTTAAAATATTTTCTCCTCTCAAGCACAATGGAAAATCCAATGTTTATATCTAGCTGATGCTGCTTTTAATTAAAAATGATTACATAGTCTAATTAATTAACACCTCTTTAGCAACCCCTCGTGCTATTATTTCACCACATTTCTCTGCCACAAATCCATTTTTTTCTAGACTCTGATGATTAACTTACATGGAGAGAGATTAAATAGTATCTGATTAATTTTTTTTATAATAACTTTTTTTTAACAAAAATCTTATTATAAAGAGATTATTATATTATATTTAACTACAACATCAACAATGTAATACTGCCGAACATCATTTAACAAAATTTGGCAATCTTGAAAACTAATATATATTTTTTTTTTTTCAATTCATC
Source organism: Populus nigra (assembly GCF_951802175.1). Classification (NCBI taxonomy): domain Eukaryota; kingdom Viridiplantae; phylum Streptophyta; class Magnoliopsida; order Malpighiales; family Salicaceae; genus Populus; species Populus nigra. The sequence continues at coordinate 2,261,226 of NC_084861.1, read as the reverse complement.
TGTTCGTTGAACAAAAAGAGGAGTCCAAGATCCTTTCTGTATCTTGTAGTGTAACATCTCCCTAGATCCCTTTTAAGTTTCAAGTAATCATGGGTTCATGTTACCAATTAAGCTTCTTGTAGACCGTGATGAGAGGCTTTCAATCACCTTCCTCATCATTAAACTACGTTCTGACCCCAAGATTGATAGGTTTATAAATTAAGTGAGTACAACCTGTAATTGTATCCGGTTCATTGACTTGCCTAAAGATGAGCCTGATCGAAACCAACGCAGGAAGTTTCTCTTTTCTTTGATTGAAGCCCAGATACCCCATGTTAGAGAAGAAGTCTTTAAGCTTGTGAGTCAGTCCGAGTCAAGCCCTGACTCGCCTACACTTTCTGGGTTTGTTCTCGATATGTTTTGTACACCAATGATAGATATGGCCAATGAATTTGGTGTTCCCTCACATATTTTCCTTACGTCAGGTGCAGTTTTTCTTGGCCTTCAATTTTATGTTTAGGCTCTTCACGATGGTTTGTTCTAAAATAGTTTTTAAAAATTGTCCCCTTCTAGAAAATTAAAATGTGATGCTGAGAAACATATATAAATTAATATACAATCAATCGAAACAAAAATGGCTCGATCAATGCAAAACATGTGAAGAATCCATTAAAACCAGGAAGAAGAAGAAAAAACACTAACTTTAAAAACACCGAATGAAAAGAAAACCAAAGACGAATGAAATAAGCAGGCAATTTCTATCACCAATAACTGAATGAACAATCCATGCGCATAAAAAAAACACACAACATTTAAAAAAATAGCTGAAAAGAAAAACAAAAAGCAATGAAATAACCTGAAAATACTGATCACCAGGAGTCAAATAAAAAACTGCTCGAAATTGAGTGTTCTCTTAAATGCAATGGCAAAAGCAAACCCTTCAAAGCAATTGAAAAGAGAGCGTACATCCTGTGAGTTGTAATAAAATAAAATTAAGAAGCCACAAAAACCATAATAATTAAAAGAAAAACGAAGGAACACACACCAGAGAAGTTGCTGGAAAACAAAACCGGAGCTGAAGGCAATGAAGAATGCAAGAAAATTGTCAGTATTTAAGGCACCATCATAATCTCGCCTGTGCAAGTGAAATTTTTTCCACGAAGAAAAGACTGAATTGCAAAAAGCAAAGAAAAAACAGTGTAAATTTTCAAAGCATTTAATACAGAGAATGATGATGTCGCTTTTGCAAGTTAAATATTTTCCAAGCTACAGTGTTTTTCATAATATAATAATAACCAATAAAAACACCAAAATCATCTGAAAGCAACGAAGAGTGCAAGAACAAAGAAAAGACTGCAGTAAATTATTAAAGCATTTAATACACTGTCATGATCTCGCGTGTGCATTTCCCACTGCAGATAAGAAGAAAAGACTCAACGGAAGAAAAACAAAGACAAAACAGTGTACATTTGCAATACATTTAATATATTAATATGATACTGTCACTTTTATAAGTTAAATGAGCTAGCTACAGCTCTTGTCATTCAAATAAGCTAGCTACAGCTTTCCTCATAATATAATACTAACATAGAAAATCGTTCTCTGGGAAAAATACAGCACTTAGAAAGCAAATTGTTTTGTGGGGAAAGCACAGTGCTTTCCCCTAAGTCAAATGAGTTAGCTACAGCTCTTGTTATTCAAATGAGCTAGCTACAGCTTTTCTCATAATATAATACTAACATAGAAAATCGTTCACCGGAAAAAATACAGCACTTAGAAAGCAAATTGTTTTGTGGGGAAAGCACAGTGCTTTCCCCACGTTCTTTTAATTTTTATCTACAAATTTAAGTTATGATTTATACAATTATTTAACATGAATCTGGAGAAATGTTTTTAACTTGAAACTTAAAAAGATTTATATTATTTTATATTTTAATTTTTTATTAAATAAAATGATATGGTGAATTGAAATTCATAACTACTTGGTTAATAAAATGTTAATATTATATTATAAAATTATTTCAATTAAAAGTTTAAATTATTAATCATGATTCCAGTATATAATTTATATTTTTTTTTTTCCTTTAACTTCATGTTTCTAAGATATTGCATGGTCTGAAAACTAAAAATAATTTTATTTAAAAAAAAAACAAAAGGTTGGATGAATTATATGATAGAAATACAAGATTTAATGACAATAACATGTTATCTTCAGCTAAAATGACCTGAAATTAAACTTGGGTAGGAAATCTTTTTACTTTCCACCAACTGGAAGTTTTTTCAAGCTTAAGTTTCACTTGTGATGAAATAGAGAGACCAGTCTCACCTTTGGCAGCGCATCCTTAATAATGGCTGGCACAAGCAAGATGTTCTCGTTGATGGGTTTGGAAACCTTGAATACTTGACAGACCACCGTGCCATGATTGAGTAGTTTCTTTCTTCCCAAATCGGAAAAGCCCATTTGTCGGTACTTACAGCAGTGGAAGCCACCGTCTCTGACTCTGCTTTGCGCTCTTGTTTCTTCCTTCTGCCCAGCAGCCTAGCTATTTTTTAGTGCCAAATCTCAGGATTCACCACTGAACATAATATGTCCTGTTAGAATTTGAAAATTCAATGCACTTGGCATGGACGATCTCACTGCTCGATGGTGAAAAGTTCTGTGAAAAAAATAAGAAAAAGGCCTTTGTCCCATGAATTTTATACAGGAACGTAAGAACTCGCTGCTCAATGGCATAGTTGTAGTAAGTTAATAAAAGATGGGCATAAAGCAAACCCAGAATGCAAAACACAGTCATCGATAAAAAAAAAAAAAAACAATAAGAGTGATATTTGTATACCGTCGATTTTCCCCGATGCAATCAAGTGATTGACATTTGCAAAGGGGACCCGCAACAAATCGGTGGCCGAGCGTGTCTCCCCCCTCCCCCTCTCTTTCGAGATTTTTTCCATTAAGCTTTTTGCAAAAATATCTTGGCCGTCCAATTGAACCACCACTTTTCTTAATTGGCCTTATTTTATTTGTTTTAATAACATTTATTTAACCTTATCCGAAATCCACCTGGATGTAAATAAATAATTTATTTTAAATAAAATTAAAATAATATTTTCTTTTTAATATTAACATAGACTTGATTGCGGTGATTAGTTCACAAATATATATATATATAAAATTAATCAAGTCAACTTTATATTAACTTTTTTTTTATACTATTTTATTAAGGATATGAGATAGGTAATAAACTCATTAGAATAATTAGATAGTTTATTATCTATAACGGTCAAATAAAAACTAATATTAATTTAAAGTAAAGAAAAAAATAATGTTTTAAAATTTTTTTAATTTTTTTTTAAAATATAAAAACAAATAAGATCTAATTTTATCCGAAATTTACCTGGATGTAAATAAATAATTTATTTTTAATAAAATTAAAATAATTATTTTTTTAATGTTAACATGGACTTGACTGTATGATTAGTTCACAAATTTATATATAAAATTAATTAGGTCAACTTTATATTAATTTCTTTTTACACTCTATTAAGGATAAGATATATATATATATATATATATATATATATATATATATATAAACTTGTTGGAATAATCAGATCTATAACCATGGTCAAATAAAAACTAATATCTTAAGTTTTTAGTGAATTATGAGTTCCAGTAACAAAACTTAATTTTTTCAAAACAAAAAATCATGATTAATTGACTCTAGAAAAAAATTAAAAATATCAATGAAGTTCTTAAAAATAAAAAATTAAGGAATCACTTGATACGTTTAGGCTAATGCATGACAACGTGCATGCTTAAAATAAAAATCTTAACTACTAGTAGGTGGTTTAGTAGTAAAAGTTTGGAACTAAAAAATTTACTTTCATTATAATTTCAGGTCCGAACCATGTGGTTGTTAATATGATGGCCACTGAAGGTTTACATGACCGTTAACTTCAGGGCCCATGAGATTAGTTGAGGTGCGCGCAAGTTAGCCCGGACACCCACATTAATAATAATAATAATAATAATAATAATAATAACTCTTGAATATAAAAATTATTATTGTTTTTTTAGTAAGGACTATATAATAAATTACAGGATAACGTAGATGAGATATAACCCTAATTAAAAAAATATCTATAACAAATGATGGCAATTGGTAGACATCAATGAGTCCAAGAACAACAGCAAATTGCCATCGATCCAAGAAACAAGCAGAATCGAAATAGACAGTTGCGTTAGTAATAGCTTGGTGTAATATGGTGCCTAATTGTTTTTTTGTATTTCTTGGTTTTTATCTAGCCTACCTCGATAAAAGAGATGATGATGCTATATAAATAAATTTTTAATATAATTAATTATAAGAGAATTATTATTTTTCAAATCACAATTTCATAAATGTTAGAGCTGTTGAAAAATTGAAAATAAATTAAACAAATAGTGATTCAACATAAACGAAGGAGGGCTAAGAGAGGGTTCCTCAAAAACAAAAAAATTGATGAAAAATTGAAAATAAATTGTTTTTGTTTTTGTTTTTGTTTTTATTATTGTTATTGTTAATGAAAGCTTAATGTTCGAACCCAATTCTGACTTTCAAAAGCCTAGCCCGCAAGAGAATTCACAAACTTTTAGTTATTCCCCGCTTCCTCGCCCATTGAATTTTGCATGCATCAACGTACCTTTAAATATTAAGTATAGAGATAAATCATGTAGGTTTTTATTGTGCGGATTGGAATGGTTAATTTTTATATAAAAAAAATAATTTAGTTTTCAATTTATTTTTTACATAATTGTGCCATTTTAAACCCAAATTTACACTACATTGCATATTTTTATAAGAGTTAGATTTAAAGTTAGAGGACCAAAATAAAAATGACGGGTAACATAGATGGTGGCTTTAAATTTCATACAAAAAGTTTATTTTAGTCCCTTATATTTTTTTAGTTTATAGGTTATCAGTCCTTTTAGTTCTTAGAAATTCAATTTTGGTACTAAAATTCATTCTCTTCATTTTTCAATCTTTTTCCGTTAGACAAGAGAGAGAAATTTACTGAATTTTAGCATAGAGAAAGAAAGTTGTCGTTTATACCTATTCCGACCACCAAAATGGTTGAAATAGATATTAATGGGTTATATTTGATGAGAAGAGTCTTATAATGGTTGTTTTAAGTCTCGATTTTGCCTAAAAAAATAAATCTAAGTTGAAGAAGAGAAAATTTATCCGGTTTGATTTTGTGATTTGACACTACACCATTAAACAGTTTTACCGACGAATGCACGCAAATTTTTTTTTCCCGCGAGAACTTTACTGACAAACTTATTCTGTCTGTATTTCGAAAGGTAAATCACCGACAAACTGGCCGTCGGTGCTTGTGGCATGGGCAATAAATATTTCAGAACTCTCCGTATAATACCGGCGAATATTTCCATCGGTAATATCAACGGTAAACACCAACAGAATATATCCCTCGACCACGCTCCATCAAGAAGCTCCAGCATATGACTAGCGACCTCCCTTTCAACAAAACAACCTAGTGACTATACGCACTACATTTTCATCCACTAATAATGACAAAAGCTACCATTAAAAGAGAAACAAATCAGAGAGAGAAAAGTAAGAGATAAAGTAAAAGGTGGTCAAATTTCTCTTCTTAGAACTTTGTTTGCCTCATCGTCGGCCAAAGTAGAAAAAAGAGTTAATGTTCTACTCGATCTAGTGGGTCTCAGTCCTTTTATGTCACCGGAGCTTAAATGCAAGCGTTGCTTGCCATAGACACGCGTGAGCTGCACATGCCTAAGCTACTATGCTCGGATCTAGTGATCTCCAGTTGGTTTCAAACACCTTGAAAGGTAGATTCATAACCTTAGATTAGGTTTTGGATAAATTGCAAAAATATTGTGAAATTAACAAAATGTTTATTATTATGCATAATTTCTGGACTGTTTGGACATTATTAATTTTGTTTGATTTGTTAAATGATTTTATTATTTGTGTTAAATTGTGAGATTATTTTTTGGATTGAGATTGCTTTTTATTTTTAAATTTAAATGTTGGTACATCTGATATGTTTGGATTTATGTTGATTTATTTGAATTAGCATGAAATTTGAACGAAGTTCATGAAATAACAAGATTCATGTGGATTTTTAGTTTTGCTTGATCTTGAGTTGATGAACGATAATTTACCATGAGATAATATCCCGATGAAAATAGTTTGATTTTAAAATGCATTTTTGTGTTGTGCTAAACATGACCTTATTCTAAATTAAATAAATTCTTAAATCTTTTGGAAGATCATCTTGCCATTAATTTTGAGTTCCTCAATTTTTTTTTATCATTTTATATTTAATATTTGAAATTGTGGCCTACACACGAGGCCTTTTTTTGATATTAAGTAAATTAGTTTCCTTCCATAAAAAACAAAAAAAAATCTTTATTTTAAATTGCATATGGCCAAGTCTCTAAAAAATAAATAAATAAAAACATATTTAACATACATAGCACAATTTAGCATTTTTTAAATACCAAAAACTCAAAAAAAAAAATAGTTTTTTTTTAATCTTTGTATGCATTTTGGATTTAATAACCAATTTATGAAATTCATGAGAACTTGACCTACATTTCAAAAATACCAAAAAAATATTTTGTTTATTCCAATATCAAGTATTGTGAACTTATACATAAAACGTATTCCTGATATTAAAGAGGCAAAAATATGTTTTGACTTTAGAATGACTAAGAGTGTGTTTGACATTGTGGTTGCGGGTGCTTTTCAAATAACTTTTCGTGCCGAAATGCATGCCAATGATGTTTTTTCATATTTTAAAAATCATTTTTGACATGAGCACATCAAAACGATCCAAAAAGTACAAACTGAACTCAATTTTAGCAAAAAAAAAAATTCAAATTTTGATGAAACGCAGTTACAAACGCAATGCCAAATGGTTCCTAAGTTTGACTCATAAAGTTAAGTCCACTCTACTAGGGTGGATCAATTTTAACTATTAGACAGACCAATGGTTAGAAAACACAATAGTACCTTAGTTTATATAAGACAAATAAACAATGTAGTTTACCTAAAGTAAGGTGTACGAGGGGTGATACACCCTTCCTATACATAACTAGTTTCTTTATCCAAATTATGAGGCCAATAAAGGTTTCTCGTGACCAAAATACTAGGTAGCGATTCAAATCTTTTATATATATATATATATATATATATATATATATATATATATATATATATATATAAGAAACAAGAATTCATTGTTCTTTCTACCTATCACCAAAAAGATCTCGATCTGAGAAGACGAGCATCGCAACGCCGCACACGTGTGACAATAACTCTAGTTCATTAATAAAAAACCTAAATGACGTGGAAAAAATAATGTAATAAAGGCATGATTTTTTATGGATTGAAATAGTAAAATCACATCTTTGCCCTAGACAAGAAAATTAGATGAATTGGCGTTAAGGAGTAAATGGTCTTTTAATGAGTTTCATTTGTTATTATATAGTTGTTAAGGGGCAACTTGGTCTTTTTTTTTAATTTTTTATGCGTTGTAAAATGACCTAAATACCATTAAAAGAAAAAAATAACTATGCTATAGAGACATTTTCAATTTTTTATATTTTTTAAGCATAGTGTAATGATCCAATTGCCCTTATAATCAAAATTCTCAAAGCATGGCTTCAAGGCTTTTATGTAATTTCATTAAGGTTTTTTCATCATAACAATTTGGTCCTAAGTTAATATGGTAATTTGATAAATAAAATAAAAAAATAAAAAAATTGTTGACACGTGGCGCACATGGCTAACTTTGATGGTTAAAAATTTCATTCCATCATATCATTAGATTACTTGAGGCATCCTTTTCAAGGTTGTTAAAATCAAAATTTGACTTGTATAATCGTACGATTTTACGAGTCAATATATGCTTAATGTGCGAAATCGTTCTAAAAACTTAAAAATGGGTGAAATCGGGTGAAATCGTTAAAATCAGGTGAAATCATGTAAAAACACGATTTTAGGATCGTTTTAACGATTCCAGCAGAAAACATAAACTCCCGTTACTATTTCCTCCAGGATCCAGCTGTCCAGCGGCTATTGGCTATTGCATATTGCATGTTTTTTCATCTTTCTTTCAGCTGATGACACACACACACACACACACACACACACACACAGAGAACAAAATCTAAATCCTTAAAGTTCTAAATCCCTAAATCTAATCTCTTTCTCTATTAACAGCTCACGACCTCACGCCTCACGACTTCTTCTTCCTCTTCATCGATAGCGGCAACGTTCTCCTGGTAACAACTCATGCCTACCAAACACCGACTCATGCCTAATAACTTTCTCTTCCCCATCATCAATGGCTCATAACTTCCTCTTCATCAATAACGACAACACTCTTTAGTCTTCAGAGTCTCCTCTTCAGTCTTCAACAATGACTTACTCTTCAGCCTTCATCAACAACGATCTTCTTTTTTTCCATCATCAACGGCTTCCTCTACAGTCTATACCATAAGCTGTTCCATTTATAATGTCATTTTGTTTGGTTGTTGAGAAAGTTTTGGAAAAAGATGTGACCTTTTTATTGTTATATGCTGACTAGTTGAACTAAATTTAATTAATTTCTTGATAAATTATTGTGCTTAATATCGGTTTGGTTTGCTGATGATTTAAAGGTGATGAAAGTTTAGATTTTGATAGACTAGAAATAGATTGTGATAAGAAAAAATGTATGCAACATGAAATTATTCAAATCGGGAAGAAATTTGGAGGATTTTGTGGGTTTTTTTAAAATTTTCTAGTATAGGCTGATATGTGGGTTGTGAACTTTACATTATTCTTTTTAGCTCTCGCAAGATTAAAATTCCAGACTTGAATTTTTCACGGGAGAGCATTTCACTACGGAGTTTCTTTTAAGCTTTTTGTTTATTTCTTAAATAAAATTTAGAATCATGGATGGATGCTTGTTTGTAATATTTTCATAAAGAAAGTGGTGATTTTGGAAATTGGTAGACTAGATGCTGATAGTGCATGCACATGTAGAAAAAGAATAAAAAGATGTTGGAAAATACATATTAGTATAAATGTCTAGATGCTGATAGTGTCAATACAATTTTTATAATTGTCTTCGAACTGCTGATAAGGTTTTGGATAATCCTGGCTGCATGAATCACAGAGAACAATCTTGGCTAATTTTATTGTCACTATTGATTTATATTATTGGTTATGATTCTTTGTGATTTAAAGTTTATTTGTTTTAACCTTACAAATATCCCAATTACTGGCTGCATTATTGTTCTAACACGTGTATTATGGTTCTTCTTTTTAACAAAAAATTAATTATAATCATAAAATGTTTGGATTGATTACATGGTTGATTTAAGTTGATTCTTGAATTGTTGAACTTATGGCATTTAGAAAAAATTCTTCTGGTAATAGGCTTGATGTGGAATGGCAACTTGGTATATATATTGATAAAAATTCTAGAAAAGTTCAGTGCAAGTATTGTTAAAAAATTATCAGTGGAGGTATTTTTTATTTCAAACAGCATTTAGCTTGCACTTGTAAGGATGTTGAGCCATGTCAGCAAGTACCAAAAAATATTAAGCAGATGATTTTGGGTGTTTTGGTGAAAATCTAGAAGCAACTAAAAAGAAAAGAAAGGCTCATCAATATAGTGAAAATGGTGATGATGAAATAAAAGAAATTAGCTCCAATGACAAAATAAAGAGAGCAGTAAGTGGGAGTGGAAGTACACAAATAACCCTAAATTAATTGCTAAAAAAAGATATTAGAGAATAAGCATGTCGAAAAATTGTAAGGTTTTTCTACACCAGTGCAATTTCATTTAATTGTGTAAAAAACCCTGAGTTTCTTAAGGCACTTGAATTGGTTGCAAAGCATGGGCCAGGTTTCAAGCCTCCATCCTACCATGATATCAGAGAGAAGTATTTGAAGCAAGAAGTGGATCAAACAATGAAATTGCTTGAGGAGTACAAGCTAGAATGGAAAAAAACAAGTTGTTCAATAATGTCTGATGGATGGACAGATAAAAAAAGACATTGTATTTGTAACTTTTTGGTTAATAGTCCTAAAGGGACAATTTTTTGTCATCGGTGGATACTTCTAATATGTCCAAGACTGCTGATAAGGTATTTGAGATGTTAGATGCCATTGTGGAGAGGATTGGGGAGGAAAATGTTATCTAAGTAGTCACTGATAATGTTGCAAATTATAAGATAGAAGGACAATTATTGATGGAAAAAATAAAAAGTTTGTTTTGGACACCATATGTTGTCCATTATATTAACTTGATATTGGAAGATTTTGAGAAGAAGTTAGAGGTTCATCAAGTAACTACTGCTAAGGGGAGAATAATCCCCTCATATATGTATTCAAGAATTATTCTTATTTCCATGCTAAGACACTTTACGAAAGAAAGGGATTTGATTAGGTCTGTTGTCACTCGGTTTGCTACTGCATATTTGACTCTAGGATGTTTGAATGATCATAAAATATAGTTGATGACTATGTTTACTTCCAAATAGTGAAGTTTATGTAGGTTTGCAAGAATAGAAAAAGGGAAACGAATTCAAAATTGTGTTTTGGACAACAATTTTTGGCATGATGTCACTATATGTATTAAGGCAACATATCCTCTAATTAAAGTTCTTTGATTATTTGATTCAGATGAGAAACCAGCTATGAGTTTATATATAAAGTAATGGATGAAGCAAAAGAGAAGATACAAATGAATTTTGGTTATGTGAAAAAAAGGTATATATCTTGCTAATTATTTATTTCAAATATTGTCATCTATTAATATGAATGTCTTTAGAGATACTTCCATTGAGATATTCCTAGATTGTAATGATATTTTTATTGTTTTTTGTTATAGTTATATATCTATATGGAATATTGTTGATACAAAATGGGAACTTTAACTCCACAGACATTTACATGCAACGACTTATTATTTGAATCCTCATTATCATTATAATCCCAATTTTAAGGTTAATGCCAACATTAAAATTGGATTATATCAATGCTTAGAAAGAATGGTGCCTAATGCAATTGAAATGTGCAAAATTGACTTACAACTTGAGTCATTCAAGGATGCAAAAGGGTAGTTTGGCATTGAGGCTGCCAAGACAGCAAGAGATAAAAAAACTCCAGCTCAATGGTGAGATTCTTACGGGGATGAATGTCTAGAATTACAAAGGTTTGCAATCTGAGTTCTAAGCTTGACTTGTACTTTATCTGGATGTAAGTGTAACTGGAGTGCATTTGAAATGGTGAGTTTTTTTATTTTAAATGTTGAAATATTTGATAAAAATCTTATAAATTTGAATTGTTTATTTAGGTTCATACTAAACGATGAAATCATTTGCACCAGAGAAAAATGAATGACTTGGTATTTGTAATGTGCAATCTGAAATTGAATAATAACCAAGTCAAAAAGTAAGCTGATGATTTTAATGTAGTAGATAATCTTTCATCTGATGATGTTGGGATAACTGAGGGAGAAAAACATTTAAATTTTGATTTGCTTGGTGCTATTGACAGTGCAACATGAAGAAAAAATGGTAAAGAAGATGAAAGTGATGAAGAAGAAATTCATAATGATGCTGAAATGGAGAGTTATGGTATTGAAGATGATTTGAAGATTCAAATTCATGATAATTTAGAGAATTTAGGAGTTTTGAGTTAAATAACATTGATAATATTGGTGTTGGTACTAGTAGCAGTGCTAATGTTCATAATATTGGTGTTGATACTAGTAGTGATAATAATAATCCTCTTGATGATATTGATATTGATGAATGTCTGAGGAATAATGAACAAAATAAAAGTAATGAAGCTAGTTTTAGTTTACATGACATACCAGCAAATCGTTTGTTTTAACTTTTAAGTTTATTAATTGTTAGTTAATAAAAAATTACTTAAATTATGTATGAATTTTTATTTGAACCATGTATTTTAAGGTGTTCGAACTATGTATATAAAAAAATTCTAACAATTTTATGATCCGAGTTTATTTTGTATTTTCCGTAACGTGTCAAAAATGCATTTTTGACAACCTTGGATCAGACTGCTGTTATCAATTGGGTAAATTGAACAAAAATAAATATCAAGGGGCAAATTGACCTGTTTATAAATTTTAGGGGGTAAAATAAGAGTTTTCTCTAAATTACTACCGTATATAACGGGACAGCAACTCTTCATTAATCGAAGACAGCAACGTTTTCGAGGCTTACGTTTCTCAGCGATAGTCTGTTCCTACAATACTTCCAAACACAAACCTGACTATAACGACGTAGAGCAGGTGTTGAAGCTCCGGCTAAACGATCCCGAGTTGCGGTTTAACCCGTAAAGGTATGTTTTTTGTGTTATTTAATAAATTTGCTCAACTTGGTTTCTTTTTTCTTTTTTTTTTGCTTACTTGTAGTGAGATTTGAGTTTTCTTGTGCTATTATTCGAATATTTGATGGGGTTTTGGCCTTAAAGGCGTGTGCCTTCTCATATTCTGTTTTGAAAACCCAGATTTTCCTCATTATTTTTGTTCTTATGTTTGTTAGCCAAAAAACATTATAACAAAATTGATTTTTGCTGTTTACACACTCTCATAGTATTGTGGCTTCAGTTTGCTTAATTTTTTTGCCATCTCTTCCAGTTGTCTGATTTTTTCTCATCTTTGAGCCCTTCAATTTTATCCTCGATAACTGTTTGTTGTTCTTACTCTGTTGGAGCTTTGTTGTGCATATAGGGCCAATTGCTGGTGTTTGGGCCTCTTCACTGGTAATTCTTTGCATGTTTGGTCCCTTTGATTTGTTGATTTTCAATTGAAATCGGGTGTGGGAAGCTGAGGGCACACGTTTCTGTTTAATTTCTTTGGGTTTTGCATTGTTACATCTGAAATATTATCACAGTGGGGATGGGTTTGGCTGTAATCATCATTGTTGAAGTCCATTGTTTGCAGATGTTCATGGGCTTATTAAGTCTTCTAACGCAATCTAATTCTATGAAGTTTCTTGCCTAATTGATCTTTACCACTATTTGCTTATTAAATGCTTTGGCCAACTATTCTTTTTTCCTGTCTGTTTTCTTTTTCTTTTTTTCTTTTCAACTGTTTTTTAATCGTTGTTCTTGTTCATGCTGGTTACAATTACAAAGCTACAACGAAAAAATAAAAACACAGTAAATTAGCGATGAGTTGTCTTCGTCTTTTGGTAATGTGTTTTCCATTTGTTTTCTGACTGGTATTTTGACTAGCTTAATTTTGGAAGTTGTTCATTATGTGAAATCCTTAGTGCTCTATTGCTTCTATAGCACTATTTCGTTTCTAAAATCTTTTCTTGGGTTTTGCTCTTGCCTTATCTATGCATGTTCTGTTTTGGGATTTTTGTCTCTCAGTTTATCCTTTCCTTTAGTTTTCCTGTGGTTTCTGCAGGTTGGTTTCATTTGCTGCTCTTTTTAGTTGCTTTCGGTTGTGTTTATCGGATTTTTTGGCTGATCATACTCCTTTTCCTATGATGCTGTCCATCTGCTTTGGTTTTTAAATGGGTTTCTGTATGTCATCATTAGTTGTGTCTTTTCTTTTCTGTTCTTCTCTTTTTAATGGGGTTCGGTTTTTTTTCCAACTTAAGAACATGGTATGTAGCTATTTTTTTGGTAACCAATTATAGCATTGGTTTAAAAGCTTGAAACTTTGATTGTGAGCATTAAATAATTCTGACTTAAGGAGTTTTAGCTACTTTTTAAGTTGTTATTGAAGAAATATTTAAAGGGAAATGTGGATTATATGCTGTTGTTGATTGGTAATTACTTGTGTAGAATTAGTAGAATGGAAGAACAAGAAGAATTATTAGGAGGCAATGGTGTTGGCATTAGAGTTTCAACATTCGATTATTCAGTTGAGAATCACTTTAAAGAAATGGACATGATTTCTAAACTTTGTGGAGAAGCACAAACTGATTCCGTGGATGAAATTGAAATTCAGTGCTATAAGTCCTCTATCACTTTTTTGAGGTCAGTAATCTTTTTTGTGTATAAACTCCATGCTGATGGTTTGTTGCTGTTCTTGTGTTTGTGTATAATTTTTTATTTTTATGCACATTTAGTGAGTGGAAGCTTTATAAGTACGACCCGAGAATAATTAGGTTTGCTAGTGAAACGGATAATTCTCTGGAGAAGTGTGTTCTCAGTGGAATAAATCTACCGCTGTTCTCATCTGCAACTGTTCCTAAGGTACCGTAAGTGAAGGTCTTTCTTTTTTTAATTGTATTTTAGGTTTTCGTAGATATATGATATGTGATTATAACATTTGTTTTACTTTGCAATCTGATTTAGGAGAGACCAGATGTTGGTGCCACTTCTCCAGAATCCAGGTATAAATTGGACTTGCCTTACTTTTCAATTGCAGTCGCTTGTTTTGTTTTAGTTGATTGTGTTGCAGATTTTTTTTTTTGACATTCTGAGTTATCTATAATAAATACATCAAAATTTTAACATTCAGAATATTTCTATAATTTTCTCCATTGCTTCTCCATTTCTGATATGCACATTTCAAACCTCTCTTTCCATCTTGTTGCAGTAAAGATTTTGTGATGTATGTTGGAGGGTCTGTTTTGGCATTGGATTGGTGTCCTAGGGTTCATGAAAGGCCTGACAATCATATCAAACGCGAGGTTTCTCTCATCTCTTTCTTAATGCCTTCGCCTTTATGGTCATGGAGTTGAATTATTAAAGAATTTCTTGACCTCTTATTGATGGGCTGCTCATTTATGTGTCCCTAATATTCAGATAACATTTTCTTAACAAGATCATGGAGTCATTTGCATAGACATGCAAACATATAGAACATAGCCTGGTCAATTCATTTAATTCACACCTCTAACTTACTGAAGAATGTCTTATTCCTAGTTACATGCATGAGGAAAAAAACATCAATTGAAGAACCTGCAAGTCTCAGTTATCTTTGAGCAAATTTATAAAATTCTTGGAAGTAGCTTTATATATTGATATCGATTGCTGGATTTGGTAAAACTGCATTCATTTAGATAGTTCAGATTGGTGTCATCATGAATAATGTCTAGTCGACTATAAAATGTCAATTATTATACAAAAACAAGGTTGAACCTCTATGATCCATAGCCTGACTATATTTCCTTGTTGATACTTAATCTCTTCCATAAGTTTTGGAGACTTTTTTTGGGGGACCTTTGACTTGATTCTTTTGTCAATTTGTGTAGTTTGTTGCTATTTCTGCCCATCCTCCTGAATCTTACTATCACAAAATAGGTGTACCACTTACTGGCAGAGGCATGGTCCAGATATGGTGTGTTTTAAATGTCGGTGGGGATGAGGAAGCACTTCCAATGAAGAAATCAAAACTGGGAGCTCGATACAATGTATCCAAGATGGACAAATCAGTTGAATTAAACAGGCCAAAAGGAAGACCTAGAAAAAAGCCAATAGAAGAATCATCCAGAAATGAAGCCACAAAGGCTTTAGCTAAGATGCCAAAAGGAAGACCTAGAAAAAGACCAATAGAAGAATCACCCTGTAACGAAGCCACGGAGTTGATTTCAGCTAAAAGGCCTAAAGGAAGACCTAGAAAAAAGCCAATAGAAGAATCACCCAGTAATGAAGCCATAGAGGAGATTTTAGCTCCAGTTAATGAAGCGACAAAGGAGAATTTAGCTCAAGTTAAGAGGGGAGGACGGCCTAGGAAGAACCCAACAAATGAATCTCTTGATAGTTTGGATAGCAGCAACCAGTATGTCCAAGCTCTCTCTGTTGAATACCCACAAGATTCACCTGGACTGCTTTCTATAGAAGGGATTTCTCAAAACAGCCAAGATGAGGCCAAACAAAAACACAAGGTGAAAGAACAAAAAAAATTCACCAAACAGCTATTTGATTGTAATGCAAATCTTAAAACTACTGCACAAAGTAGAAGATTGAATAGTAATGCAAGGAAGGGAAGTGATTCTGGTGATGTTGCGTGTCCACTGTTATTGATTCATAATGAAGATGATAATGTTTCTTTGGATATCAACTCTACATCTTCAACTGTAAACTACCAAACACATGAGAATTCTGGACTCAACACTGCAATGCCAGCTTATGGTTCTGATAATGTTTCTTTGGATATCAATCCTACTTCTTCCATTCCAAATGATGCTGATTTGCCAAGAGTTGTATTATGCCTAGCTCACAATGGAAAAGTCGCATGGGATGTCAAATGGCAGCCTTGTAATGCACCCCCTTCCAAATTCCAGCATCGCATGGGTTATCTTGCTGTCTTGTTGGGAAATGGATCTTTGGAAGTGTAAGTCATCTTCTTCGTGTGAATTAGTGTGAGATAATATTCATAGTAAGGATTGACGTTTCTATAATGACCAATAGTTCTGGCATTTTCAGATATGATTAATAGAAGGAATTGATCATATGTAATCATGTTGAATTTTAGACTAAGAACATAACTGCTGATGATTTCTTGGAAAACTGAAAGGAGACTTTTACACTTCATTGCTGGAATGTTGCAAATTGAAGAAATGAAAAAAATAATGTTGTCATTTGAGTGTTGGGGGTGGGTGGGGGTTTTGGGGGTGAGAAGTGGTTAGGAAACATATAACTTCATTTGCCCATTATTCCTTTTTCTTTTTTTTGCCTCTCATTATACCCATAATGTAACTCTTACCATAATTCTCCCAAATGCTAGGTGTTGCTTTTAATTTTAAGCATAAATTAATTATCAATGCGATACTGTCTGATCACCCCCCCTATCAAATGCAGATGGGATGTTCCTCTCCCCCATGCTATGAAATCAGTTTATTCTTCTTCTAATTTAGAAGGCACAGATCCTCGCTTTGTAAAGATAAAGCCAGTATTCAGATGTTCCACTCTGAAGTGTGGAGGTATACAGAGGTAATGTGGTGATATCTTCTATGCTCTTTATATTAATATGAAATACTACTGGAATATAAAGAGATTTAAGAATACACTATTAGGTTTTCTTTTTAACGGGACTATCTGGTATGTAGCTTAGAAGCCTCTGTTTGTAGAGGTTCTGACCCGGAGAGTTCACTTTCACATGGAATGATTTGGTTTGCAATATATGGTGGAAGCCAAGCGTACCCTTGTACTGTGTTTTTTTGAGTGGAGAGAAGTAAATTCATTTTTCTAAAGGAGAAAAAACAATAATATAGCAAATGAAAGGACTGCAACTAAAGTATTATCATCCTTGTCAATAGATGTCACACAAGGGAATTTGACATTCGGGGTTTTGTGGTTTTTGAAGTGATGTGTACAGCTGAATAGAATGATTGATGAAGATCTTTTATCATTGAATTCCAAATTCACTCAACTCAGATTGTTGAAGAATTGTCATAAATTATAGAGCCTTTTGCTCTTTGATCTTATTTTTTGCAGCGTGCTTTATTATTATTTTGTTTCTAATTTTTTTTAAAATCCTATACAGCATCCCTTTGGCAGTAGAGTGGTCAACTTCATACCCTCATGATTACCTACTTGCTGGATGCCATGATGGAACAGTAATATGTCAACCATCCTGTTGTTTCTGCTGTTATTAATTTAATTGTCTGCCACAGTTTGGGGCAAAGTCTAATCGTGTCTTGGCCTTTCATCACCTCATTTTCAGGTTGCTTTGTGGAAATTCTCTGCAAGTGGCGCATCTGGTGGTAATAATAAATGAGTCTAATGACTTTCATATATTAGTTCTTTCTGTGTGAACTGTGTGGATACAGTGTGGATACAGTTTATGTCATGTCTCAAGGTTTATTATAAATTAAATTTGGTCGAAGTTTCTGATCTAAATTGATTTGTCATCCCATTTTTTCCCTTTTTTAATCTACAGATACAAGGCCTTTGCTTTGTTTCAGCGCAGATACAGTTCCTATTAGAGCAATTGCATGGGTCCCATCTGAAAGGTAATTGATGTCAGATGACTCAGTCTGTTGCTTTTCTAGCTGTATATTTGATTTACCTCTGATATTTTGATGCAAATTTTCACTTTTATTTATTAGATCTGAAGATATATAATCCTGCTACTTTGGGAATGACATATTCCTTGCCTGTAAAATTTCTGTGCTGTCAATAACCCATCTAGAAATATTATCGTGTATAATGCTATTTTACCTGTAAGGGCTGCATGGAAACTTTCAAGATGTTTATTCAAAGAAATTGTACTAGCCAAAGTTTTCATATCTTGTGCTTATAATTGAGATATAAAATATGCTGCCTTCAAACTATTTTCCAGTGACCAAGAGAGTCCAAATCTTATCCTCACTGCTGGACATATGGGCCTGAAGTTTTGGGACATACGGTAGGTATGATTTATTTGTTTTCACAATTACATGGAATTATTTTGATGTCATTGTTTGCGTGTGCCATTTGATATAAAAATGCTTAATTGCTTAGATGCTCAATTTGCTTCAGATAAGACTTATGATTACGTGATCTTGTATGGAACTTTCCAGTATGTGTAATAGAACTATCATGACTGCCCTTTATCCTTGCCCTGTAGTAGACATACTTTAATGCACACCAGTACCATTATGTGCTCTAAGCTTTGGATGACTGTACAGAGGGGTATAGCAAGGTTTCAAGTTCAAAAGACTTGGAGACCATTTTCCTTAATGCTTGCACCAAATTTTCATAAACTTTTGTGATGTATACTTGTAGAGTAACAAGCCTCTGAAGAGGTGGAGCATAATTTTTCATGATCTTGTTCTAATTTTTTGTGACTATATTCTCTGGTTCCTTTGTGTCTGGAGTTATCACTGCTACAATCACAGCACAGAAAACTCCTATAAACAAAACATTGATAAGCATTTTGCAATCAGAGTGATACGTTTCCATGAATTTGGCATCATTTTGATATTGGGATTTAGAGTTGAGCGTCTTCATATGCCCTTATCAATCTATGCATCATACTTGACATATTTATTTGTGGTTGGATTTTTTTGAGTGGCCATTCTCGAATATTGACTTGTCCTCTAGGATTAAGAAAAACTGATCAACAATCTTTGCAGCGAGGGGGCCTAATGCATTCATGCTCCCCTTTCATATATATAAACATTTCCCTCTTGTCTGGTTTCTCATCTCAACATTAATGGTCAGGAACTCATTTATAGGTGGTAGAAAAAGACACCTGAGAGTTGAATTTATTTTATTAGTTTTCCATGTGGAATACTTCTGCACATGTTGGCTGTATATATCATGCAACATTGTTATGTTTTCAGAGCAGGAGGAAGTTCTAAATCCCTACTTTACTTCACCTGTAGAATGAGGAGATCAATTCCATATGTATTTTTTCTTTGTTGAAATATAGTTGCTGTAGAACTAAGCTTCTGAATAATTGCAGTGATCCATTCCGACCTTTGTGGGACCTCCATCCAGCACCAAAACTCATATATAGCCTGGATTGGCTGCCGGATCCAAGGTGTTGCATTATTTTTATTGAATGAATCACAGGTTGAGGATTTTATTGATAAGGTTATTCGCTTATATTGAACCTTTAATTGTTTGCATTTTCAGATGTATAATTTTATCCTTTGATGATGGAACAATGAGACTCCTCAGCCTGGCAAGGGCTGCATATGATGCTGCCGTCAATGGAAAACCTTCTGTTGGACCAAAACAACTAGGGATGCACGTTGTTAATTGTTCTTCCTTCGCTATCTGGAGCGTTCAAGTGTCAAGGCTTACGGGTACTCTTGTGCTGTCATTTGCTTTATTACTGAAACAATGTAATTTCATTAATTGCTTGATCAAAATTGGGGGACAAAACGAAAGGTGGTATGGTATACTGCATTTTCTTCCCTCAGGTTTTGATCATCATCTTACAGCATTTGTGACTGGAGTTGCCTATGCAACATTATTTGATTGTTGCATCTTGGGTTCTGCTCTTTTAGATTAGGATCCTTTCTTCTACAAAACTATGGTCTTTATCATTATTTTGATCGGCTCTGTTGTTAGCAACCCAACTGGCGTACAGTAATGGATGTTTATTTTAATTTATGGTTAATGCATAAATAAGTCCCTCTCAAATATCAAAATTCAAAATGCCTCCTCCAGTATTGTTTGATCCAGTCGACCATTCTGTTTCTGTTGTTTGTAACAAATAAATCTAGTTGGAGTAGAAAGTGATCCCTTATGCCGGGTGACTAATAATACCTGTTAAGACTATGATGTGTCGAAATGAATACAGATGATTTGGTGAGCTGTTGATTTGAGAAAATTTTCGACCTAATGGAATAGACTTCTAGTTTTGCAAATGGGCCATTTTCATCCAGTCAGGTCAGCTCTACTGGAGAAACAGGGTACCGCGTCATTGTCCTCCACTTTTCTTGAGAACTTTTTTATAGTGATATGTTGTAACTTAGGTATTTCTTTGGTGGAATTTACAATCTGTTTTCTATTGCATATAACTGCAATCGGGTCAATTAAAAATGATTCTTATTGTTTGTTGTCCTTACTCTATCTACTTTTTCACAATTCCTTCTTTTTTTAATTGATAGGCATGGTTGCATATTGCAGTGCAGATGGTACTGTTTGCCGCTTCCAGGTAGCTGGCTTCCCATTTTACAATATGATTTATCTCTACAATGTGATAGGTTCCTACATAACATACATGTGACATCATATCATTAGTCTCTGTGTCATGCAGGGGCCTATCCTCTTACACTTGTTAATGTTGAGTGCTAGGAGAGGGGAGACCACATTGTATCCATGAATTTAATTTGGCAGGAGTCTGGCACATTGGTGTAAACAAGAATTATTTTGTAGCATACCTGTTTAACATGTCACCTGGGATTGTGGATTGTGTTTTCTGTAATTGTACTTGTTTTACTTGTTCCATATTTCTTGAGCATGTTTGCAAAATTTTGGTTGAATTACTTAGTTTCATCAATGACATGAAGGATTGGCATCAAAACATACTCACGATAGATAGATCTTCGCATGAAAAATGTGGATAACTAAAGTATGTGTCTTATACTTGATGCTACTCTTTTAACAAACAATTCATGGTTGAGTTTGAATAATTACATATTGTGGATTGTGTACTCTAAGCTACTTCAGAGCATTTGCTAAAGCTTATAGTGTTGCTTTCATAATCAGCTCACAACAAAAGCAGTGGAGAAAGATCCATCGAGACATAGGGCCCCACATTTTGGTTGTGGGTCCTTGAGTGAGGATGAATCAGCTATTATAGTGGGCACTCCATTACCAGATACTCCTTTACCTTTGAAGAAGCCAGTTAACGATGTTGGGAACAATCCAAAATCCAAGCAGCGTTTGTCTGTGTCAAATAAGGCCACAAAAATTTCTACTTCAGATGATCCACCATTAGGTAAGTGCAAAATTTTCACCCCTATATTCTTCTTGTTAGCTTCGCATTTCTTCTCTCTTTTGGTCATCAAGTTTGTCAAACTCGTCGCAGCTCTTTGCTATGGTGATGATCCTGGTATGGATCATGGATCAGATGAAACATTGACAGCTACAAAAAGCAAGAGGAAACCAAAATCAAAAAGTGGGAGTAAGCAAATGGAAGGAGAGGATCAAGCATTGGTATGCATTGATGACGAGCAAGATGTCAAACAGAAAGGTGGCGGAAAGGAGGGAGCTGGGAATGTAGTTGAAAGCATCCCACCTAAAATGGTTGCAATGCATAGAGTTAGATGGAATATGAACAAAGGTAGTGAGAGATGGCTCTGCTCTGGTGGAGCAGCCGGAATCGTACGGTGTCAAGAAATCAAAATGTTTGATGCTGATATATGCTTGGCAAGGAAGAGATAGTAGCCTGTAAAACGTTAATCATAATCTATGGATATTTATTGTTATTTTCGATAGATCTGGCTTAAAAAAAAGTGAGCTACAAAGGGACATTTACATCAACTAGTCTAATTAAGAATTCTTGAGAAAAATAATTGAAACAAATAAGATTTTTTGGCAATGTTACAAGACTGGTCCAGCAGTTAATCCGGTGACTCGCTCATCCAGATCAATGAAAAAACCCGATCTTTTGTTTACTAAAACATCATTTTAGAGTTTTTTTTTTTTAAAAAAAGAAAATTAAAAGTTTGAGTTCGATAGCTGACTTGTATGATTTTCATGTATGATATTAAAGATATCGAAAGTTACATGTATGATTTTCATGGACCGATCATTTCTGCTAAATTAAAGAAGTGGCAGAAAACATCATCGTTTCTGGAGGAAATTAAAAGATAGAAAGCTAAAGACTGGAGGAAGAGACATTGGGAAACTTACTTTCAGGTTAGGAAATTGAACGGCTCTCTTTCTGCTTAAACCTACAGAGCTTTTCTCAGCAGAAATTAGGCTCTGAAATCGGTAAGCAAAAATAAGTTGCCAAGAAGGGAAATCCCCACCTCCAGTCATCTCTCACTGCAGCTCCTGCTTACCTTACTTCTTACAAAACATAACTCTAGTCAGGGTTCCATTTCCATGCCATGAATTGGGGGTTTCAAGGAAGAAAGATATGGGGGTTCTAAGAAGAGAGCTGGCTTTGCTTATCTCTTCTTCTTCTGTTGATAATGTCACAGTTAGAGACTCCATGTTATGCTGTTGGGCATGGAAAGTTTAGTAGCTTCAGAGGTGGGTCTAGTTCTGAGCTGAAGAACAATCCTGCATGTCTAATAGTATCGGTGGCCTCAAAAGAAATGCATATAAAGATGGTAATAAAGAGGAAAGTCTATACAGGACCCAATCCTATACAGAACAGATAAGTTACTACAGCTTGTCACCAACCTTGAATTCTGCTGTACTTTTTTTTTTCTGATCTCTTTCATGAACATTTTTTATGCTTGGAGTTTTTGCTGAAATCTCCACAGTAAACGTTTCAAGTAGCCTTGCTGATGTTTAGGTTACTTATATTTGTTAAAATTACAAAGGAAGAAATTAATGCTACTGCTTTCAAATAAATTAATAAGTTTTTGCTGAAATCTCCACAGTAAATGTTTCAAGTAGCCTTGCTGATGTTTAGGTTACTTTTATTGAAAATACTATTACGTTAAATATATAAAAAAATTTAATTTTTTTCCTTTAAAAACACAGTTAAACTACACGACCAAATAAAGAAAGCAAAGGAGATGTTGCAGGGCATATGGCCGGTTGTCTGCAGGGACGCTTGCCATTCAACACATGCGAAGTAATGGGCAGTAGGTTTTGACAGTTTAAGACAATAAAGAATCTTATGCAACCTTTTGCTTTATGGAGGATCTGAGTTTAAGGGGGGAATTTTACATGGCAATGCTGCGACATTGCATTGCTAACCACCAGCCTCCTCCTTGTATATATCACTTTCTGAATCGTTCGATGGGAACATTATGTTTTGTTCCTGAGGAAGAAGGGGAACCAATCCGAGGTGGGGAAACTCTAGATGGAGTTGCTGCTGCCTAGGAAAGATGAAAGAATCCAAGCTAAACATGAATAATCATCGCAAGCATGTGGAATTGAAGTGCGCAATGTAAAAAGTATGGTCACCAAAGTGGTCTGAAAAAAAGATGTTATAATGCTCAAAGAAGAGAGTGGTCTACAAAGAAGATGATCCCCTTACTGCTACTGTGGCAAAAACAGATGATAGCGAGGTTGGTGTTATTTTCAATTTTTTCCTTGCTACTTTCTTCTTGTAATCAAATTCATTTCAATAAGACACTCCTTTCAATTTCAGATCATATTAGCTTTTCATTTACAGAACGATCCGTGTTATTCAACTAGCCAATCTTCATTCAATTTCACAACACTGGTAACTAAGCATTTTTGCCTCTGGATTTTATTTTTTATCCAGAGTAGAGTAAAAAATTCAACTGAAACGATATTCATAGCTTGAATGAGCTATACCTGGAGGAACCCCATCTTTCTTACAGCCCAGCAACAAAGATCAGCTGTTGGAGTGCCTGGAAAAAAAGAAGCTGGGATTTGGAAAATATGATGGGAGCTAGCTGGGTTATTATTCTGAAAACTCTCAATAATGAATTTCTTGAAAAATTCATGATTTTCGACAGGAAAAGTGTGTATTGCAACAATAAACTTTGCATCCTCCCATTTATCCCTTCCCAATTTCTCTTTGATTGTATATGCCTCGTTGATTTCTTCTATGTAATGGTTGAGGTGCAAGTTTATATTCCTTCGTTGCGCAAGTACGGTTTGACATTCCGGTTCGAAAGCAAGAACATTACAAATAGAGTCATATTTATGCTGCTATGTGTTGTTGTTGCAGACAAATTGATTTATTTTTTATGCAGATTTATGAAATTCTTTGTATAATTAACAAGGTTGAAAGTATTTTCAATCTAAAAGCAATTCAACTGTCAAATAAAAAAAAATCCTTTCTAATTGTTTATTTCCTGTTGTGGTTCATGAGTGTGTTCAGCCATAATCACAGTCAGCTATCATCTCTTTTTAGACGACTCAGGTATTATACCATCTTTCAATGGACATTCACGATCACCACGTTGGTGACCATAATTTCCGCATCTTAAGCACTTTACACAGGGCATCTGAAATTGCCGAAGCAAGGAGTATAATGAAATGAGGTTGAGAAGATGGTTGGTGTTGCAAGCAGATAAAAGAGTAAGTCCATGGAGTTGGAGGATGAGGCGGCGGCGGGGTTTGTGAAGCACCGGCAATTTCAGCAGCTTGTCATTTTCAGCACTGTATACAGCTTTCATTATCTCTATCTGTCAGCAGATTAACAAAATCAAGTGAAATCTAATTCAATTAAAAAGTGTTTATACTGAAAATTACATGATATGTAATGGAATTGAAGGATAAAGTTTGAATGAAACTTTTTAATAAATCAGAGATACCATAAAGGAATGCCAATCAGAATAAAAATGCCACACTCTTGCGTTTAAGAGTTTGGTTTGTAATTTTGGAAATAAAAGAACAAAAAAGAAAACTTTTTAAAAAAAATTAAAAAGTTTTTTATTATTTTAAAAGTTTCATATTTGGTTTGAAATATCATTATATACTTGGAATAACCTTTCAAGTCTAAAAAAAAATATTAAAATGACATAATTCAAATCCAAATAAATAACTTTGTTAAGAAAACTAAACAATTAATAAATAGAACACTTTTTTTTTTACTTAAAGAACACACATAGACACAAAAATTAAAACTATAACTTTTCGTACAAGACTCCAATGCATGCATGATTGGACAAACTTAAAAGATAACATTCTAAACTTGAAAACCATGTAGAATAGGCTTATTTTTCAATGCAATAAAGTGGTGAAAATTCAGGCTCAAATTGGCCTTTAGGCTAACAACAAACTCAAACTCTCAAAAACTCACAAATCATGAATCAAGCCTTATTTGAAAACAAAACAAACATATTTCAACCATTTTCATTTAGTTTACAAGCCTTCAAACTCATTGAAGCTTCAATCACGCTAATCTAACTTGTTAAAACACTTTGTAGTTGTTTCGTTCGAGCTCTCGTCATTGGACCCCATACACATTAGAATCAGCCCCTTGCATGATAGAATCATGTTGCATATCATCACTCCAGGGTTAAAAGTGATTTGTCTTCAAATTGGAATCATCAACATCTTCCAAGCAACGTGACAAGTTTTTTACATTAAAAATAGCTGAATGTTGTACTTACTAGGAAGGTCAACCTTGTAAGCATTATCATTCACCCTTTCGATAACTCGAAATGGTCTATCAACTCTCGGCATCAATTTGAACTTTCACTTGCTTGGAAATTTGTTTTTGCTACGATGAATCCAAACAAGATCTCTCGGCTCAAATCTGGCCATTTCCGCCCTTTATTAGCATGTTTGACATATTTTGTTGTCCTTTTTCTTAATATGAGATCGAACCTGTTCGTGGAGGTTTTTCATCATTTATGTCTTTTTAACCCCATCTATAGAAGTCTTATCATCAATTGGAATAGGAACTAGATCAATAAGAACACAATGGTTAAAATCATGCACTAGGATAAGATCTATGACAAATAAGAAGTCTATAAATCAAAAGGAACTAGATAATAGAACTCATACAACAACTTATGGTATGTGTTGCGTTGCCTTATTAAACTCTGATTGATCTGAACTTTAAACCAATATTTAAAAATATATCTGGAAACACTGGGTTAATTTTCAGTCTGGTCCAATAGTCGGATTGAGAGTTACATCCATTGCCTTAAAACTGGACAGTTGGGAACATTATGCCTGAAATTGAATATAATTGTTTTTCCGTTGCCTAGATCGTATCATTCCCCATTTCTTCAAGATGATTCATCCATGAATCATGACCAAGTATAATTGATGCGTCATTATGTTTCATGAAATCGTTCATGTATTCTTAAACCCAATCAATAAATATTAGAGCTGGAATTATTTTTGCATTGTAAGGAATCAAATCATTATTGATTAAATCTTCCACTAAAATTTTAGATTCTAAACTCTCCATTCTAGTTGCTAAAGTTGAAGCAGCCACTTCATTAGCCTTTTGTATAAGTCTTGGGAGTTCTTTTCCTTGCTGACAATCGCCTCCAACAACACTTTATGAAAGTAGTAGCTGATAATAATTTCAAATAAACACGTCTTGCCATCCACTTGTGTGTTGTTCTAAGATTAAAGAAACATAAACACCTAAGAGGAGGGGTGAATTAGGTATGCAAGATAAAACTATAAATTAATTTTTTTTTACCTAATAGCATGCAATTCTAAACACTTAACCAAATATGAAAGTAACAAACAATATAAATGCAATAATTAAAGAGTGAGAGTTTAGATAGGGAAAACCGTATATTTCTCTTCTTGAACTTTCGTTCAAGAGTTTTATTATCACACACCGGTTTTCTTAGCGAGTGAGACCAAACCATTACACGATCTTTTTAAGGGTGCAAGATCAAACTCAATCCTTTTACGGGCTTATGATTAAATTGTTATCCCTAATCTTTTTATGGCTAAAAACTAGAAAACCTTTCACCAATACTTGTTGAAGGACAAGTGTTAAACAATTCTAATTTTGTCTTTAAGAGACTTTTTCAAGTGTTTAGAGTGTCACTTACACTTTTCACAAGATACTCTCTTAGTAAAGTTAATTGGAATAACAATTAAGCTTTATAGGAGGGTTTTGTCAATTCACACCCAATCTTGTTTTTGGATGATTATAAGTAAACAAGGGTGTTATAGGTTGTTTTGAGAGGGAGTATGCTTAGATTTTTTTCTTAGGAGTTCCACACTTGTATTAGGCAAGAAAAAGGCTATTTATAGGGTTAAAAAACAAATTAGTCATTAGACACAATTTTCTGCCCGTTGGCAGAACTGACAAGACTGTTTTAGAACTAGTCATGCCTTTTTAAGAATCAATCAGACAATTTAGAATTGATTAGGCCGTTTTGAATAACCCCAAGAGTTTATGGAAATTTTCTAGAAATAAACTAGTCATTTTGAGAAACAGCTGGACCGGTTTGAGAAATGATCAGACCATTTTAGATCATTTTTGTGTTTTGTTCTTTTCTTGGTTTTATTTAGTTATTTTGGATTTGTTTAGGTTGTGTGGGAATTATAATGTGTCCTAAACAAGTCTAGTGTTATTTGGCAAAATTTTATTACAAATTCTTGATCAGCGAAGTTGATATTGTAATTTCTATAAGTTTTTTGTTCTTAACCTTCATAAATCATTTCCTTGCTTGTTTGATGATTTTTTGAATATTGTAAACCTGTCTATAAAATTATAAGGCTGTATGCAATTATATATATATATATCATTTTAGCATGGAATACATTATGATATTAATAATGTGATATGCATATATCAAAATTATATCAAAATAATGTTTTATTATATCTAATATTTATGTTATCATCAAAACATATAATTAAATCATTATCCTAGCCATAAAGCTAACAACCTCCCTCTTTTTATGATGACAACACATTAATTCATATAATGTAATAAACATGTAATAAAACATTTAAATGTATGCATTTCAAAACTTCTCTTCTTTTTTTTGTCATTAATCAAGAAGGTAGAAAAAAAAACTTATCCTTATAATGTGAAAACCAAGATAAATAATAAAATTCTCCTCTTTTTTTTATGTAAAATTTCTCTTTGTTTTTGTTTAGAAAAATATCTCCCTCTGAATAAAGCACTTTATATGTAACCCAATAGATCCTCAACATCAATAGTGTTCTTCATAATGCAATAAAGATGTTCAAACATTCAAAACATTAAATTCAGAAAAAATATATGAGACATCAAATTCATATTTCATACAAATAAAATACAAAGGATGTTCATAATATAAAAAAAAATACAAAAATCATGATCAATATGAATGAGGAGTCAATCATCATCATTGTTGTAGTCATCGCCTTCATCCATGATGTCATCAATATTATTTGCATCAAGTCCTCCGAGATCTCAGTTAAGGTGGTCGAGTTGCATCCAATAATACATGGTATCCACTCTACTATGGATACCACTAACTTTTTTTATTAACCCTACTCATATCTTGATGCAATTTCATGGTATCCCCATGAAATACAGTTATATCTTCACGAAAGGCATTCATTTGCCTAAGCATTTCACTTTGCATATCATAAATTGATTGCAAGGTGATAGGTGGAACACTTGATGAACCTTCTTCAAAAGTTAATTAAGGTTGATAAGAAGGCATTGGTTGTGAAGACAAAAGTTGTTGACCTATGTTCAATGATCTTTGTCTTGGCCCTAATTCCAATTTACTAGCACTAGGCTCCATTGAGGGATCATAAATTCATACATTATCAATACAAATCATTCCTAATTTACTTAATTTTATGGCATCATAGATAAGATATCTCCTAATGTTTATATCATCCTTATACTCTCTCACATTCACATCAAATGCATTGAAGATCTCAGTCAAAATAGCTCTATATACTAAGGCTCTTCTTTGCCTTCCTTTAATAACATTGCTCATGTGTTTCAAAAACAAATACGCTAAATCAAATGGCTTTCCATTTACTAGACAAGCCATTATCCATAGATCCATGAATTTTAGTTCTTTTTTATACGTTTCTTTAGGCAAAAAATACATTGAGCTAAAACATTATCCACCATAAATTGATAGGAGACATAAGTTCTAGTAAATACATTTCAAACAAGATAAAAACATTGCAATAGACCTCTCACCATCATCCAAAGTTCTTCCAAACATTAATCTCATTTGATCAAGGGGGGTTGGGGTATTTGGTGCCTCAATAAATTGATAGGAGACATAAGTTTTAGTAAAGTTTGCCCTAGGTATCTCCAAAATATGAGCTAAAACATTAGAGTTCAATTCTATTTTGACACCATAAATATAACTACTAAAATAGATATCATCCCAACATTCCTATATTCACTCTTCCAACCAATGTTCATAATGCAATTCATTATATTCATTCTACCAAGGTCATACTAATTCACATACCTTGGTGGAGCAAATTTGCCTAGTTTTAATTGTCTTTTTTTTTTGGCTTTTTTGGGGATGAAAAGGTTATCATTAAACCCTAGAACATTCCTCTTTGATGGAATCTTGACTATTGGCATTGTTTTTCATAAGGAATTTCAAGATTACAAGGGTGGGGTTTATTTTATTTTGTGAGAATTTGAACCCAAATAACCCTAATGTGGGTGATTTCAAGGGGTTCTGAGATGGGATTTGGTGTTTAATTTGAGTATAAAGGCTTTGTGGAAGGTTTTTAGAGATTTAGGGTTTATAAGGAGAGGGTGAGAAAATGCAGAAATAGAGAGAAATCATGCTTTTGAGGAGAGAAAAATAAACACAGTTCTTATATCGTGCAAAACGGTCTAATCGTTTCTTAAAACGATCTCGTCGTTTTCCCTATTGTTTAGAGATTGCAAAATTTCATGATTTCACTTATTTCTTCTCCAATTAAAACCTAATTGATTCTAACCATATTTCTCCATATAGAATATGATCTAAACCTCAAAAACCCACATCAAACGACTTAAATTCTAACAATTGATTGATTCTTATATTACTTAAGCTTTAACATATGTATGCATAAACAAAGCAAGCATATAGTTCAAATTTAAATGTTCTTATCATGCTTCTTGTGTGACATACCAATATTAATTACTAAATTAAATGAACTAAGGTTTAGATTACTAACCTCTAGCAGTAGTTTCCTACTAGGTTGAATGGCATCATCATTAGTTGTTGGAATGCTTATTCATGCTCCCAAAAATTGTGTAGGATGTATCCTCTATGTGTTTGATGATGCAAGCCATATTGTAGTTGAAATCTTAGCATTGGATTCATTTTCTTTGACCTCCAAGTACTGGATACTTGTTGCTCCATAGCCTTATGTATTGTTGATGTTTATACAAGTTTCTTTTTTATCATTGGTTGATATCTTGGACCATAGGATTTGTCCTTCCAAAAGACCTTGTGTTTAAAGGTCTTAGTTGTCCTCCTATGTCCCTCCAATATTGGTTGCCTCCCATTTGATATCTTTGGGGTTGAGGCCCTGGGTGTTGCGTTGTTGTGGCATATTCCTCCTCACATTATTGTTGATGAATGAAGGTCTATCATTTCTTTTACCAT
The DNA here is from genome assembly GCF_951802175.1 of Populus nigra. Taxonomy (NCBI): domain Eukaryota; kingdom Viridiplantae; phylum Streptophyta; class Magnoliopsida; order Malpighiales; family Salicaceae; genus Populus; species Populus nigra. The sequence continues at coordinate 2,230,631 of NC_084861.1, read as the reverse complement.
CATTTCTCTAATGCAAGTTTCTTTCAACTTGGTATTTTTGGAAGAAAGTTCTTTCTTGCCTTTGTCATTGGTTCTTCCTTTGCAAGTTGCCTCTTAATTGTTGATTTTGGAATTGAAGTCTTACTTGTTCATGGCTTGTGTTACTTCTTTGTTGGAACACTTTCCTTGCTTGTTAGGAATTATACCTTTCGATTCCCACAACATATTTTTTGGAATGTCATTTTTCTGTAATCCATATTTATGTGATAAATGATCTTTCCTATAACAAAAATCACATATTGAAAAACAACTATACATGCTAGATTGATTAACATGCTCATTTAATTTTTGTTTTTCTACACCATTGAAATCTAAACCACTTTTATTCAGGCTTTTGTTTTGTCCTCCTAATAAAAATCCAATTTATCTCTACCTTGAGTAAACTTAGCTAAAGTTGAAGTCAAGTCTTCAAATCATTTATAATATCATCATTTTTATTTTTCAAATCCTTTATAAATGATGAACAACAAGCAATACCACATAATGATTCATATACTTGTGTTACTTTATCATATTTTTAAGAAAACCATTATTTTTATTTTTTAGAGATTTGCATGCATCTTTTTTAATGAATTATATTTGGATCCTAGCCTTTTAAATTCATCATATAATGATTTAAATGTATCATTTAGTTCATTATAAGAGGGGTTAGTTTCATCATCCGAAGAATATACCTCATTTTTACTTTCAATTGCCATGAAGCACATATTTGCCACTTTCTTTTCTTCATCGTTAGAGCTACAATCTGAATCTTCACTCCATGTAACTTTCATTACTCTCTTGTGATGATGATTCTTCCTTTTGTTTTGAAGAAGTGGACAATCTACTTTGACATGTCCTTTCTTATTACATTTAAAACATCTTAGAAGTTCTTTGCTTGAATCTTCTTTTTTCTCATTTTTCTTGAAATTTGAGAATTTTTTTTCTCTTTGTTTCTTTCATAGGAAGTTTTGGGATTATTTTGTGATTAATGTAACATCCTTCTTAATTGTTTTACCATCATCATTCATTATCAACATAGTGTATGGTTTTGAATGCCAAAATTTTCTTTGGATTTACTTCTCGTTCTTTTTCATCCATGGTGATTTCATTTGTCATTAAGGAACCAATGAGCTTCTCCAATGGAATTTTTATGGGATCCTAGGCTTTTCAAATTGTCATCACTTTAATTTCCCAAGTTTTTGATAATGACCTAAGAATTTTGCTTATGATATCAACATTAGTGTAAGTTCTACCAAGAGCATCTAAATTATTAGTGATAGTTGTCATTCTAGTAAACATATTAGTTATGGATTCATTTCAAAGCATTTTAAATAACTCATATTGATGCACTAACATGTCAATGTTTTATTCCTTTATATATTATCTATAATTATGTCATATATCTCTAGTATGGTGACCTGTCTAGGTAAAAAATACAAAAATTTTCAAAGTGGTCTTATTGTAAGGGGTGACTTGCCCATGTAAAAAGTGCGAAGATTTTCAAAGTGATCTTATTGTAATGGGCGACTTGCCCAGGTGAAAAACATAAATTTTCCAAAGTGGGTGATCGGCCCATGTGAAATATACAAAGATTTTTTAAAATGATCTTATTGTAATGGGAGATCGGTCCAGGTAAAAAATAAAAAGATTTTTCAAAGTGGTCTGATTGTAATGGGTGACTTGTCCATATAAAAAATACAACTTACCTGGCAAAAGGATTTGGCCAGAGATATCTTGAAAGGACGACATAATAGGGCTCGAAAGCGCACTATTTAGGAGATGAGAGCTCAAATTAGCATTTAAAGGGAAAAAAAGATAGGACTTGAAGACACACTATCTAAGAGATGAGGGCTCAGAGGGGGATGAGAGCTCTAAAGCGCACTCATAGGGAGGTATAGTTAGAAATGCACTACCTGGATTGAGGGTTCAAAGACGCTCTCTAAAGGGCAAGAGAGAATTAGAGATAGGGCTAAAAAGCATATATCTGATAAGCGAGGGTAGAAAATGCACATGGAAGGAAAAGATGAGATAGGATTAGAAAGCACACTATCTGAGAAGTGGGGGCTAGAAAGCACACTCCGAAGGAAAATAGAGATAAGGCTAAGAAGCGCATTATCCGGGATATGAGGGCTCAAATGTGTTCTCAAAAGAAAAGGATAGGGCTTGGAGACCACTATCTGAGAGATGAGGGCTCAAATGCGTACTCGAAAAGAGATACGGTTACAAAACACACTACTTTAGAGATAAAGACTTAAAGGCGCACTCGAAAGAGACTTGTTGGTAAGACACTAATCTTTCAAAGATCAAAGTAATGCATTATAATCAATATGCATGTATACTTACTTGAGAAATATAGGTCCCCTTTCTTCATGGAGTTTTCCTTTCCTTAAAAGTTTAAGTCTCAATAGTAAGCTTCAATGTTTTTTTTGCTCTTGCTTACTCGAATCACAACTTGTGATCTTAACCTCTAGGAAGGGCATGACATCAGCATACTTGCAAACTTTTATCTCAAAAGTCGTTAGCTTTGCCCTATATTTTTTATTTTATTAGAAGTGGAATCATAGAGCCAGTCCTATTATATGTTTGTTGGATTGCCCCCCAGCCTAATCATACCCCCAAGTGTTTAATTCGTGTTTTCTTTAGGGATAAAGCTATGCGAAAGAAGATTTGGTTATTTACAAGGAGTTATTTTCATGAAGAATTTTTGGAATTTCAAAGTTATTCCATACATAGAAATCACTTTGATGTTGATTTAAAGCAAACTTATTCTGAAAATAATTCAAGCGATTCCCATTAACAGGTCTTCATATGTGTTGAAAAATTTTGTTTTGCTTTTGGTGAAAATGTGAAGTGACATTTTGTTAGTCAAAGTGGTTCGGGATTCAATTTAAGGGTATTAAAAAACCAGTCTTCAAAGCATTCATAGAGCTTGTTTCACATGGAAAAACATTGCCTACAGATCCAGATTGTCTACCTTTTATCAAAATGGGACTTGATTAGGCACGTAATGTATGCTTTGGTTATTGGATATAAAGAAAAAAGATATTTGTAGGCTCAAAAGGTGTTTAAGGGATTTTAAGACTAAGGATCACTAGTGCTTGTTTCCCTACCTCTTTTTGGTCCATGGATTCCTGAACCTTGAATTGCAAGATGTTCCTTCGTGCCTTCTGGTGTTGGGTTTAGGTTTTTCATCTTTATTTTTTTCTTTATTTGGTTTTGAGCATTGTCATCATATTAGTTATTTTTGTGTTATGCTCAAACCTTTTTTATTCTTTAGTTTCTTTCATGCCCCTTAGCTTCGTTTTGGCACCTTTAATCATTGAGAATCTTTTTACATATTTCTTGCTCTTGTTCTCCAATATGGGGTGTGGTCCTAGCTAAGGTTATTTTTCAAGAGAAACTTAATAGGCTCATTAGGAACTGCAAAGGATATATTTAGCCTTGTGAAAGAATTATCAAATATAGTTTTTCCTCATTTTAAATGCATGCTTTCAAACTCGGTAAGCTTTTCTTTCTTTCATGTGATCGTGCAAAATGGTTTCTCATTATTCATTCAACCAAAACTCAGCTTTGAAGTCATCTCATGGTGTTTGGGTTACTCTTCAGGTTTTTCTAGGTGTATGGTCATCTTTTTAGGAGATTACTTGGATTTTTAGAACTTGTCTATTAGAATAAACACCAATTTAATTTCTATTTTTGTACTAAAACTTTGATTTTTCCAGAAACCTTTAAAAAAGCATGAGATCATATATAGTTTTTTTTTTAGGGAAAGGGAAATACACTAAAGAATTCTTAGTGCAGTGGTTTTCTGAGTAAAGAGTGTGCTTATATAGGTGTGTTATGTGAAACAACAATAAAAAAAAAAGGCACATCATGAACATGAGAAAACACATGATCTTAATAAAAAGGAGCTCATTTGACAAAGAAGGTATTGTGGCATTATGAGTCAAGTTGCTGACAAGACTAAAATAGTTTGAAACATGACAAAATCAAAATAATTTTGCAGACATAATTAGACAAAGGTAGTTATTTTTTGGATGCAATAGGAACATGCTTTATTTTCCAACGCTAGTACATTTCCTCTTCGACCAACCTCCTCACAAAAACTCTTTCAGGAATCTTATCAATGGTGTGGATAAAAAAACTATGATAAAACTTTGTCCTCTATCATGGACACCTTTGAGAATCCATTTTGTCTTTTTCGCATCCTGCTCTTGCCATCAGTGCTCTTAGGTTTCTTGGGCATTCCGCCTCAAGTGCATTTATTGATCCACTACCTAAAGCATGATTGAGTAGGAGGTTTGTACTTATGTTTGAAGTTTCTTTAAATGTTATCAACCCAGCTTTAATCAGCTATATGAGCTTCTTCTTGAAGGCATTACACGTATGAATGTTATATCCTGCAGCGCTAACATGGTACTCGCAAGTGAGGTCTAGCTTATACCAATTAGGGTAAGGTTGTTATAGAAGTGTCAGCGGTTCTGGAGCTACATGTCCGATGTTTAGTTGCTTTTGATACATCTCATTTAGCGGTAGCAGTATGGAGGTAGTTGTTCTTAGACTCATTGATAATTTTTCTTTGGGAAATTTTCAGTTTAGTTTTTGGCTTGGAAGTTTTGGGGCTCAGGTTTTTGGTAGGAAATGGAGAGTTGAGATTGATGTTGGCAATTTAGGATGGAGGGGATGGAGTGTGGTAGCTTTGGAATTGATTTTTCTTACCCTTGTAGTCACCTTTAACATAGTCGATCTCTTTTCTTTTTCCTTCGAAGCCTCTTTTCTCGATGGACGCAGAAACTCTACCACTCCTAACTCCTTATTCGATGCACTCAAATATTGCAACAATTGTTGAGTCGAACTACCTATCACATGCTCGTAGTACGACACCTTGAGCATATTAGCAAATAGAGTGATCATTTTTTTATCCAAAAGTGAGGGATGCACTTGAGCAGCTAGATCTCTCCACCTCTAGGCATACTCCCTTATGTTTTCCTTGTCCTTTTTCTTCATATTAAATAGGTTGGTTCTGTCAGGAGCAATGTCCATGTTATACTTGTATTGCTTGAGAAAAACATCTACCAGATCTTTCCATCTCTGGATCTTTATGATGTCCAATCTCATGTACTAGCTCAAAGCTGCCTCACTCAAACTATCCTAAAAAAATACATTAGTAGTTTCTCATCATGTACTACTTCTGTCATTTTATTGTAATAGAATTTGAGGTGAGTCATGGGGATTGAGTTAAGTTCCAGAGTATTTGATAAATTCAGGAACAAATAACTTCTTTAGTACAACCACATTCGGGACTAGACTCATTTTCACAACCTGTACTAGGTCGTACATATCTACCCCTTTAATAGTCCTGATTCTGGCTTCCAATGCTGCCATCTTATCTTAATCAATGTCATCAGATGTTTAGGAATTAGGTTTCATTTTTTTTCTATTGGGTTATTTCAGTATCATAAATCGGGTCACATGTTTGGCAAGTTAACTTGGGTTGTCTCAGGGTTTTTTTTGTCTTTTTTTAATTAAATTTTTTTTCAATTTTATTATTCAACATTAAGTTCGTTGAGAACTTAACTTTGTGAAATTTTTTTATTTTCTTTATAGGGTTATCTTGGTATCAGAACTGGGGTCTAGAGTTTGACAAGTTAGTCTGGGTTGGATTGGGTTTTTTTTTTTGTATTTTATGTTGTTTGATTTTTCTCTCAAATTCATCCTTTAAAATTGAATTGGTTAGGTATTAAATTTCATGATTTATTTCGATTTGCTTTCTACGTACTTGTCTCAATCTCATAATCCGTGAAAGGTCTTCAAAATTGAATTGGTTGGGTATTGGATTTCATGATTTATTTTGATTTGCTTTCTACGTACTTATCTCAATCTCATAACTCATGAAAGGTCGGCCCAGTTCACGGGTTTGATAGACTAACTCAGGTTAACTCAAATCTTTTTTTATCATTTCTTAAAATTAATTTTTTTTTCCAATCTCATCCTTTAACATTTGAATGTTGGGAAATTAAGTTTCGTAATTTTTTTCAATTGGCTTTCCATGAGGTAATCTCATTATCATGACCCGTGTCACGGATTTTGGAGGTTTATTCGAGTTAACTCAGGCTTTTTATTAAATTAATTTTTTTTTCAATTTCATCGTTCAATATTTTGTTGGCCGAGAATTGAACTTCATGTTTTGTTTTGATTTATTTTCTATGGGATTATCATGGTCTCATAACTCGGGTTGTGAATTTGGCAAGTTAGCACAGATCAATCTAATAAGTCATCATCTAAGTATTTTAAAAAAAATATATCATATGATATACCATTGTCTCAATATTTAAAAAGCATATTGTCCAATGTGCATTGATTTTTGAATTCATGATAAAAGAAAATTCTATACACACTTTAATAACGCATGGGCATTTCAGTTTTGCACTAAAAAATAAATTGATATGACTCGTAAGATAGTGTGGTTTATTGATCTAGTAAAAACTAACCATAAAAAGGTCCATATAGAAACATGTTAGTTTATATGTCTTGTAGCCAATCAGTTGGTTATATGTAGCATTGATTTTGTTCATGTAACATATTTAATTTTTAATAAAGGCTTTATTTTTCTTTAATATTCATCAAATATTTGATTAATGAATATAGAGGAAGGATAAAGTCCTTTAAACAAAAATGTTTTGTAAAGAAAATTATAAAGTTGTAATAATTATGGAATTCTTATTGCATCAAAGCATTGTTCTTAAATATTCATGGTTAATACTCTATTAAAAACTGAACATTAATTAGAGCCATTAAGATTTGTATATACTATGTTTTTTTCTTTATAAAACAAAGCAATTGTTCTCATAAGTTGAGGTATAAGAGATACTTGAAACTAATATATAGGTACTTGTCTACTGACATGTACACTGAACTGACTCAAATAAGAATTTCATATGAAGATATCATTTTTGTTTATGGAAAAGCTCACATGACGGTTGTGTTAGTGGTCTATAGACTTGAGATTACTAAGTTATCTTATATAAGGAATGTTATGCTTTAATCTTGTTACACATTCTAATCAAGGGTAACAAAAGGGAAGATATTGGGTATATCATGAAATATATAAAGGTATTTGAGTAATCAAGAGAGGATTCATCACCTTAGATAAATTAGAGAAAACATTTCATATGTTCTTAAATAGTATTCATTGTAAATTATTGCTCAAGGTGGAATGAGATTTAAAAATAGTTTCAAATCTTATTCAAATAATCAATGACTATGGTGTGAGAACAAACATGATTTGATATAGTAAACACATTTCATGATATAATATCTAAATTGAAACATTGCTGATAAAAAAATAATTATTATATTGAGAAACCAATCACTATTTAGATAATCATTACAAGTTGCTAGATATTATACTAGATCTTCAAATATAAATCAATCAATTATTAAATTGATAATAAATTAATTGATTTAATCTTATTTTATTTAGGATTGTGATTTATATTTAGACCAACTTATTAGAAAACCTAATAGGTCGCACACATAAGAACCTAATGAGTGGTTGCATAAATTTCCTTTCAACTTTTCTAATTTAGTATATTTTTATATTTTATATATTATTGAATTGTTGTATTTTATTTTTATAACGTCTTGAAGAAAATATACATCTGGTTATAAAAAACTAAAAAAAACAGAATTGATAGTATGATTCAATCTCAAAAGGATGCACTTGATAAATATTGATATAAATACTACTAATAATAATGACCTAGAAAATAATGATGAACCTAGAGTGGAAACAAATGACAACATGATTGAAGAACATATAGATGTTGATGGTGATTCTAATTCTAATATAAAAGTTATTTATGATCCTGCTCAATAGAAAAATATTGATACTAGTTTAAAAGATATTCTAGTAAAAAAGGCCTACTATGAATAAACATTTTTTAGTTGTATTTTACACTAAAAATTGTCAATGGAGAAACACAAGATAGGAGATGGTTAGTTTATTCAAAATCTTCTAATAAAGTTTCCTAATTTTGTTGTAAATTATTTCGCATTAAGTTTAGTTCAAGTCGATTAGTAAACGAAGGAACTAGTGATTGGAAGCATCTACAAGATCAAATCAATAAAGAAAAAGAACATTGGAAAAAAAATATACCAAGAATCATAGTTGCAGTGAAAACTCTTGCTAAAAATAATCTAGCATTGCATGGAAGTAATGAAAAGATCTACCAAAAAAATAATAGAATTTTTTTAGGACTAATTGAAATGATCGTAGAATTTGATTTGATTATGCTAGAACATGTTCTAATAATTCAAGGTGGAAAAATCCAAAATCACTATTTAGGACACAATAAATAAAATGAATTGATAAAACTATTAGCATCTAATGTAAAAAATGCAATAACAAAGAAAGTTAAAGAAGTAAAATACTTTTCAATTATACTTGATTGTACTCTTAATATAAGTGTCATCATAAGCGAATGACTTTTATTTTAAGATGCGTAGATATATCCACAAGTCCAATAAAAGTGGAAGAATAATTTATTGAGTTTTTTAATGTACATGACACATCTAGAAATGATCTTTTTGATGAACATATAAATGCATTAGAGAAACATAATCTTGAAGTTAATAACATAAAGGGACAAGGATATGTTAATGACTCTAATATGAAAGGAAAATACCAAGGTGTACAAAAGAGACTTTTAGACATTAATGGTAGAGCTTTTTACACCATATGTGGTTGTCATTATTGAAACTTAGTTTTATGTGATATGGGTAATTCATGTTATAAGGCTATTTCATTTTTTGGCGTAGTTCAACATATATATTCAAGGTTCTCCACTTCTACGAAAAGATGAGAAATATTACAAGATGATCTAAGTTTATCCTTTAAACAATTATCACAAACACTTTAAGAAAGTCAAATAGAAAGTATTAAGGCTATAAGATATTAAACTCTAAAAATAAGAGATTCTTTGCTACAATTAGCAAAAATAAGTGAAGATCCTAAGATATAAAGTGAAGCCAATTGCTTAACGACATATGAATTTGAAAATCTTAAATTTTTATTAGGTATGCATATTTGGTATGACTTGTTGTTTTGTGTCAATTTAGTTAGTAAGAGTTTACAATCTAAAGAAATGCATCATGATGCTGCTATAGATCAATTATAAAGTCTTATATCATACTTAAAAAGTTATAAAGAAAAGGGATTCATGGATGCTCTGATTTTTACTAAAGAAAATATAGTTGAAATGGAAATAGCACTTGTATTTCATGAAAATATATGATTCGTAGAACTATATTTTTTTATGAAATTGTTGATGATAACATAGTATTAACGGATGAAGGATCTTTTTGAATTAATTATTTCTTATACATAGTAGATCAAGCAATTTTTTCAATTCAAAATAGGGTTAAAAAATTTACTATGTATGAAAAGTTGTTCGGTTTTTTTATTTAGCCCTGAGAAGTTGAGAAATTTAAGTAATGATGCTTTAAAAAAAAGTTGTTTAGTTCTTGAAAATAGTTTAAAGCATGACATGTATTATGATATTAAATGTTTAGATATGCTCTCAAAACTAAAAGTGTTAAAGAAATTTTACAAACAGAAACTAGTACTCCACTTGAAATACTAGATTACATAATAAAATTAAATTATTTTCTAAATACTTGTATTGCTTATAGAATTTTATTGACAATATCAATAAGGTTGTAACTGTTGTAACAGCTGAAAGAAGTTTTTTGAAAAGTAATTAAATCTTGTTTAAGGACAACGATGCTACAAGAAAAACTAAATGGATTAGCTATATTATGTATAGTGAAGCATCTATTAGTAAAGCTCGATTTTATAACTTTGATTAGCCAAATTGCATCTAAAAAGCAAGAAGGATGGTTAAAATAAATAAAAATTAAATATTTTAAAAGGATGCATTTATAGTTTTGCTAAAAAATAATAGCTTACAAGAAGAGTGGCAAGTTTAGATAAAGGAGAGCCAGAGACATAAGAGTCAAGGCCACCAACTTTCTCAATATGGCCAGCTCCACTGCTTGGGTTTAAGGTTGGTGGGTTAGCACAACACTAAGGCCCTACCATTTTTTCTTGGTTCAACACAGCAATCAAAAACAGTAAAAAGATGGTGATCAGTGAGTGATTAAAGGCAAAGATTCAAGAAAGGTGATAGATCTCAAACGCAAAGTGTAAAGGGCTAATAAAGTTTGTTTTCTTTTTGGGTGAGAAAAGTACCACAAGTTGAATGCAAATTTTTCTTATCCTTTAATGAAAGCATTGGTTGCTTAAATAAGCAAGCCCCGTCTAAACAAACAAATAAACCAAATTACAAGGAAAAACTAATCGTAAGCAAATAGACTCTACCCATGTAAAACAGAGAATTAACAAAGTGAAAAAAACAAAACAATCATAACAGAAATAAAATGACATAAAACTTGCAACGATGGAAGACCATTTCCTGCTGCATTTCTGCACGTTAACCTTCATGACCCAGTCCATCCCTTTCCTATGTTGCATGTATACATGCGCATGCCATGATCTCGCACGTCCTCTGATCAACCCAAATATTTAGGAGTTAGCTTAAGGCTCCTCTCAGATCGACATGGTCTAACAATACCCTCCCCATTAAGTGGACGCTTATCCCCAAGGTCCACAGAAGGAAATCTCTCAAGTAAAGACTGATAGGGCTCCTATGTGGCATCCTCAACTGGTAGATGTTTCCACTGTACCAAAGAGTCTTCTTCAAATTTATTTCCTCGTTTGACCCAACGAGTGTCCAGGATATGCTGAGGTTCGAGTATAACCACTCTATCATCAGTGACGAGCAGCAGTTCTTTTGAAGGCATTGCAGACTCGCCAATGTACTTTTTTAAAAGCGAGATATGGAAAACAGGATGAATGCGAGCACCATTCAGCAGGTGAAGTTTGTATGCGACAACCTCAATTTTTTGTGTCACTGCATATAGGTCGTAGAAGCGATTAGCTAGCTTTTGGTTGAAGGCGGTCTGTTGCATGTAGGGGTGTAGCTGAAGAAACACCAAATCCCCAACTTCAAAAGAAATATCACAATGTTTTTTCTTGGTAAGTTGTTTCATGCGATTAATGGAAGTCTCCAGATTGTATTTGAGTTGACGCAACAGCTCATCACGAGCCTCTAGATTGAGGTCTACTTTATGAACAGAAGAACACCCATTATGGTAATTGGGAATTGCAGGAGGTAAGCGGCCATATAGGGCCTGAAAAGGGGTCGTCCCAGTGGATGCATGATAAGCTGTATTGTATTAGAGCTCAGCCCATGGAAGGTAGTTGCTCCACCGGCGCGGCCATTGATGAACCATACTCTGGAGATATTGCTCAACGCAGTGATTAACAACCTCTATTTGTCCATCCATCTGTGGATGATAAGCGGAACTAAATTTTAGTTTGGTGTCAGGCATGTGAAAAAAACACTTGCTAGAATTTGCTGATAAAGATGGGGTCCCGATCACTGATGATGGACTTGGGTAAACCATGCAATTTAATGACGCCTTCTACAAACTGTTCTACGATGACTTTAGCAATAAGATGAGTTAAAGGTCGAAAATAAGCAGACTTACTCAAACGATCAACAACTACTAAGATTGTGTATTTTCCTTGGGATGTCGGTAGGCCTTTAATGAAATCTAAAGTGATGTCGTCCCAAACTTGATATGGAACTGGTAATAGATGTAGGAGCCCCGCTGGAGACAATGTTTCAGACTTCACCCGTTGGCAAGTATCATATTTTTTGACATGCTCTTGCACCGCCTAATACATTTTAGGCTAGTAAAATTGTTGAGCTAATTTATTTAACATTCGTAAGACCCCAGAGTGTCCTCCAATTTTTGTATCGTGTATTTCATGAAGTAATTGTGATCGTAGTGCTGCTTAAGAAGGAATGACTACTCTTTCTTTAAAGAACAGCAACCCATTACGCCATGTATACGGTCAAACTGGTTGATCCTTGGCCAGGCAAGTTAGAGATTGGATGTAAGAGTCTCCCGCATAAGCCTTTTGAATTTCATACCGTATGGTCACTGTCAACATGTTCAAATGGTGAAGAATTGGACTACCAGATTTGTGCGAGAGGTCGTCCGTTGCTGAATTCTCATAACCTGGGTAATAAATAATCTCATAATCATAACCCAGAAGCTTGATCACCCATTTCTATTGTTCAGGCGTGGCCACACATTGTTCCAAGAAATTGTTCCAAGAAATATTTCAAACTACAGTGGTTAGTGAGAATGAAGAATTTTTTTCCCATGAGATAAGGATGTCATAAGCGTATGGCCTCCACAATGGCTGACATCTCCTTGGTGTAAGTAGACCAGGATTTTTTGTAACCCTCAAGGCTCGACTCATAAGCGTTATCGGCTTGCCTTGCTGTGACAAAACTGCACCAATTCCATCCCCAGATGCATCGGTTTCAATGGTGAAATAGTCATCGAAATTAGGCATAGCTAATGTAGGCATAGTTGTCATTGCCTGTTTAAGAGCTAGAAAGGTTGTGTTGGCTTCTTCATTCCAACCAAATTTTCCATTCTTGAGCAGATTGTTCAGGGGTCTTGTTATGATGTCGTAGTTCTGAACGAATTTTTTGTAATATCCTATTAGGCCTAAAAACCATGTAACTCAGAAATAGTAGTGGGGGGTGGTCATGCAACCATGGCTGCAATTTTACTGTTATCAACCTTCACTCCCGGATCTGTGACAATGTGCCCCAAGTATTCCAGTTCCTGTTGGCCAAACACGCACTTGCTGGTTTTGGCAAAGAATTAGTGTTGTCGCAAAGTTTCCAACGTTTGTCTAACATGTAACAGATGTTCATTCCAAGTAGGACTATAAACCAAAATATCATCAAAAAGACCAAAATAAAATTTTGAAGGTAAGGCCAAAATATTAAGTTCATGATGACTTGGAATGTCGAGGGTGCGTTACATAGGCCAAAAGGCATTACGAGATATTTGTAATGACCGTTATGAGTACGAAAAGCAGTTTTATTACCATCAGAAGGGTTTACTCTTACTTGATGATAACCGGCTCTCAAATCTAATTTGGTGAAGTAAGTGGCACCATGTAATTCTTCTAACATATCATCAACTATCGGAATGGGAAAATGATCTTTGATAGTATCGACATTGAGTGAACGGTAATCTGTTCAAAATTGCCAATTGTCATCTTTCTTCTTTACCAGTAGCATCGGCGATAAGAATGGGCTAGTGCTAGGACGGATGAGTCCCGAATCTAGCATTTCCTGGACCTGTTTCTCGATTTCAGTTTTTTGGAAGTGGGCATACCTGTACGGGTGTACATTAATAGGTTCAGTTCCCTCTTTTAGCGTGATACAATAATCCACCTCACGTGCAACTGGTAATCTTCATGGCTTTTGAAACACGTCTGCATATTCCTTCAACAAACAGTGCATATTCTGCTTGTCATCTTTAGTTGGTAATTCAAGTGATGCGGTTTCCCTGGTTAATTGGAAACACGCAGCAAAGAGCGCATGTCCATGGCGAAACTCCTTCGTTATTTCTATTGGTGAAGCTGCTTGAATGGTTTGCACATCCACCCCTTGTAGCCTACGGTCTTAATTTTCCCAAATAAAATCCACGGTCAACTGTTTCCAGTTATAAACCACAGATCCCAGCATTTCAAGCCATTGAACTCTCAGGACAAGATCAATACCTGTTAAGGGCAAAGAGAAAAGGGTGAGGTAAAATTCGGTGCCTTGTAACTCTATATGCACCTTATCGTAACGCCCCTGACATGTTAATCCTTCCTCTTTAGCCACTCGGACATTGAATGATTTAGTTGGTATGACTGGCAACCTGAGCATACTTGCTAAGCGATTGCTGATGAAGTTGTGTGTCGATCCGCTGTTAATTAAAACCATTACTTCGTGTGACCCTATTTTTGCCGATACACGCATGGTTTTCGGTGTTGCCCAGCCTGTTAAAGCATGCAAGGTTATTTCTAGTTCAAGTTCGGGTTCCTACACCACTACTGTGTCTCCCTCATGGCCATCTTCTAGCATCTGTTGATCTGTAATGTCCTCACACATCATGGTACCTGTATGGCCCTCCAAGAGTAACAACTGCAGCTTTTGACATATGTGGTCTACTGTAAAACGCTCATTGCAGTTGAAACATAGGCCTTGTGCTCTTTTCCTCTACATTTCTTCCCAGGACAAACGTTTGATGGGACCCGCAGGTGTAGCAGGAGCTACACGAGTGGTTTGTGGAAGAGCAAACATAGCTCATTCGGATGGTGGCCGCATGAACCTCCTTTGTCATGCAAGTTGGTCGTCCCTCATTCGTGCTAAGTTAATTGCCTCTTTAAGTGACCGTGGCTTAAACATCTAAATACCATCCGCTATTTCTGTCTTCAAGCCGCCTATGAATGTGCCCACCAACACCTTCTGAGTCTATCCTTAGACCCTGTTGCCAAGCTTTTTGAACTCGCGATGGTAGTCACGTAAATTTCCTAGCTATTTGATACAGGAAAGAGCTTTGTTGAAGTCCTCACACTCCGAGGGTCCGAAGTGAGGCCAGAGTTCTTCCTCGAATTTCTCCCATGAAAGCATGTGTCCTTCGTCCTTAAACATCCTACGAATCCATTGCCACCATTGATTAGCCTCCCCTTCTAAGTGGTATGCTGCCATGGAAACCTTCTGGGCTTCTGTCGTGCATTGGTATTCGAAAAATTAATGCACATGGTTGAACCATTCGATTGGGTCATCCCCCAGAAATCATGGGAATTGTAGCTTCGTTGTTTTGGCAGAGACGATCTGCCGACCTCCATCGTTGCCTGAATGGTTGCCGTGGTTGGGATTTTCATGATTTGTGATCAACACAGTTGAAAGTCGATTGAGTGTTTCCTCCATTCGCAACAATCCTTCTTGAACCATATCAAGTTCATATTCCAAGTGCTCAATGCGCTCTTTGTTAGTTTCCATTTGGAAACCAGGCTCTAATACCAATAATAGATCCCAAACGCAAAGTGTAGAAGGCTAATAAAGTTTGTTTTTTCTTTAGCTGAGAAAAGTACCACAAGTTGAATGCAAATTTTTCTTATCCTTGAATGAAAGCATTGACTACTTAAATAAGCAAGCCCCGTCCAAACAAACAAATAAACCGAATTACAATAAAAAACTAACCATAAATAAATGGACTCTACCCATGTAAAACATAGAATTAACAAAGCAAAAAAACAGAACAACCATAACAAAAATAAAATGATGTAAAACTTGCAACGATGAAAAACCATTTCTTGTTGCACTTTTACACGTTAACCTCCACGACCCAGTCCATCCCTTTTCCACGTTACATGCATGCATACGCATGCCATGATTCCGCATGTCCCCTGCACATCTTAAATATTTAGGATTTGGCTTAAAACTCCTCTCAGATTGACGTGGTGGTCTATCAAAAGGTGTGGATATAAAATTCAACTATTCACTCTCAAGATTAACTATCCCAGTATTTTTATCGTGATCTCTTAAAATACCCTTCAACTATATATACAATTTTAATTTTACCATCAAACAGTTTTCGGCATCGATTTTACCTTCAAACTTCAGGGATTCAGGCCTGTTAAACATTGAGCAGTGTTGACAAGCTATGAAACAGACACCATACAGACAAACAGGAACAGACAAATCATCTCCATGAGCCAGTTTCAACCCTCCTATAATCTACCCCCTAAAAATCCACTTGTGTCCAGAACTCTCACTTTCTTTGCTAGTCTCTTTAAGTCGCTCTACGTTCTTCGCTTAAGTCCTCTCTTAATGTAGGTCAACACTAGGCCATCCAGCCCACCATTTCCATTCATCTAATCTACTCAAATAAAACCAAGCCCCAGAACACTTTTCGGTCCAGGCCGTTTAAAGTACAATCTATCAGTGCGAGGGCGAAGACCACCATATAGTAGACAGACCTCCTCTAAAGAGGTTCTACTCTACGTACAAATCCTCTGTCCTCAAAATATCAAAAAAAGATAAGTAAATATAAGAAACAGAAGGAAAGAAGGAACGCGTGAAAGGAAGTCACAAAGCATCAAAGAGCCATCTTTATTCAAGTTTAACGTAGTGCGAGCATAATAAAACTGCATGATTTCTCTGCAATTCAACATACGCGGGCAAATTTCTAGTTTCTACTCATTTGACATATTTGGCAAACCACTCCAACAAGTTTCCATGGGCCTCCTCTGCACTCTTCACGGCAGCTTCATCTTCAACATCGTACCTCACTGTCCATCCATGAGCAACCTTTGGAAATATCTTCACAAAGCTATCAACCTGTAAAGAAACATTCCAACATGTAAAGAAGTAGATGTCATAGGTGTTCCAAAGTAAACAAAGAACAAATACGGATGGAAAAGTAGAGATTGAAAGTGCTGAATGCTAACCAACAAAGAATACATCAGTTCCACAGGAAAAACAATTTATGTGTGCAATAAAAATGTGAATGGTATTAGGTTAGTATCACCACTATCTTATATTTTGGATAGAAAGCAATAGGTTCATCTGGGACGATAAACAATTTAATTGTGTACATGTATCAATGATAAACAATTTAAGAGCCACAAACTACACAGATTATTTTTTCCCTCGTACATTGAGATTTGGTAGCCAGATTGAGAAAAAAAACAGAAAATTCCAGTGGAATTCAACAGTTTTGCTACAAATTCCTAGTTTGTATGTCTTATCATACTACTACCTAGGAAAACAAAAATAAAGATATTCCTGTGGAATTCCACAGTTTTGCTACAAATTTCTAGTTTGCATGTCTTTGCATGTTACTACATAGGACAAGAAAAATAAATAATTGAAAGGGCACCAGCTCTGAAATGCTGCTACAAAGTTAACATTTGCCTGTCTTACATATCATACTGCTGCCTAAAGAAACTAATGAAAGACTATCCAGTAACTAGGATCACAGGAAAACATTACAAAAGGCACTTGATATATTAGAGAAAGGTATTGTCTTCTTACCTCAGATTTACTAGCTAAAAGCTCTTCAAACTGTTTCAAGAGCGCTGGTGGAGACATATGGTCTGTCTCAGCTCCTAGTATTGAAATAGGTACCTTAAACTCTGCAAGTGGTTCCAAACATTATGAGTTGCTAAAAAGCTGCATATGATAGGAATTGATCAGCTTGAGAATTTATTCTTGGTAGCTTGACAAGCTGCCAACTTCAAGGCGGACCAGCATTATATGGAGAAAATTTTGTCTAGTAGCATGTTAGAAAAAATTATTACTTGAAGTTATGAAAAATAGAATGCAAGTTAACATATATCGCATCCAATAAAGTACAAAATGGACTTCATAGCAAAAAGATAGCAGAAAATCTCAGAACAATGGGAACCCTGCAATGATTCATATATGGACACCCACACACACATATCGTACAAAATACAATGAGTTATTTGTTAGAAGCTACTTCAAAATGCAAATTGTAACAACCAAAACAATAACTGAGAGAAGCACGTAGCCTGAGAATCTTTAACTCGGAAATCCATACCCTTGAAGTCGTCTACAGTGACAAATGAAGGATGACACAGAACAGCAGCTTTGATGAAAGCAGAAGATTTTCCTAGTTCAACTACCACCTTGGCTGAGAAGAAATCATAATACCAAATCAGCGAGCTCCATTCATAGCTCAATACAAAGCAAAATAGAGGATTACTGAATTCAATTGATTTCTAGTTGAAGATGTGGTTTCTAGCATACATGACAGTCTTCACATAAGAAAAAGATGTCCTACCACCCCAACAAAAGCCCACAGCCCCAATTGCAGATACACCTTTACTCTTCAAAGCCTCAATCACAGGTTTTGCATCTTCAAATCCCTTATGCTGTCAAAAATGGAAACAGGCTAAGATGTTAAAAAATTGAGTTGGTGCACAATTAATGCAGGAAAAAAAAATGCATTCCAATGTGGATCACTTCAAATTTCAAATGTTGTTAAGGATTGGAATGACAGCAAGGCAGTCAGAATACACATAACTCATGCAAGCAATGATGACATCATCAAAGCAGGTGAAAGATTCTAGATAGAATTCATACAACTTGAAGTGTGAAATTTACAGAAGGCCCGTGAAAATTGATGTTCAACAAAACCATAGCAGAGAATCAATGTAGCATAAGGATCTCCAAGAACTAACCATGCCGTGATCCTTTAACCAAACTTGAATGGGTCTCTCAGCATTGTCAGGAGCAAAAGGATCTCCATAAAAGAAGTCAGGAACTACAGCATAGAATCCAGCAGCTGCAATCTTGTCTGCAAGTTTCCTTCATGGTATGAAGAAGCTGCCATTAGGTCACACTAGTGTACAAAATTATCAAACAGCACGCCACACAGGTATACCCAGAAACACAATGAAACACAGTATCACCATTCTAAACAAAGATATAACAACAAGAGCTAAATGCTTCTTTCCTTAACACACCACGCAGAGTATAACCTCCCCTTCCAATACAGTTGGTAGTGAAACTTGCTAGTTAGCCAACAAGCCATTGTCAAGTACAGAAGCAGGTGTCGATAATGGGCATGCTTAAATATCTTTAACCAGATTATAGTTTTCAGAAATGCATATTGAACTAACTCAGAAAACGAAAAGAAAATGCAAACACAAATCAAATACGTTAGATGAGTAATGCATCGCGCAGCTGTATTTGGAATGTTTTGACACCAAATGGCCTTGGAAAATCATGACCACACAGAAAATCCATAATATATCCTCTTCTTTTCCGAAGTTTTATTTAATATTTTCTCTTCTTCAATAGATCCATTGTAACTTTAATAATTTAACTAGCATCATGGTTAGCTTTGAGTCACAAGATTGACATACAAAAGAATTTGCAAAACAAATATTAAGCATCTCAAATAAATTGTGTTTTCTAGGTACTAAAAACAAGAGGGTCTTGACACATCAAAAATAGAAAAGAAAAGGATGATCAACCATACCTCAAGTTCGGCGCTTCATATCCTGCAGATCAAGCCATAAATGGAGGATTAGATCACAATAATCAAGACAATGGAAGTCAAACCCTAAAACAACAACAAAAACGAAAAAAGAAAAACCTTGACGCAGCTTTAAATAAGATTTTCTTGGGGGGAAATGATAGCTTACCATAAACATCAGAGACAAGAAGAATGGCAAGTTTAGAGTCAGGAGAGCCAGAGACATAAGAGTCAAGGCCACCAACTTTCTCAACATGGCCAGCTCCACTGCTTGGGTTTAGGGTTGGTGGGTGAGCACAGCACTGAGGCCCTGCCATTTTTTCTTGATTCAACACAGCAACGGAGAACAGTAAAGAGATGATGATCAGTGACTGATGGAAGGCAAAGATTCAAGAAAGGTATGGATATAAAGTAATTGCCTTTTTGAGGTATAGGACCTTCCACTTGTCATTCTCAAATATTAATTATCTGAATATTTATTCGCGTCATCTCTTACGTTTCTATTTCTTCCTTTTTCTTTTTCTTTTTCTTTTTCTTTTTTATTTTTATAATACTTTTTTTTTAACCTTTCAAAATACCCTTCCACTATTGTTTTTGAAAAAAATTTAGTTTTTTAATTTTTTTTTAGATTGTTTTAATATGTTAATGTTAAGAATAAATTTTATAAAATAAAAAATATATTATTTTAATACATTTCTAAACAAAAAAAAAATCTAAAAATAATATATATCACAATCTCAAACACATTATATAAATATATAAACAATTTTAAGTATGATTTTAGTTTCAAACTTTAAGAAATTCTTAGTTAAGGACTTCCATTCATTTTAAGGCATTTCATCTATATTGTTGTCCAAATTATACATTTTTTAATAAAAAAATAAATTTGTAATTTTTAAATGTGTTTTTTATTAAAAAAATCTAAAGCATAAATTAAAAAGTTTATGAATGCATTTAATTAAATAAATTGAGAATCATCTATAACAATAAATACAAAACACATATTAACACATCTATTCAACTCAAGTTGAATAATTTGTTTTCAACGCAAAAAAATAATCATGCATGTATTGTTAATATATTTTTTGAGATCGAGAAAAAAATATAACTATAAATCCAAAAGTTAATGTTTAAATATAATAAAAAAAAAACATTGATTATCATATATATACCCTCTGCTCTGACTTAGGTCTTAAGAGTATAACAATCTTGTAAAAGTAAATCGGAATGGATTAATTATACAAAACCAAACACGAAACATATCACAAATACCAATTTAAAATAAACGAAATGACTTTGAAATAAAATAAACATGACACTTTTAATATATATATATATATATAGACGACAATATATTAAATTGACAAGAGATTTGCGGCTCAACCTGTTAAACTTGCTACTAGAATCATAAACTCCATTGGGTTTAATAATTCTTATACTAAATATATAATTAAAAAATAATAAAATAATAAAACAAGGAAAAACTAATGGGAAAAAGAGATCATGCCTAGGCATGCTGACTTGACTCGAAAGGCCCAACGTTCTAAGGCCTTTACAAAACTAAGCTCATACGCCTAAGCCTCTCCACCCATGTCGGCGTGACTAGGCTTATTTATTTTATAGAAAAAAAGATTTGTAAGGGGTAGGTGACTTGTCATCCATCTCTTTAAAAAAATAAAATAAAATAGATGATATATTATTTATCAGCCCAAAATCCTACTGATAATAATATTATTATTATCCCCTTTATAAGTTCTCAAGTCTTTCCACTTTTATATAAAAAAATAATGTAGCTCCCTGTAAATTAATTTTGTAATTTGGTTCCTCTACTTAAACCGACTTCCATTAACATGAATACTAAAATAATTAAAGTTTTTCATAGATTTTACAACAAATTTGTAAAATTCTTAAAGATGTTGGCCTATATTTCAAAAATATTAGAAACTTATTTTTGACAAAAAAAAAATTATTCACTTTTAATATAAGGATAAAAAACCTAAAAGGGGTTAACATCTAAAATATTATTAGGGATAATAGTTTATTATTACTCACTTCAATATAAGAATAAAAATAACTTGTATAGGATTAATATCCAGAATATTATTGAGAATAATACAACTCATTCACTCATAATTTAAGCATAAAAAAAACTTTAAGGAATTTTATTTGAAATATAATTTGGAATGATGTAATAGCTAAAAATTCTTTTTTCTTACCTTAAATAAGCCTCAAAGATAATTGAGGATATTTCACCATTCTGGATCAAGTTCTTGACCTAGAAAGCTAGGGTTTGTTCATCTTAACAAACTCGTCATTATAAACTAGTAGAAATGGAAACATCATCAGACCATAGCAAAAAAAAATAAAAATGATGTAGCCTACCTTAGGTATGACCTATTAAGAGTGCTAATATATTCTCTTTACACAACCAATCACTTGTCTAGAATCTCTGAAAGATCAGTTGGGGTTTCTAATAACTATAATACTAGGTAACGACTCCCTTAATCAACCAAAGACCCTTCTAGAACACTGCTTGGAAAGTATTACCGTGACGTCGTGCCCCACGAAGAGGGTACAACAGTCATGAATTTGACAACCAAAAGGCCAAACTTGGTGTTAAAGAATTTCATTTAACAAAAGAAGTTTAATAATGATAGTTTTTTCCTCTAAAAATGTTAGGAATGGTAAAACATATTCAATTTTGATTTTTGAGATTCATTTAGTTTTCAATTTTTTTAGTAATTTTGGGGTTTTAATATGGTTTATATTGGTTATTACTATATTCTAGAGATGTTTTTTTTTTATAATGAAAATGGCTTGAAAACAGAATTTTAAGCCAAAAAATCTCTCAAGCATCACTGTGTTAGGAACAGTAGGAAACTTGTCACATGCTTAATTAAAAAAGATAGGACCTTATTTCTCCCATAAAAAAATAAACCAATTAAATTCAGCCATGTAAAAAAAATAATATCAAACTCATTGAAGAAAAAATAAAACACTTATTTCCTGCACTTTAATACAATTAACTTTTTATATGGCATTTTCTCATTGGAGTATACATTATAAAAAGTCATATTTATACTATTCAAAATATATTTTATTAATTTAGATCTTACAACTCCTAAGGCAAAAAAAAAAAAATCCTATACGTTAGCTTATGCTTTTTAATTTAGGTTAGTCCAAACCATCCTGAACTTACTTCTATCATCATCACTTAACACATCATACAATTCATTTATTCATCATATATATCTTATGAACAAAAACAATATAAAAGTAGTACACATATCATCAATTGAAGTCTAGAAAAAAAAAAAGGATACTCATATGTGATAAGAAAATTGAAAATATCACACAAGACTTACTAAGAGTTACAAAAAGGATTATTTACAAGATAACTAAGGAATTCTAATTAATACACCTAGAAATATACTAGTATAAAAAATACCTAACACTACTAATTATCATAAACTAATTAGCTATGTCCTGCTGTATGTGATGGTCCAGCATCTATATACAACAAAATAAAAATTATATGAATAAATAATTTATTACTACCAAAGATCATTCTCAAGTCAAACTAAAAACAAGTCAAACTAAAAAAATATAAATAATTAATAAGTACAAATATGTATATCAATTATGAGATAAAGTCAGAAAAAATGCTCTTTGCTATGAAAACAAAAATTAATGTTTAAAAAATAAAGATGAATTTCGAATTTTTTCGAAAAAACCCCAAAGTCCTTGATTACTGTAAAAACACTAGAGAAATTTCAAAAATCAGAAAAAATGGGTTTAGCAAAGGTAATTTTATGGGCTGGTGAATAACTCACAACTTTACTCGTGCTCTATTACAGGTCTTAGAAAATTAGTTTTTTAATGCAAAATAAAGAAGTTATGAGCATTGTCAATGCTTTTTATAACTTCAATTTTTTTTAAATTGTGTATAGAACAGTTGATGAATGTATTTAAATAAATAAATCAATTAAACTGATAAACAAAATTTCTGCATAAAAGCCAAAACAAACAGAATTTATGAAGAAAAAAAATACAAATCACGAAGGATTATAAAAAAAAAGTTTCCACAGAAAATGGTATTTTTAATCTATTTAAAAGTTATATATATATATATATATATATATATATATATATATATATATATATAAAAAAAAAAAAAAAAAGATATGCATATTGCATAACATGCCCAAATATACAGAGGCTAGGCTTTGTGCCTTTTGTTTTCCGGTAAAAGAGGCAATTCACCCGTAGTTTATCCCTTGAAAAAAAAAAAAAATTGATGATGTGTAGTCGTAGTATGTCTAGTTAATTTTAGGCCATTTGAGAGGCGGTTAAAAATTCAAACTAAGATTTTTAGATTAAAAAAATTAATTTTTTAATTTATTTTTATTTAATAATCATATTTATCGTGTTAGTGAATCAATTTCTTAATTCAAAGCTCTTGTTAAACGATTTAAAAACATAAAAAAAAATAAAAAAAAATCTCTTTTAAGTATGGTCTACTTTTTCTAGCAATATAAAAACCTAAAAACACCTCAATAAACATCCTATCATCAAATAAAACTCGTTGGTATTAAAATTGATATTTTTGTTACCAAAAATATGATCAACGAACAACTTTCTATATCATTTGTTGTTTTCTAGCATGTTTCTCTCAGCTTTTATAAGCCCAAATAAACAAAATAAATTCTTAGGTTAAAATTAAAATTTTATAAACTAAAAGGACTTACTTGAAGGAGAAAGAAAAATAGGCAGGCTAGAAAGTAGAGGCGAGTAAAAAAACTAAAAAACCGAGAAAACTGGAAAACAATAATCGAAAAAACCAAACCGTGAAAAAAAACCGATTAAACCGATTAAAATTTTGAAAAAACTGACCGGTTCGGTTTGGGTTTATAAGCCTAAAATTAAAAAAACTGAACCGAATCTAAACCGAAAAAACAAAAAAAAAACTGAGTCAAATCGAAAAAACCGCCCTAAGTCGGTTTGAACCGGTTTTTGTCCTAAAAAACCAAACCGAACCGAAACTGGTCGGTTTGAACTGGTTTCAGTTTAGTTTCGGTTTTTTTAAATAAAATTTCGATTTGGTTATTTTTTTTTGATAAAAACCAAAGAAAACATTTTTTTCATTGAATTTGAATTTCCCCACTTTCTCTTTTAGTTTTATCTTTCGGACTTGAAACTTTATCTCTTGAAATTAAATAATAAAAACATTAAACTAAGAAAAAAAAGTTTAAAGAGAAAAAGAAATATTATGAAGATGAAGTTGATTGAATTGGAGGAGAAAGAAAATAGATGGGCTTAAAAATATTTATTTCACCGACTTTACAAGTGTTTTCTTTTTTAACTATAATTTAAATTCTAGTTTAATAAAGTTAGGTAATAAAATAATTAAATTAACAAAAACGAAAAATGAAAAAAAAAGTAACCTTACTGGATTTACATGAATATAAATGTTTGAGCGTTTAAGAATGTTGTTTTTATTTTTTTTTAATGTGGTTTAAAATTATATTTTATTTAAAATAATATTTAATCAATACTATTTAGTTTTTTTTAATTTTAATATTAAAAATAAAAAAATATTTTTTTTAATATATTTTAATCCAAAAAACAGTACCTTGCACCGGGCAGCAAAGACACACTTTATTAATATTTTTTTAATATAATTTAACCAAAAAAACAATATTTTTTATATTTCAAAAACCTTTTTGAAAAAATATTTTTTTTATTTTTAATATTAAAATTAAAAAAACTAAATAGTATTGATTTAATATTATTTTAAATAAAATATACTTTTAAAACACACTTTATTAATATTTTTTAATATATTTTAACCTAAAAAACAATATTATTTGCATTTCAAAAACGTTTTTGAAAAAAATTTGAATTTTTTTCTTTACTTCAAATTAATATTTTTTGATATTTTTAGATTATTTTATTGCGTTGATGTTAAAAATTATTTTTAAAAATTAAAAAAATATGATTTTGATACATTTTTGAGTAAAATATATTTTGAAAAGCAACCGCAACTATATTTATAAATAAGCTATAAATAATAATAAAAAACTGTAACTATGTTTTACTTCAAAGTTCAAACGAGATTTTATTTCAAAATTTTTTATTTTTTTTTAAGATTAGACAAGTGTTTTTTATTTTTATTTTATGTTGTGATATATTTTTTTATAATTTTATTTTTAACTATAATTTAAATTTTTATTTAATAAAATTAGGTAATAAAATAATTAAATTAAAAAAATTAAAAATTAAAAAAAAGTTAATAAAAAAAGAGTAACTTTATTGTGTTTATATGAATAAAGATGTTTGAGTGTTTCCGAGTGTTATAATTTTTGTTTTTAAATGTGTTCTGTATTTTATTTAAAATAATATTTGTTTAGTTTTTATTATTATTTTAATATTAAAAATAAAAAAAATATTTTTTAAATATATTTTAACATGTTGCACCCGGTAGCAAAGACACACTAAAGTATTGGAGTAAATAATAATAAAAACTGTGAATATTTTTTACTTCAAACGAGACTGTTTTACAAAATTCCCTGTGCCTTCCCATTGCACAAAAACAAAGGAAGAAGCAAAAAGGTGAAAATCAGTCACAAATGACTTCTGACGGTGTCTCTTTGTAGGCAAGGGTTTTTGTAGGGTTTCTCTTCTTTATTTTCCTTTCTCCACAAAAGAAAAACTGTCAAAAAAGAAAATGGGTTCTTTAAGAAATGGAACAGAGAGTGAAAGAATCAGGGAAGAAGACGAACAGGAGCCAATACTGAAGGAACAAAACCAGAGGTTTTGCATGTTTCCAATCAGATATAAGGAGCTTTGGGAGATGTATAAGAAGGCTGAGGCCAGTTTCTGGACAGGTAATTCTCTCCTTTATTCTCTCTCTTAATTTGGTTAACTGTCTCTCGCTCTTGTTTGGTTGTTTCTTTGTAGTGGGCATGTGCAATTGCATGGCTAGATAGTTTGATGGGAAGAGGGAATTTTTATTTTTTGGAAAGTGGGTTTCCTTTGTTGTATTGTAAAAATGCTTCCTTTCATCAAATTTCTATTAAATTTGGAACCGTTTTCCGGATCAATTTATAGGAAAAACCTTCTTTCCTTTAAATATTATGTCTTTCCATAAGTGGGCTTTCGAGGATTGCTGAGATGGAAAATCCGAATGTGAACTTGTTGCTTCTGTATAAGAAGAAGCCAGCCAATCCCTTTATTTTATGTGCAGAGAATTGGAGAAGTGTGCACATGTCTTTTCTTTCTTATCTACTACTAGGTAGTTCAAATATTTGGAAGCATGGTTCACAGTCAGGATGTGGTATTATATAATTAATCTGGATTCAATTCATCAACATCTGTCCTGCCAACTTGGTTTAGAGTGGTACATGAGATGTGACTGTCTCAGGTCTGATAGGAATGTGAGTTTACATGTAATTTTGCAGAGTTTACTGGATTGATTATAGAGATAGTGTCCTTTTGCTTTAAACAATGATTTGGCATGTTATTAGTTAGGATATCTCATGGTGCATCCAACTTGATGATGATGTCACACATGATTGGAGATGAGTGCTCAGAAGTTGGAGGTTTTACCCTACACTGAACTAAATGGTAATATATATGCATTTCAAATTTAGCGAAAACCAAGAGTTGAGAAAGAAATGGTGTTGGTTTGGATGGAACAGAGTTGTCTTATGGGGGCCTTTTTTCTATACTTTTGTTGCATCTCGCCAATAGAACGAGACAATGAAGAAGACATTGTCCATGGAATCAAAGCAGGGTAGTAGATATGGAGAAGATGATGTGAGCACTATGCGATTGAGAAGTCTCATTATGCTAAAGAGTAAATTCTAAAAATCTCATGTATATTAGCTGTGGTTTATGGTAATGGGTGAAGATGTTTTCTATAGAATCAAAGCATGGTAGTAGATATAGGCAAGATTGTGAGCTATGCAATTGAGAAGTCTTGTCATGCCAAAAAGTAAGTTCGACAAATTCAAGTATGTTAGCTATGCTTAACAGCAATGAGTGGTAGGCAGTAATTTGTAGAAAGGTGGATGTGGTGAAGCTGATTTTTTTCCATTTCGGTACACAATAAGCTGCTTGTTCAAAAGTTAAATCGATTTGATTTCATGGGTACCCTCTGTCCATCCAACAATGTTGGAGGGAGCTGTATTGGTTACAATAGGTGAAGTTTGTTTTACTGCTGTGATGAAGAAGATCAATGCACTCTTCTGCAATGATAATGTTGGGGCTCTCATGAACATGGATTAATGAAGTATATTACAGTAAACAGGTTGATCGCTTCTGGCCAGACAATAATCATTCTACTGATATTTTGTAAGAAGAAGGCAGTGCCAACTGCCATGTTGTGAGTATTGTTAGTGTGTTGGTGGAAATGATACGAAAGAATGCTTTTGAGTTTATGAGAGTGATGGTATGAGAGAATGCAGCCCCTCCTTCCCCTCTCCTTTTGTGTTACTGATGAATGTTTTCTTGATATCTCTGTTTGTTGAAATTTCAGGTTCCCTACATGCTGTTTCTTCTTGAGAACTCATTTTTTTATTTGCCCTGTTTACCTTTTATCATCAATTTGTTTAATTAACTTGTTAGTGTTATTACAGCTGAGGAGGTTGATCTCTCCCAGGACATGCAGCAATGGGAAGAACTGTCTGATTCAGAGAAACACTTCATAAGTCATGTGCTGGCATTTTTTGCTGCATCTGATGGGATTGTTTTGGAAAATTTGGCTGCAAGATTTCTAAATGATGTTCAAATTCCGGAGGTGAGTTTATTGGCTAAGCTCCTAAGAATCTTTTGTTACCTTTTCAGTTATGGGTATATTCATGCTCTACCTGTATTTGGATCTCATTTTAAATATCATGCTTGCTTCAAGTTGTTTATTGTGTGTTGAATTCAATCACCCAATACTGCTTCTGACAATCTGTGACCACTTCATATTCATTTTAAGCTGATTCTTTGTGGTCTAGGTGTAGTCAAGGATGCATATTTTGAGCAATCAGCTTCTGGTTTTTCCAAGCTGACTGTCTAATAATAAGGCATTTTCTTTGTCTCAGGCCCGGGCATTCTATGGATTTCAAATTGCAATGGAGAACATTCATTCTGGTAGAGTTTTCTGAGTGAAGTTAGTGGAATTTTTCTCTTATGGTGCATTACAAACATCGTGATTCGAAAAATTTATGTTTCTCATCTTTAGAGATGTATAGTTTGCTTTTGGAGACATACATCAAGGACTCAAGGGAGAAGCATAGGTTGTTTAATGCTATTGAAAACATTCCTTGTGTGGCTGAGAAGGCAAAGTGGGCATTGGATTGGATCCAGAGGTGTCCAACATTCTTCTCTGATACTTTTAAAACAGTAAATAAAAACTTTGCTAAGAGGATTAGAAGTGCTTTGCGAGCTTGTGTTCCTGCTGAAACACATGCTTTCAATAATTTCTCACTCTTCTCCATTTTTCAGTTCCATGGTTTTTGCAGAGAGACTTGTTGCTTTTGCTTGTATTGAAGGAATTTTTTTCTCAGGAAGGTAATGATCTTCAAATATTACAACAAAAATACTGCTATATGTTATTTGTGATATTTGATCTTTGTTTCTTCATTCCTCGATTGGCATTCATATCGCATATTAAGATTATATACGATGTTTGTATATTGTCGGTCTCAGCTTCTGCGCCATTTTCTGGCTTAAAAAGAGAGGCTTGATGCCAGGTTTGACATTCTCGAATGAACTAATATCTAGAGACGAGGGGCTGCATTGTGACTTTGCTTGCCTTCTTTATAGGTTAGATTTTTCTCTCTTGTTTGTTTTTCTTTATATATATTTTAATTGTTGACTTTAATACTTGAGCCACATCGATGCACAGATCTCCTGGTGTTTCTAATATAATGGGAAAAACATTTACTGGAAACGTCTATGTTTTTGTTGTTTGCAGTTTGTTGCAGAGGCAACTTCATTGGCAAAAAGTTTATCATATTGTTGGTGAAGCAGTGGAAATTGAGACCAAGTTTGTTTGTGAGGCCTTGCCATGTGCATTGATTGGCATGAATGCCACACTGATGATCGACTACATAAAGTTTGTTGCTGACCGTCTTTTGGTATTTCTTCATTGATATCCTGCCCTTCTTTTTCGTCATTCATCATCAGAAAAGGAAATTTACATGTTTGTATTCTTTATTTTCAGGTTGCCTTAGGTTATCAGAAGAAGTATAATGTTGAAAATCCCTTTGATTGGATGGAATTCATATCCTTGCAGTGAGTAGAGTAACCTTGTGAATGCATTGCAAAATGGCTGGGACATCCTCACCTGATTCATTTGTCTTAACTTTTTGTTTCTTTGCCCTTTGGCAGAACTGGTTTATCATTTTCAACAAAGCACCATATGCCTCTTTGAAATTAGTCTATTTTAAAACCCATCAACCATGGAGTCCAAACTTCTATCATAAACTGCGTGGACAAAAAAAAGTGTTTCTTTTTAGAAGCATTGGTCCGTAGTGGGTCTGTGGTTTCAGCATATTAAGTGTGGGAGTAAGAAAAATAAAGGAGTCTGACCTTGTAAAAGAATGGGACAGGGTAGTAATGGTCGAAACTGATATTGAAAAACAACTTGTGCAAATAACGTGTCTACAGATTGTTTCCACCACATTAAATGTTAGCCTGAGTTGTGCAAAAATGGGATTAGGTGGTAATGTCACTAAGGGCTTTTCACATATAAATTGGTGGGCATTTTAAAGAAAGAAAAAAAGTCCATGTTTTGACCTTGCACGTTTTGAATTTTGATGTTGTAGCTTTTTTTTTTGGGGGGGGGGGGATGTGATCAAGTATGGTGTCCTCTACTTGGAACTCAAATTTCACTGTTTTATTTTTACCTGCTTGTTTCATTGTGCAGAGGGAAAGCAAATTTCTTTGAGAGAAGGGTAGGGGACTATCAAAAGGCTTCTGTTATGTCAAGCCTGCAAGA
Source organism: Populus nigra (assembly GCF_951802175.1). NCBI lineage: Eukaryota > Viridiplantae > Streptophyta > Magnoliopsida > Malpighiales > Salicaceae > Populus > Populus nigra. The sequence continues at coordinate 2,200,618 of NC_084861.1, read as the reverse complement.
TGGTGGGAAAAACTATGTTTTCAAGATGGACGAGGACTTCTAGTCTAGTATGTCATGACTCCCTCAAGTATCATAAAATTTCGTTACTATTCTTTAGAAGTCCTCGTCTGTCATGACTCCCTCATGTATCATAAAATTTGGTTGCTATTCTTTGTGGTGACATTTTGTCCATAGTCTACTTGGTAGCAAATCCAAGGCATGTAGTCCACGGTGCAAACTGATATTGTTTATTTATACTGGGCCGTTTCTAAACTTGTCTTATGTTTTATCATTTCTGGTTGGCATATCTTTTACTTTTAGTGGATGTCGTAATCCAGGAGGTGTCATGCCCTAATATTGCACTATTTTATGGTCTCAAGGTGGAATGTCAGTATCATATTTTGTTTGTTCTTTATAGTTCATCTAAACAAATTGAAATTATTACTTAAAATCTTAGAGATTTTGATCTGTCTTTGTGTCATGAAGCCTTCCCATATATTTTGACATGCTTGTGGAACCGTGTAAGTTTGTTAGTGAAATTCCTGCTTGGAAGTGGAACTCTGCACTGCTTGTTGCGGCTCTGCAGCTGTATTCATTAAATTCTTGAACATGATAGAGCTTTCGAAGAATCAAAAATATTCAGAATGCATGATAGGAAATGTTGCCGTCTCCGTTTGCTAGGAGGGAAGATGTCAATGAGTAATTGTTCAATCAGGTGCCTTCTTCCAATCATGCTGCTAACCCACCACTTCACTATAAAGTCGTTTGATGTACAGGGTGGAAAGAGAAAAGATGCTGCCTAGATGACTCCATCAGAAGCATTCATGATCAAAGAAACACTTATCCACTGCCTCTATAACTGATGAATTGATGCTGGGGTGGTAGTGTAATCATGATTAAATGAATAAGTGATGTTTTATCATAAGCTTTTAATCAATTTTCTTTTTGTCAAAGTAGTAATTATTGTAATCATGATTAAATGAGTATTGAGTTGTTTACCATTTGATCTGAGGATTTTTCTTTCTGCATAGCCTGGTAATCTTCTGGTCAATTATAAATTTGTAAGGAATTTCAAATCTGTAAAAGGACAGATGATGGGAAAAAACCAATTTTTTTTTTGTTTGTGGATGAAATATAGGCTTTTTCAAGTAATCAAAGTTAATTACAAGTTTAGCTTGTTTGGTTAATGAATGTAATTAAATCAAAGACCTTAAGAAACTGAATCCTCATGTTGAGGGGAGTTGCTAGAGCCTTGTCTGGGAGGAGGCTTATGCTCAAGGTCTGGACTTCATCTCTAATGGAATCTCTGGGAAGGAAAACCAGAAAATTCTCAATAAGAGCCACATCCATTGCAGCCTTAGCCTTTAATCTATCACTGTCTGAAGTGTATCACGTCCCTCTCCTCTCCACTCCTTTCATCTGTCAGTTTGGTGTAAGGGTGTCATGTTTGGCAACAAGAGTGGTTGTGAGGTATAAACTTCTGTCTGGTAACCTATCACCATACCCGCACCAAAGCTGGGAAAGTCTTGGTTTTTCACATAATTTATTAGGGTGTTATAGCTGATAGGTTCTTCAATCATGTTTGCTTGCCTTGGACGTCAGATAGGTGGGGCTGGCAACTGCATATTTCGAGTTTATTATAGTAATTGTTGTTTTTTAAAGTATTTTTTTTAAGAATTATATCAAAATAATATATATATTTTTATTTTTAATTTTAATACATAAAAAATTGACATGAAAACAAAAAAAAATTAAATTTTTACAAAAGGACAAAGACTCAACCTCAAGCATGTTAGCAATTTGTTACATCTCTTTGAAGAGCCAGATTCTAAAACAAATTAACAACTTTATCATCCACTTAACCACTTCCTAATCAGATTACCAACCTTCATCTGCAGGAACACGGATGACTAACCCATTTCACCTCCCTCACTTTATTAATCAATACTATTGGCTCTTAGATATTATTTTTTGAGCTGTTTTTTTATATATTAAAATCATAATTTTTTATTATTTTTAATAATAATACATCAAAATGATAAAAAAATACATTGAAAATATATTACTTTGAACTTAAGAAAATAAAATAAAAAATTCAAAAGCATAATTTGTAACAGTCTAGCCTGTTCATTTTGGGCCTTACCGTCCTTACAGTTTTGTTTCTGATGACGCAAGCTCACTTCTGACGCGTACAACATGTTAGTAACCAACACTACTAATAAGGTTACCTACCAAGCCTTTACCGGCCGATAAGAGATATTAAATAATTAGATTCTAGAGTTAAATAATCTCTTAGCAGTGGTGGGGTGTGATTGAAATTATATTTTAACTTAAGTGTAATTTTAAAACTATTGGGATAATCAATTTATTTTATAATTTTATATGAATTTTATTAAAAACTCTTTGTTGGAGCATTGGTTATGAAAACTCTATAATTTATATAATTTTTAAAATCTATTTATTTTTTAAAATGAAACCATAGAAGCTAGCATGTGTTTACACAGTCATCCTAAACATCCCATAAGCCCCCTTTCTGCATGCTTTACCGTTTTCTTACACTGTAAGTCACCAAAAGTGGATAAACATCGAATTTGTTCATGCAAGAATTAAATGCCCTTTGAAAATTTACGTAAACCCTATTCGATAACAAACACTTTCCTTACTCTCTCCTTTTTTCGATAATATTTGGTGGAAATGTTGAACCTTCGGACGAAGATGGCCCCATCTTTCATAATTAATAATACATGCTTGATAATGTCCTTTCACTTCATTTAATGTTTTTAAATACCTCTACAGTATATTATCACATATGCTTAGTATGCGTGTCTTTTTTCAAACCCTAACTTTAATTATGAAATAACTTAATTCATCATGTTCTAGATTTAATTATCAATAATCCAAAATTTGAGTGTTTTTTAAAGCAATTAGAGATTTATATAATTATTAATTTTAATATTTATAAAATTAGTTAAAATACATGCGAACTCATTCAAACTTTCACCTTCAAAAAAAAATAAAAATATTCAAGTGATTCTTAAATTATAATCAATTTAAAAATATTGTATACAGAAACAGCGGATAATAAAGAAGGAAGCCTGCAGGCAGGAGTGCTTACCTACCCCGGAGGGATGCGCATCAAAATCGGCGTAACATCAAGAGGCAGAAGCAGACAACAATGTTAGAGGACAAAAAGCAGCCCCCTGCTGCCATTACTACCAAACTCCCCCTCGAAGTGGAACCGAAAAGGTTAACTGTCCAAACGTGACACAAAGTAGTACTGTGCTATGATCACAGAACATGCTGTTGGGCCAACTCTTGGTGATGCGATGGGATCGGAAAACTCACCCCTTGTCATCATCTCCACCTACCCCCTAACCACTAGTTATCTTCTTCTTTTTTTAGGGTTTTTTTCGTCAAAATACCCTTTCCACCACCCTCCTCCTCCTCTTCTTTTCCTTCCTTTTTTTTTTTTAAAAAAAAAACATATTTGGAAACACGTGGATGGATGGGTTGGAACTTGGAGGTGATACGTCACCTTCAATTGGGATGTGAGTTTGGTGTTACAGTAGATCTTAGGGTTGTGGTTTCAAAAGAATTAGAATTTCTAAGAAAACACTTGTATTAAAACAAAAAAAGAAGCCAGACTGCAAATGTTTTTTTTATTAATATATATGTCTGAACAGTTTACTCGTATCTTAATTAATCCCTCAAATTTTAAAGTTAATGATCATGTAAAGTTTCAATAACCCTGAGAGGGCTCAAACTCGTGACTATTAGAGAACAAACTAAATATCTAATCAGTTGAGTTACTTCTCAAGTTAGACTGCTAACATATTTTAACATACATGTTATTTAGTAAAACAAATACATGAGAAAAGATACACAAATATATGCATTGAAAAATATCTGTTTATTGATAACTTTAAGGACTTGTTAGCTTAGTTATGACACGCAGGTTGGTTCGACTGATCGACTTTGACCATGTTGATTCAAGTTGAAGAAAAATGGGTTAAGAGACTGACCTGATAAAAAAATTTAGGTCGATTACTCATAATCATAGGTAAAATTTGTTGATTTTTTTTAAAATAATCAAAATAATATTGTTTTTATATTTTCTAAAGAAAAAATTTGGATCACATCATATTCATCTCCTGACTCGTTATCAATTTATTTTTTAAAAAACACATTAGTAATAATTAAAAATAAATTTAATCATTAACAAAATTAATCAACCAACAATCTAGTCCTTACTAAAGTCTAGCTTTCCATAAAATTTAATAACTGGATTTATCAGATTGATGGCTACAATTCACAAGTGATTTTTTTTTCAAAATATGATAATATCTACGTACATATATAGTAGAGTACCCAAAATTAGGATTTATTTATTGAAAAAAAGGTTAGGCCAATTTAGATCCAATGAAATTAAGATTCCTTTGGTGGGCCATATCTCTGAAGAGACGGGTTTAGTTGTCCTCACATGGACCCCAGATATTTTTAAATCTCCACCACTACCCCTATCTCTGTTTGACTTTTACATTTGTCACCAACTAAAACTCACACACCTCCCAACACGTCCACAGAGTTCAGTTTCTAGTTTAAAAAGCCAAAGAAACAGAAGCTTAGCGGCTGCTGTTGTAATGTTGTTCAATACAAACCCATAAAGATTTCTGTTCCTCAAGTGAAAGAAAGAAATCCACAACAATACTGGCCCCAGATGGCCATATCTATGCAAAACACCATATGGGATAGTGTTTTAGAGATAACTAAGGTGGCCCAAGAAAAAGGCAGTGATCCTCTAATATGGGCTCTTCAGGTATCATCTAGTTTGAGCTCCAGTGGAGTCGGTTTGCCTTCTCCAGAGCTTGCTAATGTCTTGGTTTCTTACATTTTCTGGGATAATAATATGCCCATTTTGTGGAAGCTTCTTGAGAAGGCCTTGGCTCTCAGGATTGTGCCTCCTTTGATGGTTCTTGCACTTCTTTCTGACAGGTTTTTTTTCCTTCTTGTTCCTGTTATTGAATTTGTCTGTGCCTCTCTTTGGTTATTGAATTTGATGGGATTTCCTTTCTTTGAGGTGATTAAAAGTTGGTAAAGTTTGAGTCTTTTCTGTTGTTTTTTTTTTTTTTTTTGTCAAGAGTCAATATTCTGTTATTTACTGTACTTCAATGTCAAAAGCTCTTGCTTTTATGTTAGCAATCGCACACTCAATCCAGTTTTCTGAACATAGACTATTTCAGTTTGACCTTTACTCCTAAAATCGGAGGAGTGGGCTTTCTTTCTTTGTTTTTTCATTTCTTTTCTTTTTTTGGGTGGAAAAAACCTATGATCAGTGAAGGCTGGGATTCTTCTGGCATTCTATTTCTTGAAAAGTTTTCTGCTGTCAAGCAATGCCAAAATAAGATCTTGATGTGGATTTGATTTCCTGTTTAATTCTGGAATACAGGTCTATACATTAGGAATGCTTTGATTCATTATGGATGTGTCTGGCATTTAGCATTTAGATCAGTGATGTAGCCCTACATTGCCATCATATCTTTTTTGTTGCGTTGTGGTTCTTACAGAAACTAGAGATTCAAATTCTAATCAGCTCTGTTTTGGATTACTCATGTATTCATTTGTTGTTCTTTGACTGGGAAGTGCCATATAGGATGGATGTGGATTTGTCTGTTTCATATTAGTGTTGAATTGTATGCAATTCAGTGAAAATTTCTGGAATCTCTTCTTTATCTGGTATACATTTTTTTTTAATGTGAATTCATTGTATTGCTTGTTTCCACAGGGTTGTTCCATGCAGACGGTCTCGGCCAGTGGCATACAGGCTTTATATGGAACTCCTTAAAACATTTGCTTTTGCACTGAAGGGCCAAATTAATGTGCCAAACTATGAGATGTGAGTTCAAGTTTCATCTTCTGTACCATATGAGAACTGGAGACCTTGCTTGCTTTGGCAGTGTCAACGATTTAGATTGTGACTTCTTTTACCTTCTGGTTACCATTCAACAGCCAATGGGCTTCCTCATTTCTTTATGTGTCCTTGGTTGCTGCAAACTGTGCTGGTTTATGCCTTGTAAAGCTATATTCTTTATGTGTGCTTTGCAAGGGAAGTGGGGAAAAAAGAACAAAGTAAGAAGGAAAGAAGGAAAATAACTTAGGGGTGTAAATTTCTGTGGAAGAAAGATAAAGAGCGTTTAAAGTTCCCAAGATGACATAGCTAAAGTCTAAACTGTTTGCATGCTTGAACAACAGTTGTTGCATGCCACAGTTAGGAAGTTATCTCTCGCATTGGTTTATTATTTCTTACAATTGAGCTCCTAATTGCATATGATTTCATTGTATATGCACTTCATGAATACTAATAAAATGGCTAGCATTATAAAGCCAGGTAGTGATAAGTAAGGTAGCATTCCTTTAATTTTCTACCATAATTGCCTAGAGAATAGATTAGTTTACATATGTAATTTGTGCCTTCTTTATTGCAGGGTCATGAAATCAATAGATGGTGTTCTTCATCTTTCCCATAATTTTGGTCTCGAAGCTACCAGTCCTGGGATTCTGGTGGTTGAGTTTCTCTATTCAATCGTGTCACAGTTGTTAGATGCCTCATTGGATGATGAAGGCTTGTTGGAACTTATACCAGAGATGAAGTCCATATGGGCAACCAAACCTCAAGAAATGGAAATTGATGCAAATGATAATTACAACCAGATGCAAACTGAGTATCACGAGAAATTGTATAAGATGAATACTATAATGGCTATTGAGATGATTGGAAAATTTCTCCAAGATAAATCAACTTCAAGGATTCTTGACTTGGTGCGCCAGAACTTGTATGTATCTTTTACCCTGTAAGAATTGATTCTTAAAAGTATCATCCAACTCTAGCTATGCCAATCAACCTGAGATTTAGATTTATGTTTGGTTTTTCCGGGCATTGAAATGAAGCTTGTTCATTGACCTTCAATTGAATATGGTTGAAATTGATCTTGGTCAAGTTTTCTCCTGTTTATTTGTGTTATCACATGAATTATACTTGCCTCTTCCTCTTGGTCACATGTTTCAAATTTTAGCAGTCTATAGTCATTGTGACTCTTCACAAGTAGCTTGATTGAGTTCAGTTGGGCCTGTGGTTTGGATGTGCAATCACTCACACACACTTGCTTACTGCTTTTTCAGTCCCACACATTGGATAAGGTTCATCCAGAGATTGCAGCTGCTTGGAACAAATTCATCAGCATTAAGAAATTCAAAAATTCTTACTGCTGAGGATCTTCTGCAGTTGACTACAGGTTCAGGTAGTAACATAGTATTGAGTCGAGAATCGAAGACAAGTTCACTGCAAAAGTTCCATTCAGTTATGGCTTTTGGTTCTCTAGTGTCTTCCTCTGGTTTGTGTCAAGGAGCTAGTCATTCTGCCCTATGGCTTCCTCTTGATCTTGCATTAGAAGATGCCATGGATGGGTATCAAGTTAATGCAACAAGTGCTATTGAAATCATAACCGGTAGGGCCGGAGTTGAGATATTCTTTAAGCCTGTATAATGTTATCTCAATTGTTACAGAACAGGTATAAAATGAGAGTGAAAATTTAAGTTTTCATGTTGCGCAGGTTCAGTTAAAGCCCTTCAAGCAATAAATGGAACCACATGGCATGAAACCTTTCTAGGCCTTTGGGTTGCAGCTCTCCGTCTTGTTCAAAGGGTTAGGATCCATTTTTTCTGGATTTCAAATTTCCTCATAAATATATTTAAAAGAAATGTTGTGGAGCATAAACATGAAGTTTCACAAAACATTCAAGTCAAGGCTACACATGCCTCATGCTGACTACAATGATTCCAGAGGGGGACGGGAAAAAAAATTCTCTCTCTTGGTTTGTTAATTGTCCTTTTGGTCTATATTTCATTGCATTCCCATCTAGGATTATTTTCATTGAATTAGTTTATTCTAGAGGCTTCACATTTGTTTACGGAATGGAATGAGTTTATTCCCTAGCTTTTCGAGAGCTTATTCTTCTTTGTTTCAAGAGGTTATTTATGTAAATCATTCACAATTATCCTTGATTGTCAGGAAAGGGAACCCATTGAGGGTCCTATCCCTCGATTGGATGCTCGCTTATGCATTTTACTATCCATCACAACTCTAGTGGTTGCTGATCTTATTGCTGAAGATGAGAACACACCTATTGATGAATCAGAATGTGGCTCAACAAATCACTGGAAAGAAAAAAAACTTCCAGGAAAACGCCGCATTGATTTAGTGTCCAGCTTACAGTTATTGGGTGATTATCAGACATTGCTGAGTCCACCTCAATCTGTTGTTTCTTCAGCCAATCAGGCTGTTGCGAAAGCCATGTTATTTGTTTCAGGCATCAATGTTGGGAGTACATACTCTGAGTGCATCAGCATGATAGACCTGCCGATAAACTGCTGTAAGTCATGTTTGGTCCTCATTGAAGTTTTTCATTAGTGCATTAGGCAATTGTTCAAAGCTGCAACTAGGTAGCAGGTTGGCATCTGGGCTTGTGACCTTTCACAAATAACCTGTCCAATAAAAGAAAATGGGATAACTTTCTGAATTCCTCAACAATGTTTTGAGCAACACTATCTTTGATTGAGGATCCAAAAAATCTTGTAGGAATGTAGGATAGATGCAGTAATAAATGCTTAAGGGTCTCCTTGGTTCAACAATGCACCCCAAACATCTTCCCAGAAACCACAAAGAATATCCTTACAACTGAATAGAATTGTGAATAGAATGGAAGTGGATCGCACATGTGAACACATAAATATGCATTCAGAGATGGATCCAGGAGGGGCCAGCCCCCCTTCCAATGGATGAAAACGCAGCCTTTTTGGTCCTCTTCCCTGTTCAATCCTTGCAAGTAAAATGCTTCTTCCATTTTTTTTTTCTTTGAAATGATTTCTTTCATTGTATTTCATTCTCATATGGATGTAATTTTTCCTCCCTTTTAAAATTGTTATGCATGCACTTTCTTTTCTTTCAGTTAAATGCCTAAAAAGAAAATAGTTGACTTGTTTTAAGTATAATCCCTTTCACTATAAAGAAAAAAAAGATAAGAATTCTTGGTCCTTCGAGTCTTCAATCCTAGATCCCTCACTTTCTGCATGCGTGCAGTCAATCATAGGCAATAAGAAGCAAGGAGGTAGTGGTATCAACTGGCTTTGCTTTCTAGAGAAATGCAGAAAAGTTTATATCTGCACTGCAACAGTCATCTGGAGAAAATCTTTTACATAAGCAGGAGTCATATCTGTTAAACGACAACAAGGCAAAATGACATAGTATTAATGTACTAAGCAATGGTTGATCTAAGTGAAGTGACCTCAATACTTACAGAAGGGGGAAGTTCCCTAGTTTTATCATGTTGAACTTTTTGAACGACCTTTTTTTTTTATATCATGCACTCTTGTAAACTTTGCAGTCGTCTGTTTGTCTTAATGATAGGAACCTTTTCTTTTTCCAACATTCTAAGTGTTTGATGTTTGGCCAAGATCTCTCTGTTACTTTTATATAACATTCACTCCAATGTACCCAAAGCAGCAGCTTTACAATGTTTCATTCATCTGGGCTATTGCTTGCTCTTTCAACACATTGTCAAGGTTTCCTAATTGTAGGTCTTGTGCTCTTACTCTCAGCTGGAAACATGAGACATCTGATTGTTGAGGCTTGCATTGCGAGAGGTCTATTGGACACGTCAGCATATTTCTGGCCTGGGTATGTCAATGGATGCATCAACCAAATACCTCACAGTATGCCAGCTCAGGTGCCTGGTTGGTCATCATTCATGAAGGGGGTCCCACTTTCTCCGTCGATGGTCAATGCTCTGGTTTCAAGTCCCGCTTCAAGGTATACTCACGCTTCATCTTAAAGTTGCTGCTGTTAATTTATCCAGATCATATTTCTGTTGTTGAAACTTTATTTATGCAAAGCTAGAGAAATAGTAGTCCATTGGATCAATTCATTCCTCAATCTCTTTCACAATGCCCTACCAGTTCAAAACTTTCTCCCTATTGTACCTCTTTTTTTGGATTCTGTAGCTTAATTATAAAAGAGAAATAACTAGAGAGATTGGGAGGCTAGGGTCTTTTTAATGGAGAGATTATTTATAATGGAAATTTTAGGTGGGACCCTTCTCTGGTGAATTCCACCTTTTAAGACCCTAAGTTTTCAGGCTTGATATATTGGTTTGCAAAGTGAGATAAATGAAATCTAATAACATTAAAGAGTCGAGAGATGATTCTTTTAGCTGCTACCTTTAGTATGTGGATGCTTCCTCCAACACAAAAGCCAAGGATGAAGTCTCTGTAAATAAATTTTCCTTATCCTTAACTTCTTTGATTTTGTCCTGGTCTTCAGTACTTTTTTTCTTTCCTGAAGCCAGGTATGTCAGATGCTCTTTTTTGTAAATTAACCAAGGGTAAAGCAACTGAATTTAAGATCATGGATTTGATGGAAGCTTAGCAGAGCTCGAGAAAATATTTGAGCTTGCGGTCAAGGGATCAGATGATGAGAAGATATCTGCTGCTACAGTTCTTTGCGGGGCTTCTCTTCTCCGGGGTTGGAATATACAGGTAAGCAGATACTTGGTAACTGTGAGAAAGATTTTGTCAAGTGAACTGCTTTTTAGAAACCTCCCCCAAAACCATTCAAAATATTCCAACGTCTTAATTTTTATGCAGGAGCACACTGCTCATTTCATTACTAGATTATTGTCTCCTCCGGTTCCTGCAGAATATTCTGGGAGTGAGAGCCATTTGATACGTTACGCTCCAATCCTGAATGTACTAATTGTGGGAATAGCAACTGTGGATTGTGTTCAGATTTTTTCCCTACATGGCTTGGTGAGTGAGTTCCCTGATTACTGATGCTCAATCTTCCACTGTTTTGTTAAGAAATGATTTTATTGTTGGTTTGAATATATTTTGTTGATTTTGAAGATACTTTGTGCTTGGTTAAATTTGTGCAATACACCATGTAATTAGGTTGCCTTGAAGGCTGGTCTGGCCTCTGAGAAATGAAAAAGTAGCTTGAGCACCACTGAACAATGTGATTGAAGTTGAAGGTGCTTGGGTGTATGTAGCAAAGCTTCAGAGATTGCTAATTTAAAATAGGACATAAACATGATACTTGATAATTTGGCAAGATGTTTCCTGTTGAAGGGGAATAAACATGCAAGCCTCTTGTTGGTGGCCCATTGTATTGGTTGAAGGCTTTTCTTTTGGTTTAGTTGAGCTACTTTTCAGTTCTTGATTGGAGCATATTCTGAAATTGGAAAACAGGAACAAGGTAGTAAAAAGGATGAGATTGATTGACAAAGCTACAATTGGTATAACAGCTCATATCATCATGATGTAGTATGCTTATGAATTTTATTGGACTTGGAATTTATAATGAACACAGCATATCTATCAAGTGGATTTGTTTTTCTTAAACAAGAAATTTATTTTGCTTCTTTCGATTCTTCAATCATTTCCCTTCAGGGACATTTTTCGTTAGTGATTGGGATATTGATTTCATCCACAAGCTAACTCCTTTCTCCCCTTGTATATTTTTTTATGCTTTCCAGGTTCCACAACTTGCATGCTCATTGATGCCCATCTGTGAGGTTTTTGGTTCATGCGTGCCTGATGTCTCATGGACTCTGCCCACAGGAGAAGACATCTCTGCCCATGCTGTGTTTTCGAATGCATTTGCTCTTCTTTTGAAGCTATGGAGGTTTAATCATCCTCCTCTTGAACGTGGAGTGGGAGATGTACCCACAGTTGGATCCCAGCTAACTCCTGAATACCTCCTATCAGTAAGAAACTCCCACCTAGTCTCTTCTGGAAATGTCCTCAAGGATCAGAACAAGAGGAGACTCTCAGCAGTTGCGACTTCGTCATCTGCACAGCCCATATTTTTGGACTCATTTCCCAAATTGAAAGTCTGGTATCGACAGCATCAAAAATGTCTTGCTGCAACTCTCTCTGATCTTGTTCATGGAACTCCTGTTCATCAGATTGTCAACGTGCTTCTTAACATGATGTTCAGAAAGATTAATAGAGGAAGCCAGTCAATAACTACTGTTACTTCTGTAAGTAGTGGTTCATCTGGACCTGGAACTGATGATTCTACTCCAAGACCTAAATTACCAGCTTGGGATATCTTGGAAGCTGTTCCTTTTGTGGTTGATGCTGCTTTGACTGCCTGTGCTCATGGAAGACTCTCTCCTCGTGAACTGGCTACAGGTTGGTATATGCCTGTCTGATTTCATCTGTAGAGTGGGGTCATATAGGGAACCTGAAAATTTGTAGAGCTTCTGTTCAGAAAACTTATCCTTGAGAAACTGGAAGTTTCTGGCAGCACTTACTATGATGCAGATTTTCTCAAATGGCATGTATTTATGTGGCCTGGTAACCTAAGCAACCAAAGACAGTCTTCTGATGTTGTTTGTTGATACATGATCCTTTTATGATAAAAGTAAATTATTTTCCATTGTAGCCTTGGCCAATTGCATGCTGTTATAACTTTATGATTTTTGAACTCTCAGGCCTTAAAGATTTAGCTGATTTTCTTCCCGCATCTTTGGCAACCATTGTGAGCTACTTCTCAGCTGAAGTGAGCCGTGGAGTGTGGAAACCAGTATTTATGAATGGTACAGACTGGCCCAGTCCTGCAGCAAATTTGTCCATTGTCGAGGAGAAGATCAAGAAAATATTAGCTGCTACTGGTGTTGATGTCCCAAGCCTTGCTGCAGGTTTTTTCTTGCTAGAATTACAAGTTCCAGATGCTTTTATTATAATTATTACTTCAAGTCAGAAGCATTATATTAATATTACTTAACTATCCTATTTATTTGCTCTACATGTGCCAGATGTACATTATACCATCATAGGCAGTATAGAAACATGGTTCTGCAAAAAGACTGCTATAAAATCTTTCCTTTTTGTGCTCTAGAAATGGTTTCTTAGATATTCCAACTAAGACTTGTCATTGTCACAGGTGTGAGCTCTCTGGCAACAATTCCACTGCCCCTGGCTGCTTTTGTGAGCCTCACCATAACCTATAAAATTGACAAAGCCTCAGAACGATTTCTCAATTTGGCTGGTCCAGCATTGGAATCCCTTGCAGCTGGTTGTCCTTGGCCTTGCATGCCAATTGTGGCGTCTCTGTGGACCCAAAAGGCGAAGCGATGGTTTGACTTCCTTGTGTTTTCTGCATCCCGTACCGTCTTCCTTCACAATAATGATGCAGTGTTTCAACTTCTTAAGAGCTGCTTCTCTGCGACACTTGGTCCGAATGCTGCAGCTATCTCAAGCAATGGTGGTGTTGGAGCTCTTCTTGGCCATGGGTTTGGTTCCCATTTTAGCGGGGGGATTTCCCCAGTTGCTCCAGGAATTCTCTATCTGCGTGTTTACCGAAGCATCAGAGATATTGTATCGCTAATGGAAGATATCATTTCACTCATGATGCTTTCTGTGAGAGAAATAGCATGCACTGGCCTTCCAAGGGAGAGGTTAGAGAAGTTGAAGAGATCAAAAAATGGACTGAGGTGTGGACAGTTTTCGCTCACCGCCGCAATGACCCGAGTGAAACTTGCAGCTTCACTCGGGGCCTCTTTAATATGGTTATCTGGTGGCTTGGGTTTGGTTCAGGCATTGTTTAAAGAAACTTTACCATCTTGGTTTATAGCTGTTCACAGGTCTGATCAGGAAGAAGGGTCCAAGGGGATGGTCGCTATGCTTGGGGGTTATGCCCTGGCATTCTTTTCAGTCCATTGCGGGGCACTGGCATGGGGAGTTGACTCATCATCAAAACGCCGTCCCAAAGTACTTGGTGTGCACATGGAATTTCTTGCGAGCGCACTTGATGGGAAAATATCACTTGGCTGTGATTGCACCACTTGGCGGGCGTACGTGTCTGGTTTTGTGAGCCTAATGGTGGGCTGCACGCCTTCCTGGGTGCTAGAGGTGGATGCTGATGTTTTGAAGAGACTTAGTAAAGGATTGAGGCAGTGGAATGAGAAGGATCTTGCCCTGGCTTTGCTGGAAACTGGTGGGGTGGAGACTATGGGTGAGGCTGCTGAACTGATAATCGAAGATCAATGATTTCCAGTCGTTTTCTAGTCTTGTAGGTTAGCCAGTTTTCTAACATCTAGTTGCTCCCTCCCAAATTCTATTCAAATGTAAGCTTCTTTCAACTTTCAGAAACGGAAAGGGGATGTCTTGTACAAAAGGCTTGTTGTCTGTAACATAGGGTCCTACACCATGGATTAAGTTGTCAATTCTGTTCTGTTTTGTTTCGAATGGTCGAAACATTTCATATCAATTCAAAAAATGAAACAAAACAGAATAATTTTATCTCATTTTAAATCTCGATTCGTTCCGGATTATTAGGTTAAATTTCAGTCGGAATGTTTCGGTTTCATTCCACGTATTTTGTTCCGCTCTTGAAAGGTTATTGATTCAAATTGAATTTTGTTCAATTTAATTAATTAAATAATTCAAGTATAAAAAGTTTTTTTTAATCACTATTTTCAATAACAATGATATTAATAATAATATTGAAAATTATTATCACTATTTTCATTAGCAATGATATTAATTTTTTAAAATTAGATTTATCATTAATATATATGGTTTATATTCATGTTGTTTTTTTTCATGTTTATATTTTGTAGGAATTTGAGCAAAACAAGGGATGATTTAGATTCTATTAGCTTTGATAATATTGATCTAACTTTATATTTAAAATATTTGTGTTAAAATATTTTTATTTTTTTAATTTTAATATTTTATTTAAGTTTGAATTATATATATATATATATGAATATTATAACCCTGAAATGATATACTGAAACACTCTAAAATTAAAATATTTTATTTCAATTAAAAAAATAAAAATATCTATCGAAACAAAATTAACAACTGCTATGACTGCTGAGGAGCATGCTTGGTAAATTGTCCAAGCTTTTTCACAAGGACTCTGTTTTAGCCAATGGGTTTGAACTTCCTAGCATGATTCGAGGCTGTAATCAATCTCTAATGGAAGACTCAACCACAAGTCCTCTGCCTAGGGCGGTTCCGGACGTCCCAAAACTCCCCCATAGTCTGCCAGTGTATGTATTAAAAGGATCCCATCGAATGCCTGCAGCATCTCACCTCTGTGGCTTGCACAAAACATTGCATGTTTTTATGATATGTAAAAAATATTCACCCTTCACAGTGAATCAAAATATAAGAACATGGTGAACCATGTCAATATAATATAAGGATACAAGTAGAATAATAAAAACGTTTGATTCGTTAACTCAAGAACATAAGAAACCAAGAACTTAATATGAAAAAACCTAATAACCCAAATTTGTTTTTACAATGATGTAATGAACCAAATCCATATAGTATAGACACACATTCAAGCTTTACCTCATTAACATATTAGCATGTCTGTGTTGTTTACGTTAATATTGGTAATATTTATGCCAGGCCGATCTAATGAACATACTACAGATTTCTGCATGGGAAAGAAATGTTTCATCATGATCCATTAACAAAAAGAAGATAGCAGAGGAAAGTCGAGAGACAGCATCATCTTAAAGGGCCAAAGGTTTTAATTTTGAGCCTCCAATTTCACGTCCAGAAAGAAGGCCAAGGCTGACCATTCTATAAAATCATCAATGGCTCAAGTCTAGTCGAGAAATTATGAGCGCTAAAAGATCAATCCTGTTCAACAACGATTGTATTATATACAGGTAAGAAGGTTTGGGGATTTCCCGAAAGTCTAATCTCATTCTTCATTCAATCCTCAAATTGGCCTTCGCAGAGCATCGAAAAACAAAAGTCTTCGATTCGGCTCTTTCCTTGTTGACCCTTTCTAACTCCTCACCCGCATCAAGGTCTGTGCATATCTAAGATAAAGCTAAATTAGAAGAGCATGGCAAACAAAAGAAGCTAATTATTAAAGCAAACAACCATTAATTTGGAAAATCTACTATATATTTATTCCCATTAAATTTGTAAGTCCTTCCAGGAATGGAAGTCACTAGTTAAATCTGTATGATTTTTCAGAAATGAGGAGAATTTTTAATGAAAGTTCATGTAAAGGCAAGAGTGTTTCAGACATGTAGAATCCAAGGCTCGGCCAGATCATAGGATTAGAAAACTGTCCTGATCAAGGAGTGTATCCTTCTAGAAAGAAGGAACATCCAAAATCTGAAAGGTAAAGGAAATAGTATAGAGGAGGCATGTAAAAGGATGGCATGACAACGAAACCATCATGAATTGTCAACGATGATCTCCTCCATTAGCAGCCACATTAGCCAGAGCCCTACAAGCGCCAACAAATCCAAAAGTTAAAACCATAACAACCACGTAAATTTTTTAGATTAATATTACACCACAAAGGTTTAAATAGTACCATAAAAGTATCACAAGTAGCCTAATAATGTTTTGTCAATGTAAATGAATTGTGTAAAACATGAAAACTATAGATGACTAAATAGTTGCACAATGGTCTTTCCAATTCCTCCTGCAATCCAAACAAATGCTGAAACTAAAACTTGGTTTATAATTGACTAACATCACCCTAACACTAAACATGTTTCTATTATAAGAAAATCCTGCCAAATCCAGTAATTCAGGGAGCGAGAGCCCTTGAAAAAGAAGCCATGAGAAGTTCTGAAAGAAGTTGCGGTATATTGCTAACTTATAAAGAAATGAGGATGATTAGCATGTAATAAAAATAAATTTGCGAGACAAAGTGAAGACAGCCAAATAGCCATGTGATGCTGTATGAGATGCCAAAAGACAGATAAATATATTGCAATCAAGACAGTACCTTGACTAAATCAGTATTAATGCTTAAAGATTAACTAAAAAGGAATTGATGTAGATTTATCAAGATTAACTAGCAAAAGCCATTTTCTCATTTGCATAATAACATCAATTAAACATGGTTGACATTTTAGAATTTGCCTAAATTTGACATTGAGGCAGTCTGTCCATCTCTGCCAGTAAGAATCAACTCACTCCAGGAACAGAAAATTAAATTCTATCCATATTGAAAGGAGCATCCCTTGGATTATGCATGGTTCAAACTTATCATTTCTGTTCAACAGGGTGAGTTTAAATAATCTTCCACAACACTACCTAAAGCACGGAACAGTCACCAGAAGCTCAAGTACGTTGAGAGACTCTAGACCATATAAGGAGTTTGCTGAAATAAGGTAAATACTAATTGCTGCTTAACAAGTAGCTGAAAAGGTGTTTCTTTATGGGATACTGCTATTTTAACAGACAACAGAAGTGGTGAATTGTGTCAGGAAGAACTATATAAAACACAAGAAAACAAATACTAATAACTTTCAAATAGGGTAGGACCAATTGCACAAAGCAGATTTTACTAATTAGAAGCTTGCACATTTGGAACAGGGAAGTAACTCACTGCTCTCAATGGTGACCATCAAGCAAATGCTTAATGCACAAGATCCAACAATACCTTTTAAGCAGAAAAAGTTGCGCAGAACTTTGGCATTGCTAGTGGCTGTTTTAGAACAGTTGCCACCAGGACCAAATTCTTTTGAAGCCTAAACTTTTTAATAAGGAAGCTTCCAAAGCCTAACCTTTGATATAACTCTATAAGACTCCCACAGAGAAAAGATGAGAAAGAGAGGATGAAAAAAAAAGGCATGAAAACACTTAAATCACAAGTCAACTGAACACAAAATGATATTAACAACCTCACATCCCAACTCCTCCAAAACTCTACACCTTGGAGGAGTTTAAGAACCTGAAAATTCTACCTAGGAGGAAGCATAGGATAATTTTAATTATGATTAAGCAATTGCCAGCTAGTATAAGAACTAGAAGATTTTGAACCTAATGACAACAGATAATATTTCAGAATTGCAGGAGCTTTTTGAATGTTGTTGTATAATTACATCCCAGAGAAAGAAAAAAAACACGAGGCTTGCGGGGGGGATTTTTCATCCTTAACACTAACGGTTTCAGAAGGCTATACACAAGCCATGAGTTCACTTAGCTCAATATGGTTAAGTTTATGAGATTGTTTATCTACATTCTAGAATTACGCTCCAGAGCTCAAATTCATATTTTATGTAATTTAGCTCCAGCAGCCATCCATCCTCATCACTTGCACTTATCCACCACTATGTTGATGCTCATCAACAGCCCTGTCTAACTCTCACACAAATCTTTCAAACCAACCCAATACTATATATCTTGTTGCAACCATGAAACATACTTTACTACAGGCACTGAAGATCTCTTCTCCTTGAACTTCACATATTCCTTCAGTCAAATGAATTAACCATAGCCCGGTGAATCATATCCTTTCCTTTCCTTCTATTACTCCTTTTCTTTTCTTTTTCAACTTGGGAGGTGATTAGGGCATAATATAGCCAGTCAGACATTAAAACTTGAGCAGCCAAGGACAAGTACAAGAAAATCTAATTCAGTATAACTACAGCATATATTAGAAGCAGGCAAAGCCTCTCTTGATCAAACCTTTTACACTCCTATTACATAGACTAAGTTAGCTGGAAATTTTATTGGGAAAAATAACAGGGAGCCAAAACCTCTAACTGTAGGCAAATGAAGCACTTCAAAGTCATTTTATAATTGCATGATTAGTAAGTAAAATCTCAGCCATGGCTTCTATAAGCAAAGATTTATTATATCAAACCTTCTATCACTCTGTGCCCCCACAATGAAAAAGAGACTCAACAAGTACCCAAGTGTGTCAGGAATACAGAATATAGAGATTATTGACCAGGAACTAATACTTAACCAGTATCAACTGTATGCCTATTGTTCGACCAACCTAATCAGCATTAAGGTCCTAAATGTTCCACTCCAACTGAGCATGATTCACCATGTGACTTGCTTAATTCAATATTATACACCTCCACTCATCCACAGACAAATCAGTTTGCATTCAGTCCACAACAGTTAAATTCGCAAACTTCACCTAATTTGCACAGCCTATATTTGTCTAGATGCCAGCAAAACAACCCAGCTAACAAAAGAAAACAAATGAGCTCCAAAGTGCAAATGGACCATTCTGGAGTGGTCAACATAAAAAAGAACTTGCATGTTATCTTTCAAACAGAGACAAATCAAATTCTGAAGCACATGATGGTCTGATCAGGAAAAGCCAAAGGACCAACAGTCTTGAAGATATTAATGAAAAGGGAGAACTCAACAACTCAGTACTTAGACAAATAAGCCAGATAGTACCATCCCCTCGAATAATCAATTAATCTACGCATTCCTAACCAAAGTTTCTTGAAAAATAATGAATATGTTGTTTCAATCAACATCAACTACCATCAAGGCCAAAACATTTACAGTAGAGTTTAGATATCTCAGACATAGCAGTATCAAATCCAAATGCGCTAGAGAATGGTTTGGCACATGACTCTTCAACAAAAGACCACATTATGGAAATGGAAAACAAAGTGAAGCAGATAACAGCTAAAAGTACCTATTCCCAACCGGGAATGTGTTCAAGTAATCCATTGATTTCCCGAGGATAAAGACAAAAAGCAATCGGAACTCTATAAGTATAATGCAATTCCTAGATCGAACATATACAGATAATCATTACCTCAACCCTAAATAAAATACTTTTCACAGAGTAGAACATGTACCATAACAGCGTCGACTAGATTCAATCAGACATATAATTAACACCATTTGCGTTCATTGTACACTTTGAACTACCACATAATTCTACCGACATGGACATTCTAAAAAAAGCATCAAAACATTTGACCGAAGCACGTCGAATGTAACTACCAAAAGTACCAACAAAACAACATCCAGTGATCATCAGACACAAAATTTGGTCCCATCCCATACCAAATTTTCACACATAACTATACTATAAATTCACATAAAAAAATAGCAAAGAACATGATCTTTGATCTAATAAAAACAAGAACACGAACCGGATCAATAAAAAGCCCCAAAAAAGATCAGTGAAAAAAAACTCACTTTTTATGCCGGCGACCACGTTTAGGCCCCCAACCTTCCAACCTAGCAACAGGGCATCCACACTTAGCACGGAAAAGTAAAATAGCCCTCCCATTAGGCGGAGCCATCTTCCTCAATTCAGCTCTCAAACACTCATAATCAGGATTGGATTCAGTCCCCCCTTTCCAAGGCAACTTATCAACGTCATCACCAGCAGTGGATTTAGCACAATCTTCAGTCTGCAATTGCAAATCAAACTCAATCGCTTTCTTCAAGCCTTTGCAACCAGGTTTGTCACACTTTCGAGATCTGGGTCCGCAGCAGAACTCAATGAAAAGGACGGAGAGGATGAAAAGAGCGAAGAACCCACAAATGTAAGGGAAAGGGGGGAAGTGGAGGGAAAGAGAGGTGTTGGAGAGGAGGAGAGAAAGGGAGTTGAAGATGTAAGAGAAGTAAGAAGTTAAAAGGAAAGTGCCAGAGAAAAGGACTAGAATTAGGATGAGAAGGTCAAGAGTTGCTGATGGCGAGTGTTTGCAGGGGAGGGTGCTTGGGTTTGGATTGGAGTTAGTGTTTCCAGTGTTTGAAGAAGACGAAGAGGCAGCAGAGGATTTGAGAGGTTTTGGGGTGAAGGAGGAAGAAGGGGGCATGGTGAAGAAGAAGAGATGGTGCATGTTAACAAGGGATTTGGGATTTTTAGGACACACAAGGACACCCTTGTGTTTTGGTGTGTTTTTTCATTTCTTTGTTTTTTTCTTCGACATTTAACCTTTGTTTTAAAACCGGATTGACCGATGAATTAACCGGAGACTCGGCTGATTCGAGATTTAGATTAATTAAAAATAAAATGAAGTTTATTCAGTTAAAATTCTAAATTGATCTAGTGTTTTAATCGATTTGAGCTTGATGTGGTTTAATTCATTAATTTTTTTTTAGTTAAAATGATATTGTTTTGATTTAAAAAAAATTAGGAGAAAGGTTGATCTTTTCACCTTGATAAATTTTAAAAATTATAACAAAAACTAAATAATATGGGAAATCATTATAGATTAAAAGACTTTTTATTATGGATTGTAATAATAGTTTTACTTTTAATTTCTTATCATTTCGCAAGACATTTCTTTAACTTTTCTTTTCTTCTCATTCTTTGCTTCTTCTCTGCTACTTTAATGTCTTGGATCTGATTTAGTTGCCGCAACTAGCAAAAATACTAGACTCACAAGCATCATGAGTATGGCAAATCATTCAAGACTTGAGAGCTTTGGGTCTGATACACTCGTGCCTTGGTTAAAAAATTTAATTTTTTTCAAAAGCATGATTGGATTGTGAAAACAAGCAATGCCTCATTTAATTATTATTTTTCATTCATATGCAATAGAACTTAACTGTAAATTCTTTTTTGTTTGTGTAATTTATTTTATAAATTTGTTATATTTTTAAAAGAAAAGAATATAAAAAAAATGTTGAGTTCTAAGTGATTTATTTTAAATCTTCAAAAATAAACTTTCATCTTTTGTGTGCATTATGGATGAAAATATGTATAATAAAACTAAACACATATAGTCCAGTATTGTTATAAAATAATGTTGTCGTCAATAAAAAAATTACAAATGACCACCCATTAAATAAATATTTTTTTGCATTGAGTTTAATTAAAAAATATATAAAAAGTAAAATTCATAAAAGAGAGAGAGAGAGAAAAAGAGAAGATAAAGTTTATATTGAAGGAATAACAAATTTATAAATATAAAAAACAAACTATTTTAATAGGAAGATATGATTTGAATTTTTAGATATAAAACGTTAAACTAGATTTTTATGATAATTTATTATTTATAAATAATTTCTGAACTTAAATTTTTATTTAGGATACTTCAAAGATAATTTAATTGTTTTTTTATAAAAAATAAAAAATATAAGTCTTAACATTTTAATTATCATCTTCTCAGACTTGGGTGTGACATGGCCACCAAATTCAAGATGCTTAAAATATTATCTATACTCTTAATACTTGTTTTACATTCAAAAAAATTGTTATTGACCCGTAGCGAAATACGGACTAATATGATAGCATGCATTAAAAGATCTTCTTTTCTATCATCTTTAAAAACAATTAATACTAATTTAAAATCTTAGCTGAATAACTAAAGAAAAGTGACATCCATCTAGATAATTTTTGGATTATTTTTTTATTTGATAATAAAAAATAACCTCTACCAAATTTATATATTAATCCATATATGTTAAATTTATTCTGATTTAGCATGTTAATTTATAAATTTTATAACTTAAACTTGACTTGAAGTTAGTTTTAAATTGAACTAAAAAATATATTATCTTTTCGAAAGTCAATTAATTCTAATAGGATTTTAGTGATTAGATTAACCTATTATAACTCAATTCAAAATTAATTAGGTTAATACTCAGATTTTATTTAAAACAAAAATATTATTGTTTTAAGAAAATTGATTAACTCAATGACACATGAGTTGATGCAATAACATGCAAATTGATGTAGTAACTCATGAATTGATAGGAAGGACCCAGTAACTCCTGCTCCTTTATGAGTTTTTAAACGAGTGTTTGGTATAGTGGTTGCATAATATTTTTTTAAAAAATAAAAATTTTATTTTTTTATCATTGTCATGTTAAAAATAATTTTTAAAAATAAAAAAATATTATTTTAATATATTTTCAATTAAAAATCACTTTTAAATTTTTTTTTCACCAGTAACTCAAATACAATGTAAATCGGGTGTAGCACCCATGTATTACATAAAAAACGAGCTCACTTAATCCTGAGAGGTATAATTCAATTGGTTAGCCTCTAAATTTGCTCCCTCAAGGTCATCAGTTTGAGTTTTACAAATCTCAAGGCCGCTAGAAACTTACATGATTGTTAACTTCAGGACCCGTAAAATTAATTGAGATACATATAAACTAATTCAAACATCAATAATTAAAAAAAAAAAACTAGCTCACTTTCTGAGAACATTTTTAAGAGGAGCTCTATTCACTTTTCCATTTTCTTTTTCCACTAGAAGACAACTGGTAAGTATCTGCACGCGCCCGTACTGCCAAGCCATTACACATTCGCACAAGGCGACTCTCCTGCAACAATACTGATCGTTAGAAGTGTGTGCGTGTGTATATATGTATGTATGCATGCATGCATGCATGCATGCATATATGTGTTATTCACAATAGATAGAGAATGGGAATGACGAGGGGGATAACACAAGGTTGTTAAAATCGTGATTTTAACACGGCATGGAAAGCCGCACGCAAACTCGGATCGTAAAAACGGATCGTAAAATCGTAAAAAAATCGTAAGGAATTTTAAAATACATTAAAAAAAATTCATGCTTCAAATAAAAATTCATAAATAATTCAAGCACCTTAAAAATAATGTTTCAAATAAAAATTCATACATAGTTCAAACATCTTAAAATACATGGTTCAAATAAAAGTCATCCTGATACATAATTTAAAATAACTTTTCATTAACTAATAATTAACAAACTTAAAATAAACAATCTGCTGGTGTATCATGTAAACTAAAATCAGCTTCATTCCCTTCATCTTCCTCATTATTCCTCAAGCATTCATCAATATCATTAGCATCAAGAGGATTATTAGTATCACTACTAGTACCAACACCAATATTATGAACATTAATGCTACTACTAGTACCAACACCAATATTATGAACATTAGTGCTACTACTAGTACCAACACCAATATCATCAATTTGAATATCCAAATCATCTTCAATACCATGACTCTCCATTTCAACATTATTAGGAATTTCTTCTTCATCACTTTCATCCTCATTACCATTTTGTCTTCGTGTTGCACTGGTAATAGTACCAAGAAAATCAAAGTTTGGATGTTTTTCTCCCTCGGTTATCCAATCATCATCAGATGAAAGATCATCTTCCATACCAAAATCATCAGCTTGCTTTTTGACTTGGTTATCATTCAATTTCAGATTGCACATTACAAATACCAAGTCATTCATTTTTTTCTGGTGCAAACGATTTCTTCGTTTTGTATGAACCTAAATAAACAATTCAAATTTATAAGATTTTTATCAAATATTTCAATATTTAAAATAAAAAACAAAAAAAAAACTCACCATTTCAAATGCACTCCAATTACGCTCACATCCAGATGAAGTACAAGTCAAGCTTAGAACTCGGATTGCAAACCTTTGTAATTCTGGACATTCATCCCCATAAGAATCCCACCATTGAGCTGGAGTTTTTTTATCTCTTGCTGTCTTGGCAGCGTCAATGCCAAACAACCCTTTTGCATCCTTGAATGATTCAAGTTGTAAGTCAATTTTGCACCTTTCATTTGCATTAGGCACCATCCTTTCTAAGCATTGATATAATCCAATTTTAATGTTGGCATTAACCTTAAAATTGGGATTATAATGATAATGAGGATTCAAATAATAAGCTGCTGCATGTAAAGGTCTATGGAGTTGAAGTTCCCATCTTGCATCAACAATATTCCATACAGGTATATAACTATATAAAAAAAAACAATAAAAATGTCATTACAATATAGGAATATCTCAATTGAAAAACATTCATATTAATAGATGACAACATTTGAAATATAAATTAGCAAGATATATACCTTTTTTTCACAGAACCAAAATTCACTTGTATCTTCTCTTTTGCTTCATCCATTGCTTTATATATAAAACCCATAGCTGGTTTCTCATCAGAATCAACTAATCGAAGAACTTTAATTAGAGGAAACGCTGCCTTAATACATATAGTAACATCATACCAAAATCTGCTGTCCAAAACACAATTTTGAATTCGTTTCCCTTCTTCTATTCTTGCAAACCTACATGAATTCCACTTGTTGGAAGTAAACATAGTCATCAGCTGTATTTTATGATCATTCAAACATCCTAGAGTCAAATATGCAGTAGCAAACCGAGTGGCAGCAGGCCTAATCAAATCCCTTCCTTTCGTAAAGTGCCTTAGCATAGAAGTAAGAATGGTTCTTGAATAAATATATGAGGTGATTCTCCTCCCCTTTGCAATAGTTACTTGATGAACCTCTAACTTCTTCTCAAAATCTTCTAATATCAAGTCAATACAATGGGCAGCACATGGTGTCCAAAACAAACTCTTTCTTTTTTTCATTAATAATTGTCCCGCTGCCTTATAATTTGCAGCATTATCGGTGACTACTTGGACAACATTTTCCTCCCCAATCCTCTCCACAATGGCATCTAACATCTCAAATACCTTATCAGCAGTCTTGGACATATTAGAAGTATCCACCGATGACAAAAAAACTGTCCCTTTAGGACTATTAACCAAAAAGTTACAAATACAACGTCTTTTTTTATCTGTCCATCCATCAGACATTATTGAACAACCTGTTTTTTTCCATTCTAGCTTGTACTCCTCAAGCAATTTCATTGTTTGATCCACTTCTTGCTTCAAATACTTCTCTCTAATATCATAGTAGGATGGAGGCTTGAAACCTGGCCCATGCTTTGCAACCATTTCAAGTGCTTTAATAAACTCAGGGTTTTTTACACAATTAAATGGAATTGCACTAGTGTAGAAAAACCTAGCAATTTGTCGACATGCTTCTTCTCTAATATCCTTTTTTAGCAATTGATTTAGAGTTGTTTGTGTACTTCCACTCCCACTAGCTACTCTCTTTCCTTTGTCCTTGGAGCTAATTTCTTTTATTTCATCATCATCAACATCATTTCCACTATATTGAAGGGCCTTTCTTTTCTTTTCAGTTGCCTTTAGATTTTTCACCAAAACACCTAAAATCATCTGCTTAACATTTTCTGGCACTTGCTGACATGACTCAACATCCTTACGAGTGCAAGCCAAATGTTGTTTGAAACGAAATATACCTCCACTAATAATTTTTTGACAATACTTGCACAAAACTTTTCTAGAATTTTTATCAACATCTATCCCATGCTGCCATCCAACATCAAGCCTATTACCAGAAGCATTTTTTCTAGATGCCATAAGTTCAACAATTCAAGAATCAATTCAAATCAGCCCTGTAATCAATCCAAACATTTTATAACAGGTTACAAACTTGATTTTAATACACACTACAACCCATCTTCTATATTATTATCCATTACAGGTTACAAACTTACAAGTTACAACCCTTTACTACTCAGCAAAGGCAGCATAAAAACAGTCAATCAACACTCTAAATTACAATTAACAACCCAAATCCATTCATCACAAGTTACAACCCAAATCACGGTAAAATGACAATAAATCCATGCATCACAGCTCAGCAGCAGCAGCATCATTCTAAATTATAATAAATCCATTAATCACAATTCACAACTCATTCACAACTCAGCAGCAACAGCAGCAATCATCACTCTAAAATAAATTACAATAAATCCATTATCACAACTCAGCAGCAACATCATCAATCATCACTCTAAATTCCAAATTCAAGGTAAGAAAAAACAGAGTCTCTCCATTTAAACAATGTCACACACACATACACTGTCACCGGTTATATTTCAAGAAAAAACAGAGTCTCTCCATTTAGATACCGTCACACACACACACACACTGTCACCGGTTATATTTCAATCCAAAATTCGCAGGCATACTCTCAAATTGATGGACACTTGAATATTAACATGTCTCAATAACATATTAGACATCATTAAACTGTGAAGAGCAACTCTGTTCTGAGCAGTAAGCACCGACGCTGAGAAGAGAAACAGAGTAACGGACTAAGCAACAAGACTCACAGTGAATGTTTGCAGTCAAAGTTAGAGCATGTGAATTCAATCAAACTAACATTAACATCAGTGATGAGACTAATAAACGGACAGGGACGAAAAAAAAACCCACTTGAAGACTAGAGAAACAAGATAAACGGACAGTGTAACTTACCTCGTGAAGACTGGAGAGACGTCGTTGACCGTTGTTGTTGTGTGGACTGTGATTCTCACAGTGGCCGGTGGAAAGAACGTCGTCGATGATGGAAATAATGCAGATGAGGGACGAGCGAGGGCTGTGACGGTGGTTGATTGTTGGCTAAGAGGAAGACTGCAAGAGATTAAGAGAAGACTGAAGAGAGAAGACTGATTCGGTGAAGAGAAGACTGAAGAGAGAAGACTGTTGGTTGTTAAATTTGGGATTTTCAATTTAGGGATTTCGTTAATTACTGAATGTCTGAATTGTGAATGTGACATTGTCACTGAAGAGAAGACTGAAGAGAGAAGAGTGATTCGGTGAGTCACAGTTACTTTGCCTTCGAAATGTTCAAGCCAATAGGCGGGTGACACGTGGCAACTACACTGAATTTTGTTCTCCTGCGGGCAAACTCGTTCAATCGGTGGTGAAATCGCGATTTTGGGCGATTTCACCCGATTTTAACGATTTTAACTGTTTTTGACCCGATTTTACTCATTTCCGATTTTTATGAACGATTTAGCATGTAAAGTCTATATTAACTCGTAAAAACGTACGATTTTACGACTTGAAACGCGATTTTAACAACCATGGGATAACAGGTTGGGGAGGGCATGTGTTGGCTTGGGCAGTGGGAAGCACGTACGGGGAATGAGAATGGGAGAATTAAGGACTTTGGCTTTTTTTTTATATATAAAAAATTCATGTCATTTTTTTTTTGAAATTTTCTTTTTTTTGAAGAAAAACAAAAGGAATTATTCGTTTCTTCAACAGAGTAATAGCTGACAATTGACGATAGGAAACATTACCCCATTTTATGGGAAACTCGGGTCTGATTATATATATATATATATATATATATATATATATTAAAATTCAGTATATGCATGAATTTAATTTTATAATTACAAAGTCCTTAATTTTAATTTTATTAATCTATTCCATATCGAATTGGAAAAAAAATAAAATAAAAATCTTCCCTCGCTCCGATTTTACTTGGCAATGATGCTAAAACTATGATAAAAGGCGTTTTTAGCATTTTAGCTTTATGAAGCCTAATGTCCCATCCATGTGGAGTAACTTCCGTGGAAAGCATGGAATGGAATTGGCAATGAGAAAGGGATTTTTTTTTAGGCAGGTTGAGGAATGGGATAGTTTTTTTAGTTTAAATTTTTTTTATTTAAAATATATAAAAATAATATTTTTTTTATTTTTTTAACATTATTTTTTATATTAATATATTGAGACAATTTAAATTTTTAATTTTTTTTAAATATAATTTCAACGATATTTCCAAACAAACTTTTATTTATTAGAATATCTATAACCATCATTCTTCTTCGAATATGATCCATAGACGATTTTGTCCAACCATTTTAAGTAATAAATTTGTCTTAAAGAAACATTCATCACTTGAATTTATACCATTCATATCTTAGAAATTTAAATCATAAGATTAGAAAATTTCCTCATATAATCATATACAATAAAAGCTATAAATGTTTAGTCAAACGGTTCAATTTATTTTTTATTAAAATTTAATTTTTTTATTTAAAAAATTATTTTTTTATATTTTTAAATTGTTTTGATATGCTAATTTAAAAGATATTAAAAATAATAAAAAAATTATTTTAATATATTTTTAAATAAAAAAATATTTTAAAAATCAAATATGACCTCTGTGTTACACATAAATGAATCACATTCAACAGGAACAAGACAAAACGACCATGGATGCAACAAATAAACTGACCAGGAGCAACGTAGGTCGACACTTGTCATTGATGTCCATGTCTTTCCAACACGTGCTCACCTGACAGTCGTTTGATGTGATAAAAATCCTCCGACATACGACTCCCGTGAAGTTGTTCAAGAAAGATGGCCGTTGTTATTTCTTGAAAAGAAAACGAAGAAAGATAAGTAGTTTCTTTAAAACTAAAATGGCCTCCAAGAAGATCAGTCACATGACTAGCAGGGAATGCTAATAAGAATTTCTCCATCCATAAACATTCGAGGAATCTGCCACACTTGGAAGTGAAATTAGAGAGGAATAATCACTTCAGTAAATTTCAAACTTTAAATGTAACTAAATAAGGTTTCATATTATGACATACTTAACAAATAACATCGAAAATAGACATCATCAAACAAAGTATACACATGCAGTTCTTAAGCCTTGTCTTGATTCTAGTGGTCTTGAAGATCCAAATTATTCTTGGCTCAAAGCTTCGAGTAACATTAATCCGAAGGGATTTTTAAGCGGTGGTAGTGCTGGAAGATATTTTTGCAGGTTTGACAGACGTTTCAGTTTCTTTCAACTGATGATCAAGATCTCCTGGTTAGAGCTTGTGCTGCTGAATCCATAGGGGAGTTTCCATGTGAGGTAATGCACAACAGAGGAAGTAAACGGAAATTCGATGAAACACACGGTTGAAAGTCTTCAAGTGAAGTAACAATAAATTCATCAATTTCCACTCTATACAGACATCCTCTTCGTTTCTTCTTTTGCATTGAAAGTCAGCTTAAATAGAGGCTGTTACAGCATTAAACGAAGCACATTCAGATGATAAAGAAAAATACAACCAGCTTTATAAACCAGCAAACAACTCACTACTAACAGTGTTCTAGGACTGTCCACCAAACTTATTATCAACACATCATGATACCTAAAAGAACTCGCGGTCGGGGAAAAGCAATGGAGCAAGAAGGGTCCATGTGTAGAGTAAACCAGTGATCCATTCTGTGCAGATTCGAACCCAAACCGAAGTCCAGCCAACATCTATTAGGCTAGAGGACTCAGATGTGTCAGTCCATCCAGAAAGAAGCATAGCTGAATACATGCTAGCCAGTGCAAATATCAGGTGGAAGAAGGTATAAGAATAACTGACAGGCTGGCCTTCTGCTTCTTTCTTCTTTTCTTTCCCTTCTTCCAATTCTTCTGCTTCTAGGAGCGGTTTCTTTCCAGCTGCAAAACAGAACAAGATTTAGCAATGTACAGAAACAATAAGTATGCAAAAAGACTTGCTTCTAAGAAATTACTATTTTCTTTTCCAGCTATAAATATCACCTGATGCCTTGGGAGAGGATGGCGGTGACAGAAATGTTGTTGAAGACCCAGCACGAACAGCAGAATATAGAACTGAGAGAACTGTCGTGAGCATCCCAAGGACAAGCGTACTTGTGGAGACTGCTTTTGATTTGCTGTGCAGTCCATTGCATGCATAGTCATGGGGTTCGCTGGAGAGACCCGTGAAGCAAACATATGCACAATAAATTGATATCACTGAAGCAGGCAAGAGGCTGCCATTCACCTGTTTGTAGTTTCCACTCGTGATCATATTCACTAAAAGTAACAAAAACTTCTCTGGTTTTAAAATTTGAGGTTCTGTTACTTCCTCAGTGAGTGCACAAGATTCCTATCTTGGACAAGTACAATTTTTAAGAAGACTTGTGTGAAGACACTTAAATCGCATGCCTTCTGGCAGAACCAAATGCTATAACAAATTGTGACTGTCAAGCTGAAAACACAGGACTCAGAGTTTCACATTAAGGAAATTTGGGTCAACTTGGCAAACAGCAATTATTGGTATAACTAAAATAATGCCTTGTTAGTAATAAAATTGCAAATGCATGATCGAGCTCTCTCTAATATGTCTCTTTAAGTACATTATCTTTCATGATTCTATGGCTTCAGTAATAAAACAATCAATGCTTTAAGAATCAACATAACATACAATACACCATATAATTATGCAATCAGATGGTTATATCTAATCAGATTGAGCTACTTTTGAATATTAGATATTTTGACTGCCATTAATGAATAATAAAAAGCACACATGTTCACTTGCGTAATTAGAAAACACAATCTTATCCTTACCGCAGGATGTAATGCTATCACAGCAAAAGCAAATGCGAGAATCATGGTCATGACAATGAAGAAAACATTGAGGCCACAGTCATGTCCAGATGGATTGAACCACATAAAGAGAATGCCAGAGAATGTAAATGCTGCTAGGTAGCATCCAACTGATACAGAAAGTAAAGCAATATACCTGAAAACATGCAATGGCAACTTAACAGATCCATCAAAAGCAATAAAATGGAAAATTAAGAGATATAGGAATCTGGGCAGACCATTTCTGTTCATCTTTCTCGACCCATGCATCATTCCATGTATGGGTAAAGTCCAGCAAAATAATCACTTGAACCAATAAGAATAACCCTGCCCCGAATTTGGATAAAATTCCTGCAGGAATATTTTGTTTGTGTTCATCAAGTATGAATTTTGGAATCAAATAGGAGGAAAAGATCAAATACATGTAACAGTTCATGAATCCAAGTCAAGAAATGGCACTGCCACAGGCCTAAAGGTATCTTCATCATCATCATAGGAACACAAATTAGGACAAAAGATTATCTAAGGTTCCAAGAAAAAAAATCCTTGGTCTCATGCATAGCTGATCAGATTTGACCTAGTCCTACATGAACCTGTAAGATGTTGGACCAACAAAACCCAATATCTGTCCAATGTAAGTTAAAGTTCTTCACAATGGAACAAGCTCATTACAAGAAAGGAACAATGATTAAAATGCCAATCCGAAAATGTTCTTTCTATAGAAGTTCTTTTAAGAGCCATTCAGTGCAATTTATCAATCCAAGCACCACCAACTTTCCTTAGTCTTACGCAAATCTGATCAGATCTGACCTATCAATGAGGCCTAAAATGAACCTATAAAATAATGGGTCCTTAAATCCCAAACCGTCTGCGCAATGTAACTTCACAATAGAACAAGCTTGTTCCAAGCATGGAAAAATAATTAAAATTCCAATCAGAAAGTCGGTCCTTATCTATATAATTTCCCGCTCAATTCTTGTATTGGATTGACAACCAGAGATATGATAATTGATTTAAATTGATATTCCAACCATGAGAGTAAAACTGACCATAGACTGAGATGACAGAATCAGGAAGGAAAAACATGAGCACAGCAAGCAGAAGCCAAATGACCATCTTTGCTATCCAACCACCATGGTGCCATGAATCACGTCTATCATTTTGATCCTTCACACCAATCATTATTAGAGCAAGTACTGCAAAAAACAAGAAATTCCCCATGCTTACTCGAAGCACCGCTTGTATTTGATACCATTCCTTTGGATGAGTACCGGAAGACTTTATCCCTACATACATACATCAGAATAGATTCGGTAAATGTTTAAAAAATCTCCATTACCAACTGCCAAAGGTTATCAAAATACATATTTACACAGGTATTTATTATGCAGGCGGAAGCTAAATACAGTAACAAACAAAGAAAGAACACATAAATGGAGCTGCCCAAGTTCGCAGATGTGAACCCCGACTACATCAATTTAGTTTGGCAATTAAAACCACATCTGCTTCAAAAGACCCATATTTCCTCAGTTCACCACCAACAGACAACCCAGCAATCGAAAGATGCCAATCAGCTTGTCGCTCAACTGGCATTGGTGTCCTCCTCCTCTCAAGAGTTCTTGAGTTAGAGCCTCGAAAATTGCCAAATTTTCTTAATATCAAACAAAACAAACCTTTGTCAATTTTGAAGAAAGTCCAAGCACAATCAACTTGTACAGTGTAGATCAAAAGATTTTGGCAAATTAATGTGAAGGACAATGAACACATCACAGACTACAATCATCCATTTTTGTCAGAAGAACATGACTGCATAGAAATCCATAAACTTTGACGACCCATTTTTGAATTACGATACTCCCCCAACTACCAAGAAACTACTAAATAAAGAAAACCTTCTTGCATCTTGAACAATCATCAAAACTATTGGAAAACACAAAAAAAATAAAAGAAAGAAATTATCAATTGACTTCGCAAATTCTGTAATTCTGTAATTCCAGAATCATTAATAGCTAAAAGAATCAAACTTTGTCACACAAAACTGAAAAATTGAGAGATAAAATGAAGAGGGCAGTGAAAAATTGGACTAACAAGGGATTTTCTCCAAAAGAGGAGCAGCAACTTCTCTGAGAATCCAAGAAAGAATCAAAGAAGCACCAAAGAGACCACAGTAAGCAAGTCTTGCGGATCTATTAGAGATCCCAGAAGCCACTGAAGCGCAGAGGCCACATGTCAGAGATGCACAGCAAGATGAGAAGCACGTCAACAAGCACGACATCTTTCTCTCTCTAGATTCTCTACTATGATGTCAGGTAAAGACTGGTAGGAGAGGACAGGATAGGAGAGGAGAGTTAAAACAAAAATGTCTTTGTTTTCGTGGCGTACGTAATCTTGAAATTCATGGTTTAGCTAGAGATTTTGTTATCCACGTTCGTGTTTAAATTCCACACATTGCATGACTCCGTCGAAAGTCCAGGTTATGAGTTGGGTAACTGGATAGAAATTAAAAATAAATAAATTAAATAATATGGTTTGGATATAAATAAATAAATAAATAAAATTTTAATTGGATTGATTCTATCACAAGTTAATCTCAATAATCAATTAGATAATATTAAATTAAATTAAATTAAATTTAAAACATCATCTCAGCTAGAGTTAAGAGTTTAATTAATGAATTATGAAAATAATTTTTAAGAATGAATTCAATAACATTATTTGCTATCCATTAAAGTAATTTATTAAATTTATTTTTATTTGAAAAGTTCATTATTAAAGTTTAGAGAATGTTTAAAAATATAAGGGTAATTATTTTTTAAAATATTTTTAATTCAAAAACACATCAAAATGTTTTTATTTTTATATTTTAAGAATAAGTTTTTATATTAATACCCTAAAATGATCTGAAAAACATAAAAAAAATTAATTTTTAATAAAAAAATAAATTAAATTTTAATAAAATCTCATTTGAAACACAATTCGTATTTAAAAGAGATTTACTCTCGGTTTATACATAACTAATCTAAAAATATCATTTATGATAAAATTAAAAAGTATTATTTTGTTTTGAAATTTATTTAATAGTTAGAACTTATTTTTTCTTTAATTAATTTACAAAAAAAGAGTATTATTTTAAAATATTTGTTAAGTATTATTTGAATGTATTTATTATACTTTAAAATGTGTTAAAAAATAAAATAAAATAAAAATAGTTAAATAAAAATTAATTATAGTAATTTTATACATTAAAATATTTCATATGATAATATTTCTAAATATCTATAATAAACTTTAATAAAAGAAAATATACGACTTGATTAAATACGTCCAAGGACATTCGCAGCCGCACCCTTCATTCCCTTGATGACGTGTTTATACTTTGTATCATCATAAAGGCTGGACTTGTCGGTGTTATTTGCAATGGCAAGTATGGAATTGGGCTTGATCTTCCATAACGCTACTTGCTAGGCCTGTCCATTGTCAATTGAAATGCATAGTCCATCCCAAATCTGTTTGGGCCTCTTAGCCCAATTTAAGCATACTCTCTTCCGTGAGAAACTTCATGCCAAATTCACTTTTCTTGTGTGGAAAGGTTGTGATGGCAGCAGTGTGTTTGTGTTTGGTTTTTAAAGCATTTTTAATATATATATATATATTAAAAAAATTATTTTGATATCAATACATTAAAATAATTTAAAAATATAAAAAAATTAATTTTTTTTTAAAGTTGAATTTTGACTAATCTCTGTTTGATCGCAATTTCAAACAGAGACTGTAAACTTAAAAAAAAAAAGTTAAAAAAATAAATCAAATTGTTTAAATCATTAAAGCTGTTGGTGAAGTTACTATCTTAAGGTACATTTTAGTATTCATTACAATGATGTAATTACTATATTGCTCCTTGGTTAATTAATTTTTTAACTTGATTTTGAGGGTAATTTGGTCTTTTCACCATAACACAATTTTTTTTTGAGGATTGTGTGGAGTTATTTTGGTAATTATATTTTTGCATGCACAGTAAAATTATTCATTTAATCATTAAATAAAATAATTCAATATCTACTACTTAAGGGCTTTTGTGTCATTTTGCTTTGTTTTTATATTAGAACTCATGGGTTATAAGGGGCATTATTGTAAATTATATTTATTAAATATAAATAAAAAAATTACGCACACGCCAACATGTGGATGACCACTGCGCCATTTTGGCAACATGTGAGGGGTCGTCCCGCCACCAAACACTGCATTTTAAGACGATGTTTGGAAGGTCTTGGCATCCCCGATCCCATAAGGTGGTATGTGTGCCACCATTCATAGCGGTTTGACATCGAAAACCATTTTCCTCTTCTTTTCTCTCTCTCTCTCTCTACCTAGATTTTCATGCTAACCTTTACAAAATTGAAGAACAACCCTTTAATTTGTTGGCTATTCAGATTTGGTTAATTTTTCTTTTATTATGATTTTTTTTTATCTTGGATGATCTATAAAATTGATGTGTCTTTTCAATTTACCACTATTATACTTTTTAATCTTTCAAAATTGAAGAACAACCCTTTAATTTATTGGCTATTCAAAAATTGGTTTTATTTTATGATTTCATCCTTTTTTTTTCTTATCAAATTTAATCCATGTTCTTTTAATTGCTGATTTTTTTTTTGCTTTGACAAGTTTTTAAAATCTATAATTTTAAATTAACTCATAATAAAATTCTTGATTGGACTCAGATCTAGGGTTTCATAAGTTGCTAGTTTTTTTAGATTTGACCAATTTTAGAATGTTTGTTTGAGTTCACTTTGTTATCACATATGTTTTGCAATTTCACTCCTTATGATTTCTATTTATATTAAATTAGCTCATAATAAACTTCTTGATCTTTTAAATTTGATCCTTATTCTTTTAATTTCTATTTATTTTATTTGCGATTATTGTTTTTCATTAAATTGCATTCTCCTTGGGTTTTTTCTATCAAATTCCATCCTTACTTTTTGTTGTTTTTTTAATTGTTTTTGCAGATTTTTTATTAATATTTTTCTATTGATCTCATCTTTTAAAATTAAATTAGTTGAGAATTGTGCTTCTTGATTGAATATGGGTTAAAGATTTCGCAATATATGATTTTTAGAGATTAGATCAGGTTTAAAAGGTTTGCCCTATTTTTTTCTCTTTTTTATAAATTGATGCTTTCTTATTTTTTTTATCCTCTTTCTTAACTTTTTTTTGTTATTTTTTTTGTTTGATTTTATTGGGTTAGCCCTCAATATTTTTTTTTATTTCATCCATACTATTTTTTAATCTATAAATAATCTACTCTATTATTAATGATTTTCAATTTCATCCTCCTATGATTTTTTATTTTTTCAAATTTGATCCTAATTTTTTTTATTTGCAATTTTTTTTGTTTGGGATTTTTTTTTTAAAATTTCATCCTTATTGGGTTTCTTCTTGTTAGACTTTAACCGCATTCATTCTTTTGCTGTTCCTTTTTTTTCATAAGTTTTTTTTCAAAGATTTAATCCTTCAAATTTAAATTGGAAAACATTGAAGCTTATTTATTGAACTCATGTCCATGATTTAATAAGTTGCAGGATTTTTTTATTAGACTAGGTTTAAGAGGTTCATCTAGGTTTGCTTGGTTTTTTCCCTTTTTTTTAGCTAAAGTTTTCTGTTTTTTTTGAAGTTTTACTCTTTTTTTATGGTTTTCCTTCAATTGGGTTAACATTGAGTTTGATAATCCGAATAGGCTTAGGTGTGGTTTTTTTTATTTTTTTTATTTTTTTCATTATTTTTTTTTTGTTAATGTATTGATTATTGTTTTTTTTTTTTCGTATTATTTAAATGACTACTTGAACCAATGACTTGGGACTTGATTTTTTTTAACCTATCACTTTTTTAATTACACTGTATTGGATATAGTGTACTTCATGATGGATTATATAGATCTTCAAATTTATTTCTAATGCTATGCTCTACAAACTACTACTTACCTTTAAAAAAGAATTTCATCAAACATAAAAAAATATTTGTTCAGTTTGCGGCGAAGCGCAGGAAACATATCTAGGGATTTTCTATATAATGTTCAAATTATTTGATTGCTAAGGGATAGAGAGTTTTCCAAACTTTATTAATCATATTTTAAAGTTTTTTTTTTTATGGAGAATAACATTTTATGCATTTCATGTTGAGATAATCTTAGTTTTTTTATCATGTAAAAATCTCTAATCTTATTAGAAATAGTAGAATCAATGGTAGAGAGAATGTTAAGAACAAAAGTTCAAAGATTAAGAAAGGGTTAAACTAGACTGGAGGGCATCTAGGGAAACTCTGATAAAGGTTATAAGAAAGCCAAAAGTAGAAATTGCCCACACTTAAAGGAAAATAAAGTTTTGATGATTGATAGAATGCCATGAAAAGGCCTATCATGTCTAGGAGGGGCAAGAGAGGTTTTTATTGAGGAAAAGCATACCAAATTTCAAAAGTTGATGTCAGGTGTAAGAAGAAGAAGAAGAAGAAGAAGAAGAAGAAGAAGAAGATACTGAATTATAGACATGTCTTTTGGTATCCATGATAAATTCTCTAGTGTCTTTAAATGATTATATTGGTTATCCATTAAAGGAAAAGTTAGAGTTGCTTTATAGCCTCTGTTAAGAGAATATTGATCTTTTAAGTGAAAATGGAATGTGTGGCATGATTATATGTCATTCTTTTACAAAAATAATGAAAGTAAAATAAGGAAATGACGAGGCTAATAATTGACAGTGAACTTTGACCTTTCATTTGAATTGAAACGTGAGATAAAGAAAAGATGGAGCATCATGAGATAAAAGATGGGTAATGAGCTTTAGTATTCTCTTTGATTTTGAGATTGACAATGAAAGGAATGACAATGTTATATGCCAATGATTGATAAGAATAAAACTTCTTGAACCATTGATTAAATGAGGTGAAAATTTCTATTGAGAATAGTGTCATAGTTATATGCTAATGTTTGACCTTTCATTGATAACATTAAAATTTTTTAGTTGATGAAAAGTCCTATAAAGAGGTGAAGTATGATTATATGTCTTTGTTTGATTATGATTAATGGAAATGGAGTTTCCTGTCCAGTTTTAGAAAACATGACTTTTTGATGAAATGTATGGCATGGTTATATGTCATTACAAAGATAACAAAAGAAAGAAAGTGAAGTGAATAGTTGATGGTGATCTTAGGTCTTTGAAACCTTCAAACACTTACCTACGAATTTCCCTTTCTTTCATAATCATGAATCATAGCATGCATTACATGCTTTTAAATTTTTTTTTTAATTAAGTAAAATATTTGAACCAATAAATGACGCTCTAAAAAAATATAAAGAGCTTTTCTATAAGGGTTGTAGCTTCTTGAACTAAGCTACTAATGATTATGTATGATAATAAAATGGATTCTCAAAAGAGACAATCTTTCTTGATAGTGCCTTGAGTCTTGACTTAAGTCTCTTGCTGTTGAAATCAATATAAGGTCACTTCGTCACATACTATCAAATGATATACCCAAAACGAGAGATTAAAATTGATACAAAGAGATCCAAACAAACTATTTTAATTTTACAATAAGTCAATTTCTATTTTCAAAATACAAGATAATCAAAGGACCATATGTATTAAATGACGTGTGTTGGATCTTTTACCAAAAAAGCTTAGTTTACAAAATATTTTCAAAACTGACATCTCTCTAATTTCATTGTAATAATTGGACTTGAATAGACATGATCCTTGAAATTTATGATTTTGATTCCAGAAAAAGAAATGTTTTCAAACAAAAAAGAACATTAACTGAGTTAGCAAAATTATTAACAGAAATGACATTGACACTTCTTATAAGTTATTCTTGAAAAGTTGAACAACTAAGAGGCAATGCAATGGATCTTGAGAGGAAAAACAAACATTCAGATCAGCCGAGGGCAAAGAAACACATAATCAAAAGATGATTCAGTGAAACCCATCAAAACTATGATTAACATCTGTTGTAACCCAATATTGGATTCACCAAGATTTTCTTGAATGTTATTTTATTTATATTATTATTTATAAAAATAAAAAAAAATTAGTTAAGAAAAAGTTTAAAATTCAAAAATATATTTTTTTCGGGTCAAAACCGTCATTTTTGATCAAAACCGAGTCCACCGAGTCAATACGGGTCAAACCATTTCGACCAGGGTAAAAAATGAGTGTCAGGCCTTTTTGAGTTAAAACCGTCATTTTCGGTCAAAACCGAGCCCACCGAGTCAATACGGGTCTAACCATATCGACCGGGGTAAAAAATGAGTTCAGGTCATTTTGGGTCAAAACTATTATTTTCGGTCATTAAAATTAATTTTTAGCGGTTGAAACGAGGTTTTTCTAATACTGATTTGAGTTTTTAATTTTATCTATATAAATATATATTATTATATATAATAAAAGAAAATTAATAATACAGAATTGTCATATTAGGCGGGGCAGTTACATTTATTGGAGGCGAGCAGTTGGATGGATACATTTATTTATTTAACGCAGATGCTTGTTGTCCCCTGTCATTGGCTATAAATAGCCAGTGACAGTTCGCCAAAAAGAAAAGAAAGAAAAAAAGAAAAAAAGAGAAGAGAGATTACATACATACTATTCAGGTTTTTTTACTATTTCTTCACGAGAGTAGGATATTGATTTTTATTAAAAACAATATGAAAAATATCAAATATATCATAACCGTTAGATCTAATAGTGTTTAGATCTGAACCGTTGATTAATAGGATACAATAGGGCTTACCACACCAGATTAAAACTCAGACACATCTCAGCCCTTGAAATAATCTAAGCTTTGAGCCCGTTGCACCACGTCACCCGGTGTACCGAGATTGTGCGCCGCGTCACACCAGATAAAAACTCTGATCATCCGGACCGTCCGATCAACCTGCAGATAAAGCCAATCACAGCCGCACGATCTTTTCATCAGAGATCCAACGGATCACAAGCTTCAGCTGCACCGGTGTACCGTGCTAGCGTTCACACCGTAGCATGACCCAGAGCTTTTCTCTCCTCTCGCCGGCGACTCTCTCTCTCTCCCCCGATCTCCCATCTCTGACCATATCAAGCCTCCAAACTACCACAGAAAGGTCGTCAATCTCCTAAAAAGCAAAACAACGGCCTTTTCCAGCGTTTTCTCCGCCCTATTTGGCCGGAAAAGGGCCACGATTGTCGGTGGCCACCAAAGCTTCAAACCGACGATTCTCCCTCGTCAGCCATCAACGGCCGTCGAGACCACCGCCATCAGAGCCCTCGATACCATATCTACCAGGATCGACCATCGGTTGGCCAGAAATCTCGCCGGAAAATCTCCCTGCCGCCAACAGTAGCCGCGCGTGTGCCACAAGCGCCGCCAGTGGCATTTTTGTAATTTTCAGAGAAATTCAAGGGTATTTCAGTATTTTACCTATACAGTGACACTCAGGTAATTTTTTGGGTTTCTACTGGTATTTTTGATATTTTTTTATATATAAATGCTTGTAAATTTTCTTGCATGTTGTAAAAAATACAAAAAACCAAAGTTGACACGTCTCTTTTTTTTTAAAAAAGGATCGATGTAAAAAATGTAAATACCAAATATGGATTATGTCCATTATTTCTTTTGGTAACTCAGACGTAACTCTCCTTTTTAGGGTTAAAACGTCATATTTTAGACGAGTCTCCTAATTTTTAGGGACTGATGTAATTTTTAACGTGTCTCCTATTTTTAGGGACCGACGTTAATCATTTAAAAAAATTACAAATAAGCCCAAAATATAATCGCATTTGAATCAAACAAAAAACACACAAGTAAGGGTAACCTTTCTATTGAAAGGATGTTTTAAGGGTGGTGTCTACCTTCCCTTAATCATAACTAACCCCGTACCCGAATCTCTGGGACCAGTGTCTAATTTGGGATTTCTAGTTCCCTCAAATTACTAGATGGCGACTCCAATAAAATCTTTATTTCCCCTAATTAAGAAAAAACCCTTTTTGTTAAATAAACAAAAAAGCGGGAGCCGTCGCCCGACGTCGTGTATCGACAGAATGGCGACTCCACTGGGGACTTAGGGTTGAGCCAACTGCTTGTGTTTGCTTTTCATTTGCTCTTTCTTATCGCTATTTATTTTTGGACATTTATTTTATTTGCATTATTTATTTTATGCAATATCTACTGTGATTCTTTTCCATTTTTCATATTGCCACATGCATGCATGTTTATTTATTTGTGTCTTCACACACTTCACTGTGAACCCATAAAAGCTCTGGACCCGAGCTCGTCCTTTTTAAGATTAGAAAAGAAAGATTCAGGTGGCAAGTGTGACTTATGTCCACTAATGCTCATTTGGACTTTCGCTTGGATTGTAACTCACCCCATGCAACTAGTATTGTGGAGTTTTTCTCCCCTACTCATGTTGTATAAGGTTAAGAGGCCGATTACTTCACGAGTAATTCGGGCAATCTAAGAACCAAAAAATATCTTTAAGGATAGACTAAACTGAGCCAAACCTTATGAGCTAGATCCTATCAAGTAGGATATAACCTTTAGGACACAAACAAATGTCAATGCATGAACATACATGTTCATATACATTTCATATGCTCATTAAATCTCCACCGATCCTTACAGGAAGTGTGAGATGGAAAAACCCATTACTATTGAGGAATTTTTGACCAGATCAGAATTGAGCCAACATGATGAAGGGGATTGTTTGCCATTAGAATTTAAGTCTCAGTTGCCAGCGCATGTTAAATTAGATGACAGGCCACTTGGCACAGGACAACTGCTAGACTGCTGGGAAAAGTTATCCTCTCATGATCAAATCACTTTTCAGAAACAATATGGGGATCTATCACATTTACTGAAAACTAGGGTTCAACATGCTTGTTTTCAGGCCATGATAGGGTTTTGGGATCCAGAATATTGGTGCTTTACATTTGATACTGTGGATATG
Organism: Populus nigra; assembly: GCF_951802175.1. Classification (NCBI taxonomy): domain Eukaryota; kingdom Viridiplantae; phylum Streptophyta; class Magnoliopsida; order Malpighiales; family Salicaceae; genus Populus; species Populus nigra. The sequence goes on along the minus strand of NC_084861.1, from coordinate 2,158,833 downwards.
ACTCCTACTATCGAGGAGTATGAATCTCTGCTAAATTATCCCAAGTCAGAAGAGGTGTACTTTTACACACCTATAGAGCATGCACTTTCTAACTTTGCTTGGATTACCCAAACAGACTGTCAACTATCAAAATCACATGCAATTAAATGAGGAAATAGCCAGGGTTGGTTTTGGAATGAACTAGAAGCCATATTCAAGAGGAGATTACATGATGAAAGCAATGAAATTCGATTGAGAATTTTGGCCCTAGGCATATATGGTTTGGTTCTTTTCCCATCTGCAGAGGGAATGATCGATTTTGAGGCTGTCAATGTATTTAAAAATGTGGTGACCCTTAAAATTAACCCGGCTACAACAATATTGGCAGAAACTTTCTCATCCTTGAATTATTGTAGAAAAGTCGGAAGGGGTCATTTAAGATGTTGCTTGCAGTTGTTGTTTGTCTGGACTGTGAGTCATATGATTGAGGGGAAGATTTCAGGTTTGGTTGGTACCCCATGGCATCTTTATTCTCAGCTGGAGAATTTTGCTGAAAAACACTTGCATGAAGTAAGAAGAACCACATGGGAATCAATGTTCTTGAGTCTAAGTAAATCTCCATTTCATTGGAGAAGTCGATACTTTTATTTCAAATCTTATCTGGCATACTGTGGTGAGTACCCATGGGTCCCGTTGATAGGAGCCCGCTACTGTATTAGTTACTGTCCCAAAATGGTCTTACGACAGTTTGGATTTGAGCAGTTTATTCCAAGGACTACCAAACTGGGAACATTTTATGAAGATTTCAAGACCTCGAAGAAATTATTGGAGTCAGTGAAGAAGGCATGGAAACATCCTGGTAGGGTTACTTCTACTAGGAGAGTAGAAGGAAAAACAATTGAAGGATATCCAATATGGCAAAAGAAGAGAGGGAAAGGGTACAAAGTTCCTCCTTTTGAAGGGCTACCCAGGTCTTTGATTCAGTCTGCTGAAGACATACACGAAGAAGTCCGCGCCCAACAAAAATCTTATAACCTAAGTTTGAATGCTGAAGTAGAAGAGTTATGGGCTAAAAAAAGAAAGTTAGAATCTAATCTAGCCACTCGAGAGAAAACTTTGGCTATCATAAAACAAGAAAAGGATGACTTGTCAGCTCAGCTACAACATCAACAACTTCAGTTCCAACAATTACAAGAAAAATATGTACTTTTGTCAGAAGATAAGAGGAAGCAAGATGTCAACATGAAGAGATGGGTTAGAAGAGCATTAAAAGCTGGGGAAATGGTATTAAAATTGGAAGAGAAAAATGAATCACTTCAAGAGCAACATCAAAATCAAGATTTAGTCATTGCCAATTTAGATAAGCATGTCGACCATTTGCTTTCTGTTGAGCAAACCTTATCATCAGAAAAAAAATGCAGAAAGAGAAGCAGAACGTTGGGCTTCTGAAGCTATGCGCTATCATGTACAAGCAGATGATGCCAAGAATTATGCTTTAGGATTACGAAGCCTAGCCCAACAAGTAGCAGATGGTGAGCCAATGACCATAAATGAATTCCATCAGTTTTTTAGGTTGATCAGAGATGGAATTAATGAGATCTCAGCATATGACGGTCCAAGGTTTTGGAAAGATTGACTTGTTGTACTTTTAATATCAATTAATAAAAGGCAATTTCATCATCTTTTTGTTATGAGAAATGTTTATTTTGATTCTGATTTATGACATCAAATTTCTCCCCTAAATCGGTTCAAGTTCCTGTAGGTTTGGAGTCCTCAGTGAGAACTTTCTTAAGAGAATCTGATCTGGTCTATTCCTCGTCATAAGCTAAAGGAAAACTTGAACAAAAAAAAATAACAAGCATGCATAGTTCATATGGCATTTCGCATCTATTTGTGCATTTCATTCATTTATCAAGCATGCACACGGTTGAAACATAAGTTCCCCCCACCTAAGGTCTACTGGACTGATGAAGATGGAAAATAAAGACGGAGGTTAGACAGAGGTTTATTATCAAAAGGAAGTTGAGAGTAGTAAAGGTGAAGTAGCTCGACTCATAAATCTGTTTGAATAAATGTTGAGTTTCAAGAATGGAAAGGGAATGTCTGCACAGTCTCTTGTTGGGAACACTACCTGTCTACGTTCCATTGAAATTGCACATCTCCTTTTTAGTCATGAACAATGACAACAATGCCTTCAGTCATCAACTAATGACAACCCTTGTTCTCGTTCAACTGCACTGATAGTCGTTCAAAGCCTTCACATATTCCAAGAGCACATAATAGCTGCTAGCTTTTTATTCCTGGTGCATTGGCCTTCTTTCCAGACATCTCTATTATGAACACCATTCTGGTCCAGCAGTATCGGATGCTGCTATGAGAAAAACAAGAGTAGACATTTCAACTTTAACAAAGCAGAATTCCCACTATAGGTGTTTGTTTGTCGCACTGCCAGTGAGGAATCAAAGAGGAGACAAAATGGTTTTCAGATTCATCAGTTTCTCTTCTAGTTGAGACAATGCATGATTCCACACATTGGCAGTGGTCGTGCTGCATGTTTTTGTGCGTTACCAAGATTACCTAGCTGTTGGAAAGTTTCTACCAATCCACAAATAACCACAACAATGTTGGAAGATTTACATGATGTTGTGAGAATTGTCGAAAGAATTGAACAAGCTACAAAGAGAGGAATGATTGAAGATTCTGCCAAGGATTCTAGAACAATAATGAGAGATGAATCAAAGGATGACTCTGACGATGGGAAGCCTTAATTATGTGGTCCAACCAGGTCTCACTGTAGCATCAACTGCTAAAATGTCTTTGCCAAGATTGACATATCTCGACCACTCGAGTTTGTCCACCAGCATCTGTTATACTCCGGACTTATTGTCCTGACTCTGTCAAATCCCATACAACCATCGTTTTCTAGGTGGTATAATCCAGAAAAGAGATTTGAATATCATTGGGGGATTTTGTGCCATTCAGTTGAACTGTTGCAAGAATTTCAAGAATCAAGTTGAGTTTGTGCAAAATGACGTCATCGGCCATATTGTCACCCCAACATCCTCAGAATGACAAGTGATCGAAATGCTTGGCAAAACACAGATATCGCCAGAAAAGCTTATCCAAGAAGAGTGTTAAACTGTCGATCCTTTTTGTTATGAGTTTTGTCATTCTGCATTTTATTTTGGGATCACATCTCATCTTTTAACGAAACATGTCTTTTCTTTGTCCCTTTGTTGTTCGGAAAGCATGAGATGTTTTTTTCAAAGGTTATTTTGACAAAATATTTTGATCAAGCTCCAACATGCGTTTAAGATTAGTCAATCCTGGAGATTAAAATGACTTGATGCTTGTTGAAATGACCTGAGGTGACGAAGAAAATTTTGAGCTCACACATGAAATTGAACCACACACCATATAGCTAAGTTTTAGCAGTATGCATAATGACACGTAGTGGGTTCATTAGTTATGGACTCGTGAATTATGATTCTGACAAGTCTAAACCATTACGTTGGATGAGGTCAAAATTTATCGGTTCTAACCGACCTTGCTTGAAATGAGAAAAGGCCATTTTTGTTTCATCCTTTCACAATTCTTGAAATATATATCCCTTGCAGTCCTATTTTGAGCTAATAGAATATTTCTTTCATAAAAAACCCTGACTAGGATCACACCCCACACTGGGGGCAATGAGAGTCTTTTCCTAGAAAAGACGAAGACAATGTTAGAGTCGATGGATAAAGGGAAGGCTTAGAACAAAAGTCCAATAATTGAGAAAGGGATAGAAGAAGAAAGCCAAAGATTGATAAAGACACAACAAATACCAAAAGTTAACACGAAAAATCAAGCGTTATGTCTTTTGGTGTGTCTATGGTAAAGCCTCTACGATCTTCAAAAGATTAGATTGGCTATTCATCAAAGAAAAGTTGGATTTGCGTTATGACCTATGTTAAACAAATTTTGATTTTTGAGATTAACAAGGTTATATGTCACTGTCTCTACAAAGACAATGTGAGGAAAAGGGATTGATGAGTAATTGATGGTGATCCTAGGTTCTTGAAACCCTCAAACACCTTTTGAGCTTGTGAAATTCCTTCCTTTCATAGCCATGAACCATAGCCTACATTACGTGCTTTAGAAAGTCCTTTTTAATCAAGTAAGCAATCTGAACCGGTAAATAGTGATCTCAAAACTTGAAGAGTTGTTTCATACGGGTTGTGACTTTATGAATCAAGTTACTGATTATTATGCATGCTGATAAAATTGATGCTAAGAAAAAGAAACAATCTTTCTTGATAAAGCCTCAAGTTTTGACTCGGGTACCTTGTTTTTCTTGAAATTCATAAAAGGTCACCTCATCACAGACAATCAAAAGATATACCCAAAATTAGAGTTAAAATGGATACAAAGAACCATGGAAAAAGCCGTTTTAATCTTACAACGAGTCAATTTTTTTTCTCTCTCAAAAGTACAAGACAATCAAAGGACTACATTACATTGAATAGCGTGTGTTGGATCTTTGACCAATAAAGCTTGATTTCCAAAAATATTTTCAAAAATTGACATCTCTCTGATTTCATATTCAACAATCAGACTTGAATAGACATGATCTTTGAAATGTGAGATTTGATTCCAAAATAAGAAAGATTTTCAAACAAGAAAAACATCGACCGAGTTTGCAAATTCCTGACAGAAATGACATCAATTCTCCTCGACACTGCTGGGGGCAATACAATGAACTTTCAAAAAGGAAAACAAACAGTATTTAAATCAGCTAGGGGGTAAAGATGATCAAATGATGAATCAAAGAAAGATAATCAGTAAATGAGCACATGCAGATCAATTAAGGGCAATGATGTTCAAGAACAGTTTATGATCCAGTAAACCCCGACAACAATTGAGAGCAAAGATGTACCTGAAGGACATCTTCATATCTTCATCTTGGTTTATCATCTCCAATATAACTATGACTATTGAAAGATGTTATCACATGATTGCTTTGAATGAATGTTGGGAGAATGCACCACACCCATCTAGACTGACCGTGGGACCATCTGATTTAAAGCTCAAATGTGCATTGCACCAAATGAGTATGAGTGATAAAAGCAACATCATTGATGAGGCCGAGACACTTCTTTTCACAATCTGATTAGATGAGCTGAGAAGAACTTATTGAGAAAGAAGTTGAGCATACAACGATGAGCTTTTTACTGCAAAGTATGAAATGCAGGTCTGAATGACATGACAGTTCCATGAAAGTGGATGACCGCATGTACTTGAAGGGTATGTTTCAACTGAAGTCGAGTTCATAACTGATTGACAATCTTGATTGGTGTTGGCACGATGCGTATAATTAATCAGAGAATAATTCTTGAAAGAATCTAGGAGATGAACGATTTGTTAAGCTTCTTAATGATGAATCAAGCAACACTACACTTGGGGGCATTGATAAGCTTGATAAAAAGCGAGAGCAGTAATCATCACGGATAGCCCAAGATGGGCACTACATTTACAGCTGAGTGGATAGCTAGCACATGAATGAGCCAATGCATCGAAAGAACAAAGAAGGCTTTGGAATGCAAACAAAGCCACCTTATGACGATGAAGCATCAAAGAGGGGGGAACCTATATTTCAAAAACAGGTAAGATGCATTGCATATCATCTAACTTCACATGCATTGCATAATTGTTTTGCAGATATTTCATGAAACAATATTCCCACTGGGATCCAACGAGACTCACATGAATTGAAGTTCTTGTAAATCACATCAAATATGGCGATTCCACAAAAGCAAAATTCATAAATGAAGACAAGAAAGATGGATTTTTATTCATGGAAAAGGGGTTTACAAGTACAAATGCTAAACAGTGCGAGGACGATCAGGGATATTTTCATCTTGATGGTTAATCATGCCTCGAAATTCCTCAAATTGTTTATGCATGCACTCCATCTCTTCCTCGAACTCGAGGTGTCGTGTGTTAACATAGTCCCTCCAAAAGTCAACACGTGTATTTAACTCTTGGTTTCTCCTCTCCAAGCTGTTTCTGTGACGTCTCTCATCACGGAGTCTATTCCTTAAATTCTCGATCTGATGTTGGAGATCAGGAACCTGAGTATTCAACTCAAGTCTTCTGGCATGAAGACGCTCTGTAACGTTCACCAAAGATGAAGTAGCTCTGATACTGAGAGCAAGTGACTGATTCACTGCTTCAATATCGGTCCTGGCTGCCAGCATTATTTCATCACGAGGAAGGATCATATCTCTAGCCACGGTTACAGCAATATCTTCGTTGTCCATTACAGTATCCTCTATTGTAACTGGATGACCATTCACTTCAAAGCTAGTACGCCAAACTGCAGGCTCTACTGCAGGAACAGGGTTTGGGTTAGCATTGAAAGAAGAGGAAGACATAGTTAAAGCTTCAAAAGTTAAGAACTTTGAGAGTATTGAAAATACAAGAAGTTGATGATGTCTTTTGCCAAATACTGCGTGATTTATAAGGAATTTCCTCCTACCATCGTTTTGAACGGCAGCTCAAATCTCAACTGTACATACATTACTTTCTTGGGAAGCTTTCCTCATTTTTGGGATCCACAAATCGAATCCCAACCATACATACATGACTTCCTTGAGAAGCTTTCCTCATTTTTGGGATTTATAAATCAGATCTCAACCGTACATACAAGACTTTCTTGAGAAGCTTTCCTTATTTTTGGGATCCACAAATCGAATCTCAACCATACATACAAGACTTTCTTGAGAAGCTTTCCTCATCTTTGGGATCCAATTACAAATCAAATCCCAACTGTACATACAAGACTTTCTTGAGAAGATTTCATCATCTCTGAGATCGATTTACAAATCAGATTTCAACCATACAGGTATGACTTCCTTTAGAATTTTTCATCAACCCTGAAGCTCATTGCTGAAATCACTTTCATGCATTTCACAAAATTATATTGAAATCACTTTCAAGTATTTTCAATTAGACCACTTGCGAGTTTCCTCGCATTTCACTATCGGGCAGGTCGTCTGGAACAATTAGACCACTTGCGAGTTTCCTCGCATTTTATCATCGGGCAGGTCGCCTGGAACAATTAGACTACTTGCGAGTTTCCTTGCATGATAACATTTTATCATCGGGCAGGTCGCCTGGAACAATTAGACCACTTGCGAGTTTCCTTGTATTTTATCATCGGGCAGGTCGCCTGGAACAATTAGACCACTTGCGAGTTTCCTTGTATTTTATCATCGGGCAGGTCGCCTGGAACAATTAGACCACTTGTGAGTTTCCTCGTATTTTATCATCGGGCAGGTTGCCTGGAACAATTAGACCATTTGCCAAATTCTTTTGCTTTCATCTTCGCTATCGGGCAGGTCGCCTGGAACAATTAGACCACTTGCGAGTTTCCTCGCATTTTATCATCAGGGTGGTCACCTGGAAAATAGGACCAATGTTGAAATCACTTTCATGTATTTCACAAAACCATTGTTGAAATCACTTTCATGTATTTCACAAGACTAAGGTTGAAATCACTTTCATGTATTTCACAAAAAAAAAAATTCAATTTTGAAATCACTTTCATGTATTTCACAAGACTAAGGTTGAAATCACTTTCATTTATTTCACAAAAAAAAAAATCAATTTTGAAATCACTTTCATGTATTTCACAAAACCATTGTTGAAATCACTTTCATGTATTTCACAACATTAATCTGAAATCACTTTCACGTATTTCACAAGATCAATATTGAAAACACTTTCATGTTTTTCACTTGGGCAGGTCGCCCATAAGAATTAGACCAACTGAAAAATCTGTGTATTTTTCAACACTTCCATCGTTTTTTTTACAAAACTTACTATGCAAAGTCAAAAGAAAATGAATTTTCCAATGCCTTTGCACCGTAAGCATTGTAAAGAGGGGGCAACTGTTGTAACCCAATTTTGGATTCACCAAGATTTTCTTGAATGTTATTTTATTTATATTATTATTTATAAAAATAAAAAAAATTAGTTAAGAAAAAGTTTAAAATTCAAAAATATATTTTTTTGGGTCAAAACCGTCATTTTCGGTCAAAACCGAGTCCACCGAGTCAATACGGGTCAAACCATGTCGACCAGGGTAAAAAATGAGTGTCAGGCCTTTTTGAGTTAAAACCGTCATTTTCGGTCAAAACCGAGCCCATCGAGTCAATACGGGTCCAACCATATCGACCGGGGTAAAAAATGAGTTTCAGGTCATTTTGGGTCAAAACTATTATTTTCGGTCATTAAAATTAATTTTTAGCGGTTGAAACGAGGTTTTTCTAATACTGATTTGAGTTTTTAATTTTATCTATATAAATATATATTATTATATATAATAAAAGAAAATTAATAATACAAAATTGTCATATTAGGCGGGGCAGTTACATTTATTGGAGGCGAGCAGTTGGATGGATACATTTATTTATTTAACGCAGATGCTTGTTGTCCCCTGTCATTGGCTATAAATAGCTAGTGACAGTTCGCCAAAAAGAAAAGAAAGAAAAGAAGGAAAAAAGAGAAGAGAGATTACATACATACTATGCAGGTTTTTTTACTATTTCTTCACGAGAGTAGGATATTGATTTTTATTAAAAACAATATGAAAAATATCAAATATATCATAACCGTTAGATCTAATAGTGTTTAGATCTGAACCGTTGATTAATAGGATACAATAGGGCTTACCACACCAGATTAAAACTCAGACACATCTCAGCCCTTGAAATAATCTAAGCTTTGATCCCGTTGCGCCACGTCACCCGGTGTACCGAGATTGTGCGCCGCGTCACACCAGATAAAAACTCTGATCATCCGGACCGTCTGATCAACCTGCAGATAAAGCCAATCACAGCCGCACTATCTTTTCATCAGAGATCCAACGGATCACAAGCTTCAGCTGCACCGGTGTACCGTGCTAGCGTTCACACCGTAGCATGACCCAGAGCTTCTCTCTCCTCTCTCCGGCGACTCTCTCTCTCTCCCCCGATCTCCCATCTCCGACCATATCAAGCCTCCAAACTACCACAGAAAGGTCGCCAACCTCCTAAAAAGCAAAACAACGGCCTTTTCCAGCGTTTTCTCCGCCCTATTTGGCCGGAAAAGGGCCGCGATTGTCGGTGGCCACCGAAACTTCAAACCAACGATTCTCCCTCGTCAGCCATCAACGACCGTCAAGACCACCGCCATCAGAGCCCTCGACACCATATCTACCAGGATTGACCATCGGTTGGCCAGAAATCTGGCCGGAAAATCTCCCTGCCGCCAAAAGTAGCCGCGAGTGTGCCACAAGCGCTGCCAGTGGCATTTTTGTAATTTTCAGAGAAATTCGAGGGTATTTCAGTATTTTACCTATACAGTGACACTCAGGTAATTTTTTGGGTTTCTACTGGTATTTTTGATATTTTTTTATATATAAATGCTTGTAAATTTTCTTGGATGTTGTAAAAAATACAAAAAACCAAAGTCGACACGTCTCTTTTTTTTAAAAAAAGGATCGATGTAAAAAATGTAAATACCAAATATGGATTATGTCCATTATTTCTTTTGGTAACCCAGACGTAACTCTCCTTTTTAGGGTTAAAACGTCATATTTTAGACGAGTCTCCTAATTTTTAGGGACTGATGTCATTTTTAACGTGTCTCCTATTTTTAGGGACCGACGTTAATCATTTAAAAAAATTACAAATAAGCCCAAAATATAATCGCATTTGAATCAAACAAAAAACACACAAGTAAGGGTAACCTTTCTATTGAAAGGATGTTTTAAGGGTGGTGTCTACCTTCCCTTAATCATAACTAACCCCGTACCCGAATCTCTGGGACCAGTGTCTAATTTGGGATTTCTAGTTCCCTCAAATTACTAGATAGCGACTCCAATAAAATCTTTATTTCCCCCAATTGAGAAAAAAACCCTTTTTGTTAAATAAACAAAAAAGCGGGAGCCGTCGCCTGACGTCGTGTATCGACAACATCTATTAATGAAAAATGCCTCTTGATGATAGGAAGATGAATGAACATAACTATTTCAACTGAGGGTAATGTTGCCTAAAAAGTCTAGAGATTACTCGATAAACTCTAACAGTAGTTGAGAGTAACATCGTATTTGCGGGGTATCTTTATTTCTAAAAACTTGATTTATTATTTGAAATATGATTATAACTCCTAAAAGATGTTATCACATGAGTGCATTTAGATAAATGTTGAAAGGATGCATGGTACCTAGACTGTTTGGGGACAATCTACTTTGAAGCCCATCAATTCAAGGTGTATTTCACAATATGGATATGGGGTGATAAAAAGAACATCATTTATGATGATAATGTATCTCTTTTCACGATTGAGTTTAGATGATTTCAAATCGTTGAAATAAGGAAGAATCTCTGAAGATAGATTTGATCTAAAGGGATGAATCTAACTGTATCAGCTAAAGAGATGTTGAAGATCATTAGCAAAAGATGACTGTAATGGTTTTCTTTAAGAATCTAGGAAATGCTGTCATATTGGGGAAGCATGACCAATTAAGAGACAACTTCATAGCTACATAAGTACATGTAATGGTTGCTAGAAATGTGCAGGAGTTGTTTGATAAGATTAGACGAGCTGAAGGCCATTTGCTATGAAGAACACTAAGCGTATAATGATGAGCCTTTACTATAAGCAATAAGATGCATTGCTAAATGACTTGAAAATTCCATGAAATTTGATGATAACATATAATTGAAGAATATGGTTCAATTGAGGGCAATATCATAACTAATTTGCAATTTAAGAAGAAGTCAACACCAGAAAACCTTTTGATAATTATTGGCAAAATGCACATAACTAATCAAGGGTGGTTTTTGAAATAATCCAAGAAGTAGAATGATTTGTTAAACTCCTTCATGAAGAAATAAAAAACACCACACTCGGGGTCTTAGTTAGTCTTGATAAGTAATGAGAGCAGTAATCACGGTGAACGCTTACATTCAAACAAAGGATGAAACATCTAACGATGAAACATCTAAGATAGAGGGCTTATATTTCAAACCAAGTAAGGATGTATGCATGTCTTCTAACCTCCAAGCATTGCATAAATGTTTTTTAAATTTTACAGGAAAATCCATAATGAAATTAGTTGAAAAATAATCAATGATAACAATAGATCTCAGTTTTATCCCTGCAATTAGGAAGAGGAGGAGAAAGTTAGTCTTGATAAGTAATGAGAGCAGTAATCACGGTGAACGCTTACATTCAAACAAAGGATGAAACATCTAACGATGAAACATCTAAGATAGAGGGCTTATATTTCAAACCAAGTAAGGATGTATGCATGTCGAAAAATAATCAATGATAACAATAGATCTCAGTTTTATCCCTGCAATTAGGAAGAGGAGGAGAAAGTTAGTCTTGATAAGTAATGAGAGCAGTAATCACGGTGAACGCTTACATTCAAACAAAGGATGAAACATCTAACGATGAAACATCTAAGATAGAGGGCTTATATTTCAAACCAAGTAAGGATGTATGCATGTCGAAAAATAATCAATGATAACAATAGATCTCAGTTTTATCCCTGCAATTAGGAAGAGGAGGAGAAAAATCCTGCCATCAGGAACTTCTCAGTTCTTTAGCATTGAAGAATGTTGAAATGTTCAAACCCCTGTAATTGAAGGTATTATATGTCAATCCAGTAATCAAAATGTTTTAGATTCAATCAAGATGCCTTTTCTAGGGAATCACCAGATCAAGATAATAGGACTCTATTGGAAAAGAGTTGCATAAGAGAATAGTCGTGAGAATATGATTCTCTTAAAAAAAATAAAGATTTTGATTCTGATTAAAGGGGATAACCAAATTGGGATCCTAGGTTAGTCGAGCTGAAGATAAATAGTTTGGGTTTTGGTTAAAGGAGATCGCTAAATTGAAATTTCAGATTAACTGAACTGTGAAACCAAAGTTCTAGTTGATGGAAATCACTAAGATACAAGAGTTCAGGTCAATTGAATTGAAAATAATAATAATTGAGATGGCAAAATTCATTCCTGATTAGGATAATATTCGTCATGGCCTAAATACTCATAAAAAGAGAAGGCTAGAAAGGTAGCCTGACGGTCAAGATTTAAAAGTAACTTACACGAACTTGGTTAGGTAAACTAGAAGATGAATCGATAAAAATGACCACTTCAAATTACAACCCTCAACAATCAAAAGAAGAAATTATGAAGAAATAAGGGGCATGGATATATTTCAAAAAGCATGCATTGCATATGGTTTAACCTCAATTTTGAAATAGTGTTGGTGCAGGATTCGTTAATAAAGAGGAAAGGCGAAGAAATGACAAAGAAATCCCATCTATATGATGTGGACAACTAAGATCATAAAACAAGGCACTCATTTTAAGAGTTTACCTTTGAAGGGTATTTTGTTTTAGGAAATTTTTGAAGGATTTTGATGAAAATCCAGATTTCAATTTCAAAATGGGTAGGTCACTTGTGAAAATAGACTAGTTTTTGAATTTCAAAATAGATAGGTCACCATGAAAATAGACTAGTTTTTGAATTTCAAAATATACAGGTCGCCTGTGAAAATAAATCAATTTCAGAGAAGCCTGGACGCTTGCTAAAGCTTTTTTTGAAATTTAAAAGGGCAGGTCGCTCATGAAAATAGACTAGTTTTTGAATTTCAAAATGGGTAAGTCTCCCATGAAAAATAAACCAATTTCAAGGAAGCATAAACGCTTGTTGAAGTTCTTTTTGAAATTTGAAAAGGGTAGGTTGCCCATGAAAATAGACCAGTTTTTAAACTTCAAAATGAACTGGTCGCCCGTGAAAATAGACCAATTTTAAAGAAGCATGAAAGCTTGCTGAAGTTCTTTTGAAATTTAAAAGGGTAGGTCGCCCATGAAAATAAACCAATTTCAAGGAAGCATGGATGCTTATTGAAGTTCTTTTGAAATTTAAAAGGGCTGGTCGTCCATGAAAATAGACCAATTTCAGAGAAGCATGGACATTTGCTGAAGTTATTTTAAAATTTAAAAGGGTATGTCGTCCATAAAAATATACTAGTTCTTGAATTTTAAAAAGGGGTAGGTCATCCGTAAAAATAGATTAGTTTTTTAATTTGAAAAGCAAAATCTGTAGATGGGTGGATCACCTAAAAAGTTAGACAAACACTTTTTCTTTACAAACTCAATATGCAAAACCTTGATAAGATTTTGCTTTGTAAGCATTAAAGAGGGAGCATTTGTTGTTATCTATTTTTGACCCTACAAAAAATCAAGGAAAGAAAAAAATAAAAAAATAAAATCCAAAAATAAAAGAGGATACACATGAAGAAAGCCTAGAAGATTGCTGAAGTTAGTGATGAAGGACCAAAATATCAAGTGGAAAAGTTGATGGACCAGAATGTACAAGATTGATAAAATTGGCGACCCAATTCTAATTGATAAAAGACCCATTTGGTAAAAATATTTTTATTTAGGGTAAAGAAATACAATTTGGATGAGTAAGGACTCAATGAGGATTTTGGAAGGCTTAATCAATTTTATTGAGGACTTGATTAAAAGAAAAATCAGTTTTTTTGGAGTCAATTTAGGTTTTGATTGGAAAAAATTAAAATTTAGAGACTGAAATTGGACTTTGGAGAGTTTAATTGGTCGAATCATAGGCTTAATTGTAAAAAAAAAATTAAAGTTTGATAGCCAATTAGGGTTTCGATTGAAAAAATTCAAAACCAAGAATCAAATCATAAAAGGCATGAGACTTCATGGGTTAAAATTGACCAAATCAGTGGCCAAATTATAGAAAATTAAAAGTTTGATGGTTAATTAAAGGTCCAAATGCATAGATCAGAAACCAAGGACCAAAATAAAATGACATTAAACTCTAAGGTTGGTGATGGAGTTTGATAAAGGTGAAATTATATGAAATTAAGAGTTTGAGAGTAAATTGGGGTGCAATTAAAAGCAATTAGAAGAACAATAATTAAAATGAAATCTTTCAGATCCCAAAATAAAAACCCTAATTTTTAGGGATTTAACTAAGACAACACATCATTCAGCCTCTGCTCATCTTTTTCCTTGGCAATTCGTGATGATTAGGTTGACACATTCCAAGAGCTTATTATAGAGTTTTAGACCATCAAATGACATGTAATTTTTTGAAAATGGAAGAGGAACATATCCTCTACACTCTTTTTCATGAAATTAGGCATTTACACCCTAATTCTTTCATAGAAGTCCCCAACATCTTGTCTGTAATGAGCCATCACTCAATTTTTAGATTCTAGACTGTTCGAGTTGGTACCTTCAAGTGAGTGAATGTGGAGCTACAAACATCTAAATTGAACAAGGTTGGATAAAAAAAAGATGGGAACTCCCTTTACCAACTTCAAGTGGTCTTCAACGATGATGATATTGGAATTGCTTTGACAAAACTTTGAAAGTGGCTAACCCATTCAACCTTGATTGAGATATCTATTTGCACAAAACCATCCAATGTTTTTTGTGTGTTCACATTTAAAAATTCGTAGAAGGTTCTTATCAAAGGATGAGAACACTTCACCTTGATCAAAACCACTTAACTCCAAAACCATCTATCTTGTGATAAAACCAGCCTAGTTTTAGTTTGTTAGAACCCTAAGAAACCCATCTGGAAGCTCTGAATCAACCTATAAAAGGATAAGTAATTTGACAGAAAGAAGAGAGAAGAGGGAAGAAATTTGGTTAAGGTCTAAGAGATTCAATACTGAGTTCAAGAGCTTAGAAAAAGGTTCAAAAGTTTGGCCTTGATAGGTTTAGAGACAAGAAGAAAGTAAAGCAGCAACAAAAATCTACCCCCGTTAAAGATTTCAAGTTTGGAAGGCAAACTTTTACAAAATTTAAAAATAGAGTCATGAGACCAACTGGATTCAAAACCCTATGTTTACTTTATAATGCAATGTTTTTTTTTGAATATATTTATGTGAAGATTGATGTTAAGGTATGTTAAGCTTGCATTTAGTTTGATTGAAATATGCTAAATATGATAGTAAGGTGTTTAATGTTTCTATGGTTTGTTAATGCATTGTTCCAGGCTTCTGAGTTTTGATTTAGTCTTATGAAGTGTAAAGTGTTAGTTTTGAACCTCAGATTAGTTAAGCATGCTTGTTGTTTTAATTTGGTAGTTTTGGAAAATGGAACTTAATGGATATTTATGATGATTTGATGTTTTTGTTAGTTTTTTTATTCAACTATGCTTGATATTGATAATGTGGTTTGTGAGGACTGAAAGCAATAAGTTTAGAGGCCTAAAAGTCTATTTTCTAGGTTTGACAGCTTCTTCAATTCTGTGTTTTTGCTGGGCAATATTCTGTGTTTTTGGAAAGAACATTGCCTTAGCCCCATGATTTGAACTAATTTTGGTCCATTTCTTTGCAATAAACTATTCAAGTAGCTCGATTAGTCAATAATCTAGGATTTATTTGCATCATTAACAAGTTTTTAGGGGTTTTAATCCTAGGGTTTCAGTTTTGAACCGGAAACCATTTTGATGAAATCCTGACTTTTTAATGATAATGAATGGGTTTTGATGCTTGATTATTAATCTATGCATGTTTACGAATAAAAAGCATGCTTTTGTTTGTTTGAAATCTGGTCTGGGTTGGGTTTCACGTTGCTAGGTTCGAGTTTGAATGTTCTTCATGTTTTTTTTCTTTATGTTTGATCTGTTTTGTCTAAGAAATTTTGATTTTTTATGTTTAATCTATTTTTAGCTTTGGTCTTTATTTTTGGTTTATTTTTTGATCAACCTGGTTAGGTCAAACTGGTCGGGTCCAAATTAGGTTAGATATTTAAGGCTCTGTTTGGTTTGCTAATTTTTGTATAAAAAGATTGTTGGTCTAAAGAAGTGTTTGAGAAACACACTCTTATACCTGCTTTGGTAGTTTTCTAAGGAAGAAAAAATAGTTTTTGTCAAACATGGCCTTACAAAATGTTTTTAAAAAAAATAATGAAAAAATAATAAAAATAATTTTTATCTATTGCATACGATCCAATCCTTATAAAATTTTACATTTTTATTTATAAAAAAATGAATTCCTTTTTTAGTATTGTTTTAGAAAGTAACTGTGTTGATTTTCCTTTGTATTTTTTGTGGAATTTGTAACAAGTTTGTAAAATTCTTTAAGGATTTGACCAATATTTTAATAACTTTAAAAATTTTAATTCATGAAAATTAATGGTCAATACCCTGTTATAAATGCTGGACCTATAGGTAGGCTGATATTTAAATACAAGGAGTTAAATAAATTTTTTTCAGATATTCATTAATTTTAATTAGGAGTATCTTTCACCACAATATACAAATTATGAAAAACTCTTTCGCTTTCCAGGATAGGTCAACCCTGTCAGGGTACCTACGAGGACCCTTTCCATAAGAATTTATCTGGGCATTTAAGCCATAATTAAATTGAAATATCAGATTTATTCGTAATAGTAAATCTTTATCATAAGCCATAGACAAATCACCAGTTAGAAACCCATTAAAACCTTTATATCATATCTAGACCATACAATGCAGTTTTGTCTGAGGTAAGATATGCTAGGAGTGCTAATATATTCTCTAGCCATAACCAATCACTTACCTTTAAATATCTCTAATAAAACCTAGTATACCCGGATTTTCTAGAAACCCTGAATAAAAAAATTAGATGACAACTCTTTAGTCATGACACCACTCACATGCCATAATTAATATTTTTTTTTTGTAAAATTCTTAATCTTTTCTCACGAAATTTAACCAAAAAACTACGTGTTTACTAAAATTAAACTACAAGATAGTACATGGGATTATATTACAAAGTAAAAAGAGAGGATGCAAAGTGTTACTACCAAAGAATATAGATAATTTATCCCTCTCTATTCGTCACAAGTACACGACTCTTGACAGAAATGCTTCCCTAGGGAATGAAGAGTCTTTGTGGTGCATTGAAAAAAAAACAAGAACACCACGTTTTAGAAACGAGTTCTTATGTTGTTGTTTGAAAACTGAACATGGCACAGAATTAATTTCCAAGCAAGTGTTGTGAAATTACAAAGGATGCACATCTTTGCCACAAAGTGTTGTGCAATCACGACACACACATAGGATGTAACTTACTTTCCTTTTCTTTCTCTCAATCCATAACTATGTACTTATCATCTACTTGCATATTGTTTCTTTAAAGGGAATGTCGTGTCGACTGATCGTGGTGTCCCAATGACTTAGTCACATCCTCCTCCTAACCGGCCAACTCCATATATATATCAGCAAGAACTTCCCTAATTATTGAACTTGAAAGCCCCAACCACAATTGCAATATATCAAGAGAGCTCCCCACCAGCTTGGAATTTTCCTCTTTTCCCCTTTCAGTTCAATAAAGCATGCACAACATGCCAATAGTTGATAAAAGTTGCCTCCTCCAAGCTTCCTCTACATTCTCTTTCGGCTATCTTCCATGTGTTGCTGTTAGTTGGTCATTAAGAACACAATGTCCACGTGTGATATCCCCATTGGCCTCCACTCAAAGAGACCAAAACCTTTCCTTGGCATCAGATTAGTCCTCCAAATAGCTGGCAAATCAATACACCAATCTTATAGGTCCACACATGGATCTATGTGCTTGTTAAAATCGTATCCTTTGATTTAAGATAAGGTATAGGACCTTTCCTTGCCATGCTTTAAGATGGCACACAGAACATGATTCGACAAGTGAATTATGACCCGTGATTAAAATCTTCTACATGACTATCTAAGCCCAAGAACTTATCGATGACACTATTAGGCTACAGCCTGTGTGAGGTTCTTGATAAATTTGATACCTATATGTGCCAAACTTAACGGGGTCTTGATAAAGAAGTCCTTCCCTTTCCCTTTTAGTTGCTCCAAGAAGATCAAAAGAGTAGTGTTCAAAAAAAGATAATGAGGTGGGGTTGTTAAGAGCAGCAGATAAGATACTTCATGCTTGATCGTTGTAAATTACTACTTACTTTAGGGTTGGAACCAGTGATCAGTGGCCGGCAAGTTTGATCTGGTGAAGGAAAAATGTTTTGACTTGAAACTTGAAAGGGAATGGGTGCATGTGGCATCTACGTGTCTTGAATGTACAAGTGGACAAGTGAACGGCCCCTCTAAGGGCCTGTTTGTTTCTGCGTTTTAAAAATATTTTTGATAAAATTTGAAAATTTTTTATTTGTTTATTAACTTCAAATTAATATGTTTTTAGTGTTTTCAAATCATTTTGATATGCTAATGTCAAAAATAATTTTTAAAAAATAAAAAAATATTATTGGCATGTATTTTGGCACGAAAAGCCTACATGTGGATCCAATACGTGGCTGGTAAAGTCTCCGGACACATATATGGGATATGTAACAGATTGGTTTGTCCAAAGTGCAAGAGAGACTTGGTGCTGTTAGAAGATAGTGATATCTGAAGGATCAATAAATGGGAAGGAAATTTGGCAGGTTGAAGAGAATGGTGAAGCAACAGAGAGGGAAGCTCTATCTTATGACGGTGTGCATTACCATGCTTCTTTGTTGGCACAAGTACTCATAGAAGCTAGCTTAGCTAGCACATTTTGCTGTATTTTTACTGAGACTCAAATGACTGTCTGTGTTGTTAATTAATATATATTGTTTTCCTTTGATTTGATGTCTCTCATAAGCTTTTATGATACCTTGTATATATTCACTCACATTTTGTAGCTAGACTTGACATAATGTAAGAAATATTGCCTTCCACAAGTTTGTCTCTCTCTCTCAATTCATGGCAAATGTTGCTTTTGTAATTCAGTTGAACCAACTCCTTGAGGGACATTGCATTAATTATAAATGTCTTAAGTGCATCAGTGTATGTGCTTGAATGTGTACCATGAGTACAATATTGTTGTGGGAGCTTCCATGCAAGCATCCTTGTCTTAATTACTTGCCTTGCATGCCTTGAATTAGAAGCATACCAGTTTCATCTTTGCTAAAATCCTTGTACTTGAACAGGGAAAAACTTGCTGCAATGGATTGATTTTGAATATATTGATATTAAGATAATATATATTTAATTCGATAAATAACCATTCACAAATTGAAGTGTACTTGATCATGTAGCAAATCTTGCTGCATTGAGTTCATCAAGTTTGATTTCCCAATATAATAATTGTCAGGTTCCATCTTAAAGGATAAAAAAAAAACTGTATAATGTAATCACGCTAGGAATGTTTGTACTAATAGTAGAGATTATTTATTATTTTTTTTTATTTTTTATAATTTACAACATTAATACCAATACCGATTCAAAAATATAAAAATAATAATTTAAAATAGTTTTTTTTAATATGTTTTTGTGTGTGAAAACTCCAGCTAAACCATAAGGCTAAACACCTCCTTGGTGTTTGTTTGTTACTGCAGTGCACTTCCATGCTTTTGCTACTGTGCACCACAGTACCAAACTTATCCTTAATAAAACCAAACCAGTGTGAACCCATGTGATCTTGTGTTTGCTACATTAGATCTTTTATTTTAACATATGCAAGGAGCTAGCACATGGGGCGCAATTAATAGCATCCATGCAAATTCCAAACAGACCCTCATAGGAGGCAGCAAGGGTGCCTTGGAGCTATCTTCCACGGAGATGGACAAATTACAACCCAAGTGAGAGACAGGGATGGCCTTGAAAACTAGGATTAGTTCTGACAAGTTCTTTTTCAGGTGATTTATCGAGGAGACAAGCTGATGGGTCTGCTTCGTTATCTTCCTGTTCAAAGAGGGGCCCTTTCTTTCATGGTCCAACTCAAGGGGTCCGATACTTCACACCCACCACGCATTGTCTCTCCTACACAAATCTTCACATGCTTTGTCTATATAAGGCCTTGCTTCACCAAGCTAATTTCTTGTAGCACAAATTAACCGCACCTTGACAATTACACTCATAGATACAGCACACACATATTTATATATGGCAGGAAACTTGGCCTCAATGAGATTGCCAAAGCTGCGATCATGGCAAAGGTGTTCAAGGATGGTTCGGGAGCAGAGAACGCGTTTGTACATCATTTGGAGGTGTACAGTGATTCTCCTACGCTGGGATGAGTGAATTTTTGATAGTGAAAACCAGTGTTGCTAGCGAGGTCTCAATCTTGAGAACTTGGTTTGATCTTTTGTTCTGTGGCAAAGGTTAAGAGCTCAGTAAAGCAGCTGATCTTGTGTAATTACAGATGATTATCTTGTGTAATCATCAGGGCTCGACGATAAGTTCAACTGTTCAAGGATGATTTCACGGAATTAGTATGGAGATAAGAAATGGGGTAATGAGATTTTGTGTTGTATTTGATAAATTATATATATTTTTAAGTAATATAACAAGATAACTTATAAGAAGTGTTAGAAGTGGGACGATGATGATTTAACACGAGTATTAACAAAGGAAGGGATTTCATCAATGAAAAAGTACATATGAAAAATAATTATTAATTCAAAATAATTTATATTTAATATTTAATTAAGTAAATATTGATTATTGAAGTCTTAGTTATTCATTGTTTTAAAAGGCTTAGATAAAAGAAAATATAGATAATGATTAAGGGAATAGGAGAGGATCTTAATCCCAAAATATCTATATAGAAAAACTATAGAGAAGTATATCCATCCTAGTTTATTATTTTTTCTTTTTTCTTTAATGTAAAACCAAAACCAATATTTGTCCGAGAAGCAAGAATTGCATCTTCGATGTACTGAATTCCAACTACAATGGTTACTCATGTCTCGGCTTTTATATTATCTATATACAAACCAGAACCTAAAATAATTATTAAAGTCTGATATGAAAAAGAATGGATTTTTTTATACCCGATTGACCGAGTATCTTTAACCTGAAATTAAATATTACAATTTATAACTATTTAGTACATATACATATAATTTTTAAAACTTTAAGATTATTTATTTATTTTGAGTTAGGTTTGGATTAGATGGACTGGTTTTTATATCAAACTTGAAACTCGATTTTTTACTATCAAGTTTTTTCTAAACCCAATTAGATCTCAAAATTTCTTATCCATTTAAGTCAGTATCCATCGGGTTTAAGTGACCTATTCCAATTCCAATTCGATGCCATCAAATTCATGTTTCAATGGAGTCGAAAATGCTATGAGTTCATAGTTTGCTCTTTTCAAACTTGAATTCTTCCTCAAAGATGCTTCTTTGACTGATCGTGGCAATAGAAACTGGTGTTTCTGACAAGTGAACTTTGTTACCAAGGCTTAACTACATGGCAATGCCAATTAATATGGTATCCCAGCTTTTAAATTCTTACATCTAGTTCAAGGATTGACATCATTTGAACTTTTTTTTTTTTTACAAAATTTGAAGTTTATTTTAAGTCATCTGTATTATAAAAAGTCAGTTAAATCAGGTCAATGAAATTTAATCGAGTTAATATCTTTCTTAATTTATCTTAAAACTTAGGCTGTATTATCTGGATTTTCTGGGTTAATCTATTGAGCTGGATTTAATAAATTGAAATCATATAACATTGCTTCTCAGCATCGTTTAAATTATTGAGTAGTGAATCTGTCAAACTGTCACCTGCATAACCTTCAGCTGGCCGGCATGTATACCTATTTCTCAGCAGGTTTGGCAACAGGTTTGCTGAAGCACGTACAAGATTAGGAAAAGGAACACAAGGAATGTGGAGGCATGGATCTACTAAAGCAACACAAAGTGGCAAGACAAAACAAAGAAATTACCGTGGAAGATGTTACTACTCAATTTTTGAACCTTATTTTTAATTGATTTTTGAAAAAACCAAAGAAAGCAAAATAACAAGAAAAACCCAAAAAATATCTTCTTAATATCTTTGTCTTTGCATCACTTACAATGTCTTTTTCTATGCGTTCGGTTGTTAACACGTTTTTTTTTTAAATCAAAATTTATAAAGGGATTAGATATGAAAAGAAAGAAGTTAAGAAATTAAATTATTTCTTGGTGGTGGTGGTGATGGTGGTTTATTGGAAAAATTTTTAAAAAGACTAAAAAAAAAAAATTCCCATGCAACACACCAAAACCATAGTTCACAACATTATCCCTTACATCATCTGCCACCACTTTGAGTAGAGCTTTGACCGACAACTCTTCCTTATTATTACCAGCAGCATTGCCGACCATAACCTCTCCCTTTCCAAAACAAAAGAAAACTATCAATCTCTCTTTTTACTTGAAACCCATATAAACAAAACCAAAGCCTTCACCTGTTTCTCTTTCATTGTCTAGGATTAGCACCACCACAAGCCCCATCACCATCATCGACAATACCTATGGCGTAACCCAACAACCTTTAAAGCATCAACGACCAATCATCTTGTTCTAGTTACCAACCTTAACTCCTCTATCCATAACAACCATGACAACATTGATTTTGGCTGAGGAGTCATGGCGGCAACACTAATAGCGTCTATGTCTTCCTTTTGTTCATAATAGTCACGACAACTAAACACCAGTCATGACCGTTTCAGATCCACTCATCTTTCTAGTTTTACTTAAGGAGGTGCGTGATTCCATGTGCCGCCAGTGTTCTACACTTTTAGAAGCTTTCAGTTGATTCACAAGTTTCAGGACTTCTTCAGATTGTTTTGTGAATTTTGATTGGCTTGTTTTTTTTCAAAATTTAAATGTTTAATGTGTGTGTTTAAATCATTGTTTGAATTATTTTGAATTTTGGTTATTTGTAAAAATATAATTGTAGGATGTGTGGGTGAAATATAGTAAAAAAAATAATGTGTGTTTGCATTTTCTTATATGTTTTTAATGCTTAAAACCAAAAAGACAAAAAAAGAATTAAATGTTTTAATTGTATATGGCTAAGTTTCTTAAAAATAAAAATAAATGTCATATATTTTTCTTTTAAAAATAAAATTCATGGTATGTTTTATTTTATTTTTAGCATACATTTTGGATTTAATGATCGGTTTATTAAATTCTTTAGAATTTTTTCAAGATTCCAATAATCACTAAAATTTTAACTCATGGGGATTAATGATTAATATTCTGGTATAAATATTGAACCACCAAGTGAGGTTGGTATCTAAATATCAAGAGTTAACCAGAAAACTCTTAGAATTATTCTAAATATTCATCAATTTTAATTAGGAGTATTTTTCGCTAAACTATACAAATTACAAAAAAACTTTTTTTATAAGAATTTATTTGGGTACATGAACCCAAAATAAATTCTTAACACTAGATTTATTCACATGAATAAATCTCAATTCTAAGCCATAGATAGACTACCAATCAAAAACCTCCTTAAAACCTCAAAACTACATCAAACCACATAATGCAACTTACCTTAGGTAAGGTGCGCTAGAGGGGCTAATACATTCTCTAGCCACAACCAGTCCTTTACCCTCAAAGTCACTAATAAAACCAGAATACCCGGGTTTTCTAGTGACCTTAAACCAAACAACTAGGTGGAGACTCCTTCAAACCCCTTGACTTCGCGTGTCCATATGCAACAGAATGATGACTCCACTAGAAAAGATATTGTTTGTTATAGTGTTGGACCAAACTTTGTGTATTTGATATGGTTTATCTATTTTGATATGGAAACTTTAGGTTAAGTGGGGGAGTAATAGCTTACCCTATGATTTTCAGTCAGGGTTTAAGTTCGTGAAACCATCCAACTCTTTGCTGAGTGCTTGGACTGATAATGATTGGTATACATGTCATCCCATTACTTACTGAGCCTTTATATTGCCTTTATAAGGGTGATCACTAAGATCACGAGAGACCCCTTTTTAGAGACCAATTAATAAACCTACCCCCTTGTCTCATGTAAAATGATTAGAACTTGCTTTTAGAGTATATGCTCCGTACACCTTATTTTGCATCAAGGCAAGCCCTTTTTGAAGCATCTTAAATTTAGGACTTATAAGTGACACAATGGTCGTCATTTAGGAAATTGTTGTTGTAGAGTTTGGGCAAGAATCAAAATTCTTGTTCATCATGTAAGCATTATGACTGTGTGTCACCTCTTGAAGGGCGAGTTCATCATATAAAAACATGCTCATACATTTAACATGCATGTATCCTTACATGCATTTATCCTCGGCTAGGTTGAAACGTTGGTCCCTCACCTAAGGTCTAACACACCTGACTAAAAAAAAAGATGGAAAACAAAGAAAGAGCTCAGATAGAGGCTTATTATAAAAAAGAAATTGAAAGCATCAAAGGTGAAGCAGTAAGACTTATAAATTTGCTCGAACAAACGCTGAGTTTCAAGAATGGAAAGGGAACGTTTGCACAACCTCCCGTGGAAGCACTGTCTGCCCACGTCCCTCACACATCTCATAACTTAGAGGCAAAGTTAGTAACTAGTAGCATTTTGTCCATTTTCCTTCCATCCAGCCAACTAAAGCTCAAGTTATCGTGGATCTAACAATAGAAGGAATTTTTGACGATATATCTACCAGTCCTATGGACCATGATAAATGGGTTGCTCTAAAAGAAAGATTAAAAGCAATTGAAGGAAATAATCTGACTGACCTTGTATTGACAGCTGAAGTTTGTTTGGTTCCAAATGTTATGGTGTTGAAGGAGTTCAAAGTGCAGTTCAAAGTGCTGGACTTCATCAAGTACACCGAGTTAGAATCCTGAACACTATCTCCGGTCATACTACAACAAGTTGGTTAAAGTGATCCATAATGATAAAATGCTAATCTATTTCTTTCAGGATAGTCTCATAGGGTCTATAATGAGCTGGTATAGAAGACTGAATAGTACCAAGATTAATAAGTGGAAGGATCTAGCAGACGCCTTCTTAAAGCAATTAAATTCAATCTGGATACTACTTTTGACAAAACGAGCCTGATGGCCAAACCAAAAATCTATGAGGACATTTCCACAAAGATGGCGAGATAAGACAACAAATGTCCAACCTCCATTGATAGAAATAGAAATGGTGATGTTGTTCACCAGCACCTTCCAATCCCTTTATTATGAGCATTTGATGGGAAACTCAGCTTGGCATTTCTATGAAGTCGTGAGGATTGCTGAAAAAATTGAACAAGTTATCAAAATAAAAAAATTGGAGGTTCTACCATGGATTCCAGAACAAGTACGAGAGATGAATCAGAAGATGACTCTTAAATGGGAAACCTTACTTGTGTGGTCCAACCAGATCTCGCTACAACATCAACTACTCAAATGCCTTTGTTAAAAATTGACATAACTTTACCATTCGAGTTTGTCTACCAATATCTGTTAGATTCAAGACTTATTACCTCAACTCCATCAAATCCCATGTAACCACCATTTTCCAGGTGGTATAATCCAGACGAGAGATTTGAATAACATGGTGGGGTCATGGGCTATTCGGTTGAAAATTGCAAAAATTTCAAGAATCAAGTATGGAAGATGGTAAGTAAGAGGCATGTTGAGTTTGTGAAGGATGGTGTCATTGACCATATTGTCACTGGATCATCGAGAGCATAATAAAGATCAATAAGTGATGACAAGACATAAATGATTGCTAGAGAAGTTGATTAGGGTGTCACATTGTTAATGATCTTGTTAAAGAATTTTGCTATTCAATACTTTTGTTTTGGGATCACACCTCATCTGTAAACCCTCGGTCAAAAAGAAAAGAATGGTACGAAAAGTGCTGGTGTAAACACTGGCGAGAAATCAATAATGTTGCCATGGCACGGGAATAAGTTGTAAATGACTTAAAATGGAAAATAAATATAGTAAAGCTGCTCCGAGGATACAATAAAATGATTGGGTGCTTTTCATAGAGATGAAACAAGGAGATTTTGATTTTTGGGCGAAAAATCACAAATTGACTAGTTTTACGTTAAAAATTTGTAACTCTCGATTGGGTTGTTAAAAAAATATGCAAATTTGTGTGGAGACTTCTAATATATTTTCTTAGCTTTGGTTAAAATTCCAGAAGTTTTAGAGAAATTGGGATTGTTTTTAGAAAAATTGTAATTTGACTAGTTTTGCGCCATCACGCATAACTTTTAATATGATTGACAAATTGAGTTGAAACTCTGTGTGGAGCATTCTAATATATTATTTTACCATGGGGTACAGTTTCAGAATTTTTAGAATATTATGTCTGGTGATTTTTAAAATTTGCATGAAAAAATACCAGTAACTAGGTAAAAAAAATATATATATACCAGAGACAAATGGTGATATAATTAAAAGAAAGATGATATAAATTAGTTGAAAAGTCAGCCTTCAAAGGGTTGTTTCCAGCCGACTAAAAGGAAAAAGAAAAGAAGAAAAGAAAATGACTTATGAGGACTAGATAAATTTAAACATGAAAAGCAAGGGCTTAAATGCAAATAATGAAAATTTTACTATAAAAATGTAACAGTCCGAACTGCACAACTCGATCAATGTTAAAAGATTCCAACATATCCTCTTTATTTAAGGGTAATTTTTGTTTTCATTTCCAAAAATTTGGTAGAGTTTTGTTTGCATTTAGAACATCCCAAGTTATCAACTACTATCAATTTACTCAATCAACCCAACATCACAAGGTCCTATAATTCCGGACCTTTTATCAAACCTCATAATTCCACACCTCATACAATCCACACGATATATATATATAAACATACATACATACATACTACAAGTAAGTTCAATATGAACATAGTCCAACACATCATATCATAAAATTTAAAAGAAAAGGAATACTAACATGCAAAGAAAATATTTACAATATAATAAGTGTTCTTAAATATTTCAAAAGGGTTAATTACAAGATAACTAAAATACTACATGCTAAGCTGAACCTTTATAGATACATCAAGGTTTGCATAAGAGTATATTACATAAACACGTTAATTCCCTTTTGTTTTAAGTTAAATATTTACAGAAGTTTCACAAAGTAGAGTTTTAAACTAATGATATTCCTGGATATTTGATGGACCTGTTACATAAATAAACATACCATTATGTTGATAAAGAATATATATATGCTTATGTAATGAATACGAATGAAGTATTAACGTTCTATCAGATCCATAAGAATTCTAACAGAAAACTTATATTTTACTTGTAAGTCTTTTAAACCCAATTAACACTCATTTGTATATTCTTAATTTGAATACTCTAATTTACTTGCATAAACTGGGTGACCTTGCAAAGTTTAATCCTGTAATTCATTTCCCGGCAATCCTATCATGGATGCCATTAGCCAAAGCTAATCTTGTAATTCATATCCCGACAATCCTATCACGGATGCCATTAGCCGAAGCTAATCATGTAAATCATCTCCTGGCAGTCCTATCACAGATGCCATTAGCCGAAGCTAATCATGTAAATTATCTCCTGGTAGTCCTATCACGGATGCCATTAGCCGAAGCTAAACTTGTAAATCATTTCCTGGCACTCCTATCACGGATGCCATTAGCCGAAGCTAATCTTGTAAATACACTAGGCTTGATTTACATTGAACATGATATTTATTATAATTACATTCACCAGAAGGATTCTAAATTGTATAAGTGCAAATAGGAGGGAAAATCACGCACCTGCTTCGCCTGTCTCATGACCTCCCCTAATAGAAGATCTAATCCTAGTTGCTCCTCCTGAATCATAAGGAAGTTTTTTTTGGTTACGATTCCTTCAAGTCGATATTATAGAGAATTCATATTCATCCATTACTCATATGTTATTTTCTATGCATGTTCATTTCCTCATAATAACATACATACATATATCATGTGTATTTTTAGAGTTAGTATCTCAATGTACAAGTGTTTATATGACTCAATTCTTTTATATTATTATTTATAGTATTCACGTGAAAGTCTACTATTACTGTCTAACTTTGAACTGTTACTATCCAATTTTCAACTGTTATTGTTTGACTTTGAACTGGTACTATCTGATTTCCAACTGTTACTGTTTGACTTTGAACTATTACTGTCCAATTTCTAACTGTTAGTGTCTGACTTTAAACTGTTACTGTCCAATTTCCAACTGTTACATTGTCTGAACACTCATCAGATTTTTAACTATATCTAAAGTTCTAAAACTCTATTTTAAGTGAGATAGATCTCGTTAGAAAGCTAAAACACGAGGCTACTAATTCTTTAAAGGGAGGAGAACCCTGTTTTGCCTCTAAGATAATGAAAATAATTCATTTACTAATTAGTCCTACTGCCCTACATAATTAGTCACAACTCAGTCTTAGTTGGTAACCCATAACTGGAGTTCTACATCTCTAAATTGAGCAAGACCAGTTTTTTTGGTTAGGTAACATTCAAATCTATAATTTCTATGAGAAAATCCTAATCCCCTCATCCTCCTACCTAAAATCTCATCTACATACCACACACATGAATTAACTTAATCTCAACAATAAGTACTTTTTCTCTAATTTATGTCTAAGAACCTTAACCTATGATTCAATATCAAGGCATCAATTCTTTATCGAATTTAAAAATGAATTTTTTTTTAAGATCATGTTTAAAATACCTTACCCGGTACAAATTAAGTTTTGATCTTCAAACAGTTGAAGATTTTCAACTCCCTCCTTTCTTTTCTTCTTGTTTAATTTCTTGGTAATCATTTGCTCTCAAGTGTTTATCCCATCTATAAGCTCTTAATCTTGGATGGGTTCTTGAAATTTTAGTGTTTCTCTCTTGATTTCTTAAGAATGGGTATAAAAGTCCCTATCTTCTCTCCTTATGGTTCCTACAGATTTTTTTGGTGAGGAGAGAGTATTTATACTCTATATTTTCCCTTATTTGCATTTAGGCCCCCCCGTTTTCCTTTAAGTGTATTATTCTTTTCAATTAATTCCAACCCTCAACAGTATCAAGTTTATTATAATGTCTCGAATTATTTCGCTCGGAAATTTATATTCAAAAATTTCTGAATTTCTATTTTTATTTATTTATTATATATATAATTTTTCTTTTCCCAGGGTTTACAATAAACCTCATTTTGCTTGGGGTGCCCAGAGGGTTACAGGGAGAGAAAAGGGAGTTAGGGATTTTCTTACATCTTCTCTACAATTCTCTCTACAATTCTTGAAAATAATGCATGATTATGGAGAGTTAAGATAATTAAGAAGGTTTATGGTGACAAACTCTATATTTGAGTGATCTAAGGGTTTTAAAGCTTGTGGAGGAAGAATGAAGTGTGGAGGAAGGAAGAAGAAGGAGGGAGATAAAGGGTGGTTTCACCTTGAGGTTCCTTCTAATTAAATTCCTTGTTATCTTGATAGTAGATACATTTATGCTTGGGTGATGATGTGCTTGATTATGGAACTTTGTGATTAGCATAATGGTTGTAGTAATTTGTGATATTGTGATGAAATTTTGTTTGTTGGTATAAGAATTGAATGGGTTAGTGTTTAATTGAGTAAAAAGTTGAAGAAATTTCATGCTACCCTTTACTTGAAATTTTGGCGTTGGTAGAAAAATATAGGGAATGCATATGATTGATAAAATGAAAAATTATCATGCTTAAATGAATAAAATTAACCTTAGATAAGGGTTTTGAAAACTAGAATCAAAGAAGAATTGATCCCTCCTTGAATGTTGAAAAAAAGAAGAATTCGACAAGGCTAAATGGAAGAAGAGGAAGATTGTATTTGACTAAGTTAGCATTTTAGTATGAATGGAAATATATTTAATGGGGTTAAATAATGCATAAACAAGTAGGATGTAAATGAAAAAAAAATGTCATCCTGACTAAATGATACAACCATATTATTTGATAGTTTTATCCATATTTACCTAGTGTTTTGCCTATGTTTTATACATTAAATGCCTTGATATTCTTTGTTTTATGTTTTGAAGAAACTTTTGGATGAAAGATTCAAAAGGAAGTAAATTGGAGATAATTGACAGATTTGATCTCCAGTCGATGTTTTGTGCTTTAGAGGTCAAAACAAAGTGATTTTAGTGGTATTAGAAAGCTAACATCCATACATTTCTATACACATAAGGCAAGAGAAATAAAAAGAGAAAGAGCACGGAAATCGTAGCCTTTCAAAGTAAAATCTCGCATTCTGTCAGTGTTAACCTTCAGCCATTCCGATTTAAATATCTTAAACTACAAAAGTCCATTTGATGCAAACTCAATTTTGTTAGATTCCTTACTCGAAAACCTATTAGCCTACCAAATTCAGCAGAAAAAGAGCTCTTATGAGAGAGATATGATTTTTCTAAAATGACATATGAATTCTGCTAGCATACAGGTTTTGTGAAGAAGTCCAAATTACATCCTAATACATCCAAACTGACATTCAAGTCTTTATTTTAGCAATTTAGCTCCTCTATGTCATAAGTCAAAGCTTGAAAATTTTATGCAAGGTTATTTCTTCTTTTTTAGGAAAATAGTTATTGAAATACTTAAATGTAAATTGTTTACTTAGAAAAGGACTATTTTGTAGAAAAGGGTTTCCTAGGATATAAAAAGAAAGAGAGAAAGGAAAGAGGAGATGGCTAGCCAAGAGAGAAAAAACACACATCCTTCTAACAGAACTTGAAATCATGTTTTCTTCCTTCTTTTTGATAAATTGTTCAGTAGACATGTAAGACTAAACTCTTTTTCTTGGTTGCAAGGACATAGAAACCTTCAAATTTTAAGAACTGTCTGATTTATTTCACCTTTTCTTTTCAATTTATATGATGAATAAATGTGTTTGTTCTCCTATGCTTATTTCCTATGATTGTTTATTTTAATTGCTAGAGCGGACTCTAAGTTATTATTATGAAAAATTTATTGCTAAGTTTGTTATCAAAATTAGAGTTGTGGTATATAAACTTGTGAAGCAACTGAGATGAATAATTGTGGCAGATCCAGATTAGTAATCCTAGGGAGAACATTCGATCGATTAAATCAAACATGAACTACGAACACTTATGTTGTCTAGATTCATCAACTCATCTAGTTCTTAAGGCTGCCATTGAATTAAATTACTAGTGTAGACACTGTGGTTGTTTGATAGTTAGGATTAGTTATATAGTGGATCTATTAACTAATCAACATAAGAAAAGATAAATATTCAGAGTAGAAATTGATGTTTTGTTTCCATGATCAGTTCCGATTTTCATAAGTGGATGTTCACTTGAAACCAAGGTTTGTTCTCTTGATAATTTTCTTATTTTATTTAATTTCACTTAATAGTTTTCTGTTTTCTTTTGCTTTAGTCTAGATAATCTCCACCACCCCAAATTGCATATCATCTAGCATAAAAATCTGACTTGAACCTTTCTCGTGGGATCGAACCCTTACTTGCTCTATACTATCTTATGTTATGTTTTAAGTTAGGGTAATTAATTTGTGCGACCGTGATATCGCAACACTAAACTAAGAAATTTGGCAAAGTGAGGAAAGAAATAAAAGGATGGAATGTGGATGTGAGTAATGATAAAATTAGTGTTTAAATACATTAAGAAACATGGTGAGAATGATTGAATTGCAAATTAAATAGGATGGAAGAAAAATCTTAATTTTCCATCTTGTAAAGGTTTGGCCAAGTTCATGAAAATAAATAAATTGGGTTGTTAAAGTTTGTTGTTAAATTGTGACAAAATTCTTGTTTAATCTTATTGTTGTAATATATAAGGATTAGGGAAAATGGTGGAATTGAAGTCATGGAATGAATAATACAACAAATTTATTAGTTGGATAAACAATGAAGATAAATGTATTATAAATAAAATGATTTATGAGTATATGGATTAGAAGTATTTTATTAGTGATTTATGAATATGAAGTTTAAATTTAATTTCGCAATGATGAAATAAATTTAAATTATTTCAGAAAGAAATAATTGTATAAGTGATTTAATAATTCCTGTCGGTACAGGAGAGTTGCCTACGGGAGGATAACATTAGGGTCGTGCATTTCGTGACCAAATTGCAGGTAGGTGTATAACCCCTAATCTATTTAGAAAATTTTATGAATGTTCAGATATTATAATTTTTCTTATAATACCATTGTAAATATGAATATTGATGTGATATTATTATTAGAAAATTAAAAAGTTCTTGTTACCTAGTGAGGAATTGGCGGGGGTGGAACTAATTAAAGGATTGTAATGATTGATATGAACGGTATCATATATTTTCGAAAAAAGATTGCTGTGTGTTATGCTTTTAAAGTTGATAATAAAGTAATTTTGTGATATTATTATGTATATTATGGTGTGCTAATTGCAAACAAATTTATACAAGAAATTTGGTGGATGAATTAGTGACCCGGTAAAGGTGTTAGTGGTTGTAGAAAATGAGCGGATGAATTAGTGACATGGTAAAGGGGTCAATGCTTGGAGAAATTGGATGAATGAATTAGTGACATGGTAAAGGGGTCAATGCTTGGAGAAATTGGATGAATGAATTAGTGACCTGGTAAAGGGGTCAGTGCACGAGAAATTAGGCGAATGAATTTGTGGCCCGGTAAAGGGGGTTAGTGCCTCGTAGATTGGACATATGAATTAGTAGCCCGATAAAGGGGGTCTGTGCCCGGTAGATTGGGCAAATGAATTAGTGGCCCGGTAAATGAGTTGGTGCTTGGTAATTGGGTGAATAAATAAAAGACCCGGTGATGGGGTTGATCCTTGGGAATTAAGCGGATAAATAAGAGATTTGGTGATGCGGTCGGTGCCCGATAATTAGGCGAATGGATTAACCCAGTAACAGGGTTAATGTTAGATGTTGGGTGGTTGGATTTTTGGACAGTCATAAGTAATGGATTAGACTTGGGGTCAATACCAAGTTTGGATAAATGTGATAAATGCCTGGTAAATGGACATAATGGGAGGAACTAGTTGTTCAGATGTTTGAGATTAGTGTCCTGGTTAAAAGTTACTAATATAAGCAATTATTGAGTGGATAATTGGTATTCACAATATAATGTTAATGTGAAATCTTAAAAAAATTTGGAAAAACATTTTATCGGAAAACAAAAACATGTACTGTAATTGAATACGTGAAAATGATTGAGATGTCATGATAATTCTTATTTTCAGATTATTGCAACATTATACCCTGTTCTGGGCAATGAGCATTACTACCTGGTGAGGGTCGAATGTGTGGTGAGGAGGAATAAGAGTGGTTGTCTAATTAAAAAATTATTGTCTGGCTTGGATTGAGAGAAAAAAAAAGAAAATGTTCCTGAATGGTTAGGACTGGCCGAGTAGAATTTGTTAGGGTGATCCTGGACGACGAGTTATTACTTGGTATTATTCAGTTAGTGCTAGTACATGGCACTATTTACTAGAGTGATACTGTGGATTTGTGTCCAGGAATTAATGAAGACATTAATGGAAGGGCAGTATGGATCGAGGCTTTAAACATAAATTTTAATTGAAGGTTTGGATTGAAAGGTTGGTGCCTTAGTCTATAAAGTTATTGTAAGGTATTAGTGACTCGGACAAGGAGAAAGGAACCGTAATTGATGGTAATGAAGCGGAACATAGTTCTTTTCATAGGAATTAGTGTTTATTCAGTGTTAGAAATGAAATTGTTAGAATGGAAGATGTGATGTGATAATATAGGGTATCAATAATGGGGAGTACTCTTGTTAAATATGACGGATAGTAAAACAAGTTTATGATATTGGTTAGCAGGATGACGTGATCGAATGGATGAATGCATAGATCTTAATATGGATATTCGAGATGATGCTGAATAAAGTAATTGAGATGGTTGTTGGCATAACGATGACTGAACTAAAGTGATTAGTCGATTTCACTACTAGGAAAGGTGAAATAAAAGAGTGATCATGCGTAAGGATAAGGGATAACTGTTTCAGATAGGATAGGTGGTATACCCAACTAGTATGAGCATGTGAGTGAAGTTGCGAAAATACAGATATGCGGTATACTTTAATGAACTGAGATCTTATGGACAAAACATGTCGAGGTCTTACGAACAAAGAGCATGCTATGACTTATGACCTAATGATATCATAAAAGGAATTAGTGGTTCTACTTTTATGTAATTATAGTTGTTCAGATTTACATAAATATTAGTTCTATGCAGGACTCCTACCATTAACGACAAGAAGAAGTTTTCCATTACGAGATGGTTGTTTTTGGAGTAGTTCAGATATTATTAAATTTCTGAGAGTTGTAATCAAATGGAAAAGGTATTTATGTTTTTCTCATTTCTTAGTCGTTATGTTTCTATTACATCAAATGCTAATTTATTTCCTTAACCATTTATTATTTATTATGGTACATTATATATGGATCTAAGATGTTATAGAACATGTGAAATTAAAGTGTGTCAATCCTAAAAGAATAAAAGTGTTTTGATTGCATAAATGACTCAATATTTGTTAAAATGACATGATAAATAATGTGGGGTGACCAAACAAATTTTGAGCTCACTTACAAAATTGAACCACTCATCATGAAAGCTAAGTTTTAGCAGTATGCATAATGACATGTAGTGGATTCAATAGTTATAGACTCGCGAATTATGATTCTTTACAAGTCCAAATCATTACACTGGACAAGATAAAAATTTATTGGTTTTAGCTGACCTTACTTGAAATGAAAAAGGTCACCTTTGTTTATACCCTTCATTATTTTTAAAATATATATCTCCTGTAAATCCTAATTTGAGCCTAATGAAATTTTTCTTTCGAAAAGAAACCTTGTTATGGATCGCACGCCACACTAGAAGAAAGTGATGATTTTTTCATTGTTGGAAAGATGAAGACAATGTTAGAATCAATAGTAAAAGAGAATGTTAAGAATGGAAGCACAACGATTGAGAAAGGGCTAAAAGTAAAAAAAGCCTTAGACTGAGAGGCATCCAAGAAAACTTTGAGGAAGACTGTAGAAAAGCTAAAAGTAGACTGCAATTAAAGGCAAGTCAAGGTTAAGAGTTGGAAAATGCTTATCAAGTTTAGGAGGGGCAAAAAAAAAAAGTTTTGTTTTAATTGAGAAAAGGCACAACAAATGTCAAGAGTCGATGTCGAGGGCAAGTTAAAAAAAAAGAGAAAGAAAAAGATATTGAACTATACACGTATCTTTTGGTATATATGATAAAGTATCTAGTGTTTTCAAATGATTGATTATCCATTAAAGAAAAAGTTGGGTTTGCATTATAGCTTATATTAAGAGAATATTGATTTTTTAAGGGAACATGAAATACGTGGCGTGGTTATATGTCATTATTTTACAAAAATAGTGGAATAGAAATAAGGAAATAATGAGGCTAATGATTAGCGAAAAATTTAACCTTTCCTTTGAATTGATATTTGAGATAAATGAGTATCAAAAGATAAATAATAGGCAAAGAGTTTTGGTGTTCTCTTTAAGTTTGAGATTGACATTGAAAGCAATGACATGATTATATGTCAATGTTTGATCTTAATTGATAACACTGAAAGTTTTTTACTGATAAAAAAATCTTGTTAAGAGTGGCATAATTATATGTGATTGTTTGATTATGATGGAGTTTCTTGTCTAGTTTTAGAAAACAAGATTAATTGATGAAATATATGACATGGTTATATGTCATTTTTTCTACAGTAAGAGAAAAAGAGTTAATAAATAGTTGATGGTGATATTAGATCATTGAAACCCTCAAACACCTTTTGAGCCTATAAATTTCTCTTTCTTTCATAGCCACGAGTCATAGCTTTACATGCTTTTAAAAGCCCTGTTTAATCAAGTAAATAATTTGAATCGATAAATGACGCTCTAAAAACTTGAAGAGCTTTTCCATATGAGACGTGGCTTCATGAACTAAGTTACTATTTATTATGCATGCTGGTAAAATAGATGCTCAAAAGAGAAAAATTTTCAACAGGACCTCAAGTCTTTACTTTAAAACCTCTTGGTGTTGAAATCCACAAAGGGTCACCTCATCACATACCATCAAATGACATAGCCAAAATAAGATATTAAAGTTGACATAAAAAAACCATAGGAAACTATTTTAATCTTTCAATGGGTCGATTTCTATTTTCAAAATACCAAATAAGCAAATGATTGCATGTATTGAGTGGCATGCGTTAGGTCTTTGACCAAAGAAGCTTGATTTTCAAAATACTTTCAAAAATTGAGATATCTCTTATTTCATTTTAACAAATTAGACTTGAATGGATATGATCTTGGAAATTTGCAATTTGATTCCAGAACAAGGAAGATTTTTAAACAAAAAAAAAACATTAATCAAGCATGCAAAATCCTTAACAAAAATGACACAACACTCCTTAATCATCTTTGAAAAGTTGAGCAACTGGGGTAATGTAATGGACCTTGAGAGGGAATACAGACAATATTCAGATCAGTAGGGGGGTAAAGAAACATAATCAAATGATAATTTTATGATATTCATCAAAGCTATGGCAATTACAAATGACTCTTAACGATAAACAAAAGAACAAGCACATTCATATCAGCTGAGGGCAATGTTGCTCAAAAGACAACTTATGATTTAATGAATTTTAATAGCAGTTGAGAGTCACACTGCACTTGAAAGGCATCTTCATGTTTGAAATCTTGGTTTACCCTATGAAATATGGTTATGACTCATAAAAGACGTTATCACATGAGTACATTTGGATAAATGTTGGAAGGATGCACACCACCTGGACTAATCGTGGGACAATATACTTTGAAGCCAATCAATTCAATGTGCACTTCAGCATATGAATATGTTTGGTAAAAGTAACATCATTGATGATGATAATGCCTTTCTTTTCACGATCTGATTAGATGGGCAAAGAGGAATTTATTGAGAAGAACACTAAGCATACAACAATAAACCTTTACTACAAGCTATGAGATGCATGTCTGAATGACTTGATAGTTCCATAAAGGTTGATGATAATACATACTTGAAGAGTATGTTTCAAATGAAAGCAAATTTATGGTTGATAAACAATCTAGGATGAGGTTGACACTAGAAAACCTCTTGATGATTGTTAGTAGGATGCACACAGCTAATCAGAGAACAATTCTTGAAAGAATTAGGAAATGAATAATTTGTTAAGCTCCTTGACAATGAATCAAGCAACACCATACTTGGAGGCATGATCAGACTTGATAAACAATGAGAGCAATAATTGTCGTGAATAGCCTAAGATGGGCACTACATTTACATTTGAGTGGAGGACTGGCATACGGTAGACTTGAAAGAGTCGAAGAATCAGAAAAATTGAGAAGGCTTTGGATAGCAAACAAAGGTACCCTATAACGATGGAGCATTAAAGAGGGGGGCTTATATTTCAAACCAGGTAAATATACATGCATATCATGTAACCCCAAATCTTGCATATATATTTTTGAATTTTTTTTTTAGGAATATCCTCGTTGAAATCAAACAATATTTTGATGAATTGGAGTTGACAAAGAAAGAATTCTTGATCTATGATAGTAAGGAATCTAAGTTCAAACCCCACAATTAGGAAATATCAGTTAAACCCTATAATCAAGAAACAAAGTACGGAGAACCTATTAGAAAATTCTCAAAGGAGAAAATCAACCCTGTCATTAGGAAGATAACAATTTTTGAAAATATATCAATTTTTGAATGGGTAGGTCGCCCATAAAAATAGATCAGTTTTTGAATAGGCAAGTCACCTATTAAAATACATTGTTTTTTTAAATGGGCAGGTCGCTTGTCAAAATATATTAGTGCTCGAATAGACAAGTCGCCCGTAAAAAAAGACCAGTTTGAATTTGAATGGGCAGGTTGCTCATAAAAATAGGAGATGCATGTCTGAATGACTTGATAGTTCCATAAAGGTTGATGATAATACATACTTGAAGAGTATGTTTCAAATGAAAGCAAATTTATGGTTGATAAACAATCTAGGATGAGGTTGACACTAGAAAACCTCTTGATGATTGTTAGTAGGATGCACACAGCTAATCAGAGAACAATTCTTGAAAGAATTAGGAAATGAATAATTTGTTAAGCTCCTTGACAATGAATCAAGCAACACCATACTTGGAGGCATGATCAGACTTGATAAACAATGAGAGCAATAATTGTCGTGAATAGCCTAAGATGGGCACTACATTTACATTTGAGTGGAGGACTGGCATACGGTAGACTTGAAAGAGTCGAAGAATCAGAAAAATTGAGAAGGCTTTGGATAGCAAACAAAGGTACCCTATAACGATGGAGCATTAAAGAGGGGGGCTTATATTTCAAACCAGGTAAATATACATGCATATCATGTAACCCCAAATCTTGCATATATATTTTTGAATTTTTTTTTTAGGAATATCCTCGTTGAAATCAAACAATATTTTGATGAATTGGAGTTGACAAAGAAAGAATTCTTGATCTATGATAGTAAGGAATCTAAGTTCAAACCCCACAATTAGGAAATATCAGTTAAACCCTATAATCAAGAAACAAAGTACGGAGAACCTATTAGAAAATTCTCAAAGGAGAAAATCAACCCTGTCATTAGGAAGATAACAATTTTTGAAAATATATCAATTTTTGAATGGGTAGGTCGCCCATAAAAATAGATCAGTTTTTGAATAGGCAAGTCGCCTATTAAAATACATTGTTTTTTTAAATGGGCAGGTCGCTTGTCAAAATATATTAGTGCTCGAATAGACAAGTCGCCCGTAAAAAAAGACCAGTTTGAATTTGAATGGGCAGGTTGCTCATAAAAATAGACCAGTGTTTGAATTTAAAAATAAGCAGGTTATCCATGAAAATAGACCATTGTTTGAATTTAAATATAGGTAGGTCGCCCGTATAAATAGACTAGTTTTTGAATTTCAAAATTGTCAGGTTGCCTATGAGAATAGACCAATTTCAGAGAAGAATGAATGTTTACTGAAGTTCTTTTTGGAATTTGAAAAAGGCAGAACGCTCGAGAAAATAAACCAGTTTTTGAATTTCAAAATGGTTAGGTCGCTTGTGAAAATAGACCAATTTCAGAGAAACATGAATGCTTGCTGATGTTCTTTTTGGAATTTAAAAAGGGTAGGTTGCCAATGAAAATAGCCTAGTTTTTTTAATTTTGAAATGGACAGTTCGCCCATGAAAATGGATCATTTTTAGGGAAGCATGAGCGCTTGCTAAAGTTTCTTTTGGAATTGCAAAAGGGTAGGTCGCTCGCAAAAATAGACCAATTTTTTAATTTCATAATGAGCAGTTCACCTGTGAAAATAGACCATTTTCATGTAAGCATGAACGCTTGTAGAAGTTTCTTTTGGAATTGCAAAAGGGTAAGTCGTTCATGAAAATAGACCAATTTTTTAATCTCAAAATGAATAGGTCGCTAGTAAAAATAGAAAAATTTCAGGGAAGCATGAACGCTTGTTGAAGTTTTTTTTGGAATTTGAAAAAGGAAAGGTTACCTGTTAAAATAAGTCAATATTTTAAAAGAGGCAGGTTGCTTGTGAAAATAGATTATTTTTTTAATTTTAAAAGAGACAGGTCACTCGTGATAATGAGACCATTTTTTTACACACACACGACCTGTGATAATGAGACCATTTTCTTACACACACACACACACACACATATTCTTTGGAATTCTAAGATGGGTGGATCATCCAACAAGACAATCGGATTGAGATTTTAGGTTAACTCAATTGAAGGTAACATTTTGGTTTTGGTTAAAAGGGATCATTAGATGAGATCTCAAATTGACCGAGCTGAAAACAAAGGCCAAGGTTCTGGTTAAAGGGGGTCTCTAGATAGAGATTTCAAGTTAACCCAACTGAAGACAACATTTTGGTTTGGATTAAAGGGGATCGCCAGATGGGATCTCAAGTTGACTAAGCTATTGCTAGATTGGAATTTCAGGTTAGCCGAACTGTTTATTTTAGTTTTGATTAAAGATCACTTAATTGGGATCTCAAGTTTACCAAACTTTTGGAAAATATTTTGGTTAAAGGGAATCGATAGATTGAAATTTCAGGATAACCAAGATGTACACAGTTTGATCATAATTCTGGTTAAAGAGGATTCCTGAGAAAACAAAGTTTCAAGTCAACTAAATTAGAAGCTATGAGGGGATTAGTTTTGGAAGAATAGTTTGTTTGCCTTTACAAACTTACTATGCAAAGCACTTAACAAATTTTTTCTCCGTTAGTATTATCAATAGAGGGCATATGTTGTTATCCAATTTTTGATTTTTTTTTAAGAAAACACCAAAAATAGCAAAATAATAACAAAAACCCAAAAACTATGTTCATAATGTCTTTGCATCACTTGCAATGTCTTTTTCCTATGCATTCTGTTGTTAATGCACTCTTTTTTTAACAAAATTCTAAATACAAAAATAAAAAAAATCAAAATTTACAAAGGGATCAGATGTGAAAAAAAAAATAAGTTGAAGGACCAAATTATTTTTGAGTTACTTGGTCACCGAGTTTACTTGAAGACTAAGCAATTAAAAATAATTTTTTTTTACCTATAAATAGGTGCCTAACACACAAAAAGAAGAGACATAAATTTAAGGGGAAATTTCTAGAGAGACCAGAAATTAAAAAAAATATATTCACATATGCTCTCCCCACACCCATACACTACACCCAAACCTTAGTTCCTATCAGCCCTTATAACATCTACCACCACTCCCAATTGAGCTTTGACTAATAGCTCTTCCTTATGACCATAAGTAGTATCGCTAACTACAACCACTCTCTTTTCAAAACAAAAGAAAACTATCAATCTCTATTTTACTTGAAACCCACATAAACAAAATCGAAACATTTACCACATCAATTTCTCCTTCATTATCCAAGGTCAGCATCACCACAAGCCCCATCGCCTTCATTAACCATACCCATGACGCAACCAACAACCTTTAAAGCATCGACCAATCATCTTGTTCTAGTCACCAACCTCAACTCCTCTATCCATAATGACCATGGTAGCACTAATTTTGGCTGAGTTATGGTGGCGACACTAGTAGCATCTATGTCTTTTTTTTGTTAATAGCAGTCGCAACAACCAAACACCAGTCATGACCGCTTCAGATCCACCCATCTTTCTGGTTTTACTTGTTGAGGCATGTGGTTCCATGTGCCGCCAATGGTGGTGGCGCGTGTTTCCACACGCTACTAGTGTTTCGTACTTTCAAAAGCTTCCAGTTGGTTCATGAGTTCTAAGACCTCTGGATTGTTTTGAGAATTTTGATTGGCCTATTTTTTTTTATACAAATTTAAAATGTTTAATGTGTGTTTAAATTATTGTTTGAATTATTTTGAATTTTGATGAATTGTTAAATGTAATTGTAAGGTGTGTGAGTAAAACATAGTTAAAAACAAATGTGTTTGCATTTTCTTATATGTTTTTGAATGCTTAAAACCAAAAAGACAAAAAAATAATGTTTTAATTGCATATGATTATGTCTCTCAAAAATAAAATTAAAAATCAATTTTTTTAAAAAAAATAAAATACATGATATGTCTTATTTTACTTTTAGCATGCATTTGGATTTAATGATCGGTTCATTGAATCCATGAAAATTTAGTCGATATTTCAAGTTAGACCTCCAAATGTGGCTGATATCTAAATATCACAAGTTAACTAGAAAATTCTCAAAGATATTGTAAATATTCACCAATTTTAATTGAGTATTTTTCGCCATAATATATAAATTACGAAAAAAAATACCTTTTTCATAAGAATTTATTTGGGTACACGAGCCCATATTAATTTTTTAAAACCAAATTTATTCATACGAATAAATCTTAATCCTAAGCCATTGATAAACTACTGACCAGAAAATTTCTCAAAACCTTTAAACCACATCAAATCAAACAATACAACTTATCTCAGGTAAAGTATATTAAGAATGCTAATATCTTCTCTAGCTACAATCAATCTATTATCCTTAAAATCTTTAATAAAACAATATAATTGGGTTTCCTAACAACCCTGAACTAATAAATTAAATGACAACTCCTTCAAACTTTCTGACGTCGTGCATCCACGTGCAACAAAACAAAACAATACAAGTTTAATTATAATTTAGTACTTGTAGTGCATCAAAACAAATTATTTAATCCCTCATGTAAAAAATAATTAAATATTCCTTTAACTAGAGTTAACCATGCTTAATTTAATTGTATTTTGTTTTAAAAAATGCTTTTATTTCTCGTCAATCTTTCCATTCTATCAACTTCTTTCTTCACCATATCTGTTTTGCAAAATAAATTGAAAAAGGAACATGAATTAGACAAAAATGATTAAGTTATAAATGAATTTAAAAACAAAGTGATAAAATATATATAGTTTATAAAATTACAAGGACTAATTAATTGTTTTTTACTAATCAACAGAACTCAAACAGTATTGGTAGCTCACCCCATAGTCACAGCCAAACAACTTTGGCCTCGATGAGAACTAAAACCGAAAAATACAAGTCATATTGACATCACAACGCTATGGTACATGCCTTATTATGATCTGGAATATATTGTCATGTAAATACATTCCAAAAACTAATGGGGGCCTACCAAGAGGTTCTAAGTCCTCACACATTTATGTTTCTAAGCACAATTCCAGATCAAGTATAATGGAAAAGAAAATAGTTTAAAGAAAATGTTATCAAATATAAACAAAACTTGTCTTGCTATATTACAGGCATTTAGTTCTTCGTGTTACGGGGCAGACCAAAAAACAAACTCTTTTCAGGATTATTGCCAGAAGTACATACTTATAAACTATTTACCTATTGTTTCCAAGAAAAAGGCTCACCAGCTGTTCCTTGTAACCTTGTGGCACTTGAATCATTCTCAGATTTCTTCAGTGTTTGCCCTGACTTAATTTGCCCTCCCTGGGATATATAGAAAGAGACAAATCAGTCTTCGATCATTTGAAGAATTCATCTGGTGTGTCGAAAGAAATGACAACATCTCAAGGCTAAGCAACAAGAGTAAAACCAGCAGGAGACTTTGATCCGCATAATTGGGTACATATGTAGGATTTGAATTTCAGAATGATGGACTGCTATTGATTTTGCACATGAAAATGTGAAGCAATTTTCAAAATGTTGAATCTCTGAACAAGTGGACCCGGGGCTTTTTTATCCAGGGAGAGGAGATATGGATATGGCTGTTTGGCATTATAGATGAAGCATACGATTGAATTCAGAGAAAAAAGAAATTGCCCAAGACATGATTTTCACTTACAGCTCCCTTATTGGCTGTTAACCTTCGACTTGACGGCGCCCGTGCCACAGATGAAGCAGCTGCAGCTGCAGCCACACGGATTCTGCACAGTATTTAAAAAAGAAATTGTCAATTGTTTTGGCAATTTTTGGGCACCAAACTTGACTTATAGCTGGATCAACTCCAAAATACCTTTTATGTACATCTACATATTCATCTGTTTCATCCACAATCTCTTCCTGCGTAGTCAATACTACTATTAGCATACATGGAAATGGCTGCTTAGATCCTAGAACTGAAAGGAAGAAAGTTAACAGAGGCCTCTAATTTACCTGCAGAAGTTCTTCAAATACATCTTCTAGGGTGATGATGCCAATTACTTCACCATCTTCAATATCCTCTGATAGCTGGGGCAATCCATTTGTTGAAGTATCATTGCGCTGTGAAGAAGGATGCCTACTTGACCTTGAAATCCTGTCAATATCCACAACAATGCTATCTGACTTCTCATCTTGCTTGGACAGTAATGGAGTAGTCAATTGGGAATCCCTGCCAGTTACTTTGCTTCCTTCCTGTTCTTCTCCGTCAATTGGTGGCGGAAGATCCTTGCTTTTCCCCTTAGCCTTCACAACAGCTGCCATATGACTGCTACCCTTTTGAAACTCATTCAGTATATCATACAGAGGCATATCAGATGGAACCCTGGAGAAATATCAACATACATACACTTAGCATATATTCTGTACTTTGTTCAAGGAGGAAACCAGAAAAATATAGAAGGGGGGAGGGGCATTAAACACCGTGGAATTCTTCGGATAGAAACTGCACTAACTGGGGTCTCTGTTTCAGGTCGAACAGTGAGAAGGCTTTTCACCTAATTCCAAATAGAATAAAAACAGCCACATGCAAATCAGGTAATTATAAAATCAGAGTAGCATATATAATAGGGGAAACCCATCAATATAACCTCACACCATCTCTCAATCACACCCTTCTATTAATTGTAACTTTCATTTGTTTCTATTGCTCATTTACTAAAATACCCATTTAAGTCGATTCATATTGAAACTGTCAACTGTTGCACATGAGACCATTAATTTTACCAAAAATAATTGAGTATATTAAAGATCAGGAACAAACCAAAGGTTATAAGTGAGTGATTTTTTTAAAAGGATACAGTTGATAAATGGCGTTAGATGGATATATTGATAGGTTTCTCCTATATAAAATAACTCTTAAATCTGCAAGAATCTATAAAATACAAAACCCACCAGAAGAAGTCCAATGATATTTTTTGGATTCCCGGAATACACAGGAACTCGGCTATGACCCCGGGCAAGAATTTTTCCCATTGCCTCCCTGAGTTACAAGTATTATTAAATAAATATATAAACACAACTATATGCCAATATTTAAATGAAACACAAGAAAGTGAAAACGCCATGGCAATAGGAGCAGCTGAGCAAAACTTACCAGTCCAACTTCGAGTTGACATCTAGGGAGAAAGTTGATTCAATAGGTGTCATAGCCTCTTCAGCAGTCTGGTCAAGTTTATACATAAAACTTTACTTTAAGATGCAGGTTGAAATATAATCTCAAAATATTTAATCTAGGAGTGGAATTATATA
The DNA here is from genome assembly GCF_951802175.1 of Populus nigra. Lineage (NCBI taxonomy): Eukaryota > Viridiplantae > Streptophyta > Magnoliopsida > Malpighiales > Salicaceae > Populus > Populus nigra. Next base: position 2,114,117 of record NC_084861.1, on the reverse strand, counting down.
CAAATAAGTCACTTTGTGAATTTATTGGCTAATCTGTACACCCAGCACCCCAACCCCCATCATCATCATCATCAACTTTAAAAGAGTTATGTTAATTGACTAAAAAAAAAAGAACAAAAAAAGAAGAAGCAGTGCCCATCCAGGTAAATAAGTAAGTTTGCTTAAAATTATCATAGCCAAGAAATAATCGAGACCACCTGGCATTAAATTTTCTCACAACTATAGGATTATATCCATAAAAAAAAAAAGTTAAATTGCACGAAAAGGAACACAAGGAATTAAAAAAACAAGCAAACCTCAATTTTACATCTCCAGATTCCTTCAAACTCAAAAAATTCTTAAGCTTAAAATGAAATAAATTTGAAAATCCCATTTTTTGTAATGAAAACATAATTTGAAAACCCCAATTGAAACAAAACCTCTTTATTGGCAAACTCTCTTTGTTTCTTACATAAGCTTTGTTTGAGTAGGTGAACTTGGTGGTTGGTGTAACTTCTTTTTGCAAAAGATTTATATTTACATATCCAATAGTGTGTATATGTAAATATGGGTATTTTGGTTTGTTTCAAATCTGATTTTGGTTTTTTTAAAGCATGACAATTGAGAGAAATGGGTCTTGAGTGTAAATTATATTCTCTTTGGTGTCTACAAAAATGCAAGGGAAGAAGAAACGTAGATATGGCAATGAAAAGAGTGTTATTTTTTCTCTTGATGGAACAATAATTCAGCTAACTGGGGTGGAACATGTGATTTTCATGTCATTTGACAGATAAATAAAATGAAAGGAATTTGACGGACAAGTCTCCATCCAAATGACCCATAATTCAAGGATTTGAATTAAAAAAAAAGGTGAGGGGGTGTCAATCGAAACAGGCAGTAGCAGAGGGTTTTGTATGGATTCGCAAAATTTATTTGTCTTCTGGAACCCCTTGAGAAACTTAGGATTGCAATTCCAGCTTAGATATGAAGTTCAAATCAAATTAAAATCAATGCTTCTCAATAGTTAGGCAACAAGCAAAATACAATTGACTACAGAAGACCCCCACCCACTCCACTCCTCCCTGTCCCTAATCCAATCAAAAAATTTAAGATGAAGTGATCACATTTCCCTAACTAATACATATTCACGTATCTGAATTGTGAGAATACAATAGAAAGGAAAGAAATTATGTACCATTCATGGCCAACATCAACATTTTACAATGAAGAATGGTACACAAACCAAAAAATAGATGCTAATTTCATATGGTGCATACCTTTTCAGTCAAATCTAGTGCCCCACTAATAATTGTTGTCTCATCGTGTGTGAGTTCACCACCCTTGCCAGCCTAGATGTTTCAAGAAAAAGATGTTACATTGTAAATGAAAAAAAAGGAAAGGAAATGGGGATGTAGTAACATTTCCAAAGTTTTTGAAATCGTGACGAATTTCTGTGGTCAATTAACTTGTAATCTATATGTTTTAGACAATTTACTTTACCTCCTGGCTGTGGATGGAACCACAATTTACTTTACCTCCTGGCTGTGGATGGAAACAAGAGCTTTTAATTGAGCCCGCCTAAATAATGCTTCATTATGTCCTAACACACAATCCAGAACCTGTATCATGACATTTCTTGGAGTTAGAGAGTACATAAGTATATAAAACAGGCTGCGTGGACTTCAAAATGTGAGGATGGGCTGAACTATCATGCAGGAATACGTTGCAGAATAAAACAGTATTTTATTTTTCCAATTTTTCTTTTTAAGCCAGAAAAAGCTAAATAACTGAAGGTTCATAGTTCAAATCAGCTAGGTACAATATTTTTCCTTCATCAATGGGAGAGGAAAACAAATACATCCTTATAGCTCAAGAACATGGAAGAAACTAACAGCTATTCATAACTCTATTCTTATTTCTGCAATAATCATTACTACAGCTGTAGCAAACCACTAAATCACTTATTAATCTAGCTCCACAATTATTATGTTTCTACAGCCAAGACCATACAGGTAAACAGAGAACCATTAAGTGAAAGAAAGATATACACAGAGGTGGATGCAGGATTTTATAGTGTATGCATAAAATTGTTTCTGTAATAAGATGAGTTCATACGAAGTAAGCTAGAAAAGCTTATCATCAAAAGAAAAGAAAAAAGTAAAATAATAGGTACAAACTTGGGCTTGTTTTACTGCCTTTAATTTTAAAAGAACACTGGAAATTTATCCAACAACTCGTGATCCTACTTTACTCAAAACTCGGGTGTAGCAATTTCTGTTGTACCACTTACCTTTCCAATGGGATATGCAACTGGATAACAAGTTATCATCAAAATTCGCACAAGCCATACAAAGTTGGCACCTACAGCAAGTCCATATCTGGTGCATATTGCTTGTGGAATAACCTGAAAATAGAGAATGTCCACCTCAGCTAAGACTAAAAAGTTCTACCACATTTAATTATTTAAGCCTGGTTAAAGAAGAGCTGAGCAAGATGAAAGTAGGTTGACAAAAAAATGTACCTCCCCAAAAGCTAGCACAAAAGTCACAGAAAGTATAATAGCAACATACTGATTGAAAAGCTTATCCAAGTATATAGGAAGAGCCTGCATGCAGAGCACCATATCTAACTGCTATCAACAACTGTTTACTGAAAATTCAAGCAACACACTAATATTCAAGAGAGACGAAATTCAAGCAAAATAGTAATATTCAACAGAGATGAATCGCACAATTATCTGCAAGTTCACTAAGCAGCCTCACTCTCTCTAACCCAAAGCTAGTCGCGGTACTCACATTTTTGCAGCATGCTTTCCTTTAACCATATGTATAACAAAAAAATATATTCTCTGAATAGCATTCCTCCCTAGTAATTAATCTAGATTAACAATCATCTCCTAATTGTTGTTAAAATGCCACATCTCTTTGATTTCAGCATAAATAAGGGTAATGCGACTCAGGTGATTTAGCAAAAGTGCTTTTCAACTCAAAAACACATCAATTTGATGCCTTTTTTTCCAATGGTTTTGACAGATTCTTCACATTAAAACCATAAAAAAAAATCAATTTTAATGCTTTTACCGCCCAAACTCTGAAAAGCACTTGCAACCGCATTACCGAAGGGGGCCTAAAAGCGATAAATTCAAACGAAGATTACCTCCATAGCAATAGCATTACATAGAAGCAGAGTCACCAGAAGCTGATGCTGCTTTTGAACAACCGGAAGAATTGCAGCTAATAAAATTAAATTTAAAAAAATCAGAGAAAATCAATGCCGAAAACTGCGTTTGAAAAAAAGAATAAAGACATTACCAACCAGCTTGTTTTTTCTCGGTAGCAGTGCCACTACGTTGAAGAATCTCGAGGTCTACAAGGCCGAGAGACATGAGGCCTAAGGTAAGACCAGACATGATACCCGCGAAGATAACGAGGAAGCAAGAAATTCCTGCGTACACAAACCATGAGAACGATCCAAACGGAATTCCATCTTCTCCGTTTGATTGAGCTAACACCGTCAACATCCTCGTCGCCATCACCGCATTTATCAGCTGCATCTTTAAATAAATAATCACTAATTAAATTATAAATTTAATTTTGGATCCCAGTTTTTCTCTGTGAGATAGATACACCGAGTCCAATGAGTCGAGAGACGGAGACAGGAAAAGAAAAAAAGAAACCAGAAAAACATGAGAACAATATTCAGCAGATACTGGATTAAAATAGTATTTAGCCATGTCAGTTGCACGTGGCGGGCTCTTGGAGGGTTCTCTCTTTGGTTCAGATTAATTAATTAATAAGTTAATTCTTTTACCATCGCAAAACTCTTTGCTCTTCTAATTTATGGCAATTTAATTCGATGAATACAGACTCGAGTCAACTAAAAAATGAATGAGTTTTTTATATATATAAATAATTATATTATATATATTACATATATAACATAATATATATATATATATGTAAAGTATTTATTTTTTTTGATAATCCAATATAATAAATGTATATATCAATATTAACATAATACACTAATATTTATAATTTTACTATTTAATATATATTTTTTATTTTATGTTAAATAATAAATAATAATTAAATAATAAATATATGAAACTCAATAAATAAAATATAAATATTTGATTTTTTTACCCTATAACATAAATATAGAAAAAATCAATCGATGGATATATGTGTCATCTCTATTTTTAAATATATTAGATTAACTTAAGAAATACTTTTTATCAATCATACTATAATATTAAATATTTTTTAGTTATGAGATTTAAATTTGATATTTATTTAGAACTTGTGATTTTAAATTGATAATTTAATTATATAAATAAAATCATTTTACTCGTCAAATTAAATTATAAATTTTGTGTTACAAGGATGAAATGATAACTTTACCATGTAAATTCACATTCAAATATCCACAATAAAAATTTGAATAATTTTTTTAATGAAAAAATTCAATTCAATAAACATCATGTTTTCTCTCTTGAATCTTGATGGCATCAAATATGACTACACATATTTATCTTTAGCTTTTAAAAACTTGAGCAACCAATGATTCATAATGATTTCACTTGATTTCTATATACTTATTTGATTTTTAATGTTGTGTTTAGTTATTATTTCAAAATAGAAAAAACAAAAATATATTTGATTCCAAAAATAAAGATAAAAATATAAAATAAATTTGTTTTCAAAATAATTTTAAAATAAATTTATATTACTTCATAAAAAGAAACACATGGTTTTGCTTCTTAGTTCATACATTTGACTCTTTTAAATATTATTTTTGGTTGAAAAAGGAAACAAAAAAAAACTGATTTTAAATATATCAAAACATTAGTGTTAAAAATGAAAGTAAGAATATAGAAAATTATTGGGAAAAGATTTTTAGTTCTAGATATGCCGTTCAAGTCCTAATTCCTAGAACTCATGTAGTTGAAACCAAAAATTTAAGATTTAAGGTAGGTGTTCCCCGAATTTTGGAGCAAGATGAGATGATTTTGGAGGCTCAAAAACCAAAAGACATCCTGTGAGCTTGTAGCCCAGGGTATAAACTTAGAATAGAGTTAAAAAAAAAAGTTATTTTATATTTATGTTTTATTTATTTAATTAAATATATTTTTATTTTTTATATCTATTTTTTTTTGCGGAATTGATAGTGTTTTTTGGAATAATTACTGCCAAAAAATATTTTTTAATGCTAAAAATACTAATTACTTTTGTAACGGCAGTTGAAACAATATTGACTCCTATTTATTTATTATTTATGTTATGCTAGATGTTTTATGGGTACAAGTTGTTTAATGCCACAAATTCTTATTTTTTTGATTCTGGACCACGAGATTTATTTGTTTTGACTGCTATCTTTTTGCCTGTAATCGGTATTGATATTTATCTGAATTTTGTTTTCTCATTGTAAGTTGACAAGGTCGAAGCTATTTTATCTAATTATTTTTATAACTAATTTTTTTCATAATAAAAAACTAACCAAACACAAAAAAAAGTAGTACTCAAATGAGTAATTAGTAGCATTTTATTAATTACTTTTTGAACCTACCTTAAAGGAAAAAAAAACATACACGAAAAGAAAAGAAAAAATAAAACTTATAACCCACTAAAAATGATAATAATATCTTGACTTAATATTTTTCTTTCCTATTTATATCTATTTTAAAAAAACAAAGTTTAAAAAATAACTAATAGCATGTTACTGGTTATTCTTTAAGCACCACCATAGAATCATTATTTTTGTTATTAAATAAAAAAAGTAAAAAAACAATTAAGGGTCAAGGTTCTTAGCCTTTTAACTTCATGCATATCATAAGGATAATAAGAGACAAGATTAAGATTCGTGATTATTTTTTGAGACCAAGAAGTTTATAACCTCTCCTGTGATTTCAGGTTCGAGTCATGTGGTTGCTAATATGATAATCACTGAAGGTTTACATGGTCGTTAACTTCAGGACCCGTGGAATTAGTCAAGATACATGTAAACTTGCCCCGACATCCACGTTAATAAAAAAAAAATCATCATTATTTTCACAGAAGTAGCAAAAAAAAAAAAAAAGAAACTGAAAATGTGCACATGTATCTGTATAATGGTCAATTCAAACCCCACGAATTTGCACTAATAATATTGTTTCTCAGAGAAAAAAAAAACCTTATCGATCATTCTTCTTTCTCATGGAATATTGAATCCGATACATGTATATGATATAATATTAGCAGCATTAGTCATTTGAGTCAAAAGCTGCAAAAAGAAATTCTTATTCTTGTTGTTTTTTCAAAGTGCTGGAGAATTTTCTTATCATCATCATATATAATATAATGAAGATTGCATCGCGCTACAGTTTAGTTTCAGTTTTAAACTTTAAATTTAAACTGAAGAAAAAGTGAAGGAATTATGAAAAGAGATGTAAATTGATGAAGATTCAAATTAGATTCATTATATAAGAAAAGAAGAAGGATTCAGATTCGGCAGCCTACTGCAAAAAAAATATACTTGATCATACTCTAACTCGATAGACAGCTGTCAAAAAGCTGTCTTAAAATATATGAAAGCACAGTTGATCAGCTAGCAAGTTCAATCATCTAGAAGTGATCTTCCTGACAAAGTAAAATCTTATCCCTTCATGACCATCTGGTAGGTTTGAGGTTTAAAAATTTACTTTTAATGTGTTTTAAAATTTAAATAATGTGATTGCTAATATAATAATTACTAGAAGTTTATATGGTCATTAACTTTTAAGATTAATCGAGATACGTATAAGTTGGTCCGAACACTTATATTAATAAAAAAAATTCTTATACCTCTATATAAAAACAAGGTGTGTTCTTTCACACCACCACCCAAACGTCATTGTTTTTTTGTAATTACATTCTTATCTTTCTATATTTATTGTATGATCTATTAAAATTTCACACACACACACGTGTGTATGTATGTATAAAACTTGAAATTCCTTGTATGATGGTTAAAAATATCTTCTTCTTTTTTATTTAAGTTTAGGCTTGTTAGACTTGCTTGTATAATTTTTACCGATATATTTTTAGTTTGTTTAGAAATAAAATTCTATATTGAATTAAATTTAATTTTATTTATGAATTGAATTAAATTGTTTGGAATATATATAAAATTAAATTGAATTAGTAATTTTTACTATTTTAACTTTAATTAAAAGATTGTATGATGCACAATCTCAATGAATAATTTGATATTGTGACACAAGGAATAAAAGGTTTCCATTATTTACTGATAAGGCTTAGAATCCAAGATAGGTAACAAAGAGCCAAGTCTGCTCCTGCTAATAATTATTTCGACTAACAATCATAGAAATTCAAGGACAAAAATGATTATAGTTGTAACATCAGCCAGCATAGCATATAGGTGTCGCGAGTGCGGTGTTAGGCTACTAGCGCATTGAAATATCTTTTGAGAAGTATTGTTCCTGGAAAAGAAAATGATCGAGTTTAATTATAAGATTATAATTAAGATTTAGAAATTGTTATCTAGTATTATGGTTATTAGAAATTTATAATTTGTGAGAGTTTGAATAAGGGATTAGTTGTGCAAGAAGAAAACGCATCTTCCTAATATATCATATCTAAGATAAGCTGTATTATTATTTGATTATTTTTCTAGATCGGGTTTTTATTCGTTGGTCTCGTTTACAATTCAAGGTAGATCTTTCTTCGTAAGAGAGTCTCTACCTTATCGGGTTAAATCCTAACTGTTCTAAAATCTGAATTTTAGAATCATATTTATTTTATATATTTTTTTTATCTTTAATACGTTAAAATATTTTTTTTTAATTTTTCCTGAAAGATGAAATTAATTTAAAAATTTTAAGGATTTTTTTAAAATTTTTTTGAGAAATCTTTTGGAAAAAACCGGCATTTTAATATCAAATTTGTATCTTATAGTATAAATATATAGTCCGATATTATATAAAATTATTTGAAAAACATGCTACAAATATTTTTTAAAAATAAACTCTGAAATTTTAAATCTTTTTTGTTTTTATTTTTTCAGAGTTGACCAACCCATCTATATGGGCTAGATAGGTTAGGGTACAACCTAATGCAGGAACAATAAAAAGTTTACTCTTCATTGTTCACATATAGTATAAACAGTGGAGATTAAACAGTAAAAATAATTTTGGAGGCTCAAAACCAAAAGATATTTTGTGGGCTTGTTGCCCAAGTTACAAACTTACTATAGAGTTAAAAAGAAATTTATTTTATATTTATTTTTTTTATTTAATTAAATATATTTTTATTTTTTATATTTATTTTTTTTATGGGAAACTAACCAAACACAAAAAAATTTACAGTTCAATGAATAATAAGTATCATTTTATTAATTACTTTTTAAACCTACAATAAAAAATAATACACAAAAAGAAAAGAAAAAATAAAACTTATAACCCATTAAAAGTAATAATAATATCTTTATTTAAGATTTTTCTCTTCCATTTATATCTAGTTTTCAAAAATAATGATAAATCTAAAAAAACGATAGAATCATTATTTTTGTCATTAAATAAAAAAAAGTGAAAAAACATTTAAGGGTCAAGGTTCTTAGCCTTTTAACTTAATGCATATACGAGGATAGCAAGAGACAAGAGTAAGATTCGTTATCATTTTTACGGAAGTAGCCAAAAAAAGAAACTGAAAATGTGCACATGTATCTGTATAATGGTCTCAATTCAAACCACGAATTTGCACTAATAATATTGTTTCTCAAAAAACCTATATGAAAGTGAAGGAATTATGAAAAACAAAGTGTGGTTCTTTCACACCACCACCTTGTGCGCCGTTGTTTTTTTTTTTTTTAATTACTTTCTTATCTCTCTATATTTATTATGTCAATTATTAATTATTTTTATTAACATGTATGTTCGTGGCAGTTTGCATGTACCTCAACTAATCTTACAGGTTATATTAGCAATCACAGGATTCGAACTTGAAATCACAGGAGAAGCAAATTTCTTAATTCCAAACTCTTACTATTAGACCATCTATTAAATGATTTCTATTAAAATTTTACACACACGTGTATGTATGTATAAAACTTGAAAGTCCTTTGTATGATGGCTAAAAATATCTGTTTTTTTTTTTAAGTTTATACTTGTCAGACTTGCTTGTATAATTTATACCAATATATTTTCAGTTTGTTTAGAAACAAAATCATATATTGAATTAAATTTAATTTTATTTATGAATTGAATTGAATTAAATTGTTTGGAATATATATAAAATTAAATTGAATTAGTAATTTTTACTATTTTAACTTTAATTAAAGATTGTATGATGCACAATCTCAATGAATAATTTGATATTGTAACACAAGGAATAAAAGGTTTCCATTATTTACTGATAAGGCCTAGCATCCAAGATAGGTAACAAAGCGTCAAGTCTGCTCCTAGTAATAATTATTTCGACGAACAATCATGGAAATTCAAGGACAAAAATGATTCTAGTTGTAACATCAGCCAGCATAGCATGGTTGTCTACTGCTGGAGTATTGACTTTACCGATTATAGTTGTCGCGAGGGCGATGTTAGGTTACTGGCGCGTTGAAATATCTTTTGAGAAGTATTGTTTTTGGAAAAGAAAATATTTGGGTTTAATTACAAGATTAACATTAAGGTTTAGAAGTTGTAATATAGTATTATGGTTATTAGAAATTTATGGTCTGTAAGAGTCTAGATAAGAGATTCATTGTGTAAGTAGAAAATGCATTACCTCAATGCACCTTATTTAAGGTAAATTACATTATTATTTAATTGTTTTTCTAAGTTGGGTTTCTATTTGTTGGTCTCGTCTACAATTCAAAGTAGATCTCTCTTCATAAGAGAGTCTCTACCTTATCGGGTTAAATCCTAACCGTTCTAAAATCTAAATTTTAGAATCGCATATATTTTACATTTTGTATCTTTAATACGTCAAATATTTTTTTTTTATTTTTCCTGAAAGATGAAATTAATTTAAAAATTTTAAGAATATTTTTTTAAATTTTTTTAGAAAAGTTTCGGAAAAAACCGGGTATTTTAATATCGAATCTGTATCTTATAGAAAGTTCACTCTTCACTGTTCACATGCAACTTAAACAGTGGATAGTAAATTATAATTCATTTTCTATTGTTCACATGCAATGAACAATAGGATTAGGTGGAGGTGAAGAAAAAGAATGGAGAAAAGAGTGGGCTTACGTGGTTGGGCACATTTCTGGTGTTGCAGGGAAGACCAACGAGTGGTTGGTGGTGGCAATGGTGGAGGAAGTGGTCAAAGTGGTAGTTAAGAAGGAGGAAAAGGAAAAACCTAGGTAGATATGATTTTTTCTCAACTTTGGCTTCTTATTTCTCCTCCCTCAGACAATTAAATTCAAATATATTTATACAGGGTAGAAGAAGGATATTTTTTTCTTTAGTGGTGTCAAATCTTAGCCTTTTATTCAAACTGGAAGGATCCCAACCATTGACTCAAAGCGGGCAGGTGAGCTGTTAAATCTGGTAGGAAAAGGGCTGGTCGGGTTGGCCTTTTTGGACCGGTGCCACTACCGTTGTGGTGTCAATCAACTAGAAATGATCATACCAGGGTGCAGAGAAATGTAAGGTCATCATTTGTGTGCAAGTTTTGTCAAATTTGGTGAATGTTAGAGGTATTAAATGCACCTTCAAAGAAGCTACCCTGAGTAGTCTTTTTAGAGAAATCGAAGAAGAAGATGAATAGTAATCAAAACAAAGTCTTTTAGTAACATTCAATTTAGTCATTTGATTTCTGATTTCTATCAAATTTACCCCTAATTGGCTTCAAACATTCAATTTTGTGCAATTTTACCCCTAGGCGAACTTCAACATCAGCCTTATATTTGTGTTTTTTTCAATTTGGTCCTTGGTCTCAGATTAAAATAATTTTACCCTCAATTGACCATTAACCTTCAAATCTTTGTAATTTCACCCCTGATTTCATTCAATTAGGTCCTTATAGTTTGATGCTTTTTTCATATTGGTGAATGACTGTAAATTTCTTCAATTTAACCCCTAATTGACCCCAAAATTCTATTTTCTTGCGATTTTGCCCTTGATTTCAATCAATTGACTTGATAAAAATTAAATTTGATCTCTTAAAATTTCAATATTCTCAATTAAGCCCAAATTAGGCTCCAAACTTAATGTTTCACCAATTAAGCCCCTAATAAAATTAATTTGACCCATTTAAAGTATAATTAAGTCCTTGCTCCTTATTAAATCCTTCAATTGGACCCAAATTAATTCTTAAACATAATTAAACTTTAATTTGGCCCAAGATTAAATCAAATTGGCCAATTAAAAATTTAATTATATCCTTGGACTTAATTTTTATGCAGATTCGTCTAATAATCATTTAATTTAACCTTGAATCTGCATTGTTTCTTTAGTTTTAGGTATAATGAGGTATAATTAGACTTCGAACTTCATCTAAAATTGCAGCTTGATTTCTATGTACTTTTTGGAATCCTCCTCGACATGTTTTCTCCATATTGCGAGCTTTTATTTTATTTTTTATTTTTATTTTGGAAAGAAAAATATGTAATTTTAAGGAATTACCTAGAAATGAGTTATGACAATTGCCTCACTCTTTACAATGCTTACGATAGAAAGCCTTATAAGAGACTTTAAATAGTAAGCTTTTAAAGATAAAAAGAATGAGAGATAATAGACTCATCATAACAAGAAATGATAAATCTTTCTGAGAGTTGAAAAGCTGACTCAGAGGAAAAAACTGGAAGATTTTTCTTTTGAAGTGGTAGGGTTGTACTAGATAACCTGCCTATTGGTGAAATTCAAAGAGTTTTCAAATGGTCGAATTGTCATGGGTGACTTGCCCAAGAAAAATAAAAAAGAGTTTTTAAGGTGGTCTTATTGTAATGGGCAACTTGTCCAAGTGAAAAATGAAAAGGATTTCAAAGTTGTCTGTCTCATTATAATGAATGGCCTACCTAGGTGAAAAATGAAAAGAGTTTTCAAAGTAGTGAAAAGTGGTCTTATTGTAATGGGCGACCGTCCCAGGTAAAAAAACAAAGATTTTTCAAAGAAGTCTCATTGTAACGGGTGACCTGCTCAAATGAAAAAAGTTTTCAAAGTGGTCTCATTGTAATGGGTGACCTGCCCAAGTAGAAAATGAAAAGATTTTTAAAGTGATCTCATTGTAATAGGGACCTGCCTAGGTGAAAAATGAAAAGTGTTTTCAAAGTGGTGAAAAGTGGTCTTATTGTAATGAGTGACCATCCCAGGTGAAAAACATAAAGATTTTTCAAAGAGGTCTCATTGTAATGGGTGACCTGCCCAGATGAAAAAAGTTTTCAAAGTGGTGAAAAATACAATATTTTTTCAAAGTGGTCTTATTGTAATGAATGACTTGCCTAGATGAAAAAATACAAAGATTTTTTAAAATGGTCTCATTGTAATGGGTGACTTACACAAGAAGAAAAAAATACAAAGATTTTTCAAAATGATCTCACTATAATGGGTGACCTGCATAGTTGAAAGATGTCATGAACGAACTACTTGATAGAGCTCGAAGGAGAATAAGGGCTTCAAGGCGTATACAAGAGGAGGAAGGGTTAGAAAACGCACTACCCGAGAGGTGAGTGTTCAAAGGTGCACTCTAAAGAAGGAAGATAGGGCCTGATGGCGTACTATCTAAGAGATGAGGGCTTAAAGACGTACTCAAGAAGAGGCAGGGTTAGAAAAAGTGATACCTGAGAGACAAGGGCTCAAAGGCGCACTCGAAAGGAGGTAGGGTTAGAAAACACACTACCCAAGAGGTGAGGGCTCAAAGGCATGCTAAAAAAAAATGATGATGAGACACTAATCTATCAAGGATAAAAGTAATGCATTATGATCAATATGCATGTATACTTACCTGAGAAATACAGGTCCCTTTTTCTTCATGATGTTCCCTTTTCTCAAAAGCTTGAGTCTCTATAGTAAGCTTTATTGGCTTTTTAGCTCTAACTTACTCAATTCACATCTCAAGATTTTGACCTCCATGAAGGACATAATATCAATAAGCTTTTGTCTCAGGTCACTAGCTCTGCCCTACATTTTTTGTTTTCATAGAAAGCGAATCATGCAGCCAACCCTTATTATGTGTTTGTTGGATTGCCCCTCAACCCAAACATGTCCTCAAGTGTTCAATTCATGTTTTCTTTAGGGATAAGGTTGTGCGAAAGAAGATTTGGTTATTTTATGAGGAGTTGTTTTTATAAAGAATTTTTTGGAATTTCAAAGCTATTCCGAACAAAAAATCATTTTGATGTTTGTTTAAAACAAACTTGTTCTGAAAATAATTCAAGTGATCCCATGGGTAGGTTTGAAAGTCTTTGTTTTATTGTTTTTGGTAGATGTAAACCCCGGATGAAAATTAGGTAGAAAAACAATCTAAGTGCTTATAGAATAGATTTAACAGAAGCACCAAATAAGCATTAGAATGAACAAAAATAATAATAGAAATGTGAATAAAATATTACTAAGAGTGAGTTACCTAGAAATAAAATTATCAATATGTAACTAAATAAAATTCAAATTCACCTGGGTAAAAATCTTATATAGACAAATGCTAGGATCTAGGAATTTTATCCAGGGAACATGAAATTTACTATTTGGGATATAGAGGGAATTTGTTAAAAAGTTAGTGTATGTATATATATAAGTGTGCATATGTGTGCTCGAGAAATAAGGAAAATAGAGAGAGAAAAAGAGGAGAAACTACTATTTACATGTAAGAGAGATAAAATGGTAAAGGAAACATAAAATCTTAAGAGAAGATCTTGAGGGCATTAACCAAGCTTAGTGAGCATTAATTGGAAGGAAGAAAAATCAAATAAGGGTTAGTAGAAAAGAAGAGGGGAAGTTCGGCCAAGATTAAAGAAAATGAATAAAATTATCAATATGTAACTAAATAAAATTCAAATTCACCTGGGTAAAAATCTTATATAGACAAATGATAGGATCTAGGAATTTTATCCCGGGAACATGAAATTTACTATTTGGGATATAGAGGGAATTTGTTAAAAAGTTAGTGTGTGTATATATATAAGTGTGCATGTGTGTGCTCGAGAAATAAGGAAAAAAAAGAGAAAAAAAGAGAGGAGAAACTACTATTTACATGTGAGAGAAATAAAATGATAAAGGAAACATAAAATCTTAAGAGAAGATTTTGAGGGCATTAACCAAGCTTAGTGAGCATTAATTGGAAGGAAGAAAAATCAAATAAGGGTTAGTAGAAAAGAAGAGGGGAAGTTCGGCCAAGATTAAAGAAAATGAGGAGTTGGAAACTTGATTTGGGTAGTGTTTAGAGTTTAATTACTTGCTTGGTAAGACATTCTAAAGACTTTTGATCTGATTTTTAATGGTTTAAAGTCCTTAATTGATTGAATTTTTTAAATTTGAAAAGTTAGGGTTGTTGAATAAATTTGGGTAGTCGGGACTGTTACAGTGGAAGTATGAAGAGACATTTTGTTGGTTAAAAGGGTTCAAGCTTCAATTTGAGGGTTTCAAAGAACCAGTCTTCAAAACATTCATTTTATCTATATGAATGATGGAGTTTATTTCTCATGGGAAAGCATTACTTACCGATCCAACTTGCTTGTTTTTTATTTGAAAGGGCTTGATTAGGTGCATAATGTAGGCTTGGGCTATTGGTTACAATGAGAAAGGATATTTCTTGGCTCAAAAGGTGTAAAGGGATTTCAAGACTAAGAATTACTAGTGTTTATTTCTCAACCTCCTCTTTTGGTTCATGGATTTTTTGGACCTTGGAATTAATTCGCAAAATGGTGCCCCTCTAGTGTTGGGTTTGGGTTTTTTTTTCTTTTAGTTTTGAGCATCATCATATTAGTAATTTTTGTCGTACGCTCAAATCTTTTTTACTCTTTGAACTTTTTCATGCCACCCCCCAGCTTTGTTTGGGCACCTTTAATCATTGAGGTTTTTTTTTATATTTCTCGCACTTGCCCTCTAATGTGGGATGTGATCCTAGCCAATGTTATTTTTCTCAAGGCAAACATATTAAGCTTAAAAAGGGACTGCAAAGGATTTTTAATTTTATGAAATGATTGTTAAAGATGGTTTTTCCTCATTTTAAACACATGCATTCAGAATCGACAAGCTTTTCTTTCTTTCATGTGAATATGCAAAATGGTTTCTCATTATCCATGTAGCTAAAACTCAGCTTTATAGTCATCTCATGTTGTTTAGGTTGTTCTTTAGGTTTTTTAGGTGTATGGTTACCATTCTTGAATATCACTTGAATTCTCAGAATTTGTTTATTAGAACAAACACCAATTTGATTTCTATTTTGTACTAAACTTTGATTTCCCAAAAATCCTTATAAAAACATGGGATCATGCGTAGTTTTTAGAGAAAAGAGGAACACACCAAAGAATTCTTGGTGCAATGGTTTTGTGAGTAAAGGGTATGCTCGTGCAGCTATGTTATTTGTATGAAACAAAAATAAAAATGAAGTCATATTAGGAACACATGAAAACACGTGATCTTATTAACAAGAAAGGCTCATTTGATAGAGAAAGTCTTGTGGTATTATGAGCCAAATTGCCAACAAGACTGAAATAGGTTGAAACAAATATGATCAAGTAAAAGGTAATAATAGGACAGGCTCCATCCTTCCATTTTGGTACACTTCCTCTATATGGTGGAACTTCATTATCTACCATGGACAACTCGAGAATACATACATACTGCCTTCTTCGCACCTTGTTCTTGCCATCAGTGCTTTTAGGTTTCCTGGGCATTTCGCCTCTAGTGCATTTATCGATCCATTACCTAAAGCATGATAGGGTAGGGGGTTTGTATTTACTTTTAGAGTTTCTTCAAATGTTATCCACTTAAATTTAATCAACTGTATGAGCTTCTTCTTAAAGGCATTACATGTATGAATGCTATGTCCTGCATCACCAACATGGTACTCGCAAATGAGGTCTAACTTATACCAATTAGGGTAAGGTGGTTGCAGAGGTGCCAGATGTTCGGGAGCTACCTACTCGATGCTTAACATCTTCTGGTACATCTCATTTAAGAGTAATGGTAATGGAGATAGTTGTTTCTGGACCCTTTGGTAATTATTCTTTAGGAAATTTTCAATTTTTCTTGGAAATTTTAGGGCTCATGTTTTTTTTATAGGAAATAGAGAGATGTTGGTAATTTAGGATGGAGTGTGGTAGTTTTGAAATTGGTTTTTCCTATCCCTATAGCCGCCTTTAACGTGGTCGACCTCCTTCCTTTCCTTTCAAAGCCTTTTTTTTAGTGGGCGTAAAAATTCTACCACTTTTGACTTCTTACTCTATGCGCTCAGCTATTGTCATAGCGTCAATGAATTGTTATGCCGAACTACCCATCACATGCTCGTAGTATTATGCCTTGAGCATGGTGACAAATATAGTAACCATTTCTTTGTCCAAGAGTGGGGGATGCACCTATGTAGCTAGATCTCTTCACCTCTAGGCATATTCTCTGATGCTCTCTTTATCCTTTTTCTTTAGACTGGACAAGCTGGTTCTATCGGGAGCAATATCTATGTTATACTTGTATTGCTTGACAAAAGCATCCACCAAGTCTTTCTATCTGCGGATCTTTGTATTGTCCAATCTCATGTACCAACTCAAGGCTACTCCACTTAAACTATCTTGAAAAAAATACACTAGTAGTTTCTCATCATGCATTACTTTTGCCATTTTGTTGTAGTAAAACTTAAGGTGAGTCATGGGGCATTGTGTTCTAATGTATTTGATGAATTCACCTGTACTGGGTTATATAGGTCTACCCCTTTAATGGCCCTGATTCTGGCTTCTAGTGTTGCCATCTTATCTTGATTAATGCCATCAGATGACTTGGTCTTGTGGGACTTCATTAGGAAATGCATTTATGGTTATAGGGGTCGATTCAGGTGTTGTTGACTCTACAAATGCTAGATTGTGTTGAGGCTCTTGACCATGTTCACTCATTTTTCTTTGGGCTGAGCTGTTGTTGGGGTCTAAACAAAGGTGACGAGTTAGTTGGAAGAACCTTCACTAGATGCATTTCTAAATGTTTTCTTGAGTAAACTAGTGAGACAAGCCACGATTGCCTTCAGATACTCAAACTCTTCTTGGAAATGAGCATCACAGTGAGCATGCTTCATCTTCTTGTATGTATGTTATTTATAATGGATGGATGTATGTGGATGGGTGCAAATGTTGTACATGCACATCGGGTATGCATGACAAAAACCCATGCGAAATGAATATTTAGGGAGTCATACTCTAAGGGAAAGTTCTAGGCCATTACGTGATGAGTAGGCTTTCTACCTGGTCTTGAAAAGTTCATGAACTGCCTAGTAACCACCTTGCATGAAGGCAGTATAAGAGTTTACACGAAATGGTTGGGGCACAATGTGATTGCCATTATCGAGTAAACACTTAGTTCATAGTTGGATGTTTCATGAATCTAAACCCTAACTAAAAGTTATGAGACAGACTGCTACTCCCCGCCTAACTTAGAAATAAAAATATATGAGGGCATTAACTCGTACTCGATGTACTTATGCATGAATAGGAAATAAAAATGCTAAACTACTGAAAATACAAGCTAAAATTAAATACACCAAAACAAATAGGTAAATAATCAAACAAACAAAGCTTAGTCTGACCAGAAAAGGTGTTCCCCAGTTGAGTCACTATCCTGTCGCAGGGGCACCGTCGGGACGCTGGCATGCTGAAGTGCCTCTTAAGAGGTATTGTCATTGGGAAGGAAAAGGTTTGGGTTTAATCATAAGATTATGATTAAGGTTCAAGAGTCGCAATCTAATAATATAATTATTAGAAATCTATGGTCTGCGAGAGTCTAGGTAAGGGACTGGTTATGCAAGGAGAAGACGCATCACCCCTAGTGCACGCTACCTAAGGTAAGTTGCATTGTTGTTTGGTTGTTTTTCTAGGTTTAGTTTCTATTCATTGGTCCCATCTAAGATTCAAGGTAGATTTCTATTCGTGAGAGAGTCTCTACCTTATCGGGTTAAATACTAACCGTTATAAAGTCTGAATTTTAGCATTGCATTTATTTTACACTTTGTATATTTAATACATAAGGGTATACTATTGTGTAGTTTTACACCCCATAGATATTAAAGTCTACATCTAAATCCTAATATAAAAAAAATGATTGATGAGGGGTTTTTGATATTTTGATCAAATCCTAATAGTTAATCATAAACTGGTTACGATATCTATTTCTTTTTTGTTTTTTAAAACATGAGAAAGATGCAATTTTTTTTGTTTTTTTAATGAAAATATGCTTGGAAAACTTTTAGGATTTAGTCATATGTAAGAAAATAAATATTTTTTTTGCTTTTCCTATAAGATGAAATTAATTTAAAAATTTTAAGATTTTTTTAAAGTTTTTTTAGAAAGGTTTTGGAGAAAATCGAGTATTTTAATACCAGATTCGTATTTTACAATATAAATACACAACCCGATATTATGCAAAATTATTGTAAAACATGCAAGGGGTCCATAAATATTTTTTTTTAAATAACCCCTAGAATTTTAGATTTTTTTTTTAATTTAGAGTTGCACTAGACCGACCCACCATACGGGCTGGGTCGGTTAAGGTACAACCTAACATAGGAACAATGGAGAGTTCACTCTTTACTATTCACATGCAGTGAACAGTAGGAGTAGGCGGGGGAAGAAGAAGAAAGGAGAAGAGAGTGGGCTTACATGGCCGACGACATTAATGGTGTTGCAGGGAAGATCGGGTGAGTGTTTGGTGGTGGCAACGGTGGCTAAGGCAAGGAGGAGAAAGCGGTCAAAGTGGTGGCCGAAAAGAGGGAAAAGGAAAAAACACAGTTTTTTTCCTCTCTCAGGTAATGAAATTCAAATTTATTTATAAGGGATAAAAGAGAGACATTTTATCTTTAATGATGTCAAATCTTGGTCCTTTATTCGACCTGAAAATATCTCAACCATTGGCTCAAAGTAGGCATGATGAGCTGTCAAATCTGGCAGGAAAAGGACTGGTCGGGCTGGCCTCTTTGGGCTAGCGCCATTACCACTATGGTGTTAATTGACCAGAACTGACCATACCAGGGTGCAGAGAAATGTCAGGTGATCATTTGCATGCAAGTTTTGT
Source organism: Populus nigra (assembly GCF_951802175.1). Classification (NCBI taxonomy): domain Eukaryota; kingdom Viridiplantae; phylum Streptophyta; class Magnoliopsida; order Malpighiales; family Salicaceae; genus Populus; species Populus nigra. Next base: position 2,094,955 of record NC_084861.1, on the reverse strand, counting down.
CAAATTTGGTTAAGGTTAGTGGTATTTAATGCACCTACAAAGTAGTTGCCCTAAGCAGTCGTTTCAGAGAAAATTGAAGAAGAAGATGAATAAGTATCAAAACAACGTCGTTTTAGTAATGTTGAATTTAGTCCTTTGATTTCTGATTTCTCTCAAATTCACCCTTGATTGGCTTAAAACGTTCAATTTTGTGTTATTTTACCCCGGACCGAACTTCAACATCAGCCCCATATTTGTGCGCCATTTTCAATTTGGTTTTTGGTCTCGAATTTTTGTAATTTTACCCTCAATTGACCATTAAACTTTCAAATCTCTTGAATTTCACCCCTGATTTCAATCAATTGGATCCTTATAGTTTGATGCTTTTTGCAGATTAATCCTTGACTGTGAATTTCTTCAATTTAACCCATAATTGACCCTAAAACTCTAATTTTCTTACGTTTTTGCCCTTGATTTTAATCAATTGACTTGGTAAAAATTAAATTTGATCTCTTAAAATTCCAATCTTCTCAATTAAACCCAAATTGGGCTCCCAAACTTAATGTTTCACCAATTAAGCCCCTAACAAAATTAAGTTGACCAATTTAAAGTATAATTAAGTCCATGCACCTAATTATATCTTTCAATTGGACCCAAATTAATTCTTAAATATAATTAAACTTTAATTTGGCCCATGATTAAATTAAATTAGTCTATTAAAAATTTAATTATATCTTTGGACTGAATTTTTATGCAAATTCATCCAATAATAATTTAATTTGACCTTGAATCTGCATTGTTTCTTTAGTCTTGGGTATAATAAGGTACAATTAGGCTTTAAATTTCATCTAAAATTACAGTTTTATTTTTAAATATTTTTTGGAATCCTCCACGGCGTGCTTTCTCCACATCGCCAACTTTTATTTTATTTTTTATTTTTATTTTAAAAAGAAAAGTATGTAATTTTGAGAAATAACCTAAAAATGAATTATGACAATAGTTATGACCATTTGAAGCCAAACCTCCCTGTACTAAAACTGACAATAACAAAACCAGACAATGGGAATGACTTAAAACCATACCTTAACCAACTAACCATTCCCAAACAAAACATTGCCAATCCAAATTATGGTTATGCGCCAAATCTAGATGTTCCCAAACCAGAATTAACAATACCAAACTCGACTACAGTTAATTAACTCATATTTAAGGGTCCAAAAACCCCCTCATAAAACCCAATCATCCTTAAGCTCAACTAAGGTATTGCGATTTCAAGTCAGATTTTTATGCTAGATGTTATGCAATTTGGGGGGGGGGGGTTTGGATGTTATCTAGGCTAAAGCAAAAGAAAACAGAAAACTATCAAATAAAATTTATAAAATCAGAAAATTATCAAGAGAACAAACCTTGGTCACAAGCACACATCCACCTACAGAAATCAGAATTGATCATAGAAATGAAACATCAATTTATATTTTGAATATTTATCTCTTCTTAACATTGGTTAGTTAACGGATCCGCCGTATAACTAACCCTAACCATCAAACAACCACAGTGTCCGCATCCGCACTAGTAATTTAATTCAATCGCAGCCCTAAGAACTAGATAAGTTGATTAATCAAGAAAACATAACTGTCCGCAGTCTATGTTTGATTTGATTGAATGTTCTCCCTAAGACTAATAACATAGATCCGCCACAATTATTAAACTCAGTTGCTTCACAAGTTCATATACCACAACTCCAGTTTTGATATCAAACTTAGCAATAGATTGTCTACAATAATATCTTAAAGTCCGCTCTAGCAATTAAAATAAACAATCATAGGAAAAATAAGTATAGGAGAACAAACATATTCATCATATAAATTGAAAAGAAAAGGTAAAATAAATCTCACAGTTCTTGAAATCCAAAGGTTTTCGTGTCCTTGCAACCAAGAGAAAGTGTTTAGCCTTGCATGTTTGTTGAACAACTAATAAAAAAGAAGGAAGAATGCATAATTTAGGGTTTCTTAGAGGAAGGGGGCGTTTTTCTCTTCTTGGCTCGCTGCTCCCCTTCTCTTCTCTCATTCTTTTTATATCTTAGGAAACCTTAGGTCTCTATTTTACAAAATAGTCCTCCATTAAGTAGACTATTTACATTTAAGTACTTCAATAACTATTTTCCTAAAAAAGGAGAACTAGCCTTGCATGAAATCTTCAAGCTTTGACTTAGAGGAGCTAAATTACTGAAATAAAAACTTGGATATCAGTTTAGATTTTTTGGAACGTAATTTGGACTCGTTTCTTCACGAAACCTGTTTGCCGGTAGAATTCAGATGTCATCTTTGAAAAATCATATCTCCCTCATATAACATCGTTTTTGGCTGAAATGTGGAGAGTTTATAGAAATTTGAGTTATGAATCCAAAAAAATTGAGTTTGCATTAATTGGACTTCTGTAACTCCAGATATTCAAGTTGGAATGGTCGAAGGTCAACACTGGCAGATTGTGAGATTTGATTTTGAAGGCTGCGATTTCCATGCTCTTCCTTATTTTATTTTCTTGACTTAGATGTACAGAAAGGTATGGATGTTACATTTTTAATGCCACTGGAATCACTTCATTTCAACCTCTAGAGCTCACGCTCTGCACAAAACATCGATTGAAGGTCAAATCTACCAATTATCTCCAATTTACTCCTTTTTGCATCTTTCATCCAAAAGTGCCTTCAAAACATAAAACAAAGAATATCAAGGTATTTTTTATATAAAACATAGGCAAAACACTAGTTAAATGTGGGTGAAACTATTGAATAATATGGTTGCATCAATTGAAGTTAAATTAAATGAAATCACTATGACTAATCTTCTAATCTCCCATCAATATCCAAGAATATATGTATTATAAACAAGAACACAATTAAGAAGGATAAAGAGTATAAATTTTTATGAATTTATTTACATGCAAACTTCAGAACTTAATTAATCATCGGGATTTAAATGAAATCTATGCCATGCCAAAGTGATAGGTCCTCTCATTGATATACACTCCAACACTCACGTGTTTAAGGCTTATGTGTTTAAATCTCTCAAATTCAATCAATGAATATGTTCTACCATAAGCTTGCTCTTCAATCTCATCTCCATTACTAACATATTACAAACAATGTATGAATCAAAAGGTCTTATTTTCTAGTTGTAATGGGGCTAAGGTTAAGGTGAGGTAAAAGAGAGTAAAAGAAAAGATTCAAACCAAAGAAAGTAGAGCATTCTGAAAAATGATATTTCAAACAAGATAATCCATCAAAGTACATAAATTTTCCATCTTTAATTACCAATGCTTAACTTCTTTTGATTTCAAGCTTTTTCAATATAAAATCTTAAGAACATAAAGGAACACTTTTTTCCTTTTCCTTCTTTTTCTTTTTTTCTTTCTTTTTCTTTCCTTTTTTTTTTACCTTTGGCAACTTTGCCCATCTTTTCATCAAGCATCACTTCTTTCTTTTCACATAATTTCCAACCATAATTCCATGAGATATCATAAGTATATGCTCTACTAATCCTTGGTGAGGGGAAAAGGAAAACATATAAAAAGTTAAGGCTTATACATGGATAAAGCAAAGAAAAGATAAACAAGCTCAAAAGGGGCTTACTAAGGATAATATGCTTTAGGTTGGCTTTTTGGCTCAAGTGGTTACAATTCCTAATGCCTTTATCATCTTCATGTATATATGTAATGCAAATGTAATCTCAACAAGATATGAAGCAAGTTCTAAAGATACATATCATTGAAAGAAGGCACAATAAAAGAATATAATGTTAAAGGCTCAAAAGCTTGCATTGGTATAACACTATAAAGTCAACATGGCATATTCTCAAAGTCAATCCCTAAACCAATTAAACCTTAAAACTTGCATGCACACTCATTCATTTGATTTATATCTTCATCTATCTCAACTAATTCTCATACATAATACTAACATTCTCAAAAACCAATGGGAGTTCAAAAAATCAAACATAATTTTTTTTTTGAAAAATAACAAAGAAAACCAAAATTAGAAAACCAACATTCTCCCAATACCCCCACACTTAAAACATAACATTGTCCTCAATGTTGAAATAAAAGAAAAGGAATATTGGAGAATGACAAAAATAAAGTAAAATGCGAAAAATAAAAGATAAGGGAAAAAGAAAGCAAATCTGTTTTTTGTGTGTGCTAGGTTGCCTCCCAGTAAGCGCTTTTGTTTTATGTCATTGGCTCGACATGTTGCATGCTCATTCTTCATAGATTGGTTCAGCTAACTCCACAGAAGCGGTGAGTTCTGTCGTCCAACCTTCATAGAAAGGTTTCAAGCAATGCCCATTGACCTTGAGTACTTTGTTGGTTTCTAAACTTGTAATTTCAACTGTACTATAAGAAAAAACATTAGAAACAACAAATGGTCTAATCCAATGAGAGCGTAACTTTCCAGGAAAAAGTTTCAAACGCGAATGATAAAGAAGGATTTTGTCTCCAACATTAAACTCTTTTCTTGTAATCATTTGATCATGGAGACTCTTAGTCTTTTCTTTGTAAATCCTTGCATTCTCGTAAGCATCATTTCGAATCTCTTCCAACTCTTGCAATTGCAACTTTCTTGCAATCCTAGCAGCATCATAATCCATGTTACATTTTTTAATGGCCCAAAAAGCTTTGTGTTCAAGCTCTACCGGTAGATGACATGCTTTTCCATAAATCATCCTATAAGGTGACATTTCTATAGGTGATTTGTAAGCAGTCCGATAAGCCCAAAATGCATCACCAAGTCGTAGACTCCAATCTCGCCGGTTAGGTTGCACTGTCTTCTCCAAAATTAACTTCATTTCTCAATTTGAAATTTCAGCTTGGCTATTCGTTTGAGGATGGTATGCTGTGGAAGTCCGATGAGTCACATGATATTTGCGTAACAATGCTTCCATTGAACGATTGCAAAAATGAGTGCCACAATCTCTAATGATAGCTTTAGGGATTCTAAACCTGTCAAATATGTGAGTCCTGATAAAATCTAAAACAACCTTAGCATCGTTAGTTCGTGTGGCTTTCGCCTCAATCCATTTGGACACATAATCAACAGCAAGAAGGATATAAAGATTGCCAAAAGAAAAAGGAAATGGACCCAGAAAATCAATACCCCAAACATAAAAAATTTCACTTACAAGAATATTCGTTAAAGGCATTTGATTCTTATGAGTGATATTACCTGTTTTTTGGCATTTTTCACATGATTTGCAAAAATGATATGCATCCTTAAAAATAGAAGGCTAATAAAAACCACTTTCAAGTACCTTGTGGGTCGTTCTTTTTGCTCCAAAATGCCTACCACAAGAATGAGAATGACAAAAGGTAAGAATGGAATGAAATTTATCTTGTGGTACACATCTCCTAACTACTTGATCCACACAAAATTTCCACAGATAAGGAGTATCCTAAAAATAATATTTAGCATCAGCTCGTAACTTGTCTTTTTGGGATGTAGACAAACCTGTAGGGAATTCTTTGGTGACTAAATAGTTCACCAAATCAGTATACCATAGTCTGGTAGAGGAATGTAACACATACAACTGCTCATCGGGGTATGTCTCTCGTATTGTTTCGGTTTGTATATCCTCAGTCCTCAGTCGGCTCAAGTGATCAGCCACATGATTTTTGGCACCTTTTTTTGTCTTTGATCTCAAGATCAAATTCTTGTAAAAGCAAGATCCACCTAATCCATCTTGGTTTGGACTCCTTTTTCTTTAAAAGATACCTTAAAGCTGCATGATCAGTAAAAACAATGACTTTTGTACCAAGTAGATATGACCTAAATTTTTCAAGAGCAAACACCACTGCAAAAAGTTCCTTTTCAGTTGTATGGTAATTGCATTGTGCTCTGTCTAACATGCAGGAAGCATAGGCGATAACATGCAAATTCTTCCCTATTCTTTGCCCAAGGACAACCCCTACCGCATAGTCACTTGCATCACACATTATCTCAAAAGGATCATCCCAATTTGGTGGTTGGATGATAGGGGTAGATGTGACACACCTCTTAAGCTCATCATGAGCATCTTTACATGCTTGATCAAACACAAAATCCACTTCTTTGGCTAATAGTTTGCACAAGGGTGCTATAATTTTCGAGAAATCTTTGATAAAGCGTCGATAGAAACCTGTATGGCCAAGAAAAGAACGAATTTCCCTCACGCGGGAGGGGTAAGGCAATGATGAAATAACATCTATTTTAGCTTTATCAACCTCTAATCCACGTGAAGACACAACATGCCCAAGAACTATTCCTTGTTCTACCATAAAATAACACTTTTCATAGTTTAAGACAAGGTTAGTTTCAATGCACCTTTTCAAGATCAAAGATAAATTTTCTAGACATTTATCAAAAGAATCACCATACACCGTGAAATCATCCATGAAAACCTCAATTATTCTTTCAACATAGTCAGAAAAAATACTCATCATGCATCTTTGAAAAGTTGCAGGTGCATTACAGAGACCAAAGGGCATTCTCCTATATGCATATGTACCAAATGGACATGTAAATGTAGTCTTTTCTTGATCCTCAGGATTAATAACAATTTGATTGTATCCACTATATCCATCAAGAAAGCAATAAAAAGACTTACCTGCTAGGCGTTCAAGCATTTGATCCATGAATGGTAATGGAAAATGATCTTTGCGTGTAGCAAGATTTAGCTTTCTGTAATCAACACACATTCTCCATCCACTCGAGATGCGAGTAGGAATGAGCTCATCATTTTTGTTTTTTACCAACGTGATTCCGGTCTTTTTAGGCACCACATGGATTGGCGCCACCCATTTACTGTCCATGATGGGATAAATGACTCCTGCATCTAACAGTTTCAAAATTTCAGCTTTCACTACCTCTATAATAAGCGGGTTCAACCTCCTTTGCATTTCCCTTATTGGTTTCGCATTGTCCTCCAATAGTATGTAATGCATACACATTGAGGGACTAATGCCCTTGATGTCAGCTAAAGTCCATCCAATGGCCGTCTTGTGATCACACAACAACTTCACAAGTTTTTCCTCTTGCGTATTTGTCAAACCTGTTGCTATAATAATGGGAAGTGTATTATTGTCGCTAATGAATACATACTTTAAATTATCGGGCAAAGGTTTCAATTCTAACTCGGGTGCCTGTAAAATAGATGGCAAAAGCTTTTTATGTGAAAGTACTAAATCAACAAAGACATTATCATGGGGAACAGTTTGCAATAATTGCAAAGCCAATGCTGATTCATGCACGTTTCGGGGAACACATACATGCCTCTCAATCTTTTCTATCTCGGTAAAATCATAGCCATAGCTTAAAGCTACGCTTAATCCATCCTCACAATCAAAATCAAAAACTTGTTGCACACACTTATCAACTTGGTCATAGCATGTGATAGAATAAACATTCCTATAAGGATATTTCATTGCATTATGAAAATTAAATTCAATCTTTTCATCTCCTACTTTCATAGACAAAGTATCCTTACCACAATCAATCTTTGTATTGGTAGTTTTCAAGAATGGTCTCCCAAACAATATAGGAGTGTTGTTTGATGAATCACAAGAATTATGTTCCATATCAAGAATATAAAAGTTGCATGGAATGACCAAACTATCAATCTTGACTAGGACATCTTCTATCACACCAAGTGGGTAAACAAAACTACGATCCGCAAGTTGTATTACAATGCTAGTTTTATTCAAAGGCTCAAGACTAAGAGAATCATAAACATGTTTGGGCATAACACTAATGGATGCACCTAAATCGCACAAAGCCCTTTTGAAACTAGCATTACCAATAACACATGGGATAGTAAACGCACTTGGGTCTTTTTGCTTCAAAGGCATATTTTTTTGAACAACAGCAGATACAACTTCACCCATACTTACCATTTCATGACATTTTAGTTTGAAAGCTCTCTTGGTAGTACACAACTCCTTCAAGAATTTGGCATACTTGGGAATTTGCTTGATAGCATGAAGCAAAGGAATGTTGAGTTCTACTTTCTTGAAAACCTCTAAAATATCTTTTTTTTTGTTCTCTTTCTTTGACCTAAAAGAACTCACAGGAAAGAGTGGAATTGTTTTAAAACTGGAAGTCATTGATTGAGGACTTACCTTTAGAGTGTTGGTCGTGGTTTCAATTTGTGAAGGAGAAGGATGTTTCTTTTTTTGTACTCAATTCAGTTTCTATCTCTTCTTCTTCCTCCATCTCAATTTGTTTCGACCTTTTCTGTTCAAGTTCTTTCCAACTTCGCAACATGATTGCACTAACATTCTCTTTTGGATTCAATGCTTGGGAGGGCAATTTTCCATTCATTTGTGCTTCCAATTTCCCCACACTTGAAGCTACTTGCCCCATTTGCTTCTCCAAGTTGTGAATACTTAACCTTGTTTCCTGTTGAAAAGACATGACATTTTGTTGCAAGGTCACAGTGTTAGAAGTCAAAGTTTTCATCATCTCACGAAGATCATCACTAGATGACGACCCTATAACATTGGAGTTTGTGAATGGAGGGGGTTGTCTTGCTTGATAATTCTGTTGGGGCTGAAATCCATGGGGATGGAATTGTCGACCTTGATTGCCTTGTTGAGGCTTGTTCCTATACCATAGGTTGGGATAATCTCTCCATCTAGGATTGTACATGTGGGAAAAAGGATCATACTTACGCTGAGGTTGTCCATTGAATGCTCCATTAACTACATTAGCTTGTTCAATGTAATCTTCTTGCATTGTTGGGCACATATTTGAAGCATGTCCTTTTAAGGAGCATATGCTACAAACTTTCACCTGCTGTATATTGCCACAAGCCAAATAATGCACAAGAGAAGTAAGATCATTAACTTTATTCTCAAGGTTAGAAATACTTACCTCATTTACTTGTTTGTTTGCGAAGTCTCCACGAGTGCCAAATTGTTTCGAGTTGGCTGCCATGTTTGAGATCAATTGGCGTGCAGCCTCAGATGTCTTATCTACCAATGCCCCTCCACTTGTAGCATCAATGATACTACGATTAGTAGGCATCAATCCTTCATAAAAATATTGAATGAGCAGCTAATCAGGTATTTAATGATGAGGGCATTGAATACACAGTTGCTTAAATCTTTCCCAATACTCGGAAAGTGTCTCTCCATGAGATTGTCGAATCCCACATATTTCTTTTCTTATGTTGGCAACTCGAGATGCTGGGAAATACTTCTCAAGGAAGATCTTCTTCATGCCATTCCACGTTCCAATTGAACCTGGGAGAATGGAGAAAATCCATGCCTTTGCTGCCTCTTTTAAAGAGAAAAGGAAAGCTTTCAACTTAACCTGTTCTTCGTCAACTCCATTCGGTTTCATACCAACGCAAACCATATGGAATTCCTTGACATAAGTATGAGGATCTTCTCCTGCAAGACCATTGAAAGTTGGTAGCAAATGTATAAAACCAGATTTGAGCTCAAAGTTTACATTATTGTTGATGTTTATGCATAATGGCTGATTTTCCACGTTAGGAGCAGCAAGCTCCTTGAGTGTTTGTTATCGTGTAACAGCCATGGTGTTAAGGCGAGCTTCCTTTCGTAACCTGCGTAAAGTTTTTTCTATTTCGAGATCCAATTGCACTTGACTTTGATTAGTAGAACAGGTTACTGGCATAAATCATCAAGAAAACTCAAAAGAAACCAACCACACAAGAGATCGAAAATAATGTAAATTGTACGAAAATTCTACGGTAGAAAACAAAAACTGCCTAAAAACCTTAGAAAACAGTGGAATTTGGCCTCAATAGCATAGGGCTAGTGGTTTCCACTAGTCCTATTTAGAACGTCGTTTCCTTTCAGGAAACAAAAGGCCGATTCCTAATTCCACCAAAAAATCTATTTTGAACAGTACTACTGCCGTAATGAACAGTACCGTAGCAAGCAAAAGTTCTGTTTCTTTTTTTTTTTAGAAAAAGAAATAACAATCATAGCAAATAAAAATAATAACACAAGAATCAACTAAAATTACTTCCCCAAAAACGACGCCAAAATTTGTTGCGATGTCGCGGTCGCACAAATTAATTACCCTAGCTTTAAACACAACACACAAGATAATATAGAGCAAGCAAGGGGTCGATCCCACGAGGAAGATTCAAGTCAGATTTTTATGCTAGATGATATGCAATTTGGGGGGGTTTGGATGTTATCTAGTCTAAAGCAAAAGAAAACAGAAAACTATCAAACGAAATTTATAAAATCAGAAAATTATCAAGAGAATAAACCTTGGTCACAAGCACACATCCACCTACAGAAATCAGAACTGATAATGGAAATGAAACATCAATTTATATTTGGAATATTTATCTCTTCTTAACATTGGTTAGTTAACGGATCCTCTTCTTAACATTGGTTAGTTAACTGATCCGCATAACTAACCCTAACCATCAAACAACCAAAGTGTCCGCACTAGTAATTTAATTCAATCACAGCCCTAAGAACTAGATAAGTTGATTAATCAAGAAAACATAATTGTCCGCAGTCTATGTTTGATTTGATTGAATGTTCTCCCTAAGACTAATAACGTAGATCCGCCACAATTATTAAACTCAGTTGCTTCACAAGTTTATATACCACAACTCCGGTTTTGATATCAAACTTAACAATAGATTGTCTACAATAATAACTTAGAGTCCGCTCTAGCAATTAAAATAAACAATCATAGGAAAAATAAGCATAGGAGAACAAACATATTCATCATATAAATTGAAAAGAAAAGGTAAAATAAATCTCACAGTTCTTGAAATCCGAAGGTTTCCGTGTCCTTGCAACCAAGAGAAAGTGTTTAGCCTTGCATGTTTGTTGAACAACTAATAAAAAAGAAGGAAGAATGCATAATTTAGGGTTTCTTAGAGGAAGGGGGCGTTTTTCTCTTCTTGGCTCCCTGCCCCCTTCGCTTCTCTCATTCTTTTTATATCTTAGGAAACCCTAGGTCTCTATTTTACAAAATAGTCCTCCATTAAATAGACTGTTTACATTTAAGTACTTCAATAACTATTTTTCTAAAAAAGGAGAAATAGCCTTGCATGAAATCTTCAAGCTTTGACTTAGAGGAGCTAAATTGCTGAAATAAAAACTTGGATATCGGTTTAGATGCTTCAAAACATAATTTGGACTCGTTTCTTCACGAAACCTGTTTGCCGGCAGAATTCAGATGTCATCTTTGAAAAATCATATCTCCCTCATATGACATCGTGTTTGGCTAAAATATGGAGCGTTTATAGAACTTTGAGTCATGAATCCAAAAAAATTGAGTTTGCATCAATTGGACTTCTGTAGCTCCAGATATTCAAGTTGGAATGGCCGAAGGTCAACACTGGTAGATTGCAAGATTTGACTTTGAAGGCTGCGATTTCCATGCTCTTCTTTATTTTATTTTCTTGCCTTAGATGTCCAGAAAGGTATGGATGTTACCTTTTTAATGCCACTGGAATCACTTGATTTCAACCTCTAGAGCTCACGCTCTGCACAAAACATCGACTGAAGGTCAAATTTGCCAATTATCTCCAATTTACTCCTTTTTGCATCTTTCATCCAAAAGTGCCTTCAAAACATAAAACAAAGAATATTAAGGCATTTTATATATAAAACATAGGCAAAACACTAGTTAAATATGGGTGAAACTATTGAATAATATGGTTGCATCATAAAGGAAGGACCCACCTTCATTAAGCACAACTATATTTTGGATCCTACTCTTTCTACACCCATTTGGTGTATAAAAGTCCTTCGAGGATGCACTATCTTTACATCAATATTAATGTTATGTAATAGATAATGTGAAAAAGTCTTTCAAGGGTCCACCATATTTCCATCCATATTAATACATATGTTAGGGATATTTCCCATCAATAATAATATATATGTCATGGATATTTTTCCTCTTTAATACTATCAGGGTAATATTACACTTTAGACTCTTATCTTCATAAAAAGACTTATGGGCTATAACTAGATAATAAATCCTTTAAATCAAAGGTTCAAAATTTTCATTCTCTATTGCATATTTATTTCTAGAGTACCTTTTTGTAATATTATTGTATTTTTTTAAAAACACTCATTGACTTAATCATCAGAGAATCTCAAAATTCATCAAAGGAAACCTTTTGCAAGTACTGATCACCCGCCTCCAACCACGTTGACTAGATATAATGGATTAGATTACTAGAATTAAGAGATTAACCTATTACCCAAGACATAAAACTTGCCCCCAAGCTACTTGAATTTTTTGGGACATCCCTATAGTCCAAAAAATCACCTCAAGATATATTATTCTTGATAGGAAGTAAGTTTATTTTTAAATTAAAATAATTGTCTCTCAACATTCATTTTCTATCTACAAATCTACAATAGGGGCTTTTGGACTCTTGCACAATCTCCTTGGAATGGGTTCTTCCTAGTGCGATTGTATAATCTCATTGGAAGGGGTTCTCTCTAATGCGATTGCATGCTTTTCTTTGAAGGGGTTCTCTCTAGTGCGATAAACCCACCCTCTATGACATATTGAGATGACCAGCCTCAACAAAACAACAAGACCCCCCCTTCATATGGCCAATATATACCACCAAGACTAATTGGAACCTAGAAAACTAGCACAATTCTCTAGATAGGCTTTTGGACCTTATACTATCTCTAGGAATGATCTTGAATCTCTCACTCTCAAGTTTGGTCTCCTCTCTAGTGAGAGGCTCTCATACCCCATGTCATCGCCAGGAAGGCTATAGGCCTCCAATTCTTAAAAAAAAATGCAATAGCTCTCCAAGAGAAAAGATTAACTTTGTATTCTTAGTGAAATAACACCACCCTTATTATGTTCCTTTCTGGCTCCTAGAAAATTTTCTAAGTATAAACGTTGATATGGGTATGTCCTCTTCGCCCTTTGGAAACTTTTTAAGTATAAGCATCGATAAGGACTCACTCCCCTCAGCCTTTTAGAATACTTTCTAAATATAGACTCATCATCCTTGGGTTTCTCCACTTATTAGAAAAAGTTTCTAAGTATGAATTTCTGTATGATTTCACCTCACCCTCCTGAAAAATTTTCTAAGTATGAGTTCCTCCATAGTTCACTTTTACATACTTAGAAATACTTTTTTCAAACATGGAGCATACCCCTACACATACGCTCTCTAGTATATTAACCATGGTTATCACCTTACTTTTCATACAAAAAAAATTCAACAAACTCGTTGTACCGAGTACGTTTACAAGTCTTTATGTATAAATATCACAAAGACTTAGGGCTACTAATAAACCCAAATTTAAAGGCCCAGAAACCCGTTTTAAAACCCAATCTCCTTTAGGCTTAACTAAGAGAAAGACCCACCTCTATTGGGCTCAACCAAGGGAGGGACCCACCTCCTTTGAGCACAACTACATTTTGGATCTTACTCTCTCTCTCTCTCTATATCTATTAGGTGTATAAAAGTTCTTCAAAGACCCACTATATTCCCACCGATATTAATGTTTTGTAAAAGATTGTATGTAAAAGTCTTTTTAAGTGCCCACCATATTTTCATCCATATTAATACATATGTCAGAGATCTCATCAATATTAATACACATGTTAGAGATATTTTCTCCATGTAATTCTATCAGGGCAATATTATATTTTAGCCCTTCCTCTTTATAAAGAGACTCGTGGGCTATAAATAAATAATAAATTCTTTAAACAAAGGGTTTGAAATCTTCATTCTCTACTGTTTATTTATTTCCTAAGTATATCTCTGTAATATTATTGTAAACCCTCGGTTATAATTTTTCTGGGTATTTAAAAGATGAGAAATTTAACCAATAGTAAAATGGATTAAATTAAATTAAAGAAACCTAAATCAAGATAAAAATAGCAAAATTAATGAAATGAAAAGTGAATATAGTACTAAATCATTGAAAAGAAAAACATTTGTGAGGACAAAATGAATATGTAAGATCAAGAGAGGTCAATATTCAAATAACAGAAGGTTGAGAGTTTATGTATAAATGATAAAAAGGGGTGGGGATAAATGTGCAATTAACAAGATGTTAGAACTATAAATATCATTTTATTTTCTCTCTTGGAGGGACTGGCAAGAGTAAGAGAGGGTTTAAAGAGAGGTTGGAGAGAAGATATATTGATGGTAAATCAACTGACAGCTATAACTCCACCTTCCACCGTTGGATCAACACGATATTCGGGTATGTTGTTCTCATCTATGTCGTGTATATTGTCACCATGGGGATTTTTTATATCAGTCCCCGTTTGAGAGATACCAAGGGAGGAAAATATCTGGGAAAATACACTTCTGGACAGTCTTTTTTGTTGTCTGGTTTCTCCTTTGGCCACCGTTGGATTAGGCTATAACTTGGATATGTTGTTCTTCCTGATTTGTCTAGATTCTGAACGGTGGAGATCTGAAAAAAAACATTTGGTATACAAGTTATGTATCTCGCACAGTAGGTCTACAAGTTTGAGGTTAGTTCGGTTAAACCCATATTTCTGGAAATTTCACCATTTAATGAAGTTAATATTTGGATATGATATACTCAAAATAATGCATTATAATTTGATAGTATAGATTGTTTGGAATATTATTTGTTTGTTATTTATGGTTGATAGAAACTGTGTCAAGGATTGTGTTTAGAAGAATATTGTTCGGAAAGTTTGTAAAATCGACAAGAATGTTTTATTTTGACGTTAAGAGGTAAGATTGAAATAAATAAGATAAATTGGCTCTTATAAAGATATTCTTTTTTTTACAGTCTTAAACGATATGTGATATGGCCAGGGGTTGAGATGATAGAGAAAAAAAGTTAAATTATGGATGTTGTGTGTAAATGGAAAGGTTGATGAATCTGGACAGATTCGTCTCCTACTTTCGGAGAGAATTCAAGTAGAAGGATGAGAGAATTATGATCAAGTTTCTTCATAGTAATTGTAGTTTTGGATGTTAGCTAACTAAATGTTGCGATGTCGCGGTCGCACAAATTAATTACCCTAGCTTAAAACACACAAGATAGTATAGAGCAAGCAAGGGGTCGATCCCACGAGGAAGTTTCAAGTCAGATTTTTATGTTGTACGTTATGTAATTGAGGGGATTTGGTTTGTGATTATCTAAGCTATGGCAGCAATTAAACTAGCAAACAAAATCAATTAAAACCGAAACTTATCAAGAAAACAAACCTTGGTCGCAAGCACATATCCACCAACGAAAATTAGAACCGATCCTTGAAATGAAAACTGCAGTTTATGTTCTGAAATTTTATCTTTTCTTAACGTTGATTAATTAACGGATCCGCCATATAACTAATCCTAACCAACAAACAATCAAAGTGTCCGCACTAATGATTCAATTTAATCGTAGCTTTAAGAACTAGATAATTTCATCAAGATTAACATACAAGCTGTCCGCAGCTTGTGTCACTTTGTTCAAATGTTCTCCCTAAGTTCAATAATGTAGTTCCGCCACAATTATCAAGCTTAGTTGCTTCACAAGTTCATATATCACAACTCCGGTTTTGATATTAAACTTAGCAATAGATTGTTCACAACAATAACTTAGAGTCCGCTCTAGCAATCATCAACAACAATCATAGGAAATATGCATAGGAAAACAATCATACTCATTCATAACATAAACTGAAAATAAAAGAAAGAATAAATCTCTTGAAATCCGAAAGTTTGTTGTGTCCTTGCAACCAAGAAAAGAGCTTAGCCTTGCATAACTATTGAACAACTACTTCTAAATAATGAAAAGAGCATGATTTTTGGGTTTGTAGAGGAGAGAATTTGTGTTTATTCTCTGCTGGCTGCTGCCTCCTTCTACTCTCCCTCTCTTCTGCTGGCTGCTGCCTCCTTCTCTCTTTCTTTTTATATGCTAAGAAACCCTAGTCTCTATTTTACAAAATAGTCCTTTCTTGAGTTGACAGTTTACATTTAAGTACTTCAATAACTATTTTTCCTAAAAGGAGAAATAGCCTTGCATGAAATCTTCAAGCTCTGACTTAGAGGAGCTAAATTGCTGATATAAAAACTTGGATGTCGGTTTAGAGGCTTCGGAATGTAATTTGGACTTGTTTCTTCACGAAACCTGTTTGCTGGTAGAATTCAGTTGTCATCTTTGAAAAATCATATCTCCCTCATATGACATCGTTTTTGGATAAAATTTGGAGCGTTGATAGGTCTTTAAGTCAGGAATCCACGAAAATTGAGTTGGCATCAATTGGACTTCTGTAACTCCAGATATTAAATTTTGAATGGCCAAAGGTCAACAGTGGCAGAATGCGAGATTTGACTTTGCAGGATGTGATTTCCATGATCTTTCTCTTTTTATTTTTCTTGCATTACATTTCTAGAAAGGTATGGATGTTAGCTTTTTAGTTCCACTAGAATCACTTCATTTTGATCTCTAGAACTCACGCTTTGCACAAAACATCAACTGAACGTCAAATCTGCCAATTACCTCCAATTTACTCCTTTTTGCATCTTTCATCCAAAAATGCCTTCAAAACATGAAACAAAGAATATCAAGGCATTTTATATATAGAACATGGACAAAACATTAGGTAGATGTGCGTGAAACTATCGAATAATATGGTTACATCAAATACCCCCACACTTAGCTCTTGCTCATCCTCGAGAAAAGATAAATAAAATCAAATTGAAAATAACTATGATCAATCTCTTAATCTCCCATCAATGTCCAAGAATATATGCATTATAAACAAGAATACAATCATGAAGGATAAATAGTATAATTCTCATGAATTCATTTACATGCAAACTTCGAAACTCAATCAATCGTCGGGATTTAAATGAAGTCTATGCCATGCCAAAGTGATAGGTCCTCTCATTGATATACACTCCAATACTCATGTGTTTAGGGTTTATGTGTTTAAATCTCTCAAATTCAATCAAAGAGTATGTTCTACCATAAGCTTGCTTTTCAATCTCATCTCCATTAGCAACTTATTACAAGTACTACATGAATCAAAAGGTCTTATTTTCCGGTTGTAATGGGGCTAAGGTTAAGGTGAGGTAAAAGAAAGTATAAGGAAAGGTTCAAACCAAAGAAAGTAGAGCATTCTGAAAAATGATATTTCAAACAAGATATTCCATCAAAGCACATAAATTTTCTATCTTTAATCACCAATGCTTAACTTCTTTTGATTTCAAGCTTTTTCAACATAAAATCTTAAGAACATAAAGGAACAGTTTTTTTTTCTTTTTTTTTCTTTTCCTTTTCTCTTTTTTTTTCTTTTTTTACCTTTGGCAACTTTGCTCATCTTTTCATCAAGCATCACTTCTTCTTTCTTTTCACATAATTTCCAACCATAATTCCATCAGATATCATAAGTATATGCTCTACTAATCCTTGGCCAGGGGAAAAGGAAAACATATAAAAAGTTAAGGCTTATACATGGATAAAGCAAAGAAAAGATAAACAAGCTCAAAAGGGGCTCACTAAGGATAAATGTGCTTTAGGTTGACTTTTTGGTTCAAGTGATTAAAATTCCTAATGCCTTTATTATCTTCATGTATATTTGTAATGGAATATAATCTCAATAAGATATGAAGCAAGTTCTAGAGATACATATCATTGAAAGAATGCACACTCAAAGAATATAATGTTGAAGGCTCAAAAGCTTGCATTGGTATAACACTATAAAGTCAACATGACATATTCTCAAAGTCAATCCCTAAACCAATTAAACCTTAAAATTTGCATGCATACTTCTTCATTTGATTTATATCTTCATCTATCTCAATTAATTCTCATACATAATACTCATATTCTCAAAAACCAATGGGAGTTAAAAAGATCAGATACAATTTTTTTTTTAAGAACAACAAAGAAAACTAAAATTCTCCCAATACCCTCAAACTTAAAACACAACATTGTCCTCAATGTTGAAATAAAAGCAAAGGAACATAAGAGAATGACAGAAAATAAATTAAAATGAAAAAAAAAAGATAAGGAAAAAGAAAGCAAATCTGATTTTTTTCTTTTTGTGCTGGGTTGCCTCCCAGTAAGCGCTTTTGTTTTATGTCATTGGCTTGACATGTGGCATGCTCATTCTTCATAGATTGGTTCAGCTAACTCTACAGAAGCGGTGAGTTCAGTCATCCAACCTTCATAGAAAGGTTTCAAACGATGCCCATTGACCTTGAGTACTTTGTTGGTTTCTAAACTTGTAATTTCAACTGCACCATAAGGAAAAACATTAGAAACAACAAAGGGTCCAATCCAACGAGAGCGCAATTTTCCAGGAAAAAGTTTCAAACGCGAATGATAAAGAAGGACTTTGTCTCCAACATGAAACTCCTTTCTTGTAAGCATTCGGTCATGAAGATTCTTAGTCTTTTCTTTGTAAATCCTAGCATTCTCATAAGCATCATTTCGTATTTCTTCCAATGTAATTCCAATCTTTTTGGGCACCAAAAGGATAGGCGCCACCCATTCATTGTCCATGATGGGGTGAATGACTACTGCATCATGGGGAACAGTTTGCAAAGCTTGCAAAGCCAATGCTGATTCATGCATGTTTTGGGGAACACATATATACCTGTCCATCTCTTCTATCTTGGTAAAATCATAGCCATAGCTCAAAGCTACGCTTAATCCATCCTCACTATCAAAATCACAAACTTGCTGCACACACTTATCAACTTGGTCATAACATGTGATAGAATAAACATTGCTATAAGGATATGTCATTGCATCATGAAAATTAAATTCAATTTTTTCATCTCCTACCTCCATAGACAAGGTATCCTTACCACAATCAATCTTTGTGTTGGCAGTTTTCAAGAATGGTCTCCCAAACAATATAGGAGTGTTGGTTGATGAATCACAAGAATCATGTTCCATATCAAGAATATAAAAGTCACATGGAATAACCAAACTATCAATCTTGACTAGGACATCTTCTATCACACCAAGTGGGTAAACAAAACTACGATCCGCAAGTTGTATTACAATACTAGTTTTATTCAAAGGCTCTAGACTAAGAGAATCATAAACATGTTTAGGCATAACACTAATGGATGCACCTAAATCGCATAAAGCTCTTTTAAAACTAGCATTACCAATAACACATGGGATAGTAAATGCACCTGGGTCTTTTTGTTTCAAAGGCAGATTCTTTTGAACAACGACAGATACAACTTCACCCATACTTACCGTTTCATGACCTTTCAGTTTGAGAGCTCTCTTGGTAGTACACAACTCCTTCAAGAATTTGGCATACTTGGGAATTTGCTTGATAGCATCAAGCAAAGGAATGTTGAGTTCTACTTTCTTGAAAACCTCTAAAATCTCTTTTTCTTTGTCCTCTTTCTTTGACCTAGAAGAACTCACAGGAAAGGGTGAAATTGTTTTAAAACTAGAATTCATTGAGTGAGGACTTACCTTTAGAGTGTTGGTCGTGGTTTCAATTTGTGGAGGAGGAGGATGTTCCTTCTTTGTACTCAATTCAGTTTCTATCTCTTCTTCTTCCTCCATCTCAATCTATTTCGACCTTTGTCTTTCAAGTTCTTTTCCACTTCGTAACATGATCACACTAACATTCTCTTTTGGATTCAATGCTTGGGAGGGCAATTTTCCATTCATTTGTGCTTCCAATTTCCCCACACTTGAAGCTACTTGCCCCATTTGCTTTTCCAAGTTGTGAATACTTGACCTTGTTTCCTGTTGAAAAGACATGACATTTTGTTGCAAGGTAACAGTATTAGAAGCCAAAGTTTTCATCATCTCACGAAGATCATCATTGGATGAGGACCCCATAACATTGGAGTTTGTGAATGGAGGGGGTTGTCTTGCTTGATAATTTTGTTGGGGCTGAAATCCATGGGGATGGAACTGTTGGACCTGATTGCCTTGTTGGAATGGGTTGCCGTAACGTAAGTTGGGATGATCTCTCCATCCGGGATTGTACGTGTTGGAAAAGGGATCATATTTATGTTGGGGCTGTCCGTTGAATGTTCCTTCAATTGCATGAGCTTGTTCAATGTAATCTTCTTGCATTGTTGGACACATATCTGAAGCATGTCCTTGTAAGGAGCATATGCTACAAACTTTCACCTGCTGCACATTTCCACAAGCCAAAGAACGCACAAGAGAAGTAAGATCATTAACTTTAATTTCAAGGTTAGAAATACTTACCTCATTTACTCGTTTGTTGGAGAAGTCTCCACGCGTGCCAAATTATTTTGAGTTGGCTGCCATGTTTGAGATTAATTGGCGTGCAGCCTCGGGTGTCTTATCCACCAATGCGCCTCCACTTGCAGCATCAATGATACTACGATCAGTAGGCATCAATCCTTCATAGAAATATTGAATGAGCAGCTGATCGGGTATTTGATGATGAGGACATTGAATGCAGAGTTGCTCAAATCTTTCCCAATATTCGAAGAGTGTCTCTCCATGAGATTGCCGAATCCCATATATTTCTTTCCTTATGTTGGCAACTCGAGATGCTGGGAAATACTTCTCAAGGAAAATCTTCTTCATAGCATTCCAAGTTCCAATAGATCCTGGGAGAATAGAGAAAAGCCATGCCTTTGCTGCCCCCTTCAAAGAGAAAGGGAAAGCTTTCAACTTAACTTGTTCTTCATCAACTCCATTCGGTTTCATGCCAACACAAACCATATGGAACTCCTTGAGATGAGTATGAGGATCTTCTCCTGCAAGACCATTAAATGTTGGTAAAAAATGTATAAAACCAGATTTGAGCTCAAAGTTTACATTATTGTCAATGTTTATGCACAATGGTTGATTTTCCACGTTAGGAGCAGCAAGCTCCTTGAGTGTTTGTTGTCGTGCAATAGTCATGGTGTTGAGGCGAGCTTCCTTTCTTAACCTGCGTAAAGTGCTTTCTATTTCAAGATCAATCTGCACTTGAATTTGATTAGTAGAACGGGTCACAGGCATAAATTGCTAAGAAAACTCAAAAGAAAGTAACCACACAAGAGATTTAAAACAATGCAAATTGTACAAAAATCCTACGGTAGAAAACTAAAACTGCCTAAAAACACTAGAAAACAGCGGAATTTGGCATCACTAGTCCTGTTCAGAACGTCGTTTTCCTTTAGGAAACAAAAGACCGATACCTAATTCCACCAAAAACTCTGTTTTGAACAGTACAACTGCCGCAAGTGAACAGTACCGTCGCAAGCAAAAATTCTGTTTCTCTTTTTTTTTTGAATCACAGCAAATAAAAATAACAGTACAAGCACAACAATCAACTAAAATTACCTCCCCGGCAACGGCGCCAAAATTTGTTGCGATGTCGCGGTCGCACAAATTAATTACCCTAGCTTAAAACACACAAGATAGTATTAGAGCAAGCAAGGGGTCGATCCCATGGGGAAGTTTCAAGTCAGATTTTTATGTTGTACGTTATGTAATTGGGGGGATTTGGTTTGTGATTATCTAAGCTATGGCAGCAATTAAACTAGCAAACAAAATCAATTAAAACCGAAACTTATCAAGAAAACAAACCTTGGTCGCAAGCACACATCCACCAACGAAAATTAGAACCGATCCTTGAAATGAAAATTCCAGTTTATGTTCTGAAATTTTATCTTTTCTTAACGTTGATTAATTAACGGATCTGTCGTATAACTATTCCTAACCAACAAACAATCAAAGTGTCCGCACTAATGATTCAATTTAATGGTAGCTTTAAGAACTAGATAATTTCATCAAGATTAACACACAAGCTGTCCGCAGCTTGTGTCACTTTGTTCAAATGTTCTCCCTAAGTTCAATAATGTAGTTCCGCCACAATTATCAAGCTTAGTTGCTTCACAAGTTCATATATCACAACTCCGGTTTTGATATTAAACTTAGCAATAGATTGTTCACAACAATAACTTAGAGTCCGCTCTAGCAATCATCAACAACAATCATAGGAAATATGCATAGGAAAACAATCATACTCATTCATAACATAAACTGAAAATAAAAGGAAGAATAAATCTCACGGTTCTTGAAATCCAAAGGTTTGTTGTGTCCTTGCAACCAAGAAAAGAGCTTAGCCTTGCATAACTATTGAACAATTACTTCTAAAGAATGAAAAGAGCATGATTTTTGGGTTTGTAGAGGAGAGAATTTGTGTTTATTCTCTGCTGGCTGCTGCCTCCTTCTACTCTCCCTCTCTTCTGCTGGCTGCTGCCTCCTTCTCTCTTTCTTTTTATATGCTAAGAAACCCTAGTCTCTATTTTACAAAATAGTCCTTCCTTGAGTTGGCAGTTTACATTTAAGTACTTCAATAACTATTTTTCCTAAAAGGAGAAATAGCCTTGCATGAAATCTTCAAGCTCTGACTTAGAGGAGCTAAATTGCTGATATAAAAACTTGGATGTCGGTTTAGAGGCTTCGGAATGTAATTTGGACTTGTTTCTTCACGAAACCTGTTTGCTGGCAGAATTCAGTTGTCATCTTTGAAAACTCATATCTCCCTCATATGACATCATTTTTGGCTGAAATTTGGAGCGTTGATAGGTCTTTAAGTCAGGAATCCATGAAAATTGAGTTGGCATCAATTGGACTTCTGTAGCTCTAGATATTAAATTTTGAATGGCCAAAGGTCAACATTGGCAGAATGCGAGATTTGACTTTGCAGGATGTGATTTCCATGATCTTTCTCTTTTTATTTTTCTTGCATTACATTTCCAGAAAGGTATGGATGTTGGCTTTTTAGTGCCACTAGAATCACTTCATTTCGATCTCTAGAACTCACGCTCTGCACAAAACATCGACTGAATGTCAAATCTGCCAATTACCTCCAATTTACTCCTTTTTGCATCTTTCATCCAAAAATGCCTTCAAAACATGAAACAAAGAATGTCAAGGCATTTTATATATAAAACATGGACAAAACATTAGGTAGATGTGGGTGAAACTATCGAATAATATGGTTACATCACTAAAAAATTGGTCTTGCTTAATATGGAGCTATAGAACCCCAGCTATGGGTCATCAACTGAGATTGGGTCTTGACAAACCTTGTAGGGTAGTGTTTGTTGATGAGTAATTTTGACTATCTCAAAGGTAGAACTAGGTTCTCCTTCCTTCAAAGAACTTGTAGCCTCGTATATTAGCTTTCCAACGAGATTAATCTCGCTTGAAACAGAGTTCTATAAGTCTAGATATAATTAAAAATCTGATAAGTGTTTAGACAGTTGGAAAAGTCAAACAGTAACAGTTGGAAAAGTCAAACAGTAACAGTTCAAAGTCAGACAGTAACAGTTGAAAATTGGACAGTAACAGTTCAAAGTTAGACAGTAACAGTTGGAAATTGGACAGTAATAGTTCAAAGTTAGACAGCAACAGTAGACTTTCACGTGAATACTATATAAAAGAATTGAGTCATACGAACACTTGCACATTGAGATACTAACTCTGAAAATATACATGATATCTGTATGCATGCATGTTATTATGAGGAAATGAACATGCATAAGAATGTAACATATGATTAATGGATGAATATGGATTCTTTATAATATCAGCCTTAACGAATGATAACTATGGTTGGATAAAGGATGACAACATTAATGAGTGCAATGAGAAAAACGTAAGATAAAAAGAAAGAATGATTGAAAGAAATATTTATTAGCTATTGATATGATTATTATAAAGCATATCCTTGAATGAGAAAAATTTATAAGATGAGTCTGTGACTGCAGGAAGGACCACCGATGTGGTGCAACAACATCAATAGGGGAGCACGAGTAGAGCTTCTACTGCAGGTACGTGACTTTCACCTTCCTTTTAAATAATGTTGAATAATGAAAATAATTTCTCATGAAAGTTATTGTATTGTGTTAATTTAGATACCAGACTGTCAAATGCTTAAATGTTAATAAATGGTTGATTAGCTTCGGCTAAAGGCATCTGAAGAGATGACCTTGAACAATGAAATACCTTATCATGAACGTTGCCGTATTGTGTTAATTCAGATATCAGATAGCCAAATATTTAAATGTTGACAAATGATTGATTGCCTTCGGGTAATGGCATCCGAAGGGATGACAAGGACAAACAATTTATTAGCTTCGGCTAATGGCATCCGAAGGGATGATCGCGACAAACGATTGATTAGCTTCGGCTAATGGCATCCGAAGGGATGATCGGGACAAACGATTGATTAGCTTCGGCTAATGGCATCTGAAAGGATGACCGGGACAAACGATTGATTAGCTTCCCCTAATGGCATCCGAAAGGATGACCGGGACAAACGATTGATTAGCTTCGGCTAATGACATCCGAATGGATGACTGGGACAAATGAATTATTAGCTTCGGCTAATGGCATCCGAAGGGATGACCGGGACAAACGATTGATTAGCTTCAGCTAATAGCATCCGAATGGATGACCGGGACAAACGATTGATTACCTTCGGCTAATGGCATCTGAATGGATGACTGGGACAAATGAATGATTAGCTTCGGCTAATGGCATTCGAAGTGATGACCAGGACCAAGGATTGATTAGCTTCGGCTAATGGCATCTGAATGGATGACTATGATAAATGAATGATTAGCTTCGGCTACTGGCATCCAAAGGGATGACCGGGACAAACAATTGATTAGCTTCAGCTAATGACATCCGAATGGATGACCAGAATAAATGAACGATTAGCTTTGGCTAATGGCATCCGAAGGGATGACCGGGACAAACGGTTGAATAGTTTTGGCTGATGGAATTCGAAGGGGATGACCAGGGTGAGTGAATAGTTAACCTTGATAAATAATATCTTAAAAGAATGGCCGGATTTAAGATTATAGCTGATTGCAAGAATTAGTGCATATATATGTACTACAAGTTGTGTATACCAAGAACATGAAGGAACTGCAAATGTCACGCTTCAAACATGAGATAATGTTAATGCTTCGTTAAACTGCTAGACCATTTTCTTATTGTTATTGTTATTATTATTATTATTATTATTATTATTAAGTAATTGCATTCTTGTAAATGTTTTGTACTGCAGTAGGGACGTCATACCAACAAGGTGCCTAGGAAACCCGATGCACGGAAACCTACTTTTGCAAGGAATCATGTAGTTGCATTCTAAATCATGATGTATTTTATATGAATCAATGTACTGAATGTATAACTATTATTAGATCCTTTTAGATTAAATTCGTGATGACTATTTGTAGGATAGAATACAAACTCATGACTATGCATGTATATTTTAAATGCGAACTTCTAATCATGCAAACATAATATTATGAGTTTATGCAAGATTCACTTTTAAATGAAATGTTGATTGTTGTTAATGTATGGATTATATATTGATGGTGTGAAGGGAACATGTTCGCCGATTACCGACACGATGTGTGTCAAGTACAAAAAAAAAATTTACTGTTGTTTTGGGCTTGAAAAAGCCGGGTTTTTACAATTATTGCATTTTCTTTCAAAAAATCATTGACTTTATCATTAGAGAGTCCCTAAAGTCACAAAAGAAAATCTTTTACAGGTATCATGCACTTGCCTTTAGCCATCTTGGCTAAAGAGAATGGATCAGATTGCCAGAACCAAGATATTAACTAATTATCCAAGACATAAACCTTACCCTCAAACCATTTGAACTTTTTGGGATATCACCAATGGTAATGACGCAAAACCGAAGTTGGTCGTACCCAAACAAGATAATGGCAAGCTAAATTATGAATATGTTCCAAAACCAAACCTTTTCAAACCAAAGATAACTACACTGAAACCCGATCATGGTTATGACAAAAAAAAGGTTTATGATCAACCGAAGTCAACTACACCAAAGTCAGAGAATGTCAAGCCACATGATGGGTATGCCTAAAAAACAAACCTCCCGAAACCAAAGCTATATATACCAAAACCAAGTAATGACAAATTGGATGGGTATGGCCCAATCGACATAAAAGGTTTTGTCTTATACAAAGAAGGCTCTAACTATATCCTAATTAAATGTAATTTCTACACCCTCTTTATTCTTCCTCTATGAGCTAACAAATTCGATGTAATAATTTGTTTGCTTGTATTATTATTATTATATTTTTTTTTGTTATATTTTCCTTATGAAAACCCATATGATGGTGCTCACGATGCGAAGAAGGAGATGTTGTCGTGGCCTGTGACTATGATGAGAAGGGAATGTCACGGTGTTGTTCGGAGAAGAGCTGTTGTAGTTGCTTCAAAGAAGGTTGGGAGAGTTAATTATTTTTTATTCCTTCTCTTTCCTTTTTTCGGCCATGTTTGTTTCTCGGAAAGTAGTTTCTGAAAAACCACTTTCCAAACTTTTCTGTGTTTATTTGTCATTAGAAAAGATGGTCAACGGAAAACACTTTCCGGTCAATGGAAAATTTAACTTGGTTTCTAGGAAAGTGTTTTCCCTTTTGGCTGTGTTTGTTTTCTAGAAAGTGGTTTCCGGGAAAACACTTTCCAAACTTTTATGTGTTTGTTTGCCATTAGAAAAGTTGGTCAACGGAAAATACTTTCCAGTCAAAGGAAAATTTGGCTTGGTTTTCAGGAAAGTGTTTTTCTGGAAAATTTGGACGGAAAACACTTTCTGGAAGTTATGAAAAATTTAGAAATGTCATTGCTAATTGTATCAAATTTGATCCTCAAACTTATATATATATATATATATATATATATATATATATATTGTTTTGAATATTTATTTTTTAATTTCATCTCTTAAAATTTAATTTTTATATTAACTTTGGTCCTTATTTTTATAATTGTTATTTGCTTTTTTCTTATTATTTTTTTATTGAAATTTTTTATTTATCAAATTTGGTCCTCATTCTTTTGATTGCTAGTTATTTTATTTGAAATAATTTATGAAATTTTAATTATTATTATTTTAATTTCTTCATCTTTTAATTTTTTATTTTTTATTTGATCTCTATTATTTTGATTATTATTTATTTTATTTGAGATAAATTATAAAAATTTTTTTCAATTTCATTCACATTCAACTTTTTAATTTGTATGATTTGTTCCTATTATTTTAATAAACTTGAAAAAAATAAAACATTAATAAGTTATTTTCTAGCTCATTTTCCATAACATAACCAAACACTAGAAAGTGTTTTCCAACTTATTTCCCATTACACTACCAAACATCGAAAAATACTTTCCCGGAATTCACTTTCCAAAAGATAACTACTTTCCAACAAACAAAAGGGGCCTTCATATATGATGTTTTTCTTTCTTTTGGAGAGAAGGAGTGCGGGGTCAAGCTATTTTTGTATAAGCTCCCTCTAACTAATTCCTTTCTTATTTTGTTAAGGCCCAAAATTCTCCCTCAATCACTTATTTATAAGCAAAATAAGTTTATTCTTTTTCTCTCAATTACTTAGTCCTTAAGCAATTATAAAAACACTTTTATCCCTCATTTTCTTCTCTTGAATTTTTTATTTCCTTGTCCAAATATTTTTTATTATTTATTTATTTATTTTTGTATTTTAATATTTTTTTAAAAGGCAACATCAACACCAATTTGAAGAGAAAAATAAACAATGATGTTAAAATAAGCGCTTAAAAGTTGAACACGTTGAAAATAAGTTTTTGAATTTTGAATTTTTTTAAAAAGATGTTAAAAATACCAAAATGACGTAAATACATCAGAAATATATTTTTTATTGTTTTTTTTGCTATTTTTAAATATTTTTGAAAATTGTTAATAAAATGAGGTTAGAAATCAGGTTATGACAATTGTAATCTCTCATCTAAGTTGCTTTTACCTCTCTTTTTTGTGATTTTAGTTCCATTTGGAAGTTAAATCAACACTTATAAAACAATTCCAAAAACAAAAATTAATTTAAAAATTGAAATTGAATTTAATTTCAAGAGTTCCAAACACCCTTTGTTTATATGCATGAGAACACTGTAGCCTATCTTATACTTGATATCTATCTCCACTTAATCATCTTATGTGATCAAGAATTAAAGTAACATTGAGAGGTGTAATTCAACTGGTCAGGTCCTAGATTTACTCCCAGAGGTCACTACTTCGAGTCTCACAAACCTCAGGGCCACTGGAAGCTTATATAGTCGTTAACTTCAGGACCCTTGAGATTAGTCAAGGTACGCGCAAGTTAACCTGAACACCCATATTAATAGAAAAAAAATTAGGGTTCCATGTAAGGATATGACTATGGATATTCATGTGCCAGGGTTTTACTATTTATACCCAAATTTGAATTCAAAATAAGTATTTAAACCCCATCAAAACCTAATAGAGTATGTATTTTTGATACCTAAACTTAACCCGATCTGGTTTAGAGGTACCCATCAATATCCATAACCCAACTCGAATTTTAATGTTATAATTTACGAATATTTAGTGTGTAATTAGCTTGATATACATGTAATGTTTTTAAATTTTTAAATTATTTTTTTAGTATATATACCCAACCCGATACCTAATTTTTTGCCATCAGGTTTTACTCAAACTTGATTCGGTCAAAACATTTCCTATCTATTTAGTTCGGTAACTATTGAATTCGAATGAAATTGCAATTCCTAGTGTTGTGTTTAATTACATTATACATTATTTGTTTAAGTAAATTAAGTCTAGTGTAGATTGTGAAATGGGATTATGGGAGCAAGGATTTAAGAGAAGTACATGTATATATCTTGTTGTAATCTCCCAATTCTGTAATAAAGTTTAGTATGGCCTATTTAGTGGAAATAATTCAGGTAAGTACATAAGATTTCTTGTATTTTAGCTCTCTCCAAAAGACTCACATGCTGAAAAAGTTCTAATTTGACTGGGTTTAGTCAAATTTAATCTAGATTGTAGCATACAAGGAGACGGTATGTAACTCGACAACTTAACTTCTAATTTTTTTTTATTTGAAACTTGTATAAATTTATTATATTTATTTATTTTTAATTAATTAAAGAATAAATATAGTTAAATTTGAAATATTATTTAATTATTAAAATTTTCATATCATATAAATTAAATTGTTAATAGGATTTTTAAAAAAAGTTTTATTGTAATATAATCTTATCTCATAACCAATCAATTACGAACATGTTGCATGCTAAAAAAAATTAAATATATTATACGCAATTCATAAAAGTTTCCAATTTAACCCAATATTATTAAAAAATATATATTATATGGTGGTCTCATTTTTAAAATTGGAGACACACTTTTCTTTTTACAAATTTAAGATACAATTAAGTTGCATGTGATAATGTTATTTCTAAAATAGGGTGTGTAATAATGTTCGAATTTAGAATATTGATATTATTTTAATCAATATAGTAAAATTCTTTGGAGATCTACCAATTATTGGGCTTACATTCTTTGAAGATCTACCAATATAGTATTATAGGACAATTGCATTTCATTCCATAATATTCACTCGCTGTGCATTGATAAAAAAAAATAATAAAAAAAAGAAAATATATAATTTTAACTAAAATTTTAATTACATGGTTAAAAAAAGGGTGAGAACCTTATTTTAAAGAATAATATATGTCATCAACCAAGTTAAAAATTAAAATAGGGCTTGAAAATAAAATAGACTAAAAAGATATATAAAGTTTGTGTAGTAGCCAAAGTTCAATTTTAGGCAATATAAAAACTAAAAGCTCATCAATTTATTTCAAAGGTTTTGAGAGGAAAAAAAATAAAAGGAGAAAAATCTAAATTGAAAAAATGGGTTGCTCGAAAAAATAGTTAAGCGAAAAAACCTTACTAAAAACCTGTGTTTATACACCCGAATCTACTATAGTTTGCCCCACCCCCTCTCTCTTCTCCATCAAAACTCATCAAACCATCTAATAGTGCCCTAAAGGTAAGAGTTTGAGATTAAGTTTGTTTTTTTTATGTTTTTAGGTTTGCACCCCGTGATTGCTAATATTGATAGTTATTGAAGGTTTACTTGGTTGTTAACTTCAAAATTTATAGAAATTAGTTGAGATACGAGCGAGTTAGGCCAAACATCTCATGTAAATAATAATAATAAAAAAGGCATTTGAGCATCGACTTTGTCCACTCCTCCCTTGTCTGCCACCACTTGAACTGGCCTAATTCGACCTGCGACAATCTCCCACAAGCGTGAGTAGCCAACTGGATGTTTAGCGTATTCACAAGTAAGGTTGTTGTGCTCTCCCTCCATGTAACCTATGCTATTATTATAGATTTATACCCAACTTCTAATTGTTACAATCAAACCCCTCTTATGATATGATATGAGATTAATTGGTAGAAAAATATAAAGTTTTATTCCAATTCTTCTTAATTTCGAGTCTGTATGATATTTAATCATGATCTGAAAAAGCAACTTGGATAAAATTTTATTTAGATATGGATTAAATTAAAAAAGCATGAACTTTAATGTTAAAAGTTGTTTTCTTGTTAATATACTTTAGATTTAGGCTTTTTATTTTTTGTAAGAGTAGATCTGGAATTTAAATAATTAATATGAAATAATATTTAACTTTGATTAATTTTGTAACATGGATTTTATTTTTAATCATATTTTGTTCGAAGGACTCTCACTTAGTTAGTTAATCTGGTTAGTATAGAATTAATTAATACTCCTACTTAATTTATAGATTGATCAACTTTATGACTTGCAAATATAATTGATATAAACATATATGTGAAAAGATTCATTTTTAGGATAGGTAATACTTGTGCACATGATAAAAATAAAAACATAACAATAATTGTTTCTTTCCTTTTATGTATGAATATTCATCTATCTATCTTTTCTTATTACATGGATTCAATTTGATTTGATCATTGTTCATAATATGAAGGAGTTTAATTTAAAGGAATTGTAAATATGAAATAAATCAAATATGGATACAATTGTTTTTTCTTTAACAAGTATATCTCTATAAATACATGAACTCAAGTTTTAAAAATATATTAAAGGTCATAATTCACAAGAATAAATTAAATAATTTTTTTTCATGAATTTAGATAAAATAGGCAACGTTTTGTAAGGATACCTTTAAGGTGTAACCAACCTCTTTACCTGATTTTTGGTGACCAGTGTTAAGTTTTTTCTTAGAATTTTTTCTTAGAAAATTTAGGAGGCTACTCCATTGATTTTTACAACACAGCTTTATGTTACCTCGTGATAATATAAAATTATTCTTGAAATCTCATTTAAAAATTTAAATTTAAAAATTGAAATGTGTAACAACCCAAAAATAATAATAATAGAAATACACATACATGTATGTGTGTGTTACATGTGTGTGTGGGTTGATTTTATTTGGTGCCATTGTTTTTTTTATTAAAAAAAAATCAACAGAGTTTCCAGTGTATCTTTAATACTAAGTTATCAACTTAAAGAATTTGTCAACCTGCAAATTACAACAAGAGTATTCATCCTTTTATATTGTACTTCACAACTCAACCAAGATATCAACTTTCCTCTTCTTTGTTTTTTTGTAGAGTTAGCATTATAATATTTCATAGAACAAAATTTTAAAACTAATTTGTTCACAGTAAGCATTAATTTCTTAAGAAAATAGATATGTCTAGTTTGGCATACAACAAAACTATATACTAACTTGTTATGGACAATCTCTTTAATTACATTGTAAGTCAAAGATAATTTAAACATTTAAATTCTTAAACACAAAGATTAGATAACAATAAAATATTAATGCCTCCAAATACATAATTAATTTAAACAAAAGGCTTCTATCTATGCATCTACTTTCCAGCTCGAGGATGAGAGGTACCTAGCAACATATTTATATGACAAATAAATATTAGGTAAAAATTAAATTTTACACTTTACAATAAACAAATAAAATAAGGACCATTTAATTTGTACTCAATAATACATTCACTTTATCATTTAATGGAGTAACTTATAATTGATATGTTAATGTCTATATCATCCTTAACTAAATATCTTTTCCATCAATTATGATAACCATCTCAACTTGTTTATTAGTCAGTGCATTATTTCTGTTGTTTAGGAAATAATACTTTTTAACACCCCCATTCAACAGGATATTATTTCTATTAACTAGAAAATAATCTTTTGATATACCCATTAAACATGACATTATTTCAAATAATTAAAAATTAATCTTTCAATATGCTCATTCAACACAGTGTTATTTCCATTTTTTTTTCACAATTATACACTAAATTACAATTAAAAGAAATTCCTTATAAAATTATAGAGATAAACAAATAATTTATTTCAAGGTGTTGAACACTTACTTGATGCTTCTGCGTGTGATGTGGTCCCTTGTTGTTGGCCTACTCCATAGCCTCACCTGTATTGCCAAAAATTTAAAAATAACTAACCGTTCATTTACTATAAGAATTTATTTTTCATAGAAAATTTTCAAATTTAAAATTAACGCAACTCAATACGATTCATGTATAATTTTTTTTGAACACATAAATCAATCCTAATTAAACATATTTCCTTCACTATCAAGGCCACAACTCAACCCTCTCATTTTTTATAGTCTTGGCCGAACCCAATAGAGAGGATCCCTTTAAAAAAAAAAAAAATTTCTTACTCTTTCACTCCATTTACATTTATTCACATCCTATTTAGCATAATTTTAACCAATTATATTAATTCTCCAATTTCTTTTCATTTCTTCCTCTTGGCTGAGAGTCACTACTAAAGGGAAATGGTTTGTTTCTTTTAATTTTTTTTTTAAATTAACCAATTACCTAATCTTAACACATTTTTATAATCATCAGCAAGTCATAAATTGCATCATTACACAATTCACAATACAATTCCCTAATTTCACATAATATAAACAATTTCATTTCTTCATCAAGGCATGAAATTAAAATAATTAATTACATAAAATAGGTCCATTACGTCAATAGAAGAATGTTTCAAGGAAGGAAAGTAAGAAAACCCCAAGTTCCCTTCTCCTCCTCCCTAAACCCTAACTTTTGAAATTTTTTTCTCTCTTCAAAATAATTCTATAATCTCTTAATCAACCATTTTGATCCCTAAACATAACTCAACTCCTCTAATTACACTTAATTTCTCCCCTATTTGAGTGAATTAGGCAAGAATTTGAATAAAAATATTCAAGAATTCTCCCCCCGATTTTAGCATTCAAAATTGTCAGCCAATAGAATAAATTTAGGCATTTATATAGCCTAAACTTTTAATTTTGCACATTGACCCCTTTTAGTTTAGCTTTTTCCCAATTTACCCCCATCATTTCCTTCTCAATTAATAATGTCTTATCACTTTTATTTGTTTAATTTCATCCCTCTCATATACTTATCTATTTATTTTATTATTATCTTTTATTCCAACCCTTTTTTATTTTCAGATTAAAAATAAAATATCTTCTTTTTATTTTCGGCCGAGTTAGATTATAATAGAGTTTTTACATTCTCCCATCCAAAAAGAAAATTTCATCTTTAAAATTTAAACCTCATACCTGAATCTAGAAACAATTCAGGGTATTTCTTTCTCTTTTCAAATTCTCTTTCCCAGGTCACCTATTCAATTTAAAAGTTCCTCCGTGATACTTTGATCATCAGAATTTTCATACTCCTAAGTTCCTTTTCACTATAATCTAACACTTTCATTGGTTTCACTTCTAGTGTCAAATCTATATCAATTTCTAGAGGAATCTAAGGTAGGTTTGAAAATGGATCCACTTCATCTCTTCTTAACAAGGAATTATGAAACACGTCGTCGATCTTGACCAAATATGGAGGCAATGCCAATTTATAAGCTACAAGTCCAATCCTTTTATTGACTTCAAAGTACCCAATATACCTTGACAATAATTTTCCTTTCATACCAAGTCTTAACATTTGTTTCCACAGTGCAACCTTAAAATATACTTTATTGGCAATACTAAATTCTAAAGGTCTCCTCCTGTTATCCGCACAACTCTTCTACTTATTTTTTACTTCTTTCATCCTATCTTTTATGATCTTTATCTTTTCTAAGGTAACATGCACCAATTCTAGCCCAATTAACTGCCTATCCCCCACCTCTTCTCAGCATACTAGCGTTCAACATTTTCTACCATATAAAGCTTCTTAAAGAGACATTCCTATTGTAGCTTGGTAGCTATTGTTATAAGTAAACTCTATTAATGTTATATGATCTTGCTAACTCCTCCTGAACTCCAATTTACATGCCCTAACAAGTCTTCTAATATTTAAATGGTTCTCTCAAATTGACCATCAATCTGGGTATGAAAAGTTATGCTTAGATTTAACTTTGTTCTCAAAGCCTACTATACACTTGGCCACAACCAAGAGGTAAACCTGGGTTTTCAATCTAAAACTATCAACACGGGCACTCCATGTAATCTCACAACTTCATTCACATACAATTTTGCTAATTTTTCCACTAAGTCCATCATTTTCATAGGTACAAAAATGTAGATTTGGTTAGTAGGTTGGTGATGACCTAAACCGTATTGATGCCCTTTTTTCCCCTAGGTAACCCCAATACAAAGTCCATTGTGATGTTTTCCCACTTCCACTCAAGTATTAGTAGTGGTTGTAACAACCCAATTAGTTTCTAGTGTTCCATATTTACCTATTGACAGATCCCACACCTTGCCATGTATTCAGCCAACTCATTTTTCATATCCAGCCACCAATATAATTCCTTTAAATCTTGATATATATTTTTGTACTCCCAGGGTGCGTTGCAAGCCTCAACTCATGAGCTTCTTGTAGAATTCCTTTTTTTTAGTGTTTCAACATTTGACAAGTGCATTCACCTTTCTATGACTATCATGTAATCGTCTATAATCTGGTACGATGTCTTAACTCTTGACTTTACTTTGTCTCTTATCTTACCAACTTTGACATCTTTTCATTGAGCCTCAGGCACCCTGTCATGGAGTGTCGATCTTATTTTTAATTGAGCTATCAAAGACTCTTCTGGTCTTGCCTCTAATTAAGCACCGATCTTTCTTAGCTCTAACAATTCCCTTCTATCTGAATTGTCCCACTAAGCCCCCATTGACCTAATATTGTGACTAAAAGCATCTGCAACAACATTTGCTTTCTCTGGATGGTATTCAATTACATAATCATAATCCTTGATTAATTCCACTTAATGTCCTTGTTGTATATTCAATTCCTTCTATGTTATCAGATATCTTAAACTTTTGTGATTCATAAATATCTAGACTTGAGACTCATATAAATAATGCTTTCAAACCCTCAGAGAAAATACTACAATGACTAATTCTAAGTTCTGCACTTAGTAATTGACCTCATGGCTTTTTAACTATCTTGAGGCGTAAGCAATCACTTTACCATGTTGCATCAATACACAACCTAAAACTTTCTTTGATGCATCACTATAGACCACTAGTCCCTCTATTTCTAAAGGAAGTGCCAACACTAAAGTGCCCATGTCGATAGTTTCAGACCAAGACCCCAGGTTTACCTCCCGGTTGTGGCCGAGTGTATAGCAGGCTTTGGAAACAAAGTTGAATCTAAGCATAACTTTTTATACCTAGACTGATTGTCAATCTAAGAGAACCATTCAAATATTAGAAGACTTCTTAAGGGCCTGTATATTGGAGTTTAGAGGGAGTTAGGAAGATCATATATCGTTAGTAGAGTTTACCTATAACAATATCTACTAAGCTACGATAGGAATGACTCCTTACAAAGCTTTATATGATAGAAAGTGTCGAACGATAGTATACTGGGAAGAGGTGGGGAGAGGCAGTTAATTCACGCCACAACCAGGAGGTTAACCTGGGGTCTCGGTTTGAAATTATCGACATGAGCACACCGGTGCAGTATTGAAATGGAAAAGACCTCCAAATGTGATTGAGATTAATAGTTTTTTTAGATAAGCAGGGTACTATCGAAAAATCTTAGTCTTGAAAGCCTTCTTTATATTCTTTTATCCATTCTTATTTTGTCTATTTCCGAGTCAATTGGGTCATGGGAATAGCTATGGTGGAAACCCTTTTATAAATTTTTGATAGTACCTTGCTAATTCAATAAAACTATGAATCTCAGTCATATTCGTAGGTCTTTTCCATTTCAATATTGCCTCGACTTTTCTATGATTCATTGATATTCCTTCAGCCGATATAACATGTCTTAGGAAAATCACTTCTTTCAGACATAACTCGCACTTGTTAAGTTTGGCATACAATTGATGTTCTCTCAAGGTCAATAGTACTTACCTTAAATATTGGTCATGCTCTAAGTACGAGCTTGAATGGACCAAGATGTTGTCTATGAACATTGTTGTTACCATTTTTTTACCCCATAAAAAAATTTAAAAAATAGAAAAAAGAAAATCTAAAAAAAAATACAAGAGAATACACATAAAGAAAGCCTAAAAGACTGCCGAAGTTGGTGGTGAATAATTGAAATGACAAGTAAGAAGTTGGGGGACCAAAATGTACAAGATTAACTTTATTAGGGACTTAATTGGTGAAATTAAGTTTGGAAGCCCAATTTGAGCTTAATCGAGAAAGTTGAAATTTTAAAGGATCAAATTTAATTTTTACAAAGTGAATTGGTTGAAATCAACGACAAAATTGCTAGAAAATAAAAGTTTAGGGTCAATTAATAGTCAAATTGAAGAAATTCATAACCAATGACCTTTTCAAAACAGACCTTAAACTTCGAGGACACAATTTGGTTGAAAACAGGGGTGAAATTGAAGCAATTTGAAAGTCAAATAGTCAATTGAGGATCAATTCGTATAAATCAAAAACCAAGAATCAAAATGAAAAGGAGTTGAAGTTTGGGGTTGATATTTGGGTTTGGAAAGGGTAAAATCGCATAAAATTAAAAGTTTGAAATTAATTAAAGATGCAATTAATATAATTCAAAAGTCAAATGACTAATTAGAATTTTAGTCAAATCCCATATTAAAACCCTAAAGGTGTCAAAACAACATTGTTTTATTTCAAAATGACATTTTTTTTATTTAAATGAAACAATGCATTTTGTCCGAAAATGGTTGGTTTTGGTACAAAACGATGTCGTTTTGAGCAATATAAAAAAAGAGGTCATTGTTCATCATCTTCAACCTTTTGTACTTGAAAAGCTGTCCGAGTGGCTACTTTTCACAAGAATGTAATGCCTCATCTCTCTATTATACAAGACAAACAAGACAACACTGTACTATGCCCCAGCATAATTCCTGTTGATTGGTCATCTCTATAGCCGCTATAACGCCGCCCTAAAAAGGCTGACCCGATCAGCCTTTCAACCTAGTTTCATAGTTTGTGATGGTAACGTTTGGCCAACGATTGAGATCCTTTCTGTTTGAATTAAGGGCTACGATTTATTCCTAATAATGACCACATGTTCCTCTTTCATTCCCTATAAATATGGGTGAATTTTGGGCAAAAAGGAGGGAGAAATCTAAGTGAAAATTGAGAAAAAAAAACTTTCCTTTACACACCATTTTTTTAGTCGCCTAACTAAGCGTCTTTCTCCTCCTCCAATAACCAGCGTAAGCCACCAACAGACATACCAGCTACCACTCAGCAACACCAGTGCAACCTCTCCACTTCTAGATTGGCAACTCCATCAACCTCAACCATGAATAGTAGCAGGAATGCCTTCAGCCACCAACAAAGACAAGCTCCTTCTTTGTTCAAGTGCATCGTGGAGGTGTCCACAATCTCCTGGTCTCCTTCCAGTAGCTTCTTCCACTGTAAACTGATAACAACTTCAATAACTGTAAACAAGCAATAGCTCAACCTTAGCTTCTCTACCACCATAACAGTCTTCTATAACCGACAACTCTTTTCCTTCTACCTATCACCGCTAGCCATATCCAAACCATTAGCAACAATAGGCAAGCCCAACATCACTAACCTCTAGACCTGCACCACCAGCTCCACTAGCCTCTATATCGAGCCACCAAGAATGACGGACTAACAAGGACAACACCCTTTTCTAGCCAGGTAAGCTTTCTTCTCCTTCCCTCCTGCTTTTTTTTCCCCATGCAAGACATGAATTAATTCACATCTTGTTATTGTTGGCATTTGCCAATAGTAGAGTAAAATGGGGTGGACCTTCAACCCACCCAACATTGCTCGGCTGGGTCCAACTCATCTTCAAAAAAGGGAAGAAGAAAAAAAATATTGGGCCATCAGCAAACCCAAATCAACCGATTTAGGCTTGGGCTTTGAGGCCAATTAGCCCAAACCTAGACTAAAGGTGTGTTTACCTAACACACCCTAATGTCTTTCTCTTAGTTTTAATTTGTCTTTATTTTAATGTTTAGCCAAATAAGCCTAATAAAAAAGAAAAAAAATTAGGGACTATTGTGAAAAATATTTTTGCGTTCCTCATGCATTTTCCAAAACTTTTACCTAATATCATGTTGTATACTTAACTGTAAGAAAACATAGTATTAAAAATACTTGATTTTTCTCTAGAAATTCCAAAAAAAATAAAAAATTCAAATCAAAGTTCCTTTGTTTCAGAAAACACAAAAAATGTTTTTTCTTCAAGAATTTTATTTAATATTGGTTGTAGATTTGCATTGTAAGATATAGATCCAGTATAAAAATACTTGGTTTTCTCTAAAATTTTTTAAAAAAATCTTAAAAGGTTGCTCAATTCAAAAATACAAAAAGCTATGTTTTGTTTTCATGCACACGACCAGTTTTTTCTTATGCATATTCTTTTAAAAGATAAAATCATATTTTTATTATGTTAGAAAAGTACAAAATGAATATCTTAATCAGTTTATGATTATCCATTAGAAGTTAGCTAAAATACCAAAAATTGCACAATAATTATTTTTTTTAGTTAGTTTATTGTTAAAAGTGTTTAAATTTAGTTGTGGACTTTAATATTTTGGGGGTATAAAATTACATTGTAAAGTATACCCTTAGGTACTAAAAATAAAAAATAAAAAAATAATTGCGATGCTAAAATTTAGGCTTTAGAACAGTTAAGATTTAACCCAATAAGGTAGAAGTTTCCTCACGAAGAGAGATCTGCCTTGAACCTTAGATGAGACCAAAAAATAGAAACATGTATTAGATTAACAATCAATCAACGATGCAGCTTACCATAGGTAAGGTGAACTAATAGTGATGCATCTTTTTCTTGCACAACTAATCTCCTTACCAAGATTCTCGTGGACCATTAGGTTTCCTAGTGACCATAATACTAGGTGACCACTCCTGAACCCTATAACATAAATTTATGATTAAACTCAAAACCCCTTCGATTCTAGGAGATAACTCCGCCATTCGATGTCGTGCACGTCACAACACCCTTAACCCCTCTACAATAATCTTCCCTATACAACCCTTAAGGTGAATATAGATACATTCATGAATGATCATTCATTACTTAGGAAACCTATATAGATTAATAATGACAACATTTAATAAAAACAATCAATTTAATATTTAACTTTGGTAATTAAAAATTAACAATCTATTAACCAATTATTATTTTTGTACAACCAATGTAATGATGTGTAAAACATCAACTAAATAAATCTAATTAATGGCAAGTAATTGATAACCCAACTAATTATCTATTATTTGTTCAATTTAGACTTATTCAATCTAAATTAATACTATTTAATTGTTATCCTTCCATAAAAAAAATAATTTCCCTAAAATTTCCAACTTAGCAATAAAATTAACAAAATATGATTGTTGCCAATTAAATAACCTATAATTTCTTTCAGTATAAAACACCTAAGTTATAAAATCAAAATCAATTACATCAAATTACAAACAAATTTAAATTTGCCCAAATCATAAACAAACCCTAAAACAGAAATCAAACTTTAATTTCTCAATGAAAAGGTTGTAAAACTCTAAAAATATACAGGCAAACTACACTATAAATACTAAAAAACCATAATACAATAACTTAAAACATAAATAACTATGTTTGCATACTTGGTGTAAGGAATGTCATAACACAATTTTGGGATCCTTTTTTTATACAATTTTGTTTTTTAAAAAATTTGAAAAAAAAAATAAGAAGACAAGCGACTTGGTTGGTAAAAACAGGCTGAAGAGGGGTCTCCATGCATAAATGAGAAATGGAGGGACCAGATTGGATCTTTAATGTTTTTAGAAACTTAATTGCACCCTTGAAGGACCCAAATGTAAAGGACTATACAAATTCAAGGTTAACTTAAATAAATATTGGTCAATTTGCATAAAAATTAAGTATAAGGACTTAATTAGATTTTTAATAGGTTGATTTGATTTAATCATGGATCTAATTAAGGGTTTAATTAGGTTTATAAATTAATTTAGACTAAAATTAAAATAATTAATTAATGGGTCAAAATAATTTGATTAAGGACTTAATTGGTGAAAAATTAAGTTTGGAAGCTTAATTAAGAAGATTGAAATTTTAGATAACCAAATTTAATTTTTAGAAGCTTACCTGGATGGAATCATGGATGAAATTCCAAGAAAATCAAAGTTTAGGGGTTAATTAAGGACCAAATTGAAAAAGTTCGGACCAAAAACCTTTCTGCAAAAGGCACACAACATTAGGGGTTGCACCAAACTTTTTTGAGACTAAATTGAAGACAACCGAACTTTAAAGCTTTATTTGGGACTAAATTGAACGAATTAGATACCAATGGATACTTTGAAAAAGAAACCAGACTTGAGGGGTGTCAATTAATTTTTGACAAGTGCATAATTGCATAAAATTTATTAGTTTTGTCTCAATTAAGGATATTTAAGCTTAAATTGAAACAATAGAGACCAAATTGAAATTTCTAAAATTCCAAATTACAAAGCCCTAATTTTTAGGGTTTAAGTAGACAACATGTCACTCGTTTTTAATGAAGAAATAGTGACATGTCCTCTGTACCTATTTTATTATCTTTTTTAGCCAAAAAGGTTGATCAAGTCACCACCTTCAAGTGAATGAACGTGACATCTCCGACCATCTTAGAAGTTCTCACAACCATCATTCGACAAAGAAGCTTCTCTTTTACAAGGTTATGCCTCCCCTTTTCGATGTTTGTGCCCCACTTGCCACGTGGAAGCCCTCAACTTCTTATTCCAAAACTGCTTTGTCTGGTTTAGTAAAATTTAATAGTGTTACATCATACTTTAGATCGATGGTGGAAAAGATACAAGCCACCAAATTAAGCATGGTTTGATCTTATTTGAAGAATAACACCTCCTCTAGAAGATCTATGGCTTAGTTGGTCATAATGACCTCTTATTTCCCATTATTAATTCATGGAAGGTGCACCCTTGAACAACTATTTTCAGCCAAGTTTCAGTTATAAAGCTCTCAAGTTCTAAGAGTTTGTTAAACGCCTAGGGGGAGGGATAACAAAAGAAGAAGAGAGAAGAATCATCTCCCAATATATCAAAGTAAAAAAATGAGAAAGAATCTCATATGATCTAGTTTTGAAAAACCATCTTCAAACCCATAAATGATTTCATAACCACCTCCCTTTTTAAGGCTATAACAGGAAAAGAAATCATAAAGAAAATAGGGCAGTGTTGTGTTTTCCAAATATCATACACGTAGTGAAAACTATGAAAAAAATTTATTTAGGAGTCCCTAGGATTCCGTTAAATAGATCTAGAGTTGTTTAGAGATTTATTATCTGAATATCTGATCTTCTTTGACTTTGAATAATTTTTTAAAAGTTGAGTTGTCATAAACCACAAGTTGTCTAATTATCCGACCTCCAATAGTAATCCACACGAACCACTCTTTTTCTTTTTTCACTCTCAAATATAATAGGCTTAGCTTTATATTTTTAAGGAATCCTAAAAACTCTATAAATGACAAAATATATATTTGCCCGTTAAATCATATCCATATATTATTTAAGGATAATTTTAGAAATTTAATTAATTAAGTCCTTACTTGATTTTTCTTGGTTTAGAAATATAATCCATGTATTAATTATATTCTAGTCCTTAATTCCTAAAATATATTTTAATCAAGTCATACTTAATTAAATCATCCCAGTTTAATTTTTCACTAATAGTTCTTCATGTGTGTGACCTATTCCTAATATGTAATCCCCAAATATAAATTATAAGTCTAATTAAATAAATTAAATAGTTTAATTTATTATCAATTCAATAATTGATTAATTTATATTTGAAGATTAGGTACAATATTTAGTAATGTATCATAATCTCTTAAATATTAGAAAAGTCATTAGTGCTTTGGCTTAACCTTTTAATGACCAGTTTCTTAGTGTAATTAATATCCTTTTATCAATAATGTTTCAATTTAACATTAAAGCATGAAGTATATCTGTCATGTTAAATTATGTTTGTTCTCTACATAATAGTCATTGATCATTTGAATAAAATTTGAAACTCTTTTCAAATCTCATTTCACCTTGGCTAAGGATTACCCAGTCAATACTATTTGAGAACAGATGAAATATTTTTTCTAATTCACCTAGAATGATAAATCCTCTTTTGATCACTCAAATACCTTCATATAGTTTATGCTACACCCAATGTCTGTCCTTTCATTACCTCAATTAAGATAACCTGTAATAGGATCAAAGATAATATTCTCTATATAAAATGACTTAGTGATCTCAAGTCTAAGAATCACTTATATAACCATCACATGAACATTTTCATAGTCATAGGGGTTTCTCCATATAAAATTCTTAAGTGGGTCAGTTCAATTTGCATGTTTTATAACAAGTACCTACATATTAGTTCTAGGTATCCCTTATACCTTAGCTTATGAGAATAACCGTTTCCTTTCATAAAAAAATAACATAATATGTATGAGTCTCTATGACTCTAATAAATGTCTAATATTTAAGAGAGCATCAACCCGAAATTTTTTAGAAATTCCATAATTATAACAACTTTATAATTTCCTTTGCAAACTATTTTTGTCCCATGAACTTTATCTTTACTCTAGATTCATTAATTTAAAATTATATGAATATTAAAGATAAATTAAGCCTTTATTAATAATAAATATATATTTATATAAATATAATAATACTACGTGTAACCAATCAATTGACTACATGGCATATTAAATTAACAGGCAAATCCTGAAAAATAATAGAGAGAAAAAAAAGGAAATACATAGAAACCAATAGAATACTTAGAATATAATTGAAACATAGGTTATAAAGATTGTGTTTAAAGAAGCAAATGCGGGGGATCTAAATCAATTTAAGACAAAAAAAAAGTTGAAAATCAAGAGGGAAGAAGCAAAGAATCCAAAGAATGAATTAAAATTCTCTTTACAAAGTAAACCTTCAAGCTTTGATAAGAGGGTGGAGCTCAATGAGCATACCCTCTCCCTTTTTATTTTGTCTTTTAAATTATTACTCATAATATTTTTTTCAGCATCATTTGAAGCCATCTTTAGTTTGCCATGATTCTTGTTTAGAGATGTTTAAGCATGCCTTGAATATAGTTTATATGTGCTTAATTTGTTTAATTGTCTTGTTTTAATGTGTTAGAATATGATAATGGAATAGGAAATGTTAGTATAGAATGCTATTTTGCATGCTTTAATATTTGGTTAATCAATTTTTAAAGTCATTGCAAGATGTGTTAAGTATTGAAGTTGATGTGTTTTAGATTGTTTTAGGGTAGCTTGCTGAGTTTATTGAAGTTGTAAGCATGATATTTGAAAGGACAATAAGTTTAATAAATGGAATAATATTTAGACATAAAGAGATGTTATTTTTGCTTACTATCATCATGGACTTTACTTGTTGTTTTAACTTTTGAATTTTTTTGTTTCTTATTTTTTTGATGATTCAAACAAATGTTAAGTATACTTAAGCTTTGGTTGCTAGGTTGGTGGTGAAGGACCAAAATATACAAGATTAATAAAATCAACAACCCAATTTTGATTGATAAAAGGCCTTATTGGTGAAAATATTTTTATTTAGGTGTTTAAGGACTCAATTAAAATTTTGAAAGGTTTAATTAATTTTATTAAGGACTTAATTGCAATGAAAATCAACTTTTAGAGTCAATTTGGATGTTAATTGAAACAAACTGAAGTTTGGGGACTTAAATTGAACTTGGAAAGTTTAATTGGTCAAATCAGGAGCTTAATTGCATAAAATTCAAAGTATGATGGGCAAGAAGGGACTTAATTGAATAATTTGTAAACCAAGGACCAATTTGTAATAAGTGCGTGATGTCAGGGATTGAAATCGGTGAAATCATTAGTCAAATCGAATAAAATTAAAACTTTATTGATCAATTGAGGGTCCAATTAAACAAATCAAAAACCAAGGACTAAACTGTAAAAGATGCTCAAATCTAGGGCTAGTAATTGAATTTGACAGGTGTGAAATTGCATGAAAGTAAGAGTTTGAGAGGAAATTATGGATGAAATTAAAAGAAATGAGAAGAATAAGGATTCAATTGAATTTGCCAGAACCCAAATTAAAAAAACCCTAATTTATTGGGTTTAGCCTAAACGATGTCGTCATCTACTATGCGCCTTTTTCTTCGACAGTTTTGGCTGATTGAGTAGACATTTTCAAGTGAGTGAATGTAATATTTCCGACCACTACTAAGGCTATAACCACCACCATTTAACCGAGAAACACCCCCTCTACAACCCCATTACCATGAAATCAAACGTTTACATCCCATTTTATCTAATGATCTCAACAACATCTTGTCCCCAGTCAACCATCATTTCACTTTTAAATTTCATTTTGAATGAGTCGACACTTTCAAATGAATGAATATGGAGCTACAAACCTCAAAATTAAGCAAGAATGGATCCAATCAAAAGGTATGCACCCCCTATACCATGATCAGGTGATCTTTAGCGATGTTAACATCGATATTGGTTCGACAAAGTCATGAAAGTGGCCAACCCATTCAGCTTTAATTGAGACACTCATCTACACAAAACCACCCAACTCTTTCATTTGTTCACACTTGAAAACTCCAAAAGGGTTTTTATCAAGTGTTTAAAATCATTCTCTC
Source organism: Populus nigra (assembly GCF_951802175.1). Lineage (NCBI taxonomy): Eukaryota > Viridiplantae > Streptophyta > Magnoliopsida > Malpighiales > Salicaceae > Populus > Populus nigra. Next base: position 2,050,033 of record NC_084861.1, on the reverse strand, counting down.
AAGATTAAAAAGTCAGAAACATTTCACCTTGGCCTTCAAGTTTATTACAAAACCACCCAAAGCTAAAATCATTGATCCAGGGGTGAAACCAGCCTTGTTTCAGTTTGTTATAACCCTAACAAACTCATCAAGAAGCTTTGAATCAGCCTATAAAAGAAGAGGTAATCAGAGGAGAAAAATAGGGAAAAGAGAAGGAGAAAAAGAGAGAAGAGGAGAAACTTTGAATAAGGTTTAAGAAATCCAATCCAATTTAGGATTCCAGGGGTTCAATTTGTTTTTACCAGGGTTGGAGATAAGAAGAAAGGGAACGCAACATTAGAAATCCATTCTTATTTGAAGATTTCAAGCTTGGGAGATATATACCTACAAACCTTGAAAGTGGAGTCCATGAGACTTGCTGAATTGATTTCTGTTGTTTAAATGCAATGTTTTAAATGTGTCAATGATTGCCTTAGTATGTTATTGACACGATCAAAAGATTGATGTCTTCTCCCAAGTGCAGTAGTGTCGAAGTAATAAATAACCCAACAAGACCAGGATCGAACCACAGGGAGGTTAACTATATAAATTATAAATAATAACAATACAACAACAACAATAATAGTAATAGTTATAGTAACAACAAGAAGAAGAAGAAGAAGAAGAAGTTGATGAGAACTTTGAGATGGAAGATTAATGTGAGGATTAAACAATGATAAAAACAATTGTCAAGGTTAGAGGGTCCACTAATGATATTTCAAACAAGTATAGTATAAACTCTTATTATTCAACTGGAAACCACAAAAAAAAGAAGGTTCGAATCAGATTATAAATTGTTAACATGATTACATTAGTTATCTTATTCGAATAATACTAATACTTGTAAATGTTGTCAGGCATTCATGATTATAACTTATGTTAACAACAAATCAAGTTCCTTTCATAGCACAAGTGTTAGTTATACCATACGGTTTGGGCTATGAAAGTGCCAAGTATTTGTTGTGCCAAGAGTTATACAACATCAATCTAGATTAATCATTTAACAAGCAAAGTATTAAAAGTGAACAAGATAACAAATATAAAACATGTTAGTATTAAACATTAAGGTCCATGTTGAGTTTATACTATATTTATTCTTAAACCATTAGTGTAACCTTTTCACCTTGACCTAATAAACTTAGCTAAACATAATAAAGAACAGAAACATAAATAAACAAGAAAAGAACATAAATAAGATATTAGTTAACTAAGTAAAGCAAACGAAATGAAAAGCATAAACAAGAGATTTATATAAAAAAAAACTTCAACATTACAACAATATAAAGAGAGAGAGAGAGCAAGAACATGATCTTGATCTGAAAACCAAGATGCCTAAATGCATGGTAAATGCCTCCTTTTACAGGCTAAAATTTGAAAATATTGATTTGATGACTAACTGTTGAGTGGGTGGCCACATCTTGACTTGGTGACAATCCTTATCTTCTTGTTTGAACAAAACATCATTGATAACGTCAGAATTTGAACAGACTTAAATCATGAAAGTTCTAGGAAATTGTCTCATCTTTCCAAGAAAAAAAGAATCAGTGCATTTGGACTTCTAGAACTCAAAATATGGGCTAAACATTGAACAATATCTGGGCTGCAGGACAGATTCCAACTTCTCCGCTGTTGCTAAGATTTGGACTTCCAAACAATAGAATTGAGTTTTGCACTCCTCATGAATGTTTTAGGCCTATGTCTTAGCTTTCTAGCCATATAAATGACATGACCAAAAGATTGATGTCTTTTCCCACGTGTAGGAGTGTTGAAGTAATAAATAACCTTGTAAGACCGGGGTCGAACCACAGGGAGGTTAACTATATAAATTATAAATAATAATAATAATAAGTTGAAGAGAGCTTTGAGATGTGATATTGATATAAGGATTAAACAATGATAAAAAAAAAACAATTATCAAGGTTAGAGGATCCACTAATTATTACTCAACTAGAAACCACACACATAGAAATGAAATGAAAGGCATAAACAAGATATCAATGAAAGCAAAACTTAAGCATTACAAAAATATAAAGAGAGAGAGCAAGAGCATGATCTTGATATGAAAACTAAGATGCCTAAATGCATGGCAAATGCTTCCTTTTATAGGCTAAAATTTGGAACTATTGATTTGATGACTAATTGTTGAGTGGGTGGCCATATCTTGACTTGGTGACAATCCTTATCTTCTTGTCTAAACAAAACATCATTGATAACATTAGAATTTGAACAGACTTAAATCATGAAAGTTCTAAGTTTGGCCCTCTCTTTGTCTTTTTAATTTCAGTACTTAAACTCATCAATCAATCCTTTCATTTATGTGATAGACCTGTATTTAAGATGAACATTTACCATAAATTAAAAGTATCTTATGGTATCAGACTTGTTATTATAAAACATGCTTTAGTTAAGGAGTTACTGATACTTCAAGTGCAAAATGATGATATAAAACCTTGATAAAAATGCACTTTTAAGTACTAATTAGTTATGTTTTCTATTGTTTAAATATGTTGATGTGTTAATGAGTGCCTTAGTATGTTATGTTTTTTTATTGTTTAAATGTGTTGATGATTGATTTGGAATATGCCAAATATGGTAGTAAGGAGTTGATGCATTGGTGTCAGGTTTTTAAGCCATGGTTTATTCTTTTAGAATGTCAAAATGTCAATTTCAAAGCCTAGATTAGTTAAGCATGCTTTCTGTTTTAAGTTGGTAGTTTTGGAAATGAAGATTAATGCATGTTTTGATGTTTTTATCATTATTGTTAGTTTTGTTTGTTTCAATTATGTTTGTCATCAATAATATGGTTTGTTGGGATGAAAAAAGTAAGTTTTAAAGGCCTAAAATGACCATTCTAAGGTTGAATAGTTGGTTGGGTTTTTCCGGGTTCATTTTCTAGGTATTAGATAGTGTTCGTAAAAAGAACATTGTCTTAACTCTATGATTTGGACCAATTTTGGTCTAATTTTTTGCATAGAACCTTTCAAACAACTTGATTAGAAAATAATCTAGGTTTAAAAAGCATTAATAACACAAATTAATCCATTTAGATTCCAGGTTTTTTTCAACTGCTCAAAATATATTTTGATCAAATCGTGGCATTTGAGTGATAATCGATTGTTTTTTTTTTATGCTAGATTCTTGATCTATTTATGCTTGCGAATAAAACCATGCCCTTGTTTGTTTAAAATCTGGTCTATTTTGGGTTGCATGTTATTGGGTTTATGTTTAAATATTCTTGGTGTTCTTCATTCTTTCTGTTTTTGATCCATTTTTCTTGAGAATTTTTCAAGTTTTATGTTTTTCTTATGTTGGATTTGTTTCGGTCCTAGATTTTTGTTTTGGTTTATTTTCGAGTCTACGCGGTCGAGGTCAACCTTAGTTGGGTCAACCCGGTCTTGTCAATCTAGCCGGGTCAAAATTGGGTCAGTCCTTAGGTCCTACTTGGTTTGCTGTTATTTTTTTTGTTAACGTTTATTTGGTTTAATGATGTGTTTGGCAAACACCCTTTAGGCTTATTTTGGGTAGTTTTCTTTTCAATAAAAATATTTTTTTTTGTTTGCCAAATATAGTCTTATGTGTGTGTGTGTGTGTGTCCTTATGCGTCTTTTAAAAATACAAAAATCATATCTTGTTTACAAAAAAATAAGAAAATAAAATACATAGTATGTTTAATTTTAGCATGTGTTTTGGATTTAATAATTAGTTTATTGAATTAATGAGAATTTTGTCAATATTCCAATAATCACTAAAAATTTAATTCATAAGAATTAATGGTCAATGTTGTCACCTATTTTTAAGCCCCCACACAAAAAAGAGAAAATACAAAAAAAAATATTCAAAAGAAATCCAAAAAATAATAGAAGTGAGAAGAAGATTTCAGACCGCCTAGAAAATGGTAAAAAATTGGTTGAGGAGGTTCAAAAATGCAAACATTGAAATTTGACAGTATATCGTTAACTGATAAGAGCCTTGTTGACAAAGAAAATTCAATTTGAGGAAGAAAAGTCCAAAATCAGATGTTTATGGACGCAATTAAATTTTATTGAATGTTTAATTGAATTTATGAAGGGTTTCATTGCAAGAAAAATTGATTTTTAAGTCAATTTGGGCTTTATCGGGGGTCAAATTACATTTTTCATAGTTGATTTGGTCAAATCAAGGGCTTAATTGAATAAATAGTGAAGTTTGATGATCAATTAAGGGCTTGATTGAAGAAATTCAAAACCAAGGACCAAACTAGAAAAAACACGTAAATAGAGGGGCTGAAATTGACTAAATCAGGGGCCAAATTAAAATAATTGGAAGTTTATTGATCAATTGAGGGTCAAATTGCATAATTCCAAGAAAGCAATCTGAACCGATAAATAGTGCTCTCAAAACTCGAAGAGCTTTTCCATAAGGTCATGGCTTCATGAATTAAACTAGTGATTATTATGCATGCTGATAAAATAGGTGTTCAAAAAAAATAACCTTTCTTGATAAAGCTTCGAGTTTTGACTTGAGCACTCTGTTTTTTTTTTTATTCATAGAAGGTCACCTCATTACGGACCATTAACATAATGAACCATGTAAAAAGCATTTTTAATCTTATAACGGGTCAATTTCTGCATTCAAAATACAAGACAATCAAAGGCTTATATGTATGGCGTTTGTTAAGTCTTTGACCAAAAAGATTGATTTTCAAAAGATCTTTTAAATAAAAATGACATCTCTGATTTCATTTCAACAAACTAGACTTTCAATAGACATGATCTTTAAAAGGTGAAAGTTGATTTCAAAACAAGAAAAATTGTCAAACAAGAATAATATCAATCAAGTTTGCAAAATCCTCGATGAAAATGACATCAACACTTCTTGATCACCCTTGAAAAGTTGACTAGTTGGGGGCAATACAATGGACCCTAAGAGGAAGACAAACAATAATCAGATCAACTGGGGAGGGGGCAAAGAAAGACTTAAATGATGAATCAATGAAATCAATCAAAGTTATGTTTAGCATATAGCAATAACAAGTGTCTTTTGATGATAGACAGAAGAACGAGCACATTTAGATCAATTAAGGATGATGTTGTCCAAAAACAATCCATGATCTAAGTTAACTTCAATAGCAATTGAGGAACAATGTTGCACTTGAAGGACATCTTCATATCGTCATCCTGAGTTTATCCTTTCAAACATTATTATGACTCACAACAGACGTTATCGTGCAGTTGCTTTTGAATGAATGTCAAATGATACACACCACTAAGACTAACTGTGGGACATTGTTGTGCTTAAAAAATGTTCTCATATCATCATCTTAGGTTACCCTCTAAACATGGCTATGAGTCCTGGCATATATGATCACACAGTGGCACTTGAATGAATATCAAAAAGATGCACACCACTAAAACTGACTATGGGACCTTCTTCTTCGAAGCCCCAAATGCACCTCACCGCATGAATATGGGTGATAAACATCACTGAGGATGCCTATGCATTTCATTTCACAATTTGATTAGATGAGTTGAGAGGAATCCATTAAGAACATCATAGAGCATACAACAAAGAGCCTTTTACTGCAAGTTATGAGATACATGTCTAGACGACTTGAACACACGCAACCAATCAGAGAATAGTTATTAAGAGAATCCAGGAGATGAATGATTGGTTTAGCTCCTTCCTTCATGACGAATGAAGTCACACCACACTTGGGGGACACGGTCAAGCTTGATAAATAACGAGAGAAGTAATGTTCGCGGACAACCCAGGATGGGCACTGCACTCACATCTGAGTGGATGGTTACTACACAAATGAGCCGATCATTCAGAAAAACAAAGAAAGCTTTAGATAGCAAACAAAGACAGCCTGTGATGATGGAACATCAAAAAGGGGGGATCTATATTTCAAACCAGGTAAGGATGCATGCATATCATCTAACCTCAAAGTATTGCACACATATTTTTGATTCGTTACAAGAAAAATCCTTAATGAAGTCCAACAAGATTGTGGATGAAGAAAGAATCATTGAGTTGATAATAAACAAAGAATTATGATTTTGACCCTGGAACGAAAAGAAGATGAGATAACCCTATCATTAGAAAAATCTCAAAGATTAACCTCCTTATTAAGAAGAGTCTTCAGGTCAACCCTGCAATCAGGAAGCATTGAATTCTCAAAAACCTGCAATCGAGAATTATCAGGTCATCCCTGCAATTAGGAAGCACTAAGTTTTCCAACCCTGCCATTAAGAGGAACACACATAATTTTGGTTCTGGTTAAAGGAGATCACTAAAAGGGATCTGAGGTTAACCCAACCACATACTAAATTTAGCTTTGGTTAAAAGGAGTTGCTAGATGGGATTTTAGGTTGACCAACCTACACTGAAGATAAAATTTGGTTTTGGTTAAAGGGGATCACTAGATGAAATCTTAAAGTAACCCAACAACACATAAAATTTAGCTTTACTCAAAGGGAGTCGCTAGATGGGATTCCAAGTTGACCGAGCAACACACAGACAAACTTTGGTTAACGTTAGCACACTTTTAATTATTTTTTATCTTGGTAGGTCATCTATTACAATGAGATCATCTTTCATCTAGGTAGTCACCCATAACAATGAGACTACTTTTCTTTATTCACACATCTTCCACCTGGGTAGGTCACCCATAACAATGACACCACTTTTTATTTTTCATATTTTTTTTCACCTGAATAGGTCACCCATTACAATGAGATCATTTTTTTTATAGTTCTTCTATCTGGGTAGGTCACCCATTACAATGAGATCATTTTTTTTATAGTTCTTCTATCTGGGTAGGTTACCCATTACAATGAGACCATTTCACATTTTTCACCTGGATAGGTCACCCATTACAATGAGACCACTTAAAGAATTTCTCATTTTCATCTAGGTTGATCACCCGTTATAATGAGATCTTTTATTTGGGTAGGTCAACCATAACAATGAAACCACCCTTCATATTCTTTTCACTTGGTAGGTCACCCATTACAATAAAATCACTTTCAAAACTCTGTTCTATCTTCCACTTAGGTAGGTCACCCATTACAATGAGATTACACACACTTTTTTTGTTCTGATTAAAGGAAATCACCGAATGGAATTTCAAGTTAACCCAACCACAACACCGATTTTAGCTTTGGTTAAAAGGAATCACCGGATAGGATTTCATATTGACCGAGCTATATATAGATAGAATTTGGTTCTAGTTAAAGGGGATCGCCAGAAGGGATCTCAGGTTAGCCCAACCACGCACAAGACTTTGGTCACTCGATGGGATCTCAGGTTAATCCAACTGCAACATAAAAGTGAGCTTTAGTTAAAGGTAATCTCCAGATGGGATCTCAAGTTAACCTAACCACACAACATGGAATTTAGCTTTGGTTAAAAGGAGTCGCCAGATGGGATTTCAGGTTGACCGAGCTGCACATGGAATTATGGTTCTGGTTAAAAGAGATCACTTGATGGGATCTTAGGTTAACTCAACCATATATGAAATTTAGCTTTAGTTAAAGGGAGTTGTCAGATGAGATTTTAGGTTGATCAAACTACACATCGATTTTGGTTTTGATTAAAGGAGATCTTTAGAAAGGGATTTCAGGTTATCCCAACCAACACAAAGAATTAAGCTTTGGTTAAAAGGAATCATCAAATGAAATTTTAGGTTGACCAAGCTACGCACCAATTTTGGTTTTGGTTAAAGGAGATCTCTAGAAGGGATTTCAGGTTATCCCAACCAACACAAAGAATTAAGCTTTGGTTCAACAGAATCACCAAATGAGATTTTAGGTTGATCGAACTACACATCAATTTTGGTTCTAGTTAAAGGAGATCTTTAGAAGGGATCTCAGGTTATCCCAACTTACATAAAGAATTAAGCTTTGGTTCAAAAGAATCACCAGATGGGATTTTAGGTTGACCAAGCTACGCACCGACTTTGGTTCTGGTTAAAGGAGATCGCTAGATAGGATCTCAGGTTAACTCAACTATACATGGAATTTAGCTTTGGTTAAAGGGAATCACTAGATGAGATTTCAGATTGGCCAAGCTAAACACATAATTTAGTTCTAGTTAAAGAAGATTGCCAGATAGGATCTCAGGTTAACTCGACCATACATGGAACTTAGCTTCGGTTAAAGGGAGTCGCCAAATAGGATTCTAAGTTAACTAAGCAACACATGGATATTTTTTAGATCTTGGAGATCGCCAGATGGGATCTCAAGATGACTGAGCTACCAATATTATCTTAACATTGGAAGAAAAGTGAGAACTCTACCATTAGGAAATTATGAAGAAAAAAAAGAAGCTCAAACCCTGTCGTTAGAAAAAATACATTTTTTATAGGTTCTAGTTTAAGGAAATCATCATATGAGATTTCAGGTTGACCCAACCAAAGATAGAATTTAGAGGATCACCTGAGAGGGATATCAAGATAGCCAAGATATGATCATTAGTTTCCATTTAAAGAGGATTGCAGTAAAGACAAAGTTTCAGATCAACTATGCTTTGAGAAGATTAGTTTTGGAAGTTTAGTTTTGTTTATCTTTACAACATTTACTATTTAGTCTTTGCTTTATAAGTATTATAAAGAGAGGGCATCTGTTATCACCTATTTTTGGGCTCTTAAAAAAAATACAAAAATATATATATATATATATATATATATATATATATTCGAAAAAAATCCAAAAAATAATAACAGTGAGAAGAGGATTTTGGAGCACCAGAAACTATCAAAAATTGGTTGAGGAGATTAAAAAATGCACAGATTAAAATTTGACATTATATCGTTGACTGATAAGAGCTCTATTGACAAAGAAAATTCAATTTGAGGAAGAAAAGTCTAAAATTAAATGTTTATGGACTCAATTAAGTTTTATTGAAGGTTTAATTGAATTTATGAAGGGTTTGATTGCAAGAAAATTTGATTTTTTAAGTCAATTTAGGCTTTAATTGGAAGAAATCAAAGTTCGGGGTCAAATTATATTTTTTCAGAGTTGATTTGGTCAAATCAAGGGGTTAATTGCATAAATATTGAAGTTTGATGGCTAATTAGAAGATTGATTGAATAAATTCAAAACAAAGGACCAAACAAGAAAAAACTTGTACATAGAGGGGCTAAAATTGACTAAATCAGGAGCCAAATTAAAGAAATTAAAAGTTTATTGATCAATTGAGAGTCAAATTGCATAATTCCAAGACCAAGGACCGGAATGAAAAAGGCAGCCAACTTTAGGGTCGGCAGTTAAATTTCACAGTGACACAATTGAATTGATTCTTACAATCAAAATTGCAATTGAGTACTTGATTGAACACGTCTAAAATTGAGGACAGATTTGAAAATTGACACATTTGAGCGTCTTTTCCTTTTAAATGAAACGACACGTTTTGGGCAAAACAATGTCGTTTCTTGCACTGTAAAGAAAAAAAGCACGAAACAGTGTCGTTTTGAACAACGTTGTGCTTCTTCTTCCCCTGAACACGTAGAGGCAGGGGAAGGAGAAGTTTATCTCCCTTGCAACGCCATTATCTCTCTCTCTCTCCCCCCTCACTTGCCCAAACCCTGACACAAGTCACACCCCTCACCTGCCACCATGATGAAGATTAGACACGGGAACCATGCCCTAGGGGCGGATGGGGTGACTGCATAGAGGTCACCTCAGCCACCCTACGTTGTCTCCATGATTGGTTATAGATAGCGGAGCTCTCACTTCCCCTATCCTATAAATACCTCGCTTAGCAACAATGTAGAGGGAGGAGAAAAAAAAAAGATGGGTGAGATTATAAAAAGGAGAATAAAGAAAACCAGAGAGATACAGAAACAGAAGAAAAAAGGAGTGCAGAAGGAAACAGAGGAAGATTGTTTTAAGAATGGGAACGAGATAACTAAAAAACACAGAAAGGAGGAGAATTTTTAGAGGGAGAGACAAAGAAAAAAGTGAGGATAGAGAGAAAGAAAAGAAAAGGGCTTTGAAAGAAAGAGAGGAGAGTTTGGAGAAGAGGAAAATAATTTTTTTTAAAAAAGAGAGTAGAAACAGAGAGGAAGAAAAACAGAGAAACCATAAAGAGAAAGAGAATGAAGGGGAAAAGAAGGAGGAGAACAAAAAAAAAGAACAAAAAGGGAAAGAAGAGGAATAAGTTTGTGTCTCTGCATGAAGAAGAAGAATAATAACAGCAGCTGCCACCTGCTCCTAGCCGCCGCCATAGCAACACCACCTTCAGCCATTGTCGCTGCTAGCTGCACTACTGCCTGCACCAGGTAACATTCTCACCACCACTCTTATTATTCCACGTGTGCAGTGAGGTTGCTACATGCAGTTAGACAATTCGTTTTGCATGCAACACAAATAGTTGGGCTGATCTCGACCCAATTTCATTTGGGTTGAGTCGCGGCCCAACCTTTATTTTAGGCTGTTTCTCGACCCGATTTAATGGGGTCGAGTACAGGCCCAACTCTTGTTTTGGGCCGAGTCTCCACCTAGTGTCTATAGGTCAAGTATTGGCCCAGTGTCTGCTTTGGGCTATACCTTAGGCCAACGTTTGTTTGGGTGACAGTTTGGACCCATTTTCTTATTGGGTCCGAGCTAAGCCTAGCTTGCATTTGGGCACGTCTAGACCCAATTTATTTTGGGTCTAGATGTGGCCCAACTTCATTTGGGGCCAATCCAAACCAAGTTTCTCATGGGTTCAGACTCAACCCATTTTCTCTTTGGCTCAGTCTCTACCCTGAATTTGGGCTCAGCCAAGATGGACTCAGTCCACAGGATTAGGCTGAGCCCAAACCCAATAAATTATGTTATATAATATTACATTATATAATTTTATTATAAAAAAATCCAAACAAATCCAAAAACCTTTTTTGAAAATTCATGATTTTCCCGCGTATTTTCCTATCATTTTTTTTAATGTTGGTTTGTAGTTTTACACTGGAAAAATACAAATCCAGTATTAAAATACTCGATTTTCTCCGAAATATTGCAAAACGAATTACACAAAAAAAATATCTTGTTTTCTTGCTTACAACTAAGTCTAAAAAAAATCATATTGTATTTTCATACAACAAAGAAAATTGCAAAAAATATTTAAGCATGCATTTTTAGCTTTAATAACCAGTTTATTAAAGTCATGAGAACAAGACCAATATTTCAAAAATATTCAAAAAATATTTTGTTTTTTTTGGTATCTGGGATTACAAATTTACACATAAAATGTATTCCTAATATTGAAAAGGTATTTCTTTTGTTGACATAGAACGATTATATTTTTACCCGATAAGATAAGGATCTCCTTACCAAATAGGACTTTTCTTAAACTATAGATGGACCAACAATTAGAAATATAATAGCATCTTAGTATATATCAGACGATTAATTAAGTTTTGAAGTTTGCATGTAAATAAATTCATGAAAATTTATACTCTTTATCCTTCTTAATTGTGTTCTTGTTTATAATGCATATATTCTTGGATATTGATGGAAGATTAAAAGATTAGTCATAGTGATTTCATTTAATTTAATTTTAATTTGGTTTTACCTATCCTTTCTCGAGGACGAGCAAGAGCTAAGTGTGGGGGTATTTGATGCAACCATATTATTCAATAGTTTCATCCACATTTAACTAGTGTTTTGCCTATGTTTTATATATAAAATGCCTTGATATTCTTTGTTTTATGTTTTGAAGGCACTTTTGGATGAAAGATGCAAAAATGAGTAAATTGGAGATAATTGGCAGATTTGACCTTCGATCGATGTTTTGTGCAGAGCGTGAGCTCTAGAGGTTGAAATGAAGTGATTCCAGTGGCATTAAAAAGGTAACATCCATACCTTTTTGGAAAACTAAGTCAAGAAAATAAAATAAGGAAGAGCATGGAAATCTTAGCCTTCAAAGTCAAATCTTGCAATCTGCCAATGTTGACCTTCGGCCATTCCAACTTGAATATCTGGAGCTACAGAAGTCCAATTCATGCAAACTCAATGTTTTTAGATTCATGACTCAAATGTCTATAAACTCTCAAAATTTCAACCAAAAACGATCTCATATGAGGGAGATATGATTTTTCAAAGATGACATCTGAATTCTGCCAGCAAACAGGTTTCGTGAAGAAACGAGTCCAAATTACGTTTCGAAGCATCTAAACCAATATCCAAGTTTTTATTTCAGCAATTTAGCTCCTCTAAGTCAAAGCTTGAAGATTTCATGCAAGGCTATTTCTCCTTTTTTAGGAAAATAGTTATTGAAGTACTTAAATGTAAACAGTCTACTTAATGGAGGACTATTTTGTAAAATAGAGACCTAGGGTTTCTAGGATATAAAAAGAATGAGACAAGAGAAGGAGGGCAGCCAGCCAAGAAGAGAAAAACGCTCCCTTCCTCTAAGAAACCCTAAATTATGCATTCTTCCTTCTTTTTGATTAGTTTTTCAACAAACATGCAAGACTAAACACTTTTTCTTGGTTGTAAGAACACAGAAACTTTCAGATTTCAAGAACTGTGAGATTTATTTTACCTTTTATTTTCAATTTATATGATGAATATGTTTGTTATCCTATGCTTATTTTTCTATGATTGTTTATTTTAATTGCTAGAGCGGACTCTAAGTTATTATTGTAGACAATCTATTGCTAAGTTTGATATCAAAACCAGAGTTGTGGTATATAAACTTGTGAAGCAACTGAGTTTAATAATTGTGGCGGATCTACGTTATTAATCTTAGGGAGAACATTCAATCAAATCAAACATAGACTGCGGACAGTTATGTTTTCTTGATTAATCAACTTATCTAGTTCTTAAAGCTGCCATTGAATTAAATTACTAGTGCGGACACTGTGGTTGTTTGATGGTTAGGGTTAGTTATACGGCGGATCCGTTAACTAACCAATGTTAAGAAGAGATAAATATTTAGAATATAAATTGATGTTTTGTTTCCATGATCAGTTCTGATTTCTGTAGGTGGATGTGTGCTTGTGACCAAGATTTGTTCTCTTGATAATTTTCTGATTTTATTAAATTTCGTTTGATAGTTTTCTGTTTTCTTTTGCTTTAGCCTAGATAACGTCCAAACCCCCCCCCAAATTGCATAACATCTAGCATAAAAATCTGACTTGAATCTTCCTCGTGGGATCGACCCCTTGCTTGCTCTATACTATCTTGTGTGTTGTGCTTGAAGCTAGGGTAATTAATTTGTGCGACCGCGACATCGCAACAGTTTTCTAATTGGTTTCTGCTAGTATCAAACTTATATTTATAAAAAAAATAACATTATTTCAAATCAATGTATGTAGAATTCAAAAGGCAACTTTTCAGACAAATTAAGAATATGTCATGTATAATTCATTAATTTCAAAAATAAAAAAAAATTATTTTACATAAAACTATATATAAAAAAAATTAGTTTTCCCTCCTACATCTAAATTAATTGATTTGATGTCTTTCACGTACAATAAAACTTTTTACATTTTCATTGTAAGATAATTTTTTATTTATTTATATACCTAATATGCAAGTTATTATATAACACTATATAGCATCCTATGTGGGTTTCTACATTAGAAAAATCAAAACTCATTCTAAAGAGACAAATATAAATAACTTTGGCATGTCTTTTTCAAAAGAGATAGCAAACAAATATAAGAAATCAACAAATGGATATTGATCACACGTTCAGTCTATCGATCGAGTTGCAATACAACAAAATGTTTAAATCATGAAATATCATCTCACCTTAATGTTAAACCGACTTGTCATGGAAAGGTGAAAGAGAGAAAGCCAACAAAGCTAGCTGCAAATCTGCACATCATCAGCCAAGAATTCCCAAAATCTATCTTCGCCATTGACAGGAAGATAAAGCTTGCGTCTAAATTCGAAATTTCCATGGCCAATCAGAAAGCGATAGAAAATGTGTGAGTGAGTGTGCGTGTCTGTCCATTTTTGCTGTGCATGCTTTAATGACATGACATGCAGGTCATGATCCCACCGTGCACCACCGTAAAAAAAGACTGTCCTGCATGGGACAATTCCTGGTTTGAAGTGGGCAACGATAGGAGTTGCTTCCAGGAAATGGTTGGTTCTGGCAGGTTTCTGTATCGATCCCAAAAATTGATATTCGCGGGGATATTGATTGATGGTTCACCTTTTGATCTTTCTGTTGTCTCTTCTCAGAAAGAACAATCGATCAGGACGATGGCTGATCAACGGTTCTGCTTCTTTCTTCACACAAAATGCAATCAATATCTTCCTGTTGCGAGGCAATCGTTCTTTAACTCTTCCACTGATTTCACGAGGATGAGAGGACAGCAGAAGTCTCGTGTGATAGACAAGATACCATGCAATTACGTGTTAGGTATACGATCAAAGCCCTACATTGGCTAGAAGTGGGGAGGATCATGGGTATATAAGGATGGATAAATATCTCCATTGGTGTGAGGCCTTTTGGGTATAACCCAAGAACAAATCCATAAGAGTTTAGGTTCAAAGTGGACAATATCACACCAATATGGAGATAGGTGGTACGTTCATCAATTCTTCTGTGTCTTGATTATCTTTCTTCTTTTGAATATTTTATCGCTAAATCGTGACTAGGTCGACGATGAAAATGATATTCATCGACATTGACAAGTGAGGTTTCGAAGAAAATGTCATTTTTTCATTATAGCACATGCGTTTAAATTTGAAACTTGGACTTGTTGATCGTGGTTTTTTCTATATTTTTAAAATAATAAATTTGATATTAATATCTAATTAATATATATCAGATAAACATGAAGAATAATTAATGATCTTTATAGAATTTTATAGAATTTATGAAATTAAAAAAATATGGTTGTACAAATTAATATAATAATTATAAATTATCATTATAAAAAAATAAAAATAAAAACATCATAAAGGATAGAGGAAATTAGGGAACACGTTTTATTTCTATAGTTATTAAACTTGACAGGTCAGGCTAGCTAATTTATATTATTTTATTTATTTTAATAAAAAAATCATTGAAATTTGAGTTTTTAACCTGTTTTTGTTGAATCAAATATTCCTTATTTTTTTATAAAACTTATTTCATGTTATGTTTAAAATTAATCTACAAGTGTTTAATAATAATAATAATATTTATCTTGTGATAATGATTAATTACTTGATGGGTGTAATAATAGTGCTGATTTCTTGATGGTGACTCCTTGATGATAAACATAGCCATGCTTTTGTTTGATTTTTTTTTCCATTTTAGAGATGGCCGATCGAACTTGAATTAGGCAAGCTCAACAAAAGGATAATCATTATCAATCTTCACTCAAGTACATCATATAATTAAAAGATATGCTCAAAGCTAATAAATCCTTCGAGACTTCATTGAAATTGAATCATTAAGCTCACTAACAAAACGACATGGACAGCTTGGAAGGTAGTGTCTCTCCCCAAGCTATTGAAATCATTGCTCCGCTGCTTGGAACTGTTATGATAAATCCTTTTCCATCATCATTTTCATTTTATAGCACGATCATGTTTGGTTTCGGAGCCGCTGCACTACACTTGAATTTAATAAGAGCAACGCGCCGTGAAAGTACTTGGAAAGGCAATTATTATCAACTTCCACAACTACTATAATATAGTTATAACTTGCCCGATCATATTTTTTCTAAAATAAATAAAGATATTTTTACCATGATAAAGTTAATTCAGATTAAGTAAATTGTAATTTAGGATATTAAATTGAAATGGCAATAAACAAAAAAAAAATCATAAAATTTAAGACCTAATAATTTAATATCAAATGATAAAAAAAATCAATTTTAAAAAAAAATCGAAGAAAAAAACCAAGTCAACCCAGGTTAACTCGTCAAACGCAATATGAGATCGGGATTAAAAAATTAAATTTAAAACCAAAAGACCTAAAAAACAAATCAAAGTTAAATCAATAAAAAATGAAAAAAAAACTCAAGCCAACACGTATTAGCTTGACTAACCCACAATTCTAAAGGATTGTGTGTGTGTGTGTGTGTGTGTGAGAGAGAGAGAGAGAGAGGGGTGTTGAATAATGATGATTGAAATAAGGTCTGGAATTATAGGACCTTGTGATGATGGATTGATTGAGTAAATTGATAGTAGTTGATAATTTAGGATGTTATAAATACAAACAAAACTCTGCTGAATTTTTGATAGATTTTAAAAAAATAAATTACCCTCAAATTAAGAGTATATGTTGAGATCTTTTAACATTGATCAAGTTGTATAGTCGTTGTTACACCATTCGTGCCACCCTATAAGTCTTATTATCATTTGACACGTCGTATAACACAATAATTGATTGTTTTTTGTCATCGAATAACACTCTATATGCCTTCAGAATGTAATTAGGAACAATCACGCGCTGATGTTTATTATGCACGCGTCGACATCTTTTATTTATTGGATCATATTTGAAAATATTAATTTACTTAACAGCCCCTAAAAGCATCTAAATATTACCCAAAAAAAAATCATATGTCAAAGATGAAAATGTCATTCCAAACCAACTTTAGAATTTTTTAATTCAAGGTGAAACCTTTCATTTCATTGTATAAAAAATACGAAAGACTAAGAAATCTATCTTTGAAAGTTCAATATTTCACAACTTTAAATGGTATTTATGTCATTTTTGCACAATGATATTTATGTCATTTTATTGTGCAAAGAAAATGAAAAAAACAAAAAAATCATTGTAGAAAAAGCATATATTTTTTGTTTTCATGGACAAGAGAGTGATTTTATTATATAAAAAATATATATAAATCAACTAAATTATTCTCAATCAATTTAAATTGTGATTAAATTTGACAATTAATCCCATAGAAAAAACAACTTTATCCTTGTATGCTAAGCAATTGTTTTGCGGAGAGAAGGGAAAAAATATAATTCATTGTGCTCATCAACAATACATACCTAATCTCTTTTGATTTATTTTTTTATAATTTTTGAATTTAAGTTAATTTTTTTTAGGTATCCATATAAAACTTCTTGATAGTTAGTTTGACATAAAATATTTTATTGAATTTTTATTTTAACTTTTTTTGTGATAGTGTTTCATGAAATATTTTATAGAAAAACTAGTTAACATAAAATATTTTATAATCAATCTTTTAATTTAGTTTATTTATTATAAAATATTTTTAATTAATGAAGTTTTATAAAATATTCTACATGTAGTAATTGAGGGTAATTCTATTAACTTTTACTCAATATATATATATATATATATATATATATATATATATATATAATTACTAGTTAAAATAATCCGATATTTTATATGTGTGTATTAGAGAGCCATTTGCCATACCCAATCTCTAAGATCAGATAGGGTTTCTAGTAATCAAATATTATATGGCGACTCTCATTTCTCTTTTTTCACCAATAAAAGACAAGAATTTTTTGTCTCTTCATATTTATCAGATACCAGATAAGACATCAACCTGAGAGAGTAGTGGACGATCACCACAACGCCGCACACGTGCGACAATATATATATATAATTACTAGGAAAAATAATCCGATTATTTTCTATGTGTGTATTAATTAGAGACCCATTTATCACACAATGAACATTAATCTCAGTTTAGCTAGTGGCATTACTAACACCATGAAACGTGGGATGTATGCAGATTCCCACGGACTTAATTTCCTTGGCCAAAAATTGACAAGAAGAGGAAAAGGAGATGAAATGAAATAAAAAAGAGATGGATACCCATGGAAGCTTTAGAAAATCGTTGCGCCTTTTGCAATAACAAGAGGCTGAGATGCAGAGGCAGATTAAGCTCACACCCTTTCCAAAAAGATGATTTTGACCCTTTCTTCTCATACCCATTTCCTATTTTCCATTTCCTTCTCATGAAACTTGAAAACAAAAGATGTTTTTTTTGGGTTCCGCTCACCTTTTCAATGTGGAGGGTTAGGAGTTGTGAGTGGGTATAAAGCCCTCCCATTTTACACCGTTTGGAATCATGTGGCTTGAAAAGGCCACAATTCTTGTATGGTCCCATCAACACATGTGTTCCTTTTCTTCCCTTTTGTCCTTTTTTTCTTCAAGATTCCCATTTGCATTTATTTTCTATAGTTTAATATCTAAGGGTATGTTTAGCATTATAATTGCTTTTATGATTAGTGTTTGCGGTAGTTACTTTAAAAAAATTATAAATTATAGTTTTTTCTTTTAACTAATGTTTCAAGAGAGAATTTGAAGTTAAATTATAATGTGTATTGATTAATATAATAATAATAAATATATAATTGAATTAAAGTACAAACCGCATTATATCACATCATATAAACAAACATAGCAAAAAATAATGAAGCAAAACAATAAAATTTTTATACATTATTAAGTTTATTTACATATTAAATTATTAATTATTTCATTAAATAATTGATAGCTTGCAAAAATTTAATGATTTATAAGATGTTTACATGTTAATTTGATAATTTCTTGTAAATTAATTACATGTTCAATTATACTTGATGATCCATGTTAATTAAGAGTCGCATAAAACATATTATACCATCATCAAATCAAATCAAAGGGGATTGCAAGTTTCATAGATGGTGATTAATTGTACCAGAATATAGATCTTATTTGGTGTAGTGTTTGAATTATTATTTTGTTATTTTTTTTAAATTAATTTTTTAGTTTTTTATATTATTTTGATGTGTTGATGTTAAAAATATATTTTTTAAAATATATATCATTTCAATATATATTTTAAAATAATCTCAAAAATACAAAGGAAAATGTAAATAAAAAAAGCACACCTTTAGATATTCCCATCACCATTGTAATATATATACCATGTAGCTATCATGCTGAGAAAAAAGAAATACAGCTGCAAATCACAAACATGGACCCCACCATCCACCCTCTAAAGCCTACTGTATCATGATTGATGATGCAGGTGCAGCACACACTAGTACGAAGCTTCCTCAAATGTACGGCCCGCCAAATATAGTTACTTAACGACTCGACAAGTCATCCAGAGCCTTTGAAAAAAAAAGAAAAAAAAACTCCCTTCTTTTTTTCTCCTTATTCTCTCCTATGTAAGTATCAAAATTGTCTATGAAAAGACAATAAATCACAATCCATCATGTAACAAAGTGTCAAATAACATAATAATACAATTTCCATCATACTGAATAATTATTTATAATCACAGCTGGTGATTATGATGATGATAATGATTTGCAGATGAATTTTGGTATTGACCAAGAATCCTTTACCTCTATCGACTAGCGACGGCGGCCATAGCCGGGACAGAAATCGGCACCATATTGACCGACTCTGATGGTACAATGGGGGATACATGATTTTCTTCACAAAGAAATTGGTTCACAATCATGGTGCTTGGACCTGCCACAATTTGGTCCCAAAGATTGTCAGCCTCCTTTCCACTTGCTAGGAAAACTGGTGTGGCATCGATTCGGTGCATTTTCCAATTCCATATGCTATGAAGTCGACGGATTTTTTGTAATTGTCGGCAAGCTAGCATACAAGTATTTTCTTTGATTTTTTCAATGGCCTCATCAAGAAGCTTTCTACGTGTTTTAGCATCCACAATCGTCTCGTTTCGTAGAAATTGATCTAATTCAGGAACCCCAATTGCCCGCTTGATTCCTTGTGAATAATCATCAAATTTAGTTGGATCAAACACATCTCTCACCTCATCAATCAAGCCTGCTCTTACCATTCGATCAACCCGATCTGATACGAATGAGTGGAGTAGAGGTAGTGACACATCCACCCAAAGAAAGCAACATTCATACCTTAATCGAAACTCAGGATCATCATTTGCTAAAGCCTCCACGTACGAATTGGATCCACCGGCAATGATCGGCAGCCGATCACGTGTGACGATTGATTCGACAACAAGTGATGCGTGGTGCCTGAAGTCATCGGAAGTGAAATCTGCATTAGGGTCTGCTATGCGAAGTAAATGATGGGGCACGCCTCGACACTCCTCTTCCGTCACCTTGTTTGTGACTATATCTAGGCCTTTATAAACTTGCATTTTGTCACAATTGACAACCTCGGCTGGGAAGTGGGTTGCTAGGTCAATAGCCAGCCTTGATTTGCCAGTGCCAGTCGGTCCAAGAACGAACACAACCTTATCTTTTCGACGAAAGAAAGGTTTCATGTTGAGCCCCCCTTGGAAATTCACACGAGGCTGTACTTGTTTGTAGGCAGACAAAGAAAGCCTCATGGTCATTGTTGAATGTGCTGGGACGTTGTCGTTGACCAAATTAAGAAAAAGATCAACTATCTCTCTCCCTCTCTCTCCCTTTCTCTCACTATATATATATATATATTACCTGTCAAGATTGTGTTAAAATTAATTAGAAAATTCTAGCAAGCACAAGATATAGTGATTAAACACAATATTTATCCAGCATATATAATTACCCCACAAATGTTTATTTTCATGGACCACCATACCTTTATGGATCGAATATGCGACGGTTCGAGGAGGAGAATGGCCAGTACTGCCTCTCTTTTTGCAGGGAAGAGGAGGGGTGCGAGAGATGTGAAGAAAAAAGTTGGGAAGAGATTGTTAGTAATGAGTATGAAGGGCAAGACAGGGTAGGGGAGGAAGGAGAAATGGGTTGTTCTGTAACTATGTGTGTGTCTGTGCAAAGGTGTTAGTAGGCAGGCTGTGCTGCGCACCACAGAAGCTCTATTCAAGTGTTTATCTACTATATATATTTACACTCTGAAAATGATGTATGATAAGAGCCACTCTGAAAAGATTTTATGGACTTTCGACAGAGTGATTATGACGGAGGCGCCAATCGAAATCTTCTTGGATCAGTTAATAAGCCTGCTTAAGCGTGGGTTATGCGCGGGTATTTATACTATCATTACTTTGAAGAATGATAAAGACACAAACGGTTTCACATTTTTTTCATTTTGTTCTAGTTTATGTTGAGACACGTGTCTCGAAAACCTTGGAGGCATCATCCCGCAACGTGCCATAGAAAAGAGATCAACTCGTGATTCACCACATGAACTTCGATCAACTATTTTTTATATAAATAATTTCATTTCATTTTTTCTTTTAATAAAAAATCCTTGATTTGGGTATAACTAAATTTTATTTATTTTTTTATTCAAATTAAAATTTTCAAATCAACCCGTTAAATCATGATCCTCTTATAAATTAACACCCAGACCTCTATATTGAAGTACAATGCTGGATAATTTTTTCTCTCCTCCATCTGAATGAATCCCTTGACGAATGAGTGTTTACTTGAAATATTGAGAAGCTAAAAAAAATAAAATAATAACAATAGTCCAATGAGGTCAATTTCAAAGGTAGGTCAAACTCACCAAAGGGGTCATGGGTCATGCTGACTTGAACTTCGGCTTAAAATTAAAAATACAAAATTGTTGCAGGACCACAGTTGAGTAAAAAGAAATTATTTGTAAATTCTTAGGTTAGTTATATAGCAAGACTACCCTCTCTAGCTAGCTCCCTGCTACTTGAGTCATCAACATGCAAATATTTCACTAAAAACATAACGGAATTCTTTATATATTGTAGTTTTTTGGGTGTATAGTCAACTCAAAGTAGAGCGGTGGCTCATAATTAATGAGAGGATTCCTCTTAATCTCCCTTTGTTTGTTTAAATAGCATTTGTTTATTTAATCTAGGTTTAAGTTATGGCCCGATCTTAATAAAGAAACATAGCACCTGCATATGGAAACAATATGGGTGGAGAAGTTGTTTTCAACAAATTAAAAGCAGTGGGCAAAAGAATTCCCCTTTTAATGGTTTGATACCTAAAAATATATTTGTATATTTGTTGACATGACAAGCTAACAATAACGTTTTCATGGGTGTGTGTGTGTGTGTGTGTGTCTATATATATATATATATATATATATATATATATTGAAGATAATTTTAAATCTCCATGCCCTTTAATGCCGGTGGGAAAAGGAGATGAAAATTTATGCGTAGTAGGAGGTATTTAGGTATTTGTCTATGCACCTTTCAGATCGGGTCCGTAAATCGGCTCAAGAACACTGACAAGTTCTATAGTTACAAGCACAAACATCAGCTAATGGGTTCCATTGCATTCTGCACTATTCCTGTGAGGCCATCCAATTGTAGTGATAAGTTATATAAACACACAAATTAATCATTTGTATTACTCTTTTTTTGTTTTTTCTAATGTGCCTTCAATATTTGAGGCTTTGTTAATTTGTGCATAGGGTGATACTTTATAGGCAACTTAGCATGACTCAGGATCAAGCTAAAATCAAATTTATATCCAACTAAGTAGAGAGTTGATTTAATAGGTTAATCATGACTTGTCAAAACTTAATGAAACATTGTTTATTTAATAAAAATCTCTAAGATTATTTTAAATTGTTTCACTCAACTCAACTCATGACTTGAACTTTAAGTCGGTTAATGAAAAATATTGAGTTTTATAATAACATATAATGAAAAGAGCAATAATTCATGAGGATTTTTAATTTATTGGATAGTACCAAAGGAAGGAGATTGGACTAAAATAGAATGGATGGAACTTATAGTTATCTTCTTTATTTTTTTGGTACACTATTGTTAAATTAAATTAAAAGAAACCTAAATGAGTTGTTCATTTCACTGTATATTGCAAGAAAAAATATTGTGGATTTCAATCATGTTTTCTTTTTCTTTTTCTTTTTCTTTTTGTCCTTTGAGAATTTTCTACTTCGGTAACTAATTTTATTTTTTTTGCAATTTCATATGTAAAAAATGTGTTGGCTTTGATTTAGGGCTCATAATTTATTTCAATTAGCTTGCTATATAGTTCTTGTCGTGTTAAAAAAAACTTTCCAACATTAAATTGATGCTTGATTTTGCAAAATAACATTTAATTTTATTGCTGAACAACTTTAAAATTCAAGGACCGAATTTGACTATGAAACAAAAGTGCAATATTTTTTTTTAATTGTTCTTGAGGCACATTTTTAAAATTTAGGTCCCAAATGTTTTCTCATATTTTTTATCCCTATTTTTTTTTTAAGTTTTGGTCTAAAACTTTATTTTATTTAAGTTTCAGTCTATATACTTGAGAGATGAGAGATAAAGTCACTGGAAGAAGAAAGAAGAGAGAAAGTGATCAGTTGAATACATCTCGATGACAAAAAAAAAAGCTTTTTTGTGTCAATGAATTCCATTTGACGCATGGGGTTCCATTGAAGAATTTGTTTTATTCCTATTTTGTCAAAGAAAGTAGATTAGGTCTCAGGTTTTTTTTTTTTTATCATAGTGAAGTTTTGGATTTTAAAAGATAAAAGGTTGTTTTGAGGTTAGATATAAATTAGCTAGGGATTGTAAGGATTTTTTTAGGTGTTTATAGGTGAAATTAAAGGTTTTTAGTCCAAAAAAATGTTACCCGATTTATGGTGACTTTTCGACCATCTAAGGTGGATAGAGTACAACCAATGGATACCACATCATCAAACAATTGCCCATGACATATTGTTCACCCATTTTAAGAAAAATATAATAGGAAGGCTAAGTAGGCCCATGTGCCTGAATTTTTTTAAATGGGTCGGGTATAAAAGGCCAGGCATGTTGTATTCTTCTTTGGCTTTTTATGTTTTTTTATATTTTTCATCAATTTTATTAAAATAAATAAATAAATAATATATTGAGATCTTATTTTATTTAATATCGTTCAATTTTCACTTTATCTTAGAGCAAGATTATAATATTTGTTTTATAATATTAGCAAGTGTTTTTTTTTATCATCATTCATGATTTTTTTTTAATTTTATTTTTGTGGCTTTTATATGCATATTTTTACTATCGTATAATTAAATAAAATATTTTAAAAAAATAAAGTTATTAAACCCAACAAAAGGTCCATTACCTGGGTTGGTAGTTTAGCTAGTAAACATAGATTGACTTGGGTTTGTACAACACATCGTTGCTCAATATTTTTTTAAATAAAACAATGGCATCTGGAAGTCTCCCAGATTGATTTAAAACATCATTATCTCATGGGTTAAGCCTGATCTTTTTAGAGCCAAAACTTATTTTCCCATTTGTTTCTTTTAATATTGGAAATATATTTTACATAAAAGTTCATAATTCTTGGTATTGAAATAACTAAATTAATAGGCCTTTTGTACTGTGGTCATTGATTTTAAATTTCTTTGATTAAGTCCTTAAGTAACCTTTATACTTTAAGTTTATTTTAATTAGACATTTGATTGCACTAATTTAGCTTTTAAAAAAGTTCAATTGTGTCCCTAATTTTTTAATTTTTAAAAATTGACCAGAATTAGACCTCTAAACTTAATGTTTCTTCAAATGAGTTCTTAATTAAGTCAGTTAATCCCATTAGAAGTTTAGTTAAGCTCATGAGCTTAATTAATTCTTTTAATTTTGATTAAATTGATGTTCAAACTTAATTTAGCTTCAATTAAGTTCTTCTTCATCTTATCTCGTTAATAATATTCAAATCTAACTATCTTTCTAGCATTTTGACCTATTGCAACTAAAAAAATCACATATTTGTGTCCCAAGAATATTTTTTCTGATTTTCAATTTATGATTTTTAGATTTATTTGAATATTTCAAAAATAATATTTTTTTTACATAAAGAAATTTTGAGGGATCCAGAATTAGGTTATGACAATACTAGTAAATTATTTTATTTCAATGAAATTTAAAACTCTTTTTTTATATATAAATTGTTTTTGTATAAATAAATAAATACATTTTGAAGGTTTTCTATCACATATCTTAATAAGCAACCATCTATTAGGTTTCTAACTTGGTTTTTAGTTGGCGTTAACAATTTCTTTTTTAATATTTATTGGCTCATATAATTCTCGTTCAATTTTATTAAATATATATTAAATTTTAAATTCACAATTAAGAAATTTTTTACCACTACAAAATGCATTAACAATATTTACACATTTTTATTTAACATTAAAAAAACTATTGATTTGAATTGCAAGAAAGCGCGGGTCACCTTCGTAGTGATAAATTAGACTATTGTTATACTTTTCATTGCCCAATACCATCCTTCCTCTGTGAAAGGATACTCGTTCGGGAACAATATGCTTTTAACTAATGCTATTTTACTGGTTTTCCATGAATGGCAACATAAAAATCATAGGCGACCTAAAATAAATAAATAAAGATGTGTTGATAAAGTTTAAAATTAAGGGCGGTGGGTAGGAATCTTGGAATCTAAAGTAGAAATAAATGCTAGACATTTGAGAATTCTTGCAAGTATTCCTTTCTTTACATTTACTTTTCCCTATCATTTTTTTTTTCTTTTGTGATATTTATATGGCTTTCGAAGCTGTTCACTAATGGGTTGATTTATGTTATTTTCATTATTTATTTCAATGGTCAAGAGCACATCAAAGATCAAAATAAAACTTTTTGTTTTATGAAAAGGACCAAATTGGTTAAGTTTAGAGAGAGAGCACTAACTTTCTATCCATATATGGTCTAACTTGCTAAGAAAAAAATTTATTTTTATTGAAAAAACAAAAGATTATTTTTTAGGGTTGGGTGCGTGTATCATTATAAGATTACCTAGAGCTCATAAAAATTATAATGTTATTTAAGGTTTTGTGGTTGTCGATCTAAGATTGAATATAGAATGAATGTTGGATTGAGAGTAAATGTGTGGATTTTGTAAATAAAAAAAATTATATCTAATCAAATAAATTTTTAATTTTTTGAAAAATGTATAGTAAAAACAAAGAAGAAAACAAAAATAGTATATAACAAAGCTATTAAAATTGTCATCACCTATAACTTTGCCTAATATTTGGATTATGAATTGGGTGAATTGATTGGATAAATTTATTTCAATTTAAAAATAAAAAATAAAAATGTCATTATTTTTATTTTAAAAAAAATTAAATTAAATTTTGACGGAGACAATTAAATCGCTAAATAACTTGCCAAGTCAATTTGTTTAAACCAAATTTATTAGAGGTTGATTTTTTAATAAAATTTAATCAAAATTAAAAACTTTGAGGTTCCGTATTAAAAATGAGATATAGAACAGAGACACTACGAAGAAGTTCTAGGAGTTACGAAGGGAACTTCAAGCTCATATTGGTTGTGGGTTGAAAACAGGGATTGAACTCTATAAGATCTAATCTGCTGTTGTTCGTTAGTAGTAGAGTGTCGGCTGTTAACTAACTGGCTGAGTTTTGAATAAACATGTTTGAACCGATAAGATTTTATAATTAAGGTATATAATGCACATAAACGCAAACCATGTAAGAATTACCTCTTGCCGACATGCAGAGTTAGTAAAAGAAGCCATTTTATTTAACATTATCGATATTAATTCACGGGAAAAGACGTTATTTGACCTTCCTTCCTCCTTTTCGTGCATTAATCATGAGATAGAACTATAAAACCACAGTCAACGTGATTTTGGCACTTCATCGCCCATCTTATAGCTATAATGAAGAACACATAGATAATCTATTTTTTTTCCCCTCTCCTTCTTTATGATCATGGCGTGCCATTATTTTCTTTTCTTTTTTCATTCGATCATGGTGTGCCATTTTCTGCCTTTTATCTATGTTGATCGATGGTGGGAATTCGAATGATAGTACTTGGTATTAATTATTTGAAAGTGGGTTATCACATATAGATATCAAAGTCTTGTCCTGTCAAGCAAAATCCAAGTTCTTGTAGGATCAAAATCAAACTTTCCACCACTGAAAATCTTTTGGCTTTCAATTCAAACGGGACATGATATGGATCGGTCCATGTAATCATTAGTCAGCGAGTATTTAACATTATCTAAGGCTCCCCAACTTGGCAAATGAACTATATATAATGTTCAACATTGTACAAGATGCTATATTTACATGTCAAAAGCTTTGGTTTCTTCAGCCCCATTGATGTAAATGAAGTCATGATCGTACCAACGGAGCATTCTTTCTTCTGACTTGGATGGCTTAAGCGTGCGTTAGGACCCAAAAAGTCACTTCGAATATCAAATATGAAAGGAAGCATAGCACTTGGATACAATGATAGATTTATAAAGGACACCCACAATCATATTTTCCTCGCCAATGTCATTTGATTTATCCTTAGCTTATCATCATCATTCACACCATAACCATTATTTCTAAAAACATCATTGGACGCGTGAACTATAGACTTCTAGTTGTTAGTATTAATATGCATTTCAAAATGTTTTAAAAGCATCTTTGAATTATGATGCGGCATTTGATTATTGTTCAGAGATAGATGAAACATGTTTTTCCGTGCCTTTTATTTGGACGAGTAGAAATTCATTTTAAAATTATATTTGAAACTGATTTATTTTTATTTTTTTGATCGGACCTGTAATTGCTATTTTTATGTATAAAAACATTTAAGAAAATATCAATTTGATCCCAAACATGATTTTATGATTTTATAGAAACAAATGTATCATATTAGCTATCACACGCACAATAATTTGTTTGAAAATCTATCCATTAAATTACATTCCCATCATGTCAATGCATGTGTATAGCACAAATAATTAGCCATCTATGGACAAATTTCACCACACAAAAAAAGAAAAGAAAGTATAGCCTTTCACATCAACCACGAAGCATATGCCATATCAGTTTTCTCTTGTATTCTTTCTCGTGGTTTTTATCTTTCGAGGAATCGCTTTCCTTTCGACATTGACAAAAGAAACTAGGAAGCAATTAATCATGAGCAAGTCAATAATGGGGTTAATTATGATCTACTTTTATTTATAGAATCCAAATAACTAGATTATAATAATCTTGGCTAAAGGACTTCGTGCGAAACCTTTATATGCACCGAGACTCTAAAGAGCCCTCTTCACAACTCAATTGTTTGATATCTATCTCTTAATTTATTCAAAGGTCGTTTCTTCTTTTGAGCCCACCTTCTTTTGATTCCTTTTGACCCCACTTGTTGTTCAATGCATTCATCAAAAAATTCCAATTTGTGCTGACTACTATGTTATATACGTGTATACTAGAAGCTCACTGAAAACAAAGAAATTTGGCTCTGGTTCTTGTTCTTTTCTACTTATTCAGCACTGCCTAATTTGTCAAATTTATTGATTGAATTTGAATCGATTTGAATACCAAGTCAAAACAAAATTGTTTTTTTATTCAAACCCAAATTTGATGTTCGGAAGAAGCTTTGAAGTGGATAATTCTCAACGTTTTTGTGTTCTTGCATGGTTATGTCCTATTCATTGGCTGGTTTTAAGAGTTTTAATCATATGGCAATAAGCATACGCACGGCCCAGCCTCACCAGTGGTAGAAAAAAACTTTTGTTTTCTCGAGTGCCCACCAATGCTAAAGCCAAACATTGGAACTTTGAAATTCAAAACTTTTCTTCTGGCTAATTTGTCTGTATCATCTCAATCAAGCAAATGGAGAGAAGGTAGAAACAAATTTAATGCAAATCCTGCTTGTCCCGTCCATAACTTAGGACAAATTTACTCAAAGTCCAATTTTCAGGCTTAAAAGCGGGTCCTTTTTTTCTGAAAGGGAGAATTTTTCAAAATTTCCTTTCACCAAATTTGAAGAAGTGACTCTTACACGTAGTTATCATACCTGCTCCGGCATAGTGGGTTGATTCACCATCTAGGCGAACCGGGGTTTTCGCCGGGTCTATAAAAGATTTTATACAATGCCCCTAAACATCGCGACCTGAAATTATACCACTATTTTTCCTAGCAAAGTGAGAATTTAAATCAAAGGCATTGGAGGAAAACATTCCTGGACACAAGAAGGGCATTGGGTTCAGTTAAAGGAGGGACAAAAAACTAAAAAACAAGCGTTGCTTCGCGTGCATGGGATAACTGGAGATTTTCATCTTCTTACCCAACTTAATCTCGTGCGTGAGAACTTGTCATCCTATATATTAGTTATTAACTCATATTAAAATTTACTATTTAAATATTAAAATTTTTCTTTATGCGTGATTGAAAGCCTATTAGTATATATAATTTATATTCATAATTAAAAAAATTATATTTTTTTTAATATGAGATAAAAAATATTTTTAATTTAAATATTTTTAACTTAGAAAGAGAAGATAATATCTTTTTAATGTAAAAGAAAAAATCTTTTAAAAAAATATTTTTAATTTTATTATATATAATATATATAGCTTATATTATATTATAGATTACTTCTTAACTTTTTAATATAATATATTAAAACCTCAAAATAAAGTTTAACTTTTCCGAATCAACCCAAGTGATCCAGAACTCCCAAATCAACTCTAACACGGAGTCTAATAACTGTGCTTTTACAGAAATCCAATAAGTAATCTTTGGCTACACCCACAAAATAATGCACTCAATGCCAATGATCATTAATAGAACGAACACTGTTTACTAATCCTTACTATTGCTCATTAATTATCATTATATAGTGATTTTCCCTTAAAAGTTTTGGTAGGCTTCAGTGTTATGGTCGAGCTTTTAACCTACCACTAACATTTTTACAAACTGTAAGACTATTACTTCAAAATTTATATATGATCCTTTCACGATCAAATAAATTTTGTGCTGATGCTTTCTGGCTATATATATATAAAGCATATGGGATTGTGTACATGGCGTAATCCTAAGAAGAAAAATTATCTAGTGGCTATTACAAGTACATTGCTGAAAGGTAGCCTTAAATCTAAGAGTTAAGTGACTCGCCGCCATAGTTTTAAAACACGGCTCGGCCCGACTGGTCAATCTGGGACCCAACTGACCCATGACTAGAATCAGGTCAGGATTAAAAAAACCAGCAAGGGATTTAGCCCGGCAAAACCTGGTCGACCCGGAGAGCTAACTCGGGACTCATAAGACCCGGGTAAATCCAGATGAGACTCGAATGTTTATATGTATACATATATACAAGTAAAACGTCACCATTTTAGTCTTTTATTGGGAACCCATTTTGCAAAATGTCAAAGAACCATCTCACCTAAAAGCTTAAGCTATTGGGTTGAGATGGTTCTTTGACATTGTATCAGAGCCTTAATGACCAAGCGGTCACGAGTTCGAATCTCACCATCCCTATTTATTTGATAAAAATTAAGCACAAGGTAATGTGGACCTGTGCAAGTTTCAAGCCCAAAGGGCTTTCACTTGAGGGGATGTGTTAGAGAATAATATAAACATATCTTGGGACCTTACCTAACAGTTTAAGCTATTGGGTTGAGATGGTTCTTTGACACAACATGAAGACAAAAAACCTAAACTCTTCAATATGTAAAGTCACATCAGTTGCAAAAATAACCAAAGGAATTTAAAATCTGAAAATCATTTTTGCCTTTGCTTCCTCCTTAAATCTTAAAATCTTCTCGCCATGCAATAGGAAGAGAGATGCATGCAATGGGAAGAGAGATGCATGCCAGGTGGTGGTGGTAGATATTGTGGGTTGGTGGATGGATGCGTTGGCAGAGCAGGGAAAGTTTGTTGAGCGGTTGTTTGGAGGGGGGTCAGATCTTGTAGTGATCATAACGATCTGGTTTTGATTTGTGTGGGTTTGGATTAAGGGCTTTCGTGGTGAAAATCGGCTCACGTTAGCAAAGCAAGGATTTTGAGAGCGAAGAGTGGGGAAGATTTAAGAGAAAATGAAATAGTGGGTTTGTTGTTATTACTAAGCAAGGATCTCGAGGACAGAAGATAAGAGAGAGAAAAATGGTGGTTTTTTAGTGGTGTGGTTTTATGGATTGCAAAGAAGGTAGGTGTAGGGGAAAAAGCTACCATTAATGGGCAGCTTTTAGAGTTTTATTGGAGAGATAATAGTCACAGATTCAAAGTTAGTGGAATTCTTCTTTCTTTTTTGGTTGATTCGGGTCAATCCATCTGACCTGTGACCCGATCATTATATCAGGTTGACCACCGGATTGGGTTTAAAAACTATGCTGACCGGTGTATGAATAGTGACCACTAGTTTTTTTTTTTTCATGTGCGACGTAACAGGGCTTCAAAATTCTATTTTTATTTAATTATCGAGTAAAAGGTTTATTTTTTTGGTCTAAACTCTTTTTTTTATTCATGTATTTTTTTAACACGATTATGTTTTTTTTAGTAGAAGTAAGCTTTTAAATAAAAACTCATCATCATTTAAAAAACCAAATTACAAAAAAAACCAATTTTTTACATAATTGTATACAAAATAAAAGAATAATCAATTTAAAAAACTTATATAAAAGATTTATAATAAAAAACAACATAATTGTGTTGTGCTTCACAGGACAGAACAACAGATGAAAATAGAATTATGTTTAGTACTGGTATACACAGTAGGGTTACTATCTCTCTGTCATGTTTATTTGATGGTGGATAAGATAAAATAAAATATTACAAAATCTATTTTACCCTTAACATGTATTATTGTCAAACTTATATATATAAAAATAATTAGACATTATTTTTTTAAATTTAGTTTATATTGAGTGTTGATCTAGAGCCTCGACCAGCTCGGGTTTAAAAAAATAAAGAAAGAATTTACACGACCTAACCCATTCAAAAACCCTAGTTGATCAAAGGTAAAACCTAGTAAAAATTCATTGACATTTTAGAGAGAGCCTTTTTTAGTCAAAACGATGTCATGACTTGACTTTTGCCTCGAGTTAAATTTTCAAACTATGACAAGAGAATCTCCAGGGGAATGCTATTTAGAAGAGCCAAAATGGTAATATGACTTTTTGAATAGAGCAAATATGGTTTTTTTTACTTACATTCACTCCAATTATAAAAAATCATTTAGAAAAGCCAATTGTATTTTAATATATTTGATACACAATAATTTTAACAACTCAATTGATTTTTGCGGGTCTAAAAATAACTTGGATGATTCTCAATCAATCTAATATTAAAAAATTAAATTAAAAAAAATTAAATTAAAAAAAGATAAAAAAATAACCCGAGAACCTAGATAAACTCGTCAAACCCTTGTCACAGGTCATGAGATCAAAATAATCTCATAAAAAACAAAAAACAAAAATATAAATTAAAAAAATAAAAGAAAAAAAACTAGTGAAAAAAAGAACATTATTGCAATAAATATTGTTTTGACATTTTTTGCAAGATATGTAGGAATAATATTTTTATAAGAGCAATAGTAAAATGACATTTTGTTTAGCACTCCCCCCTCAGCATGTAAAATAACCATTAAAAAGCCATAATAATAATAATAATAATAATAATAATAATAATAATAATAATAATAATAATGGCCTTAGAGATGCTAACTATTTTTATAATTACATGTTTTAATTGGATAATTTAAAATTAAAAGTTTGTTTATAGAGATATTTGAATGATATAAACTAATTAATATTGTTTTGGAGACTATCTCTTGTTTACAAAAATTCTCTTCAAATTTAACATATTTATTTTTATATTTTTATTTCTTTAATAAGACATGTTTTTGTAATTATTATTAACAAATGCTACACAAATCTCACTGCTTCATTTGCATAGAATAGCGATGTTGATCATCTTAAAATCACATGTTTGGAACATCTTAGACGATATAAGCCTTGATACCATTTAAATAACCTCAATTAAAAAACAGGGAACTCGTTATTCACTCTAGGCTAGAGTGGGCTTTTTAATGGCCCAAATCATTCTTTATTGACACCAAATAAGTTTACAATGTAGGTCTTATGTAGCTTGCTTAAATGATATCCATATAGCATGAGCTACGATCCAATTTAAAAGCCCAAATTAGATCTTATTAGGGTGGTTGCGTGATCAACTGTTTAGAATCATTTCTGTTTTTTGTTTCTGGTTTTTATTTTTATTTTAGATTTTTTTATTTAAGTTTTTTAAAAATTAAGAATTTATTTAGTTGGATGATTTTTTAGTTTTATTTCTTTAAAATACACTAAATCTTAGTCTATTTAATGAGAATAGTGATAAGTTATCAGTTATAGAAACTCAATTGATTTTCAATTGTGCTAATGTGAACTTGAAACGTTTTGAATGTAATTTTTGCTCGATTCCAATCACTCTAAATGTAATGTAAATCACTCTAAATGTAATGTAACGAAGCATCCAACTCAACCTAAACTTAGACTTAATCAAGAATTGTGATAAATATTATTTTTTAAATTAATTTTTTTAAAAAAATCTATCAGAATTATGTTTTTTTCATATATTTTTCTGTTTTTGACATTAATACATTAAAAAATATATGAAAAGTTATTAATTTAAAGTTTTAAAAAAATTTATAAAAGTATGGTCCAACTGCACTTCTAAATAGTGCCTTATTTCTGATCTAATTCTCAAACATTCTTGGATATTTTGGATTCAAACCCACTTAATATCGAGTGTCACCAAATAGATATGACAATTTAATCCAAACCTAATAGATATGGACCCGACCTGAATTAATGATTATTTTTTGGATAGTTGATTTGCTCGAAGGATGATAAATAAAGTATAAATATTGTTAAACACAACCTGAAATCCATCCAAATCTAACCCAATATATATATATATATATATATATATATATATATATATATATATATAGATTTAGATTTTTTAAATACAATATAATATATACATATCTCAATATTAATTAAAAA
This sequence comes from Populus nigra, assembly GCF_951802175.1. Classification (NCBI taxonomy): domain Eukaryota; kingdom Viridiplantae; phylum Streptophyta; class Magnoliopsida; order Malpighiales; family Salicaceae; genus Populus; species Populus nigra. Next base: position 2,016,419 of record NC_084861.1, on the reverse strand, counting down.
AATCTAAATATTCTACAAATGTGTGTGTGTGTGTGTCTACTCTTCGAAAATATATTAATTATTTTATTTTTTATTGAATAATAAATAATAGTAAAATAATAAATAATTATATAGATACTTCATGTAAAAAATCAATTTGAAAAATAAATTTTATTTTCAAAAGTTTTGAAAACTTGTTATAGGTTCTTACTAGATAATTGGTTTGCTCTTCGTCGTAGGCTGAGCTGATTTTTTTGCAACGTAAAAAAATGATGCTCAAGTGCTGTCACTGTATTTTAAAGAACAAGAAAAATCCACAACTCAACATCATAAAAAAGGAATTGAAAAAAAATAACGATCGTCAATCCCCAATAATCAAAATGTAGAAGGATGAAATCAGGAAAACAATTAATGAAAAAAAAGTCTTAAAAAAAAAGCACCAGTAAAATCAGGTGAGGTTGTCAAAACTCACGAGTAGTATCATGCGAATGGAATAATCCAATAGAAAACAAAACAGGAAAAAAGACAATTTATTTCTACAAAGAATTGAATTTTGAAAGATAAAACAAAAAAGGATAAAAAAAGCGACCTAAAAAAACTTAGGCCACCTAAACAAACTTCTACCTTAGATCATGAGATGAGAATAACTTGATTGAAAACAAAATCAAAGAAAAATAACAAAGTTCATTTTTCAAAACGAACAACTTTGAATGATGTAACCGGGAGAGAAAACAATGTCAACCCATATTAACTTTTCAAACTCATAACCATAGGTAGTGACTAAACTAGAAGCACCGCATCTAGAAAGCCATTATCTTAAAACTTAGCTCGACTCGACAGATTCACCTATAACCCAAATGAATCATGGCTTAGACCGGGTTAGATTTCAAAAGAAATTGAAGGAGAATTGATCTAGTGTAAAGGGGTCAAAAACTAGGGTTCATCCATGTCCCGGTAAGCCCGAGGAAAATCTACTTAAAACAAAGTAAAAGACAATTGACAATTTTTATTTTTTTATTTTTTTAAAATGGTATCATTTTTACTTTTTTATAAAATAAAATATTTGGTTGACGTGGGTTAACTCGGGTTAGTCCACTTGACCCATAACTTGGTACTTGTCTCGAATTGACTCTCGGGTAAGGCCTAAAAACAATGGAAAAAACCGAGAAGATCAAATCTCAAAAAATCAAATGTCGAATAATGAAATAAAAAAAAATTAAGGATAAAAAAATAGCAATTAAGAGCATAAGGACCTACTTCAAAAAAAAGAAAGAGAGGATTGTTAAAACCAATTTTGGGTTTTCCTTAAAATTACCATTTTTCTTTTAAAATGAAAAGAAAAAAAATAAAAAATGAAATATTTTTTGGCAATCTGTCAAGAGCAGGCTAAGAAAGTTTTCAAATACATGGAGGAACCAAGCTAGAGTTTTGGACAAAATCAGGAACCCAATTATAGCCAAGTTTGAAAGACAATGCAAATACAAGGTCAAATTAAATCATTATCGAATGAATTTGCATAAAAAATTAAGTTCAAGAATTAATTTGGGTTAAATTAAAACATTTAATTAAGTGCAAGGACTTAATTGGACCTTTAATATGTCAAATTAATTTTGCTAGGGTTTTAATTAGTAAAGAATTAAGTCTGGAAGCTTAATATGAGTATGATTGAATAGATTGGAATTTTAGAGGACCATATTTTTTGTTTTTAAGTTTAATTGGTTGAAATCAAGGACACAATCGCAAGAAAATCAAAGTTTGATGGTCAATTAAGGGTCAATTTGAATAAATTCAAGACCAGGGACCTTTATACAAAAGGCACACAAATTCAAGGTCCAAATTTGGTTGAAAACAGGGGTGAAATTGAAGAAAATTGAAAGTTGAATGGTTAATTAAGGATCAATTTACATAAATCCAAAACCAAGGATTATGATTGAAAAGGCACTGAAATTAGATGATATTTTTAAAACTTGGCAATAATAAAATTGATTTGATTCTTGAAATCAAAGTTTAATTAAGAACCCATATGAATAAATCAAAAATTAAGGACTAAAATTGAGAGAGGAGCTTTTAAACCTAATTTGAATCTAAAGCGCTAAAACGACGCTGTTTCATTTAAATGAAACGACAAGTTCTGTATAAAACGATGTTGTTTTGTTAATTAATTAATAAAAGAAGAAGAAGAAGGAAACAACATTGTTTTTATATTATTGTACACCATCTTCTTCTTGTGCACCGGTTTTGCAAACATAAGAGATGATTTTTTCATCTGTTTTTACCATTTTTTATCCCTCTCTCTCCTTCACATTCCTCACACCACGACGCTAAACACACCACTCTTATTGCTTGTCATTGTACCTCAACAAGAGTATAAAAATAGGTCCATTGGCAGCCCTAAATCCGTTCTGCAAAGTGACCCCATATAAACTGTTAAATCGACTTTTTTTTCCCTTTTGTTTAGACATGAGTAGGGTTGTCCAACATGTCCCTCACCCCCTATAAATACCGACCTCATGACAACTAAAAGAGGGAGAGCACCAAAAATCGACCGCTGAGGAAGGTTCTCAATCAGGTACCTCAAGATCTTCAGAACTTGTTATTGGCAAATGGCATGATTTATTTGCGTATAATCATAGCACTGAATCTTACCCTAAACTTACGCATTTCTCACAAATTAGTGCTGCTAAAAACTATACTTTGTTTGATGAAGATTTTGATAGCAACTGTGATATTTGGAAATCATGCATTATGGGTTATGTGGCTGGCAAATTTCCTGGATTTAAAGCATTGAACAACATTATTGTTAATACTTGGCAGTGTGATGCTAGTCTATAGATTGAGTAATGTTGATGATAAATTGGTTGTTCTTGCTAGTGGCCCTTATTTGGTATATAGCAAGCCGTTAATCTTGAAACCTATGCCATAATATTTTGATTTTGCTAATGCGAAAATGACTAAGGTGCCTGTTTGGGTGAAATTCCCTAATTTGCCTATAAAATGTTGGTCTACTAAATGCCTTTCTAAGATTACTAGTATGCTTGGGAAACCAATTCAAAGTGATAAGCTGACATCTATCATGTCAAGACTCTCGTATGCTAAAGTCTTAGTAGAGTTAGATTTGCTTGATGATCTTTCTAACTCCATTGAAATAATTCTACCTAATGGAAGCACTCTTAGATAGCTAGTTGTTTATGAGACACTGCCCAAATTCTATAAATATTGCAAGGTACTTGGTCACTGATTAGTACTTAAAAGTGTATTTTTATCAAGGTTTTATATCATCATTTTGCACTTGAAGTATCAATAACTCCTTAACTAAAGCATGTTTTATAATAACATATCTAATTACATAAGATACCTTTAATTTATGGTAAATGTTAATCTTAAATGCAGGCCTATCACATAAATGAAAGAATTGATTGATGAGTTGAAGTACTGAAATTGAAAGGACAAAAAGATGGCCAAAGAGATGCTAGTGCAGTCCAAATTGGAACACAGTTTGGTAATTGGGTCATATCTGGAGCTGTAGATCTTGGATTTAGGTCCATTTTATATGGATGGAAAGCTAAGACATAGGCCTACAACTTTCATGTGGAGCCCAAGATTTAACAAGGCCGTTTTCAAGTCCAAATTATAGCAACAAAGAAGAAGTCCGAATCTGTCCTGCAGCCCAGACACTGTTCAGTGTTCAGCCCATATCTCAAGTTCTAGAAGTCCAAATGATCTCAAATTTTTACCCTGGAAAGATGAGACAATTAGTCAACAAATCAATAGTTCCGAATTTTGGCCTATAAAAGGAGGCATTTGCCATGTATTTAGGCATCTTGGTTTTCAGATCAAGATCATGCTCTTGCTTTCTCTCTTTATATTTTGTAATGCTTAAGTTTTGCTTATATTAATCTCTTGCTTATGCTTTTCATTTCCTTTCCTTGTTTATTTATGTTTCTTTCTTTCATTATGTTTAATTAAGTTAATTATGTCAAGGTGAAAAGGGTACACTAATGGTGTAAGAATAAGTATAATACAAACTTAACATGGACCTTAATGTTGGATACTAACATGCTTTATATTTGTTATCTTGTTCACTTTTAATACTTTGCTTGTTAAATGGTTAATCTAGATTTATGTTGTATAACACTTGGTACAACAAATACTTGGCACTTTCATAGCCCATACTGTATGGTATAACCGACACCTGAGCTATGAAAGGAACTTGATTTGTTGTTAAAATAAGTTATAATCATGAATGCCTGAAAACATTTACAAGTATTAGCATTATTCGAATAAGATAGCTAATGTAATCATGTTAACAATTTATAAACCGATTGGAACCTCCTTTGTGTGTGGTTTCCAATTGAATAATAAGAGTTTATACTATACTTGTTTGATGTACCATTAGTGGATCCTCTAACCTTGACATTTGTTGTTATCATTGTTTAATCCTACGTTAATCTTCCATCTCAAAAGTTCTCATCAACTTCTTCCTCTTCTTCTTTACTATTATTATTAACACTATTATTATTGTTGTTGTTGTTGTTACTTTTGTATTATTGTTATCTATAATTTATACAATTAACCTCCCTGTGGTTCGACCCCGGTCTTGCCGGGTTATTTATTACTTCGACACTCCTGCACTTGGGAAAAGACATCAATCTTTTGGTCGTGTCAAGTTTTTGGCGCCGTTGCCGGGGAGGTAAATTCTTGTACAAATTATAGTATTTATTCTATTTTCTCTTTTCCCTTTTCTCTTTTCTTGTATCTAACTTTGTTTCTTTTGTTTTGTTTCTCTTTCTTTTATTTTCTTCTTCTTTTTATTCTCTTCTTACACGTGCATGAGAGTGTGGTCACGTACATTAAGTGGTAAACTTTGTAGGGTATCCTCATCATTTTCAGAAAATATGGCTGAAGAAGATAACCAATCACTTCATAATGAGAATAATGAGAATATTCGGGTTAGAACTCTTAGAGACCACATGAATCCCACAAGAACAAGTGCACCCTCATGCATAGTTTTTCCTCCTGATGCATCTCATTTTAATTTTAAGACAGACATTATTCAACTTTTACCATCTTTTCATGGCTTAGATTTAGAAAATCCATACTTGCATTTAAGGGAATTTGAGGAGGTTTGCAACACATATAATGACTCAAATTGTAGCATGAACACCATTAGATTGAAGCTTTTTTCTTTTTCATTAAAAGATAAAGCTAAAACATGGCTACAAAATTTGAGACCTGGATCCATTCGTGCTTGGGATGAAATGCAACAACAATTTTTAAAGAAGTTTTTTCCATCCCACCGAACAAACTCTTTCAAAAGACAAATCATTACTTTCTCTCAAAAACCAGGAGAAACATTTTATCAATGTTGGGATAGGTATCGAGACTTACTTAATACTTGCCCCCATCATGGTTTTGAAACATAGAGATTAGTTTCACATTTTTATGAAGGGTTAACTCCAAGAGATAGGCAAATGGTTGAATTGATGTGCAATGGAACTTTTGAGGATAAAGACCCTAACAAAGCAATGGAATACCTAGACTTGCTAGCTGAAAATGCGCAAAATTGGGACACCACAGGTACTTATGAGGCACCAAGTAAAACCCAACCTCATACATGTAGTGGGGGTATGTATAACTTTAGGGAAGATCATGACCTTCAAGCCAAGTTTGCATCTTTAGCTAAAAAAGTCGAAGCGCTAGAATTGAAAAAGAGTGGTCGATTAAAATCTGTTCAAGACATTGCATGTCAAATCTGTGAAACCAACGAACATTCAACCAATGACTGTCCAACCTTGCCTTCTTTTAAAGAATGTCTCCATAAACAAGCCCATGCATTAAACAGTTTTCAAAGGCCCAATCATAACCCATATTCACAAACATACAACCCTGGTTGGAGAAACCATCCAAATTTTAGTTGGAAGAGTGAGAACAATAATGCTCAAAATTCACAGCCACCGTTTCAAGCACACCCTAATTTCCAAAATTCTCATGGATATGCACCTCCTTATGCTCCACTTCCTAGAAGAAATCTTGAGAAAACATTGCATGCATTTATGGAAAAGCAAGAGGCAATTAACACTCAACTTGCTCAAAGCATGACAGATTTTAAAGATACTCTTGCAAAATTGACATCTGCTCTCAGTTTCCAAGAGAAAGGTAAGTTTCCATCTCAACCACAACAAAATCCAAAGGGGCAATACAATGTAAATGCAAGTAGTTCTGGAAGCCAACACATGGATCAAGCCAAATCAGTCATCACTCTTCGCAGTGGTAAGGTTATTAAAAAACCCATTCTTGAACCTTGTGAGAATGATGATGAGTCAATCTCTGAGGGTAAGGAAGGGGTTTGAATCTGATCATTGCAAAGAAAAGACTGATTCTCCGCCAGCACTTCCATTTCCTCATGCCATGACCAAACAAAGGAAAGTCAATCACAACTCTGAAATTTTTGAAACCTTCAAACAGGTAAGGATCAATATACCTTTGCTGGATGCTATTAAACAGGTTCCTTCTTATGCTAAATTTTTGAAAGATCTGTGCACTGTGAAGAGAAAACTGAATGTGAAAAAGAAAGCCTTTTTAGCCGAACAAGTAAGTGCCATTCTTCAGAACAATAATGCATTGAAATATAAAGACCTTGGTTGTCCTACAATTTCATGCTTTATTGGAGAACATAAAATTGAAAGAGCTTTACTTGATCTTGGAGTTAGTGTGAATTTACTTCCATATTCAGTTTTTCAAAGTCTCAATCTAGGTGAGTTAAAACCAACTTCTGTGACTCTTTTACTTGCTGATAGATCTGTAAAAGTGCCTAGAGGAATAGTTGAAGATGTGTTAGTACAAGTCGATAAATTCATTTATCCTGTGGATTTTATTGTCTTGGATACACAACCTGTTGAAGAAAGTAATTCATTTCCTGTTATTTTAGGACGTCCATTTCTTGCAACTTCTAATGCATTGATTAATTGTAGGAATGGACTAATGAAACTATCTTTTGGAAACATGACATTGGAGATGAATATTTTCAACATTTGCAAGCAACCTAGGGATGATAATGATTTACAGGAAGTGGACTTTACTGAAAAATTAGTTCATGATCAATTTCAAACCACTACCAATGAAATTGAGATTGATGAATCTGATGATTTGCAAATGGTTTATTTTCAGGAAGAATCAAAGGCAAGTAATTGGAGACCACAAATTGAGGAATTGCCGCCACGATCAATTGAGCCAATACCTTCAAGTGTTCAACCACCAAAACCTGATTTGAAGCCGTTACCCCTCAATCTCAAATACTCATTTTTGGGAGAAAATGAAACTTTTCCGGTAATAATCTCTTCCAAACTTAATGCACAGCAAGAAGGTAAGTTATTACAAACTCTGAAAATGCACAAAAATGCATTAGGATGGACCATAGCTGACATAAAAGGCATTAGTCCTTTGATTTGCACTCACAGGATTTATTTGGAGGAAAATGCTAAACCCTCTAGAGAAATGCAACGAAGGCTTAATCCTAATATGAAAGAAGTAGTGAAAAATGAAGTCATTAAGCTTCTAGATAATGGAATCATTTATCCTATTTCTGACAGTAAATGGGTAAGTCCTACTCAAGTGGTACCTAAGAAGTCTGGAGTTACTGTGATAACAAATGAAAAAAATGAGTTAATTCCAACTAGGACTATTACTGGTTGGCGCATGTGCATTGATTATAGGAAACTTAATTCAATGACTAGAAAAGATCATTTTCCTTTACCTTTCATGGATCAAATTCTAGAAAGAGTTGCAGGTCATGAATTTTATTGTTTCCTAGATGGCTATTCAGGCTACAACCAAATTGAAATTGCATTAGAAGATCAAGAGAAAACTACTTTCACATGTCCATTTGGTACCTTTGCATATCGAAGAATGCCTTTCGGATTATGTAATGCACCAGCCACGTTTCAAAGATGCATGCTTAGTATATTCAGTGATATGGTTGAACGTTTTCTTGAGATTTTTATGGATGATTTTTCTGTTTTTGGTGATTCATTTGATGATTGTTTGACTAACTTAGAAAAGGTTTTGAGCAAGTGTGAAGAGAAGAATCTTGTACTGAATTGGGAAAAATGTCACTTTATGGTAACAGACGGCATTGTACTTGGTCACATTGTTTCATCAAAAGGAATTGAGGTTGATAAATCTAAAATCGAGTTAATTGCTAACTTGCCAACACCAAAATCTATTAAAGATGTTAGATCATTCTTAGGACATGCTGGTTTTTATAGAAGGTTTATCAAGGATTTTAGCGTAATATCCAAGCCCTTGAGTAACCTTCTAACAAAGGATAATATCTTTGAATGGACTGAACATTGTGAAGAAGCCTTTGTTAAACTTAAAAACCAGCTTACTTCTGCTCCAGTCATTCAACCTCCTGATTGGTCTTTACCTTTTGAAATAATGTGTGACGCTAGTGACTATGCCGTGGGTGCTGTCTTGGGACAAAGAAAAGATAAGAAACCCTATGTGATTTACTATGCAAGTAAAACTTTGAATAGTGCTCAAATGAATTACACCACTACTGAAAAAGAATTACTTGCAATAGTATTTGCATGTGAAAAATTCAGGTCTTATCTTGTTGGCTCACCTGTTGTTGTTTTTAGTGATCATGCAACATTGAAATATCTTCTTTCTAAGAAAGATTCTAAGGCTAGATTGGTTCGGTGGATTTTGTTACTTCAAGAATTTGATATCACAATCAAAGACAAGAAGGGCACCGAAAATGTTGTCGCCGATAATTTGTCAAGAATGACAACAGATTCAAAATCTGACATCACACCAATCGATGACTACTTTCCTGATGAATCTTTATTTTTTGTCTCTACGATGCCTTGGTTTGCTAATATTGTTAATTTTCTTGTTTCAGGACAATTGCCAGCTCATTGGAGTACCCAAGACAAAAGAAAGTTCTTGAATGAAGTGAAGAACTTTTATTGGGATGACCCTTATTTATTCAAATATTGTCCTGATCAAATATTTCGAAGATGCATTCCTGACAATGAGGTAAGTAGTGTCATTAAATTTTGTCATTCTGAGGCATGTGGGGGCCATTTCTCATCAAGAAAGACAACTGCAAAAATCTTACAATGCGGATTTTACTGGCCCACCATGTTCAAGGACTCACATGCATTCTGTAAGATTTGTGAAAATTGTCAAAAGTTGGGATCTATTTCAAAACGTCACATGATGCCTTTAAATCCTATTCTTGTCATTGAGATCTTTGACTGTTGGGGTATAGATTTCATGGGTCCATTTCCTTCATCATTTGGTTTCGTGTACATATTAGTCGCAGTAGATTATGTTTCAAAATGGATAGAGGCAATTCCAAGTCGAAACAATGATCACAAAACAGTGATAAAATTCTTGAAAGAAAATATCTTAAGTCGATTTGGAATCCCTCGAGCCATGATAAGTGATGGTGGAACACATTTCTGCAACAAGCCATTTGAGTCTTTAATGAAGAAATATGGAATCACTCACAAAGTTGCCACCCCTTATCACCCTCAGACTAGTGGACAGGTAGAGCTTGCTAATAGGGAGATCAAACAAATCTTGGAGAAAACAGTGAACCCTAATAGGAAAGACTGGTCTTTAAGACTTAATGATGCACTTTGGGCTTATCGAACTGCTTATAAAACACCATTAGGTATGTCACCTTATAGACTAGTCTATGGAAAACCTTGTCACTTGCCTGTGGAACTTGAACATAAAGCTTATTGGGCTATTAAAGCTTTTAATTCAAACCTTGATGATGCTGGTCAACTGCGAAAATTACAAATAAATGAGCTTGAGGAAATAAGAAATGATGCATATGAAAATTCAAGAATTCATAAAGCAAGAATCAAAGAGTTGCATGACAAGAAAATATTGAGAAAAACATTTAATGTTGGTCAAAAAGTCTTGCTTTATAATTCTCGACTCCATTTATTTCCTGGAAAACTAAGATCAAGATGGAGTGGTCCTTTCATTGTGAAACATGTGTATCCATATGGGGCCTGTGATATCGAGAATCCAAAGAATGGCAATGTTTTCAAGGTAAATGGACATCGTTTGAAAGTCTACTTTGATAATTTTTCAGTTGAAAATGACTCGATTGAATTGAGTGATCCTGTATATAAAGATTGATTCATTTTCTCACATTGTTTTTGTGTTTCCTTTTGGTGTGACTCTTGTTTTGCTAGTCTCTCACCCTGGTCAAAAGGCGGATAACGGTACTCCGTGACTTCAGTCGGTTCTTTCAGTTTCCCATAATAACTGATATTTGTATATATTTGTGCAATTCTTTGCTCTTCCTCTCTTCTTTGAATCTGTTCAATTCTCATTTCAAAATGGACACCATTCTCGAAAAATTGAAAAAGTACTTTCCCGCTCTGCCTCAGAATGCGATTACAAAAATTTACCGTGCTAGGTGTGCAAGATTGAAGTTGTTAATGAATTATGGAATTCCTGAAGATATTCGCTGGTTGATTGAAGCAAAGGTCCGATTATCAGGTGAGTCCTCCAATTCTTTCATTTCACACATCCCTGGAACAAGTAAAAGCACTTTTGCAAAGAAACGTCGTGCAAAACGACTGAAAGTCTGTCACCGATGTGCCAGATGGACTTGTAATGCCACATGTCGTTCTTTAGGAATGGTATCTATAAACCGTGAAGATAAAATACAATTCATTAAGGATGGCCTGAGTAAGGGGTCTTTAGATAATCTTTTGTTGACCCTTGAGACGCATCCTAGTAGAGATGTGCATCGTGCAATTCATGATTTATGGCCCCATTTTCATAAAGAACATGATAGACTTAGTCTTGGGAATCTGACTAAAAAAGACCTTGTTTGCCAGTTTTTAAGAAAACTGGATGGGAAGCCTATCCTCGACCCATAGAGGGCGTTTAAGCCGTTCTTGGACGTAAAACCAAGGGAAGATGTGAGCCACAATCACAACTACCTGTACATACACATGCTTTTTCAAAATAAATAAATAAATAAAGAGAGAGAGAGAGTGTGAGACTCCAGCTGGCCTACATATAGGTGGTATGATTGCATCTTCAATTTCTCATCTATAAAATCTTCTCTTCCTTCCCCTCATTTCTACTCATCCCTTATATTAGACAGATATAGAAGCGTGTAGAAATGGCAGATTCCTCAAGTTATCACATAAAAAATATTTGTGTTTTCGGTGGATCCAGTCCTGGGAAGGAAATAGCTTTTTTAGAAGCAGCAAATCATCTTGGTCAGGTACTAGCTGAGAAAAAGATTCATTTAGTATATGGGGGGTGTGGCAATAACTGCATTTTTAAGAGGTAGTCAAGTTTTGGGGGTTGTCCCCGAAGCTTTAACAAAAAGGGACATCATTGGAAGAACAATTGGAGAGGAACTACAGGTCTCCACAATGTTTGATCGAATGAATACAATGTTTAACCATGCTGATGCCTTCATTGCCTTACCAGGTGGTCTGGGCACATTGGAAGAGATCTTTCATATTTCCTCTTGGGCCCAACTTCACATTCACCATAAACCTATAGGTTTGCTCAATGTTAATGGTTTTTATGATACTTTGTTGTCTTTTCTTGATCAAGATGTGGAACAGGAATTTCTAACATATTCGGCACGACAAATCATAATCTCTGCTGCTACGGCTGAACAATTGATCGACAAACTACAATCTTTTACCCCTGTAATTGATCCTTCCATGAGTCGCATCAATTGGTCAACTACAGAAAGCTGTAAAAAGCTTAGATTGGATTTGAGCCTTCGTTTGTGAATCCTTGTGTCTTTTGGTTTTATTTCTAGCATAGTATTTTGTTCTGTTATTTCTTATATTTGTTTAAGTGTGTTTCAGGTTTGTCAGTGTTCGTTGTTTCAGGTAATGTCTTCTATACTCTATCTTTCTACCTTAGGACATTGAGGACAATGTCTCGTTTTGGTTGGGGGGAGAGGGTAGCAGTATTTTTTTTTAAAAATATATATATATATATAAAAAACTAACCAACTAACTGTTTTTGTTTTAAAAACCATTTGGCAAAACTGTTATTACTAGGATGGCAGAGTAAGGAGGAATGACTCTTGAGACGCATTTTAGTAAACATTTTCTAATGGTTATTTGCAATATTCATAACAAGGCCTATTAGAATACTTCTTGAAATATTCAGGTTCACAAACTCTCGCATTGCTATCACTTGGTTCTGCTCATATACTCATTTAACAAATTTTCTTAAACCTTCATTTTCACACACACACTTTAACATATGATTGTGGGTTGCACATTGGATTATTACATTATTTATGTTCTTTTGTTAAAGGTAACAACTAAGGGATAGGGATAGTTTATAATTTGAAAAAAAAGAAAAAGAAAAAGAAAAAAAAATGATGATAATAAAACGTAGATAAGTTTGGTTTCGTAGCCTCCCTAACCTAAGCAATTAAGCCCGAAGGGGTGTTTTAACACCTAATACCCTAAAGTCAACTGACTTGGGAGCTATTGGCCCAAAGCTTGTTACATGGGTTAAGGAGAAAAGCTTAAGGGAATCAAACATTGCACTATCTACGTATCAGTATCTGCAACCCGAGTTACTAAGCTCGTAGGGGTGTCTCAACACCTAATGCCCTAAGATCAACTGGTCTGGGAGTCACTAGCCGAAAGCTCGTTACATGGGTTAAAGATGCATTGTGTTTTATGTTATATGTATAGATATTAAAAAAAAAAGAGTAAAATAAAATAAAACAATCCCAACCCAAGGAAGTTAACCTTAAACATTAGAACAAAATATTGTTTTCTTCCAATAAAAGCCCCATCATCTATGTTTCATACATTGAGCACATAACAAGGAAGGTTTATTAATATTTTGTTTAAGAGATATTGAGCAGATATACAAAATTTAATGAGAGTTTGTTTATCTGGATATATTAATGGAAGTTGAATGATGAATGCCTTGCTTTGTGGAATTTGCAAATTTTTTTGCTATTTTAACGCTTTAATTACTAGGGACTAGTAATAAGCTGGTTGGGGGGTGTGATTAGTACTTAAAATTGCATTTTTATCAAGGTTTTATATCATCATTTTGCACTTGAAGTATCAATAACTCCTTAACTAAAGCATGTTTTATAATAACATATCTAATTACATAAGATACCTTTAATTTATGGTAAATGTTAATCTTAAATGCAGGCCTATCACATAAATGAAAGAATTGATTGATGAGTTGAAGTACTGAAATTGAAAGGACAAAAAGATGGCCAAAGAGATGCTAGTGCAGTCCAAATTGGAACACAGTTTGGTAATTGGGTCATATCTGGAGCTGTAGATCTTGGATTTAGGTCCATTTTATATGGATGGAAAGCTAAGACATAGGCCTACAACTTTCATGTGGAGCCCAAGATTTAACAAGGCCGTTTTCAAGTCCAAATTATAGCAACAAAGAAGAAGTCCGAATCTGTCCTGCAGCCCAGACACTGTTCAGTGTTCAGCCCATATCTCAAGTTCTAGAAGTCCAAATGATCTCAAATTTTTACCCTGGAAAGATGAGACAATTTCCTAGAACTTTCATGATTCAAGTTTGTTCAAATTATGACGTCATCAATGACGTTTTTGGCAGACAAGAAGATAAAAATTGTCACCAAGTCAAGATGTGGCCACCCACTCATCAATTAGTCAACAAATCAATAGTTCCGAATTTTGGCCTATAAACGGAGGCATTTGCCATGTATTTAGGCATCTTGGTTTTCAGATCAAGATCATGCTCTTGCTTTCTCTCTTTATATTTTGTAATGCTTAAGTTTTGCTTATATTAATCTCTTGCTTATGCTTTTCATTTCCTTTCCTTGTTTATTTATGTTTCTTTCTTTCATTATGTTTAACTAAGTTAATTATGTCAAGGTGAAAAGGGTACACTAATGGTGTAAGAATAAGTATAATACAAACTTAACATGGACCTTAATGTTGGATACTAACATGCTTTATATTTGTTATCTTGTTCACTTTTAATACTTTGCTTGTTAAATGGTTAATCTAGATTTATGCTGTATAACACTTGGTACAACAAATACTTGGCACTTTCATAGCCCATACTGTATGGTATAACCGACACCTGAGCTATGAAAGGAACTTGATTTGTTGTTAACATAAGTTATAATCATGAATGCCTGAAAACATTTACAAGTATTAGCATTATTCAAATAAGATAGCTAATGTAATCATGTTAACAATTTATAAACCGATTGGAACCTCCTTTGTGTGTGGTTTCCAATTGAATAATAAGAGTTTATATTATACTTGTTTGATGTACCATTAGTGGATCCTCTAACCTTGATATTTGTTGTTATCATTGTTTAATCCTACGTTAATCTTCTATCTCAAAAGTTCTCATCAACTTCTTCCTCTTCTTCTTCACTATTATTATTAACACTATTATTATTGTTGTTGTTGTTGTTGTTACTTTTGTATTATTGTTATCTATAATTTATACAATTAACCTCCCTGTGGTTCGACCCCGGTCTTGCCGGGTTATTTATTACTTCGACACTCCTGCACTTGGGAAAAGACATCAATCTTTTGGTCGTGTCAGTCACACTACAGGGGTCTGTTCTAAAGCTGCAGTTCCTGATGAGTTAAGAATGATAAGCAGTCATGCAAATGGAAGTAAGGGTTATTCTAAACAAGGTAGTGTTTTTTATCGTCTAGGACCTATTACAAATATACCTCTGGAAACAGAAATGGAGAAAACTGTGGCTGATGAGCATAGTTTTGATTTGATGCAAGCTGAATTTAAAGGGATAACTGATGAATGGGAAATGTAAACATCCACAAAAAAATAAGTAAAGCCGAAATGACTCCACTATCGCTGTCGATTTCTAAATCGGTAGCGGCTTATTTTGGCTACCAATTTTTATATCGGCAGCGGCACAGTTTGACTGTTGATTTATGAATCGATAGCGACGTAATTTTTGCTACTAATTTCTGAATCGACAGCGACATAATTTTTAGTTGCCAATTTCTGAATCGGCAGCCATACTATAAAACCTAACAACAATTAATGTTGGACTAGCCTATCCTAGGGGATAATAAGAATAGAAACCAGCCCAAGAAAACTCAAAAAGAGAATAAGGATAACCTTGGTCCAGCACCCAAACACCCCAACACACTTATAAGGGGCTATAAATATAAGGAAAGAGAAAGGGTGACTCTTCACTTTTCCCAAAACGAGCTATATGCTCTTGCCTCCTTCTGTATTCCCAAAATGAGTTGTATGCTCTTGCCCTTTTCTTATTCCCAAAGAGAGCTCAACAAACTCTATTGCATGTGCCTCTTTAGACGTGAAAGAGAGAGAGGGGGAAGAGCTAAAGGGAGGGCTGAACACCTACAAACATAGAAGGAGAGGGAATTTAGAACCAGTTGGAAGCTGACTAGAGGGGAGAAACCGAGAGGGAAGAAGAAGAAAAACCGAGTGAAGAAGGGAATAATATTGTCAACCTCTTTCCTAAAAATACTTAGATTCGTGAGGTGGTGCAACCATGATCGGTCCTTCAACTGGAAAAGGACACCTCACTAGAGGAATAGGTAGGTGGTTTCCACCTTTTTCTCATATGATGTTAATGTTTTGAAATGATTTACTTATGGATGATATATTATTGAATCCTTGATGAATGATGAAACGACGATGAAATGTTTGATTGAATTTGTGACGAATGTTGAAACGATGATGAAAATGTTAATGTCCTGAAATGACTTGTTTGAGGAGGATATATTATTGCGTTGTGATGAATATTAAACCGATTATGAGATGTTAATTAAGTTGTTATGAAATTGGGTTGCTGACGAATGCCAAACCAATTATGAAATGTTGATTATGATTGATGATTAGCCAATTATGCTTGATGATTAGCTTTGGCTAATGGCATCCGAGATAGATGACTGGGTTGTAATTGTTGATTAGCTTCGGCTAGTGGCATCTGAGATGAATGATCCGGTTATGCTTGATAATTAGCTTCGGTTAATGGCATTCGAGATGGATGACTAGGTTGTGGTTGATGATTAGTTTTGGTAAATGACATCCTAGATGGATGACCAAATTGATTATGATAATTGGCTTTAGCTAATGGTATTCGTAAGAGATGACGAGTTTGACTTTTATGATTAGTTTTGGTAAATGACATTCAAGACGGCTGATCGAGTTTAGATATTGCGATTAGCTATGGTTAAAAGCATCCAAGGTGGATGACCGGCTTAAAGTGAAGTAATTAACCACAATCGAAGATTAAACTTCAACCCCACCACTTCTATGGAGAGGTTGGAGCATATGAATGAAGATAATACATCTAACGAAATAATAAAGATTGTACAGTGTATATGAGAAGTGAATGAAAGATTGTACTAACCTTTAGTTGATAACAAAAAATAACGATAATGTCCTTCTAGTTAGTATTATTATGTTTAGATTATTTACAATTCTTGTATCTATATTGTTTTTATAACAAGGACATCACACAATCAAGGTGCGTAGAAAAACCGTTACACGGGTTCTCATATTTTGAAAGGTGTTATGCAAAAGCATGTCTTAAATGTTATGTTGAGTATTTGCCATTCGGCACTTTTGTAAAGATTTGTAATGAAAACTGTAATGGAACATGGATATGGATGTGGAAACATGTAGATACGATGTTATGAATATATTTATGTGGTATTCTCGTTTATAAGGATGTTGTGTTGTGAAATCACATAAGGATCGTATGAAAGAAAGTACTAGTTGTGTAAAATTGTCATTTGGCACTCGTGTATAAACTCATGTTGGTAACGAGACCAGAACAGGAATGCAAACTCATGAGAATGTCAATATGATGTAATGTAAAGGTATGAATATAAAAATATAATATTATAGGCATGTGTATTGAGTATCCATCTTATGGGAATGCTGATTTACAAAAACTATATCTGTATGATGTCATGATAAGGAAAGGGACCTAATTACTAATTCATAGAATATCATTGTGAAAAGTATCGAGAACAAAAAAAAATCCCACCGATTTTGGCTTTGAAAAAGACGGGTCGTTACAGGAAACTATTAGGGGAAAGAAAACCAAAAAGCCTTACCAGTAAGGGCTTATCTGGTGGAGATGTATCTAAGGGTGATAAGCTTATTTCTAAAAAGGGTAAGGAAATTGCTAGACCAACACTAAGCAATAAAGGAAGAGGCAGTCAAAAGGGTTGTTGATGGTGTTAATACTAGGAGTGCACAAAAGAAGAATGCTTCTAGAGCGTCTGAAAGTGGTAGGGAATCTCCTACCATTTCCCCTCTGTAATGCTCTTGCTCAGCTTGAATATCAGAGGGCTTAATAGCCCTCTGAAACAGCAAGAGGTTGTAAGCCATATGAAAAAAAAATAATGTGTGTGGTCTTTTGAAGACTGAGTTAACTTCTTCCAAACTTCAATTCCTGCATAAGTTCAGATTGAAGAATTGGAGGTTCTTTTCTAATGTTGAGGCTGCTGGCATTGCTACAATTATTGTTTTGTGGAATCTTTCCATGGTCAAAGTAGATTTGATTAATCATTCTACCCAAGCTTTTCATGTTTCTATCAACAGCTTGGAAAGCTAGTATACTTTTGCTGCCACTTTTGTCTATGATTTTAATATGATTATTGCAAAGAGACAATTATGGGATGACTTAAGGTCATAGGCTCTTGCCTGTCCTTGTATTATCTTGGGGGATTTCAATTCCATTATGTCTATATGATAAACATAATAGGGATCTTGTTAGTAGTTATGAAATCTCAGATTTTAGATAATGCTACTCTGATTTAGGTCGCTCTGATTTGAACCACATTGGTTGTCATTTCTCCTGGTTAAATGGAAAAATCTGGACCAAAATTGATGGAGTTTTGGTAAACCCCCTGTGGTGTCATTTGCATATCCTTTCCCATGTTAATTTCTCCCCTTTTGAAGCCTTCTCTGGTCACTCCCCAGCTAGCATTCAAATCAATTGTAAACAACATATGAGAAATTAAGCATTCAAATTCTATAATATGTGGACTGACCATTCAGATTTTCTAGATGTTGTATCTGAAGAATGGCAACCTCATATTGAGGGCACTTCTATGTTTATCATTTGCAAGAAACTTAAGTGTGTCCTCTAAGGCAGCTAAATAAACTTCATTTCAGCTATATCTTTGAAAGGGTTGTTAAAGCTGAGGTTGCTTTAGATCATCATCAAACCCTTCTGCATGATGACAAGGATAACATCCATCTTTTAACTAGAGACAAGGAGTTAAGGCCGAAGCTGATGAATCTTAAAGCTGCTGAAAAAATGTTCTTCGCTCAAAAGCTTAAGTGTAAGTTTTTTAAGGAAAGTGATAGAGGCACTAGTTTTTTCCATGCATTGATGAGCTAGAAGCATCGAAGAAATTACGTTGTTGTTATTCAACATTGTGATGGTACTTTATCTAACTCAGTGGATGAAGTAGAGGAAGAATTTGTTAGTTTTTTTAAGCAGCTTCTAGGATCCTCAAAGGAACTTGTTCCTCTAAATGTTGATGTTGATCAATGTGGGCAATATCTTGATGGATCTTCTAATGCCCTTTTATTAGGTCCTATTACAAATGATGATATCAAGAAAGCTTTATTCAACATTGGTAATGATAAAGCCCTTGGGCCTGATTGCTATTCCTCCCTCTTCTTCATAAAATCTTTGGAAATGGTAGGATTTCTATGCAACAGTAAAGGATATCTTTCTCTCTGCAAAGTTGTTAAAACAGATCAATCATTTTATCATTGCTTATGTTCCAAAGTCTACAAATGTGACCTCCACTAATGATTTCAGACCAATATCTTTTTGCAATATGGTGTATAAGGTAATCTCCAAAATCTTAGCTAGGAGATTAGCTCATGCTCTCATTGATATTATCAGTCCAGAGCAAAATGCCTTCTTGTGAGGTAGAATTATGGTTGATAAAATAAATATGGTGCAAGAGCTGCTTCTGCATTATGGTAGGAAAAGGGCTTCTCCTAGATGTCTCATCAAAATTGATTTCAGGAAAGCTTTTAACTCGGTTTAGTGGTCTTTTTTAAGGCAGCTTCTTCTGATGCTTGGTTTTCCTGACAGATTTGTTCACTTAGTTATGCAGTGTGTTTAAACTACGTCTTTCTTTGTGGTTATTAATGAAGACCTTTATGGCTTCTTTTTTAGGAGAAGTGGTATGAGACATGGAGATCCTTTGTCTTTATACCTTTTTATCTCCTACATGGAATACTTCTCTAGAATGCTGAAATTAGCCTCTCAAAATATGAATTTTCACTTCCATCCGAAATGTGGTGCTCATGGGATCAGCCACCTTGCTTTTACTAATGGCATTCTTTTGGTCTCCCTAGGGGATAGATCTTCTGTGCAGACTCTATTCCAATAATTGATGATCTTTAGAATGACTTCAGGGTTAGATATAAATGTAGAGAAATCTTCTATTTATTTTGGTGGAGTGGGAGATCACTTGAAACATGTCACTCTTCAGGATGCTGGATTCTTAGAAAGAACTTTTCCTTTCAAATATCTTGGTGTTCCTATCAGCCCTTACAGGCTCTTGGCCAGTGAGTTCTTCCCCCTTCTGCATAAGTTGGAATCAATTATTCAAAGCTAGTTAGGGAAAAATCTTACTTATACTGATAGGCTTGAGTTACTTAAGTCAGTTCTCCATGGTATGGTACGATTCTAGCTAAGTATCTTCCTGATGCCAAGTCTTATTATCAACCATATTATTTGCATTTGTCAGAACTTTCTATAGACATGCAATATTTTTAGAAAAAACATAGCTTTGGTGGCTTGGAAAACTGTTTGCTTACCCAAGAAAGAAGGGGGTTTGGGTTTATTTGATCTTAAAGTTAGAAACATAAGTTTTATAGCTAAACAACTTTGTAATATTCACCTCAAAACTGATTCCATTTGGATATAATAGGTACATTATTACTACTTGTAGCACTATTCAATTTGGAATACTCCTTTTTAAAAAACTTTATCACCTCTGTGGAAGTCCATTATCTCTTTTAAAGATCATTTGGTTGTAAATTATGGGGAGGGCCTGAAGTTATTGCTACGATCTCAAGTTGGGAAAATTGTGAAGGGCCTTTAACTGTTAATGTTTATGAATATCTCAGGATTAAAGGAATTCCTGCTTTTTGGGAGAAAGTGGTATGAGAGAAATGGTCCTTGCCTAGATATGCTTTCATCTTGTGGTTGGCTATTATAGGAAAGCTCAAAACTAGAGATAGGCTTCAATTTATTTCAATAGATAAAGCATGTGTGTTCTGTAGTCGGAAGGAGGAGACCCATAATCATTTGTTTTTTGACTGTCAGTGGACCTCTTTGCTATTGAGGAAGATTAAATCCTGGCTAAGAATTAATAGGAGTATTTTAACTTTAAACAGTGTCATTAGGGGATTAATCTTAAGGAAGAAGAACTTTGAAGCTAGAATGAAAAGAGTTTCTCTAGGTGTTGTGGTTTATTTAATATAGGAAGAAAGAAACAAGATGATCTTTGATACTACTTGTAATTTGGTAGAAGTCATTTTCCATAAATTCTAAGTCATATTTTACATGGTTCTTCATTTTCATGAAAAAAAGCACTTTACTATCAATGTTGGATGATAAAGTCATCGAGCTCTCTGTTTACATTAGCTACTGTTTGGATTATTCTCCTACTTGTGTTGATGTCAGATTCTAGCATGTAGTGATCTTTTAATTGTGATTTGTTTAGTTTATTGGTGTTTTGTCATCCTAAAGGATGGGATCATGCTATGTTGGATTTGTTATGGTAGCTATCATGTCACTTATTTATGTTAAGTTGATGGCTGCTAGAGGCTTTTGTTGCCCATGCCCACCCATATTTTCTCTTGTAACTTTATTTGGTGTTGTTAATGCCTTTGTTGAGGTGCATGGAAATAACTAAGGGTTCTACTGAGGAAGGTGTTTGTAGGCATGGATGGTCCAGGGCTGCGGGTGGTTATAGACCATGCACAATCATTTTTTTTCCTTTTTTACTGCTACATACACTGTCAAGTCTATTGTAACTTCTATTGACTGATGGTTTTCCTGCAATACCTGTTGTGTTTATTTGGTGGTCCTTCTTTGCTGTGGAGAGGAACTGTTACATTGTTTTTTTAACTATTTATGTTTCCTTAGATTGTGGATCCTTCTGCTTGTTTGGAAGGCTATCTCTTAGTGAAAGTTTGATGCAGGTTGAAAATGGTGGTTGATCTTTGCTTATTAGATTTCTGAGTTTTGAAGTTGTGTGCTGGGACTTAGGCTTGTTTCAGTTCTATGGTGCTGGCATTTCTCCCTCTGCTTGGTTGGAGTCATGGAAGTTGACTAATTGTTGTTGTTGGATGACCTTGTAGTTTCTTGAGTTTTTATTGGAGCCACCTACTATGCATTGTGTTCTCGGTTATCCTTCACGACCCATTGCCATTTTCGACCTGCATGGCTGCCTTTTGCGACTGCTTTGGTTCTCAATCTGGATATTATGCTTTGTTGGTTGGTTGGATGTTGTTCTTGTTGTGTTGGTGATTGGTCAAGGACTCAGTTGTTGTCGCTCCAGGCTGCTACATTACTGCGATCAATAAAAAAATGTTGTTGTGTGGTATGTATATCGAATATATCTATATATATATATATATATATATATATATATATGAAAATGTCGAATTATGCGATCACACAATGTACCGTGCCATGTTAATGGATGAATCTATTGCTAACCCAAAAAGCATTGGGGACATAATGACTTACAAAAAAAAAATTACCACCAATTTTGGCTATGAAAAACTAGGCTATTACATGTATGGTCACCTTTCTAGGAAATCACTTGAATTTCTAGAACTCACTTGTTAGAACAAAAACCTTTGAGAAATCATGAGATCATTCATAGTTTTTCAAGGAAAGGGACACACACCAAAGAATTCTTGTAAGTAAAGGGTATGCTTGTGTAGTGTGTTATTTTCATGAAACAACAACAAAAATGAAGAGATATATCATAAACACAAGAAAACACATGATCTTATTAAAAAGAAAAGGCTTATTTGACAAAGAAAGTCTTGTGGCATTATGAGCCAAGTTTCCAACAAGACTAAAATAGGTTGAAATATGACAAAATGAAAATAACTTTGCAGGTATGATCATACAGAGGTAGTTATTTTTTTAACACAATGAGAACAGACTCCAGTTTTCAACTCTGGTACATTTCCCCTTCGACCACCTCCCTACAAAATCTCTTGTAAGAATCTCACCAATGACGTGGACTAAAAAAATACAATAGAACTTCGTCCTCTATCATAGACACCCTTGAGAATCTATACTGCCTTCTTTGCAACCTGCTCTTGCCATCAGTGCTTTTAGGTTTCCTAGGCATTTCGCCTTTAGTGCAATTATCGATCCACTACCTGAAGCATGATTGGGTGGAGGGTTCATACTCATGTTGGAGTTTCTTCGAATGTTATCTACCCAACTTTAATCAATTGAATGAGTTTCTTCTTGAAGGCACTGCACATATAAATGTTATGTCCTGCAGCACCAGCATGAAACTCGTAGAGGTCGGGTTTGTACCAATTAGGGTAAGGTGGATGCAAAGGCGCGAATGGTTCTGGAGCTATATGTTCAATGCTCAATAGCTTCTAGTATATCTCATTTAAAGGCAGCGATAATGGGGGTAGTTGTTCTTAGACTCTTTGAAAACTCCTAGTTTGGTTCATGATTTGAGACTTAGGTTTCCTGGCATAAAATGAAGGGTTGAAGTTCATGTTGGTAATTTGAGGTAGAATGTGGGAGTTTTGGAATTGGTTTTTCTTACCCCTGTAACCACCTTTAACATGGTCGACCTCCCTCATTTTTACCTTCTAAGCCTTTTTTTCTCTACAAGTGCAAAGATTCTATCACTCTACTCCTTGCTCTATACATTCTGCCACGACCAAAGATCAGTGAATTGTTGTGCTGAACTACCCATCACATGCTTGTAGTATAGTGCCTTAAGCGTGTTGGCAAATAGAGTGACCATTTCTTTATCCAAGAGTGGGGGATGCACGTGAACAGCTAAATCTCTCCATATTTGGGCATACTCCCTTATGCTTTCTTTGTCCCTATTTCAAGATTGGACAAGCTGGTTCTATCAGGAGCAATGTCCATGTTGTACTTGTACTGCTTGACAAAAGCATCCACCAAAATTTTCCATCTCCAGATTTTTTTGTTGTCCAATCTCATTTACTACTAAAAAACATTGTTGCCCCACTTCAATTATCCTAAAAAAAAATGCATCAGCAGTTTTTTATTGTGTGCCACTTCTGCCATTTTATTGCAACAAGACTTGAGATGAGTGATGGGGCATTATGTTCCGGTGTATTTGATAAATTTGGGAACTCAAAACTTCTTTGGTACCACGATATTAGGGACTAGACACATTTCCATAGCCTAACTGGTTTAAACAAGTCTACCCCTTTAATAGCCTTGATTCCGGCTTCTAGTGCTGTCATCTTATCTTGATCAATATCATCAGATGACTTGGTCTTATAGGGCTCATTAACAAATGCATTTATAATTATAGGGGCTGGTGTCGATGCTGCTGACTGCACAAATACTGGATTATATTGAGGCTCCAAACCATGTTTGCCCATTCTTTCTTTGGGCTAAGCTATTGTTGGGGTCTGAACAAAGAAGACGGGTTGGTTGGAAGGACCTTTACTAGAGGCATTTCTAAGTGTTTACTCGAGCAAGCTAGTGAGGCGAGTCATGCTAACTTTTAGAGACTCAAACTCTTCTTAAAAATGAGTATCACAGTGAGCACGCTTTTCATCTTCCATATTTCTCAGTCGAAGTCGGGTGTTGTAGACTTTTTAGGGACCTATATTTCAACCTGATGCATTTATATATGTTACAATGAATGGATGTATGTGTATAGATGCAAATGTATGTATATACACATTGGGTTTGGATGGTAAAAACCCATAGTCTGATCATCTCAGACTCTTCTCAGAAAATCCTTCAGAGTTCAGGATTATTGATAAGATTTGTCTTGATGCAAAATGAATTACTAGGGAGTTCGTATCCTAAGGGAAGGTTCTAGACCATTACATGAGGGTAAGCTTTCTACATTGTCTCAAAAGGTCTATGAATTACTTAGTTACTACCTTACATGAAGGTAGTATATGGGTTTACAAGGAATGGTTGGGGCACAGTATGACCGCTATTACTGAGTAGACACTCAGTTCATAGTTAGATGTTTCACAAATTTGAACCCCAACTAAAAGTTATGAGGTAGACCGCTACTCCCCACCTAACCTAGAATTAGGTTTATTTGTGAAATCAAAATGCATGAGGGCATTAATCTATACCTGATGTATCTATGAATGAATAAGAAGTAAAAATACATGCTAAAGTAGTAAATATAAGAGCTAAAATTAAAAAGACCAAAACAAATAGGCAAACAATCAAACAAACAAAGCTTAGTCCAACCAAACAAAGTGTTTCCCAGCGGAGTCGTCATCCTGTCGCGGGGCAATGTCGAAAAACACGCTTAGAGGTGGTGTTGGGAATAGAAAGAGTTTTGGATTTAATCATAAAATTATGATTATAAGGTTCAAGATTTGCTACCTAGTATTATGGTTACTATGAGACCTATTTTCTACGAGAGTCTGGGTAAGAGACTGGTTGTATAAGGGGAAGATACATCACTCCCAGTGCCCCCTACCTAAGATAAGCTGCATTGTTGTTTGATTGTTTTTCTAGATCAAGTTTCTATTTGTTGATCTTTTCTAAGGTTTAAGGCAGATCTCCCTTCGTGAGAGAGTCTCTACCTTTTTAGGCTAAGTCCTAACCGTTCTAAAGCCTAAATTTTAGCATCACATTTATTTTGCACTTTGTATCTTTAATACTTGAGGGTGTACTCTATTATGTAGTTTTACACCCCTAAATATTAAAGTTTACATCTAAACCCTAATATAAAATGAACAAAATGATTAGTGAAGGGTTTTTGATATTTTGGTCAAATCTTAACGGATAATCAGAAACTATTTATGATATACATTTTTTTTTTTGCATTTACAAAATATGAGAAAGATGCAATTTCTTTTTTTTTTTTTATGAAAACATGATTTGGAAAACTTTTGGGATTTGACTCCATGTATAAAAACAAAATATTTTTTTAAGCAAAAAATAATTTTAAAGTTTTTGAGATTTTTTCTTGAATTTTTAAATTTTTTTGTTAGGAATGTTTTGGAGAAAACCTAGTATTTTAATACCGGATCTATATCTTACAGTATAAATATACAGCCTGATATTATGCAAAATTAGTGGCAAAACATGTGAGAAAATCATAAATGTTTTTTTAAAAGACTTTTGAAAAACAAATTGATTTTTTTAAAAAAATATTATATATTATTATATTGGGTTGGGCCCGGCCCAGCCAACTAGGTCGACATTGGCCTAACAAATTTGGTCTTTTTTGTTTTTTTTGTTTAGGGTTGGACCGACCCAACCATTTGGACTAGGCTAACACTGGTCCAACCTAAATTCAAGAGTTAATTATTTCCCCCTACATGTAGAATGAATTATCATTATGTATACGGGAGGATGATGACAGGGCGAAATGGAGAAGAATGAGGAGAAGAGAAGAGGGGACTACCTGGCATGGGGAGTGTTTTTGGGGACCTGGTCGTGGAACTGGTGGAGTGGACGACGACCGGCGTTAATTGCTGGATGAGGAGGAAGCAGAAGCTTACAAAGGAGAGTGGTAGCTCGTGGTGGCTACGATAGTGGTTTCTGTCGTTAGACCATGGTGGTGCTAGAGGGAGGAGCTGGTATGTTGGTTGTCTTTGGCAGATATTGGTGGCAGTGGCAGAGAGAGAAAGAGAAGACATGCTAGTTTTTTATTGACTTTGGACCCAATTTTATCCACCCTCGGCCATGAAATCCACCCCTATTTATAGGGGGTGGAAGAGAGATGTTGTCTTTACAGATGCCAAATCTTGGCTCTTGATTCGACCTTGAAGAATCTCAATCGTTGGTTCAAAGTGGCTATCATAATCTATTAGATTTGCTACAGATAGGGCTGGTTGGGTTAGTGTCATAGCCATTGTGGTGTCAATCAACCAGAAAGGATCATATTAGCGTGTAGTTAGATGTTAGGTCACTGTTTGCATGCAAGTTTTGTCAAATTTAGTGGAGAGATAAAGCATTATATGCCTTGGGAAAGAGGTCACTCGAGCAGCTTTTCGGTGAAAATCTAAAGAAGAAGATGAGCAGTTAACTCAAAACAGCATCGTTTTGGTAAAGTTCATTTTAATCCGTCAATTTATGATTTCTCTCAATTACACCCCTGATTAGATTCTAACTTTTAATTTTGTTCAATTTTACCCCTAACAAACTTCAATGTTAGCCCTGAATTTCAATGACTTTTTTCATTTTGCTCCTTGGTTTTGGATTTATGCAATTTGACCCTCAATTGACCATTAAACTTTCAATTCTCTTCAATTTCATCCTTGATTTCAATCAATTGGGTCCTCATAGTTTGCCATCTTTTTTTAATGATTTCATTATATATTTGATTTGTGAATTTTTACTATGAAATGAGAATCTGGTATGCGATATATACATATACCTTTTTTTTCTTTCAAAAAAAATATATGTATGCTTTGCTTTCCATTCAAATTTTATTAGTTTATTCACTAGCGCAAGAGTTGGAATACCATACTTTTTGGTTATGTAATATTTACCAATGTCAGAGTTGGAAATATCCGTAGTCGAATATTCATTGGCGCCATATTCAGGAATATTATAAGCAGACCATCAAAAACAAAATAAAACAAACCCTTAACAATTTAAGACAAAACCAACAATACAACCTACTTCAGTTAAGACGCTTAATGGGTGATAATATCTTTCCTTTTGCGTAACCAATCCCATACTATAAAATCTTTGTTGACCAATTAGGGTTTCTAGAGACCATAATACTAGACAGCACTCCTTGAATTAGACCTTTTACCCCCCAAAACAAGATGCTAGATATTTGTTCTTTCGATCATTATGAATTTTTAAAGGTCATCGCGATGTCGGGTGCGATAGAATGACGACTTCGCTGGGGACTTCAGGACTAAACTTTGTTTTTTATCTTATTATTATTATCTTGTTTGTTGTGATGTTTTTTTTTATCATGCATCATTAATATCATGCATCACTTTAAAAAGCACACACCTTAAAATTTAAAATAGTGGAGAAGTAATGGTACCCCAATGGTTTTAGCTTGTGTAAGACTCGTGAAACTATCCAACTCTCGTTTGATTGCTTAATTGATAGTGGTTGGTACACTAATCTGATATTACTCAGGATCTCTATCTTCACACTACTTGTAAGCCTCATATCAACCATTTGAAGATGATCACTGAGCATGTGAAATACCTTTTAAGACTAGATAGTAACCTCACCCTTAATACACTTAAATGACTAGAACCTACCTACTAGGTTGTACCCTGTGTAATCTCACTATGGCAAGCCCAACATGTTCCATCTTGAATTCCAAGACTATTGGGTAGCAAATGGTCGTCAGATAGGATATAAGAATTTGAGTTATTATAGTTGATAAAAGGGAACTAATTTGAATTGAAAGCCGAAAAGCTTATCAAAAGCTCAAACTTAGAAAAAACTGGACAAGGATCCCCTTATTGGCATGATGATGACATCAGGTTCTTAAAATCCATGAATAACAACTGTTGTCATCCCGTGAAGGACAAGTTGATGGGGATACCGAATCGGAAACATTGGTTACGCACGCGTATGATCATAAACGATGAAAGATAGCCCAAACCATTGAGAAATTGGGCTTTATCTTATGTTTTTGGGTTTAATTTATATGAACTTTTAGTTAAGGTTTATTAATTTGGTTTTATTTGTTGAGTTTGATTTAATTATTATTAGGTATTTTATTTAGTGGGCCATAAGCCCAAATGCTTGTTCTAGTTAGGGTTTTAGTATTTATATCCTATTTTTCTAAATGTTAGACAGTTTTGATGATTAATGAAAATATTGCAGACTTTGCATATCTTCAATCCCCTTTCTTCTCTTTCTTTGCTTTCACTTCTCAGGTTCTTTCTTTTCTTGCTTTAATTATTATTATTTATTGTCCCGATCAAATTTGGTATCAAAGCATGGCTTTTAATTGTTCTTATAATTAAACAATCTATCTGTTTATGCTTAACCCTAGATCCGGTTTGATTTAAAAATAAAATAAAATAAAATCCTACTGTTCTGGAAAAAAAAACATTATTCATCTTCTCCACCAACAAACAGTCATCGCAATCAACATATCAAATCTAAAAAACACCAATTACAGCGTGCATCAACACCGATCAGAAACTCTGCCTCAACGCCAGTCACATCAAAACCCACAGCGACAGATTCTCCTATAGAAGGCCACTCCCCACGCCACCGACAAATTACACCAAATCATCTTCAGCAACTACTCCATTGGACCACAACAGACCTGCGGCTTCAGCAACCAAATCAGCATCACAAACCACCAGACACAACTACCCACAAAACCCATCACAACAAACATCGATTTGTGGTTCATAGTAGCAAAGGCAGTCAGTGCAACAGATCGTCATCTGCCATTGTCCACAATGTCATCGCGCTCAACCATTAGCAACAGACAGAGTAGTAGAACCGGCCGGCGGCAACCACCACCTTCAACAGACTGCAGTTGTCCTCACTTTCATCAATCACGCCCCGCCACCAACAACAATAACCGAAAATCACAAAAGACAAAGGAAACTCAGCAAAGAGATTGCAGCACAGAAGACATTGGAGGTGAAATTAATTAACCCTACCACATCATTCACCACGCCAGCTCTCTGGATCCACATTGTCCACCACGTCAGCAGTCTGGAGCCACACCAGTTCAGTCAGCTATGCCACTGTCCACCACGTCAGCAGGCATTGCCATGTCATCACCTATTGCCATGTCAGTTGACACGTAATCTGAGGTCCATCCATGATCATTTTCACAGTTTAAATCTTGGTCGATAAATTACTTTACTTTTCAGTTTGTTGATTTTACCTCTTTGGTATTGCACTTGGTATTCAAAATTATCATTAATATTACTTTTGTACCAAAAAAATCATTAAAAAAAATCTCACCTAGCATTTTTAATGTTAACTTTTGTTCATCAACCTCTTTCTTCAGTGATAGCTAATATTTTATTCTATTTGATAATTATGAGTTCTTGCTTGTGACATCGTGTTTGATTAATCATTTACACTTAATAATCTAGTATTACATGCTTACAATTTTATTAATGTAATTTGTTCTTGATTAATCTTCACATTTAAGAAAAAAAATAGATAAAAAAATTATAAGCTTTATTTTTGTATTGTGATTTTACATACAAGAACCATTTGTGATCTCAATTCCATTTATAAGTTAGTGTTGCATGCATTTGTGTCATGAACATCTAGTGTCCAAGCTTAAGTTTACACTTAATGTAGACTCAACCTTTAATGATACTCTTACGACCATTTAAAGGGAACTGCAAACTTAGGTGATCAATATGTTTAAAAGAATTGAGCCCCAAGAGAGTTTTCGAATAAGGCACTCAAACACCAATAAATATCACAAGAATAATCATTATAGACAAGTTCACTTTGAGCGCCACCAGTATGACTATCATTTAAGTTACTCTAAACATGATGACTTTGATGAGCGAGTCTTGAGTCCTAACAAAATAGAAGCCCCCACTTTTGACGATCGTCATGACCCTTGGATACTTGATATGTGGATTAGTGATATGGATAGATTCTTTGAGTGGAATAACTTGTCTGGTAATAAGAAAGTTAGATTTGCTAAGATGATACTCATTGGTGAAGCCAAAATTTATTGGAGAGATGTTGAGGATTGTTTAGAGATGAGAGGTAAACCTCCTATAACTGATTGGATCAAAATGAAACAAAAACTTCAGGAAAAGTACCTACCCTAGTCTTATAAAAATAAACTCTTAGACCAATAGAACAATCTAAGACAAGGGAATAAGTCTATCAATGAGTATATAATGCAGTTTAACGATTACTTGATTAGATGTGCCATAAGAGAGAATGAAGCCATGACTTCGCGTAGATTGTGTAAAGGCTTAAATGATGATCTTAGAAGAGAAGTTGTATTTCAAGGTGTATCTACCTTTAACCAAGCTTATACCTTAGTTTAAGACTACAAGTTGGTCACGAAGAATCAGTGGATGAATTGTCATGGCTGTTATAGTATCCCTACTAAGTCCCAATTCAAAAGTAGTGATTCTTTGTTAGGTGTTCCACCTTACAAACCTAATCCTACGAGCGCCCAACTTTGTAAAAAAGATGAGGGCAAACGAGTTGTTAATGAAGTGTCTAAGGTGAGTTCAATGGTTAAGTGTATTAATTGTCTAGGTTTTGGTCATATCTCTTTAGATTGTACCTCTAAACTTTTAGTCATCCAAAAATATAAGGATATAGGTAAAGAGGAATATTGTAGTGTTAAAGTGTATGAGCCTAATCTTGAGGATTTTAGTGACCTAGATGACGAGGATGTGCAAGAAGAGGGACTTAACACAATAAGTCCACGTGAGCTTGAGAAGACGTTAGGGAAGAGTCTGATATGTCTGCTTTAATGGTAGAGGAAGTTTTAAGGAACTCTTCAGTGGAATCGCCTATAGAGATAAGTATGGTCTTAAAAGAGTCTCATGATATTAATCCTCCTAAACTACCTGATTCCTCACCCCACATGCTTGGTGTCCAGCACATCATAAGTTTAGAACAACATGTTGAGCTTTCTAACCTCTTACCTCATACACGTGATAAGGAAGATGAAGATAATCCTAGTTTACTTAATTGTGTCCATACCATATCTACACATGTTTCAAACAATGTTTGTCTCATTCCATACCCTCGATCATTTAATGTTCATAGTTACAAACCTGAGAAGCCTATAGAACACCTTCTCATATCTTCTCATGATAGGATGTCTAAGTCAACTGAGTCGTTACCATATGAAGTTCATAATTTGCATGTTGAGATCATGAAACAAATTTAAGCAAGTAATGAACAATACAAAGTTCGAGCTGATTTACTTAAGTATCATAATGCATTTAATGTTGGAGATTATTTCATGATACAGATTAGACCTGAATGGTGTCCATTGGAAATTGATCATAAATTGCAAGTAAGTAGTGCTAGACTATTCAAAGTGTTGCAAATGATTGAATCAAATAATTATGTCATTAAATTGCCATTAAACTTTAATATTAGCTCTACTTTTAACATAAAAGACCTCATTATTTATAAAATATAACCTATCCTTGATGTTCCTTTTGATACCCCTACCTCATTATCCATATCTTTGGCACAAAAGAAACATATTAATGCTACTTTGAATGCACAAGTTATTTTTACCAGGGATGATGAACTTCAACAAATCTCAGTTTATGGGCTTGATGACCAGATTCAGACTATACTTGGAATTATTAAAGAGACATCATAACAGCTTGATCCCTATCATTGAGAGCATTACCGGAGCTACCTTAACCTATACTCGACGGGGTCGAGTTCTTCCAACCCTGGGAGAATTGATAAGGACATCGAACCGGAAACATTTGTTACGCATGCGTATGATCATAGACGATGGAGGATAGCCCAAACCATTGAAAAATTGGGTTTTATCATATGTTTTTTGGTTTAATTTATATGAATTTTTAGTTAAGGTTTATTAATTTTGTTTTATTTATTGGGTTTGATTTAATTATTATTAGGTATTTTA
Source organism: Populus nigra (assembly GCF_951802175.1). NCBI lineage: Eukaryota > Viridiplantae > Streptophyta > Magnoliopsida > Malpighiales > Salicaceae > Populus > Populus nigra. Next base: position 1,984,614 of record NC_084861.1, on the reverse strand, counting down.
TTTAGTGGGTTATAAGCCCCAACGCTTGTTCTAATTATGGTTTTAGTATTTATATCCTACTTTTCTAAATGTCAGACAGTTTTGATGATTAATGAAAACATTGCAGACTTTGCATATCTCCAATCCCCTTTCTTCTCTTTCTTTGCTTTCACTTCTCAGCTTCTTCTCTAAAAGCTTCTTTCTTTTCTTCCTTTAATTCTTATTATTTATTGTCTCGCATCACAAGTCCACATTGAATCTGTATTTTTTTTGTTGATATCATCATCACTTGTGTATGATTGCATAATTTTCATTCAGCGGGTTGAAATATAGGTTCTCTATTGAAACACACTTATAACACTCGATTGTAAAAAGACAAATGAAAAATGAAGAAAGAGCATAGTTGGAAGCCCAACACCTAAAAGAGTTAGAAAGTCTTAGAGAAGAAGTCACAAGGCTTATTAGTCTACTCGAACAGGCTTTGAGATCTAAATTCGAAGAAGCAAAATTTACAGCTCAACCTGAACTTATGCTCACAAATCCATAAAATCTAAGGGCAAATAAAGTGTCATTTGAATCTCAACAAGCTACGTATTCTAAATTTGCTCAACCAATATATCCCATAAAAATGTCGTCTACCATTAACTTTACAGTGAAGGAATCTCAAAATGACAAGATGGTAAAAGAAGATGGCCCGGAAAAATTGGTTGCCCTAGAAAAAAAATAAGGGCATTTGAGGGAACTAACTTATATGATCCCATAAAGGCTGCTGAGATGTACTTGGTGCCCAACATGGTCATTCCCAAAAAGTTTAGAGTGCCAAAATTTGTTAAATATACTAGAACTCAATGCCTTATAACTCATCTCAAAGCATACTACAACAAAATTATTGAGGTTGTTTATGATGAGAAACTGTTAATTCACTTCTTTCAAGATAGCTTGAGTGACGCTGCCCTCATTTGGTATATGTGGTTGGCTAATACCAAGGTGAAAAAGTGGAAGGATTTTGTTGATGCCTATTAGGCAATATAAGTTCAATATGGATATAGGCCCTGATAGGTCAAGCTTGTAAGCTATGAAAAAGGACAATAAAGAGTCCATAAGGGAATACACCCAAAGGTGGTATGAGGAAGTTGTAGAGATTAATCTTTCTTTATTAGGAAAAAAAAAGGTGATCAATTTATTTTTCAACACTTTCAAGGCCTCGTACTTTGAATACCTAATTAGAAGCTTTGCATGATATTTTTCTGACCTGGTTGCTATAGTTGAGAGGATTGAACAAGCCATTTGGTTAGAAAAGATTGTTGACTCAACTGAGGAGAAATGTTTGATTGGAAAAAGAAAAGAAACTGGGGTTCACAATATCAAATGTGGTTACAGAGGCAAGAGAAAGAATTACCAAAACAAAGACACCTAGAGATCAATCATCCTGAAGATGAAGCTATAATGTCATTAGGCCAAGAATGACCCATATATAACCCCAACTGACTAATAGAAAGATACCCCTATCGAGGAGTTTGTAGGAGAGAAACGATTGGAAGATTTTAGAAAATTCCAATCAATGATTGCTAAGTGTTTAGCCCTTTTGTATTACATTACTGGTGATCATAGCTCTAGATGTTGTCATAAGGTCTTTGTTGTTGAACCTCTTTTCTAAAGTTTCAATGAAATAATGAGTTTGTCTTTCAATTGTGTCTATTTCGTTGATTTACAACCAAGCATTATTCACAAATACACCTTTGCAGTCTTGCATGATCTCGTAGACTCAATTCATTTCTTTTACCAAAATCTTTTCCCCCAATGGAATTTTGAAAAATTAAACTTGTTTTTTTATTTCAAAATTGAATTAATGTTTATTTTGAAATTGTACTTGTAGAACAACAAATGAATCAAGCAACTCCTTCATTGAGGTAACTAAATTCTAAACAAAAGTATATGAATAGAAAAATGAGTAGTCATCCTCACATCATGACTCTTGAGCCCAATGTTTTAAATGTATGCATAATAGTATGTAGTGGATTCATTATTCATAGACTCATGAAATGCATCTCTTTGCAAAATCCAAACCATTACACTAGATGAGATCATTGATCTTAATTGTTTGAGCTTGAAATGAGGAAAGACCATCTTTGTTATCCATTTCACATTCTAAAATGAATATATCCCTTGTGATCCCTTTTTAAGCCTAAATAAATTTTCTTTCATGAAAAATCATGATTAAGATCACACCCCACACTGGGGGCAACTAAAAATGTCAATGATGAAAAATGATGAAAAAAACATGAGAAAGCCAAAAAAGTAAAAAAGCCCAAGAAACCCAAATGCTAGAGGGCATGCCCAATTCACAAGAAAAAGTGATAGCCAAAACAAAATGAGAATGCCCCCGCCAAAACAATGAAAAAGGGCAAATCAAAGAAGAACAACAAAAGAAAAAATGAAAGACACAAAGAGTCGAACTGCTGATAGTGATTCTTGGTCTTTGAAACCTTAAAACACTCTTTGAGCCTTATGAATAATTTTCTTTCATAGCCAAAAACCACAGCATATGTTATGTGTTTATAGAAGTCTTTTCTAATCAAGCAAGTGATTAGTACTTAAAAGTGCATTTTTATCAAGGTTTTATATCATCATTTTTGCACTTGAAGTATCAATAACTCCTTAACTAAGCATGTTTTATAATAACATATCTAATTATATAAGATACCTTTAATTTATGGTAAATATTCATCTTAAATGTAGGCCTATCACATAAATGAAAGAATTGATTGATGAGTTGAAGTACTGAAATTGAAAGGACAAAGAGATGGCCAAACTTAGAAAAGAGATGTTGGTGCAGTCCAAACTGGAACACTGTTCAGTAATTGAGTCATATCTGGAGCTGTAGATCTTGGATTTAGGTCCATTTTATATGGATGGAAAGATAAGACATAGGCCTACAACTTTCATGTGGAGCCCAAGATTTAACAAAGCCGTTTTCAAGTCTAAATTGTAGCAACAACAAAGAAGTCCGAATTTGTCCTGCAGCCCAGACACTGTTCAGTGTTCAACCCATATCTCGAGTTCTAGAAGTTCAAATGATCTCAAATTTTTACCCTAGAAAGATGAGACAATTTCCTAGAACTTTCATGATACATTTGTTCAAATTATGACGTCATCAATGACGTTTTTGGCAGACAAGAAGATAAGAATTGTCACCAAATCAAGATGTGGCCACCCACTCATCAATTACTCAACAAATCAATAGTTCTGATTTTTGGCCTATAAAAGGAGGCATTTGCCATGTATTTAGGCATCTTGGTGTTCAGATCAAGATCATGCTCTTGCTCTCTCTTTTGTAATACTTAAGTTTTATATTAATCTCTTGTTTATGCCTTTCATTTCCTTTCCTTTACTTAGTTAACTTTTATCTTACTTATGTTCTTATCTTGTTCATTTATGTTTCTTTCTTTCATTATGTCTAGCTAAGTTATTTATGTCAATGTGAAAAGGTTACACTAATGGTGTAACATTTATGTTTCTTTCTTTCATTATGTCTAGCTAAGTTAATTATGTCAATGTGAAAAGGTTACACTAATGGTGTAAGGATAAGTATAATATAAACTCAACATGGACTTTAATGTTGGATACTAACATGCTTTATATTTGTTATCTTGTTCACTTTTAATACTTTACTTGTTAAATGGTTAATCTAGATTTATGTTGTATAACATTTGGTACAACAAATACTTGGTACTTTCATAGCCCATACTGTATGGTATAACCGACACCTGAGCTATGAAAGGAATTTGATTTGTTGTTAACATAAGTTATAATCATAAATGCCTGACAACATTTACAAGTATTAGCATTATTCGAATAAGATAACTAATATAATCATGTTAACAATTTATAATCTGATTGCAACCTCCTTTGTGTGTGGTTTCCAATTGAATAATAAGAGTTTATACCATACTTGTTTGAAGTACCATTAGTGGATCCTCTAACCTTGACATTTGTTGTTATCATTGTTTAATCCTTACATTAATTTTTCATCTCAAAGTTCTCATCAACTTCTTCTTCTTTAGTATTAATATTACTACTATTATTATTACTACTACTACTAGTATTACTATTATTACTATTATTATTATTATTATTATTATTATTACTACTACTACTATTATTGTTATTGTTATTATTGTTACTATTGTTGTTGTTGTATTATTGTTGTCTATAATTTATACAATTAACCTCCCTGTGGTTCGACCCCGGCCTTGCCGGGTTATTTATTACTTCGACACTCCTGCACTTGGGAAAAGACATCAATCTTTTGGTCGTGTCAACAAGCAAGCAACGAAATAATAAATTATGCTCTCAAAATATAAATAGTACATTTTCACAAGAGTCATGATATCGAGAACAAGATACCTATTATTATTATTCATACTAATAAAATGAGTGTTAAAAAAAACAATTTTTTCTCAAAAAAAACCTTGAGATTTTCTCGAGCCCTTCATTTTGGAACCCACAAAAGCATAAAGTCACCTCATAATGTACCTTCACGAATGGCAATTTCACCGACACAAGAACAAATCATCTCCTTTCCAAGAAAAAAAATAACCAGCGAGTTACAAGATTACAAAAGCAAATTGTTTTAAACTCACATCAAAAATATTTTTGTTTTCAAAATGCAAGATCAAGATTTCAAGATTTATTCTAGACAAATATTTCTTCATCAAAACCAAAAAAGGAGACACATAAGAGAAGGTTTACTCAAAACCATTATTTGTTTGAGTCACTAGCAGAGCTCACCTAAGGGCAATGACCATTATGAGAGGGTAATATTGAACTTAGAGGGTGAATTGATCCCTTCAAGATAACTATACAAAAAAAAAGAACATTTCCTATAATGAGACAAAGGGACATTTTTATTTACAAAAGGCAGTTTGATCCTTTCAAAGGATCTTCTCAAATTGATCAACGAGATAGAGAATTTCCAGCAAGTAAATGGGTCACAATGGGCACCATAAAGTTTGAGCTATGTAAAATTGCAAACATTCTGAAAAAAGACTTACATGGGCTAACTCAAGTGGGCTAGAAACCAAACAACAAAAAGGACTCAAAATAGAAATGGCAAGACCTCATGATTCAAGTTACGAGGAGATTGAGAAGAATGGGGGCTTATATTTCAAATCAGGTAAAGATGCATCCATATCATCTAACTCTAAAACATTGAACGAATATATTTTGCAAAAATTCACAAGAGAAATCCCTGATGGGATCCATCAAAAGGAAGGCCACCTCAAAATGACTAAGAATTGAAAGTGCTTTTGAAAAATTTTCTCTTTTGAGAAATTTTTGACTTGGACAAGCCACCCATAAGAATTAGGTCACTCGAAAAATCTTTGAATTTTTCAATTGAAAAGGTTACTCATCATATTGACACATTTCAAGTTTTACGCCTAAGCAAGTCACCCATGAGAATTAGACCAACATGAAAAAAAATATTAACATCTTTCATCAATTGAGAAGGTCACTCATCACAATGAGATCCTTCGATTTTTTCACTTAGGCAGGTCGCCCATGAGAATTAGACCAACCTGGAAAAAAAATCTTCATATCTTTCATCAATTGATAGGTCACCCATTATAATGAGACTAATATTGAAAAAAAACCTTCAAGTTCTTCACCTGGCCAGGTCGCCCATGAAAATTAGACCATCCAAAAAAAATCTTCATATCTTTCGTCGTTGGGTAGGTCACCTATTACAATGAGACCAAAGTTAAAAAAACTTTCATGTTTTTTTCACCAAAGGGCAGGTTGCCTGAAACAATTAGACCACTTTCAAAAAATCTTTGTATTTTTCACCAACAAGCAAGTCGCTTGGAACAATTAGACCACTTTCAAAAAATTCTCGTATTTTTCACTATCGGATAGATCACCTGGAACAACTAAACCACTTCTGAAAAATTCTCGTATTTTTCACTAATGGACAAGTCGTCTGGGACAATTAAATCACTTTCAAAAAATCTGTTTTATTTTTCACCAAAAGGCGGGTCACCTGGAACAATTAAACCACTTCTAAGAAATCATCGTATTTTTCACCAAATGAGCAGGTGGCCTAGAACACTTATGAAAAATCTCTGTATTTTTCACGAACAGGCAGGTCACCTGAACCACTTCTAAGAAATCCTTGTATTTTTCACCAACGGGCAGGTCGTTTGAAATAATTTGACCACTTCTGAGAAATCTTCGTATTTTTCACCAATGGGAAGGTCGTCTGGGATAATTAGACCACTTCTGAAAAATCTCTGTACCTTTCAACAACTAGCAAATTGTTTAGGACAATTAGACCACTTTTGAAAAATCATTGAATTTTTCACCAATGAGAAGGTCGCCTGGAACAATTTGACCATTTCCAAAAAAATTTGGACTTTTCATTGACAAGGTAAGTCGCCTTTCAAATGACTAATTTTTTTAGACTTCACTCTCTCTCAATAAATGTCATATGTCAGTTTACTACTTTTAAAGTTTTCAAGATTTTTGAAAGAAGTAAAAGTTTTTTTTCCATATCTACTTTTCTTTATAAATTTACTAGACAAAGCCAAAAGAAAACAAGAGTTTCCAATGGCTTTGCATCATAAATATTATAAAAAGGGGGCAACTATCATAACCCAATTTTATTTTTTTATTTTTTTTAAATAATAATATAGTAAGATAATAAAAAATAAAATGAATGAAGAATAAATTAAAATTTGTGTCAAGACAACACAAATTAGAAGTTTGAGGACTAATAGGGATGGAATTATCAATTTGGGAGTCAATTTGGTTAAAAATTGAAAGAATTGATAAGTTTGGAGACTTAATTAAACTTAAATTAGTTTAATTAATGAAATCAAGGGCTTAATTGAAGGAATACCAAAGTTTGGGGCTGATTTGGGTCAAAATTACAAGAAATTAGAAACCAATGACTATTTTGTAAATGGTGCTGAAATATAAGGGTCCAATTTCAATTTATCCAGGAAATAAGGGAAGCCATCTATTTCTTCATCTTCTTCCTCTAGAAATAGGGGAAGCCATCTGCAAAAGAAAAAATGTTGCTCATCCAGAATCCATCATTTCAATCCAGGCAGAATGTAGAGTGAATGGTCTACCACAAATCCCAAGTCAATCATGTCTCCTTCATCCCACGACACGCCTCTGATGTCCGGATCAAAACCCATTACCAACAATCCAACCGTGGCAGGACTGTTGGCGTCTTAGTCCTAGCAAGAAACTAACACTCCTCACCCATGCTTATCCTCCTTTTAGGAGGGTAGAGACATGTTGAGGAACAACTACTGGTGTGGCTTTATAAAAAACCAACGATAGGCCAGACAGGAGCACGAAAAAAAATTAGGAAAAACAAGGAACTTTAGGAAAACACGAAACAGAAAAAAAAAACCAGAGGGATTGTTGGTTTTCGTTTAGAACACCAGCAAGGGAATTCCTATTTTCCCTAACACTAGTTCCCATACTCAATATACCAAACTCATAGAATGAAAAAAAAACCCAATAAGAAAAGAAACAAAGAACAAAGAAAGAGATAATAAGAGAGAGGGAGGAAAAAGGATAAAAAACTGATGAAACGAGGAACGAGAGTGAGGAGGACATATAGGAAGACCAAAAGAGCAAAAACAAAAGATAAGACATTTTGCAGAGCACCATCACCCTCATCTCTAAACGCAGCAATAGGTAAGCTTTTCATTCCCCCCACCTGCATTTTAATTACATAGCTACTATGGCAAGTGTGCGTGAACAATTCACGCACGCATGCGAATAAAAAAATTAGCTGAGTTACTGGTTTAAGCCAATAACCGGGTCAGGTCAGCTGGATCCAACCCGTACAACTAGGCTAGATCCAAACCCCCCTCCCCCAAAAAAAAAATTGTTGAGGTTGAGCTAGCCCAATTTTCTTTAGGCTAAAGGTATATTTGGCAAAACTACTTTAGGCTAAGGGTGTGTTTGGAAAGACACACCCTTATGCTTTCCCCCTTTTATTTCACTCTTTATTTTGATACCTAGCCAAACATGTCTTTTTGGATATAAGAAAATTCCAAGAAAATTTGTGGACCTTTTTGAATTTATTTATGGGTCTCTCGTACTTTTTTTAATGATTTCAATGTATATTTGATTTGTGAATTTTACTGTGAAATGTGAATTTGATATGCGATACATATCTGTCCCTTTTTTTCTTTCAAAAAAATTAAAAAAAAATATATGCTTTGCTTTCCATTCAAATTTTACTGGTTAATTCACTGGCTCTAGAGTCAGGAATATCATACTTTTTGGTTACGTAATATTTACCAACGCTAAAGTTGGACGTATCTGTTGTCGAATGTTCACTAACGCTAGAGTCAGAAATATTATAAGTAGACCACCAAAAACAAAACAAAAAAAACCCTTAGCAATTTAAGACAAAACCAACAATATAGCCTACCTTAGATAGGATGCTTAAGAGGTGATAATATCTTTCCTTTTACATAATCAGACTTGCACCATAAAATATTTGTTGACCAGTTAGGATTCCTAGTGACCATAATATTAGGTGGCGACTCCTTAAATTAGACCTTCCCCCCCTCCCCCCAAGAACAAGATGCCAGATATTTATTCTTTTGACCATTGTGAATTTTTAAAGGTCACCACGATGTCGAATGCAACAAGTCCTACATAAGACCTACTACCATGATGGCGAGGGCATATGATGGCTCACCAAGGCAAATAATTGGGACCTTGGAAGGGGAGTTATACATAGGACCACATGTGTTCTTGATGACACTACAGGTGACGATATCCATCATTTTTATAGTATATTGTTAGGAAGATCATAGATCCACGTGGCTGGAGTAGTAACCTCCTCATTATACCAATGCCTCAAATACATTATGAATAGGATGCTAATAATTGTTAAGGCTGAAGAGACAGTTTCTATGATCAAGAATGTGGTTGTATCATTCATTGAGGTAGAAGATTGCAAAGATGGGAATATTCATGCTTTTGAAATCATGAATGTTGAATGGGTTCCTAAAGGCACGATGCTAAGAAGGCTGAAAATTTTGAAAGTTGTAAGGACGGTCGCTATTTGCTTTAGGAAGCATAGGATTTCTTTCCAGTTTGATCTTGATACTGGGATGCTTGAGTGGGTCAATTTGATGAAACTGAAGTGTCCTGACCAAAGATTTGGGCTTGGATATAAGCTTAAGAAAGACGACTACAAGCGAGCCATTAAGATTAAAAGTAAAACTAGAATGACGAAGGTTGAATGATGGGAGCCAGAAGAAGAAAATCCTGTCATCCCACCACTCCAAATGACCTTTCTAAAATCAGCAGAGGTCATCAGATCTGGCATAACAGACCTCCACATCAGCACTTTAGAATGAGAAAATGAGGAACAAATTGAAGAAGTAAAGATCAAAGCAAAAGATGAGATGTTGTTGCAGCTATCTGTGCATATTTTCGATGACATCCTTGTAAAAGCCTTTATGAAAAAACTGGTTGAATGAGAAACATACTAGAATTGGAAGATGGAGCCTTCCCCTATGGAGTTTAAGAAGTAATTGTTCTTTGTTTAACCATGTTTGCTAAAGTGTTATGTCTTGTTTTGATGTTATACCCCTTTCTAGATGTTTTATTATGTTCTATTGCTTTTAGTCTTGATGGCAATTTAGCTTATAATGCTAGAAGACCTTTATCAATTAAGATTTTTATTTTATTAAGATCATGCACTTTTTTGTGTCCAAAATATGTTTTTGTTTCATTATCTTCCATATAAATAACACGAGCACACCTTACACTTTCAAGAATCTTGAAACTTCTATCAATTCACAAACCTACTACACTAAGAATAATTGGTCAAACTTTGATAATACAATTACAATGGATGATGAAGATTGGGGAGAAGATGACATAAAAGAGTTTGCTAGGTTGGTAAAAAAAATATGAGAAAACTTGGAAACTCGCTAGTGAAGAGTTAAAAGTAATAAACTTGGGTACTGAAAAAGATAATAAAGAATTGAAGATTGGTACCCTTATTACGGCCAAGGGAAGAGAAGGTCTAATCTCGTTGTTATATGAGTACACAAATGTTTTCGCCTGGACTTATACAAATATGCTTGGTTTGGACACCAATAGAGTGGTACATAGGATTTCCTTAGTAGAAGGAAATAGGCCAGTTAAACAAAAGACTAGACGAATACGCCCGGATATACTATTTAAGGTGAAAGCGGAAATACAAAAATAATAGGATGCATAATTCTTGGTTGTGGTCCATTTTCCTTAATGGGTGGCTAATATGGTTGTAGTTCCAAAAAAGGATGGCAAGATCAGTGTGTGTGTGTGGATTATAGAGACTTGAACAAAGCAAGCCTGAAAGATAACTTTCTTTTACCCCACATAGACGTCTTAGTCGACAATGCAGCAAAAAATGTCACATATTCATTTATGGATGGGTTCTCGGGATATAACCTAATTATAATGGCAGAACAAGATAAAGAGAAACTACCTTTGTCATTCATTAGGGAACCTTTTGCTATAAAGTAATGTCATTCGGACTGAGGAATGCCAGTGTTACATATCAAATAGCAATGGTAACTTTGTTCCATGACATGATGCACTAAGAAGTGGAGGTCTATGTGGATGATATATTTTCCAAATCAAAGAAAAGAGAAGATCATTAGCAAGAATTGAAGAAATTATTCGAAAGGCTATGGAAGTTTCGATTAAAATTAAACCCACAAAGTGCTTCTTCAAGTAAGGATCGAAAAACTGTTGGGTATTGTAATAAGTAGTCGAGGGATAGAAGCTGATTCGAACAAAGTAAAGGCAATCCAAGACATGTTGGCACCTAAAACAGAGAAAGTAGGAAAAGGTTTTCTTGGGCGTTCGAACTACATAGCCTATTTCATATCTCAACTCATGGTAACATACGAGCTGATTTTTCGTTTACTCAAGAAGAAAAATCCAGGGGTATAGTACAATGATTGTCAAGAAGCCTTTGACAAGATCAAAAGATATTTGTAAAACCCGTCATTGATAGTGCCTCCAATATCAGGATGACCCTTAATCTTATATTTAACAATGACAAAAACAGTCATGAAATGCATTGTAGGCCAGTGTGATGAAACCAGGAGTAAAAAACAAGTTATTTACTACTTGAGCAAGAAGTTCAATAACTGTGAGTCCCGATATACCGCAATTAAAAGGTTATGTTGTGCTTTTATGTGGAGTGCAAAAAGGCTCAAACAGTATATGATATACTTCACGACTTGGTTGATCTCAAAACTGAATCCGCTCTACATCTATAAAAAACCTTACCTGTCAAATAAGATAACAAGGTGGCAAATATTGTTGGAGGAATACAACATTGTTTATATGATAAGAAAGGCTGTAAAAAAAAACATGATTGTTGATCATCTAGCAAATCACGTTATGAAAGACTACGAGCTGTTGAATTTTAACCTTTCCAATGGGGATGTGCTAACAATTGAGAATAACAGTGAGATGAACGACGGGTGGACCATATATTTTGATGGAGTGGTGAATGTATCAGGAGATGGGGATGGAGTAATGATAATTTGATGAGGTTGCAATTTGAAAATACCAATAATATGGCCAAATATGAAGCCTGCATCATCAGTCTAGAAGCTGTTTTAAAACAAAAGGTTTGAAAATTTGATGTTTACCGAGATTCATTGCTAATTATCTACCAAGTGAAGGGAGAATGACAAACTAAAGATAAGAAGTTGAAGCTATATTAGGATTATCTCTTGAAGTTAACTAATGAGTTTGAAAAGATAAAATTCACTCACATGAACAGAGATAAGAATCAATTTTTTGATGTTTTGGCAACCCCAGCTTTGATGATACAGATCAATATTGAAAGTAGGATCCAACCAATAAACATCAAAATCAGAAATCTCTAAGCTCATTATTGTTCACTAGAAGGGTCACTAGATGGAGAATCGTGGTACAGTGACATCAAGAGGCTCATCCAATACCAAGAGTAACCCTTAAGAGCCTCCAAAGAAGATGAAAAGACTTTAAGAAGAATGGCGATGGATTATTACTTGGATGAAGATGTGCTATATAAAAGATCATTTAACGAGGCTTCACTCAAGTGTCTGAATGAGAAGAAGGTTATGCAAGCGTTATAGGAGATCAATAAGGGAATTTATGCTACTCATACTAACTACCATGCGATGGTAAGACAAATGTAAAGATTTGAGTACTTTTAATTGACCATGGAAAAGGACTATGTAGACTACATCAAAAAATATCATAAGTGTCAGATACATGGAGACAAGATAAATGCACCTGCAACATCGATATTCAATATGACATCTCCTTGGCCTTTTGATATGTAGGGATTAGATGTTGTAGGACTAATTAATCTAAAAACCAGCAATAGACATAGATTCATCTTGGTAGTTATCAACTACTTTACTAAATGGATAAAGGTCAGCTTTTACACATATGTGACATAGAAGGTAGTCAAGAGGTTCATTGAAAAAGATTTGATTTATTGCTACGACGTGCCAATAAGATTAGTCATTAACAATGCTTAAAATTTCAATGGGAAATTGATTGTTGAGCTTTACATTAAATGAAAGATTAAACATCTTAAATCTTCCTGTTATAGACCCAAGATGAATGGTAATGTTGAGGCAACCAATAAAATTTTTATAAAGATCATCCAGAAAATGGTGGTCACTTATAAAGATTAGAGTGAAATGTTTCCATATGCACTTAAAGCATACCGTACCACGATCAGGACTTCTACGGTGCAACCCTTTACTCTTTAGTATACAGGATGGAAGTAGTGATGCCTTTAGAAGTGGAAACTCCATCATTAAGGGTTCTAATGGATGTTGAACTAGAAGAGTTAGAGTGGGTGAAGTTGAAACTTGAGCAGTTGAACCTGGTTAATGAAAAGAGACCAGCGACCATCTGTCATCACAATCTGTATCAAAGTAGAATGGTTAAGGCATACAATAAGAAGGTCAGGCTAAAAGTGTTTAAAGAAGGAGACCTGATATTAAAGAAAATCTTGCTAGCATTAGAAGAAGATCAGAGAAAATGGACACCGAACTACGAAGGGTCATACGTGGTAAAGAAAGCTTTTTCTGAAGGAGCTTTAATTTTAACCAATATGAATGGAGATGATCTGCTTAGACATGTGAACTCTGATATTGTAAAGAAGTGTTATGCCTTAAGTACTTTGAATACCAATTAATAAAAAATTAAGTTTGGCCAAGAATTATTTGGTATATTTTCCTTTTCTCTAAAAAAAAACTTTGTATGATCTTATAAGCTTAAAAACTTTGTTTCCATACCTTCACCAAGGTTTTTAGGAAAATAAAATTTTTAAGTACAAATGTAAAAATCAAATTGGTGTTTGTTTTTAACAAGCAAGTTTTGAGAATTTGAATAATCTCCTGTTGAGGTGACCAAATACTTAAGAACTTGAAAAACAAACTAAACACCATAAAATAACTTTGAAGCTGACTTTTAACTAAATGAATGATGAATCATAATCATAATGAGAAATCATTTTGCAAATTCAAATTAATCACAGTGAAGGAAAGCAAAGCTTACTGATCCTAAATGCATCTATCACTAAGATATCTTTTGTGACCCCCTTTAAACCTAGTACGCTTAAGAATGAACCTTGACTAAGATCATACCTTATACTGGGAGAAAATGCAAAGATTAGAAAAGCAATCTGACCGCAAAAATTTACAAAATAATTCTTAATGATCAAAGGTGCCCATACAAAGCTGATAGGCAAGAAGAAATTCAAAGAATTCAAAAGTTTGAGCATGCAATGTGAAACAGCAAATATGATGATGGTGTTCAAAACTAAAAAAGGAAAACAAAGACAAGAAGCCCAAGCCTAACATTAGGGGCACCACACACCATTTTGTTAAGTCAACCCTAAAATCCAAGAATCCTTTAACCAAAAAGAAGGTATGGGAGCGAGAACTAGTGATCCTTCATCTTGAGATCCCTTAAACACCTTTTAAACCAACAAATACCCTTTTCTTTCATAACCAAAAGCCAAAGCCCACGTTACATGCTCAGTAAAGCCTTTTTTTTTAGACTTTCAAGTCAAAACATGAATCCTTCTGGCCATTAAAACAAGAAATAGAAGGCCACTTCACATTTTAACTGATAGATAAAAAATTTCAACTCTCACGAAACCCTATCTATAAGAATCACTTGAATTCTTTTCAGAACAAATTTGCTTCAACCAACATTAAAATGGCTTTTGTGTTTGGAAACAGCTTTGAAATTCCAAAGATTTTCCAGTGAAAGCAACCCCTATGTGAATAACTAAACCCTCCTCCACATGATATCATCCTTGAGAAAACTCAAAAAAACAAAACATGATAAAATACTTGAGGGCATGATTAGGATGGGGGTAACTCAAGAAATGTTATAAGGCTTGCTCCACGATTCTTTTTCTAGGAAAACAGAGAATGGGAAGCAAAGATGCTCAAATTCTCCAAATAACTTTTAAGGAAAGCCATCATGAAAGAGGTCATAATCTTTTAGATAAAGGTCTTCAAATAATAGGGTAAACCAACATCATCCAAACTCATTAAATGAACATCTCCTTCCCAAAGGTCGAGTCCATGAATCAAGTAAGGAAAAGTAAAAGAGCCATGAAAGCTTGCTGCGAGGATCAGAGATTCAAATAATAGAGTCAATGAAGAAATGGGACCACATGCATGGCCACAACGTATTGCATTTTGACATTTGCAGGGGTCCACGAAAAGATTCCTTGACAAACTCAAGCCTCTCCAATAAAAAGGACCTAGCCCTCATCATTTAGATAATGCGCTTTCAGGCCCTATCTATGTTCCTTTTGAGTTGAACTTTCAGGCCCTCATCATTTAGATGGTGGATTTTCAAGTCCTATCTTTGTCTTTTTGAATTGCACTTTCTAGCCCTTGCCTACCTAATAGTGTGTTTTCTACCCTTATCCATGTTTCTTTTGAGTGCATTTTCTAGCTCGCATATACTGGATAATGCACTTTCTAGCCTTGTCCATGTTTCTTTTGAGTTGTACTTTTTAGCCATCGCCTATCAGATAGTGCACTTTCTAGCCCTATCTATTTCCTTTCGAGTGCATTTTTTAGCCTTATCCATATTTTTTTCGTGTTGTGCTTTCTAGCCCTCGCTTACCAGATAGTGCATTTTCTATCCTTTATATACTAAATAGTGTGTTTTTTAGCCTTATCCATATTTCTTCCGAGTTGCGCTTTCTATCCCTCGTCTACTAGATATTGCGCTTTCTAGGCCTATCTTTTTTCCTTTCAAGTGCGCTTTCTAGCCCTCGTATACTAGATAGTGCGCTTTCTAACTTTGTCTATGTTTCTTTCGAGTTACACTTTCTAGCCTTAGCCTTCCAGATAATGCACTCTCTAGCCCTATCTCTTTCCTTCTAAATGTGCTTTCTAGCCCCTATCCATTTGATAATGTGCTTTCGAGCTCTCAATTCTAACACTTTTGGAAGGTTTAACCATTTATTGATCTAGTCAATCCACGACCTATCATTTTTTTCTTCTTTACAAGCTTACTATCTAAAGTCTCTTACAAGACTTTTTATTGTAAGTATTGTAAAGAAAGGGCAATTGTCATAACCCAATTTTAGATTTTCCTTAAAATTATCGTTTTTCTTTTAAAATAAAACGTAACAAAAAATTACAAATGAAGATAAAGATTAAAAAACTGGCAATTTGGCTAGAGTAGGCAGATAAAGGTTTCAAATGCATGGAGAAACTAAGCTAGAGTTTTGGACAAAATCAAGAACCCAATCATACCCAAGTTTGAAAAACAATGCAAATACAAGGTCAAATGAAATGATTATCGGATAAATTTGCATAAAAATTAAGTTCAAGAATTAATTTGGGTCAAATTAAAAAAATTTAATTAAGTGTAAGGACTTAATTGGACTTTTAATTGGTCAAATTAATTTTGTTAGGATTTTAATTGGTGAAAAAATAAGTCTAAAAGCTTAATTTGAGCTTGATTGAGAAAATTAAAATTTAGAAATCCAATTTTTTTAAAAGCTTAATTGGTTGAAATTAGGGACGCAATCGCAAGAAAATAAAAGTTGGTGGTCAATCAAGGGTCAATTTGAAGAAATTCAAGACCAGAGATCTTTATGCATAAGGTGCGTGAATTCAAGGTCCAAATTTTGTTGAAAATAAGGGTGAAATTAAAGAAAATTAAAAGTTAAATGGTCAATTAAGGATCAGTTCGCATTAATCCAAAACCAAAAACTAAAATGAAAAAGGTGATGAAATCAAGGGATATTGTTAAAACTTGGCAAGGGTGAAAATTGAATTGATTTTTAAAATTAAAGTTTAATTAAGAACCTGATTGAATAAATCGAGAATGGAAGACTGAAATTGAAAGAGGAGTTTTAAACCTAATTTGAATCTAAAGTGCCAAACAGCACCGTTTTATTTAAATCAAATGACATGTTTTATATAAAACACATTGTTTTGATAATTAATTAATAAAAAAAGAAAAAAAAAGAAGAAGGAAACAAAGTTGTTTTTATGTTACTGGGCACCATCTTCTTCCTCTGCACTGGTTTTGCAAATAGAAGAGATAGCTTTTTCCCCTTTTTTTACCGATTTTTTTCCTTTTTCTCCTCCACGTCCCCCATACCATGACACTATAACACACCCTTCTTGTGGCCTGACATTGTACCCCAATAAAAGCAGAAAAACAAGTTATTTGGCAGCTCTGAAATCGTTGCAAAATGACCCCAAATACACTACCAAGCCAACTTCTTCTTTTTTCCTTTTGTTTAGATAGGAGTAAGGTGGTCAGCATATCCCTCACCCTTTATAAATACCAACCTTAAAATAGCCAGAAAAAGGAGAGCACCAACCCCCCCTACACTAGTTTTTCTTTTAAAAAAGGAGGAAAAAAAAACCATCATTGTTCCTATACAAAGCTTCTCATCCCTTTAACTAAAGAACGTACATAAAACCAAAACTCAGCTCAATATCAAGCCATTCACACTTTGTTTTCATTGCGAAAAAGCCTCAAATAAAAGATAAATAACCCTTACCCTACCATTGCAACCAACCCTATTATTTCATTTCTTCCTTCCCTAGCAGTCCCGCCAACCTTTTCTTTATATTTACCAACCAATATAGACAAAAATATTGTGGGCATCAAGTTGTGCACTCCCTCTGTCCTATTAAAACATTGTCCATAGCCAATAACCCTCTTTTCTTTAAACAACAACACCATGGTTCACCACTACTAAGAACCTTTACCATGAGACTACCAGTAGGACCACTAGCCTAGCAAAATCCCCTCTCGGCCAGGTAACCCTCTTTCTTCTTCCCTTTCTTCATTGGCTTCTTTTCTTCTACTACTAAAAGCATGTAGAACGTGAATTAATTCATTTTCTGCAAGTTTTGCATAACTTGGTCACTAGGTTGGGTTAGTCACCAAGTTATGCAGGTTACCCTTAGCCCAGCTCGTATGGTTCGGCTAAGTTCAACCCATCCATATAAAAAAATGATTAGGCCTTTAGTCAACCCAAACAACCAGACTAAGCTTAGGCCTCGGATCTAAACAACCCAACCCCTAGGCTAAGAGTGTGTTTGGCAAACACACCCTTATGCCTTTCTGGCCAACACACCCTTATACCTTTCTTTTAGTTTTAAACTTGGCTTTTATTTCAATATCTAGCTAAACAACCCCTTTAAAAATCTTAGAAAAATCCTAACAAATTCAATGACTATTTTAAATTTATTTGTAGGTCCCTCAATATTTTTCCAATAATTTTACTTAATGTCGGGTCATAGACTTAAACTGTAAGATACAGACTCGGTATTAAAAATATCTGCTTTCTGCTGAAATTCCAAAAATTTCTAAATATTCCTCATTTCAAAAATATAAAAGATATATTCTATTTTGTGTGCTTACGACCAAATTCTAAGGTTTTCGTGCATATTTTATAAAAAATGCATCTTCATCATACTTTGAAGAATACAAAAAATTAGTTAATAGGTATCACAACAAGTTTGCGATTATCCATTAGAATTTGGTTAAAATCTCAAATAAAAACCTTTTTCTTCTTGACCTTCAGAATAGTTAGGTTTTAACTCGATAAGATAAGAATCTCTTTATTGAAAAAGACTTTTCTTAAACCTTAGACAAATTTATTTTTTAGGCTTTTAGATTGGTTAGGTCTTAACCTGATGAGATAGGGATATCCTTATTGAGGAGGATTTTTTTTAACCTTAGATAGACTAATCCATAGAAACATGATTTAGAACAAACCATAAAGCAGCTTACCATAGGTAGGGTGCATTAAGGGTGATACGTCTTCCCTTTACATAACCAGTCCCCTTACCCTAATTCTCACAGACCATTAGATTTTCTAGTGACCATAATACTAGGTGGTAACTCTCTTTTTCCTTTTTTTTACTAATAAAATACAAGAATTCATTGTCCTTTTCACTTACATCCACCATAACCAACCCCGATAACCCTGATCCAGGAGGACAATTGTTGCGATGTCACACGCGTACGATTAGGACAACCTAAAATTTTGAATTGAAGGGCAAATTTTAAAAAAGGGATCAAATTAACGAACAAATTCAAAATAAAAATTAAAATCAAGAGAATGCAGACCAGATTGAAGAAAAAGTAAAAAGTAAAAAATATAGATCTAAGGATAAAATTAAAAACAAATTATAATTTGATAAAAGGGCTAAGAATCAAAATTAGAAATCAAAACATTAAGGACAAAACCTTAAATATCATAAAATTTTGAATTGAAGGGCAAAATTAAAAAGAAAATCAAATTTACAAAAGAATCCAAAAGAAGAATAAAAATAAAGAGAATGAGAACCAATTATAAAAAAAAAAAAGAGTAAAATTAAGATCATAGATCCAAGGATGAAATTGAAAAGAAATTAAAATTTGATAAAAGAGTATAGAATCTAAATTAGAAATCAAAACATTGAGGGTCAAACCCGAAACATCATAAAATAAAAGAACAAATTTGATATAAAAATTAAATGTCAAAGGATGAAATTGAAAAAAAAATATTTGATACAATCAAAAGAATGAGAATCAAATATGATAAAACTAACAAATAACACACTCTTCTTATTTTTTTACAAGGGTAACACGTTTTTCAATGTTGAAGAGACAGAAAGAGAGGGAAAGAAAAAACATCGTCAGAGCTTTACCATGATGGGGAGGCTGCACAAGCCTCACCATCGTGATGGGAATGACGAGACGCATCGAACACTGCCCTAAAATAAGGTGTTTGGCTATTGAGAGGCACCCTACAAGCCAATAGCTTTTCTCTTTTTTTTTTCAAATACCAAAATATCCCTGACCCCACACAATATTAACAGAAAAAAACATAATAAAAAGACCAAAAAACCTATCAATCTTAGCTTTAGATTGTTTGACTCAAAAGACACTTTAGTAATTACACTATGCCAAGAAAAATAAAAAATTAAATACGCTCATGCCATTATAGTTAAGAAAATTAAATTTTTAAGAGTATTTTAAATATTACAAAGGTTAAATGACTCATTTATCTCCTTCAATCTTGTAATAATAAATATCTATACGAACAATATTATATTATCCTTAAATGTTATAAAACTTAAATTAGCATATTGGCTTGTTCCTGCAGTGGGTCAAAAAAATATATTTTTTTAAATGTATAAAAAATATAAAGAGTATAGAGAATATTTTAAATGTCTTGGATTTAGTGGTCAAGCTACACCCAATATTCTTATGTGCTTGTCAAGCTATACCCAATAATATTAGATCTCTGGCTGCCAAATCTAACCTAATATCTTTGGATCTAACCGCCTACATGCGACATTTGTTTTTGGAATAAAAAATAGAACAAACAACACCCTCTGTAATGCATGCTCTGAGCATCTCTAATATAGTTCATAATATAAATACTTTATATATACAATACTTGTACAATAATTTTTCCATGTATTTTAAAGTAAAATAAAATAGTAATTTCATGCTAGAATTCTCAAGTGAAATGGGAGTTGGTGGAAAAAAATTTTAAAAAAAAAGAAGAAGAAAAGAAAATACCAAACAGCCCAAAACAAAACAGTTTCTTGTTTTCTTGTTTCAAAACAGAGAACCAAAGAAATAGATCGTTGTTCGAAACGGAATTAAACAGTAAATGGCAGCGAAAGAATGATTGATATGAGTTTCTCGACATCATCAGCATCCTCCTCATCTACGACTGTTTCCTCACCTTCTTCTACGGCAACTTCCTGGTTTTCCGGTATTGTTCGTGGCCGAACAAATAGATCCGGCAGCGTGAAAATGATGAATAACTCCAGTGAACACAATGCTGGACCTATCAAAGCCAAGAATCAGTTTCGTGGTGTGCTTTTCAAGTACGGACCCAAACCTATTCAGGTCAGATTTGATTAATTTCTTTCAATTTTCTCTTGAATCAAATTTGATTAAAAAGCCGATGCGTCTCGTTTAGATTTGTACAATTGAAACACGTAATTAGCTCAATTATTTTATCGATTTTCATCGCATTTAGTTTATAATAATCTACAAGAAATTTAAATTTGTGCATTTGGATTTGAATTTTCGATTGATTTCTCTGCAGGTTGCGTTTAAAACCGGTGATTATAAACAACAGGTCATTTTTATTGGTGGATTGACTGATGGTTTTCTAGCCACTGAGTATGTATTTTTTAATATATAATTTGTTGATTTTTAGATTATTAATGCATTCATGTAATCAAAGTGATAGAGATTTATTTCTTTGTTGCTATGAACAAAAGGCAGAAAATTATGTTAGTATGTATTGTTATGATTTTTTTTTTATTTGATTTTCAGATACTTGGAGCCTCTTGCCATTGCTTTGGATAAGGAGAAATGGTCACTTGTTCAGCTTCTTATGTCATCCTCGTATACCGGATACGGCACCTCCAGCTTGAAACAAGTACATTCTCTCTTTTCAAGTGCATGTTGATATGGGGTGAATCTGATTCCGTTTTATACATAGGAGTTCCGAGGTTGATCGGATTGTTTTGTTTCGTTTTAGTTAAAGCTCCAACTTTGACTGTTGAATTGTTCTTGGACCAAGCTCTAACATATCTTATGAAATCAAGCACTGATTAATCTAAATCTGGCATACGTACCCTAGTGATTAATATTTTTCTGACACACATACATGATTAAGCCTTTTCATGGTTTTAGAATTTAATATATTGCTGCTTAAACTTTAAGATATTCTTTCATTTTTTTTCTTGAAGGATGCCTCAGAACTTGATCAGCTGGTAAGTTATTTGATCAACAAAGAAGATTCTGAGGGTGTGGTACTACTTGGGCACAGTACTGGCTGTCAGGTGAATTCGGATTGATTTTTCACAATTAACTTGAACGGGTCATATCGCTTCTTTCTTTGTATATGAGATTAGCTTTTTTTTGTTTTAACATGAATCTAGGATATTGTGCATTACATGCGAACAAATGCTGCGTGCTCCCGAGCAGTCCGTGCTGCCATTTTACAGGTAGTCTATGGCCCTATTTAGTTTAAGTTATCATTTCTACTTCAATGAAAACCTATTGCACTGAAAGTGATTCATAAGTTGTTGCACTGATGCATAGATAAGTCTCTATGTTGAATGATTTTCATTTGGCAGATAAACAATTTGAGTTTTAGTCTTGTGTCCAAGTTGAGTGTCAGATCTGTACCTTTTGGTCTTTCCATTAGGTTTAAGTTACTAAACTGGTTTCGGTACTAGTACCGTGCCTCATTCTTCGATGATTCTGAAGGTGAACAATCATTTTGTGTAACTTTTCTATGCTCAAATAACTTTTATGTTTAAATAAATATCAACATGATCTTGATACCAAAGAATGTGTATTTTACCATTGGCTGGACTTGGACTTTTTATAATCTCTGTGGTAACATTTTATTTCTTGCAACTGCCTAGCTTTGCGCACCCACTTGCAGCTTTTGCTTATAATTCCAATTGGAATGTTTAGGCTCCAGTTAGTGATCGGGAGTATAGAGCAACTCTTCCTGAAACAGCTTCCATGATAGACCTGGCTTCAACCATGATAGCTGAAGGTCGGAGCTCGGAATTAATGCCCAAGGAAGCTGATCCCTCTGCCCCAATAACTGCCTATAGGTATGCATGCAATATATTACAACCATGCTAGTGTTAAAAAATATAATTGAATATTCCCTAGAATTCAGAGATCACATGTGCTCTCTTGGTTTTGCCATTTTGCTTGTCCTGAGTGCTTAAAATCTTTAGATGCTGTGGAAGTCTATTGAGTGAAACTGCTCAATTTCCTGCATATAAAAAATTCTTCACGTTCCAAAGAAAAAAAAAACACCTTCACATTTATGTTTTATATACCTTTATTGACCTTTTCTCCACACAGAACTGGATTATATTTTGTCACTAAACAAAGCATTTTGCAGGTATCACTCGCTTTGTGCCTACATGGGGGATGATGACTTGTTCAGTTCTGATCTTAGTGATGACCAACTGAGAATGAGACTTGGTCACATGAGCAACACACCTTGCCAGGTAGGGATATTCCTACTCTGCTCTTTTTTTTTTCATGGTATATGCTTGTAATGCATGTCATTGCAAAGGGGCATCATTGAAAAGTGTTTGCAGCTTAGACCAAGGAACCGACTCGTTTATTTTTGTATCATGATTTCACCAGTTTTGCCATTGGGGAATGTAAGAGAGAATGCAAGGGTATTTAAAAGAGAATGCAGTATGAAGGGTCGTATGAAATCATTAAGATTTTGCAATCAATATTTTATGCCCAGTGGTACCAATTTCAACTGATGAACATAGTGCTGTGTCTGCTTCAGCACTAAACTACCAATTCAAGAAGCATTCTGTCATATTGTTGCTTTGTTATTACCTAAAACTTAGCCACATCTCTTGTGCAGGTTATCTTTTCAATGGCTGATGAGTATGTCCCTGAGTATGTTGATAAGAAAGCTCTGGTAGAAAGGTGAAAACAGAAACTCTTATCTTGGATGGTTTTTTCATGACTACTTCCAGTATATCTTGCTCACTTGTTTGGAGTTTTCACTGAATCCACCATGGAGCCAACAATAATTGGTTTTTTTTTTTTCATGGACATTTAAAAACCAAAATAAAACATACCTTATTGTAGTGACTTTGGGCATGTTTTGCTGTATATCTGCGTGCGTACAAGTGCTTTTGATAGAAAGAGACTTGTGACTTGAATGCCTGTTTATGTACACATTTCAGATTGTGCAGAGTGATGGGTGGTGCGGAGAAAGTTGAAATTGAACATGGTAACCACTCCCTCTCGAACAGAGTCCAAGAAGCTGTCCAGGCAATTGTTGATTTTGTTAAAAGAGATGGACCCAAAGGCTGGGATGATCCTTGGAACTGATCTGGTGTTTTCTCCCCGTTCTTTTTTCCTTCTTTCTTTTACCTTGTATTCTTTATGCCTTTCATATTTCTCTCTCTGTTCTCATTCATTTCCAGTTTCTATTTATGCTCAGCTTTAGTTTGCTCCCATTTTTCTCTCTTTTGGATTAATAGTAGCTGGGTGCTTCCTGTAAAACCAATCAAGAGAAGACAATGCTGTTTTTCCCAGGCCATTAAAAAAAATTAATGTCTTCTCACCATTTATGGCTTCTAGCAGTTTTCGGGTACTGTAATTTAAATGATGGATTGGTTTTGTTGTTATTCCTTGAGTCAATTAGTAACCAGCATGTGAACTTAATGCCAGCTCTGGTTTGGTTTTTTTCTTTCAGCTTACCGGATCATCGTTTTGGTCAGCTGATCTCTTGTAGTCTTTTGTCACTTTAATTGGGTGCCTAAAGATTTTGTTTTCTTTTAGCCTGGTTATCTACTGGAAAGTAAATTTTATTTAAAAAATAAATTTTAAGAAAGTAAATAAATTTTTGATATTTGTTAGTGTAATAAAAAATAAATTGAAAAATATTTTTCAGTATTTGGTTATGTCATGGAAAATAAGCTGAAAATAACTTATTAATATTTTATTTTTTTCAAGTTTATTAAAATAATAAAAAACAAATTTTACAAATTAAAAAGTTGAATGAGAATGAAATTAAAAAAAAATTCATAAATTATCTTAAATAAAATAAATAATAATTAAAATACTAAAGATTAAATTTAACAAATATAAAAAATTAAAAGATAAAAAAATTAAAATAATAATAATAATCATTTCATAAATTACTTGAAATAAAGTAAGTAATAATCAAAAAAATAAAAACAAATTTGATAGATAAAAAAATTTAATTAAAAAATAATAAGAGAAAAGTAAATAATAATTATAAAAATAAAAAAAATATTAATATAAAAATCACATTTTAATGGATGAAATTGAAAATATATATATATATATATAATTTTCAAAAAGTATTTTATGTTAAAAAAAAACACTTTCCTTAAAAAAAATCAGAAGATCATTAAGAGTGTTTGGTATTGTGGTAGCTGTTGTGGTTGTGGTTTGAAAAAAGTTGTTTTATAAAAAGTACTTTTAGTTGAGGTTGGTTTGAAAAAATATATGTTTGGTTAAAACTGTGGTTAAAATTGAGATTGAATAAAAAGTAATTTAATGTGTTTGGTTACAAAAAATACTTTTCAAATTAAGGTTATAAAATAAAATAAAAAATTAATAATTAATAATTAATAATTTAAATATTATAAATTTAATTACTGTTATTATATTATAAAATAAATAATACTTAATATAAAATATTTTTTATTTGTCAATTAAATTATATAGAAATCTGAACACTTAAAACTACAAATTGTTTGATGTTTTGTTATTTTTTCCGAAAAATCACAATCTCTGGTTGTTTTCAATATGATCATTGTTAAGAATACTTATATTTTGTTAAGAATACTATTTACTGCACTTTGGACCCTTTCATTGGCTCAAACCCTGGCATTGATATTAAAAATATCCATAGTGGACCCTGGCTTGAAGAACATGAGAGAGCTCTCACTTCTCTTTCACTCCCTGACAAAAACTTCAATGGTTACCACGCAGATGCAGGTAAAGCAGTTTGGAGCTGCTTTCAAAGAAACGCAGATGCGTCCGTATATTTTGGTAGGTCCCATTAACAGTAAACAATGGTTTCGCATTTACCAAATAATTGATACTTGCGGTGACAACTAAACGTGGAAGCTACCACGCAGCCAAACGCTCTCTAAGAAACCTTTACCATTTCATAAGCTGTTGAGCTACGCTGATGCGGTGGATTGGCTACTTATGGCTCTCGGAACCTTGGGTTCTATCATCCATGGCACGGCTCAACCCATAGGGTATCTCTTGCTAGGTAAAGCCCTCAATGCATGTGGAAGCAACATCGGAGACGATGCTGCCATGGTTAAAGCCCTCGACAAGGTATGTATATATATGTGTATATATGTAATATTCCCATGCATCTCCATTAATTTCCATGCAAATCTGTAGATCTATCTATCTATCTATCTATCTTCAAAATGTGTACATCTATATATATACCTGGAGGTTATTCCGTTCGTGTGGTACATGGCCATCGCCACCCTTCCAGCTGGAATACTGGGTAAGTTGATTTTATGCATCCCATCATTAGATCTTAGAAAAAAAACTATTTTCAACATGCATGCCAAGGCAACTTATTCAATGTATTGAATGTACATGCACTTGGAATTAATTAAATTTTGCAGAGGTCGGATGCTGGATGTATGCAAGTGAAAGGCAGTTAGCACGATTAAGATTCGCTTTCCTTGAAGCAGTCCTTACCCAGGATGTTGGGGCTTTCGATACAGATTTATCAGGTGGAAAAATCATCACTGGAGTCACTAACCACATGAGCATCATACAAGATGCAATTGGGGAGAAGGTACGTGCATATATATATATATATATATATATATATATATATTCGATCAATTTCTCTTTAATTTGCTGTCCGAAAAACAAAACTATGGTGCTAATATATATAATTTATCATAACGGATCGACCCGTATGTATATGCAGTTGGGCCATTTTCTATTGAGCTTTGTAAATTTTTTTTCTTGAAATGTTTTTCGTTGTTAAATTTTTTTAATAACAAATAAACATAGAAAAATTTAAAAAATTATTTTTCATCGTATAAACAAGGCTTAGATAAAGCCAAAGGCAGATACCCTTGGTTTTCTCCTGATGTGGCGCACTGCATCTCTATCAAGCCAAAGGCAGATACCCTTGGTTTTCTCCTGATGTGGCGCACTGCATCTCTATCATGCTAAGGTTCAAGAGTTTGGCTATGTAGACAATGAGGTTTCTTTCAGAAAAGTTGGAAATATCCTTTGCAGGTTTTAGCTTGGCAATACTACACCTTTTCTCGTCGACCTTTTTTCAATATTCGCTAAGCGCTCGGTGCTGCACCTCCTTCCCCGTCATGGCTATGTTTCTTGTCGGTAAAAGCATGTAACGGAGTGTTTGGTAAGTCAAAGCAGACAGTTAGCATACAAAATTAAAAAAAAAAAAACAAAATTAACATAACAGCAGCTTTGGGTGAAATAGTAAACTTTTGAATGTTGTCATTTTAAATTGTGACATTTAATTTTTTATATATATAAATTTCAACATTGATTAAACTCAGGACTATTCAGTTTGACTGGTTTATATGAAAAATTACAAAACTACTAAAATTAAAATTTTAAAGCGAGATTTTAAAATCTAAAAATTCAATAGTGGTTAAAGTAATAATTTTATAACCAAGAAAAACAATATTTGAAAACTCTTTGTAAGGATTTGTATGCCATCAAACTGTCATATTAAAAGTTATGATTTTTTAAAATCATTATTATGAAATGTTGCGATCATATTTTCTTTTTGAGTCTAAGCCTATTCTATTAGTCAATAAATGCATTTGATAAGCCTATTTGGGGTGGATTTTCGTTTAATTATGGCAGGCCCACAATTAACTACTTGAAATCACTCGTTATCGCAAGTCTGACTATATTATTAACACTGAAAAACAAGGACAACTATCGTGTAAACAAACTTTTTGAGATTTTAATTGGAGCCTGTTTTTTTAGCCTACAAGTTAGACAAAAATATATATTTTGATTCATAAAATATATTAAATTTTTTTTAATAAAATTATAATTTTATATAACTGAATCAATTAGCTAACTGGTTTAGCCAGAATATTAACAATGAGCTTGTTGTGATGTTTTAAAAGCACGATATATTTAAATATCACTATTATAAAATGCGCCGTGTTTACAAATAGTAATATTTAGTAAAAGTTACGTTTTAAAAATATAATAAAATAAAAATATAATATTTTATCTAATCTTTTTAAAGTGATGTTGTTCTGTCAAAAAGATTTTGCTATTTTTATGGTTTTGGTATTAATTAACGCTTTGAAAAATCCCTTATGAACGCGGTGCAATAGATACATCACCAATGACAGGGAGAGAGATGATCCAATACCAGGCCACATCCTCTCTCGCCCTTAAAGTTTGCTTGTATTGGATGAGGTATTATTTTTTATTTAAAAATATATTAAAATAATATTTTTTATTTTTAATATTAATATATCAAAACGATTTAAAAATAAAAAATAATTGAAAATAAAAAATAAAAAATAAAAAAATAATTTTTTTGAAAAACATTTTTAAAATATAAAAAGAAATAGACTTTTATCTGCCTCCAATAGTGCTATGCGGTGGTTGTAATTTTCTTGATGGACTGGTTTGCTTTCAATGTTATAGCATTAGTTGCCGGAAAAACTGTAACCACATGTTTTTTTTTCTAACATGACCTGCAATGACTTAAAGACACGTGGCATCATCGCCTTGTTGACCTGTGAAGTCTGATGCGATCACTCTGTTATCTTGTTTTTCCTAATTTGTTTGGGATTTCTATTTAATTTATTTTCTTATATTGTCTTTTTTTTTTCTTTAATATAATTGAGAGTGACTGCAGAAGTGGTGCACAGCACATGCAGCTGACACTGGTAGGCCCTCTCGCTTTGTCTCTATTGAAACGTGTACGTCCCACAATAATTTAAAGCAATATAAATGGAGCCTAACACCAAAAATTATCGGCAGTGTGGGCTGTCTTGTCACCGTCTGTCAGGCGCGCCTGGCGGTGGAATAACTGGCATGCATAACCATAGCACCGTTTACGGGGAATAAATGACGCTTTTCAATGTTTTTTTTTTTTTTCAGATTTCAATTTTGTCGGGGGTGTTTGCAAACGTCAGCTTGGTACAATTTAGCTTTGTATTATATGTCTTTAAAATAAATATATTTTAAAAAATAATAGCTATTAAAATACTAAACACAAACTTCATGCTATTTAAAATTTGATTAAGACTCATGTCAAATATACTTTAAGTTTAAGTGATTAAATTAAATTAATTTAGATTAATTTAAAATAGTATTGGTTTAAAATTTTAAAAAAAAAATTAAAAATTAAATTAAATTTTGATCACCTAATTAATTTTTATTCAGTTTAATTTAAAACTCAACTAGAATGATAAGTCAAATTAACGAGTTATCGAATTGACTTAAAAGACCAAGTTTAAATGAATTGATCAAGTCATTGGAAGAAGATTTATTTAGTTTTGATGTTTGGAATTCTATTCTTGATATAAATAACATATTTTTTATGTATTTATCTTATATATTTATACAAATTAAATAAAAATAATAATGGTGATTCGAAGATTGTCTTCCTAATCATCAGGCCAATACATTAAAAAAAGAAATTATTTCTAAAAAATAATACTCCTTTTATAGGTTCTTTTGTCACCCGTATTTTTAAAACTCTCTTTTTTTCTGATTCCCAAAAAAGAAAAATTATGCGAACAAACAAAAAAGAGAAAAAGGTAATTTTCATTTCTCATGGGATGCCATGAGTGGACCCGTTGTGGTTCCCGTTCTCAGAAGCTCACTCACGTGACACCAGCTATCCCCCACTATGCCTAGCAATTTAATACCACCATCCTAAATGACATTAATGCCCCCGCCGACGATCCCCTCCCCCCTCCCATACGACCCGGTCAAAGACGCCCTGTCGGTAGCTGTTCTGTTCACGGAGATCCCTGCAACACATCAAGGGCATTATGGTCAATACATAAAATATTTAAATAATTCTATATCTATTCAGCATTTTATGAAGTTCTTGAGGTTTTTTTTTTTAGTATTTATGCATATTTTCTTTACTTTAAGGCGATATGCGAGCAAGTGTAAAATAATGAATAATAAATTAAATTAAACTAACCTATTCCTTGAACGATTTTAAAAGCATGCCTCACATCAATCCAATTAATTATTAAAGTCAAAAAAATCTACTAAATACTACTCTCAGGAATTAAACGCAAAAAATTAAACCAAAACACATTAAATTGATAAGTAAAGATTAATCTGATGACATTTTTATTTTAAGCAAAAACTTATTAATCAAATGATACTTTTATTTTAAATTGAAACTTATCAATCCAATTACATTTTCCTTTCGAGCATCAATTTTAAATTTTTTTATTAGGATTGGTCACTTTAACAATTTTAACTTAATTTTAAATTTTAAATTTTATATTTTATATTGAAATGGATAACCTAATAATTTGAACTTATTTTAAATTTCATGTCAAACTATACCTAATAATTTTGATCTATTTGTTAAAATTGACCACTTAGTAATTTTGAACCATTTAAACTGGTCATCTAATAATTTTGATATACTTTAAATTTTATATCAAGATATATCACCTAATAATTTGGATCCATTTATATTTTATTTCGAGAATAATTACCTAATAATTTTAATATATTTTTAAATATTATGATGAGACTAGTCAACTAAAAATTGGAACCTATTTAGATTTCCCTATGCTATTTTATTCTTCAAACTTATTATACAGTGATAAAGAAAAATGAATTTTTTAATATTTTTGTACCATAAATATTATAAATAGAGAATAACTATTATAAATCATTTTTTTACCCCTAACTCTTTTATTTAGTTTAAAAATATTATTTTTAAAAAAAATATATATTCTCAATGAAATCCAATTAATTTTCATCATTTTGTAATTTTTAGCACTTCAATTTATTTTATCTTATCTTGTGTGACAAGATAGAAAGATAATAATTAAAAATATAACAAAAACAAAAGATTAAAGTTTAGAGAATCAAACGAGAGGCAAGAAAGAGAAGGACCGAGGTGACTAAAAAAATATAATAAAAGACCATATAAATAAAAAAAATAAAAAAAAAAGAAATCAAGTTAATATTAGAAAATTGTAAAAAAAGAGAGAAAAAAGTTTCTAAATCAATTAGGAACTATAATGCACCACAAATATAAAAACCCCATACAAAAGAGATAAAGAGCTCCCTAGATAATGCACCACAAAAAAAAAAAAAAAAAAGATAGGAAAAAAAATGGAAAAAGAGAACTGATCGAAAAAAATAAAGAAAAGAAAGAAAATACCTAGTCTTCAGCGTCCGACCATCGCTAACAATTGATTTCAAACCTGAACACATTGATTTGTGTTTGAATAATTTATAGTATGTTTATTGACTTTTGATTGTGTAGACGCGTATTTACCCATATGCTATTGATTTTTTCAATGTATATTTGTCTCTGTGACGTCATGTGATGTAATTAAAATATTTTTTCTAATTCAATAATAAATAAAAGTTTTATATTAATTTTTACATAAAACAAAATTAATTTTTTCATCATAAATAAGTAGTTATATTCGAATAAATTTAATAAATCCCATTCAAGTATCTACAAACATGTTCTATTATAAATACAAGTCAACAAGGAAACCTAGTAATTAAGAAATATATTTCGACACTCAAAACTGTATAAACGAACCAAGAGAGATTAATCCTCATATGTTTTCTGGTAAAAAAAAGGATTTTGATTCCTTTGTTTGAGTTTTATTTGGATACAAAGACCCGACATGAACCTGCAAACTCGAGTTAACAACAACAAGAAGACTGTTTTGTGTTTCCTTCTTCTTTCTTGAATAGAAAAGCTCTTCTTGATATTTGAAAACCAGAGAACGATAGATATACAAGTATTAAAAGGGTACACACTGCTGTCGTGCAACTACTAATAAACTACATTACCTTACTTTTTGCTTCACAGAGAAAATTAGCTTCCCAAAGGGTTTATAAGAGTAAGAAAACCCTTCTCCTGTTTATTTTGTCGAGAAAATCGAGGCTTTTTGTTTCAAGAGGGATATACTATAAAAGATTATACCTTTTTTGGAGTGTCATAATCTTGCTGTCGTCAAATTATTCTCCAAGAATTTTTACTTTTTCTACTTTCGTTGTGTTGTTTCTTAGCAGATATGCCTGAAAAAGGAGAGAGCCAGTCATGGATTTTTCACCGCTCAAACTTTGTGCTCCAATGGCGTCTTCATGTACTAGCAGCTATTGTTTTCCTTGGCATGGTGGTTATTGGGAGCATAGATGGGGGCACCATTAGAAGCATTGTCGAATCAAGAAGGTCCACGAAGCAATATTTGACCATGAAACCTCACACACGACACCCTCTCACAAATCTAACCCAGCAACAAGAAACCCTTCGAAATTTCTCTGCAATCACAAAAAATGGCAAAACCAATACCCCATCAGCCCAAGAGAGCAACGACAAGAAACCTCACACACAACACCCACTCACAAATCTAACCCAGCGACAAGAAACCCTTCAAAATTTCTCTACAGTCACAAAAAATGGCACCACAAATAACCCATTAGCCCAAGAGAACAACGACATTGATACCAGGGTCCCACCTAGTTCTAACATAGTACTAAACAACGACGAGAATGTTTCTTTTGCTCAGAATTATTCAGATGGAGTTTTGGAGAATTTAGCCTCAGGAAGGAATGGATCAGATGGTAGTCTGAAGTGGGTGTCGACTGCATTGGAGCCAAACGTGACGGAAAACCTTCTTTCTAGGTGGCTAGCTCCTGAAGGGGAGCCTTGTAGAGGGTCACGTACGGTGGAGATTGTGATTCCTGGACTGGATGGTAAAGATTTGATTGAGTTGACAGCTGGTGATAGTCATGAATTTGGTTTTCAAGCTCTGGATGAGTCCAAGAATCTTGTTTGTTCAGGTGGCGATTATTTCGAGACTGATCTTTCAGGGGAGGCATGGAAATCAAGGCCTTTAGTCAGGGATTTTGGAAATGGGTCTTACTCTATTTTGCTTCAAGTTCATCCTGATTTTTCTGGTGATTATAATCTTACTCTTATTTTGCTCTTTAGGCATTTTCAAGGTCTTAAATATTATCCACAGAGAGTTGCTTTTGATAAACAATTGCGTAAGTTTCGAATCAAGTTTGTTAAGGGCGGTGCTCAGTTGCCAAAGATTGAAACTTGTGAAAAATCTGATTTCAATAGAGATCTTTGGCTAGGAAGGTGGACTAGGCAGGCTAAAAATGATGGTTGCCAAATCAGTAATGATGGCCGGTACCGCTGTCTGGCGCCAGATTTTCCATGCCAAAGTCCTTGGTGTAGTGGTTCTTTAGGGTTGTTAGAGAGTAATGGCTGGGTGTATTCAAGTCACTGTTCATTTAGGCTTTTCTCAGCTGATTCTGCTTGGAATTGCTTGAAGAATCGCTGGATTTTCTTTTGGGGTGATTCAAATCATGTTGATACTATAAGAAACATGCTCAATTTTGTGTTGGATTTGCCTCAAATACCATCAGTTCCTAGACGGTTTGATATGAACTTTTCAAACCCGAAAGATGCATCTCAAAGTGTTAGAATTACTAGCATTTTCAATGGTCATTGGAATGAGACAATGAATTATGAAGGATTTAATTCCTTGGTAAATGAAAGATTTAGGAATCTGTTGAAGAAGTACTTCTCAGAGGACACAGTGCCAGACACTATAATCATGAATTCAGGTTTACATGATGGCGTGCATTGGCATAGTTTTAGAGCATATTCAGAGGGAGCAGGGTATGCAGCATCATTCTGGAAAGAAGTCATGGATTCGGTGAAGCAGAGAGGGTTGGCAGTTCCACAGATCTTTTACCGGACAACAATAGCCACTGGTGGGTATGCAAGATCACTAGCATTTAATCCGAACAAGATGGAGGTATTTAATTGGGTTGCGCTAGATAAATTTAGGCGAGCTGGGTTGGTTTCTGGTGTGATAGATAACTTTGATATGACTTTTCCATGGCATTTTGACAATCGGTGCAGTGATGGGGTACATTATGGCAGAGCTCCAGCTAAGATGAAGTGGAGGGATGGTGAAATCGGCCACCAGTATTTTGTGGACCTCATGCTGGCTCATGTGCTGCTCAATGCTCTGTGTTCAAGGTAGCAAGTGAAGGAGGCGGTTGATTTATTCTCTTGGCTGTCTATCAACAACGACGAGCACCTGTTGCCAGCTTTGCGGAACTAGCACATGTTGGCTCACACTGCTCTTTCTTGGTTAGGATTGGCATTCTTTATTTGTTTGTAGATGATGTATATCATGAGAGGTCATAAAATTATCGAAAGACAATAACTACATTATCTATTATCTTGTTCTAATGTAATTATTACTTAGATTTGGTGGGAATTCCGTGTTCGTTTATGAAGTTCAATAACATTCCATTGTTGTAATTTGAAGTACAAATTAATTAAAAAAAATTACAGAACTTAATTTTAGTCAGTTCAATTTTGATGAAATCAAAAAACAAATCAAAAGATGAAATTAAAAAACAAATCAATTAGCATACAGGAAAAAAAATCACCAGCAATCCAGGTAAGCTTACCAAACCTATAATATGGATCATGTAGATGAGATAACTCAATACAAGGTTAAAAAAAAAATAACCCAATACAAGGTAAAAAAAAAATGTTGTTCGATTATAAAACTTAACCTGTTCTTAATAGGAAAAATGAAAAAAAAAACAAACAAACCTAAAAAAAAACCTGAGTCACCCCCATCAAACCCGCAACTCGAGCAATGAAACCAAGATAAACCCCATGTAAAAAAAACTAACGAAAATCACAAAGTTCAATTTGAAAAAAAAAAAAACAGTATCAAAGGATGAAATTGAAAAGAAAAACAGCATAAGAAAAAATAAACCCTAAAAAAAGAATGATGTCAACCCGAGTTAACTTTTCAAACCCATAACTTGAGCCTTGAGACTAGGATCACCCAATCAGGAAAAATAACGAAGCTAAGTTCCCAACCAACCTAATATTGAAGGAAAAAAAAAGTTAATTTTACAAAAGGACCCAAGACAATTAAAAAAAGTTAATTTTAAAAAAGTTAATAACAATAAAAAAAATAAAAACCAAATTTGCATTTAAAAAAAAAATTAAGAGGACAACTTACAAATATAAAACTTCCCCCGTCCATGTAACTTGGTCCCTAATAGGAGGAAATTAAAAGGGCTTAATGCTTGCCGAAGCCTCAAATTAGGTCCTCAAAGCTCTAATTGGTCTAAATTAATACAATTGAATTTTATTTTTCTAAACTGAGCATCAATTGAGAAACAAAATATTTTTTAACACCTTGCAATCATTATATGCAGGCATACAAAATAATTCACAAAGCCCAAATCCAAATTATTGCAATGTCAATGGACCAAATCAAAAAAATAATTGAAGGACAAAAACATAAAACACCGAAGGATAAAAAACTAAGAAGAAATCACCATAGATTATTGTTGTAATCCACAATGATCTCTCTTTTGAGTTACAATAACTTCTCTCTTGGGTTATAGTAACTTCAAGAGGAGATTTAGTTCTTTTAAAATTTTAATATGCATGCAATGAATTATATTTTAAGTGAATTTTAATAGATTTAATAGTTTTCTGCAAGTGACTTGTACATGCAATGTACTTATTTGATTAAGCAATTATTTTATGCTCCGGATGTCGCTTTATAAGAATCAAGTATTTAGGTAATGAAGGCCAAATGCTTGTTTATTTACAAATTCTTAGCTATGTTTTTCATTCCGGTTGTTAAACATCATTTCACTGATTTCTCAAACATTACAAATATGAATACATATTTCATTCCCAACTCTTTTGTATGTTTTTGTTAATAGAAGTAGCTATCAAAGACATAATGTAAGAATTTTATATATTTTTGCTCATGCTTTCATTATATTAAAAGAATGTACATTGGTTTCTAACATGTTACCATGAAGTTCTGATGCATGTTGAGGTTTTAACTTTTAAGAGGTTAATATTAAGTGATTAAGTATGTTCTTTATGGAGTGTATATATCTTGTAGTCAATTTTACATGTGATATAAACATTTTTCAAATTAAAACATATTTATTATTAATAAAGGGATAAAGAGTTTATTTGTCTTTAATATTCATTTGTGTTTGATTAATATTTGATTAATTAATCTAGAATAAAGATAATAATCTTATGAAAAAAAAATGTTTTTTTAAAAAATTATAAAGTTGTTATAATTATGAGATTTTTATTGCATCAAAACATTGTTCCTAAATGTTCCTTGTCGATACTCTATTAAGACTATACATTAATTAGAGATGTTGAGACTAATACATATTATGTTATTTTCTTAATGAAAGGCAACAATTGTTCTCATAAGCTAAGGTATGAAGAATACTTGGAACTAGTATGTAGATGCTTGTCACATGACATATACATTGAATTGGCCTGCATGAAGATTCTATATGGAGATATCGCATGTGTCTATAAAGAGGCTCATTTGATAATTGTGTAAGTGATTCTTAGACTCGAGATCACTAAGTTATCTTATATAGGGAATGTTATGCTTTGATTATGACTACACATTGTTATAATCAAAGGTAACAAACATGTATATATTGGATATAATATGAACTATATAAAGGTATTTGAGTTATTAAGAGAGGATTTATCACTTTAAGTGAATTAGATATAATGTTATATATGTTTCTCAAATAGTACTAATTATGAAGTCCTTGCGCAAGGTGGAATGAGTTTTGAAAAGAGTCTCAAATCTTATCCAAATGATCAATGACCATGATATTGAGAACAAAACTGATTTGATAAAGCTGGCATATCCTATTCTATAATGTCTAAATCAAAACATTCTTGATGAAGGGATAATAGTTACGCTGATAAATTAGTCACTGAAAGATTAAGTCAAACCACTTATGACTTTCCTAATATTTGAGGAATCATAACACGTTACTAAACATTGTACTTGATATTCAAATACAAAATCAATAAATTTATTACATTAAATTAATAACAAGTTTAATTATTTATTTTATTTAATCCTATTTGATGCAAACCTCATGATCATATGGCTATGCAACCCACAAAAATTGAGATTTGATCATGGAAAGCCAAAAGAGGTCTGATAGGAGTGTGACACAATGAAAACTTGTCTCAAGGCACTAGCATTATTTGAATAAAGTCGAATGATCCCACGAAACTAGTTAATTTTTGATAAGTCAGATTTAATTTGTTCAAAAACCAAAGAATGCAAGAAGCTCTCTCACACGTTAAAACTAAAAAGTTCAGAAGTATTATTCATCAATGTCGTCGAAATTTAGGCTTACGTATGTTTAAATAGTTTTAAAAAATTAACCCTAATGGATATACTCTTGTGAGCTAAATTGATTTACATACAAAAACTGACCTACAACCTTTACTAGTAAGTCCAAACCCTGATCTAAACAAGTCTTGGATCCTAACTAAAAACAAAGTATTAATTAAGCCCAAACAAGCCTTGGGTTATAACTAACAAAATAAAAATAAAGCATATAAGTCCTAAGTCTTTATTTATCATGAGAAGAGAAGAAGAAAAGAAAACATTGTAGGTCTGATACAAGACTTATTTATAGCCTATAATGTTGCCCAATAATCCAAGGAATTAAAGGAGAAGTTGTCGCCCCTTTGGTTTTCAAGTTAGAATAAGATTCTGATCTCAACCTTGTGTTTGTTCTTTTGAAAGGAAAAGGATGCTCCCTTTAATGCTCCTCTTTGTCACCTCTTGGTATCCTTTCAATATTAGAAAACACAATTAAGTTGATGAATTATTCTCCTTGCATAACAAGGAGATTGTGTTGGCCAAGTGTTTTTTTAAGTAAGCTTGGATTCTATTGTTTCCTCTACTATGTTTTCTCCTTACCTAACAAGATAATAAAATGAAAATAATGAAATCTAATCTTTAAAAGAAATAATCAATGTTTCCACACATAATAAGAAATCCAATACTAGTTAGGACTTCACAAAACACATGGAAACATCACATAACAAAGCTGGCCAAAACTTATACAAAATTGGCAGCCTTGTTGTCAAAACTTCATGGCCCAAATAAGGTGGATTGGGCCCTTTTTTCATATGGATTAAATGCACTAAGACATCCTTTTGATGCTCTAAAAGATTCACAAGTTTAGCCTTGGCCGAAACATGCACAATCAGTTCATACAATGCTTCTTTTAATGCCTTCATTTTGGACCTTGTGATGGGCCCATTTGACACGTGTAATGGGTCCTTGGTGTTCACAGGATGATCCACATCATCCCCTCTCTCCTCAAAAGGATTCGACATTGAATCAAAACTTGTGTCAAACAAAGCAAGATTAGCAACATTAAAAGTAACACTAACACTATACTCACTTAGAAAATCAACTTTGTAGACATTGTCATTAATTCTCTTTAAAACTTAAAATGGACCATCACCATGAGGCTATAACTTTGACTTCTTATGGTTGGGAAATCATTTCTTACACATGTGCACCCAAACTTAATCACCAAGTTGGAAAACAATTTGTTTATGCCCCTTATTTGCTTTAGAAGTGTTCAACTTGTTTCTTTTCTTTATTTGCAGTCGAAATTCCTCATGAAATTGTCTGACCATCTTTGCCTTCTTTTCACCATCTTAACTTACCCTTTCTTCCAGAGGTAAATGAATTAAGTCCATAGTTATTGGTGGATTAAACTCATAAACAATTTTAAAAGGAAAAAAATCAGTGGTCGAATGCACAATTCTATTATAAGCAAACTCAACAAAAGACAAGCATTTTTCCCAACCTTTTATATTCTTTTTAATAACAACACGCAAAAGTTGGGATAAATTTCTATTCACTACCTTAGTTTTCCCATTTGTTTAAGGATGATAAGTTGTCGAAAATAAGAGTTTAGTTCCTAACTTTCCCCACAAAATCTTCCAAAAATAGCTAAGGAATTTAACATCTTGGTTTGAAACTATATTCCTAGGAATGTCATATAAACGTACAATCTCCTTAAAAAACAAGTCTGCAATATGAGATGCATCATCAGTTTTATAGGATGCAATGAAATGTGTCATCTTAAAAAACCTATCAACCACAACAAAAATAGAATCTTTACCTTTCTTTGACCTGGGTAAATCTAAAACAAAGTTCATAGAAATATTTGTCCAAGGTTCAGTGGGTACATGTAATGGTGTATACAGTCCATGTGGTTATACTCTAGATTTTTCCTTTCTATAAGCATTGCATTATTCATAGATTCATAGTACATCCTTTTTCATCTTTGGCCAATATAAATGTTCATGCAATACATCCAAAGTTTTTGCAACCCCAAAATGACCCATTAAACCACTCTTATGTGGTTCAAGAATAAGCAATTCATGCAAAGAAGTAGCAGGAACACATAATTGATTCTCTTTGAACAAGTAACCATCTATCAAATAAAACTTACCAAAAGGTGAAGGTCCACATGCATTAAATATTTTCAAAAATTTAGAATCATTAGCATACAATGCCTTCACATATTTAAAGCTTAGCAATCTAGTACTTATAATGTTTAAAAGAACATGTATGAGTGAAAAAGCATCAACCACTATGTTCTCTTTGCCTTTTTTATACTTTATTATGTAAGGAAAAGTCTCAATGAATTCAACCCATTTTGCATGTTTTTTATTCATAATTTTGTCCTTTTAGATGTTTCAAAGACTATGGATTAGAAACTCCTTTGGCCACAAGTAATATTGTTATGTCTCAAGTGTTCTTACCAAAACATTCAGTTCTTTGTCATAAATGGGATAATTCAAAGTTGCTCCACTTAACTTCTCACTAAAATAAGCAATAATTCTTATTCTAGATTCATCACATTCAATTTCAAATGTTTTTGTAAAATCAAGTAAAGCTAAAGCAGGTTGCAGAACATAATTTTTCTTTTAAAAAAGTAAAAGTATATTCTTGTTCCGCCCCTTATTTAAACCCAACTTACTTTTTAACAACTTAATTTAAGGGTGTAGCTAATATATTTAAATCTTCCACAAAACACCTATAAAAATTAATTACTCCTTACCTCACTTATTGATTTTGGTGTAGGTCAATCCTGAATGGCCTTAACTTTCTCCTCATACATCTTGATACCCTATGTAGTTACAACATGACCAAGAAGCACAAATTTATCTATGCCAAAAGTACACTTCTTAAGATTAGAATACAATTTCGCACTGCACAATAAACTAAGTATATTACGTAAATAATCAAGATGCTCATTTAAGTTTTTACTACATATTAGAATGTCGTCAAATACACAACCACAAACTTACCTATAAATGCATGAAATACATGATTCATTAAACATATAAACATACTAGCTGCAATTATAAGTTCAAAAGACATGACCAACCATTTATATAAACCATACTTAGTCTTAAATGTAGTTTTCCACTCATCACCTTCTTTCATCTTAATCCAGTGGTACCTATTTTTCAGATAAATTTTAGAGAAAATACATGATCTATGTAACTCATCCATCAGCTCATCAACTTACCTTTAAAGCTCCTTCATCTCCTCAGGATTGCTTCTATAGGCTGGTCGTTTAGGAATCATAGCCCCAGGTACAAGATCAATCTGATGTTTTATTCCCATCAAGGGTGGTAATCCTCTAGGGATATCTTTAAGGATCACATCCTCAAACTTTTACGAAAAAGAAATAGCAACACTAGGCACAACATGATCAAGATCGTTAGTATTAAAGTAGTCTTATTTGTACACAACCAAAATCATTGGCTTGTTAATGAAAAATACATATCTGACCTCATCCTCTCTAGCATAAAAATTTGGTTATTTCTTTAGTTTTTTCCACATAATTCTCGTCGCACTTCTTGACTTTCTTCACTCCTCTTGTCTTACATCCACTCTCGGCCGGATTTGAGTGTTTTTAGGTGGTGGCTTAATGTTCTGATTTGTTTGGAGTGTTGGCTGAATGTTTATTTGTATTTGGGTGGGTGGCCAAATGGGTTGTAATAGTTTTTTAGGTTTTGGCCA
The DNA here is from genome assembly GCF_951802175.1 of Populus nigra. Taxonomy (NCBI): domain Eukaryota; kingdom Viridiplantae; phylum Streptophyta; class Magnoliopsida; order Malpighiales; family Salicaceae; genus Populus; species Populus nigra. The sequence continues at coordinate 1,944,334 of NC_084861.1, read as the reverse complement.
AACCTGTTGGTATTCTCTCCCTTTGTTCCTCACCTTGATTTTCTCTCCTCATAGCATCGTGCTCACTTTTTAGCTTTATTTGATCATTATACACTTGTTTGAGTGTAAGAGGTACAAGAGTGATGATTTTACCATCTTTTACAATGGTATATCTATTTTTAACCCCATTATGACTTGCCTTTCTATCATATTATCATCGTCTACCCAATAAGATGTGACTTGCTTGCATTGGTATCACATCATATAGAACTTCATTAATATATTTCCCAATTGAAAATGGAACCACAACCTTGTTTTATACATAGCATCGCATATGGAAGATGTTTTCCCTTTACTGATCACTGTCATCTTTTTTTACTTGAACCAGAAATGTGCACCTTATAACCAAAGACTCCTCAACAAGTAACACCAATCCATCCTTAGTACAATCCTTCAATGGTGAAATGTCTTTAGAATCTGTTTTGTCACTCTCAAACTCCATATCACCATTCTCTCTCGTCACCATTATCCTCTTATTTGGACACCCTGAAGCATAATGTCCAAGCCCCTAATAACTGAAATGTTTAACATCTTAAGTATGTTTTGGTTAAGATTTAGATTTACCTTTGAAACCCGTAAAGGTTTCCGTTTTAGGTTTAAATAGTTTAGCTTTAGTAGCGACAAAAGGCTTTGGTTAGGCAATCCTCTCTCTCTCCTGATTCAGCCTTCATGCCGATGAAGATGGAGCCGAATTGGTCTGAAAACATATGTTGCCCTTTCTCTTTATTTGCCTCTCCACCTTTGCGCCATATGGATCATATCCTCTAACTCCACGTAATGTTATAATTCCACTACATTCACAATCTCCATATTCAGTCCATTAAGAAATCTAGCCATCATGGCCTCCATATCCTCAATTATATTGGCATAAATCATTGCTATCTTTATTTCCTTATAATACTCATCCACTGACTTAGAACCGTGATGCATACTTTTTAATTTTAAATACAAATCTCTATAATAATGGTTAGGCATAAATTGCCTCTTCATCAATATTTTCATCTACTCTCACAACGCTATTGGCCTTTTTTTATTCCTTTTCCTACTAATCACATTCTGATCCCACCAAATCAATGCATATTATGTAAATTCAATGACTACCAATTTTACCGCTTCGAAAATAAAAAATTCAATTCACCTTTTTTTTATGCTCCAAATACACATGAGATCATTTTTACCTTGAAAACTGGGTATTTTCATCTTAATATCATTCAAATCACCATCTACATCATCATGTCCATCGAAGTTATGGAAATTTCTCTTCTAGCTAAATTGACCCCTAGTTCTATTCCTAAAATCCCTTTGGTTTGTAGGTTTTCAAAAACCTCCCCTATGGCCTATGGTCTCACCCTTAAAACCTCTATCACCAAAATCATCAATGTCCTCTTTAAAATCCACATAATCAACTCACATTGGCCTTTCGACCCTAATTTCATTATTCGATTTCGGATCAGCTCCAACCTTCCTCATATGTTGGGTATTATACCAATTTCATTGCCATATTTCTCCACCTTCTCAAGTCTATCACACACGTTCCTCATCACAAAATTCACCCTCTCCATCATCTTTGTCAAGGCTTGAATTTGAAACTTTACATCACCCTCGAGAGGGGATGGTGTGTTATTCTAATCTAACATGATTATACCTGCAAAAAATTGGTTAGTGGTATAAAAAAATTCCTCACGTCACTCGTGTTTCCCTTAAAATTAGACTTTTCACTCTAATAAACTTACTATGCCTTTTACCTCACAACTTGCTTTTTTTCGAAATTGAAAATCCAACCAATCAAAGTTAGAGGCTTTTGCAACGCATTCAAATTATGAATATAGCCTTAAGAATTAATAAATATACTAACAAGCAAAACAAAACAAAACTACAATTATGATTTTACGAGTAGTAGTGCAAATTCATGCAAATTGTGGACGAAACGAAGACGCGAAAGAAAATAGAAATGAAAATTAATGAAGACACTTATTTGACTCCTAAATAACCATAATATAACATGAACAAACTGATTTTGTCAAAATAATTAGTAGACAAACATATTTTGGAACTTGACGTAAATTTGACCTACTACGTAATTTTAAAGCACCGGAATTGAAAAAATACTAAAAATATCAAAATGACCTTAAATTAAACATGTGGTATCCCAATACCCAACAAACTATATATCTCAGTTTATAGTTTGTTATCTTATGTCTAGGTAACGAAACCTGTGTATGATGAGTTTGCGGAAAAATTAAACCCCAAATTAAAACCTTAAGAAAAAGATATCAAAATAATCCCAAATTTAATATATAGTGTGATTTCACCCCTAGTAGTCAATATATGAAATTTCAATTAATTATGAGGTGTTTTGCTTAGGGTTCTTTAATAGCTGTGTTTTTGTGTCAGAATTGTAACAAACTTTGAATAACATCTCTTTCTTCTTCTTTTTTGAATTTTATGCTATGTTAGAGATAATAACAAAAAAAAATATTGATGTTTTTTTTACTATTATGCCACATACATGGAGAAAAAAAAAAGATTGACGCAAACATCGAAAACTTAACGAACACTAGGAAAACAAAATTTTCAAAAAGATATGACATGTTCTCATAGCCTAGCTCTGATACCAAATGATGCAAACCTTGTGATCATGTGGTCATGAAACCCATAATTAAGATTAAGATCTAATCCTGCAAAACCGAAAGAGGTCTAGTAGGAGTGTGACACAATAGAAACATGTCCTAAAGCACTAACATTATTGGAATGAAGTTGAATGATGCAACGAAGCTAGTTAATCTTTGATAAGTCAGATTCAGTTTGTTCAAGAACCAAAAAATGCAAGAAGCTCTCTCATACATTAAAATTGAAAAGTTTAGAAGTATTATTCATCAATGGTCACCAAAATTTAAGCTTACATATGTTTAAATAGTTCTGAAAAATTAATCCTAATGGATCTATTCTTGTGGGCTGAATTGACCAATATACAAAAATTGACCTAAAACATATACTAGTAAACCCAAACCCTGAACCAAACAAGCCTTGGATCCTAATAGAAAATAAAGTATTAATTAAGCCTAAACAAGCCTTGGATTGGAGCTAACAAAATAAAAATAAAGTACATAAGTCATAAGTCTTTATCTACCATGAGAAGAGAAGAAGAAAAGAAAACATTGTTGGTCTGATACAAGACTTATTTATAGCCTATAATGTTGCCCAATAATCTAGGAACTAAAGGACAAGTTGTTGCTCTTTTGGTTTCCAAGTTAGAATAGGATTCTGATTTCAACCTTGTATTTATCCTTCGTTTGAAAGGAAAAGGATGTTGCCTTTAATGCTCCTCTTGGTATATCCTTCTAATATTAGAAAACATAATTAAATTGCTAAATTATTCTCCTTGCACAACAAGGAGACTATGTCAGCCATGTGTTTTTTAAGTTAGATTGGATTCCTTTGTTTTCTCTACTGTGTTTTCTCCTCACTTGACAAGAAAATAAAATAAAAATAATAAATTCTACTATTTAAAAAAATAACCAATGTTCTCAAACATAATAGGAAATCCAATACTAGTTAGGACTCCACAAAACATGTGGAAACATCACATAACAAGGCTGACTGAAACTAATAAAAATTGGCAACCTTGTTATCAAAACTTCATGGCCCAAATAAGGGTGGATTAGACCCCTCTTGCACATGGATTAAATGTACTAAGGTCTCCTCTTGATGTTCGAAAGGATCCCTATGTTCAGTTTTAGCTGAAACTTGCACAACGAGTCCATTCAATGACTTTGATTTGAACCTTCTGATGAGCCTATTTGGAACATGTAATGAGTCCTTAGTGTTCGCAAGCTGATCTACATCACTATTTTATTTAAAATTATGATTTATATGTGGGCCATTATATTAAATAGCTTAATAGGTTATACATATAAGATTTATTGGTCAGAAACTAAATTAGAATAGTTATTCAATTGTGACTTTATTGTATATAAGTTTTAGAAATTAAGAATTAGAATGTAATTAATATAGGGTATCACAATTCTAGACCTCAAAAAATCAAGTAGGGACTTGATTGAATAAGTTTTTAAAACTATCCTAAAATAATATATGTAATATTATTTAGGGGGCAAATTGATAATTTGCTATTTATAGAGTTCTTATATTTTTTCTATAAATAGAATGTTATGCCTTATATCTTATGAGAAAAGTATGTTATAGAACATACAGTATGAGCGGTACAAATGTTACAAAATATATGGTACAAAGAAACATCTAAAATAGAAAAAGAAAGAACTAGCACTCAAAAACATAGAAATATCTCTCTCCTAAAAAGGGTTTTAGTAAATTTCTCGTTAGTAATTTGTATGAATTACTATTATAGACATGATATTTAGATGACTTATGGTTTGTTACAACCTAATCTTAAATAAGTTGATCAAACCTCAAAAAGAAGATATAATCTCCAAGTAATCTTTGTATAAACATTAAACGATCCTAAATTGCCTAACGGGATCCTAGGATCTTCCAAAGAATATTTTAAATTATTGTTTTCACTACGTCTAAGTGTTTTGGAAACCCAACACCTTACAACTCAATTAGCATCCATTCCCCTAAGTCTTTTTGTTATAAAGAAAAAGAGACTTTAGGGATTTGAATTCATTCAAAGAAAACAAAATGACATGTCCTTTATTTTATATTTCTCTTCACTTTTGTTAAAGATGTTTTTGGCAATTTAAAATAAATTCAAATTCAACCACTGTAGCATATATTTGATGAGTACTTATCTAACAAAAATGGCTTTTTTTTTCCTTTTCTCCTCTATAGATACTAGTTAAAGTTTATTTAGAATATGCCTAGTTTGATTCCTTGTTCTATTGGAGTAGATCAATTTTTTAACGCAAAACAATTTGGGAATTATTAACCTTTTTTTCTATCATTAAGAAAAATTCTAACTGCAAACTAAAAAGTTGATTTGTGCGTTCATTTAAATAAATCAAGAATTATATATTCTAATAAAGAATAATAAATTTGTTGATTTCAACAAAAGATTGAGTTGAGAAGTTGAGATCATGTATATTAAGATATCTAATCTCATGTTATAGGGAGCTTTTTAATTGTTTTTTTAGAACATAGATAATTTAAACTTCATTGAAAAAACCAATTCTTGCATAATTCTTGATTTTCTTATTAATATATGTTTTCAATAAAAAAAATATATCTTTTTTTGTCATGGATTCTTAATTTGATAAAAAATATATATATATTTTTTTTTTCCTCATTCAATATGAATGAGCATGTTATTATCAAGATTCTGCATATCATTCTAATACATAATTATCCATAAAGCAATTGATAATATCATTTTATAAAGAATTTATTCTTCTTCAAAATAACAATATGTTCCTTCATATCATAGTTAGTATAGACTTGAGCTAGGTAAACATGACCTCACCAAGATCCATTGAATATAAGTGGTGGCCTTTAAACTTATTTCATAACATAACCAAATGATATGGGTCAAAACCTGAATTATAATATATCATCTTTTCAGGTTCAACACCTGTATTCTAAGAGTCAGTATTAGGCTTGTTAGTGGGCTATATTTCAAATCAATGTCCTAATTCATAATTGTTATTTTCACCTTCAATAAGCAAACACCCATATATTAGTTTATGCATACCTTTAGCATTTAAGCACAATAAACATCTTTTAACATTAAAAACAAACATGAAGTAACTTATCTTAGATAAAATGTTTTATGGTGATTTTCATCTTTTCTTTAATATAACAAACTCCTTACCTAAAACCTCTAAAACACTAGTTAGGATTTATAGTTATCACAAAACTAGATGGACTTCTTTTCTTTTCTTTTACTAATTTTACATATAGTTCCCTGAAATATCCGTTATAACATGATTCACACAATTCAATAATAAATAGCAATTTAAAATTAATTTGTACATTAAACAATTTTTTTTTCTATTTATATTCAAATAAATTTTATAAATTCTATTCAAATATCTACTAACATATTCTAAAATAGACTTAGCTATAATAGCTAGTCATTGTGTTTTTTCCCATATCATTGTCACTAGTTAAATAGCTCTTTATTCTAGCAAAATGAATAGTGCTTGCTATATGTAGCAAGCATTGTAGCACTCCTCAATAAATGAGGAGGGAAAATGTGTGAAGGGAAAATGTAGCGAGTTGTTCGCGAGAAAAAAAAGTTGGGTTTAGATTTTGATCTGGAGATGGAGAATCTACTAGAATTGAGCCTTGATTCTTTTTCTTTTTAGGTGATTTTGGTGTTGGAAAATCCAATCTTTTGTCAAGATTTACAAAAAAACATGTATTCAATTTGGAATCCAAATTCATCACTGGTTTTGAATTTGCCACTTGTAGTTGTTAAGGCTTAGATTTGGGGCACTACTGGCTAAGGTCTAATATTTTCTTTCTTTGTTTGTTTATCTAAATCATGGATATTTTTAGTATTTTTAATATGGTATTTGTCTTGTTTTTTGAAATTTGCATTTATGTCTATCAAATTTTGATAAGATAACCGAATTTTATTGGGTTTAATTCCTTCGTTCATTTTGGTTTGGTGTAGTAATTTCTTATTCAGGATCTGCAATTAATGTTTTAAACAAATAAAGAAATTTTAAAGAAGTTTGTGAGATTATATGGAAAATATCTATTAAATAAGGCACTCTTTGAGTTCTCTAATGGTAAAAATATGGTTACAAAATGGTTGGAAAGAATTTGCTGAGCATTACTCATTAACCCTCAGGTCCCTGCTGGTTTTTTAATATAAGAATAATTGTCATTTTCGTGTTCTTATATTGGACAAGACTGCTATGGAAATAGATTATTCATTTGGCATCTCCATTGTGTTTCTTTTGAAGAATTTATCAACCAAGCTTATGATTATGACTATTTACATCATTTCTAATTAAAGAATCATGTTTTTCTCTTAGATTTTACTTGTCATCATTACATAAAAAATTTGTTTTTCTTTATTGTTAATGATTCATGGGATTTGTTGCTGGAGCAATTCACAATCTATTGTATAGATTAATTTCCTCTTTGGTCAAGTAGATAGCATAATAAGTTATATAAAAAAATTCTTGCATGTTGAACTTTCTAAAACGAAGTGGTTCGGTGGTCAAACCATAAAATTTGAAATGCCTAACATGCATGCTTTTACAATGAAAATTAACTCATCTCTCTTCTATCTAGTTTAAGGACTCTAGTATGATATCTCTCAACATGTAGCAATAATTGCAAAGTTGTTGCATTTAAAGATTTTGCGCCAGTTGTAATTTCACCATTTAATATAAATGATATAACTTGTACCCAATTCAAATTCTTTTATATTTTTTTTTATTAGAAATCTACACTTTCAAGTATATTTGTTTTATTTCAATTTCTTTCTCAATCCCGATCACTCAAAAAATTCTCATTGGAATCTCAATGTGATAACTATTTCATTAATCTCATTTATGAAGGGTACGGCCAGAAGACATAGTTTTCACAAGAAAGTTATGATCAAGCTACTCAATACTTCAATTAATCTGTTATGTCATCTCAAGATTCATGTGAAAATCCACTTACAACTAAAAAGATAAAACAATCGAGAACTTTAAGGATGAAGAAGATATTTGCCTTATAGATGCATTAATCAACACTAGCATGGATCTAATATGTGAAAATGAATAAAAAACGGTAAGGCATATTAGAAAAAAATAATCACGATAACTACAACAAAAACAAGAAGTTTGTATCTGAGCATACATCAAGTTCTCTAATGCATCATTGGTCAACCATTCAATTAGTGGTGAATAATTTTTGTTCGCACCATGCATAAATAAAAAATAGAAACTAAAATGATTTCACCTATGAAGACAATGTATTGTTTATATAAAATTCATATATTTAAATTCATTTAAATATTAATTTTTTTAAGTAACACATTCCAATGTGTTTTAATATTAGGTCAATGAAGCGAAGATTACATATAGGGCTGATCATTTTTTATTTAGTTCGGTTTTTACCTATAGTAACAACCAAACAAAAAATGTGAAGAAAAAAAAAACCAAAACCAATTCCAACCGACTAGTTTCGGTTTGGTTCGGTTTTTTATGTCAAAAACTAAAAAAACCTATATTGTTTATTTGGGCTTTTTTTAACTTTCTAATGGGTTTTCTGATGGGCTTGTAATTGATGTTAATATTGTCTAATTTTCTTAAAAGATTCCAAAATATATTTAATTTTTTTGCCATTGAATATTCATTTGTATTAAATTGTTAGTGTCAATCTTAAGTTCAATATATTTTTTGTCTTCCTAATATTTTTCTTCTATTTTGTTTGAATGAGCAGGACTCTTGTTGTAGAAAAGTTTAAATAACACTCACCAATAAGTTAAAATCCAAATTACAAAGCATTGCCTTTAAAGGGCTTAAAAAAACAAATAACATTATCATAAAACACTCAAAGCTAAAAAAATAAATCTTCATTGTGCACATCATCTTAATAAAAAATAACATGGGATAGTTAATACTATTGACATTAAAACTTGGAATTCAAAATCTAGAATTATAACATGATAAATTAAATTAGAAGATATAAAAATAAAATGTAGTATTTTTATCATACGTCTTCAATAAATGTCTTGATTTTTAAACTAATTATCATCCATTGTTAGATGTAACTTTCCATCAAATTCTACAAAATATAAAATTAGACATGTTAGAATGAAAATGCGTTAGTTAATAAATCATAAAATAAAAGGTGTGAGTTTATAATAAAAATTACTTGATTCAAGGTTTTCGTATGTTTCAAAATCATTTACCAAGGATCTAATATCAATTGGAATTGGTTCATGATGAAACTAATTTTGACAACAAATAAGTGCTTGAACTATTGCTGGAGATAAAGAACTTTGAAATTGGTCGGGTATACGACCGCCTCTGCTAAAGGTTGATTCGAAAGTCACTGTGGATATAGGAATAGCTAGAACATGTTGTGTAACCTTCGAAAGTATCTTATATTTTGAAGCATTACTCTTCCACTAACCCAAAATATCTAATTTATCATCATTAGAATCCTCACAATCATCAACCAAATACCTCTCAACCTCATTTATATTTTCCACATTATTTTCCTCTTGTAAATGCCTTTTAAATCGAGCTAAAGTGTTAACATCTACCTCCATGTATTCAATAGCATTGTTAACATCTAATTTATGTCTATTATCATCCACCACTTCATTGGCTTTCAAATAAAACTCATACAAGCTCACTAAATTATCTTTCACATTTTTTATTAGTAATTGTGTTTTGTCATAATCATACAACTCACCAAAATAAAAGTTCACATATTTCAACTTGAGATGTGGATCCAAAACATTAGTCATATACAATAAAAAAAAATCTGATTTACTTCACAACCCCAATACTTCTCAAACTTTAACAAGTTCATCACTTTACTTAAAAGATTATCTCTACTTTTACACAATTGCAATAAGTTTGTATGCATATAAATCAATTCATTAAAGAAAAAATTTGATGTGATATGCAATGAGCTAGAAAATCTCAATTTAACCATGTAAAAGATCTTTAAAAACTTCAACAAAGTTCTAACATTTTCCTAATCCTCCAAACTAGGTAGCCTTATGATTTTTTTATCCCCCTTTGAATCAACCTCCAAAAAGTAACTCATATATCTAGGTTCACTTTCACCTAACCTCACAAACACCTTTTCAAACTTTTCAGCAGCTTCTAACATAAGATAAGTTGAATTCTATCGAGTTGCAACATCTAAACACAATGATTTCTTACACTCTATATGCAACTTTTCTGCACACTTCTTAAATATAAGTTGCCTAAAAGGTAAAGATCTCATAAACTTAATTGCATTTTGAATCTTAACAACTGAAACATTAATCTCTTTCAAGCCATCACACACAATGAGATTTACAATATGTGCACAACATCTAACATGCAAATTCTTATTTGACAATATATTAGTTGACCAATCTTTCATCACATTTTTTAAATATGAAATAGTCACATTATTATAGCTTGCATTGTATATTATAACCAGTGTTTTTAAACCCGACCCGGTGGTTCACCGGCCTAAAACCCGGGTCACGGGTTTTGACCAAGTCACCGGGTCATCCAGGTCAACCATAATTTTTTTATAAATCAAAACAATGTTGTTTTGGTTAAAAAAATAAATAGTTAATGAGTTACAATCGGGTTTTTAACCAGGTCACCGGGTCAATCCGTCGAGTCAGCCGAGTTTTTGACTTCCTTTATTTTTTCATAAATCCAGCTTGGTTCTTATCCTGGGTCAGCCGGGTCCTAGGTTGACCCACCAGGTCGGGCTAGGTTTTAAAACTATGACTGTAACAGTCAAAAGTTTATCAATCCCCCACTCTAACAAACAATTCTCAATAACTTGACCAATTATCCCACTCATATGATTGAAAACTTGACAAAATTAAAAATTCTTTTATGAAAATTCCACTAATTATCAATCTAATAAGTTGTTAAGGACATATAGTTAATGTTTTAAATTGATATCCATTTATCTGTTGTTAAGCATAATCGTTGACCCTAAGAGCTGTCCTTAATCTTCCCTTCTCTTCAACATAAAATTTCAAACAATCTCTCATAACAGTGAGATGAGAAGGAATGTCAAATCTAGGTTGCAAGAGCCTAAAAAATAATCTAAATCTCTTACCCTCCATAAAATTAAAAGGCAACTCATCAATTATAACCATTTGTACTAGTGTTTGTCTACATTCATCATAATTATAATTTATTACCTTAAGAGTTCCCACATTTCGATCTCCTGATTCACCTTTCTCTTTCTTAAGTTCTAATACCAATTTTTTTTGCTTCTTATCAACCACACAATGAAACTTTTTGCATACTTTTAAATGACTCCACATATTACTTGTCCCATTAATAATAGTATGACATGCATAATTCTTTCCACAATAATTACATTCAGCTCTAGGGGTTTTAGGATCATTATCAAGTTTTGAAAAGTGATCCCAAATTTGTGACTTTTTTCTATCATCAACATTTCTTTTCCTTGATGTAAGGACTTGAGGTTGTTTACCTTTATTATCTGTGATGGATCCTGCAGTAGTTGATGTTGGGTTAGTGTTTGAAGTTGGGGCATTGGTTGATGTTAGGGTAGTGTTAGTGGATGAAACATTTTGATTTTGAAGGTTTTCCATATGTAATTATCAAATGAAAACATGTTAATATTTATGCATGTTGAAATGTGCAGTACAACTTTTAAAAAAGGTCGATAGACGGGATAAAGTGATGAAAAACATAGCATTTACCAAACGAAGAACTCAAAAGAATAATTAATTGCAATGCCATGATGCAATAGCCAACAACTATGGGTAAAAGAACCTAAAAAATAGATAAGCATACAAAAACATCAATTAGAAACAATCAAGAAAGAAAATAAAGGACTAAAAAACCAAACTGAAATAAAGATTGCATAAATCAGAAGAAGTAATAGACAACCAACTGGACTTGAAGCACATAAACAACAATGAATCTCGACAACCTCACTTGTAAAAATAGCAAAAAGCTTATGACATTGAAGGCAACCAATCCAAGATGAAAAAAACTCCAAACCCTTGCAAGAAACACAAAATCCACACTAGAAAAATGAACAACTAGGCAACATAAAAGTGTATAATGAAACAAAATGAACAAAAAGCTAAACAATAATTGAGGCAATAATAGAATCACGAAGCCAATTGAGGCAAGGTTAAGCAAGAAAGAACCTTCGCACCTAAGCAAAATCAATTCTTCCACATACAAAAAGGTCACGTCTAAGTACCATATACTTGAGTATAAAAAAAAAGTATCTATTGTTATAGCAATAATAACAGTTTTATATCTACAGTTAGAATTATCAACAAGGGAAAATTGGTTAGGCTGAAGACTTAGATTTCAAGAGTGACGACTCATCACAAACCATGTGATAGTTGACACGATCAAAATATTGATGTCTTATCCCAAGTGTAGGAGTGTCGAAGTAATAAATAATCCGGCAAGACCAGGGTCGAACCACAGGGAGGTGAACTATATAAAATTATAAACAACAAATGAAAAGGAGTTGAAGAGAACTTTTGAGATGTGATATTGATGTGAGTATTAATCAAAGATAAAAGCAATTGTCAAGGTTAGAGGATCCACTAATAAATTAGAAATAAGTATAGTATAAACTCTTTTTATTAATCAACTAAAAACCACACACAAAGGAGGTTCCAATTGGATGATTTATCCTTAATAGTTCATTATAAATTTTTAACATGATCATAGTAATTATCTTATTTTAGTAACACCATACTTTTAAATATTGTCAGGAATTCATGATGTTAACTTTGTTAACAACAAATCAAGTTCTTTTCATAGCACATGTCTCGATTATACTATATAGTAGGCTATGAAAGTGTCAAGTATTTGTTGTACCAAGGGTTGTACAACACAAATCTAGATTAAGCATTTAACAAGTAAGGTATTAAGAATTAGTAAGATAAAAAGATAAGACATGTTAATAACAAACTTTCTTGGATATATACATTGAAGTCCATATTAAGTTTATATTACACATATTCTAACACCATTAGTGAAACCTTTTCACCTTGACATAATAAACTTAGCTAAACATTGTAAAGAAGAGAAACATAAATAAACTAGATAAGAACATAGTTATGATGAAAAGTATAAACAAGAGATTAATGAAAGCAAAACTTAAACATTACAAAAATATAAAGAAAGAAAGCAAGAATATGATCTTGATCTGAATACCAAGATGTCTAAATATATGGCAAATGCCTCCTTTTATAGGCTAAAATTCAGAACTATTGATTTTATGACTAATTATTGAGTGAGTGGCCACCTCTTGACTTGGTGACAACCATTATCTTCTAGTCTAAACAAAGCGTCATTGTTAACGTCAGAATTTGAACAGATAGTCTTCATGAAAGTTCTAGGCATTTGTCTCACATTTCCAACAAAATAAGAATGAGCTTATTTGGATTTCTAAAACTCGAGACATAGGCTGAACACTAAACAGTGTTTAGGCTGTAGGACAGATTCCAACATCTCTTTTGTTGCTACAATTTGAACTTGAAAACGGCCGTTTTGAATCTTGGACTCCTCATGAAAGTTTTAGGCCTATGTCTTAGCTTTCCATCCATATAAACCAAACCTAAATCCATATTCTATAGCTTCAATTATGATCCAATAACTAAATGGTGTTCTAGTTTGAATTGAACCAGTGTCTCTTCTTTAAGCTTAGCCCTCTCTTTGTCTTTTCACTTTCAATAGTTAAACCCATCAATTAATCCTTTAAATTATGAGATATGCCCGTATTTCAAATGAGCATTTACCATAAATTAAATATATATTATGTTATCAGACTTGTTATTATAAAACATGCTTAAGTTAGGGAATTTAATGATACTTTAAGTGCAATATGATGATATAAAACCTTGATAAAAATATACTTTTAAGTACTAATCAATAGTCAACTCTCTACTGTTTGTAAAATCAAAGGAAATCAGGTGTTGATTTTTTACAACAAGCACATATTGATTTAACAGAATTTAGAAACATCGAGAAATCAAAATCATGTCAAAGAAAAAAATAACAAAGAGAGAAATCTTACTTCAAAGAACTGAATAAGGTGCTTAGATAGAATGTTGTTGAGGCTTGGGGGTGTTGCTATGATTCTAGATCCGGAGATGCAAATTGAAGAATGAAGATTAAAAGGCTAGGTGTGGCATGTAGGAGCTTGGATGGGAGTGGTTGGTTTGCTAGATATGGTGCTGCTGATGAAGATTATGGAATAAATGAACTAATGAAGATTGAAGAACGAAGAATTGGTTGTGGACTTGTGAATGTTGTAGTGGGAAGTTGTGAGGATTGAGGAGGTGTGGCGTGTCTATGTCTCTAAATGGAGGGGGGGACTGTTAAGGTTATTGGGTTAGAATAAAAATCTTTTTATTTATTTATTTATAGTACCTTTTCTTTTAATATGAACCAGTTCGATTCGGTTAGGGTTTATCGGTTTTAGCATTACAAAACCAAACCGAACTGGAAGTTTTTCTAAATATTCTAATCGGTTTTTTTTCATGGTTCGATTTTTTCGGTTATTTTTTTTTGTTTTCTTGGTTTAATTGGTTTTTCAGTTTTTTTGTCCACCCCTAATTGTATATCAAAAAATTTAAGATCAACCATTCTTATTTCAACATTGTTGGGAGAAATTGAAGAGCCAACCTAAATGGATGATTGAAAACTCAAAGAAGAAGTCAAAAAATATTAGAAATGCAATTCCTGCATCTTATTCTCTTTTTACTCAAAGTTCAACCAACTTAGAAGAAGATGATGTTGTATTTGGTGACAACGACAATATAAAGAGACCGATAGATAGCAGAATTGTCTTAAGCTAAGGGACACTTGAGCAATGGCCCAAGACCCAGCTTAATAAAAAGCTCTAAGAATAAGTAAGACATATTTATCAATTATGTTTTTATAAATGTAGATTGCTCCACTTAACAAAAGACCATAAATACAAAATAAAGATTGTCTAAAGCCTTACTTTGTCTAAGGCCTCCATCCACTTTAAGTTAGCTCTGTTAGGTAGATAGGCAACAACAAAAAACAATTAAAAAAAAACAAAGGTAGCATAAGTTCTCATGTTTGATCGATCTTAGAGGATTGTAAAGAACATGAAATGAAAACGGAACGTAAGAAGATAAAAAAAAAAGCATATGCTTTGGAGGAAGAGAAAGTAATGACAAAATATAAAAAGGCAAAGTCAGAATGAGACAAGATTGTTATCATGCAAGAACTTTTATTGCAATAACAATAAGAAAATGAGAGAATAATATTGACAGATATGAAATACATGCCTTGATATTTGGTTGAATATCATAAGATGCATCAAATGAAGATCTTAGTTAAACGAGGTAATAATAATATGAAATAACATATACTAGAATATAATAAATATCCTAAAATAAAAAGGGGGTTAGGAACAATGATTTTATTGTAGCACAAGACACATTTCATTATAGATTACAACAATAAAATTACTCTTTTGCCCCTCATTCAAATAACAAGTGGTCTTGGTTATGAGAGTATCAGGGTCTTTTGTTTTATAAGAACAGTGAAAATACTAAAATTGCAATGGAGATAGAAAAATTATATACTTTTAGTCCAGGGGTATTATCAATTTTTTATGTTTTATGTTATGTTTAGATTACTAAAATACCTTTTAAGTCAACAAAATCAAAGCTTTTGATCTAGGGATATTTATGTCTTTTCAAGTTGTTTTTTTTTTCTGCTTTATCAAATGCATTATTATGTTTTATCATAATGATATAATATTAAATTTTAAAAAGTTGTTGGTGCTAGCGTGAGAGACACCCCCACACTTGGGGCGGTGTGTGCAGCGCCTCCCGATGGTTGAGCTTGTCCATCCACAGTGTGTTTAGATGCTTCTTTACGTCCTCTTTTAGGCGGTACATCATTGATAGTTGGGAGGTTTGTCGCCAGTGAAATTTTTTTCCTTGTTTTCCTCTCTCCTCCCCCAAAAAAATTCAGTCTGGTCTTCTTTAATTTTGGTATTTGTGCTTTGGTCATTCTTTTTTTAATTTCTTATTTGTATCCCTAACTCTTTTATAAGAGCTTTATTCAATTTAGTTCTTCAATTCAAATTTGTAATGTATGATACTTTTAATTTGGTCTTTAATTATTTTATTTTTGATTTTTTTAATTGATCCTTTAAAAAAAAATTAATTTCAATCTTCAATCTAAGTTTATTTTGTGTTATTATTTTCAATTTGATCCTTAATTTTTATTTTTAAATTTTTTTTTGTTGGAGTTATTTTTCTCTTTAATTTAACCCTGCAAATGAAAATTTATGTCCTTTTTTCTTTTAATTTATTTTTTGTCATTTTTTCTTTTGTATAAGTGTTATTTCTTTTCAATTTAGTCTTTCAATTTCAATTTTTCAAATATTCCCTTTTTTTTATGTGGTCTTTATTCTTCGGATCTCTTTTTTTATATTAACCTATTTATAAAAGTTTTATTGGTTTTTAATCTCACTCTTCAGTCCAAGTTTATAGTGTGTTATTTTTTTTAATTTTTCCTCATTTTTTTATTTTTGTTTGAATTATTTTTATTTTTGTTTGAATTATTTTTATTTTTAATTTAACCATCCAATCAAAATAAATTTAGTTGTCTATTAATTTATTTTTTATTTTAATTTTCATCATCATTCTTTTAATTACTAATTTTTTATATATATCCATTTGTGTAGTTATTATTTTTTTCATTATGTTTTTCTGTGTTAGTTGTCTTGATCCAATTTTTTTATTCTTTTTTTACCCATCCAATTTTGTGCTCCTGTTGTTTTATTCCTAGGGTATCATGATTTTAATTAAAAAAAGTATCTAATTAATATCATTATCTTTTTTATTGTCTAATAAAATAAAATCAATTTATTAATTTCTTTATTTTCTTAAAACACATTTACATCATCAAACATCGTATTTTTGCTGAAAATATACGAGATTAATAGTACGGTTGTTAATAGTCTTAGGCTGTGGATGCTGTAAATACAAGCCACCAAGGAAACCTAGTAAGCAATATTTTTCAACACTCAAACTGTATAAAAGACCCAAGAGAGATTAATCCTTCTATGTTTTCTGCTTAAAGAAAGGATTTTGTTTCCCTTGTTTTAGTTTTATTTGGACACAAAAACCTGACGTTAAGCTGCAAACTCGAGTTAACAACGACAAGAATTTCTTGAAAAGAAAAGCTCTTTTTGAGATTTGAAAATCGGAGAAAGATAGATAATAAAATTACCCTGCTGTCTTGCAACTGATAATAAACTACACTACCTTAGTTTTCGCTTCCCAAAGAAAAATTCAGCTCCCCAAAGGTTTTATAACAGGTAAGAAAACACCTCTCCTGTTTATTCTGTCGAGAAAATCGAGGGGTTTTTTTTAGAGGGATGGTATAAAATATTATACCTTGCTTGGAGTGTCGTGATCTTGTTGCCGTCAAATTATTGTCTCCGAGACAACAGTCTTTAGTTCTTCACTTGTTCTACTTTTGGTGTGTTGTTTCTTGCAGACATGCCTGAAAAAGGAGATAGCCAATCATGGATTTTTCACCGTTCAAACTTTGTGCTCCAATGGCGTCTTCATGTACTAGCAGCCTTTGTTTTCCTCGGCTTGGTGGTTATTGGGAGCATAGATGGGGGTACCATTAGAAGCATCGTCGAATCAAGAAGGTCCACGAAGCAATATTCGACCATGAAACCTCACACGCAACACCCTCTCACAAATATAACCCAGCAACAATCAACCCTTCGAAATTTCTCTGCGATCACAAAAAATGGCACCACCAATACCCCATTAGCCCAAGAGAGCAACGACAAGAAACCTCACACACAACACCCTCTCACAAATCTAACCCAGCAACAAGAAACCCTTCAGAATTTCTCTACAATCACAAAAAATGGCACCACCAATAACCCATTAGCCCAAGAGAGCAACGACAATGATACCAGGGTCCCAGCTAGTTCTAACATAGTACTGAAAAACGACGAGAATGTTTCTTTTGCTCAGAAATATTCAGATGGAGTTTTGGAGAATTTAGCCTCACGAAGGAATGGATCAGATGGTGGTGTGAAGTGGGTGTCGACTGAACTGGAGCCAAACTTGACGGAAAACCTTCTTTCAAGGTGGCTAGCTCCTGAAGGGGAGCCTTGTAGAGGGTCACGTACGGTGGAGATTGTGATTCCTGGACTGGATGGTAAAGATTTGATTGAGTTGACAGCTGGTGATAGTCATGAATTTGGTTTTCAAGCTCTGGATGAGTCCAAGAATCTTGTTTGTTCAGGTGGCGATTATTTCGAGACTGATCTTTCAGGGGAGGCATGGAAATCAAGGCCTTTAGTCAGGGATTTTGGAAATGGGTCTTACTCTATTTTGCTTCAAGTTCATCCTGATTTTTCTGGTGATTATAATCTTACTCTTATTTTGCTCTATAGGCATTTTCAAGGTCTTAAATTTTCACCATGGAGATTTGTTGTTGATAAACAATTGCGTAAGTTTCGAATCAAGTTTGTTAAGGGCGGTGCTCAGTTGCCAAAGATTGAAACTTGTGAAAAATCTGATTTCAATAGAGATCTTTGGCTAGGAAGGTGGACTAGGCAGGCTAAAAATGATGGTTGCCAAATCAGTAATGATGGCCGGTACCGCTGTCTGGCGCCAGATTTTCCATGCCAAAGTCCTTGGTGTAGTGGTTCTTTAGGGTTGTTAGAGAGTAATGGCTGGGTGTATTCAAGTCACTGTTCATTTAGGCTTTTCTCAGCTGATTCTGCTTGGAATTGCTTGAAGAATCGCTGGATTTTCTTTTGGGGTGATTCAAATCATGTTGATACAATAAGAAACATGCTCAATTTTGTGTTGGATTTGCCTCAAATACCATCAGTTCCTAGACGGTTTGATATGAACTTTTCAAACCCAAAAGATGCATCTCAAAGTGTTAGAATTACTAGCATTTTCAATGGTCATTGGAATGAGACAATGAATTATGAAGGATTTAATTCCTTGGTGGATGAAGGATTTAGGAATCTGTTGAAGAAGTACTTCTCAGAGGACACAGTGCCAGACACTATAATCATGAATTCAGGTTTACATGATGGCGTGCATTGGCATAGTTTCAGAGCATATTCAGAGGGAGCAGGGTATGCAGCATCATTCTGGAAAGAAGTCATGGATTCGGTGAAGCAGAGAGGGTTGGCAGTTCCACAGATCTTTTACCGGACAACAATAGCCACTGGTGGGTATGCAAGATCACTAGCATTTAATCCGAACAAGATGGAGGTATTTAATTGGGTTGCATTAGATAAATTTAGGCGAGCTGGGTTGGTTTCTGGTGTGATAGATAACTTTGATATGACTTTTCCATGGCATTTTGACAATCGGTGCAGTGATGGGGTACATTATGGCAGAGCTCCAGCTAAGATGAAGTGGAGGGATGGTGAAATCGGCCACCAGTATTTTGTGGACCTCATGCTGGCTCATGTGCTGCTCAATGCTCTGTGTTCAAGGTAGCAAGTGAAGGAGGCGGTTGATTTATTCTTTTGGCTGTCTATCAACAACGAGGAGCACCTGTTGCTAGCTTTGCGGAACTAGCACATGGACATCATGTTGGCTCACACTGCTCTTTCTTGGTTAGGATTAGCATTCTTTATTTATTTGTAGATGCAATGTTTACAAGGGTATATTATGAGAGGCCATAAAATTTTCGAAAGACAATAACTACAGCATCTATTATCATGTTCTATTGTAATGATTACATAGATATGGTGGGAGTTCAGTGTTCGTTTATGAAGTTCAATCAAATTGCATTGTTGAAATCTGAAGTACAGGCATCTGAACTGCCTGGAATGATATTAGCTCATTATATGCATGTAACGAAATGTATTTTTAAGTGAATTTCAATTGATTTAGCATTTTTCTGCAAGTGACTTGTGCGCAATGTTCTTACTTGATCAAGCAATTGTTTTGTGCTCTGGATGCCACTTTATAGCAGTTGCTCTATAGGCATAAAGTATTTAGGCAATGAAGGTCAAATGCTTGTTTAATTACAAATTCTTGGCTACGCATTTCATTCCGGTTGTTAAACATCGTTTAACTGATTTCTCGAACATTACAGATATGAATACATATTTCATTCCCAGCTCTTTCTGCAACAAAAATTCACGAGTGAAATCTTCAAAGAATTCTCACTTTCAGAATGGTATTTTGAATGTGCGAGTGTGTGCTTTTGTATGTTTTTGTTAATGGAAGTAGCTATCAAAGACAGGTAATGTAAGAATTTTGTATGTTTCTGTTCATGCTTGTTCAATACAATCAGAGAATGTACATTTGTTTTCAACATGTTACCATGAAGTTCTGGATGCACGCTGAGGTTTTGACTTTTTAGAGGCTAACATAGGAAGTGATTAAGGATGTTCCTTACAGCTCAATTAGCATCCATTTCCCCCGAGTCTCTTCTTTGTCGAGAAAAAGAGACTTTAGGAATCTGAATCCGTTCTCAAAAAATAAAACGGCACGTCCTTTGTTTAACATTTTTCTTCACTCTTGTTAAAGATGTTTTTGGCAATGAAAAACGAATTCAAATTCAAACGATTTCCAAGCACTGTAGCATACATTTGATGAGTACTTATCTGGCAAAGGTGCCTTCTTTTGCCTTTTCTCCTTTATAGATACAAGTGAAAGTTCATTTAGAACATAATGACACATAATGTTCATTTGAAGGTGGGTCATCAGCATCCAAAAACAAAAACATAATTCTAAGTAAAAAAAAAAAAAAAATTAAATTTTAGGAAACATTATTCCAAATGCATGCCCAGATGGATCCTTAATTTATTTCCCTTGCTAAACATGTGATTCTACTTGTTTTTCAAAGTGTTTTTTACTCGAAAATACATTAAAATAATATTTTTTATTTTTTTAAAATTATTTTTATATTAGTGCATTAAAATGATCTAAAAATATCAAAAAATATTAATTTAAAATAAAAAATAAAAAAAATAATTATTCTTAAAATTAGTTTTGAAACATAAATACAAACAGAGTTTCTTCTTCACTCGGGCAGATTTATAATCGTAAAAGTTGTGTGTATAGAGAAATTAATGCTGTGGAGATCAGTTGTTAGCCCCACGAGATTAGAAAAATAAAATTCCAGTGAGAATTACAAACATGGATCATTCTTGTACGTGTCGGAAGGAATTATTTAGTATACCGTTTTTGTAAGATAAGAATTACAACGTAAAGGTTTGAATTAGAGTCAAAAGTAAAATGATGACCAACAACAACTGATATGATCTGATATGGTATCCAACAATACACTAATTTTAGACCGTTAGATTATAGTATTGTTGACCGATAGATTATAGCGTTTTAAATAGTCTCCGGTGACCATCTAATTGATAGTCCGGTAATAAAAATTTAGAATTAAAAGGTTTGTTTATCCTCTAATTTCAAGTTTATGCTCTGTAATTACTAATATGATAACCACTGAAAACTTACATAGTCGTTAACTTCAGAGCCCGTAGAATTAATCGAGATGCATACAAGTTGACCCAGACATCCATGTTAATAAAAAAAATAATCTTTGAATGTATTTTAAAATTTTTTTTATTTTAAAAAATTATTTTTGATATTAATATATCAAAATAATTTAAAAAAATCAAAAAAATAATTAAAAATAATTTTAATTTTAATTTTTTTAAAAAATACAATATCACTACAAAAACAAGCATCACCTTATTTTCAATTTGAACCACACAAAAGTCGCTCTCCTAGGTTGGTCACTTGGAAACCACATCATCATGGACAAGGAACTTGGACAATTCAAGGGCAGGTGACATTGCTAGAGATTCTAGTGGTGCATAGAATTTATTTGTTTCTGCAACAAAGATGATTTTTTTTTTTACCGAATGTTGTTTTTATTTTTTAAAGTATTTTTTAAATTTTATTTTATTTAAAAATTATTATATTAATACTTTTAAATATTTTTCAATAATTTTAATGTGCTATATTAAAAATTAAAAAAATATCATATTAATAACTCCAAGGAGTGTAGCTCATTGGTTAGATTCTAAGTTTGCTCTGTAAAACTCACCAGTTCGAGTCTTACAAATCTCAGGATTACTGAAGGTTTATATAATTGTTAATTTCAGGGCCAATAAAATTAGTCGAGGTGCAAGTAAGCTGATCATACACCCATATTAATCCAACAAAAATATATCATATTAATATTTTTTTTAGTTAAAGAATATTTTTACAAAAATACACTTCACCATCCACCACCGTATTAAACAGACTCCTCTATTTTTAACAAACCCGTACATATAATTTGCTCATAAAAGGACAAAAGCAAATCGCAAAGCAAACAATTTAAAGTTTAAGCTCCCAGAAAGCTTTGCACTAAAGAAACTCCTTTACGTGATAATAAACTTAATTCAGCTTTTCTTTTAAAAAAAAACATCCTAACCTATTTTTAATATTTTTATAAACTAATGAAGAAAAAATCTCTTGTTATTCATCTATTATAGGCTTCAAGATCTCTTGTTAGAAAAAAAATCTATTAAATTTATTTAATTAAAACAAATACTCTAAATTTAGCTTTATGATTATATCAGTTATTCGTTTTTATGATTGTATTTAGTTAATGAAGCCTTGTGTTTTCTAAATCTATTCGGTTAATTTTTATGCTTTCTGAATTTGTTTAATTAATCTATTTATTGATTTATATCAAATTTTAATGTTAACTATGTATGCTAATTATGTAAAATTATTAAATATTTTTCATTTATGATATATATTTTTTATTTATGTAGGATTATATATTAAAAATAAAAATTATCTTAGAAAATATATTAAAGATAATTTTTAATAAAAAAAACTTGAGGAAATACAAATGTAACTATCATTATTATAATCATCATCATCATCAGGATACTTATTTTTATTTTAAGGCAGGGTTTGGAAACATAATTTTTAAAAAATAAAAAAATTTATTTTGATGTATTTCGGTATAAAAACACTTTGAAAAACAATCGCAACCATACTCCCAAACAGGTCTAAAAAATTAATTTATTTTAATTTTCATTAAAAGTATTGAACCATTCTCTGTCTTTAAAACACTTCCATAATTATTATTTTCAGGTTTACTTTATTTTATTGTGATGATATAAATGCTTACATGAATATAAAATACATCTCATAATATAAAATAATAATAATAATCAATACAATATCCACATGCATTGTCATAATGGCATTTGCCATAAGTTAGCCATTCCATTAATTAGATAAAGAATAAGAACAAGGATTGATTAGATAAAGATTAGAAAACAAACAAAAAAAGTCCTTTGCTTTATCAAACCCTCCCCCTTTCCTTCCCTTGTAAGTATTATCATCAGCACAAAACAAAAACAATTTACAGAAAATTACAAAATTTACTCTCTTAGATATTTTACTATTAAGTGAGGTTTGATAGCAAAGTTATTATTAAAATCCGATTCATGCCTGTTCGAGTTAATTTATTTTATTTTTTTAAGTTAAAATAATATTTTTTTAAAAAAATCAAATAATTTAGTGTAAAAAATCGATAAAATCAATTTTGAATTAACTATTTAAAAAACAAAATGAGCCTAGATCACCAGTCAGTTTCAACATGTTTTTATAACCATGAAAAGCCATAAATACCCTTCATCATAGTTAAAAAAAATTATTACATTTTATAAAAAATAAAAAATAACATATACCTAGACAAATAATTAATAATTAATGATTAATGGATTGAGTAGAAAGACTAAACTACCTCCACTTAACTTATAATCCTCTGCATTATTTTGGAACAATAGAAAAATCATTATATTATATTAATAAATAATAAATTTAGAGTATATTAGGCTTTTGGCTCACGCTTCCTATGATATGAGTAGGATAAAAAACATATAATTACATTAAAAAAATATAAATGATGTTTTTTTTTCATGTATGCGATAAAATATTTGAAACGATGATTAAAAATTCAACTAGTGTATAAGAATAAATTAATTGACCACCAGAATTGTTAATAAATGAAAAAAAAGGTTGATGTGACTTGTTCAACCAAGTTGACAAACAACAAACTAGCTGCCTAACTTGATAATTTGGTTAAAAAAATACATCTATCATTTCAGTCTTGTATAACTCTAGTTTAAATGTGAAAACAAAGAACTACCAAAGAATTAAATTAGAAAAGAACAACCGAGGGAGTGAAATGAAAAAATAAAGAAAAATTGTATTGACCTGGGATGGGATAACACGCAAAACTTACTATTTAGGTAATAAACACGACCATAATAAGTTAACCCAATTGGATAATTTATCTTTCCTTTTCCTTTCCTCATTCTCTTCTCGGTTGGATCATTACTAGGTTTTAACTGACCATAAATTAGATCAAATCTAGAAGCAATAAAAGAGCTATGAAAGAATTTAAGTTAATACTTTAAAAATATGACATACTATAATGATCATAGTCAACTTTAATCAACAAACAAAATTTAGAATCCAGGTCAAAATATGATCAAAATCATGCATAATTTTTTTAAGCTAAGCGATAAAAAACAATGAAATTGTATTATTTATTTATTTGAATTTAAATAAAAAAATAATTTATTATAAGGGCTAAATTACTTTCTTTTTTTTAATTTAGGGGGGATGCATTAAAAAAACCCATCAAATCAACAGTTCCCGCCAAGAGCTCAACATGGTCTAACAATTTTATTTTTTTTGATAAATTTATATTGCACCTAAATAAAAACTAAAAAGAATTGCAAAAAAAAAAAACCATAAAAAAGCTTAGGTGCGTGGGCCTAACAACCCAGCTCGTCTAGGCATATGAAAAAAAAGAGCCCATATCTTGTGCCTAAGCCTTAAATTTTTTTTTAATTTTTTAATAGGTATTGAAATAATAATAATAAATTAGGTGACACGTCGCCTGCTGAAGCAAATGACGTGTCGCTTGTCTGCTCAGAATCCGGTCACCACAGTGGTGGCTAGAAAATTAGCGCAAAGATATTTTTGTCCAAAAATACATTTTTTTCAACCTATTTTAACTAAGAAACACTTTATAAACACCCTCGCAACACCTAGAAAACTCATTTATCAACCTAAGAAATTTCAAAAACAACCCCAAAATATGAAATAAAACCGAGTTATATTTTTCTTTCTCGACCTTGATCTACTTTATTAGGTAATATTAAGGTTTGAAACAATCACCGTTCAACTCCTTTCATTAAATAGAACTTGTGGACACAAATATCAACCAATTTGATGGTTAGAATATACAAAAAAAGATAATTTTCTCTCTTTATGCCATAATCTAGCAAAACTTTCTATCTCCTTAAAAAACCAAGGACTTAAAAAAATGAAATTGTGTGCCAAAATTAACTTAGAAAAACATACAGTACTGAAAAGTTCTAATTTTTTAAATTAAATAGATTAAAGTGTATTTTTTATGCCGACTTTAAACACACCATCCATTTTCAATACCTTTTCTAAATTGGTCTCTTGTCTTTTAATTTTGGAGATAGCCAATAAAATTGATGCAACTAGGTGCTAATTTTGCAACTAAAGGACACAATAAAAAAAAGTTAATGGATCAAAGTGAAAATAAAATAAAATTGCATAGTTTAGTCCACAATGCTTTATGAATGCTTGAATAGTGTTTTACACTAATCTAAACACCCTTGCATTTTAGTATATTTAGTTATAGTTATATTTATAGTTATACACAATAAATGCAACATGTTTTCTCTACATATTATTAATTGGTGCTTGAGTTACACTACAAGTCTGTATTATTTTTCCACTAAAATATTTTGGCGTCGCTAGCGCGTTTTAGTCCCAACCAACTAAATAAGTTGGTTTTATTTGAATCATATTAGAAAAAAAAAAAAGAGGTAACAATAGCAAATGAGAAAACATAGATATAAAGAAAATTGATCAATGAGGACAAAATAAAAACAATACATTATCATCTTGGATTGAAAGGTGAAATTAAAAAGAACCAAACTTTTATGAAAGAGTTAAGGAAAAAAAATCATAAGGATAATAATAAAATTAAAAACACCAATACATGATAAAAAAAAAAAAAGAACTTGAACATGTTGAATTTTTCAACATGGTTTTTTACATAAAAAAATCATAAATATAAATCGAAAAACTTATGTATGCAATAAATTAAATAAATCACTAACCATTGTGTAAATAAATGAAAACAAAAAGTAATTAATGATAAATATAAACATAATTGGAAAAATTAAGATACCAATGTAGATAAAGATATTTAATATTGTAATATGAGTTATCTACCTGGTTGTGTTTAATGAATTTGTTTATGAAAATCAATTTGTAATAGAAATTGACACATACATAAAATTTGTTGAACAAAATAAAAGTAAAAAAAATATTATGCAAGGTTGCACATATTAAAAATATTTAATCTATATAAAATACACAAAAAAATAATACAGATGAATCATACTAGTATCTAAAAAAACTAAACACACCCAATATAATTAAAAAATAATCGATATCCAAAAAAGGCTAAAAAATTCAAAAAAATCATAGAGATAAGGTATTAATTAAAATTTAAAAATTATTTAAAAAACACACATACAAAACCATTAATATAAAAAATGAAAAATAAATGAGGCCAGACGATGTTGGGCTTTGTAAGCCAGGCCTAACACCCTAATCAAAAAAAGGCTCATGCAGGCCTATAAGGCCAGGCCTACAAAAACATGCATTTTTTTTTAAGTTTAATGGGACAGACA
Organism: Populus nigra; assembly: GCF_951802175.1. Lineage (NCBI taxonomy): Eukaryota > Viridiplantae > Streptophyta > Magnoliopsida > Malpighiales > Salicaceae > Populus > Populus nigra. The sequence continues at coordinate 1,917,850 of NC_084861.1, read as the reverse complement.
ATACGTCGTTCGCCCTAGTTTCTTTGAGAAAAATAGACGACGCGTCATTTGTCTCATTAGACAACACGCTGTCTCGAAATCTCAGAATTTGGCAATTGGTGTGGTTGGAAAAATGGGGTTATTTGTTTTTTTATTCGAAAACTCATTTTCAATTCATTTTTAACCCAAAAATCTAAGAAACCTCCTAAAAACCTTGTTAAACCAATCCATAGCCTCAAAAAACACAAAAAACCAGTCCAAAACCTGAAACCAAAAATCTTCCTGAGCTTAAATATGTTTTTATGTGTTTTCAAGGTAAAAGAACACTTAATCATAACTCTCTTCATCATATGAAATCATTTGACACAACAATCGATCATGTTGGTGACCTAAATCTTCTCCAACACTAATTTTCTTTCTCTAAGCTGGATTTCGGCAACCCTCTCTCTCACATCCACAAAAAAAAACTGAAAAAAAATAAAGTTTGGTATCAAAATATATTTTTTAAAAAATTATAGGAATCGATTAAACAAATAGCTTAAAAACATGAAGGATGCAAATGAATTTTTTTAACCAATTGCAGGTCTGCTACCTAATTTATTCGATTTTCTCACTTTAGTTTTTGTCTTTCAATTCAACTCTCACCTTAAAAAAACATATAATGAAGCTCTAATTTTAACTTAAAATGGCTGAATTATATTAAAAAAATATTCATGATCAAAATAATTTTTTTTAAAAATATATTATTGGATTTCATACCAACATGTGAGATGATAAACAGTGATTGGATGAAAAAAAAAAACCACGCCCTTTTATAATTATACTTAATTCTAGAGTTTTGTTAATGTGTGATGGTTGATACTATTATTATTTTCATTATACTATTATTATTATTATTATCATGATAATATGTCGTTTAACTTAATAATAATATAAAAATAAAATCCTTATCCAAGAATAAAACAAAGAAAGCACCTTCCCACGTCCCAATCCTTTTATCATTTTCTCCAAAACGACAAGAAACCTGGCAAATCTTGGAGGCTTGAGAGCCCGCTTGTCTTTGAAGCAAGCTATATCGGATTGCCAAGACGACGACGAAGACTGTCGCCCTTGGCGTCATAGGCTTTCCTCTTCTATGGCTTCTTTTTCATGGGCTTCTCTTCTCAGGATCACCATCTTTTTTGTCCTTGTTGCCGCTGCTGTTTTTGCCTTCTTCACTCTCCCTGTTGAAAAGGTTTCGATTTTTCTTCTCCCCTTTCTCTCTTTAAGCTTTCTCTTTTCTTTTCTGTGTCCGATGGCGCGTCTTTTGATGTGGGTTTCTTTGTTTTTGCGTTGGATTTGTGGGGTTTCTTTGATACATGGCGTATTGGTTTCTTTTAGTGGTGATGCAATTGTGGGGGGTTTTACTTTTAGGGAAAGTTGTGGTCTTTCGTGTCTGTTTGTGGAATTTCTTGGAAATTGAGGTTATTAGGGTGTGTTTCTGTGTGCAATGTGATTGTGTCCCAGATTCATTTTTATGTAGGCATATGTGATTTTGAACTGAATCTGATTCTTCGTTCAATGTTTGAACTGATGGGACACTCACCGGTTTTTTTGCCGGCTGATCAGAGACAAAAGATGGTTGCTTTATCGAGGTTTATAAATATGTGTTCTGTTGTTATGGATAGGGTTCGGAATTGATTCAGATTAGTTCTTACTTAGTATTTAACTGTAATGTGATCTTTATTCCCTCTGCTATCATATCAGTTTGGCTGTTTGTTTTGATGTGGGGAAATGTGGCGAGGTTCGATTGCAGGAACTGGACTTTGTTCTGTACAAGTAGATTCCTTGTCTTGCACTAGTGGATATTTTTTTCCCAAGTCTCACATTGAGTGTCTTTGGCCTGTGATCATCTCACCGGTTTTGTTAAATTTTGCCGATGATGATTGATTATGCTTTATACTGATTATGCTTGCATTTGTGTATTTACCGGAGAGCTTTTCCTTGCAGATTTTGAAGGATTTCTTGTTATGGGTTGAGCAGGATCTCGGGCCTTGGGGTCCCCTCGTACTGTAAGTCAATTTTGTGTACCCATGTTCCTTGTATTTTTTAATTTTCTTGATATTAAATTGTTTTGTTCTTGATTTCCTTTCCACGCTGTGTATGGCCTTAAATAGTTCCAATTCCTTTTCATTGGGAAACCTGTTGCCTTATGATTTCTCAGATTGTAATCAATCACTTGAGTATTTATGTTTGTAAACCCTCTTTTGTTGTTGTTGCTTTAAATTAGTCAGACACACAGCACATTGAAATCAATTGACCTTGCAGCTCACTTTTATTTTGCCACTTGCAGGGCTATTGCATATATTCCTCTAACAATCTTGGCTGTTCCAGCTTCAGTGCTTACTGTAAGGATTTATACCATTTCCAGTGCCTTTTCCTGCTTGGTTAATGGTTATCTTTCCTTAATAATTTAAATAATCAATCCTTTCATCCTATTGGCTTCTATTTTGCTTATCCACCCTTTGTTTGTTCTCCCACTTCTGCTATCAAGATCATGCACTCCCAATTCTTTGATTTGGATCTCTCTCCACTTGCATATCTTCAAGTAGTTGTGGAAGAAAACTTATCCTGTATAAGCTCTATTTCTCATGTAACTTGGTCTCCATATTTCAGCTTGGTGGTGGATATCTTTTCGGGTTGCCCGTGGGCTTTGTTGCTGATTCTATCGGCGCCACAGTTGGTGCTGGGGCAGCATTTCTTCTAGGAAGAACAGTAAGTTATTAGACTCTTGCAATGGTATTATTTCCTAGTTCCAGCAGCATAATATGCATAGAAGGAGAAAAGGCGCATCCTTTTGTTACTTGTGCTTAATCACTCACCTGAGCTTGTGCTTGTTGTTTACTATTAAAGGCTTGGGGAAAAAAGGAAACATACATTTTTTTTATGTATTTTCATTTCCTTTTGGTTTTCTCTAACTAGCTAGAGGATTTGTAGTTTTTATGTTTGATACTGCAAGTGAGTGTTTAGTTTATGTCTTATTCTGGTGCCTTCAGATTGGTAGATCTTTCGTTGTCTCCAAGTTGAAGGATTACCCAAAGTTTAGTTCAGTTGCAATTGCTATTCAGAAGTCTGGCTTCAAGGTTTGTGTACTTCATATTTGATCCTCAAAACTTAAGTGGTTTTGTTGCTGCATATATTTGCAAGTTCCTTGTTATTCCTCTCGTCCATAATTTCTAACATGGCTTACTCTTCTCTGAAATCCCTGAAGTTTCTTATTTTGTTGTGCAGATTGTTCTGCTGCTTCGACTTGTTCCTTTACTGCCTTTCAACATGCTGAATTACCTGCTGTCCGTCACTCCTGTTCCAATAGGGGAATACATGCTGGCTTCCTGGATAGGAATGATGGTATGTTCACTCATCCAACTGTACTTGGTGAATTAATTTTAATGCCGTATCGAGATACAAAAGTCTTATGAAATGCCAAATATGTATTTGAAAGAGATTTATTTTCACGTGGATCAATTGAAGGATAGCATTGGTGCTTGATGGGCCTGTTTAATCATGTTTTTGATGTGATGTGGTCTCCACTTTGATTGCCCCTATGTGATATAAACATTAAAACATGTTCTGACATGATTTTTACAGGCATGTTGTGCACTGTTTAAAGTTTTAGTGTGAGGATTACTGACCAAAGGGAGGGAGTCCTCACCCCATAGAAGAACAACTAACTTCTTATTATTATGGGTGGTACTTGATGATTTGTGTAATCAGTTGTTATGCTTAGTGCTTTCATTAAGCTTAAGCAATGTTAAGTTTATGGACCAAACATTTCAATTGCTGGTTAGTTTGTCTGTGTATATCCAGAAAACAAAGAGAGAAATTAAATTGGTGTTTAAAAAATGTGAAATTCTAGGTTTTCTTTTGTTTTCAATTCTTTTCCAAAATAGTTATGACCTTCTAATTATGTTAGCTCATGAGATATGCATGGAAGAACATAATTGAGAAGGTAGTGCTGGTTTGAATCACTTCACCGTATCTAACATGGTATTTCTTACAGCCAATAACCCTTGCTTTAGTGTACATTGGAACGACACTCAAGGATCTTTCTGATGTGACTCATGGGTGGAGTGAGTTTTCAACTACTCGTTGGGTAAGGACCCTATCCTTTTCTTACATGCTCGAGTTCGGTTTTGAGTCATTTTCTGATATATAGGTCTCCATTGTTTATTTCTCTCCCTGTTTTTAACCACCACTTCATCTGTAGTCTGATATATTTGTGACTCTTTTACTGTGGATGTAGGTTCTTATTGTATTGGGCCTTGTTGTATCTGGTAAGTTGCAATGATCTGCCAGCATGCCTCTTTATTTTGCTTTGCCTTTCTGTTTTTATTTTTTTGAATGCCCAATTGGAGTTTTGTGTGGTCATAATTTTTTTAATCATAATGGTCACAAAATATTAATGCCCTGTTTAGTGAAAAAGTCACCACCAATTGTCAAGTGCCAATTATAATTACTCAGGATCACTTATCAATTTTGATCATTTTTTCCATTTTGTTCAAGATTTGAGAACAATGAGGAGATGATACTCACAGGAGTTGGCGGCTTTCATCATATATGAAATGAGTTAAATAGAAGTGAACTTGGAGAATGTTTCCATGTTTTGTTAAGTCTTGTTTGCTGAAAATGTCAACATTGTTTGGTGCCAATTATAACTACTTGGGATTTGTTTATCAAGTTGGATCCTACAGCCACGTGGTTCAAGGCTTTGAGCTTTTAGGACAATAGGGAAATAATGGTATTATAAAGTAGCTGGCGATTGTCAACATATGTCAAGGAGCCAAATGAACTCAATGTATGTGTTGTGTGGTCGTGTCCATGTCAGAGTCTTTTCACCGATTAAGTGATAGTTGAGTGGGATATAACTCAGTGCTATGATGAACTGATAAAGAAAATGACATGTGAAACAAAAGGAGAAAAAAAGTAACAAAATTGCAGAAGGAAGTGGTCAAGAATTTTTATATGAAACTCTTCTTCAAAGCTATCCATTAGATGTGATCATGCAAGTGAAACTTAGAAACTGACCAGTAATTTTCTTTTAACTTTTGAAAATTGGCTCTTAGATTTATGAATGTTAGCTTTAGTATCATACATTGCCTCAAATTGAAGTCTAATGACAACTTTTGTTTGACCTGATATATTGTCTGAACTCTGCCTATGGTTACAATTTTCACTTCTGTTTCTTTGCTTTGCAGTGGTTCTTATGTTTTGTGTTACTAAAGTCGCCAAGTCTGCTTTGGATAAAGCTTTGGCCGAAAACGAGGATCTAGATGTCATTTTGGCATCACCTCAATTACCCATTGTGGCAGATACTTCTGTTAATCTGAACCAGCCTCTCATTATCAAGATAGACCCGTCTGAAGATAACCATGAACAATGAGATTCTTAATTTGTGTAAATTCTTTTCCTACCTCATTTAAAGGCAAATGCTCTTATTTTAGTTTGCCATTTAGTGCCTGTTATTTGTTATTCTGCTTATTTGTACAGTAGAAATCTTTTACAAAAAAGCTAAAACAAATAAAAATGTAGGTTTGGATGTAAGTGGTTGATCGGCATTTGTTGAAGTGAGCCTATAAATACCTAAGAATGAATGATATAATATTGTCTTCAATGCGATTTGCCGCATTTGGAACAATTTTGGAGTGAATCATGTTATTTCAAAGCAACACGAAGGACTTAGGACATGTCCTTTCTGTTCCACTCTATTTCCCGAAACAATGTTTGTGTTAGAACGTATGCATTTATAATTTATCTAACCTGAACTCAGGGTTCTATTCTTAACAAATGTTGTAACCGAACTTCAGAAAATAAAGACCATGCATGGTCCGGATCTCCTTGGATCATCCTTTCAACTATGGATTCTTGAAGGTCGAGTTCTGATGGCTGAGTTTGTTTATAAGAGTATTTTGGATTTTTTAAGTATAAATGTGTTTCGTTTCTCTAAGCTATACTCTTCACCCATTTCTTCAACAACACTCGAATCTTTGCATTCCAATTTTCAACGCTCCTCTCATCCTTCAATTTGCAAAAAAATAATTAAACACCCACAAAAAAATGGGCCTTTCATGGAGCAATACTAGAAGAAGAACCACCACTTTTTATAACCCACCCCCACCGCCACCGCCACCGCCTTGCTGTTATCATCATCACGCGGAACCCATCTCTCTCCTTCCTCCTCCCCCACCACCACATCAAAGTCACTACACCACCATGCACCAACCACCACCCTCACAATCTTATCCTCCACCCAACAACCCTTATCCTACCCACATTCCACCTCCAGTTCACCACTACCGCAATTCCCACCATTACCACTCATGCAACTATGCAAATCACCAACCTTTTTATTATACCTGTCATCATCAGCCAACTAGTGGGTGGTCTCCTGTAATCAGACCTCACGTGGGGTTTGCTTCTACTATAAATGCTGCTACTGCACAACCAATTCTGCCGGAGCCAGCTCCTTTTGTGGATCATCAGAACACAAAGAGGGTTAGAAATGATGTCAATGTTAATAAAGATACTTTAAAGGTTGAAATCGATGTTTCAAACCCTGATCATCACTTGGTTTCTTTCGTTTTCGATGCATTATTTGATGGGAGGTTAGTGTTTGATTTGCTAGTGTTAGATTCTTGTTTTTATTGTTGAATTCTTGATTTTGCTTTGTTAAAGGAGAGGTTTCTGATACATTGGTTGTTGGTTACATGATTCTTGATTGAGGGTTTTGCTTCTGTTGCTAAATTAACATGGAGGATTTGTTTGCTTAAGAAAATAAGTCAAGATTCAATCTTGTAATTTTTATTAGCTACGAGCTCGGTGATTGACTATAATGAATCCCTATAGTAAAATCTGAGGGTGAGATTTTCTAGTGTTTTGAGTGACTGAATGAATTGAAACAAGATTACGAGTGACCATCTCCGATAAGGAATGATCTCAATTTAGATTATCAGGTGACCTTTTTATGTTGAAAACATTGAGTTGTGCAAATCTTACTGAGTTTTCACAGTGTGATTTTGATGGTAATTGGGGCTTAGGATGATATCTCAAGTGATAGTGTGGGTTGACGGAGGCCTTGATATACACCATAGACCTCATGCATTTTATCTCTTAATTGTTGACTGTCCAGAGTGGTTTTGACGGGTGGAAATGAGAGTAGTGAAGGGTTTCAGAAATGAAATTTGCAAGAACGAGCCAAACAGGGAAATTTGAAGGGATTAAACGTAGACTGACAAGACAATAACCAAAGCCTGAGTTTTTTTTCCCGTTAATGATGTTCTCGTTGCAAATATATAGCTCTAGAGATATTTGGAGATCGTGGACTGTGGTTGCTTATACGCTACACAAGCTGCCCATTTTTTTCATATGTTTTGAGATATAAATTAGTAAATTTAGGTGAATAGTCCTTGTTTAGAGGTGATTAGTGAGGAAAGATAGTTTAGCCTAGCTAAACTGCTTGATTTACCCTTTGGTTTCAGCATCATTCTTTGTGTTTATGGTTGTATTACATCATAATGTACTACAATTGTAATCAAGGCTTTCTTGGTCTGTATACTGACTCGAATACTGTTCAAAAGTGCCATATGATGCCTTGATTTTTCATTATATAAGCTCAGTAGAATTTGTTTTAGTTTACCCTTAGGTTTCAGCATCATTCTGTGTTTACAGTTGTATTAAATACAGCGTAATGTACTACAATTGTAATCAAGGTTTGCTTGATCTGTATTAAATACAGCGTGTGTAACTACACAGTTTTTTCTCATTTTAGAAAGACTGGTCACCATCTTGGCTTTATGATATCAGAATTAACTCATGCCAAACGATTACCACAAGATCGATATGAATGAAATCGCATTGTGTATCAGTTGTAATATTTAGGATGACCGGAAATATTCACACGTTGATTAGTGAATTAGCTGGATATTAGTTGGATTTTGTTCTTCTCTCTCCCCTCTCATTTTTGACCTTTTGAAAGGAGTACCTTCGTTTTTCGGGTGGGCTTGACTGGATTGTTGTGCTGACCGGAAGAAACTTATCATTCTGCATGTATGCAATTTATCTTTAGTAGTTTATTCTCCATGCATGATAGACAATAGCGATATTTTTTTTTCCGGTAATTTTAAATGTATCCTATTGCAATTAGCTATATAGTCAACCTAGGACAGAAGAGTTAGAGATCATAATCGTACCACTTAGGCTCGAGCTTGTCATAGACCTTAATTATAATGTTCTGTCTCGACCTCGGATGTAAGCACAGGCACTCGTTTATTCTAGGAAGACATTCACATATTCTAATAAGTGAAAATGTCAGCTACATTTATTTTGATTTTCCCAGATCTTTTCTAGGAAAGCATTTATATGTGGACAATACCGATGTATTACTGCTGCAATGTTAATTTTCTGAAGTGAATTTTGTTCTATTAAAATCTCAATAGCATCAATCTGAATTATGGAATTGGGTGAGAAGTTTGCACTTCTAAAGTAGCAACTTTAAACTCTGCATGTTTAAAAAGAAAATCCAAATGTTACAACATGAGAATCTCATTGGGGTTATTTCATACGAGAACCAAAGCACTGGATCCCTTCAGAACACTAGAAACACCAGCAATTAACAAGAAGCTGTGTGCCAGCTTGATTCTCTGAGTTTTCTAATCACACACACGAGAGACCTTGCAAGGATTTTTTTCTTAAATCTAATACTGCTTGTTTTGTTTTGTTTTTAATGACAGCATTACGATTTTCTACTTTGCCAAGGAAGAGCAGGATTGTAGGTTCGTTCCTGCATTTCCTGAAGCCCATTTGCCTGTGAAAATCTCCTTCCAGAAAGGTCTTGGCCAGAAATTTCATCAGCCTTCAGGAACAGGCATTGATTTAGGCTTCTTTGAGTTGGATGATCTCTCAAAATCATCACCTGAAGAAGATGTTTTTCCACTTGTAATAGCTGCTGAAACATACTTGCCAGTTGACTTAACAAATGAAAATGATGATTCTGTGCCGAACACACTTCGCCACATGCAGATTACTCAAGCTGTTCTCGAGAAGAAAAATGATGACAATTTCCATGTCAGAGTAATAAGGCAGATTCTATGGGTTGCTGGAGTTCGATATGAGCTCCGTGAGATATTCGGAATAGGAAGCTTGGCAGCTGAAGGCTTTGATGACATTGACCCAGGGAAGGAGTGCGTGATATGCATGATTGAACCTAAGGATACCGCCGTGTTACCTTGCCGACATATGGTGAGAGTCTGCCCTTTATCCTGTTCACTATTTTAAGACATGGCAATCAATCATAAGTGAGAAGCACTATGTAGTGCTCTCGCATTCAAGCATAATGATTCCACACACACTATTAAGGGTGATATCAGGAAGGTTGAATCTCTTATGCTTGAACTACACATCTTAAATTGACTGTTTAATTCCAGGCACATGAGTGCAAGTTATGTGATCTCTAGAGTTTATTTAGTGGATATATCTCTCAGTCCCTCTCTCCCTTTCACTTGAGCAGTCATTGTCCATTTATAGCGATAAGTTCGGCTGAGTATTAATATTAGTTTATGTGGAAATCTAGACTAGAGAAGTTTTTTCTCTATTGTTAATAATCAGCAATTGATTTGCATGGAGTTTGTTCAAAAAGGTTTTTCACAAGAGGTAATATTCTTACTTCTTTCTAGTGTCTGAATTCCTTGAGGAAACATTTCTGTACTCTGCATTTTGTTACAAGTTCAAATCTCTGTTTCCCTTTCCTTTTTATTTAAACCTCTATTCCTTTGTTCTCAAGTCATGTATGTTGTATCTTTTCAGTGCATGTGTGGCAAGTGTGCAAAAGAATTGAGGCTTCAATCAAATAAGTGTCCGATATGCCGCCAACCGATTGAGCAACTCATAGGGATCAAGATAAACAGCAGTGATCAATGAGAAACTGTGTTTTCTCATATAAAGTTGGATTTATGGTATAATGGTTAACTTTTTTTCCCTTATGAATGTGTGTTCTAATTTATCTTCTTCTTTTTTATATATATATTTTTATCCTTTTTGTTTGTTCTTATTTTATATATATATAATTTTCTTGTGTCTTTGTACAAGAATACTTTGTAGATCCAAATCTTCCAAAGAGAGAATTTACTAACAGTAAACATTAAACGAATCTTTAGCCACTTGTATTATTGCCTTTATTTATTTGTCCATGAAGCCACCTTTATTACCTCGATCATCTTATTCTTCCAAAACGTGTTTTTAAAACCATTGTATGGTATGCATCAATTTGGACATTATGTACATGAGGTGAAGTGGCAATCATTTTCCATCTCATCCCAAAACATGGTTGATGTAGTCCAGGAATATCATATATCTATGTTTTTGCATGTCGGTGCCAGGACAGTTTGAAGTTTTCCATGAATATGAGGTATCTGCATTAAAGTTAGGATTCGTGGCTGTTTCTTATATCTCTTGACACAGTCCACACTCCCAACCTTCATCATTGAATCCAGTTCCTGTTGACATGTATCCATCATGTGTGTCTGTAAAATTGCTATTTTCATATGTGAGTTGAACATGGAGATTCGAAAGGAAGAAAGAGAAGCTGCAAACAGTTTGACTGAATGAACCGACTTGTAGCCTGTAGGTCGACAGTAGCAGCCTTTTCTCTTTGAGCTTACAGCCGAAAAGAGAGGCTGAGAGGGAATATTTGCCATCGAAGATAGAATTGAAGGGGAAAAATCGAGAATCTTCAAAGCTTATTTTCTACCTTTAGTGATATGTTAACGATCAGAGAATACAAAAGCTATGCTTTGATATCATTGTTTGCGCAGTATTGCTTGCCAGCGAAGGATGTAGATATTTCTCCTAAATTGCTTTGATTATGCATGCAGGTGTCTTGTATTAATTGCGCCTTTTAGAACGCCAGACTGGACTCGTTTTTCTGCAGTTTTTTAGACCTTGAAACTTCCCCTTGGATGTCTTCTTAAGTTTTGTAAGATCTGGTGTGCACCTGTGGCGTGTAAATTGGTCTAACCATTGCACTCGTATGGTTTTGCATAAGTGATCTGCATGCAGTTCATATCATTTCTTTAATTTTGCAAGATACTTTAGATCATTCAGGACATGGTTAACGTTTTATGGAGGGAATCAGGAGACCTCTGTTGCACTTCATTTAAACTTATCCAGATTCCTTTCATCCTGTTGAACAAGTCTTGTGTTGATGCCAAATGAAGTCTTGAACTACTTGCTCTGCCCTGCATTATGCTGTTTGATACACAGTGCGCCTTTTTCTTTTTACATCTGTTTTGTTTCGAAAGAGAGGTAAGAGGACAAGGGAGTGGGTGGGGGTGAGGCTAAAAAAGAAGGGCATAAACTTGTTTGAAGGGTGAGTAAAAGGAAGACGGGCATAAAATTGTTTTCTATCTCTGTTTAAGGACTTTATTAAAGCTATAAAATAGTCTCCCATTCTTTAATGAATCTTGATATTCCACTAAAAATTGTCACAATGTTTTCTTTGCTTTCATGACCATCTAGATTAAAGAACAAGAATGAAGGATATTTTACTGTTAGGTCTATGCCACAGTTGAAATTGTGGCTGGAATGAAAAAGTACTATTTCTTACGCACAATTCAAAACCCAGCATACCCCTCCATTTGCCAATCAGAATGTCAATGACTGCATTTTTCTTTCACTTGGCTATGTGCCATCAGCATCAAGAATGAACGAAAGCAACAAGCAACTGTCATTCCTTCCCACAAATTAATCTTTGGCTTCTGCCATTTCCAAATCACAGAATTACGTACAATGCATTAATTTGCCATGAGGAGTCGGTCATTATTAAGAATTTGTTCTTAAGTCACAATCATTTACTTCGAGAAAAAGGCTCGGAGGTACAAAATTATAGTATTAGCTAGGAATGATCATGGAAACAATTTAACTTTAATTTTGAATTCGGTACCACTCGCTCCCCCACCCACAGGACAGTGGAAAATGCCATTTTGATGGGAGATGTTGCTCTTCTTGATGCTGCCCATCTGACCACCATCGACATGCATGCGTTTGTCTGAATCAGCAAGGGCTGATGGAAAAATCACTGAGATAAATATCTGGGGGGGATAGGTATCTAAAAAGGAATAGATAAAAGTGGGAAATGTACTCCAAAATGGGCATGGTGGAAAGGGTCCTTATGTGACAAGTCCTGGCAAAGATGTAAAGGAAGATAATGGAGTTACAGTGTTCAATGCCCTTGTACATATAAGTCAAACCTGCCATTAAGTTTCTCTTACCATAATGTTATGGGAAGCTTTTAATTTCTTGGATTCATATGATGATGCTGAAGAGTGGCTATGCCTAAGGGTTGTGGCTCTTGGTGATATGACTCCTCATGGGAGTGTGAGAGAAAGCATAAAAAGGAGAGAACAAAAAACTAGCCTGGAAAATTAAAGACTTCCATTATACATGGTCAAAACTTGTAGTACCTCTATTATTATTTACCCATATAGACAAAAAAACTCTAGAGCTAGAACGAAGAAAGATTGTAGAGGGACCATGCATGTGTTGATCATGGCAGCCTCTATACATCCAAAATAAATATGGCCTTCCAAGCCATCCATCAATATATATATAATCGTACATATTCTTCCTCTCATCAACCAGTCATTATCCACACACCATGTGATTCCCTGAACATAAATAGCAGTTCCTGTGCCTAGTAGCCTAGGTGTTTCCTCTTAAGAACTAAAAAGACAAAAGGAAGTAAAGCCAAACCCAGAAATGGCTGTTAGGGTTCTTAAATTCATTCAAATTTACCCAACAACCGTTCCCAAATATAACACTCATCGTACCAAGTGGGTATGAGTGTGGGATATGTGGCTTGTTTAGAGACTTGAAAAGGGATACATATTCGGCACACATGAAAAATAAACATACAGTATATACATTTTGACCTTCCTCACTACGACATAATTTTTAGCGTGTGTAATTACCCAGGACGCAGCGTCTCTTTGCTTAAACAAGGGCAAGATTAAAGACACCTGGTTTATGTCATTTGTCGGCATTCAAGAACCTCTTTTTCAGGTAAAGTTGCACAAGGGTTTCTTACATCCCTATCAAATCCGGCCCGGCTTGAGGAGCTCAACTCCTTGGTCACCTGCTGCTCCGGTTTTTAAAATAAACAGGATGGAAGTTGATTTGCCCAGCCTTGAGAATTCAATTCTGAACCTGGTTCATCTAGTTAATATTATTTTGTATTGATCCGAATCAATCCAACTTAGCCCGTTCTACTTATGACCCAAATCTTTAGACCGGAATATAAACCAAAAAAACTTTAGTTGCATCACGATTTATGCTGTTAAGAAGGACAGCAACAGCTTGGTGGAAAAGAAGACTTGAAAACAATAAAGAGAATAGCCCTACAAACGTGATATTGTTTTCATCTTTAGGCTAAGTTCGGAATAGCTTTCTTCACCTAACTGCTCTCAAAGTAAGACATGATTAAACCAAAAGAGCTTTCATTAGTTACTTAACTTGACCATGGCCACTTTCTTTTTAAAAGTTCCTTCTCTCAACAAGATAAGTATGCTTGGTTTTTATTTTCTTTGCCAATCACATGTTAACAGTCCTCCTCTGCTAGACCTGGTATCCATTTTTTTAACCAATAAAGGAAAAACTGGTGCTATCTATTATATCTAGCCAACTTTTAGCTTGTTAAGCAATTCTTAAGTCGTTTTCGAAGAAATTTAGCTGTAAAAGTTGATAGCAGCATGTATAATATAGTATGAATATGATTACGGGCACATCTACACCTTGAGAAAGGGCTAACGCTCTCGGTGCCTGTTTGTCTCTACGTGCCTGTCTCCGTTTTAAATTGTATTTCAACTCTGAAAAACATCATTTTAAAGCTTCTTGACTTGAATCGTACACAAGCAAATTTATGAATGCTTAGTTTGAACAGTAAGGAGACATATATGTATTTATGGAATGTACAGCATTATTATTTGTAGATCGGATCCTCTCACCATGTATCAATTCGAATATAAATGATGTATTGAAGAAGAATCAATGGAGAGGAAACACATCGTACAAGTGGGTTCGAAAACATAGCCTTCTTGGCTTGTCATCAAGTTATAAGCACGATTGAATTCATGTACTTTCTTCAGAGAGTGTTCTTCAAAATGTTAGGCCGATGTACCTACTACATTGACGGTGCCTTGTTGGCTGAGAGAAGTCAGTGCTGCGACAACCAGTGAGACACTGTTAGCAAAGGGGTCACTACTGTACTGCTACAAGAAGATTTCATTTTCTTGACAGCTTCGAACACCAAATCCAATTGAGTAATTTGTCTTTGCTCGTGGTGACATGAAAATTAGGCCTGCACAGATCTATTTAAGAACTTAAATGGCATGGGGTTGAAGCAACGAATGGGCTGGGATTAGGCCTTCCAGATGCAGACCGGAGTTGGAGTTACAAGATAGAACTCGAAATTCAACTCGATTCAAGGATCGGATCATGAAATGACTTGTGGGCAGAGCTAGGGAGGGGCGGGCCCTTGCAAGAAATTTTTTTTCCAGCCCCTCTCTTTATGATATGTATAATTTTAGCTTAAGTAGTAAAGTAATTAAAATCTTGACCCCTCTTAATTTTATTTTCTACTTCCATCACTGCTTGCGGGTCGCTCGATCAATTCAAACCATGTTTAAGTTTTTTTAAAAAAAAATTAAAATCAACTCTAATCAAATTTTATGTTGACGAACTGTTTCTTTTTCTGAACTGTTTTTTGTAAGCTGATATTCATTAATAAATGATAGAATATCTGAAGAGAATGGGAAAAAAGAAATAGTGAAGACCAATTATTATGAACACTAAGATAAATCTTGAGTACAATAGACACAAACAAACGAATAAAAACAACAAGGACAAACAGATTTTTATCTTTGATTGTTTGTCTAAAAGCAGACAACGTGCATGAATCTCCAGAGTTTGTAGATCAAATTCAGCCAGCATGTAAAATTTTATTTGCACATGATTTAGGGCTTTTATTTTTTATTTTTCCAAATAAATGCAATTAAATTTATTTATACATGGATTTTGATATTGCTTAACTATTGACACGAAGCAAGAGAGAATTCAAAAAGAAAATTGTAATGAATATCTTTCATTCTTTCTCCAAAGTTTGGTAGAATCCAAGAATCTTCAAGTGACTTTAAAGTAAAATGGAGTTATCTTAATTACCATTCAGATCAAAGGTTTTTTTTTTTTCGAAGTTTAATGATGACATAACAGGTGAATTTTAAAAGCAAATAACCAAATCAGTGGGTATTTTGTTTTAACTTTAAAAAAGTAAAAAGCCGAAAATCAATATTTGAAAAAAAAAATAAACTAAAAAAATAATCTAAATGAATGCCCTCTAGTTTTAAAAATTCTATTTAAAATTATGGTTGCGGTTACTTTTTAATCAGAAATATATTAAAATAATATTTTTTTATATTTTAAAAATAATTTTTGATATCAGTGCATCAAAATGATTTAAAAACACTAAAAAATAATAATTTAAATAAAAAAATAATTTTTTAAAAAAAAAAACAGGATCTAAAGGCTTTTCTTGAAATTTGCATGACTTTTTCATCACACTTGTATTAAATCATAACACAATTTTTAAAAACAAATAAAAAAAAGGGTTTGGGGTGGTTTTTTGTTTATTGGTAATTAAGAAAAAAGTGAACTTGTTTGAAGAATGTTTCCAAGGATGAAACAAGGTTTGTTGTAATTATAGTTGTCTAATCCTGTATGAAAATTGGTCTGAAAAAAAATAAAGAAGGTTGAGTTCACTTGGTCAATGAGTTAGTCCACGGATCATAAATTAATTGTTTTTTTTAATCAAAATATTGTTTTTTTTATTAATGTTATATCAAATTTAAATTGGATTTTACTCAATCAATCACATCATTAAAAACCTTTAATTAATATTTTATCAAATTTAATTAGAAATTTAATTCAAATCAAGTTAAAATTTTATAATTTGTGGGACTAATCTACCTAAAAATCAAATCGAGTTTGATAATTATAGTTATAAAACGAGCTAATGGGGTTCAAGAAACATTAATCCAAATCCAAGAAAACATATCCCAGTCCAAAACACTATGCAAGACGGTGTGGTGTTAGTGATGTGGCTGGAAAAGTCAATGCTAAATGTTTAAAGTGGTGGATATTATTTTTTTAAATTCATTTAAAAATATATTGAAATAATTTTTTTATTTTTTAAATTTACAATAAAAAAATATTAGAAAAACCCAAGAATGAACCTTAGCGATAAACCCCCCTCCTAATGTGATGATAAATACTCGAATGCAGTGTTGAAGCACAATAATTTACAAGCAACCTAAAAGCCCCAAGGAATTAAATTGCAATATTTAAGACAGCCACCCAATCCGGGGAGAGAATCTGAAAAGAGTTCATTCACATATGATGATAATGGTTATCAAAAATTAAAAACAAATCTGATCATACCATGCCCCCCATTAATTATTACCACTCCTCTCTCTCTCTCTCTCACGTGGTAAAACTAACTGAAGAGGCCAGGCCAGGCCAAGCCAAGCCAAGCCTTCATGTAATGGTTCAATGGCTTCTTAGTCAAGTTGTAAGAAAAGATTGTGGCAATGTTAGAAAAATCTAAAGCGGCCAACAGGGCAGCAGCAGTAGCTAGCAAAATATGCACACCAATAAATAAAGCACCAAAAGAGAGAGTGAAGCCTTGCAAGCACCACGCTCTCTCTGCCACTCTATCTAATTTGCTTCTACTTCCTCACTCTCCCTCTCTCTCTCTCTCTCTCTCTCTCTCTCTCTCTTGCCCTGAAATAGATGAAGCACAGCCAGAGAAATCTAATGTGCACCCAAAGCTTTTGATGAACACCCCCTCTCTCTTTCCAAAGACTGAGCCTTGTTGTTGTTGTGTGACTTGTGTCCCCTAACTTACTCCGCTCAGAGACTTAGTGAGACTCATTTGTTCTCTCTCGTTTTTCTTTGTTCCTGTGTGTGATTTTTCTTTTTCAACTAAAGACCCAAAAGAAAGAACAGAGAAGAATCCATTGTGGGAGTTCTTGTAAATTTTAGCTCCTTCTCTCTGTTTCTCAGATCTACCAGCCAGCTATCCTTTTTTCTCTTTCTAGTGCTGTACCTTTGTGTTTGTTTTACTTGAGTGGAAAAATATGAGTAAAGAAGAGTTCTTGAAGATCCAGGTACCCATTATCTCACTTCTTTCTTCACCCATTTTCTTCAATTCCTTTGCTCATCTTCACTCAAGCTTGTGTTTTTCCGTTTGGTTTTCTTCTTGCTTTAGAAAATCTTGATTCTCTTTCGTTCTATCTTATTTTGTAACTCATTATATTAGCAACCTTGTCAATTAGCATATTTTTGCTGTTGCTTTATTTTCGATCTCTCTTTTCACTTTGCTTGTGCATGCAGACTTGCGTTCTCAAAGTGAATATCCACTGTGATGGATGTAAACAGAAAGTCAAGAAAATACTGCAGAAAATTGATGGTATTACTTACATTTCTAACATATCTAGCTAGCTCCATTCCCTATACTCTCTTGAAAATGCTACATATCTGTTTTCTTGATTTGGATACTCAAATTTTGATTTTTTTACCCGTTGGAGGACTGATTTTTCTGTCTCAGGTTCTCCCCAATCCTCTTTCATTGCGCATTATTTCTTCTAGTTGATTCTCCATGGTTTATTTCAGGGGTTTTCACTACAAAAATAGACTCAGAGCAAGGGAAGGTAACAGTTTCAGGTAATGTAGACCCGGCTGTACTGATAAAGAAACTTGCAAAATCAGGTAAACATGCTGAGCTTTGGGGTGCCCCAAAGGGAAACAACAATAACCAGAACCAGACAGCCAACCAGAACAAGAACATGCAAATCGATAATGGCAAAGGAGGTAACAACAACAAAGGCCAAAAGGGTAATAACCAAAACAATAACCACCAGCAGCCCAAAGGTGGCCAACCAACCCCTCAGCAAATCCAACATCTTCAGCAGCTACAACAGCTTCAGCAGATGAAAGCATTCCAAGATATGAAGTTAACTCAAATGAAGGATATGAAAATGCCTCCTAACCAGCAGCAGCAGCAGCAGCAGAAAAATGTAAAATTTGCACTTCCTGAAGATGATGACATGACTGATGATGAGTATGATGATGAGTATGACGATGAATCTGATGAAGATGAGCTTGATGATGAGTATGATGACCCTCGACATGCATTTAGTAGGATGAAGCAAATCATGGGTAATGGCCCTCAAGGTCCTAATAACATGATGATGAATGGTTTACCTCCCCAGCTCCCGAACGCCCAAAAGGGTGCTCCAAATGGTGGTGCGAATGGTAAAAAAGGTGGTGCCGGCCCTGCCGGGGGAGGTGGTAATGGAGCTGTGCCTGTTCAGATAAATATGGGTGGCGGTGAGGGTAAAAATGGAAATGGAGGGAAAAAAGGAGGTGGTGGTGGTGGTGGGGGAGGTAATAATGGAAGTCAAAATCAAGGTGGCAAAAATGGTGGTGGAAAGCCACAAGATGGCAAAAATGGTAATAATGGAGGTGGTGCCGGTGGTAACAAGAACAACAATGGTGGTAATGGTAACAACATGCAAATGAATGGGGGTAAAAAGGGAAATAATGCGGTTGGTGGTGCTCTGAATGATGGATTTCCGAAAATGGGTGGGCCCCAAGTAAACATGGGCCAAATGGGCGGCATGCCCATGGGCCAAATGGGCGGCATGCCCATAGGCCAAATGGGCGGCATCCCTGCAGTGCAAGGTCTGCCAGCTGCGGCTGCCATGGGTGGTGCAGCCGGTGGTGGCGCTAATGGATACTTTCAAGGAGCTGGACCGGATCTCCTACCTGGTAACCCATACCACCACCAGCAGCAGCAGCAGCAACAACAACAGTACATAGCAGCAATGATGAACCAACAAAGGGCAATGGGTAATGAGAGGTTCCAGCCCATGATGTATGCTAGGCCCCCACCTGCTGTAAATTACATGCCTCAACATCCACAGCCACATCCATACCCGTATCCATACCCCTACCCGCACCCGCACCCAAATGGGAACGATCAATATACCACCTTTTTCAGTGATGAGAACACCTCAAGTTGTAATGTTATGTAAAGGCTCGCAGCTGCTGCTGGTGGTGGTTCAGGTTATAGATTCAACCAACTTGGAGGGACTAGAAAGTTATGAATGCCTATACATGCATGAAAATGGGTTTTCATTGTAGTTTTAATATTTTTTCCTCTTTGATTTTTTCCCTTTTTTATATTCTGTTTTGGTCCAAGTGGAATTAGGGTTTTTAATTATGACCAAAGGGGGAGTTATTATAGACATAATATATATTATATTTTGAAGTTTCTAGGAGTAGTAGACTCTTCCATGGAGCTGTTTATATGTTCTTATTATATATTGCAAAACAAAAATAAGATATAAGATAAAGGAGGAGGAGGATGATGATGGAGCTACAAAGAAAAAACTCCTCTGCCTCCTCTTTCCCCATTCCCTCCCCAATTCTTCCCCACTGTTTTAGACTTCACAGTGCCCCACCACCCCTTTTGTCCTCTTGCATTTATCGAACTGTTGTTTCAACGCCAGTGATACTCATCATGATCTCGTGAGGGGTGGGCCTCACCCTAGGAGTTTGGTTATTGGAGGGGTGGGCCCACACGTCATTTATCTAGGGTATCGGACCCTACTCGTAAACACCGGAACTAGGTGCCCCTGGTAAAACAAGATTATTATAATGGAATCGTATTTACCTGGGAGTGTATATTACAGCAACTTTTTACTGGATCCTATTTCGAAAATATTAATTTAATGCTTTCTTAAACTAAGAACATTTCTTAAGAGTAATCAGCTCTCCCATGAGTGTTTTTGCATTGTGTTAGTAGTGGTTCTCATGGTGGTCGGGAAAAAAACAGATTCTAGGAAAAGATGGGTCGCGGTTTTGTTTTTACTGTAAAAAATGGGTTTAAATTGTGGCATCTCGAACATCACACGCTGCACCCAATGCCAAACTGAGCTTATAAATCATGCAGCAGCAGGCGCACCCATTATTGAGGGTCAAGGATTCGAGCCATCTTCACATGGTTCTGGTGGGCATGCTCCCCACTCTGCGAATGCCAAAATGAAGAGCATGAAGACGAAGACAAGCAGATTGCCTCTTCATTTTTGAGAAATCGAACGGCGTTGACACGAGTTCTGGTAAATGTTTCTGTGTAGTCTTATCAACAGGAAGAGCATCAAAACATGCCCATCCCCACCCATCAGGTGTCGTATTTGTCACTGATGATGATAAAATGGGGTCGTCAATAATAGAGGAAAATAAAGAAAGGGGAAAAAAGGGAATTCTTACACCTCTGTCTAATCAGACAGTGAAAGTGATAGATATGAGGGTCCCTGTACATACTTTGCTCAAAAGTACTTCTCTGTTTTTCTGGGCTTTTGCTTCCATTTACGATTTTCTCTCAACACCAATCCTAACTTGTTCTTACATTTTAAAAACATTTTTAATTTTTTTTTATTTTTAAATAATAATCTCAAGTATGTTTTAAATAAATTATTTTAAATACATTTGAATCAAAGTATTAAAACGATCGCAATGTAGCGGATCCATCTAGATCTAGCTAGTTAAGTTCCCGGATTTAAGGAAATTAATTTAGGGTTGACCGTGTTAACCTATTATTTTTCTAAAAATCTTTCAGTAAAACAGCCATGTTTTAAAATTAACCTGTATAATCCATCATAATGATAGCCACGGGACAAGCTGTATTTATTAATTTGGAAGCTACGTACATAATCATGATGTAGCACAGGACTGATCAATATTTTTCTAGGGAAATATAATGACACTCGCCCATGAGATACATGTGACCTCATTTGTGTAAATGGTCACGCTAGCTCTTATTTCAGGCCACAGTTACACGGGTGGGTGCAGGTGGGAGCATTTAATGAGGGAGGGATGGGATGAGCTCGAGATCCAAAATTGGCTGGGGCTGTATGGTCACAAGCCTGGCGAACACCATTCTTGATTCCTGCCTGCCTGCCTAGGGGATGCCACCACGCACTTGCACTTGTTTGGCATGCCCGGTGACACGTGGAAGATGGGGAACGAGCATGACTTTGATCGGAAGCCAGCCTGAAATCCGGATGCCTGGGGACGGACGACGGTTGAAGGTTGTGTGAGCTTCGTTTTGGATGCTTTTCTGTATGTGTGGATGCACATTACACACGGCTCGATTTTACATGTGTTCTTATTCTCTTTTTTGCTTACAGCTCTCTTTTAATTATAAATTAGGGAGAATGTTAATGGCAGACACTCACATAAATCATTAAATATACCAAGCGTAGTTATAAAACCCGAATACAAAGCAAGGTAGTATCACTGGTTGCTAGGGTGAAATAAAATTTCTTTTACAAAAGTAATTGGAGGAACATTGTTTTGATTATTTTTTAAATTAATTAGTTGAGGGTTAAGTTTTGACCTGTTTAAAGTCCAATCAATTAGATTAACGAGTGAATTTAAGTTTTTGACCAGATTAATTAAGTGTTTTTTATTTTTTTTATCTTCAACTCATACGGATTCAGGTATGGGATCGACCTGTCAAGTCGGTTTTAGTTTTATAATTATGATATTAAAAATAATAATTTTAATTTTAATAAATATACGAGAAATTATATAAAAAATAATTCATGGCTCTCCTTTTTAAAGAAAAAAAGAGAGAGAAAAAGAGAATCACAATTTAAAATATACGGAATAGCTCCATAATTTGCATATAAATTTAGTGATTTCTTTTTGGATAATAGTTGAGATTTTATTCATCAAAATTAGCCATTTAAAGGATGATTAATCAGGCACAAAGAATAATAAAAGTAAAAATAAAAGGATGATTAATCATTATTTTAAATGTTGAGAATAAAATAAATAAAATATTATATAAGTGAAGCAATTATTAGCGCAAGTAATGAACAAGAGGTAGCTTTTGGAGGAACTTTACCATATTTGCAGGAGAAATACAAGGGAGTTTGAAGAAGAAAGCGAAGATAATTAGCGTGAAAGCAACAGGAAATAGAGGGAGGATATTACTCATTATCAGCATGACGATGATAACGTGTAATAATAAGAATGATGGTTGTTGTTTTTTAAGGTTTTTTTTTTATTTAGAATTATATTAAAATATTTTTTTTATTTATTTTTAATATTAAAATAATAAAAAAATTAAAATTTTAAAAAATCATTTTTTGTGTTTTTTGACTAATGGGATTGGAATGCTGAATTTTCTCGTGGGCCCTTCTTTCATGGGAGTTTTCAGTTTTCCACTCACGTTTGCCATGTCAAACGTGAAGAGAAGGTTTGAGATATCAGAAGACTTTCTCAAGAAAAAGAGAGGACGGAGAGATCCTAAGGTTTGAGACTTTTGAGAGCTTGTTTTTATATTATAATCTGTTTTTTTTTTATATTTTTTATTTAAAAAATATTAAATTAATATATTTTTATAATATTGTTCAAATAGTTTTCATGTACTGATATAAAAACATAAAAATACCATTTTAATATATTTTTAATTGAAAAGAACTTTCAACTATAATATTAGATAAATTTTAAATTTAAAAGATTATAGAGTATGAAAAATTATAATTATACTCTCAATTATGAAAATATATTATAATCTGTTTTTTAAAATATTTTTTATTTAAAAAATATTAAATTAATATATTTTTATATGTGTTTAAATAGTTTTTTAAAATTAATCTCTTATTTTTTTCATTATACATTAAAGAATAATTTATTTTCTTGAAATTATTTTTTATATAATTCACTTTTCAACAAAGAAATGACATGTTTGAAGTAGACATTAAGAAAATTAGAGTTTTTTTTTTTAAAAAAAAGTCATTATTGGTAGATTCCTAAAGAAGAAAATTATTTAGTTTTAATAGATGAGAGTTCACATCAATATATTTACGTAACCACGAAAAAGTCTTATTTTTTTATTTCTTATTGTGTTCTTCATATTTGAATGGTAATTATGGATCTACCAAGATAGCTTCTTTCTTAGCCTAGCGTTCCGGTAGTTTTCAGCATCACTTTATGTTCTTCTTCCTTGAAAATAAATTAAATCAACATCAATACATGTTTTTTTTTTTGTTATTATTAACAGGTATTTGGATCAATTTGTACATATTTTGATTAATTTTACGAGTCTTAAAATTAACGATCATGTAAGTTTTTAGTGACCATGATATTAATAATTATATGACTTGAACTTGAAACTATAACAAAAATAAAAATTTTAATTTTAAACTTTTATCATGACCATCCACTACAATTAAAAACTAAATATAAAGGTGTGTGTACCCTTCAGATAAAATAAAATAAAAATTTAATAAAAAAAATACAACGAATGAATGATAAGATATTAAAATAATTGGAGCAAATATTCAACTTTTAACTCCGTCAAATAATCATAAAATAGTTTATTATACGAAGAAATTAAGATTACTTTTAGCTCCGTCAAGTTAACTCTGTTAAATAATCATAATTTGTTTTTAAGAAATTAAAATCATGGTCTGAAACTATTGCTTAATAATAAAATTAAGCAACTTGGGGGGGCATGGCATTTCAAAATTGTCAACGAAAAATGGGTTTTCAAGACGCGGTGGCTAAAAAATCGAAGTTGTATATATCACCGAAAACAACATTAAATCCAACGTTTTCCAGGAATCGAGAAACGAGGTGGGTCCCTCTGTTTCGTCTTGAGCTGAACTACCATCCAACGCCAAGAGGGTCCGCACGCTGTCTCAAATAAAAAACCTACCATTTTAAAAATCCGACAGTCAGCACTAACGGAGCCAACAAACGGCGTGAAGTGTGATAATTAAAAATTCAAAGGTATTAAAACTCATAATTACGAATCAAGAAAAGAAAAGAAAAGAAAAGGCAAATCAAAGCACGCTAAAGAAAATTCGTACCATCGAACGATTAAAACAAAAGAAATAGTTTAAACCTTATTTTCATGCTAGGGTTTTAGTTTTTGTTAAAAGACCGGGGTTAGCTGTTAAATAAATTAATATTTTTTAATAAAATTTAAAATGATATTATTTTAAAAAATAAATTAATGAGTTTTGATTGGATGACTGTCAAATTGATCAATTACTCTATATTAAAAGCTATCAGTTTTTGGAATTGCTATGCATTCTCTCATAATACATACATTGTATATTGGAGCAATATATATTTTTTTTTATAATTTTTACTTTGATTTTTAAATTTTATTTTGTGTGATTTAATTTTTTTGAGCCCAAATTAGCCCTCAATTACATATTTTTTTAAAAGGAATGATTGAATTGAAAGATAGAGGACTAAAATGAAAATTTTGGATAGCAAAGGAGGCAGGTTAAAACTTTTTTTAACACATTCATTTTAATTTCCCATCATTTTTAGATATTAAATGACTAGCCCTTGAATTTTAAGAAAATATATTTTGGTATCTAACTTCATTTTTTTTTCTTAGTTATTTTTTGTTGGGAAGAGAGAGAGGGAGTCGCCAGATTCCTGCTTAGAAAGAAAAAGTGGTTGTTGGGGAAGAATACAACCACCAAAATAATTGATTTCCATGTAAAAAAGTTTCATATGATGAGGGAGGTTATGTTTAAGTGTTTTTTCCCCCTTAAAACCACCTAAAACAACATATCCAAGCCAGGGATTTTTTTTTATTACGGGTGGACTTCGAGTTTCGGAGCGGTTTATTGGGTTTTTGGTCACCATAGATTGACTTAACAAGGTCTTTATGGTCTTTTCTAGGTGTTTTAAGTCAAAATGGCTTAAAAATGAGTTTTGAGTGAAGAAAACAAAGGCACTTGTTTTTTTGCCCACCATATTGGCCAGATTCTGGGTTGCGCAGATGGTGCGTCCTTTATGTGTGTGTGTGTGAGAGAGGCGGATGACACGTCGTCCGCTTCATCAAACCTTTTTTTAAAAAATAAAGGCGTGCGCTTGTACCTGGCCTTGCAGTTCCACGCGTGGGCTGTTGCTTTATTGGGCCTAGCCTAGGCCTAGCAGCTCTTAGACTTGTTCTTTTTATTATTATTATTTTTCATTTTAAAAAAATATATTATCCATGTGTATTTTTTCACATAAATTTTAGGTTTATTTTTAATTAGATTGTGATTATTTTTAAATGACGCGTCTTCCACTTCATCAAACTTTTTTTTTTAAAATAAAGGCGTGCACTTGCACCTGGCCTTGCAGTCCCATGTGTGGGCTGTTGCTTTATTGGGGCTGGCAGCTCCTAGCCTTGTTCCTTTTTTTTATTATTTTTTTAAAAAAATAAATTATTCATGTGTATTTTTTCACATAAATTTTAGGTTTATTTTTAATTAGATTGTAATTGTTTTTAAATGATATTGAGTGTGTTTAATTTTTAAAGAGGTAGATATGATTCATCTGTGATTTTTTTAAAAATTTTATATAGATTAAATTTATTTTTTTTAATATTAAATTTGTTCTAAGATTTTTCATATGTACAGCCGTACATTGTTTTTTTTAATTATTATTCAGTAAAGTTTATGTATGTGTTGGTTTCTATTATAAATTTTATGTGTTTTTATATTACAAATTTATTTTGATAGAGAAATTCATTAAACATAATCAGGTAAATTACTCGTACTGCGATGTTAGATATCTTAATCTTCATTTTCACTTGGTTTTCTCAAATTTTGTTTTTATTGTTGTTGAATTTTTTTTCATTGCTTTACATCATGATTATTGATTTGTTTAATCAGATGCATTCATAAGTTTTTTGATTTACATCTAAGAGGTTTTTATAGTGTAACAAAACACGTTGAATAATCCTGTATATTCATTTTTTTAATCATGTTTTGATGTTTAAGATTTAATACTTATTCTTATGAAATTTTTATTTTTTTTCTTAAATCTTTTATGAAAGTTTTATTATTTTTAGTTTTACCCTTTAATCCAAGTTTAAAGTATATTGTTTTTTTTTTTGTCTTTGTTCTTTTGATTTTTTTCATTTTGTTGATGTTTTTATTCTTTTCAATGTAACTCTCAAATTTAAAATTTATTATTGCCTTTTGATTTTTTTTATTGCAATTTTAACACTCATTATTTTTATTGTATTTTTTTATTTTGGATTTTTTGTTGTTGTATTTTTTTGTTAACCCTCATGATTTTTTAATGTATAGTGCTTTTGGTCTTATAAACCGGGTCATGGTTTAAAAAGTTAATAGTAATTTACTTTTTTTTTTTATCTTATTCTTTATATTCATTTTTTTCTTTCTATGCAATTATTCTATTTTCATTTAATTTTTACTTTGTTAAAAAATAAGATAACTAAGAAT
The DNA here is from genome assembly GCF_951802175.1 of Populus nigra. NCBI lineage: Eukaryota > Viridiplantae > Streptophyta > Magnoliopsida > Malpighiales > Salicaceae > Populus > Populus nigra. The sequence goes on along the minus strand of NC_084861.1, from coordinate 1,891,457 downwards.
TTTTGGAAATATTGTGAAGATATATTTTCATAATATTGGTAAGCGTTCATCTTTTATATTGAATTGTTGTTTTTTTATCTGCTTTATTTGTTGTCGAGATCTTATTTTCTATTGATATTATTAAATTAACCGAGTTTATTAAACTCATTCGAGCTAATTACCTGAATATTATTTTTTTAAATTTTTTTTACCTCTTTTTGATTTTTTTATGTAAAAAAAAAGTTGGTCTGTGACATAGTAAAGACCACCTAACTAGTTCTAACTAGACCAACTCTGAATAGATTTTTTTTTATAGATTAGACCTCGACAAGAGAGATTGACAAGTCCTATCTAAATTTAACAGCAATAATTTTTATATATATATATAAATATATTAATTTGACATTTTTTTTTAATAAAATCAATTTCAAATTTCAATCTTATCACCCAATGCATGAAAAATAGTGATACAAATTAATGAGATAGCTAAATTGTTGAACCATCTTGATTTATGTTAGCATTTATCATTTATAGTATCATTAAATAATGTTTTATGAATATAACTAATAGAATGTTTAATGTTTACTGACTATAATTAGTTTCTTTAAATTAAACAAAGCATTTAATAATATAAAATTTTTTTTACCAAAAAAGAGCTAATTCCAGTAATGAAAACCAAAACAATTATATTTCTTACGTCGTATATTAATTAATTGGATTTTTTACGTCATGATACGGACAATACAAATATGTACATTTATATCCGAGTACAGATAAAATAATAGTTTTTCTCCTTGTTCACAAATTTATTTCAGCAATATAATATAATGAAAAAAAGGAATAATATGAGGATAAGGGCAATTTTGTTAATATTAGATTACTTACCTGTATTATTTCGTGAATTATATCAATTTTTTTTACATAAAAAAAATATCTAGATATTACTAATATTTTTCTACTAGAATTTTTTTAAAAAAATCGTATGAGGATTGACCTGATGTTACCCTGTCAAATTAGCAGGTTTAAAGACAAATCGGATAACTACTAAAAATATAGTTTAACTTATAATAAATATTTAAGATGAGATTTTCATATAAATATTAACACAATAACATATTGGATCAATTCGGGTTAACCTACAAATTCACATGGTGAGTCATAAGATCATGATAACCCCTAAAAAAAGTAAATCAAAACAAATTAAGAAGTTCAATTTACAATAAATCCAATATTGAAGGATGAAATTGAAAAAAATTTATAAAAAGGGCAAAAACATTACCGAGTTAACTTGCTAAACATGTGTCTTAGGTCATAAGACTAGAATAACCCAATAAAATAAATTAAAACAGATTATGATGGTCAATTTTCAATTAATCCAGTGTTAAAAGATGAAATTGAAAAAAATCAATTAAAACAAGGACACAAAAAAAATACTCGAGTTAGCCTCTGTTCACCCGCTAAATTCATAACTCAAGTTATGAGATGAAAATAACCTTATAAAAAGCAAATCAAAACAAACAATAAAGCCTAATTTTCAATCAACCTAATCTTGATTAATGAATTTTTTTAAAAAAATCAATTAAAAAAAATAAATTCTCGAGTCAACCGAGTTAGCTCGTCAAATCTGCGGTCCAGATCATGAGACTGGGATAACCTCATCAAAAGTAGTTTGAAAAAAAATCATGAAGCTTTATTGCCAAAAAACCTAATGTTGAAGGATATAATTAAAACCGAGAAATTATTTTAAAAATGACATGAAAAATAACTCAAGTCAAGTAAGATTAACCTGTCAAAATTATGATCCAAGTTATGAAACGAGGATAACCTCATAAAAAGTAAACCGTAACAAATCATGAAACTTAATTCTTAACCAACCCAATGTTAAAAGATGAAGTTGAGAAAAAAAAGTCAATTAGAAAAATAAGAAAAACTTGAGTCAACTTAATTAACCTGTTATACCTGCGATCCGGGTCAATAGATTAGGATAACCTCATAAAAAATAAATTAAAAAATATTATAAATCTCAATCTCCAATAAACCTAATGTTGAAGAATAAAATTGAAATTGAAAAAGAAAACATATAGATTGGAAATTATTTTTCTCTATAATTAGTGTTTTGTGATGAAGGGTAAAATAAATCCCCTTCTCTTTTAGTTTTTTCTGTAATATTATGTTTTCAATTAATCTATAATGAGCATATAAAGGAAATATTTTGTTTAAATATAGTACATTCAATACGCATTGTCATAACTCAATTTTCAAGTTTCCCTAAAACATTCAATACGCATTGTCATAACTTAATTTTCAAGTTTCCCTAAAAATTATCTTTTTTCTTTTAAAAAGAAAAAAAAAGAAAAAAAAGGACTGATAACTTGGCAAGAGCATGTTGAGAAGGCTTTCGAATGCATGGAGAAACTAAACTGAGATTTTTGACAAAAATCAGGAACCCAATTATACCCAAGTTTGAAAGATAATGTAGATACAAGATCAAACTAAATGATTACTAGACAAATTTGCATAAGGATTAAGTTTAAGGACTTATTGGACTTTTAATAGGCCATTTTGATGTAATTATGGGCTCAATTGAAGGTTTAATTAAATTTAAAAATTAATTTGGTTCAAAAAAAATAATAATTAAGTGCAAGGACTTAATTAGACTTTTAATGGGTCAAATTAATTTTATCAAGAACTTAATTGGTGAAAAATTAAGTTTGGAAGCTTAATTGAAAAGATTGAAATTTTGAAGGATCATATTTAATTTTTTAGATCAAGATGGAGCGGTCCATTTATTGTGAAACATGTGTATCCTTATGGGGCCTTTGATATCGAGAATCCAAAAAATGACAATGTTTTTAAGATAAATAGACATCGTTTGAAAGCTTATTTTGATAATTTTCCTAGTGAAAATGAATCCATTGGTTTGAATGATCCTGTATATAAAGGTTGATTATTTTTTTTTCTCACATTGTTGTTATGTTTCCTTTTGTTGTGACTCTTGTTTTGCTAGTCTTTCTCCAATCCCGGTCAAATGGCTGATAACGGTACTCCGTGACTCTTATATCGGTTCTTTCAGTTTTCCATGATAATTGATATCTGTGTATATACTTGTTCAATTCGTTGTTCCTTCTCTTTTCTTTGCATCTGTTTTCCACTTCTTATATAAAAAATGGACACCACTCTTAAAAAATTAAGAAAGTATTTTTCCCCTCTGCCTTCAAATACGATTGCAAAAATTTACCATGCTAAGTGTGAAAGATTAAAGTTGTTAATGAACCATGGAATTCCTGAAGATATTCAGTGGATAATTGAAGCAAAGGTTCGATTATCAGTTGAGCCTTTCAATTCTTTTATTTCATACATGCCTGGGACAGGTAAAAACACTTTTGCAAAGAAACGTCGTGCAAAACAACTCAAAGTCTGTCACTGATGGACTTGTAATGCACAACATCGTTATTTAGGAATGGTATCTATAAACCGTGAAGATAAAATACAATTCATTAAGGATGACCTGAGTAAGGAGTTTTTAGATAATCTTCTAGTAACTCTTGAGACGCATCCTAGTGGACATGTGCATCTTGCAATTCATGATTTATGACCCCATTTTCATAAAGAACATGATCGATGTAATCTTGGGAATATGACTAAAAAAGACCTTGTTTGTCAGTTTTTAAGAAAACTGAATGGGAAGCTTATCCCTAACCTATAGAGGGCGTTTAAACCGTTCTTGGACGTAAAACCAAGGAAAGTTGTGAGCCACAATCATAACTACTTGTACATACACATGTTCTAAAAAAAGAGAGAAAGAAAAAGAGAGAGTGAGACTCTAGCTGACCTATATATAGGTGGTATGATTGCATTTTCAATTTCTTATCTATAAAATCTTCTCTTCCTTCCCTTTATTTCTACTCAGCCCATACATTCAACAGATATAGAAGTGTGTAGAAATGACAGGTTTCTCAAGTTATCAAATAAGAAATATTTGTGTTTTTGGTGGATCCAGTCCTAGGAAAGAAAAGGAGTTTTTGGAATTAGCAAATCATCTTGGTCAGGTACTAGCTGAGATAAAGATTCATTTAGTGTATGGAAGAGGCAGCATTGGGTTAATGAAGGGTGTGTTAATAGCTGCATTTTTAGGAGGTAGTCAAGTTTTGGGGGTTGTCCCCAAAGCTTTAGCAAAAGGGGACATCAATGGAAAAACAATTGGAGAGGAACTACAGGTCTACACAATGTCTGATCGAATGAATGCAATGTTTAACCATGCTGACGCCTTCATTGCTTTACCAGGTGGTCTGGGCACATTGGAAGAGATCTTTCATATTTCCTCTTGGGCTTAACTGCACATTCACTATAATCTTATAGGTTTGTTAAATGTTAATGATTTTTATGATAATTTGTTGTCTTTTCTTGATCAAGTTGTGGAACAAAAATTTCTAACATCTTCGGCACGACAAATCATAATCTCTGTTATTACTGCTGAACAACTGCTTGATCAGCTACAGTCTTTCATCCATGTAATTGATCCCTCCATGAGTCGCATAAATTGGTCAACTGTGGAAAGCCGTAAAAAGCTTAGATTGGTATTGAGCCTTCGTTTGTGAAACCTTGTGTCTTTTGGTTTTATTAATAACATATTATTTTGTTTTTGGTATTTCTTATATTTGTTTAAGTGTGTTTAAGTTTTGTCAGTGTTCGTTGTTTCAGATAATATCTTCTATACTCTATCTTTTTACCTTAGGACATTGAGGACAATATCTCATTTTGGCTCGGGGGGGGGGGGGAGGGTAGTAGTTGACATAAAAAAAAACTAACTTACTAACTGTTTTTTGCTATTATTAAAACCATTTGACAAAACTGTTATTAGGATGACAGAGTAAGGATGAATTTTATTGACTCTTGAGATGCATCCTAGTAAATATTCTTATCAAGGTGATGAATTTTATTAACTCTTGAGACGCATCCTAGTAAATATTCTTATCAAGGTATATCAGAATACTTCTTGAAATATTCAGGTTTACAAACTCTCGCATTGTTATCACTTGATTCTACTCATATACTCATTTAACAAGTATTCTTCAACTTTTATTTTCACACACACACACTTTAACATATGATTGTGGGTTGCACATTGGATTATTACATTATTTATGTTCTTTTGTTAAAGGTAACAACTAAGGGAAATGAATAATATATGATTTGCAAAAAAAAAAAGAAGCCCAAATTGATAATATTGATGATAATAAAAACGTAGATAAGTTTGGTTTCGTAGCCTCCCTAACCCAAGCAATTAAGCCCGAATGGGTGTTTTAATACCTAATACCTTAAAATCAACTGACTTGGAAGCTATTGACCCAGTGTTTGTTACATGGGTTAAGGAGAAAAGCTTAAGAGAATCAAACATTGTACTATCTACATATCAGTATCTGCAACTCGAGTTACTAAGCTCGTAGGGGTGTCTCAACACCTAATACCCTAAGACCAACTGGTCTGGGAGTCATTAGCCTAAAGCTCATTACATGAGTTAAAGATGCATTATGTTTTATTTTTTTGAAAAAGAAAACTAATAATAATAAAAAAAGATGATAATAATCCCAACCCAAATGAGTTAACCTTAGAAAAACATTATAACAAAATATTGTTTTCTTCCAATAAAAGCTTTATCATCTATGTTTTCATACATTGAGCACATAAAAAGAAGGTTTATTTATATCTTGTTTCAACAATATGAAGCAGATATATAAATTTAATGAGAGTTTGTTTATTTGGATAGATTAATGGAAGTTGAATGATGAATGCCTTGCTTTGTGGAACTTTCAAATTGTTTTTTTATTTTAATGCTTTGATTACTATGAACTAGTAATAAGCTGGTTGGGGGTGTGATTAGTGCTTAAAAATGCATTTTTATCAAGGTTTTATATCATCATTTTGCACTTGAAGTATCAATAACTCATTAACTAGAGCATGCTTTGTAATAATAAGTCTGATTATATAAGATTCCTTTAATTTATGGTAAATATTCATTTTGAATGTAGGCCTATCACATAAATCAAAGGATTGATTGATGAGTTTAACTACTGAAATTGAGAAGATAAAGACAGGGCTAAGCTTAGAAAAGAGATGCTAGTTGAATTCAAATTGGAACACCATTCGGTTATTGGATCATAACTAAAGCTTTAGAACTTGGATTTATGTCTGATTGATATAGAAAGTTAAGACATAGGGCTAAAACTTTCATGAAGAGTCCAAGATTCAAAAGGATCGTTTTCAAGTTCAAATTGTAGCAACAACAGAGAAGTCAGAATCTGTCCTGCAGCCCAGACACTGTTCAGTGTTTAGCCCATATCTCGAGTTCTAGATGTTCAAATGACCTCATTCATGTTTTGTTGGAAAGCTGAGACAATTTTCCAAAACTTTCATGAAGACTATTTGTTCAAATTTTGATGTTAGCAATGACATTTTCTGCAGATAAGAAAATAAGTATTGTTACTGAGTCAAGATGCGGCCACGCACTTAACAATTAGTCATCAAATCAATAGTTCCGAATTCTGGCCTATAAAAGGAGACATTTGCCATATATTTAGGCATCTTGGTTTTCAGATCAAGATTTTGCTCTTGCTCTCTTTCTTTGTATTTTGTAATGTTCAAATTTTATTCCACGTTATATTTTCCTTAATCTCTTGTTTATGTTTTTTATTTTTCTTTACTAAACATATATAATTATGTTCTTATCTTGTTTATCTATGTTTCTCTTATTCATAACGTTCGACTAAGTTTTTTATGTCAATGTGAAAAGGTTACACTAATGGTGTAATAATAAGTATAGTATAAACTCAATATGAATTTTAATGTTTGATACTAACATGTTTTGTATTTTTTATTTTACTCACTCTTAATACCTTACTTGTTAAATGGTTAATCTAGATTTGTGTTGAACAACCCATGGTACAACAAATACTTGGCACTTTCATAACCCAACTGTATGGCATAATCGACACCTGTGTTATGAAAGGAACTTGATTTGTTGTAACATAAGTTATCACCATGAATACCTGATAACATTTACAAGTATTGACATTACTCAAATAAAATAATTAATATAATCATGTTAATAAATTATAATCCGATTGTAACCTCCTTTGTGTATGGTTTCTAGTTGAATAATAAAAAGAGTTTATATTATATTTATTTAAAATACCAGTAGTGGATCATCTAACCTTGACAATCGTTTTATATTTGTTTAAATCCTTACATCAATATCACATCTCAAAGCTCTCTTCAACTCCTTTTCTATTATTATCTATTTCTTTATTTGTAGGTTATACAGTTAACCTCTCTATGGTTCGACTTCGGTCTTGTTGTGTTATTTGTTACTTAGACACTCTTATACCTGGGAGAAGATATCAACTCTTTGATCGTGTCACAACTACACTAGGGACTTGTCTGATCGGTTTAAACTTTATTTGTTTGGTTGTTTGCTTGTTTATTTTTGTTGGTCTGTGTAATTTAATTGTAGCATGTATTTTTATGTATTGCTTATGCATTTTTTTTTTCTTTTTATATATTACACATGAACAAGTATATTAGATATGGATTAATGCTTTTGTAACAACTCTGAAATTTCAGTTCAAAACAAAGAGCAAAGACTTAATAATTCAATTAAGATTAGGGTAATTTTTTTTTACAATCAATCAAAAATCTAAAAGAATTTCCTCTGTATTTTTAGGTATCAAGTTATTGTCTCTTCTTCCACAATTTCCAATTTCCAATTTTTTTTTGGAATTTCCACCTCTCATTACATGAAATTAGATTTAAATAGAAACATGAAAATTTACTTATATGAATGATGAATTAAATTGTGTTACAATATGGGAATTTGAAGAATATATATATATATATATATATATATATATATATATATATATATATATATATATATATGAAGAAGTAAATTTTCATGTTTCTATTTAAATCTATTTTTTTTAGCAAATGAAAGAATAATTAGAAGGATTTTATTTATTACTTGTGTTAATATAAAAAATAGAATAATGATATTAGTTAAAGTTTGATATGAATGAATAAACTTGATTGTGTGTGCGCGCGCGTGTGTGTTATTTGTTCTTGGCCGAAATTTAAACTAAAGGAAAACATACAAATTTCATATTCTATTCACTCTTTAACATTAATTTCATTTCTTTCTATACAATCTCATAATCTTATCAAAATTCTTAAATTTTTATTTTTATTATTTTCTTTTGGCCAAAAATCCCTTCTTCAAGAACACCTAAAATTTTGCTTCAATTACCATAATTTCTTATTTTCTCTATTCATTTCAATAATCTTAACACAATTTCATAATCAATTGCAACTTTCCCCAAAATTTATCAAGAACCCTAAATTTTAATTTCATAAATTTTGATAAATTTAAAGCATCAAGTCTTCAAGAATCTTATTTAAAAGTGTTTTATATTTGTTTAAATCCTTACATCAATATCATATCTCAAAACTCTATTCAACTCCTTTTCTGTTATTATCTATTTATTTATTTGTAGTTTATACAATTAACTTTTTTACAAATTCCTTCCACACACGCGCGTGCACACACACACACACACACATATATATACACATCAACTTTGTACAAATTCCTTCTATGTCCCTCAACAGTAACTTTTATGATTTTTGGGTAAAACTTCCAAATCCTGATGCATAATTATATCACATTTTACCCAAGCTATTTTGAATTTCACTGAGTTACACGCTGATACTTTCAGTTTCATGCAATTCGCTTCCGTTAAAATTTTATTCACATTTCTGTATTTATTATTATTTTTTTACTCTTACTATTACTTTTACTTTTAGTTTTATTTTAACACCTATACCAAACATTTTATTTCAGATTCTTGAATCTATCATCATTCAAATAATTTAATTTATCACTTTTCCTTATTTTTCATAATCTTGAATTTTATTATTATCAAGAATATTACCCGGGGGTTTACATCCTCCCCAGTTTATATAAATTTTGTCCTCGAAATTAAATTTTTACCAGTATTCAAGAATAACTTACGATACTTCCTTCCCTTTCCTATATTACTTATTCCATTTTTATGAACTTCTTAATAACATCTTAATCATAGGAATTTTTTATACCTCAGTTCTTTCTCACTATAATTCAGCACCTTAACTAGTTTTGCTTCTAGAGTCAGATCTTCTGCAATCTCTAAAGAAACTTGCGGTAGGACTCAAGATAGATCCGTTTTAGCCTTTCTTAACAACGAAACATGAAATATTTGATGGATCTTATTCAAATGTGGGGGTAAAGCCAATCTCTAAGCCATCAATCCAATCCTTTCAATGACTTCATAGGGACCAATATACCTTGGGGCCTATTTTCCCTTCATACCAAATCTTAACATGTGTTTGCAGGAAGCAACCTTCAAGTATACCCGATCACCCACAATAACTCAAGAAGTCTTCTTCGAACATCAGCATATCTCTTTTGTCTATCTTGAGCTGCTTTAATTTTGTCTTTAATGATTTTCACATTTTTGTGGTGATTTGAACCATCTCTGATCCATTTAACTTCATGTTCCTTACATCTTCTCAACATATTAGAGTTCAACATTTTCTTCTATACAAGGCTTTATACGAAGCCATCCCCACAGTTGCTTGATAGCTCTTATTATACGTGAACTCTATCAATGATAAATGATCCTCCCAGTTGCCTCTAAAATCTAATATGCAAGCCATCAACAAATCTTTCAAGGTCTAAATTGTTCTTTTTGTGTACCCATCAGTTTGAGGGTGAAAGGCTTTTGTCCCTAAAGCCCGTTGCATGCTTAGCCAAAATTGAGATATGAATCTAGGATCCCGATCTAATACTATAGACACTGACACTCCATGCAATCCAATTACTTCGTTTACATACAATTTAGCTAGCTTATCAACTGAATATGTCATTCTTATAGACAAGAGAGAGCAGACTTAGTTAATCTATCCATTATGACCTAAATAACATCATTGCCTGTTTTCCCTTAAGGAGGCTTGATACAAAATCTATAGAGATGTCTTCCCATTTTTATTGAGGTATCAATAACGGTTGTAAAGGCTCTGCTTGTTTCTGATGCTCCATCTTTACTTAATGGCATAAACCACATTTGACCATATATTTAGCTACTTCTTTCTTCATATTTGGCCACCAGTAGTATTCCTTTAAATCTTGATACATTTTAGTACTCTTAGGATGAGTCACAAATCGAGACTCATGTTCTTCTTGCAACACTTCTCTATTTTGTGTTTCATCATCAGGTGAAAACATTCATTTTCCAAGCGCTATCATTCAATCCTCCAAGATTTGGAAGGAAGTCCTAACTCCTAACTTTACCTTGTCCCTTATTTTGTCGGTTTTATCATCATTTTATTGTGCTTCTAATATTTTATCTCGGAGTGTCAAACTTTCTCATAATTGAGATAATAAAGAACCTTCAGGTCCAACTTCTACCTTAGCATTTATCTTCCTTAACTCAAACAATTCTCTTTCATCATTGTCATCCAACTCAACATCTATCATCTTATTTATGCGGCTAAGGGCATCTACAATCACATTTGCTTTCCCTGGATAATATTCTATTATAAAATCATAATCTTTAATTAATTCCACCTATATCCTTGTCGCATATTTAATTGTTTTTGCGTCATCAGGTACCTCAAACTCTTATGATCAGTAAATATTTGGACTTGGGATCCATACAAATAATGTCTCCATACTCTGAGAGCAAATACAACAGCTTCAAATTCTAAATCATGCACCAAATAATTAATATTATGAGTTTTCCGTTGACTTGAGGCATAGGCAATTACCTTATTGTGCTACATCGAAACAATACCCAATCCTTTTCTTAACGCATCACTGCAAACTACATATCCTTCAGTTCCAAATGGAAGGGCTAACACATGTGTCGTTGTTAGTCTCTTTTTTAGCTCCTGTAAACTTTATTCACACTTATTGGTTCATTCTCATTTTGTCTCCTTCCGTGTCAATCGAGTTATTGAGATAACTATATTTGAGAATCCTTCAATGAATCTCCTATAACATCCTGCCAATCCAAGAAAACTACGAATCTCAGTCACATTTGTAGGTCTCTCCCATTTCAATACCGCCTAAACCTTTCTAGGATCTATTAGTATTTCTTCAGCCGATAAAACATGTCCAAGAAAAACTACTTTTAACCAAAACTCGCACCTACTTAATTTGGCATACAATTGATACTCCCTTAAGGCTGATAACATTTGTCTTAAATGTTTTTTTATGTTTCAAATACAAATTGAAATAGATCAAGATGTCATTTATGAACACTACCATAAACTTATCTAGATAAGGTCGGAAAATCCGATTCATTAAGTCCATAAATATTATTAGTGCATTTGTTAACCCAAATGGCATTACTAGAAACTCATAATGTTCATGCCGAGTCCTAAATGCAGTCTTTGCCATATCTTGTTCCTTGATTCTTAATTGATAATACTCGGATCTGAGATTTATTTTCAAAAATACCCTGGCTCCTTTAAAATAATAATAAAAAAATCATTTATCCACAAGAGTGGATATTTATTTTTTACTCTTGCTTTATTAATTATTTGTAATTAATACAGAGTCTAAGGGTCTCATGTTTCTTCTTTACAAATAATACTGGAGCTTTCTAGGACGAATTACTTGGATGGATGAATCCTTTATTCAGTAATTCTTGTAGCTAAATCTTTAACTCAGCTAATTCGACAAACGCCATTTTATAAGGTGGTTAAGCAACAAGTGTTGACCAGGATAGTACATCAATGGAAACTTCCACTTCCCTATCTGGTGGTAACCCTAGTAATTCATCTAGGAACATGTCTGAAAATTCTTTTACTGTAGAGATGTTTGTCAACTCTCCAGTTTTCTCTTTTGAATCCAACACATAGGCAAGGTAAGCCTCATATCCCTTTTTGATCATCTTCCTTGAAGTCATAACCAAGATGATTCAATTCGGTAAGACATTCATTTCCCCTCTAAATATCACTTTCATCCCATTTGATCCTTGAAAAGTCATCTTTTTTGCGTAGTAATCCATTTGAGCCTTATGAAAACTTAATCAATTCATGACTAGTATCACCTTAAAATCCTATAATTCTAGGGGAATTAAATCCACTCCCAACTTGAGCCCATCTATATGAATCCCAATTCCCTTGTAGACTAAATCAATTATTGTGACTGCACCTGGAAGAATACTTATCGTAAATCCTCTTTCTAACCTGTTAGGTCTTTTTCCTAATTTTTCCATAATTTTATTAGCTACAAATGAATGTGAAGCCCTATGATCAATCAATGAATTTACAAGTAATGAGTTTAACTACAAAGTACCTGCTACTTTGGGTTTGTCACCCTGCACCTAGGGTAGACCTCTATTTGGGGAAGCCATAACCTCTCTTATATCATATGATATACTTTTTTTGCCCTGGGTCTTGTCACCCTGCACCCTGGGCCAACCTCTATTTCCTCTGGCCCCCGACTATGCTGGCTTACCCGGTCTATCCATAGTGACATACTGTTGCTGGCTTTGGGTCTGTTGCCTTTATCCCTGTATGAACTCAGCTCTCCATAGACAATCCCTACAAATGTGTCCCTATCATCCATGGTAGTAATATCCTCTACTTAATCAAGAGCAATCACGCCATCTATGCCCCTCAGATCTACAAATATTATTGGTGAACAAAAAAATCAAAAAAAAATTAAACCAAGAAAACCAAAAAAACCGAACTGTAAAAAAAACCCGACTAAACCGATTAAAATTTTCAAAAAATCGATCGGTTCGGTTTGGTTTTAGTTTTATAAGCCTGAAACTGAAAAAACCGAACTGAACCTACACAAAAAAAACTGAGCAAAAATCAAAATAACTGAGCCAAACCGGAAAAAACCAAAAAAACCGAGTCAAACTAGTTTGAACCGGTTTTGTTTTTTTTTTAAAATTCAGTTTGGTTACTTTTTTTTTATAAAAACCTAACCGAACAAAAAATGATCATCCCTAACAAATATAGCATCGCCCTGGTGACACTGAAGAATCCCTCAGATGTCTCTGCTCGCATCAGGCATAATGAGGATAAGATAATGTATTTAGTCCCGATGCCCCTCTAACAAAGCCTCCCTAAGAAGGTAGCTGTCTACCAACAGTCTCAACACTAGTACTCTAAATAGGCCTAGACATTACTCCTCCCTTCCTCCTAAATTGGTTTAACTATCCCTTATCCTTTTTATAATGGGGAGATTTACTCGAGGAAAAATTGATATCCTTCTTCTTACCCACCTTCGCCTGACTTTGTTGCCCTTCAATTATACATGCCTCAAGGGCCTGGGCTGCCTCTATAAGCTCTCTGGTTATCCTAAATTTAAGTGTTATTAAGCCCTGTCTTAAATCCTGGCTTAATTCATCTTGCAGTCTGTTAATCATGTACTATTCGGTGGGAACAAATTGTGGAGCAAACATGGAGAGATCGTGAAATTTATTTTTATACTCAAGTACTGTTATACCTTTTTGCCTCAAACCTAAAAAATCTTGCTCCTTCACCTTTCGATGATATGATGAGTAAAACTAGTTCTCAAACTGAACCCTAATTTCAACCCATGTCCAAGCCCCATAGGCCTCCTACAGCGCAGTAAATGAGTGGTATAATTTACTCGTAAATCCTCTGGCATCCAAATCTGCTCCATAATGTCATTTATTGTACGTAGCCATATGTTTGCTATCTCAGCATCAGGCTTTCCTGAGAATGAGTCACATACTAACTCTCACATACTCTTTACTACCTGAACTAGTGTAACCACATTGTTCACTAGTGAAGGTTCAACTTGTGGTACTTGTGCTGGTGGTGCCACTGAGGGCGCCAACACTGGTACCTAAGGCATTGTCTCCATTATAACTATCACAATCTGGGGTATAAATACCGAATCAGAATATGGTGCAGGGGTTGTCGCTAACACCGCTGCTGTTGGAGGAGGCACCTCTCTTAGATGAGGTGTTGTAGGTATGTGAGAGGCTGAATCCTCTAAAGAATCCTCTCTCTCTCTCTCTCTCTCTCTCTCTCTCTCTCTCTCTCTCTCTATGCTCTAATTCAGGATCTTGACCCTGTTCCAACGCTGGAGAGCAATCCACCATCTCACATTGCCTTAAGTGCAGTACCGTGAACCAATGTGATACTTATTAGATTCCAATTCAATTTCTGAACCCAGATTAAAGTTCTGATACCAAATGTAACAACTTTAAAATTTAAGTTCAAAACAAAGAGCAAGGATATAATAATTCAGTTAAGATTAGGTAAAAAAATTTTTTTACGTCAATAAAAAATTCAGCAGAGTTTCGTCTGTATTTTGAAGTACCAAGTTATCGACTCTTCTTCCACAATTTTCAATTATCAAATTTCTTATCTTTCCTATCATCTAGGACTTCCTCCTCTCATTACATTACCGTTTCTCAATTATGAAAATCACACATGTTTAAACAATTCAATATAACACATTTACATATATGCAATTCAATAAATTATTCTACAAATTATAACTAAAGTACATTACACAATTCAAAGATTTACAAAGTAGGACCATTAAAAAAATTATAATTGAAATAAGTAAATAATTAAAGAAGAAACTTATAATTAAAATTATACTGCAAAAAAAAACTTTTGATAAATTATTGACACGTTAAATTCTGAAATTCATATTACATAACAAAATAATGAATTCGTTCATTACAAAATGGTACTTGAAAATTGATTTAATACAATAATTGAATTAGACAGATGAAATAAATTATCAAAAAATTCTTTCTTTCTTTCTTTTTGAAAATTTTCTCATAAGATCATTAAATTAACTCGTCCATCTTGTACTATATTTCAATGAAATTTCCAAATAATCCTTAATCCTTGAACTTTAACCAAAAATATACTTCTTCCTATCGCCCATTAACCTGAATATTAATTCCACTAATAGATGATTAATTTCTCTCATGTCCATTAAACATGCGCTAATTCCATCAACCTAGAAAATTAGTTCAACGTTTCACCCATTTATAAGGGTATTAATCTCATTAACCAGGGAATTAATTCTTCATCACATCTATTTGCCAAGGCACTAATTCCATTCATTTAGAAATTTGTTCAACGATTAGCCCATTCATGAGGGTACTAATCTTATTAATCAGAAAATTAATTCATCATCATGCTCATTCACCAAGGCACTAATTCCATTAGTCCAGGAATTAGTTCAACGCTTCACCCGTTGTTCAGGGCACTCCTTCCATTAATTAGGGAATTAATTCATCGCATCACATATTTTATTTCCTTAAGTAAACAATATAACAATTAATAATTTACACCCGTAATTAATCAAATAAAAATATATATTGATCAATAATAAATTCAGGCATCACATAATTACCTGACGATTGAGCTCGAGATGAAGTTCCCTACTGTGGCGTCGACTTAGCAACCTCTCTTGAATCGACAAGTTTATCACCTTATTTCTTCTCACATGTACAATACACATACACACACATAGAGACTCTTTCTCACTCAAACATCTTAATCAAGTTTATTCATTCATATCAAACTTTTACTAATAACATTATTCTACTTTCCATATTAACATAATTTGTCACACCTGGACATCGCGATGACCAATTAAAAAAATATCTTGATATAGAAAAAGAACAAATATCTGGCTTCTTGTTCTTTTAGGGGAAAAGGTCTTGTTCAATGAGCCGCTACCTAATATTATGGTCACTACGAACCCTAACTGGTCAACAGAGATTCTATGGTATGAGACTGGTTACGTAAAAGGGAAGATGTTATCACCCCTTAAGCGTCCTACCTAAGGCAGGTTGCATTGCTGGTTTTGTCTAAAATTGCTAAGGGTTGAGGGGGGCGACGGCTAGTATAGGGTTCGTCGCCCCCTTCTTTTTTTTATGTTTCTCTCTTTTAAGGTTTCTGGTAATGGCCTCCTC
This sequence comes from Populus nigra, assembly GCF_951802175.1. Classification (NCBI taxonomy): domain Eukaryota; kingdom Viridiplantae; phylum Streptophyta; class Magnoliopsida; order Malpighiales; family Salicaceae; genus Populus; species Populus nigra. The sequence goes on along the minus strand of NC_084861.1, from coordinate 1,875,453 downwards.
TTGGAGTCTCTTCTTTTAGGGGTTCTCTCTTTTAGGGTTTCTGGTAATGGCCTCCTTTTGGGGTCTCTTCTTTTAGGGTTTCTCTCTAATCCCTTTTTTCATACCCTGAGATCTGTATTTATAGTGCTAGAGTCCCTTTGCGTGTGAAAAACCAAGCTTCAATCAAACTAATTCTCTTCTTTGAAGTTTGAATTTGATTAAGAATCAAATTTGAAAGCAGATAACTATCATTATCTTGAAAACAAGAATTATCTCGAAGATAAGGATGATCTTGAAGATAGGGATTATCTTGAACATAAAGATAAAATGAAAAAAGCACATTGTAGTCCTTAATTTTCACGGAAGTTGACAAATCACACTTTTCATCGAAATAAATCTCTGATGTTTTAATTTTTCATTTTAAACCCTGTAAAAATTAAATTAAAATCCAATAGGCCAAAATTGGGTTAGAAAACAATTAATAATAAAAAAATCCTTCTAATTATCCTTTCATTTGCCAAATTGTTTTTATTTAAATAGAGAAATGAAAATTTACTTCTTCCTTTTGTAAATTTTCTTTCTATTCTTCAAATTCCAATATTGTAACATAATTCATTTCATCATTCAAATAAAAAAAATATTTCTTTAATTTTATTTCTTCTTGGCTAAACTTTAAACCAAAGGAAACTATAAAAATTTCATGTTCTATTCACTCTTTAACATTAAATTCATCTCTTTTCTATACAATCCAATCATCTTATCAAAATTCTTGAATCTTTATTTTTATTAAATTCTTTTGGCTGAAAATCCCTTCTTCAAGAACATCTAGAATTTTGCTTTAATTACCATAGTTTCTTACTATTTGATTATCCTTTAGGATTTGATCAAAATACTTAAAAATCCCATAAAATCTGATTTTTTAAATTAATATTCAAAATATTAGGATTTAATTATAGACTTTAACATTTGGGGATATAAAATGCTTATTAACCACAAAAAATAAAGAAAACACCATAAAATAACATAAAGTTGAGTCTTAATTGAATGAATAATGATTCATAGTCACTGTTGTTACTTATTTTTGGACCCCACGTGCTGAAGATGGTGTGTACCCCTTTTGAATCAAGTGCAGAGGTGTAGCTCATGTTTGTTGGAAAATTGACAAAAAATGGAGGAGAAAGAAATATTTTTTTGAAACCTATTTGAGTTGTTTTCTACTCTTTTTATCCCCCCTTGCTGCCAAAAGCATCAGGTTTCTTAGTTTGATAAGGAGTCTTCATATAAATCCCTCAGAATTTGTATTTTAAAAAAATTGATTCTGATGTTGTTCAATTTTTTGTTCCAACTTAGGCTCTGTTTCTGACTTGGTTTCGTACGATATCTGACCATCGTAGCTATTTATGTCAATCATGACATGTTGAAGATTTGACCTGCACCTTTATTAGGTCCTAGAGGTCACTGTTCTTAGGGCAGACTCTCAGTCAGATTTGGATGCTCGGAATTGTCAGATCAAGAAAACCTTTTTGACCAACCAAATTCCTGTCAGATTCTGTTATCTAAAATGATTTTATCTCACTTTGAATCCTTCATCAAAGTTGTATTCTGGGACACGTAGATGAATTTGGGCTTTTGAATTACTTGATTTCGATATCAAAAGCTCAAGATATTCCTGTTTGAATATCTAGTGTGAAAGTAGAGAATCCTGCTATGAGAAGGGTTACAGCTCGAGTTTGTTTGCAATTCTGTTTTTCAAAAGGATTTTATCTCACTTTAGATCCTTCATGAAAGTTATAGTCCTGTATGTGTAGATGAATTTGGGCTTTTGAATGGCTTGATTTCGATATCAGAAGCTCAAGATATTCTCATTTGAATATCTAGTATGAAAGTAGAGAATCATGCCGCAAGAAGGATCCTAGCCTGAGTTTGTAGGTCTGATTCGAGGGACCCAATTTAATGTTTTAAGGATTTATCGGATTAATTAAAGACAAATTTCAAACTTTGGAAAGTTTTGTTCAAGGAATTAAAAAAAAATAGGGACTGGATTAGAAAACATCAATAATGTCTGTTACTTGACAACGTAAATTAGTAGGGTACTGTTTATGTTAATTTTGAGCACAACTATCCCGTCTGATGTCTTTTCTTTTTTTCTCTGCACAACCCTCCCCGTTTGATTACTTTCCTGCAACTTCCTGCTAGTTGCCATTTTGGAGATGTAGATCACGTTTGTGCAGTTTTAATTCATAGGAGATGGCAACTTTTGACAGCTGCAAAATGCCATGAAGAGAAGAACCTCATCATTATCTAATGGCTGGGATTTTATCCCTAACATAGATGGCTGGAATGATTACAGTTTCCTCATTTGCATTATTTAGCTGCAAACCAGCTGGGATTTGCATCCTAGATTAATGCATTGAATCTTTCCTAAATAGAGATATATTAGGTTATATATAAGCCCCCTCTATTGACCTAGAGGAGGTGGAAAAATAAGAAGAAAAAAAGACAGAAAAGAGGAGAAAAACGGGAGAGACATAGGAGCCCGAAAGAAAAGGAGGAGAAAGAAAAGAGAAGGAGTCTTTTTGTGGTCACTAAAGGCAAGAAGGTAGAAGCTTTGCCGATCGGCTGGTACATCATCTTTGGCATTCAGAACAAGCAAGATTTCCAAGTATACGTTTTAGTTTCTCCTTCCTTGCAATATTTCAAAGCTAGTGTCTACTAATTGTTCTTTAAAAAAAACTTGTTTATGCTCTTATTTGGGACGTATGTTTTTTCTGGTTTGGCAACAAGTTGTACGTTTGCCCTTTTTTTTTTATACATGTTGAGTTTAGATAGTTTGTCTATATTAGAGATATGCGTCTCTTCCTCCTTTTTTTTTGTAAGAGACTGTGAGGCTTAAAGGCCTTCACCACCTCTAGTCCCCTTTGTTCGGTACCTCTCGGTCTTGTAATGTTGCATAAGAGAAGTTCTGTTTCTAAACAAAGCTTTGGCCAAAGGAGAGAGTAAATAACACAAGAGAATGTTCCATGGAGAAAGTAAAAGGCATGAGAAAAGTCCCTTTACAGTCAAGGTTGTCTTTTGGCAGACTTTTGGTTCACGTTTTCATCTTTATTGTTTTCTTTTGAAAACAAAAGAGAGCTGGCCTTTGGTTTGTGTTGTTAGTTTTTATTTTTTTAATATAAGGATGTTGCTCAGGTCTTTTCTTTTTACATGAAACAAGCGTGGCATTGTTAAAAGATTGAAAAAAAGAATTGGTGAGTTATGGTTCTTGTTGTGGGTTCGGTCTACGAATCTTAGTCTTCTGGTGCATAAGGATTTTTTTTATTATTATAGGATTTGGGTTTAAGGGGACCGACTAAATCTTATGTGAGTAAAATTTAGCTTTGGAAAATTTATATATATATTTATCAGTCTTTTGAGTTTTTTTTACAAATTTTGGAATGGAGGTGTATGGTTTTTTTACTGACTGACTCTCATGTTCGTGTTTTGACCAAAAAAAATTATTTTTGTGTGTTGTATATGGCTAATACCCTAACATGTTTTGAATGTTTTTTTTTTATATATAAAATAACATATATTTGAAGTTTCAAAAATGTGTTTTAGCATGGATTTCACAATAAAAAAATTATTTTCTTGCATTTCTGAATTTTACAACATGTTTGTAAAACTCCAAAGGGTATTGACCTTTGTAAAACCCCAAAAGGTATTGACCAATATTTTAAAAAAAATACAAAAATCTTATTTTGGGAGGAATTCATCTATTATTCACCGTTAATGTTTGGATAAAGAAATCCCAAAGGGATGAATATCAAAAATATTATTGGAAATAACTTCTTGTTATTCACTGTTAATATTTGGATAAAGAAACCCTAAGTGGTAAATATCCAAAATAAGTTTCTAGGAGCAATAAGTCATCACACTTCTTTGAAAGAAGCCTTGATTATAATTGAGGACATTTCAATTTTTGACTCCACGATTTACGAGCCGTGAGAGTATGAAACACTAAGGCAAAATAGGCTTTTAAAGCGCCCTGAATTTCCTTAGATTTCTAAATTTTTATCCTTCCCCCCCCTTGCGATTTACGAGTCGCAAACTCTTGAAATACTAAGGGAAAAATGAGCTTTTAAAGCACATGGAATCTCCTTGGATTTCTATCTTAATAAATTTAGTATGAATCAAAAACAAATTTCAAGAGATCTGCATTGGTTCTCCTTGGTACTTTGTAGGCATATCTAAGGGTGTGATCCACATTGATAAATTTTCTTTCTTTTTAGACTTTCAGTCCAAGTTTGTTCATCATAGCAAAACGTATCCTAGGAAAACTGATGGGATTAGAAAACACCAACACCATAATAATTATAAGGCAAACCAAACACCAAGCAACTTACCTTAGGTAGGTCGTACTAGGGGTGCTAATACCTTCCCTTTACGCACCCAATCCCTTGCCTTAGAATCTCTAAAAGACCAGTTAGGGTTCCTAGTGACCATAATACTAGGTGGCGACTCCTTTATCCACAAATAAACAAAAATCTTGAAATAAATTGTGGGTTGTCGTGATGCCGCGCTCCGCCACGAGGGTGCGACAATCACACTGAAAAACAATTCTGCATGGCTAAAATTAAGGAAAGAAAAGCTTACCGATCTTAAACACATGCGTTTAAAATGAGCAATGACCATATTTGATAAACCTTTCACAACATTAAAAAAATATCCTTTGTGGTCCCCTTTGAGCCTAGTAAGTTTTTTTAAAAAATCAACCCTGACTAGGATCACACTTCACACTGAGGGCAAGAACAAAAATTAGAAAAGCAATTTGACCACAAAAATATATAAAATAATCCTTGATGATGAAATGAGCCCAAGCAATGCTAGGGGCACGAAGGAATTCAAAGATTCAAAAATTTATGGATATGATGATGATGATGCTCAAAACTAAATGAAAAAAAAACAAAAACAAAAAGTCTAAAGCCCGACACTAGGGGCATATCATATCATTTTGCAAAGTCAATCTTAAGGTCTAAGAACCCCTTGACCAAAGAAAAGGTTTAGGAATGAGCACTAGTAATCCGTCGTCGTGAGATCTCTTCAACATCTTTTGAACTTACAAATACACTTTTCTTTCATGTCTAAGAGCTTAAAGCCATGTTATGTGTTGAATAAAGCCTTTACTAATCAAAGACAAGCAATCTAGATTGGTAAGCAATGTTTTCTTATGCAAAACAAGCTTTTCAAGAAACTTTGGTTATGCTTTATTATTCATACAAGTAAAATGAACGCTGAAAAAATCTTTCCTTCCTCTGAAACTCTCAAGTCAAAACTTGAACCTTTCTGATCAACAAGATGGAAAATGAAAGGTCACTTCACATTCTTACTAGTAGAAACACTCATAGAGAAATTCAACTTTATTGAAACCCTATCCACGAGAATTGTTTGAATTTTTTTTTGTAAACAATTTTGTTTGAATTCTTTTCGAAACAATTTTGTTTGATATTAACATCAAAATGGTTTTTGTGTTTGGAAATGGCTTTAAAATTCCAAAGAATTCCCATGAAATCAACCTCTAGTTAAAAACCAAACACTCTTGTGCACGACATCATCGCTGTGAAAATCCTAGCAAATAAAACAGGATAAATTTATTAGGGACATGATCAGACTAGGGGTAACTCAAACACAATAGGGCTGGCTCCACAATCCTCTTCTAGAAAAACAAAGAATGGAAAGTAAAGATGAAAATCTTTAAGATAAAGGTTTTCAAATAATAGGGTATGTCCATATTGTCTGAGATCACCAAATGAGCATCCCTTTTCCCGAGGTCAAGATCACAAGCTATGTCTTGGGTAAGCGAAAGCAAAAATGCCATAAAAACTTGCTATTAGGATCAAAACTTTAAAAACAAGAAGTTTATGAAGAACCTCTCTTATATCTCTTAGATAAGAATACATGCATATTAATCACAACACATTATATGTTGACCTTTGCAGGGAGTCCAAGGAAAGAATCCTTGATGGACTCAAACTTTTCCAGCAAAACCGACTCGGCAAGATGTTGAGCCCGGCAAGGCTCTCGCTATTTAAAAATCAACAAAGTTTTTAGAGACAACATCTTTGACACTTTGTAGTACGCTTTCTAGCCCTCACAACTAGATAGTGTGCTTTCTAGCCTTATCTTTTTTCTTTTTGAATGCACTTTCTAGCAATCACTTACTAAATTATGCTCTTTCTAGCCTTATATATTTTCTTCTAAGTGCACTTTCTAACCCTATCTATTTTTTTCTGAGGATGTTTTATATCCCTCACATACCAAATAGTACACTTTCTAGCCTCATCTATTTTCTTATAAGGCGCTTTCTAACCCTCACATACTAGATAGTGCGTTTTTTAGCCCTATTTATTTTCTTATAAGTACGCTTTCTAGCCCTTGTATGATAGATAATACACTTTCTAGCCTTATCTATTTTCTTCTAAGTACACTTTCTAGCCTTATCTAAGCATTGTAAAGAGAATGCAACTGTCCTAACTTGATTTTCTGGTTTTCCTTAAAATTATTCTCTTCTTTAAAAAGTTTTTTTAAAAAAAGACTAGCAACTTGGAAATAGTAGGCTAAAAGGACTTCCAAATGCATGAAAGAATCAAACTGAGATTTTGGACAAAAATCAGGAACACAATTATACCCAAGTTTGAAAGATAATGTAGATACAAGGTCAAATAAATGATTATTGGATAAATCTGCATACAAATCAAGTCAAAGGACTTAATTAAACTTTTAATAGGCCAACTTGATTTAACCATAGACCCAATTAAAGGTTTATTGAAATTTAAGAATTAATTTGGGTTAAATTAAAAGAATTAATCAAGTGCAATAACTTAGTTAAACTTTTAATTGATCAAATTAATTTCATTAGGGACTTATTGGTGAAAAATTAAGTTTGAAACCTTAATTTGAGCTTAATTGGGAAGATTGGAATTTTAGAGGATCATATTTAATTTTTTTCAAACTCAATTAGATGAAATCAAGGATAAGATTGTTAGAAAATCAAAGTTTGGGGGTCAATTAAGAGCTTAATTGCAGATTTTGAAAACCAAAGGCCTTTTTGCAAAAGGTGTGTGAATTTGAGGATCCAATTCAATTGAAAACGGGGGTGAAATTAAAGAAATTAGAAGTTTGAAGGTAAATTAGGGATGAAATTGAAAATACCCAAGACCAAGGACCAAGTTAAAGGAGGCCCTATACTCAGGGCATTATTTTAAAACTTGGCAGAGGTAGAATCGAATTAATTCTTAGAATTAAAATTCAATTGAGGACTTAATTGAACAAATCAAAAGATTGACAGCTAAAATTGAAAGTAGAACTTAATTAAACCCAAAGGCCAAAACGATGTCATTTCATTTAAATGAAATGACATCGTTTTGTTAATTAAAAAAAATAAAAAAAAGAGAGAAATAACATCTTTTTGAAGCCTATTGTTCACTATCTTGAACCTTCACCCAATAACAACAAAAATGGTAGCCCTCATGCCACCTTTCAAGCTTTTCTTCTCTCTCATACCTTCACCAAACAATAAAAAATGACATCACCCTCGTGACTTGCCATTGAACTTGAACCTATGCAAAAAGTGTCCCTTAAAAGCCCAAAACCCGCTGCAAAGTTAACCTAAAAAGGCTTACCTGACCAACCTTTACAACCCGTGATTGTGACTTTTCGTCAACGGTTAGGATCCTTTCTGTTTGAATTAAGGGCTAAGATTTATGCCTGATAAACACCTCATGCCCCTATTTGATCCCTTATAAATAAAGGTGATTTTCATGTAGTAAAAAATGAGAAAATTGGATGGAAAGGGAGCCAAAAAACCAGCTTTTACACACTATTTTTTCAGCTGCCTAACTAACAAAACCTTGCCCAGCCATCAACCAACCACCTAGAACCAGTAAACCGAAAGAAATATTATTTTAATAATTTCATTTAGTATCGGACTATAGACTTACATGGTAAGATATATATCTGATATTAAAAATAATAGATTTTATTTGAAATTTAAAAAAACATCCAAAAAATCTAAAACATTTCCTCATTTAAAAATATAAAAGATATGTTTTGTGTTCATGCATACCGATCAATTTTAAGGGTTTTTCCTTAATATTTTCTAAAAAAAAATCGCATTTTTATCATATTTCAAAAATACAAAATAAGTATTGTAACTAGTTTATGATTATCCATTACGATTTAGCCAAAATACCTAAAAATCCTAAAAAAATAGTTTTTTTAATTAATATTCAGAGTATTAGGATTTAGTTGTAGACTTTAATATTTGGGGGTATAAAATCACACTGTAAAGTATACCCCTAGGTATTAAAGATACAAAATAAAAAATAAAAACGATACTAAAATTAGGGCCATACAATGATTAGGATTTAACCTAAGAAGGTAGAGACTTCCACGAAGAGAGATCCGCCTTGAACCTTAGATGAGACTAATGGATAAAAACATGACTTAGATTAACAATCAATCAACAATGCATCTTACCTTAGGTAGGGTGCACTTGGGGTGATGTGTCTTCCCCTTGTACAACTAGTCTCCTTACTTAGATTCTCATAGACCATTTGTTTTCTAGTGACCATGATACTAGGTAAAGACTTTCTCAAATCATAACTTTATGATTAAATCCAAAGCACCCTTTAGTTTCTATGGGGCAAATCCATCATTCAACGTTGTGCACGTATCACTTTGAATTGAAGGGTGTTTTGAGTTAATCATAAAGTTATTATTAGAAGAAGTCACTATCTAATATCATGGTCACTAGAAAACTTATGGTCTACGAGAATTTAGGTAAGGAGACTAATTGTATAAGGAGAAGACGTATCACCTTCAGTGCTCCTTACCTATGGCAACTTGCATCATTAATTGATTGTTAATCTAAAGCATGTTTCTATTTACTGGTCTCATCTAAGGATTAAGACAGAGCTCTCTTTATAAGAAAGTTGCTATCATATTAGGTTAAATCCTAACTATTCGGAATCCTAATACCTGAAGGTATACTTTATAGTATAATTTTATACTCTCAAATATTAAAGTTTACAGTTAAGTCCTGATACTCTAAATATTAATTATAAAAATTAATTATTCTAGAATTTATAGTATTTTAGCCAAATTCTAATGGATAATCATAAACTGGTTATTATATCATTTTTGGATGCTAAAATGCAATTTTGTTTTTTTAGAAAACATGCATGAAAACCCTTTAGAATTTGATGTTTATATATATATATATATATATATATATATATATATATATAGAAAACATGCATGAAAACCATTTAGAATTTGGTCATATGTACGAAAACAAAACATATTTTTTGTGTTTTTGAAATGAGAAAATGTTTTTGATTTTTTTAGATTTTTGTGAGTCTGTATCTTACAGTGTAAGTCTACAACCCAATAATAAATGATATTCTTGAAAAATATATTTTTTGTATTTTCTGAAATAAAGGAATTTTTTTAAAATTTATTCGATATGTTTTGAGAAAAATCATGTATTTTTAATATCATTTTGTATCTTACAGTGTAAGTATACAACCCGATATTAGGTAAAATTATTGGAAAAACATGCGAGGGATCCGCAAATATTTTTTAGATTGTCCTTAAATTTTGTTTTTAAAAAATGAAAATTTTAAGAGTCTATTTGGCTAGATATGCAAATATAGACAAATTAAAGATAAAAAAAAAAAAAAAGCTTAGGGTGTGTTTACCAAACACGCCCTTAGCCTAAAATTAGACACGTTAAAAATGTCTTAAAGGCATGTTTGGCAAAGACGCCCTTAGGATCCAAATATGGCCATATGTTTTAAGGAAAAAAGTGATGTGTCGAGTACGCCTTTAAGGAAGGGTTTGGGTTTGGCCCAACCACATGAGCAAGGCCTAAGGCCTGCATAAGGATTAGGCTGAGGTCCAGCCCCACCCGGTTTTTGTAAGCTAGTAGCTTGCCCAACAAACCTTTTTCTTCTTCTTTTTTATACATACATGGGCTGGACCCAGCCCAGCCGTATGGGCTATGTTGGATTGGGGGTCCAATCCCTTCTTATTCATAATTGGTTTAGCCCAGTGTTTATTTTTGTTTTGGCAAAGATTGCCAGCAACAACTCATGCATTACACCCAGCACGCACTTCACAATTCCATGCATTTATCCTTCTAACATCATCATCACACACAAACATTACATTGTATCCCTATAAAATAGCATCAAACAAGTTAAGGGAAGGAGAAGAAATATGTTACCAAGCTTGAAGATATTGTTTTACAAGCAATAACAATGAGGGTGAAAACAGTGGTGGCTCACGATGGGTAACAGGTCAGATATTGGTGAAGAGAGATGTTGTTGGTATCGCGATTGTCATGGTGTGGTGGTTGATGATGGAGTTGTTGGTGGTTAGTAGTGGCTGTTGGAATGAAGGAAGAAAGGAAATGAAAGGAAAATAGTAGGGGCTACTAAAGATAGAAGAAAATGGTTCTGAAGGTGGTGGTTGATAGGTTTTTAAATGATTTTCTTGGTTGGGATTAAGCATGGGTGTAGTATGGGATGTTGTAAAGATGATATATGGCTAGAATATTGGGAGATAGGTTTTATTTTGTGGCTGATTGGATTGGCTGGAAAAAAAGGTGGATGAAAATGGCTTTTTAGCTATTGTTTTTCCTTCTCTTCTTTACCTCTTTTCTCCTCCTCACTTGCAAGAAATTCACCCCTATTTATAAGGGATGAAAGAAGAACATGAGAGGTTTTTTGGGCATGGTTTGTGACCATTAATTTGCTTGGAAATGATCCTAACCATTGGCCACAAACCAATAACCTGGTCTTGCAAAACCAAGTTGTAAGTTTGATTGGGTTAGGGGATTCAGACCATTTTTTCATTAACTTTTTGGGTGGCAAATTGGTTGTTTTCGAGCCGAAGGTGTAGTACATTGTCAAATTATGAGGATGTCATGTTTCTTTTTTTGTATGATGAAGTTATGAGAGTGAGAGAGAGAGAGAGAGAGGCAACTGGAAAGGTGACATCAAAGCTGCCATTTTCAGGTTCATTGGGGAAGATGATGAACAGTAACCAAACGATACATCGTCTGTCTTTTACTTATTTTGACTTGGCGTAGACCAAAACACATCGTTTTGGTCAAAACTTTGCCAAAATGCACTGTTTCAATTAAATGAAATGGTGTTATTTGGCATATAAGGTAAAATTAAGTTTTAAACTCTCTCTTTTAATTTCATCCCTCAAACTTTCAATTATTCAAATAAGTCCTCAATTGAATTTTAATTTTAAGAATCAATTCAATTTCACCCTTACTAAGTTTCAAAAGCATCCATGATTCCAATGTGTTTTTTATTTTGGTCTTTGATTTTGGATATTTTTAATTTTATCCTCAATTAGCCTTCAAACTTTTAATTTCTTCAATTTCGCCCAGTTTTCAACCAAATTTGACCCCTTAATTCGTGCGCCTAATGCGAAAAGTTGAATTTCATCAATTTAACCTTTAATTGAATTCCAAACTTTGATTTTCTTGCAATCTTGTCTCTTATTTCACCCAATTGAGTTTAATTATTTAATTTGACTTTGAATCTATGTTGTGTTCCAATCTTGGATACAATTGGGTTTCTAATTTTTGTTCAAAATCATAGTTTGGTTCTTGCATGCATTTGAAACTCTTCCCAACTTGTTTTTATCAAGTTGTCAGTTTTTTTTTATCTTTATATTATTTTTAAAGAAATGAAAATTTTAAGGAAACCAAAATTAGAACATGACATTACCTAAAATAATTTTATGATTCTCTAAATAACATAATTTTCGAATTATTTCTTAAAAATTTGGAGTTTTCCAAGACCCAATTTGATTTTTTTTTTCCCCTAATGTCAAAATGAGCTTTAAGTAAGTCAGTTTTCCTCACATTTATAACAACATATTTTGCTTCTAGATGCCTAGATTTCTTGCCTCCTGGAATCAACGATTCAATGATTGTTCTCTGCATCAAGTTTTAAATTGAGTTGAGTTGTGTTGAAGTTAATTTGATATGATGTGACAAGTTAATTTATAACTTTAGCTAGTATTTAGATTGGTTTTTTTTTTATTTCAAAAAAATATTATTTTAAATTATTCCAAATCAACGAAGTGGGTTTTGGTTGAATAACTTTGCTAGATGATGGATTAGCTTTCAGGCAAGGCATTGTCGATTAATTTAAGGTATTGATAAGCTGCATAATTCCTAGGGAGCAGCAAGATAATTATAATTAAATCATGATGAATTTTTATATTCATGATCTTGAAGAGAAAGGGTCCCACTATCACGAGGTGGGCGTACAGCTTGGTCTCGACGAGCACGCTTGAAAGTTGAAAGCTGCTATTAATTAGCACAGTGTGGGACTTGCGTCCATTTTAAGAAAGTTGAATTCTTTTAATTTGATAGTCAAATTGATGGCGTAAAACATATCATATACATATATATATATATATATATATATATATATATATATATATATGATATCCGCTGGCTTTTCGGCTCAGTTTCGCTTTATAATAAAGTTTATTCGATATATTTCTCTGTGGGTGTTTCTGCGAACAATCATTTCTAAATAGTCCTCGCATGTTTATATATATATATATAAAACTCAACAACTGTGCTACTCTAAAGAAGAATTCGTGCACCTAAGCATTATAGTTTTATTTTAATTATAACTTTTTAAAATATTTAATTTATTAATACATTATAGTTTTACATAGGTTTTTCTATAAATATTTTATAGAAATCTTGATTAAAAAATGCTATAATTTATAATTTTTATTAATTTATTTGTTTTTTAAATGGTAATAAATTACTACAATAGGTTCAAAATAAAAGCAAGTATATCATGATATGATGGCATGGAGTAGCAGGAGGGTACATGAATCTTATATATGGTACGGATATCACCTTCTCTCATGTGCTGCACAAAATCAGGATCTTTGATTAGCTGGAAACATTATAAAAATAAATTAAAAGGCATCGGTATTGTACTCTAAATCAAAATTTATGTACGGTGAATTGCAGCATTAAAATATAATTATATTTTTTTACCTGCAAATATTAAATTGATCATAGTTAAATCAGTTTTTTTTAACCTTTTTAACATAATAAAAAAAATTATTTATCCTTATAAAGAGAAAAAAACACCCTAGAATCTAGTGACTTCTTAATCTTTTTATTTTTTAAAATAATTAAATAATTAAATTATCATTAAAAATTAAATTTTATCGTCAAGGGTTTTTTGTCTTTTCATTATAGCTTTTTTTAATTATCAAGTGGAATGAGAGGAGATTTTTTAATTTACTAAATATATATATTATTTTAAAAAAAGTTACTGATATATGCACGCGTCAGCACGTGTTGCATTGTCCAACAGCCAAGCTCCGAATTCTAGAGCAATGTTAGAATCTCCACGGTGTCTTCCCCATCACTAGGTGATGCGTATGGTCACTGGACCTCTGATTTGACGCCAACAACTTTTTATTTTCTTCTTTTCTTTTTTTTTTCTCAATTTCCACCAAACCCTCTAATTTTTCAAAACAACCCTTTAACTTTTTTTCTTTAGATTTGATTCATATTATTTTGATTAATACTTATTTTATTTGAAATAATTTAAAAAATTAGTTTTTTTTTTCAATTTCATTATCCTTCAAAATTTTTATCTATCATATTTAGTTTTTATTGTTTAGATTACTATTTTGATTTTATTTTTATCATTTTCTTGATTTTTTATTTTATTTTCAATTTCATCCCTTATTCTTTTATTTTATTTAATAGTTATACAATATTTGGTCTGTATTCTTTTGATTGCTACTTTTTTTTTCAATTTTATCCCTCATTATTTTTTTTTCAAATTTAATCCTCGTTTTTCATTGATATATATATAATTTTAGATGATTTAGAATCTTGCTTCTTGATATTTTTTTATGTTTGCTTTCTATAGGGTAATTCAATCTTATGACTCGAGTTACGAATTTCAAAGATTAGGCTAATTTGACTTTTGTTTTTTTTAAAATTATTTTTTTATTTCATCATTCAATATTATATTATTGAATTTCAACAATTATACAATACATGCAAGGGTTGAACAATCAAATTCATATTTTAACGAATGTTATATTATTGTCTAATTTGACGTTAACAAGTATAACTCTCAATCCGACTGAAAATTCGAACTGAAACTTTTCCAAAGGTTTCCAGAGATATTGTTCTATTTTGCGTTAGAATTTTATATCAATCAATGCTTGAGAAAGCATCACGATACAGGTTAGAAGATGTTGTATGGATTTTGTAATTTATTGTCTTTTGACTTGTAGACTTTTTTATTGAAAAGAATTCTTTTTCTAATGATACAAAAATATTCAGCAGCTTATTTTTTAGAGTTTTCTTGTTCAGCGATCCTTAATGGGTATATATATTGTTTCCAAGAGTTCTTTTAATATTCCAAAATCTTTTTCTTATAAGAATTTCTTATTTATCATAACTATATAAGGAAAGGAGAGCTAATGGTATTTAATAACATATTACTTTGCTTGTTTTGAGCAACTTCCTTGTTTAAACTAAACTAAAATAAATGGAAATAAATGAAATTTATATGTGTCATTGTCTTTCCATGAATAGCAAGGATTCTATACTATATAAGAAAGCTAAAAGGCGACCAAATCAGGAATCTAATTCAGTAATTAAAACAAGAGTTTTCCTAGCTAATTTTGGACATCAAGGAGTGCCTACAACTATTCCAGACCTTTTAGTTTTAGTTTGGATTTTTATCTTAATTTGGGTTCATGACAGCCCATTAATCATTATTTAAGGTTTATTAAGTGTTTTACGCTTTAGTTTTTGTTGGGCTTTTTTTACTTTGTTTTGAGCATTGAGTCTATAATCCACTAAGGTTATTAAGATTGTTTTTTTAGTCTATTTAAGTTATTTGTTGCTGTCTAATTCCAAGGAACTATGGATTATTGAATAAAATTAGTATTTTGTTTAGAGCAACATGTTTTTCTCTTTATTTAAATAAATAACAATCAAACTTGTCGAAGTATAACTGGTATTGTGGCTTCATTGTATACTTTCAGCTTTTTGATTCTCTATATTCAACCGATCCAAGTTCAATTTCCAAAACCTTTGGTTACTAGGTATAAGGTTATATCTAGATTAAGGTTTATTGATCACAAACTTGATTTTTAGCTTTTCAGATTTGTCATCTACTTTATTGTGAGTTTTTGGATCTTTATATCCACGAGGTTCACATCATTTAACTTCGTAAGTTTTATATTTTTCTTTCTATGAAGTTATTTCAATTTCATATCCCAAATAGCGGGTTAGTCGAGTTAACCTAATTTTTTTTAATTTTTTTTTAGTATTTTTTTTGCAGAGTTGACTTTCATTGTTTTATTCAATTTTTTTTAAGAAATATCCCCCCTATGCAAGTTTGGCATGAGTAAAGTCAATTTGTTGTCTTCTTTATCTGATGAGGAATTTCCATATGTTGATTTATATTTTCTCATGATGTGAGATTTAGTTGGCCTTATGATAACATGTGATTTTAAGTTATCTGATGTAGATCTATCATAACTAGATAATGATCTATCATAAACAGATTATATGAATAGCTTAATAGATATATTTATGGACTAGTAAGACATGTTAAGCTCCAGCAAACCAAAATAACAATCAAAATGACAATATCCACTCACATTAAAAAAAAAAAGATGGTTAAAAAATATTTTTAATATAAAATATTAATATTTTTAAAATTAATTATAGGTGAATAAAGAGTAAATCTCAAAATACCTTTTCAAACCCAAAAATCTTGTATACCAAGGCTTTTAAGTGGTTAATACATTGAAGCCTTGGAATTACAAAAGTGAACTGGGAGGGCACCAAAATTTTTAAAGAAATGAACTCTAGATTATGTAAACCACGCATAGGAATTTGAGTGATCTATATGCCCGATTCATTATCTTCTAGTAATATAACTAAATTGTTTTGCTTTTTTGTTTAATAAAAAATGTTTGACCTTCTTCACCTGTTATCTCTTTCATTGAAGATGGACATTTTCTGATTTTTATTAATTATCATAGCAAATTTACTTGGTATTTCCCAACGAAACAAAGAAGTGAGGTGTATTCTTTTTAAAAAATTTACGGAGAGACAATTTATCTGCAAGATAAGGCATTTCAATCTGGTAAGGAGGAGAGTATAAGAAACTAAATTCTTAGTTTAAACATGACGGGATTCAACATTATTTGGCTTGTCTTCGTTGTCATGAACAAAATGGCTTGTCCACTACAATTTCACCATCTAAATCCCAGTCGGCCTTGCACAGGCGTTCTTCTCCATCCATTGTCATTTCCTAGCACACCTCTTTCCAATCCGCCTCCGTAGAGGAGATTCGGACAACTTGGTCAATCTAGAACATACTTTTCAATCTACTGATTCTTCTTCATATCTACCGTAGCCACCTTCTGTGTTTAATGAAGTTGGGATCAATCTGTTAATTTGTTGATCTTAGTGACGCTATATCAGCTTCTTCTCTGCAACCATCGTCTTAACAAACTCATGCCATGACTCTCGAACCCTCCATTTTGAAGAAAAAAAAAAAAAAGTCTCATAATGATCAAGCAGGTCAATATAAGTCTATTTTTACAAGATTCTTTTGATCAGTGTAAACCCAGTAGTTACTCCGAAGCCTCCAAATCGGCCTACGGAGAGTTGCAATGCGAGCTGAGATAAATGCCTTCCATGCCAACTCCACTTATTAGATTCGATTGCCATCACTTCCTAGCATTAACATGTGGGCATCAGGTTGGTATGCAAGTGATAGTGTGGTATTTTTTAATTAAAAATGTATTAAAATAATAATTTTTAAATTCTTTTTATTCTTATATCACTATTTTTCAATAATTTAAAAGGCAAATTATAACATAAAAACTGACTGTCGAGTGGCACAAAGCTTGATTAGTGTCTAAGAGATACGCTTAGGGATATGGGGTTGATTATACCGAAACATTCAGTCCCCTTTCTGAAAGGTTTTCTGCAAGAGATAAACCTCAAGGATCTGCCGACAAAACCTATCCATCTTGTGTGTGCAGTGCAGACTCAAGTATCATGGTTGCTGGAGGTCAAGATCTGCAACAGATGGTATTTTTCTACCTCAGACCAAGTATCTTAAAGAAGAAAAGAAAACAAACATGTCAGGCTGCAAGCTTGAGTCACACTCCTGCAAAGCCAACACTTGTTGAAGATGGAGGACCACACTAGATTGTATCAAAGCACTATCGGGGCATTATAATATGCTCGCCCAGACCCTACCTTTACTGTCAAAGTGTCAATAAACTTTTTTCCAGTTCATGGAGTCCCTTTGACTTGCTGTCAAGCGTGTGTTGCGCTACGTGCAAGGCACATTTCCTATTGGTTTACATGTCAAGAAATCCTCGACCATTTAGGTAAGACGTTTTATCTTACGCAGACTGGGCTGGGTGCTGAGATGACAGACGCATCTCCCACGGGATTTGCAGCCTTCAAATCCTTTTCTTCTTTTAACATGGCGCTGTTACAGTGTTTGTTATTACTGTTGTATTTTTTATTTAAACAAACATATTAAAATAATATTTTTTTTAAAAAAGAAAAGATATTCTTAACGTTATCATATAAAAACAATTTAAAAAAATTGAATTTAAAAGAAAATAAAATTCTGCAGCGAGCCGCGCTGGGAAATTTTTCTTACTGAGCTCATAATGATCAGGATGGAAGGTGGCATGTTGCAGCCTTATAATTCAAAAGACAGATGGGACTTGTGCTACAGAAATGATTACTCTGAGTTGCCTTAAAGTTTGATTAAGCCCTAAGCAAGAAAAATGGCTCAAGAAATAAAACCAGCAAAAGCTGTTCATTGGATGACTTTCTTCCATGTATGTTTTGTTGACTTTGTTCACGTGGCCATTGAATTTCGAGAGATACAATGGTTTATTGCTGCCTGCTTTCATAAAAGCGGCCACCTCACTCACTTGAGCAAGAATATAATCATGACTCCCAGCACTTTTCTACTATTCATTAAAATGCTGCAGCAAAAAGCATCCTGCGATAGGTTGTCTACCACTTTATATTTTATCTTAATTATTGATTTAACGATATTCACTGTAATTTTACAGTCCTACATCATGTTTTTTTTTTTAAAAAAATACTAATATTTTAAAATATTAAAAAATATTAAATTATTATTTTTCTCAAATTAAGTGTATTTTTAAAACGGAGTTTCAAACAAAAGAATCATAATAACCATAAAAGAACTACAGAGGAAAAATGGTGAAATGCTTTGGGATGGGCATGGTCATTCCTCTATCAGGTGCGTGTATCATTTATCTTTTGCTTTTTGTTTATAAATTTATTATTTTTTAAATTTATTTTTAATATTAGCCCATTAAAATAATAATAAAAATAATTTGAAAAAATTAAAATAAAAAAACCAAAAATCATGAAAAGACGCGGAGTGTCAGTTTCTTGTATAAGAATGAGACTTTCATCCTATGATATACGAAAGTCTATCTCAATATAATGTCATAATCTAGTCTGTTAAAAAATACTTTATAGCGTCGCTTTCTTGTTTAACACCATACCACAGGGCTAAGGGTGCAACGGGCCCTCTGCCACACCAGCCGGAAAATACACCTGGGCTTAATTTCTTATGAAATTTTTTTTTTTTTGTTAAAATTTAATATGATTTGTACATTTTGGATAGTTTTGATGTGCTGATGTCAAAAATGATTTTTAAAAAATGAAAAAACATCATTGGCATGTATTTTGACACGAAAAATTATTTGAAAAGCACCCGCAACCACACTGCCAAACACGCTCTTAGGCTTTCATTGCCTTGCATACGGTTTAGATTTCTAAATTTAGAGCGGCTGTTTAAGATTGAGGTATTGATTGTGGTTAAAATATATTTTATTTAAAAATATATTAAAATAATATTTTTTTAATATTTTTAAAATTATTTTTGAGATCAATACGTTAAAATAATATAAAAATAAAAAAAATTTAATTTTTAATAAAATTTTTTTTTTTAAAAAAAACGGATTAAACCATGTTTCTCATGTATTCCAAGAAAAAAAAAAAAACCAATTGTTGCACCACCGTGCCGAACGGTGCTTTTCTTCAGCTGTACTCCATGGATGGAGGTTCTGGGATGCTTGGCTAATGAATTAAAGAGACCCATTATAAATTAATATGTTTGTCTACGTGGTCAGCTATGGTTGGCAGTTAAAAAAATATCAGCCACGTAAACAAACGAATCCTAAAGATTGTTTTTCTAATTCAAAACTAGTGATAAGATTTAGGATTAAAACAGGCCAAATCGCAAGTTAATTTGAATTTATTTAATAAGAGATTATTTGAATATTCTTGAATTAAATATCCAGGAAAAACAAACAGCAAGTTCCCCCACATAACATTCTGGTAGAGTAATCCGCTTTAATCCAAGAATATTCAAATAATTTCTTGTTAATTTGCTATTGTAGTTCAATATTTCATTTTATTTTTTTAATTATGGGTTTCTGGGTCAGTTTATGTGTATCTCGACTAATCCCTCGAGACTCTAAAGTTAACGATCATGTAAATTTTTTGTGATTCAGAGAATTTATAAGACTCAGACTTCTAATTTTTAAAAAACAAATTCAAAATATAACCATTAAATAATCATGCATACAAATGCATTCATGATAATTGGATAAAAAAAAATACCCGTATAAGATTGAAGGGTTACTCTTTTGGGCCATGGAGATGTGTATATACAATCTTAATTATTGGTGATTTTGTTAGGTTGTGGGAGACGAACGAGGACATATAATGTGATGGGATCGGCATGGTGGGAGACTCGTCCATCTATAAAAATTCAAGAATTGACAAGGGACTGACTCCTACTACCACTCGTAAAATGATTATAAACAACTACATGGTGGATTTTGGTGGCAATGCACCCTGTTTTTGTTGCCTAGCCACCATTTTTTTCATGTGTTCCTGTCCCTCTCGTTACCATCCAAGCTATATTTTATTATGTGGAGTGTGGATCTTACTAGCTTCTCTTCAGCAACACCATTCTCTCTCCTTCTTATCTTGTTATCTCACCAGAACAACACTCCATCTAGGTCATTAAATTACTAGTTTATTCGGTCACGCTACGCTGTCATGACAGGTTATACTTGGATTTTTTAAAATATAAAAGAAATATCTACATCTTATTGAACTTTTTAAATTAAACCCATCAAAATTTTATGCCTCGGGAGTTTGTTTACATTAGTTCTAGCTCAGTACCATCTTCATGTAGTCAAATTAGAAAGTACATCAATCATGCATTATTATGGGGGGAAAAAATGATTGTATTTGTTTATATAACCATCCTGTTGACATGGGATTTTTAGATTTCACAGCTCCACGACCACTGTATAACCTTTCTGTCCTCGGATTATTAGAGGTGATTGAGATTTATCTTCTTCCCCTTATTTTGGTAAAATGAGTATTTTAGCAATAATTATTAGAGTGTGATTACGGTTGTTTTTTAAAATATTTTTTTATGCTGAAATACATCAAAATGATGTTTTTTTATTTTTTTAAATTATTTTTTAGATCAATACATCAAAACGATCTAAAATACAAAAAAATAATTTTTAACAAAAAAAATTAAACTTTCATAGAACGTGGTGCCTTGAGTGATATGTCGATTTGATAGCATGTGCACTTTAGAGGAGGTGTTTGAAAGTTGGGTAGTAATTATTTTTTAATGTATTTTTTGTTTAAAAATATATTAAAATAATATTATTTTTTATTTTAAAAAATTATTGTTATATCAACATATTAAAATTATATAAAAATAACACCATCGCATTTTCGAAGAGCTTATAGTTAAATCAATGATACGTGTATTCTTCTTCTTTTTCAAAACAAAATTGTATCAAAATCTCTCAATCATCACCACAAAAAACAAAAAACTTTCTCTCATATCAACTGTCAATGCAAGAAGTCGTGTTGGTTAAAGTTAGTAATGGTTCGATATCATTTACAATTTTCTTTTTTCTAACTTTTTTTTTAAATTATTTGAAACAAGAATAAAAAAACTTATTTGTTTTACATCTCTTTTTTTTTTATAAAAAAAGCCAACAACCATTTGAAAAAATAAATCTGAATATATAATTTTAAACCAAGATTTTCACACAAAAAAAAACTCTTAAACTGCCAATTTTTTTGAATCAACGTTGCATTGAAATAGTTAAACAAATAAATCTGAAAATAAATTTTCTTGGTAGGGCATTAAATTGAAATGTGCTACTCTATTTTTTAATAGTGCAGTAAGAATTACGGGTGAAAATTATTTTTTAAAGTATTTTTTTATTTAAAAATATATTAAAATAATATATATTTTTATTTTTTAAAATTTATTTTTATATCAGCATATATGAAAATAATTAAAAAAACATATAATAAATAATTTAAATAAAAAATTTTCAATTGCAAAAACAAACTATACATAAACTGTTTTTATTTTTTTTATTTTTTTGGAGCTGGTGATAGTTACAAATTATTCCTGTTACCTGAGTTATTTTTTAAAAAAACTCGTACAAATACAGTAGCTGGGATTGTTGATCACAGGCTTCTTTCTAAAGAGAGTATAGTCGAAGAGACACAAAACGTGGCAAATATCGTCGTCCTTGAAGATACAAGCATGTATATGGAGCAGGGTCTTAAACTTGATGCAAGCTGTTTTGTGTGTGAGCAGGTGAGTAAGCTTCAGCCCCAATTGCTGACTCGTGGAGTTTGAACGAAACCATGCTTAAACAATCCCTCCATAAACAGACGAATTTATCAGTGTTCAGTGCTCACGAATTGCTTATTTCTATTGGGAATAGAAAACAAGGTGGAATTAACAAAAGTCAAGATGATGAATTCTACGTTCAAAGAACAAGAATCGAGGAATTATGAGCAGTAAATCACATGGGGGCCATGCTGGGCACTGGCTGATACCGGTGCACCCCATCCCAGGACTTCTGCAGAGGCCAGGCTCGCACAATTCTCTCTCGGATTCTGGTCACCGGTTGGCGGAACCCGTTTTCCTATGTACTTAGGACAATGCCCGATCCTGTTTGCTTGATTTTTCAAGGATTTGTACTATGTATGCATGTGTCTAAGGTGCTCCTGTCTGTTTCATGCGACAGAATTTCATAGGGTAATAATTTTGAAAAACCTTCATCAATCTATGCCTATATGTAGCTAGAATAAATGGCCTTGCTCTCTGACATTCACAGCCATAGAGTATTAAATCCCACTTACACTACGTGAGCATGATTGAAGAGAGTCATTAACCGAGAATTAATTAATAATTGTTGATTGGACCTTAGTTTCTTGGACTGATTAGCTAGGCTAATTCTGTTCTTCGGTTCAGTGGATTTGCTCATCAAGCAGACCCAAAAAGCAACAGCAAACCATCAATTACGAGACGGGGTCTTGTTTTTTTAATGTACCCAGCGACCCAAATAGCTGAAATTTACTGTATTTCCGTGAGTAATGTTAAATGTAAAAAACACATGATAAAAAAATTGAAAAATATACATAGATTATTAAATCATGATTTTAGAGGAAAATCCACTTAATTATAGATCTCACTAATTCAATAATCCATATGAATTGTTTTTTTTTAATTTAGCATTATTTCTCTTGTGGGATATATAAATATTTTTGCTCTTTGATAATAATAGAAAATATATCAGAAGTATTTCATTATAAAAAATTGGCCAGAGTCACTACGAGCAGCATATTGGCCCGAGGGAGTTATGCTTCGATTAAGAGAAAATCCCCATCTTGCCTGTATAAACATTCTCTACTATAGCAAAGGATCATTTATTAACAATAAGAAATCATTTCTGGCCGTGGCTAGATAATCTACGCGGTGAAAACTACACTTCAAGCTGACAATCATCAAAATTTTTATGCGTTTTGACTTGAAATGCAGTAGACAAATAGGCAATAGACGGCCTGCCTCTCACCCAACACGCAGCCAACACATACCAGTCTCATTGAACTTTCATGGGAAGTTGCCTTCGCTGATTTGAACCCTCAAACTGCCTATTTTTATTGTTAAAGTGCAAATAAACAGAGAACATTTCGTTGATTGCGCAGTTTCATCCACTAAAGAACTCTTTTTTTTTTTTGGTGAACACTTAAGAACTTTTTTAATTTGGCAAGAACCGACATTGCCCTTAATTTCATGGTCTCCATGCATGCATCGGACTCATGGCTGGTTCACAGCTACAATTCTAAGTCGCAATCATAGCCCCTAACTAGTGGTGTTATATTTGCTACACTACACGCACATATGGAGTTCCTTCCTCACTGAATTCTAAGACGCAACAAGCTTGATTTAAGACAATAACACTACAATGTGACTCCTACAGTTCCAGTCTCTATGCAAAGAGAACTGCTTTATGGTTAACATATTTTAATTAATGAAGATGGCGACTCATGCTTGCTATCAAATCCAGTTTTAATTTCGATCAAATGCGAATAACCCGATAAAATAACCCATCATTGAGGTGGTTTGAACCAAACTGGGCTCGAGGCCCGGGTTGGATGTCGGACCGAGCCTTCCCTCTGCGGTCGCAAAATCATTGAAACTCACCAAAAAAATGCATGGGCATCTTTGGATGCTCTAGCAGCCTACGCCTAGTACGCGCTAAAAACTGCATGCCTAGATTTTGCGTATATATTTGTTCACAGGTAGCTGCCATGTCCATATCTAGGAAAAAGGGCACGACGATCTTGAAACTTGGAAACATTTGTCTAACAGAGTACCATTGATTGGATTGGATTATGGTAGATCTAAGCTGTAATTTCTCAAGAACACCCTCCAAACCACCCTATAAGCATGCAAGAAGACGACAGGGCACGGAGGAGTGGAGGGCTAGTTCTGTCACTGAAGAGGGAGATTATTTGTCCTTGATTTGGCCTTTGGCAAAGGACAACGCACAGTGACTTTTATTTATGACTTGAAGATTTAAGAGGGTGAAAAATATCTTATGAAAGATTAGAAAGTACCCTGCCCACGTTCTGTCCTTGCTCTCTCTACACGAAATTCAATTCTTAGTCCTCACTCTCTCTCTCTCCCCCCTTTTGTCTTCTTATTTTCCTTTTTCCTTTTACTTTCCTTACCTTTGTAATTGCCACCTAATACCTATAGAATACTTATGGAGCTTTATTTAATAAATTAGAATTTTAATTTGATATTTTATTTATCTTAATAATTAAGTACTCATAAAATTCAAATCTTTTTTTTATTTAAGACAATCAAATTAAGTATAAGATAATTTGAATTAATACGATTATTTAATTCTATATAGTTGTGTCTCGAAAAGAAAATTCCAGTCTTAATAGTGATTAAAATAAAAGGTATAAGAGAAAATGGAAAAAAAAAAAAAAGGTTGTCATTCGGGCTGAGTTTTGCAAGGGCGGCACGATTGGTTCTTACGCCGTCTGGAAAAACTACAGGTTGATGGTGCTTCTGGGCTGCACATCCAAACATTCTCGTAGTAGAGCATCTCAAGAGAAAAGTTTGTTGGGAATATTTTTTAAATACAAGTTTTAAAACAGTATAAATAAGAATATTTTAGATATATGTATGTATTTCAAAGGGAGAAAAATCAAAAATTTATTGTATTTTAATATATTTAATATTTATATAATTATTTATTAATTATAACTATATAAATAAAACTCTTATTAAAGTCTTTCTTTGTATAAAACTATATTAAATCAATTTTTAGTTTTTTTAACCAGCATATAAAAATAGCTCTTCAACATGAAAATATTATTTTAATTATCTCATAAAATTCTCCTCTTAGCTATAAAAATAAGGTATGAAAACTAAAGAAATTTTATTTTTAAATTATTGCTTTTGTTTTTACTCTTCCCTCCAAGATGTCCCTGGAATAAAAGTCACAAATCCCATGACTTGACATTCTAACCATTTATGATTTTGTTTTTTAGTCATTTGTTTTTAAGTTTTAAAAATATTTTAAAAAAATTGAAATTGTTTTATTTTTTTTATATTATTTTAATACATTATATCAAAAATAATTTTTTAAAAATAAAAAAATTTATTTTAATACATTTCTAAATATAAAACATTTTAAAAAATAACCACAATCACACTTGTAAATTTACAAAAACAATAATTATCAAATACCAGAAAAAATTTATCAAATTTTGGTTAAAATTAAAAATATTAAGAAAATTTTCACAATAATAATTAATAATATAAAATATATAATAAGAATGATATTAGTTATAAATTATAATAATAATTATGATGATAATATTAATGATAAAGAAAAAAAATAATAATATCAATATAACTGATATAATATGATAATATTATGAATTAATATATGTTAATTTTTTATAAATTTTTATAAATAAAGTGTTTTTTAATAAATAAAAATAATTTATAAAATTATTATAAAATTTTTTATATTGAATAGTTATTTACATATAGAAAAAATTGCAGAAACATTTTATATTAAAATATTTACACAAAATAGATTACCCTTTGTCAAGATAAAAAAAAATAGTCACTCGTAATCCGGAGGTGGACAGTGATGGAAAGGAGGAGAGAGCAAGCTCTCTCTTAAGCCCAGCCGAGCCGAGCCAGAGTAAAAAATGCGATGAAAACTGTGAAAAAAAAGGGAAACGGTTAAAAGTAAAAAACAAAAAAAAAAGATGACGGAAGCTGACTAACGGCAACAATTGTCAGTTAGCCTGCAGCAAAAGACGGTTGTTAGCGCCCTTGTGAAGAGGCGGGAATCTTTTCCATGTACGGTTAGGTTTACACTGTTAATTATGGGACCCACCATAAAGAAAACTCTCTTGTACAGTACACATCACACTACCATGCCCTATCATTACTCTTCTCTTGTACTGTATATATGTACGTAGTTACGTACACCCATACGTACAGTACACATATGCCTTTTTTTTTGGGTTTAATGATAATTTAATTATCTTCTTACTAGCACTTTAGTTTAAAATTTTAGGATGTGTTTTGTACTGTGTTAGTTTTTATGATTAAGGTATGAAAAAAATCATTTTATAAAATCATTTTTGTAAATTGTAGTTGAAATTGAAATTTATCAAAATAATAATTAATTATTATTACATCATATAATGAATAATTTTTTAGGAAAGTTTTTTTGTTTTATTATCCGTGTCATAATTAATTTTTGAATTATTTCTTGAATTCATTTTCTTTTTTTTCAAAATAAAAAATCAAAAAAGTAAAATAGTAATAGTAAGAAGACTGACATTTTGACAAAAGTAAGTTAAGAGGATTTTAAATGTAGAAAAAATCAAGCTGCAATTTTGGATGAAACCAGGAGCCTAATTGTACCATAATTTCCCCAAATTAAAAAGACAATGCAGATTTAAAGTCAAGTTACATAATTATTGGACGAATCTGTATAAAAGTTAAGCCTAAGGATATAATTGGATTTTTAATAAGCCAATTTGATTTAATCATGGGCCAAATTAAAATTTATATGTTTAAGAATTAATTTGGGTATAATTAAGAATTTAATTAGATGCAAGGACTTAATTAAACTTTAAATGGGTCAAAATAATTTTATTAGGGGTTTATTTGGTTAAAATTAAGTTTGGGACTCCAATTTGGGCTTAATTGAGAAGATTAAAATTTTACAAGACCAAATCTAATTTTTACAAAGTCAATCGGTTCAAATCAGGGGTAAAATCATAAAAAATCAAGTTTTTGGGTCAATTAAGGGCTAAATTAAAAAAATTCATAGCTAAGAATCATTTTGCAAAAGGCACCGAACTATGAAGACTCGATTGATTGAAATCATGGGTGAAATTAAAGAAAATTAAAAGTTTAATGGTCATTTAAGGGTCAAATTGCATAAATCTTGGACCAAATGTGAAAAAGACATTAAAATTGAAGTTTGGTAGGGGCAAAATTGCATAAAATTAGAAATTTAGGATCAATTAGTGGTGCAATAGAAATAAAATAAAAGATGAAGGACCAAATTGAACTTTGACTAAAACCTTAAATTAAAACCCTAAAAAGTCCAAAACGACTCCATTTTGAACAGTAAAAAAAAAGGGACCTGACGACGCGTCGTTTGTCAACTATTCATCTTCTTCATCATTTAAGCTAGAAAAGACTACTCGAGTGGCCTCTTTTTCAAGAAATTTAATGATTCATCTATCCATTAAATTATGCGCAAACGATGGCTGACATCTAACTACACTTTAGTATGATCCTTTCTGGTCCATTGTCACCACAACGGTCACGCCGCCGCCTTAAAATAGCCAACCTAGCCAGCCTTTTTGCAACTACTTTTTTAGGCTATGATGACAACTTTAAGCCAACAGTTGGGTCCTTCCCAGCTGAATCAAGGGCCAATAATTATCCTTAAAAGAGACAAAGTGCCTCTCTTCCACTCCCTGTAAATATAAGTGAATTCCATGCCGGGAGGAGAAATGTGAGCCCAAAGTTGGTGAAAAATTAGTTTTTCTTCTTCTCCGCCTGCCATCTTCTTCCTCTTCTTTCATCGCACTGCCACAGCCAGCGCTACCACCAACAACAGTTTGACCTTCCCAGCATCGTCAGCTAGCAATTCCTCACGACTGGTAACCTTCTTCTTACCTTTTTTGGTTGCAAACAAGGTAGCCATTTGTATGCAGAATATTGGTTTTGCATGCAAAAATCAACCAATTCACATGGTCACTAGGTCGGGCCAGTGACCATTTGAAGATGGGTTAGACCCATTCCAGCCTAACATGTGATGGTTAGGCCGAGTCCAACCCATAAAAAAAAAAAGAGAAGCATGTTGGGTTGCTAGTCAGCCTTATATATTTAATAATAATATATTAATGTAATGATATTAAAATATTAAAAAATGATAGTAAAAATGCATGCTAAAGTAGTAAAAATACGAGCTAAAATTAAACAAGCCAAAACAAATAGGCAAACAATCAAACCAGCAAAGCTTAGTCTAACTAGACAAGGTGTTTCCTAGTGGAGTCATCATCCTATCATGGGGCAATGTCTAATGGTGCACTAAGCCTTTTGAGAGGTATTTGGAAAGGAAATGATTTTGAGTATAATCATGAAGTTATAATTATGAAATTCAGGATTCGTAACCTAGTATTATGGTTATTAGGAAACCTATGGTCTGTGAGAATATGGGTAATGGACTGGTTATGCAAGGGGAAGACGCATCACCCCTAGTGCACCTTACTTGAGGTAAGCTGCATTGTTGTTTGATTGTTTTTCTAGATTAAGTTTCTATTCGTTGGTCTTTTTCTAAAGTCCAATGTAGATCTCTCTTCGTGAGATAGTTTCTACCTTATTGGGTTAAATTCTAACCACTCTAAATTCTTGTGCAATGGAAAAACACATCACCCACCGTGCACCCTATCTGAGGTAAGCTGCATTGTTGTTTGATTGTTTTTCTAAATCAAGTTTTTATTTGTTGGTTTTTTTCTAAGGTCCAAGACAGATCTCCCTTTATAAGAGAGTTTCTACCTTATTAGGTTAAATTCTATGCACTCTAAATTCTAAATTTCAGTATCGCATTTATTTATTTATATTTTTTATTTTTATATCTTTAATATCTGAGAGTATACTCTATTGTGTAAATTTACACCCTTAAGTATTAAAATCTATAGCTAAACCCTAATACTTTAAATATAAAATGAACAAAATGATTGGTGAAGGGTTTTTGATATTTTAGTCAGACCTTAATGGATAACCATAAACTGGTTATGATATCTTTATTTTTTTGTATTTTTAGAACATGAGAACTTGTTAATGTATAAGTACATTTGGGTATGGATTAATGCCCTCATGCATTTTAATTTCATGAATAAACCCAATTCTAGGTTAGGTCGGGAGTAGTGGTTTGCCTCATGACTTTCAGCTGGGGTTCAGATTTGCGAAACATCTAACAATGAGCTGAGTGCTCACTCAGTAATGGCGGTCACATTATACCCCAACCATTCATTGTAAACCCATATACTGCCTTCATGTAAGGTGATTATTGGGCAATTCATAGAACTTTTAAAGACCAGGTAGAAAGTCTACCCATATGTAATGGCCTAAAACCCGCCTTTAGGGTATGAACTCCTTAATAATTCATTTTACATCAAGACATACATTATCAATAATCCTAAACTCTGCAGGATTTTCTAAGTTAAAACCATAGCTTTCCTAAAAAGAGTATGAGATGATCAGATTATAGGTTTTCGTCATTTATACCCAATGTGCATGAACATATATTTATATCCATACACATACATCCATTAATTTTAAATAACATACATACATGCACTAGGTTGAAATTTAGATCCCTAAAGAGTCTACAAAACCTAACTTCGACTGAGAAATATGAAAGATGAAGAGCGTGCTCATTGTGATGCTTATTTCCAAGAAGAGTTGGGGAGTCTCTATAAGATAGCGTAGATCGCCTCACTAGCTTACTCAAGCAAGCATTTAGAAATGCCTCTGGTGAAGGTTCTTCCAACCGATCTGTAACATTTGCTCAAACCCCAACAACAACTCAACTTGAAGAAAGAATGGGCAAATATGGTCAGGAGCCCCAACACAATCCAACATTTGCGTATTCAACAACACCAAAGCCAGCCCCTGCAGTTATAAATGCATTTACCAATGAGTCCCACAAGACAAAAGTCGTCTAATGATATTGATTAAG
This sequence comes from Populus nigra, assembly GCF_951802175.1. Taxonomy (NCBI): domain Eukaryota; kingdom Viridiplantae; phylum Streptophyta; class Magnoliopsida; order Malpighiales; family Salicaceae; genus Populus; species Populus nigra. Next base: position 1,845,669 of record NC_084861.1, on the reverse strand, counting down.
ATAAGAAGACATCATTAAAAGCCAAAGTCAGTGCTATTGAAGGGGTATACTTATATGATCCAGTACAGAGCGCTGAAATGTGTCTAGTCCCGAATACACATACATCTTACTGAATTTATTGAATACGCTGAAAATCAATGCCCCATGACTCATCTCAAGTCCTACTGCAATAAAATGATAGAAGTAGTACACGATAAGAAACTACTGATGCACTTTTTCTAGGATAGTTTAAGTGAGGTAACATTGAATTGGTACATAAGATTAAACAACACAAAGATCCGGAGATAGAAAGATTTGGTGGATGCCTTTGTCAAGTAGTACAAATACAATATGAACATTGCTTCCGATAGAACTAACTTGTCCAATCTAGAAAAAAAGAATAAAGAAAGCATAAAGAAATATGCCCAAAGATGGAGAGATCTAACTACTTAGGTGCATCCCCCTCTCTTAAATAAAGAAATGGTTACTATATTTGCCAACACGCTTAAGGCGCCATACTATAAGCATGTGATTGGTAGTTCAGCATAGCAATTCACTAATATTGTGGCAGTAGCTGAGCGCATAAAGTAAGAAGTTAGGAGTGGTAGAATTTCCATGCCCACCAAAAGAAGAAGTTTTGAAAGGAAAATAAAGGTGGTCAACTATATTGAAGGTAGCTATAGAGGCAGGAAAAACCAATTTCAAAACTACAACACTCCATCCCTTCCATCCCAAATTGCCAGCATCAACTCCCTATTTTCTATCAAAAAACCCGAGCCCTAAAACCTCTAAGCTGAAAACCAAATTGAAAATTTCCAGAAGAGGAATTACAAAAAGGGTTTAGGAAAAACTACCTTTATTACCGTTGTCCCTAAATGAGATGTACCAGAAGCTACTAAGCATTGGATATGTAGCTCCTAAACCCCTAACACCTCTATTGCCACCTTACCCCAACTAGTATAAACCCGACCTCACCTATGAGTACCATGTTGGCATTGTAGGACATAGTATTCATACCGAATGGTCAATTTAGGGTCACATTGCATAAATCCTAAACCAACGACTAATGTGAAAAAGACGCTGAAATTGAAGTTTGGTAGGGGCAAAATTGCATAAAATTAGAAGTTTAGGGTCAATTAAAGGTGCAATAGAAATAAATTAAAAGATAAAGGACCAAATTGAACTTTGACCAAAACCTTAAATTAAAACCTTAAAAAGTCCATAACAAAGCCATTTTGAATAGTAAAAAGGCAACCTAACGATGCATCATCTGCTAACTGTTCATCTTCTTCTTCATTTAAGCCAGAAAAAGCTGCTCGAGTGGCTTCCATTCCAAGGCATTTAATGCTTTATCTCTCCATTAAATTTGATAAAACTTGCACGCAAATGATGACATGACATCTGACTACATCTTAGTATGGTCCTTTTTGACTAATTGACACCATAATGGTCGCGATGCCACCCCAAAGTGGCCAACCAAGCCAGCCCTTCTGCAACAATTTTTTCAGGCCATGATGGCAACTTTGAGCTAATAGTTGGGTCCTTCCCAGCTGAAATAAGGGCCAAGATTTGTCCTTAAAAGAGACAAAGTGTCCCTCTTCCACCCCCTATAAATAGGAGTGGATTCCATGCCTTGAGGAAGGAGAAAAGAGAGCCCAAAGTTAGTGAAAAATTAGTTTTTCTTCCCAGATTTTTTCTTCTTATCCGCCAACCATCTTCCTCCTCCTCTTCTATCACGTTTTCACCGCCAGTGCTGCCACCAATAACAGTTCAACCTTCCTAGAATTGTCAGTTAGCAATCTCTCATGGCTAGTAACCTTCTTCTTCCTTTATTTGGTTGTAAACAAGGCAGCCATTTGCATGTAGAACATTGGTTCTGCATGCAAAAATCAATCAATTCACATGGTCACCAGGTCGGGCCAGTAATTGTGTGAAGATTGGTTGGACCCATTCTAGCCTAGCTCGTGATTGTTGGGCCAGGTCAAGCCTATTTTAAAAAAAAAAGTCTGTTAGGTCGCTAATCGGCCCAACTTGGCCTGGTTCGACCTAGTTGGCCAGGTTAGCCCCATCCCATATATTTAATAATAATATAATAATGTAATGATATTAAAATAGAAAAAGACCTTAAAAAAAGACCAACGAATAGAAACTTGACCTAGAAAAACAATTAAATAACAATGCAGCTTACCTCAGATAGGGCATATTAGGAGTGATGCATCTTTTCCTTACATTACTAATCCCTTACCTGAACTTTCACAGACCATAAGTTTTCTAGTAACCATAATACTAAATGGCGACTCATGAACTTTATAATCATAACTTTATGATTATACTCAAAACCATTTCCTTTTTAAATACCTCTCAAGAGGCTTAACACATCATTTCATTATTATATACAGGAAAGACAACAGAAGACAACATCAAATTCTTAAACATAAATAAAATTGCATTTGTTGTCATAACTTTTCAATCTGAACTTGTGTTTTGTTTCGAAGTTTTTTTGCATGATATTAACATCCAAATTTAAAAAGCATAATTTCATTAACCAACTTAAAACCTATGCTAGACAACTTATTACCAATATATATATGTACAATGCTCATCTCCAGTTATGGTTAGATGAAATTGATACTAGAAAGAAACCAAGAACAACACTTTCATTCATTATTTAGATACCTTATATTTGCTACCTAATGTAAAAAATAACTGTTGAACTTTCATGTTTTAGATTATTCAATACAATCTAGTCATTAAAAAGTGTTACACTAAGCTGTTGAATCAACACATTTAAAAAAGACAGATTAAGAATGGAAAGAAAATAAAGTTCATGATGCACCTCATATTAAACACACACATTAATAGCACCCATAAACCCTTATTCTTAATTTGGGATTAGAAATGACTTGTTAAAATTGGCAACATCAAAGATTCATGTAAGGTTTGGTAGTAAGAATTAAAAGCAATATATGAATTACTATTTATTTTATCCTTTAAACATCAAAAATAAGAAAACATTACTCAATGATGCTGACAGCTTTAGCTATTGTTGTTACTTATTTTTGGGTCCTCACATATATAAAAAATACAAAAAAAACAAACAGAAAAAATACAAAAAAATTGAAAAAAATGGTAGAAGAAATAAAAATATATATATCAGTGAGAAGAATATACCAGAACACCCAGAAAATCACCGACGACTGGTTGAGAAAGATCAAAATATACAAGATTGAAAAATTTGACAATGTATTTTTGACTAATGAAGGCCCTATTGGCAAAAGAAAATTCAATTTGAGGAAAGAAATTCAAAATTGGGTATTTAAAGACTCAATTGAAACTTTTCAAGGTCTAATTGAATTTATTGAGGGCTTAATTGCAAGAAAAATTATTTTAAAAAAAGTTAATTTAGGCTTTAATTGGAAGAAATTAAAGTTTGGTGTTGAATTGCAATTTTTAAGAGTTAATTTGGTCAAATCAGGGGCTTAATTGCATAAATATTGAAGTTTAATGGGCAAGGCATGATTGAAGAAATTCAAAACTAATGACCAAATTTAAAAAGGCACATGAATGTAAGGGCTGGAATTAACAAAATCAGGGGCTAAATTAAAAAACTAGGATGTTTGTTGGTCAATTGAGGTCAAAATACACAAATTCAAAGCCAAAGACTAAAATGAAAATATCAATGAACTTTGAGGCAAATAATTGAGTTTGACAAGGGTGAAATTACATTAAATTAAAAGTGTGGAGGCAATTATGGGTACAATTAAAAGCAATTGTAAGAACAGAGATTTAATTGAAATTTGCCAAATCCCAAATTCTGAACCTTAAATGACGTGTTGTTAAGACTTAATGAAGAGAAGGTAAATGACAGGTTGTTCGCCAGTTTGCACCTCTGGTTTGATAGTTTTGGCTGATCAAGTTGACAATTTTAAACGCATGAATCTGGTTTGATAGTTTTGGCTGATCGGGTTTATAGCACGTCCCTCAAGATCAAGAAGTCAGAAATGGATTCAAGACCTCTTCAAATCCTAGTAAAACCCTATAAATACCCTTCCTAAGATCAAGAAAAGGGGGTTGAAAAAAAAAGAAAAAAGAAGAAGAAGAAAACAAATATTGACAAGGAAGCTAAGAGTGAAGGTTTGAGAGGCTAACACAAAGTTTTCTCAAGTTTTTAAAGCTTCATAAGTTTGTGAGAGGCAAAACTTTCCAAAGGAAAGAAAAGAAAGAGAGTAGTTGTTCTAAGTTTATCATCTAATCCAAAAACAGGTCCTTATAGCCTGCTTAATGAAGGTTTGTGATTTTTATTTAATGAAGTTATTTTGAAGTTTTTTTTAAAATGTTTTTGATACATTAAAGTTGTTGTTTAAGTTTTTTTTTTTAATATACAATGTTGTTTTAGGTTTTGTTTAACTTAAGCTATTTATGTTAAAGCAAGAGTGTTTAACCTGAGTTTGTTAGGTTTGTTCACGCATAAAATGTATTCAAAAAATCAATTTTGAATCCATGTTGCATGAACATATAAGTTATTTTATGTTGATTGTATTTTTTTTATTTGGCGCCTTATGCTTGATTTTGATGTTTTTATGTTAGTTTCTTAGTTTAAATATGTTTGTGTATAATATTGTGATTTGTTAGGAGAAAAAGAGCGTGCTTTAGAAGCAAAAAATTCTATTTTTTGAGATTGACAGTGGTTGCTTTTACTAGAGATTTTCTGGGTTTTCTAGGCATGTTTTTCGTGTTTTTGAAAAGAATATTGCTTTAGCCTCTAAATTCGAACCATGTTTGGTCCATTTCTTTACACAAAAACCTTAATATGCATGATTAGTAGATAATCTAGTGTTTATTTACATCAACACCATGTTTTTTTATATAGGTTTTAATCCTAGGGTTTTTGTTTTGAACCAAAACCCATTTTGATAAAAACAAATCATGACATTTTAGTGATAATCGAAGTGAATAAATGCTAGATCATTCATCCTTGCATAAATTTAAACATCTATGTTCCTTCTTCTTTTTTTTTCTAAAATCTGATTTGTTTTAGAACCCATGTTACTGGGTTTATGTTCGGTGTTTTTGATGTTCTTCATCTTTTTTGTGTGTTTGATCCGTTTTGTTTAAGAATTTTTGAATTTTGATGTTTATTTGAGAGTTTAATGTGTTTTTTTGGCTTTAGTTTGTTTTGGGGTTATTTTCGGGTCAAACCAAAATTTTTGATTCGGTTTATGGTCTAACCAAAATTTTTGGTTCGACTTGGTCGAATAAAAAAAATAGGTTAAAGGGTTTAATACCCTGTTTGGTTTTCCATAGTTTTTGTTAAACGGTTTTTAGGTTTAAGAAAGTGTTTGATAAACTCCCCTTAAGCTTATTTTTGGTAGTTTTATTACAAAGAAAAATAAATTTTTGTCAAACAAAGCCTTAAAAAAATTTCTTTTTTCTTGCATATGACTAAAAATCCTAAAGTTATTTAAGCATTTTTTTTAAAAATCTAAAATACTTTCACATGTTTTTATTTAAAAGATATTGCATGGATTTTACAACAAGTTTGTAAAATTCCAAAACAATTTTTATTTTATTTTAATATATGGTATTATGAATTTATACGTAAAACATATTCTTGATATTAAATAAAAGTCACTTTATTTTATTTTTTTTGTTGGCATTAGAATGGTTAAGTTTTTAACCTGATAAGGTAAACACCATCTTATTGAGGAGAACTTTTCTAAAACCTTAAAGTGACCAATGGTTAGAAAATACAACATTTTCATAGCTTATATCAGACAAAATAAACAATGCAACTTACCTTAGGTCAGACATATTAGAAGTGCTAATACCTTTTCTTTACACAATATGTCCCCTAACTTAGACTCTAAGACCAATTAGAGTTTCTAATTACCAGAATACTAGGTAGGGACTCTCATTCTCTTCTTTTCTACTAAGAAAGGTCAAGAATTTCTTATCTTTTCCACCCACATCATTCCTAACAATCCTGATCTGGATAGATGATCGCCGTGACGCCGCACACGTGCGATAAAATAGCGATTCTACTAAGGACCTATGGATTAAGCTATGTTTGTTTATCTAATTATTGTGTTTAATTTTTTTTATACATTTTTATGCTTTAATTTTATTTTATATTGCATATGCTTTTATATATTGGATATGGATTAATGCCTCATGCATCACCTGCTTTAATTTTTAAAAAGCACACATACACTTCGAGGTTAGGTAGGGGATTAACGATCTGCCATATGACTATTGGTCAGGGTTTAGATGTGTGAAACACCCAACTTATATCTGAGTGTGTGCTTAGTAATGGTGGGCATACGTGCCTTAACCATTCCTCGCAATGCCTCTATATTACAAAGATTGTCACTGGACAGATCTGAAACTCTTTTAGAGAACAAGTAGTAAATTTATCCCATATCTCACATATAAGAATTAAAACCAGCCCTTAGGGTGTATGCTCCCTACATATGTTTTGCATCAAGGTAAGCCTTTTATGAAACATCTTAAGTTCAAGACTTACAGGTGACATAATGGTCATTACTTAGGAAATTTATGTTGTAGAGTTTAGGAAAGAATTAAAATGCTTATTTATTATGCAAGACATGACTCTGTGTTATTGCTTGAACAATGAGTGCATCATATCAAACACAAACTTATACATTTAGCATGCATGTTCACAGGTTGAAACATAAATCCCTCACCAAAGGTTTATTACACTTGACTAAGAGAAAGCATGGAAAACAAAGAAAGGGCTCATATAAAGGCTCATTATCAAAAGGAAATTGAAAGCATCAAATTTGAAGTGGCTAAACTCACAAATTTGCTCGAGCATCTACAAAACCTCTTGTGAAGGCACTGACAGCTCATGTCCCTCATACACCTCAAAACTTGGGGGCAGATTCAATGATCAATCAATATTTTATCCCTATTGCCCCTGTCCAACCAACTCAAACTTCGGTTATTGTAGTTTAATAGCTAAAGGACCCTTTGATGATAGATTTGTTGGTCATATGGACCATGATAAATGGATTGCTTTCGAAGAGAGATTGAGAGAAGTTGAAGAAAATGATTTTATTGACCCTGTATTAGCAATTTAAGTTTGTTTGGTTCCAAACATTATGGTGGTAAAAGATTTTAAAGTGTTGAACTTCATGAAGTATACTGGAATACAATGCCTAAACACCCATCTCCGGTCATACTGCAACAAGATGGATGAAGTTAATCACAATGATAAAATACTATTATATTTCTTTCAAGATAGTCTTATAGGATCTACCTTGAGTTAATATAAAAGATTGGATAATGCCAAGATCAATAATGGAAGGTTATGACAGATGCCTTCTTGAAGCAGTATAAAATCAATCTGGATATTGCTCCTGATAGAAACAACCTTATGGTCATAAAGAAGGGAAACCAAGAGTTTGTAAGAGCATACGCACAAAGATGGTGAGATAAGGAAACACATGTCCAATCTCCACGAATAGAAACAAAAATGGTGATATTATTCGCCAACATCTTTAAATCCCTTTATTATGAGCATCTAATGGGAAGTTCAGCTTAACAATTTTATGATATTGTGAGGATCGCTGAAAGAATTGAACAAGTTATCAAAATGGAAAAAATTAAAGGTCCTACCATGGGTTCCAGAACAATGACGAAAGATGAATTGGAAGATGGCTCTTAGGTGAGAAATCTTAGTTATGTGGTCCAACCAAATCTCATTGTAGCATCATCTACTCAAGTGTCTTTGTTAAAGATTGACATACCTCTGTCACTCAAGTATGTCTACCAGCATATGTTAGACTCTAGAAGAGAGATAAGAATATCATGTTAGGATCCCAAGCTATTCGATTGAAAATTGTAAAAAATTCAAGTATCATATCTAGAAGTTGGTGAGTGAAGGACAAATTGAGTTTGTGAAAAATGGTGATACCTACCATATAGACACTCCAATCTTCAGCAATGATTAGTAGCTTGTAAAATGTTGACAAGACATATATAATATGCAGTTACCCAAAGAATGATCATTGTATTTTACTTCAATATGTTTTTCATGTATCATGTACTTTCAATTAATTGTACTTTGTTCTTTGTCTTATGATTATTTTGAAAGAGATGCTTCTTTCAAAGGGTATTTTAACAAAATATCTTGATCAAACTCGAACATGTGAAGTTAAGGCTAATCAATCTTGAAAAAAAATATTAAAAGAGTTTTTGATTGTAGAAATGATTTGATGTTTGTTAAAACGACATGGAGTGAATAAACAAATATTGAACTCACATATGAAATTAAACCACACATCATATGAGCTAAGTTTTAACAATATACATATTGACATGTAATGGATTCAATAGTTATGGACTCGTAAATTATGGTTCTTTGCAAGTCTAAAATATTATGCTAGACAAGGTCAAAATTTATCGGTTCTAACTAACCTAGCTTGAAATAAGAAAATACCATCTTTGTTTATTCCTTTCATAATTCTTAAAATATATATCCCTTGAAGTCCTAATCTAAGCCTATTGAAATATTTGTTTAAAAAAACCCTAACATCGATTACACCTCACACTAGGAGCAAGTGAGATTTTTTATTGAAAGGATAAAGATAATGATAGAATCAATGGTGAAGGAAATGCTAAAAACAAAAGACTGAGAAAGGGCTAAAAGTAGAAAAAGCCATAAATAGGAAAAAACGAGAGATATTTTAATTAAAAAAAGGAATAAAAATGCCAAAAGTTGATGACTAAGGGGGCATGAATGAAAAAAAAAGAAAGAAGAAATAAAATTGATGGGAAAACACACCCAAAAGATCGAAAGATAAGAAAATGAAATACCATGTCTTTTAGTATTTATGATAAGCCTTTTGTTAAGGAAAATATGATTGAGATTATTGTGTCTTCAAATAATTAGATAAAAAATAAGTTATCCATCAAATAAGGAGTTAGAGTTGCTTTATGGCCTCTATTAAGATAACAAAAAGATGAAAAAAATATCATGAGATAAATGATGAGCAATTAGCTTTACTCTTCTCTTTAAGTTTGAAATTGAGAATGAAAGGAATGACATGGATATGAAACTTTCTAAACCATTGATTGATCGAGGTGAAAATTCTGGTTGAAATGAATGACAAGATTATATGTCATATTTCTTACAAAGACAACAAAAAAGAAGAGTGAAATGAATAGTTGATGGTGGTTCTATGTCATTAAAACCCTCAAACACTTTTTCAGCTTATGAATTTCCCTTTATTTCATAACCATTAGTCATAACCTGTATTATGATTTGAATCGATAAATGACGCTCTCAAAACATGAAGAGCTTTTTTATGAAGGTCATGGCTTCACGAACTAAGTTTCTGGTTATTATGCATGCCGATAAAAAAGTTGTTCAAAAGAGACAATCTTTCTCGATAGAACCTTGAGTTTTGACTAAAACCTTTTACCGTTGAAATCTATAAAAGGTCACCTTATCGTATACCATTAAATGATATACCCAAAATGAGAGAATAAAATTTAACACAAAGAACCATAAAAGAGCCATACAAGTTGTTTTAATCTTAAATCGAGTCAATATATGTTTTCAAAATGCAAAATAATCAAATAATTACATGTATTAAATGGCTTTGTGTTGCATCTTTGACCAAGTTAATTTTTAAAATACTTTCAAAACTAGCATCTCTTTGGTTTCATTTCGAAAATGAGATAGGAATGAATAAAATTTTTGAAAGTCCGTGGTTAGCTCTCGAGAAAAAAACAATTGTTTGAAAGCAAGTGCTTCATTGATGGGTTGCATAAGATCCTTTATGAAGATAGTATAAAGAAGCTTGGTCAAATGAGTTGATAATGCTTAGATCAGAAAAGAAAAGTATGGTTCAACTAAAAGCAACTTCGTGACTGATTGACAATTTAAGATGAGGTCGACACTAGAAAATATTTTGATAATTGTTGGCACGATGCACACAACTAATTAGAAGGTACCTTTTGAAATAATCCAAGAAGTTCAATGATTCGTTGAACTCTTTCATGATAAAACAAGCAATGTCATACCTGGGGGCATGGTCAAGCTTTAAATAATGAGAGCAATAATCATTACAGATAACCCAGGATGGGCACTGTATTTATATTTGAGTGAATGATTGACATACCATAAACTTGAATGAGTTGGTGAATCAGAAAACCAAGAAAGCTTTAGATAGTAAGTAAAGGCACCATATGATGATGAAGCATCAAAGAGGGGGGGATATATTTCAAACCAGTTAAGGATGTATGCTTATCATCTAACCTTAAAGCATTGCATAAATATTTCTGATTTTTTCAGGAAAAATCCTCAATGACATCTAGTAAGATTTTGATGAATCTGAGTTTACAAATAAAGAATCCTTGAGCTATGATAGCAAGGAATCTCAGTTAAACCCTGCAATTAGAAAGTATTAATTGTTAAATCTTGCAATTAGAAGGGAAAGTGAGGAGAACCCTGCTATTAGAAAATTCTCAAGAAAATAAGAAAATCAATCTTGTCATCAGAAAGAGTCTTCAAGTAAACCTTACAATCAAGAAACATCAAATTTTCAAAGCCTACAATCAAGAAGTATTAGTTAAACCCTACAATCAGGAAGCACTAAGTTCAAATCCTGTGATCGAGAAGTATTAGTTGTTAAATCCTGCAATCAGGAACGGAAGTGATGAGAACCCTACTTTTAGGAAATTCTTAAGAAAATAAAAAAGATCAACCATATCAGTAGGAAAAGTCTTTAGGTCAACCTTACAAATTAGAAAGCATCAAGTTTTCAAAGCTCGCAATTAGGAAGTATCAGTTAAACCTTACGATTGGGAAGTATTAGTTGTTAAACCCTGCAATCAGACAGGAAAATGAGAAGAACCATACTATTATAAGAAAAAAAGAAGATCAACCTTGTCATCAAGAAGAGTCTTCAGGTTAACCCTGTAATTAAGAAACACCAAGTTTTCAAACCTCACGATCATGAAGCATCAAGTTTTCAAACCTTGTGATTGGGAAGTATCAGTTTAACCCTGCCATCAAGAAAGATAGGTAAACCCTGCAATCAGAAAGCATTAAGAAATTCAACCCTATCATTAGGAAGGATAAATTTCAACCCTGCAATTAGGAAACACCAAGAAAGTTTAGAAAGAGCTTGATTAAACCCTATCATCATGAAAGGAGAAAATGAGGAACCCTACCATTAGGAATCCTAACCCTACAATCAGGAGGAAAAGTGATAAGAACCTTATTATTAGGAAATTCTTAAGAGAAGAAGAAAGTTCAAACCCGATCATAAGGAAAAACATGAAAAACTACCATTAAGAATCTGAGTTTTAGGAACCCTTCCATCAGAAATCTCAATTTTCAATTCTATAATAAAAATGTTTTGAATTTAATCAAAATAGTTAAAGACACCCTTAAAAGGCTCCAATGATCACTGATATTCAAGATTTCAAGTCAACTGAGTTGAAAAAAAAGACAGTTGTACAAGAGAATAGTTATGAGCATACGATTCTTCTAGTACATGTAAGATTTTGGTTCTGGTTAAAAGAAATCAGTAGACTGAAATTTCAAGTTAACCGAACTGCAAACAAAGATTTTGGTTCTAGTTAAAGAAAATTACCAGATTAGGGATTCAAGTTGACCAAGATGAAGGCAACTTTTGGTTCTGGTTAAAGAAAATCACTAGATTGAGATTTTAGGTTAACCGAGTTAAAGATAAAGATTTTGTTTCTAGTTAAAGGAAATCACTAGATTAGATTTTCAAGTTAACTGAGTTGCAAATAGTGGCTACCTTTACCATAGATTTTCTAGGTTTTCTAGGCATGGTCTGGAGAAAAATATTCTCTTATCCTCTAGATTCAGACCATGTTTGGTCCATCTCTTTGCACAAATACATTTGTTATGCATGATTAGTAGATAATTTGGTGTTTATTTGCATCAATAACATGCTTTTGATAGGCTATAATATTAGGATTTTGGTTTCGAATTGAAACCTATTTTGACAAAAATTGTGATGTTTTAGTGATAATTGAAGTGAATGGATGCGAGAATATTGATCTTTATATGATTTTGAACATGTATGTTCATTTTGTTTTACCAAATCTAGTTTGTTTTGGAACCCATGTTGTTGAGTCATGTTTGGTGTTCTTTTTTTTGTATTTGATCCGTTTTGTTCAAGAATTTTTGAGTTTATTTGGGTGTTTAATATGTTTTTTTTTATCATTTAGTTTTGTTTATAGGTTGTTTTCGGGTCAAACTAGAATTTTTGGTTTCGTTTATGGTCAAACCAAAAATTTCAGGTCAACATAGTTGAGTTGGGTAAAATAAAAAGGTGGGTTCAATGGTTTATACCCTGTTTGGTTTGCCATAATTTTTTTAAAGGGTTTTTAGGTTTAAGGGTGTGTTTGGAAAACATTCCTTAAGCCTATTTTTTTATAGTTTTATTACAAAGAAAATTGAGTTTTTGCCGAGCAAAGCATAAAAAAATAAAATAAGAATATTTATTTTTTTCTTGCATATAACAAAAAATCCGAAAGTTATTTAAGTATTTTTTTAAAAAAATCTCAAATACTTTGACATGTTTTTTTTTAAATATTGCATGGATTTTAGAACAAGTTTGTAAAATTTCAAAAGATTTTGGCATACATTTCAAAAATATCAAAACAATTTTTTTTATATTTTTTGTTAATATCCGGAATTATGGCATAAGGGATAAATTTCCATTATTGCATATAGGTGTGATAGAGATCAGCTAGGAATGGCTATGGAAGTATGATAATCTCTACCAGAAGGTAATTATCTATTTTTTTTTAAAATAAAATTAACGAAGTCCCTAGTTTAATTACATATTCAATTTTGCTCTTATATTTTTTTTTAAGCAATCTAGTGAGTTTAATGTAATTCTTTTGAAAAACTTTTGGATGAAAATTTAAGAATAACTTCGTTTTCAAATGATGGTTGAAGGAGGTCAAATCTAAAAATATAAATTTGTGCAATTAATTCTCAAATGAGTTAAAATTCTAAAGAGACCTAACCCATTTAAACTTTGGATTTGATTTTGGTATAAAAACTATTACTCTTGGAATAAAAAATGCTTACTGATAAGTTAATAATTTGAGATTTTTATCTAATGAACTAGGTACTATATATATTTTAATTTTTTTTATTAATATAAATATTCGAGTTAATTTATATTTATTTTAATTAATTTTACAGGTAAATACTTGTTAGGCTAAGTGATTTACTACATGACAACAAGAATTAAAACAACCCTTGCAGTTTTTTAACTTTTGATATAAGTATAACAAATTATAAAAATAATATTAATTTAATAATTTTTTCAGATAAAAAACAAATTTTAACCGTATATATGATCCGAGGATTCATGTTGTGGACAGTCTATGACTATACGTGTTGCATTATTAATTAGCATGGAAGATAAGTGGCTTTGTGGGGGTTATATATTGTCTTATAATTTTGTCCTCACTTTTAGTTAAAACCTTTTTTTCCCATGAGTTTAGGTCGTTGACTTTCTTCGGGTCTGCATCAATTCAAAATTTCGTTCCATTATTGAGTTTGACGGCAATGACGAATAAAAATACAACAGGTGTCACGAAACACTTCTAAGCACATAGACTTAAATAATATTTAATAAATATTTTTTTATTTTACATAATTATAAAATAATATAAATTATATCGAAAAATATTACCTAATAATTTATATTTTTAGATTGAATTAGTTTTTTGACATGATATCATAACCTTAATAACCAAGCGATCACGAATTTAAATCTTATAATTTCTATTTATTTGATAAAAATTAAACAAAAGATAGTATAACATTTACAAGTTTAAGTTTAAAGTATTTTTACTTGAAGATATGTTTTAGAAAATAATATAAATTATATCGTAAAATATTACCTAATAATTTATATTTTTAGGTTGAATTAGTTTTTTGATATGATATCATAATTTTAATAACCAAGCGATCACGAGTTTAAAAGGTAGTATGACATTTACAAGTTTCAAACTTAAGGTATTTTTACTTGAAGATATGTTTTAGAAAATAATATAAATCATATCATAAAATATTACCTAATAATTTATATTTTTAGGTTGAATTAGTACTATTTTTGACATGATATCATACCCTTAATGACCAAGCGATCACGAGTTTAAATCTTATAATTTCTATTTATTTGATAAAAATTAAACAAAAAGTACTATGACATTTACAAGTTTCAAGTTTAAAGTATTGTTACTTGAAGATATGTTTTAGAAAATAATATAAATTATATTTTAAAATTTTAAATTAAATCAATTTTTAACATAAAGGAAAAACTTTCCTTTCAAACTTGCTAGGATGTTTATCGACAAAGTTCAAGCAACTCTTATTCGATACCTAAAACACTTTTGGCGCTTTCCATGGATTGCATGTCTTCCACTCAAAATTGTCAATCTAAGATTCTCGATTTTAATTTTGGGGCCTAATAAACTAATTTAATTCAATAAAAAATATTATATTTGAAATTATATAATGATGTTTCTATCACATGCTTTGATTAGATTAGATGAAAGTAACATTGTTAATAATATGCATTAGGGATTCTGATAGTTTGATATCATATTAATATATCAAAATTATTTAAAAATATAAAAAAATAATGAAAAAAATCAAGATTAAAAGAAAACACAGCCCAGCTGCGGGGGGGAAAAAAAAAACTGTGTAAAGTGTTGTGTGATGAAAGCTTTTGCAGTCCACTAAAGATAGAGCGTGTGATGAGAATGATGGATAGATGGGGGGAGTGGAAAGTCAAAAAGAAAAGGTATAAAGGTCAAAAAAGGGTATTGTTGAAATGTCACTTTGTGTCTGTTGAACTTTGGTTGCTTTTCCTTGGACAGATCTCAATTTGGTAGCTAATTAGAATTATTTGCGTTGTTAACTCCAAAAGAGAGCATTATCCGGCGTATTGTCAAAGCAAAATACACTGTCCCAACCCTACATTTAGGCTCGTGTTTGTGGACAGTAAGGTAGCAAAAAGCCGAAAAGGCTGCTGGTTTTGGTGCTTTCCGGTGTTCAAAATAGTTTTGTATTATTCTCAGTACAATCATTTGGCGTCAATTGTTCATCTTCAAATTGAAATTCCTCATTTCTTCTACCTAAAAGTCAAAAAGATGAAGGCTATTCTCACTACATATTTTTTCACTGTTTTGGAGTGTCCTTTAACCCTTTTTTTTTTCAAGAATTTTAAATTAATATATATTTTTTATCATTTAAATGTTCCCATAAAATAAAATAAAAAAAATATCATTTTAATATATTTTCAAACATTAAATATCTTAAAAAATAATTTCTATTAAATGAAAAAGATTAAGTTATAAATGAATATGTAAATATAAAGATTAAATATATAGTTTTTCTAACTTCAAGCATTAATTAAGTAGTTTTAATCAACTACAAGAACTGAGTTATTATTAATACATTTACATCATCAAGTTAGTTATAGCTTAGTTCTTGTAGTTGAAAAAAACTACTTAATTAATGCTTGTAGTTAGAAAAACTATATATATATATATATATATATATATATATATTTACATATTCATTTATAACTTAGTCTCTTTCATTTTTATATATAAATTTATCTTGATTTTCATTTTTAAAAAAAAAGGTAAAAAAGGAAGAAGCAAAAGATTGACAAGAAAAGAAGTCATTTTTTTTTGTTTTCATAAAATTCTACTAAATTAAACATACGGGAGATTGATATAAAAAAATTTAATTATTTTTAATTTACTTTCATAAACTAAAACAACTAAATTATATTCAAGATGATTGGAAGGCGACTTCAAGTGAGGGGAGGGACAAAAAAAGAAGAAGGAAAAAGGTGTTTGTGAATTGATTTAAAAATTAGACCCTCCTTAATTATCTCTTAGCTCATGAAGTTTCTTTCAATAATTAAATTCCATATTTTTTAAAAGAGGAGTCACATGCGTCATTAATTTCCAGCCGATATAATGATTCGAAGCCATGATTTTAGCATGTGGGATGTTTGAAGAAAAATGGTCGTGAAATATATTGTTTTCTGTACTGCAAGAGTGACTTGGCAATTATGAAGATCGATACAGCATTTTCGATGGATTTGGATCTATCAATGTTCTAAGCCATTGATGGCCCATTTGCACTTCCAATTATAACGATGATAATTAAGGGGAAGCCGAGAAAGACGATGATCATGGTGCTGCACCGCACTTCCACAGGTGATAAATATGAGAGGCAACAAAATCCAGCCTTTTGGCTCCACTTTCTACTTCTTTCTCTATTCTTATTTATTATTTTTTTATTATTAATTTTCTCAACACACTCGTATACATAACTCGAATATACATGGAACATCTAAGATCTTGGTCTTGCTGCTTAAGCAGCCAGCTTTTGGGGTTTTGTAGAATGCACTCATAGTTGAAAAGAAAACTTCAATTCGGGAGGATAAAGAAGCCCCTTCAATCCGAGCAGGAAGGAGAGAGATTAATAAGCTACTGGGCCAATTTAATGTGCGTGTTAGGGCCATAGACTTTGATCAAGATTGGATTTTAATAAATAATAATAATAAAAAAACACATTGGCTTTGGGGTCAAATCTTTTGCAGGCCTCAAGCAATTGGAGTAGAAAGGAAAGAGCACAATAATAGACATATTTTCATGGAGGAGACCCCAATGGGTCAAATGTCTATGGACTTGAACACAAAAGTGTTAGAACCTCGTCTAAAACCATGGCCAATCTTATTAACCTCGTAAATTGTCTATTTTTTTTTATTTTAAAAAACAAGTTATAAACACTTGGGCGCTACTAATTACGAAGATATGATCTAACAAAGCTTCTTTGATCTAGAGGAAAGCTTGACTTTAGAAATTAAAATATAATAAATAAAATAATTATATGATTAAAATATGCATGACATTTGGGTCTACTATATTGGTCATGTTAATTTGGAAAAAAAATAAGAAGAGTAAACTGTCTTATTTAACGAGCTAAATAGATACAAAAATCTAATATATATATATATATATATATATATATATATATATATATATTATATTCTATGTTTTCAATCTAAATCATAAACAGAAAAGATAAATTTTAATTTTTTTTTTACATTTAACTTCTATTTTGATATATTTTATTTTCAATATAAATGATACATGCACTCGACATCATTTACTTCTTTTAATGGAAGTATAAAATTTAATTTGATCATGTTATATATTAAAAATGTTCTATTTGATCAAATTTTAGAGATTTAGAAAACTACTAGAGAGTTGGCAACATTTCTAAACGAAAGGGATAGATCGATTAGTGATCAAAACTTGAAGAAGCACATTGATTCAACTGAATCTCAAGAACAGAAACTGGATTCACCCCAAATCTTAGTAAATCAAAATTAACTTTTTTATTATGGAATGTTTCTTTATCGATATATCAAGCAACAACCATCCATCCAATTAAATCCGGGAAACACCATATACTATAACTCATATGTATAAATTGTGTCTTGAAAGAAGCTTTGTTGCACTTCAACTGCTAGTTCCTCCACACTCACCTGACATTCTAGCCCTATCTGCAACATCAAATTAAGAAAAAGAAAGAAAATCAGATAAGAATGTATAAGCATATATATATATATATATGTTGTAGGCCTAGAGAAAAGAATCGGAGTAACATGTATGATCATTGAAATATCTGATCCTATAACATTAAAGTTATAACCCCAATAACAAGATCTTTTCAAGTTTGCTATCAAACCTAGAATATATATGAGAACAGTAGTAGGAAGAATATGTATGCATTTCATGTTCATCTAGTTGTATATATATTATATCAAACTATCAGAATCTCTGTGAATTAGAATGAACATCTCTACACAAAAACCCTTGATGGTTGCATGTCCTAGAGTCCCTCTTGAGCTGCGTACAGCATGCTTGAAGGTGATTAATGCCCGCGAACATGCCTGCCGGTGCCAGATGTGTATTGTTGAGGAGGCAAAGTAACCTAATTAAGCCTAGTTATCTATATCTATAGATATATATATATATATATATATATATATATATATATATATATATAAAATTAATGAACAGAAAATTTGACTCGTCCAAAATGAAAAATGAGAAGAGCATAAAATGAAGAAGTTCAACCTTAATGACAAAGGAGTAAAGGACAGTATCTTCCATGCTACTGATGTTCAAGTGAAGGATCTCAAAGGAAAGGTTTTCCAACACACTGATTATCCTCACAATTTGACCTGGTATTCGCCGCGATATTACTTTCAAGATAACGTTTGATCCTGATATCTTTGCTTCAACATCTGCAATTGGAGAGTTGCAGCATGCAGCGCCTAGTTCCTTGAGATCATTTTCAATATTCCCGAAGGGAAAGGGGTTATGGTGATCAGGATGAAGACTAGTGGTTATTAGTTGCAGTGGCGCCCTAGGGCTAGGGCTAAGGCAAGGACCAGGGCTAGGGCTCAAACTACTCTTCCTTTGTTTCTTGGACTCCAAAGCTTGTAGAACTTGGTGCAACTCCTTTATGAACTCTATTGCACCCCCTATTATAGAAGCTTGGTCCCCCTAATCACATACACATCCATGCACCACACAAACCAGTTTCCATCATTATGTAGTCAAATCAAATTATATTATCGTATCATTAGAGAGAAAGTTAGAAAATATATAGAAAAGCTAGATAATAATCAAATACCCTTTTGATATAGAAACAAGGGGTCAAGGAACGTAAGACTTTGAGATGCTCATTCATCTGTCTTCTTCTGTTTCTTTCCACAGCTATGTGAGACATGTTGTTTCGGGTACCAGCAAATACTGAACAGGTCTATATGTATGACTGGTTAAGCTTTTGCTCTTTCTGCAGATGATGAAAAGATGTTGGCTATTTATAAGCAGCTAGCAAATGCAGGCAAGAACGAGAGAGACCGACTGATTGCAGACCAAACTACTTTGCTGGGTTAACATTAAATGCTCCATGTCGCACTCTCGTGAGGTTCTTTGGGCAGTATTACTGCTCCCTCTTATGTTAGTTTTCTTCCCTCTCTCTCTATCTATCGTAGGTACATAGATATTACGTCTCACGTTTATTATCTTGGATCAATTACATGCTCCGCATGAAGTTAAAATGAACTGCTGTTGGGTTGCCTTTCCTTAACTCTATATATATATATATATATATATAGTACATGCATATGCATGGTGTATATATACTTACACATTTTCCTTGATTGATATATGCAAGTTTTAATTTCCACTGAAAACAATGTAATACTGCCCTTTTAAATTGTAAACATTTCCTGTAAAGCATACCATGCCACAATGGCATTCACCGTACATGCGTGCTCTGTGACTGTGATTACTAGCTAGCTCGACTCACACCCACCCACTTTCGTAGAAGTGTTAAATACCGGTAAATGTGTGCGTATATAGTGCATGCCACAACGTGATATTATTATGTAACAGCTGTTATCGTATTGAAACAAAAAAAATAATAATTAGAACAGATATCTCATTGTTTTTATATATTTTAAAATAATAAAAATTCATTTCAAAACTATTAAAAATATGTTTTTATTATTTTTTACATGTCAAGAATTACAAAAATGTAGTATAGGATTAAAAAAATGTTAGAGAATAATATAAATTATATCTTAAAACTTTATCTAATAATTTAAGTTATTGGGTGAAGATAGTTTTTTAACATAGTACCAGAGTCTTGATAACCAAGTGGTCACGAGTTCGAATCTTACCATCTCTATAAATGTGATAAAAATTAAGCATGAGATAGTGTAAGCTTGTGCAAGTTTCAAATCTAAAAAACTTTCACTTGAGGGGGTGTGTTAGAGAATATTGTGATAAAAATTAAATGTAGATGTGTACAAATTTTAAATCCAAAAAGCTTTTATGACTTGAAGGAGTGTTAGAGAATAATATAAATTATATTTTAAAACATCACTTAACAGTTTACGTTATTAAATTGAGATGATTTTTTAATAAAAGTTACATTATATTTTTATTGCGACTATTTGGTGAAATTAAGTGTAATATTTTACATTGAATTTCGAGATGTGAAGGCACACATCAGAATAACAAAATAGAGTAGAGAACTATAAATTAGTAACAGTAAGAAATTGCTAACTTGACGATATATTCCTATTATGTCGTTTTTGTAAAACTCATTGGGAATGTCTTATTTACATCAAATTCTCCCATCATCCATTAACATAGCATCCTGCTGGTAATGAATCATTTTCCACACACACACATGCATGCTTCATTTTAGTTCGGAATAATATCAATGGAGTTGTGTTGGATTTGTAAGAGTTGTCTTGGATAACAAATTAGTTCTTAAAATTCATGAGAGTAAGAATTATATCCAAGATTTAGATTATTGGTTTACCGATCAGCCTGGAGATCAAAAGTTAACCCATTTATTTTTAATTAAAATGATATAATTCTAAATTAGCCAATCATAAGGATCGATTTGCCGAGTCTGACTGAATTTTATAACTATAAAAATCACTCCTAATACATGCAACTAATTTAATATTAGAGATTGGTTAGAATTCAGTTCCATTCCCATTTTTCTTTTTATCCTTCATAAAAATTTAGAGGAGGATTTATAACAGCATTGCTGAACAAGGAATGTATCGTGTGTGTGTGTGGTTGGAGCCTTCATGGCATCCTAGTAATCATACATGCACCAACCATGAAGCAATAAATATTTTCACAGGCACAAGTGTTGCAGTATCCACTAGTGCAATATCTGCGTTTTTCATTTTGGAAATATTTTTATGGTCCCTGATTCTCTTAGGACTTTGCTCCACCATTTTACATAATTCCTATTCTTTGTTGCTGCTACTGTACATCAGAAGCAGTGTCCATAGCTAAAAAACACCTTTGGTCACCCACTCACTAACTCTATAACAATAGTGGTTTAATTCGCAGTATCAGCTGGCAATGCATGTAAAATAATCATTCTAATCATCAGTGCTTGATCTGCTAGCTGCATAAAACTCTGTCCTTCAACTATTGAATCTTTTGAAGAAATAGCTGCATATGTATTAGGAAGCATGCACGACAAGTCTGCAACAGATATCATCAGTGTTTCATCTCTGCTAGCAGTGCCAGGCCAAATTAATTACTCCATCTTTAAATAACAAGGAAATGAAAATGGTAAGAATGCAATATGCTTTATCCAGGCACTTGCTAATGATCGCTTTCATGCAGATATCAATTTACAATTACATGAAATATTTAATCATTAACATCAGAAGCATGCTGCTCTATTAAA
This sequence comes from Populus nigra, assembly GCF_951802175.1. NCBI lineage: Eukaryota > Viridiplantae > Streptophyta > Magnoliopsida > Malpighiales > Salicaceae > Populus > Populus nigra. The sequence goes on along the minus strand of NC_084861.1, from coordinate 1,824,332 downwards.
AAACAGAGAAAAAACTGAAGCTGAATGAAATGACAATAATTTTGCATCGGAAGTTCTAACTTTTATCTTAACTACCGGAACTAGAAGAATTATTATTAAACATGTTCCAGCCAGGTGGGTCAGTATAGTCAGCTAATTCAAAACCTACCAAGTTTTATGTCAAATTGGACTAGAATTTGCCTAGTCCGATGAGTCAATCAAGTTGTAGTGATATCATCGAGTTTTATAACTTAGAGTAGAAGGTTTAAGTCAAAGTTATTAAACCTAACCTAATTCAATATTCTAACCTAATACTCGATTTACTTGGATTCTACTTAAGTAAGCGGAACTAGGAATTTAGGTTTGGGGATCAAATTATAAATAAAATCTTAGAGGGGAAAAATTTAAAAATTTTTATTTTTAAAGTTAAAAATATAAACCCATAGCCCGGTGAACCTGGTTAAAACAAACTTCGGCTTTAACGAGAAAGGTTATAGCCACTTACAGCGGCACCAAGCTGTTGGTGATGAAGTATGAGATGAATCATATTTTTTTTCTGACTTGGATTGTTATGTAACTGCGAAGACAAACTTTGGCTTGAATTTACAGGCTTTAACCATATCAAGTACAATTTGCAAGTAAATACATATATCAAGGAGAATGCACCTTGAAGAGATTTTTCGAAGTATTGAAACCGTAACTGAATATATGCTCAACCACTAAATATTTAGAAGAACTCGAGTTAGCAGGCGTTCCACTATGGTTCAGCTCCTGAGAGCAACTCTACACCCATAAATCATGTCCAGGTCTATGATAAAAAAATAAAAAAAATAAAAAAACACCACTAAACACATCTCATGGTTCCCCTACCACGATCAATGCGTTATAAACATGTAATTATCCCCTCTAAATACTTGCTCAACACTTTTCCATATCCTTTGACTCCAACAGTTGTAAAGGACTTGCAATGCCTCCATTCATATCATTATCTGTCTTTCACTATTTATTAAGATACTGATTAGGATTGAAATAATATAAAGTTCTTGTTAAAAAACAACTAGCTAAGCATGCAATTAAGGGTAAGATTATCTTTTTTATGAAATACATTTACTATTAAAAGAATGATTAGAACAAAATAATCCATTCATATTTTTTTGCTACAATATAAATACTTATTTGCCTTTCGGGGCACAAAATTGTAACCTTTAGATGGGGGATTCTTTTGTTTTTTCAAAAAAAAAAACCTTAAACAATAAAATCACAGCTATGCCCTTAAGAGGAAAAAAATATACATGTATTGAGAGGTTTCTCTATCTTTTTATTAAATAGTGTAAATACAAAATTACCCTTGGGTTTTGAAAAACAATAAAGCTGCATATAGGGGTTTTTTGTCATTTTAATATGGTTTTGTTGTTAATATCAGGTGAGACCAGGGGTAATTAAGTTTTTTTATGTATATTAATTATTATTTATATTAACAAATGACTGACCTATGCTAGGCACGCGCCAACAAGTGGGTGCTGTGTGCGGCAGTAAAATAGCATTGAACACCTCCTTTTGAAGGCGGCGCTTGATGCACCTCGCCACCCCAAGCACGGTGGTGAGGCGCGTATGCGAGGCGGCATGCAGAGGAGCTCCAGTCAGGGGTTTTTCCCTCCCTCCCTCTTTTTCCTTTCTCCTCCCAGAAAACCATGCTACCCATTACCAAAAAAAGAAAAAAAACAAGAAAGTTTGGCTATTTGTTTGTTAAGTTAAATTAGGTCCTTATTCTTTTTATTGTAATGTATTTGGCCTTAAATCATTTATTGAGTTAATTTGTTTTTCAATTTCATCCCTTCACAATTGATTTTTATGTCAAATTTGGTCCTCATTCTTTTAATTGTAGTGTATTTGGTCTTGAATTATTTAACAAGTTTTTTTTTTCAAATTCCTTTTGCACTTGGTTTTTATATTAGATTTGGTTCTCATTCTTTTAATTGTGATGTATTTGGTCTTGAATATCCTTTATTGAATTGATTTGTCTTTGAATTTTATCCATTGACATTTTATTTTTATATCAAATATGGTCCTTATTTTTTTATTGTTATTTTTAGTTGTTCTTATCCTTTTCTAGATTGATTTCTTTTTCAATTTCATCCCTTATGATTTGATTTTATTTTATTTGGTTCTCATTCTTTTAATTGTGATGTATTTTGTCTTGAATATCCTTTATTGAATTGATTTGTCTTTGAATTTTATCCATTGACATTTTATTTTTATATCAAATATGGTCCTCATTTTTTTATTGTTATTTTTAGTTGTTCTTATCCTTTTCTAGATTGATTTTTTTTCAATTTTATCCTTTATGATTTGATTTGATTTTATTTTTGTGTCAGATTTGGTTCTCTTTCTTTTTAAATCTATATTTTTTTAAATCACTTTTTTTAATTTATTTTTTCAAGTTTATCCTTAATTATTTTAGTTGGTTATGAATTTTACATTGTTATTTTTTCTTGTTAGACTTTTATGTTGTGATCTGATCTCATGATTCGTGTTATAAAATTCTAAAGGTTGGATTGTATTGGCTTTAGTCATTTCGTTGGAAATTAGTTTTCTTTGTTTTTTTTTTGTTTTGGATTCATTTGTTAATTTGAAAATTCTTTTTCAATCTTGCCCTTTAATTTAAGATTTTTGTTTGTCCTGTCAATTTTATTTTTTGAAATGAGGTCTTTATTCTTAATTGTTATTTCTTTATCCTTTAGTTTATTTTTTAATTTTATCATTCGACATTTCAATTATTGAGATTTGATTTTCTAAGTTTTCCCTATTGTTTATAAGCCCTACCCAAGAGTCAATCTGGTACAATGATCGGGTCACGGGTCGAGTGGGTTGATTCGAGTTAACCTAAGCCAACCAAGTCCTTTTGTTTTATAAAAAAAATCAAAATGATACCATTTGAAAAACAAAAAGGAAAATAGTCAACGTGTTTTGACCATGTTTTGAATGGATTTTCGTCAGGCAAACCAAAACATGGGCTAATCTGGGTTTTTGACAGTCTTACACTTGATCAATTCTCCCTCAATTTATTTTGAAGCTCGGCCCGATCTGAGTCAAATTGTCAGGTCGAGCCAAGTTTTAAAATAGTTACTTTCTAAATGCGATGCTTCGAATTTAGTCAATACTTAGGGATATAGGTTTGAAAAGTTTACACGGGTTGATATTGTTTTCTTTCCCGATTACATCCTTTGAAGTTGTTCATTTTAAAAATGGAGCTTCATTTATTCGTGTGGCCTAGGTTTCTTTTGAAGTATTTTTTTTAATCCTTTTTTTTATTGTCTTTCAAAATCCAATTCTTTTTAAAATTAATTTTTTTTTGTTTTTTTGTTGCTTTGCCTTCTATTTGATTATCCTGTTCGCATGATTCTACTTGCAGGTTTTGATAACCTCACTTGGTTTTGCTGGTGCTTTGTTTTATAATACCTTTTTTTTTATTGATTTTTTTCCTCCATTCTACATTTTAATTCCTGAGGATTGACGATCATTATTTTTTTAGTTCTCTTTCTATGATATCGGTCGTGGGTTTCTTTTTGTGATTTAAAATACAATAACAACACTTGAGTGGATACTGAAGCGGTAATAATTTTTTAAAAAGAAAACAATTTTTTTTTAATTTTTTTCTCTTTATACTTGATAATTTTATCATTTTACACTTGGCCTATTTATCATCATTTCTTTTCTTTTCTTTTCTTTTTTTTACACTTTTTTTTAGAAAAATATTATTTTGTATTCTTTTCACTTGGAATATTTATCACTCTACACTTGACCTTTTCATACAATTCTTTTTGTTCTTATCATCATTCATTTGAAATTAATTTTTTTATTTACATTTTTTTTAAAAAATTATTATAAAAAGACGAAAGAAATGGTGTTTCAATGTAGTAATTGCAACATTGTTCTATTTTTCTACTACAATCAAAATGAGCTTGAGATCTTACATGTTTTTATTAACACATATGATCTTCACTATATTTTATTATATATAAGCATTGACTTTTTTATTCACAGTTATGTTTTTTACTCGCTATAAAAAAATAAATTAATAATACTCACACATTAATTCATTTGTGTAAGAAAAAAATTATTCGACCTGTAGTCAGGCAAGTCTAATAGACACGTTAACACTTTTTTTGTATTTATTGGCAAAGATAATTCTTGATTTATTTAATTGAATGCATGTGTAGGCTTTCTTTTTGTTCTTATCATCATTCATTTGAAATTAATTTTTTTATTTACATTTTTTTAAAAAAAATATTATAAAAAGACTAAAGAAATGGTGTTTCAATGTAGCAATTGCAACATTGTCCTATTTTTCTACTACAATCAAAATAAGCTTGAGATCTTACATGTCTTTATTAACACATATGATCTTTACTATATTTTATTATATATAAGCATTGATTTTTTGATTCACAGTTATGTTTTTTACTCGCTATAAAAAAATACATTAATAATACTCACACATTAATTCATTTGTGTAAGAAAAAAATTATTCGACTTGTAGTCAGGCAAGTCTAATAGACACGTTAACACTTTTTTTGCATTTATTGGCAAAGATAATTCTTGATTTATTTAATTGAATGCATGTGAAGGCTTTTTTATTTCTAATTAGGATTTTTTTTGTAAAAACAAAATAATTTGAAAGCTTATATATTTGTTTTTTCTAAAAAATTATCCAACTTGTCGCGAAGCGTGAGTCAAATAACTAATATTATCCTAAATGAAATTAAATCTTTCAGGTTAGATAAATTGATCTCCCAACAAAGCAAAGGACCAAAAATGTTGAGTGGACCTTACATTTCGGACACGTTGCTCATCTTATATTTGATTCAAGATTAAATTAGCTTGATTTATCTATTATAGTCACTTTTTCTCTTTTAATTCAACATTAAATTAGCTTGATTTATCTATTCCCTACCTTACTAAAATAATTGGGATCAACCTAACTCCTTCACTATTCATATAAATAGTGAAGGAGTTGCCTTGATTTTTCTTCTTTAAGAAAAAAAAAGATCTTTCAATTTTTTTTTCTTTCGATTGAATTTTTTTTTCTTTGATTTTATCATTCAATATTACATTGATTTTGAATTTGTCTTTATAATATGTTTCTATCTGGTTTCTATAAGGTTATCGCAATCTCAAATAAACATCCCTGTTATTACCTATTTTTGGCCCCCTCCTAAACAAAAAAATAAAAAGAGGAAAAGAGAAAATACAAAAACAAATAAAATAATTTGCAAGAAAGTCAAAAAAATATATATTAGTTGAGAAGAACATACTAGAACGCTCAGGAAATTGCCAAAGATTGGTTGAGGAGGATCAAAATATATAAAATTTGAAAATTTAACAGTGAATTTTCAAGTAATGAAGACCCTATTGGAAAAGAAAATTTAATTTTGAAGAGAAAAATTTAAAATTATATTTTTAAGGACTCAATTAGATTTTTGAAAGGTTTAATTGAATTTATTGAGGGTTAATTGCAAGGAAAATTGATTCTTGAAGTTAATTTAAACTTTAATTGGAAGAAATTAAAGTTCGGGGGTCGTATTGTAAATTTTAAGAGTTAAATTAGTAAAATCAAGGATTTAAACGCTTAAATATTAAAGTTTAATGGGAAATTAGAGACTTGATTGAAGAAATCCAAAACCAAGGACCAACTTGTAAGAAGCACGGGACTTCGGGGTTTGAAATCATTGAAATTAGGGGTCAAATTAAAGAAAATTGAAAGTTTAATGGTCAATTGAGGGTCCAATTAAACAAATAAAAACCAAGGACTAAATTGTAAGAGATGCTCAAATTCAAGGTTGGAAATTGAGTTTGCTTGGGGTAAAATTATATGAAATTACGAGTTCAAAAAGAACTTATGGGTGAAATTACAAGAAATTAGAAGAATATGGATGAAATTAAAATTTTTTTGAATCCCTAATTAAAAACCCTAATTTGTAAGGTTTAGCCTAGGCGACATTGTTTGGCTATTGTATATCTTATTCTTCGATATTTTTGGCTAATCGAGTAGGAACTTTCAAGTGAATGAATATGGTGTTTCCGACCACTTCTAAGGGTGTAACCACCACCATTCAATTGGAAAACACCCCCTTTATAACCCCATTTATATAAAATCAAACATTTACATTCCATTTTCTCGAATGATCTCAAAAATATATTTTTTACGATTACCCACCACTGTATTTTTAGGTATGTTGATCGGGTTGACACTTTCAAATGAATGAATGTGGAGCTACAGACCTCTAAATTGAGCAAGATTAGATCCAACATAATTGTATGCACCCCCTCTACCATGATCAGGTGCTCTAAAGTAACATTGACATCGAAGTTGCTTCGTCAAAGCCATAAAGTGGCCAACCTAGTTAGTCTTAACTAAGATATCCATTTACACAAAACCACTCAACTAATTTGTGTGTTCACACCTAAGCAACTTCCAGAGGGTTCTTATCAAGGGTTTAAAATTATTCTTTCAAGATCAAAAGGCAAAAAACACTTCATCTTAGCCTCCAGGTTTGTTACAAAGCTACCCAAATCTAAAACAATTGATCTTGTTGTAAAACTAGCCTAGTTTTTGTGTGTTGGAACCCTAACAAACTCATCTGGAAGCTCTTAAATCAGCCTATAAAAGGAGGGAATCACGAGCTCAGGGAGAGGAAGAAAGGGAGGAAAAGAAAGGGGAGAAAATTTTTGGTTGAGGTTTAAGCAATCCAATCAAGTTCACAATCTCAAAGATTTAGTTTGTTTTTGCTAGGTTTGGAGATAAGAAAAAAAGGAAGGCAACATTAGAAACCCATTCTTATTTGAAGATTTCAAACTTAGAAGATATATCCTTGCAAACCTTGAAAATGGAGTCTACAAGACTTGCTGGATTGATTTTTATTGTTTAAATGCATTGTTTTAAATGTGTTGACATATTGATGATTTCCTAATACTTTATGTTTACATTTAAGTTTGATTTGAAATTTGTCAAATGTGGCAGCAAGGTTATAATGTTTTTATAGTTTAGTTAATGCATGTTTTTGGGTTTATGTGTGTTATTTGGTTCATATTGAAGGTTTAGAAAGACATTTTGAATCCTAAATTGCCTGAATATGTAGGTTGTTATTGGCAAATGGAATTTCATGTATTTTTATAATGATTTATTGTTTTTTTTTTTAGTCTTTTGATTCAAGTGTGCTTGGTTTTGATAATATGTCTTGTTGGAACTAAGAAAATATGGTTTATAGGTCAAAAATGGCCATTTTGGGTTTGTAGAATTGGCAGGGTTTTTTAGGTTTAAAGAGGTGTTTTTCGTGTTCTTGAGAAGAATATTTTCTTAACCCCTTGATTTGGACCATTTTTGGTCATTTTCTTTACATATAAACCTTCTTTATGCATGATTAGGCAATAATATGGTGTTTATTGTCATAAACAACACATTTTTATTGGTTTTTAATCTTAAGGTTTTGGTTTTGAACCAAAACCCATTTTTTCAAAATTATGATTGCGAATAAAACTTTGCCTTTTATTTTTCGAAATATAGTTTGGTTTGATGCTTATGTTATTAGGTTTAAGTTTGAATGTTCTTAGTCTTTCTGTGTTTGATCTGTTTTTCTTGAGAAATTTTTTAGTTTTTATGTTTTTACTTATGTTTAATTTGTTTTAGGTTTAGGTCTTTCTTTTGTTTTGTTTGGGGATCAACCCAGTCAAGTCAGCCCATTCGGGTCAACATATTGGAGTCAACTTATTCGAGTCAACCCAATTAAGTCAAAATCAAGTCAGTCATTAGGCCCTGTTTGGTTTGCTACTTTTTTTTTTTGTTAAGGTTTCTTTAGTTTAAGGGAATGTTTGGCAAACACCCCTTATACTTGTTTTGAGTAGTTTTATTTCAAGAAAATTTGGTTTTTTGCTAAACATGGCCTTCCAAAAATATAAATAAATACAAAAATAGTAATAGTACATGAAAAAAATATTTTTTTTTGTTTTGCACATGATCAAGTCTCTCAAAAATACAAAAATCATGTTTTTGCTTAACACACACACACATGTTGTGTTTTAGTACTTTTTACAAAATATATATTTGCATACATTTTAGATTTAATAACTAGTTTATTGAATCCATGAGAATTTGGTTAATATTTCAATGACCCCTGAAATTTTAATTCATGGAATTAATGGTCAATATTACGATATAAATGTTGGACTTACAAGTAAGCTGGTATTTAAAATTCAGAAGTTGACTAGAAAATTCTAAGAATTATTTTAGATATTCATCAATTTTAATTAAAAGTATTTTTTATCACAATATACAAATTGTGGAAAGCTATTTTCACAAGAATTCATTTGAGCATACAAGCTCATAATAAATTTAAAATACCAAATTTATTCGCAAGAGTAAATCTTTATCCTGAGCCATAGACAGACTACCAATTAGGAACCCATCAAAACCTTTAAACCACATCTAGACCACATAATGCAGCTTCCCTCAGGTAAGGTGTGTTATGGGTGTTAATACCTTTTCTAGTCACAACCAGTCCTTTACCCTTAAAATTTATGTTAAGACTAGTATACTCGAGTTTCCTAGCGACCCCAAACTAAACAACTAGGTGGCATCTCCCTGACTCCCTGACGTCGCGCTTTCACATGTGATAGAATAGGGACTCCACTAGGGACAATATTGTTTGCAACAATATTGGACTAAATTTTTATGTTTTATATAGTTTATTTGTTTTGATGTGTTTAAATTTTTGCATTTGTCTTATCTCAATTTATTTATGATTTAACATATTTTCTCATGCCCATGCATATTTGTTGGATATGGATGAATATCTTCATGCATCACTAGTTTATTTATGATATATCTCTTCGTACTACACACACACATAGAAATTTCAGGTTAGGTGGGGGAGTAGTGATTAGTACTTAAAAGTGCATTTTTATCAATGTTTTATATCATCATTTTACAATTGAAGTATCAATAACTCCTTAACTAGAGCATGTTTTATAATAACATGTCTAATAATATAAGATACCTTTAATTTATGGTAAATGTTCATCTTAAATACAGGCCTATCACATAAATCAAAGGATTGATTGACTAGTTTAACTGATGAAATTGAGAAGACAAAGAGAGGGCTAAGCTTTGAAAATATATATTAGTTCAGTCCAAATTGGAACACCATTAAGTTATTGGATCATAACTGGAGCTATAAAACTTGGATTTAAGTCTAGTTTATATGTATGGAAAGCTAAGACATAGGCCTAAAACTTTCATGAAGAGTCCAAGATTTAAAAGTGCCATTTTCGAGTTAGCAACAACAGAGAAGTCGGAATCTGTCCTGCAGCCCATAAATTGTTCAACGTTCAGCTCATATCTCATGTTGTTGAAGTTCAAGGGTTAATTTAATGAAGGTTAAATGTGTTGATCAAATATTTAATCTTGGATAAAAGCCCATAAAAAAAAATTATAGATGGGTTGTTAGTATGAGAAGAGAGATAAGAATGGCAGGAATTTAGGGAACATAGCCCGATGAGGAAGAGTTGTTCATCCCTCTCATTAGGGTTTCATTCCCAAAGGCTGTATATGTAATGCAACATGATAAAAGACTAGAAAGCCTTGGTCAGGAATTCTCAGCTATGAATATAAACACCTTAGAGAAGGATAAGGTCAAAGAAGATGATGAGAAGACATAGTCTGAAAAGGAAGATGAAGTGTTGTCGCAGCTAACCATCTACATTTTGGAACTTCAATAAGACCTTCATGTGAAAGCTGGCTAAGCGCAAAAAGTTTCAAAATTGGATGACCCATGAAGCTTCATTGGTGTTTAAAATGTAATTTAGCATTGCTAGTCTTAAAATGCTTTTGTTACTGTTTGCTTTGTTTTCCTAGTTAACATTTAAGGCTCACGATGTCAACTAGATTTTGCCTTTGTTGTAGAGTCTACCTTTTCTAAATAATAAGATCATGTATTTTCCAAATTGTTTCTTTCATTTATATTATTTCACTTGCATATTTATACTGAACACTTCTCGCTTTTAGGAAACCTGAAAACGAATCTTCCATAACACCACATACACCTTACACCAAGAATGAATGGTCAAACCATAACAAATATGTAGTAGCTATGGAAAAAGAAAAGGGGGTGGAAATAATATCAATGAATTCATAAAATTAATGGAGCAATGTGAATGGACCTGGAATCCCGCTATGGAAGAACTTGAAACCATAAATATAGGTGATGATCAATTTAAGAATGAATTAAAAATAGGAGCCTCGATTACTCCTGAAGATATAGCAGAAAAGTTGTTTTTGTTGATTCTACGAGGATATGTCTGGTTTGGATATGAATATTGTAGTACACAGAATATCGCTGGTAGAAGGATGCAAACCGGTCCAACAAAAGTTGAGAAGACCTTATCCTAACATCCTGATCAAAGTCAAAATAGAGATTGAAAAAAAATAGGATGTTGGTTTCTTAGAAATAGTTAAATACCCACAATGAAAATCTAATATAGTTGTCGTATCAAAGGATAAGGGGAATATCAAAGTTTGTATGGATTTTAGGGATTTGAACAAGGCTAGCCTTAAAGATGACTTTTCTTTACCACATATAGATGTTTTGGTCGACAATGTTGCATACAGTTCCACGTATTCCTTCATGGATGGCTTCTTAGGTACAACTAGATAAAAATAGCTTCAAAAGATAATGAAAAAACAATTTTTGTCACGCCTTGGAGGATAATCTGCTACAAGGTGATGCCATTCGGGCTGAAGAATGTAGAGGGCCATGATGACTTTATTTCATGATATGATGCACAAGAAAATCAAGGTGTATGTAAATGATATGATTGTCAAGTCTAAGAAAAGAGAGAGTCATGTCCAGATTTTAAAGAAGTTGTTTGAGAGATTAAGGAAGTATAAATTGAGGTTTAACCCTACAAAATGTTCATTTAGAGTTAAGTCCAAGAAATTGCTAGGATTCATGGTGAGTGACAGAAAGGTAGAAGTGAATCCTAATAAAGTGAAGGTCATTCAATGTCATCTCCTAAAACAAAGAAGGAAGTGAGAGGATTCTTAGGGAGGTTGAACTATATTGCTTGGTTCATATCCTAGCTAACAATAACATGTGAGCCTATCTTCTGGCTATTGAAAAAACATAATCCTAGAAATTGGATTAAGGAGTGTGAAGAAGCCTTCAATAAAATCAAGCAATACTTACAAAACTTGCATCTACTTATTCCTCTAGTATCAGAAAGACCTTTGATACTATATCTGACATTGACTGAAACAACTATGAGATATATATTAGGCCACCATGATGAAACCAGAAAGGAAAAAAAGTCATTTATTACCTAAGTAAGAACACGTAATGTAAATCTAGCTACACGGTGATAAAAAAGTTATGTTATGTGCTGATATGGGTGGTAAAAAGATTATGACATTATATGGTGTATCATACTACGTATTGATTTCAAAGGTATACCCTTGAGATATATCTTTGACAAGCCTTATCTATCAAGTTGAATTGCAAGATGACAAGTTCTGTTAGCATAATATGACATAGTGCATATGGTTAGAAAGGTTGTAAAAGGAAGTGCAATTACTAACCATCTGGCTGACAAATGCTATTGAAGATTATGAGCTATTGGGTTTGGATTTTCCTAATGAAAACATATTGCTAATTGAGAAAGAAGAAAAAAAAGACAGATTGTTGGACCATATATTTCAATGAGGTAATAAATGTATATAAAAATAGAGTTGACGCAGTAATAATCTCTCATGATAAGAAGCAGTACCTAGTTTCCGTTAAACTACAATTTAAATGCACTAATAATATAGCTGAGTGTGAGACTTGCATCCTTGGTTTAAAATCTACATTGGAGCTTAAAATCAGAAAGATAGATGTATATGATGATTCAATGCTGATTATCTATCAAGTGAAAGGGAAATGGCAAACCAAGAAAGAAAAGCTAAGACCCTATGAAAAATGTCAATCCAAACTAGTAGACGAGTTTGAAAAGATAGAGTTCACCCATCTAAGAAGAAAAGGGAATCATTTTGGTTATACTTTGGCCACACTAACTGCCATGACTAAAATTGAATTTTGATATAAGGTACAACCGGTACACATTGATATCAGAAATTTCCCAACTCACTATTGCTTAGTTGAAGAAGAGATAGATGGAAACCCTTAGTACTACGATATCAAGAATTTTGTGCAGAATCAGGAATATCTTGTGGGAGCCTCCAAGGTCGATAGGAAAACCTTAAGAAGATTGGCTATGAATTTCTACTTAGACAGATAAGTCTTGTATTAAAAATCATTCAATAGAGCTTTACTAAGGTGATTGAATGAGGTTGACACGAGAAATGCATTGCAAGAAGTCCATGAAAGGATTTGCTCAACTCATGCTAGTAGGCATATGATGGCAGAGAAAATATAAAAGGGCTGGTTATTTCTGGATGGTATTAGAAAGAGACTACATCAACTATGTCAAGAAATGTCATAAGTTCCATGTGTATAGTGATAAGATCAAAATACCTCCGACTCTATTTAATTTAACATCTCCATGGAGATTTGCAATGTGGAGAATTGATGTGATTGGGTTTGTTAACCCAAAAGCCAGTAATGGGTATAGATTCATCCTCATGGCTATTGACCACTTCACAAAATAGATAGAAGCCAATTTATATGGTTATGTAACACAAAAAGCGATGAAAAAGCTTATAGAAAAGGACTTGATCTACCGATATGGTCCACTTAGTGATTGACAATGCTCATAACTTCAATGATAAGATAATAGTAGAGCTTTGTGCTAAGTGGAAAATTGAGCATTTTAATTCCTAATCGTACAGGCCAAAGATGAACGGCGCTGCATAAGCTACCAATAATAATGGTAAGAAGATTATTCAGAAAATGGTAATTACTTACAAATATTAGCATAAGATGTTGTAATTTGCTCACCACACATATCGCACTGCAATTAGAAGTTCATTAAGAGCTAACCCATATTCTTTGTTATATGGAATAAAGACGGTGATGCCTTTAGAAGTAGAAATCCCCTCGTTAAGAGTATTGATAAATTCTGAGCTAAAAAAAGCTGAATGGGCCAAAATGAGATATAAATAGCTAAACCTGATCAGTGAGAAGAGGATAGTTATGATTTGTCATCACCAACTTTACTAGAAAAGGATGGCCAAAGCATATGATAAGAAGGTTAGACCTTTAATGTAGTGAAGAAGGTTTTCTCATGAGGTGTTTTAACGTTGTCTAAAATGGATGGAGAAGATCTGGTTAGACCTGTGAATTATGATTCTGTTAAAAGATATTATATATAATTTGTTCATTTCCTCTCAAATCAATAAAAGTAAAGTTTGGCCATGAATTCTTCGTGTAAAGAACCTTTTTTTTGTTTTTTTTAATTGCATGATCTCGCAACATTTGAAATCCTTTTCATAAAATAAAGATCTTGAAAGAACTGGCTTTATGCATAAGTATAAGAAATGGATCATAAAAATGCTCAAGATAAGTTTTTAAGAAATTCTTGATTAAGAGGTGACCAAACCAAAGCCAACAATGAGATAAAACCATATCTCTATATAACATTTTGAATTGTATGGATAAATGGTTGGTAGTCACTCTATAATCACCCACAAGTTTACAATACTAGTGATGTATGTTTGAAATAAGGAAAGATCATCTTTCTTATCCCTTCACTTTCTAAAAATATATCCCATGTTGTCTCCATTTGAACCTAGATAAGTTTTGTTTTCACAAAAACCCTGACTAGGATCACACCTCACACCGAGGGGAAAAAATGGGAGCAAACTGCTGAAATGCATACATAGATCTATGAAAGTCAGAACCTAACACTAGAGGGCATCATCATAAAAAGGGACGACAAGAAAGAGGAAACAAAAAATACATAAAAAGAAAAGGAAGGAAATAAAGAAGTAAAGGAAAGGGAAAAAAAGGGAAATGATTGTTTGATGACACTCTAAGATCGAGGCAATGATCCCGAAGTAAGTCTCTTCGTTAAGAAAGGGAGTATATCCAAACGAAGTCCATAAGATGATTTCACAATGAAAAAGAGGTTGAAGAAAAGTGATCCAAAGTCTTTAAGCCCTCAAAAACCTTTTGAGCCTAAAAAATATCCATTTCTTTCATAGCCCATAATTATAACCTACATTACGTGTCTTTAGAAGTCCTTTCTAATCAAGCGCACACAACCTGGGTTTATAAATGTTGATCTTACTATTCACACGAAGGGATAAATAAGTAGCCACCTACTTTTATCCATGCAAGAAAAACATAAATTCTAGCATGAGGCAAACCTTTTATTCTACACAGATTTCTTCAAGTAAATACTTGAAACATTTTTTAAAAAAATTGAAGCAGAAGGTCAACTTTGGTAAAAGCCTGACCTAAAGACGACCCACATTCTAAAATCTGATAAAACCCTCAGGGAATTGCTTAAAGAACTTTTTTGATACATACAATGAAAATCTTAGTTCTTATGAATAGGACTACGTCTTTAAAATATTTTCTTATTGAAAAAGATTTTTGTGCTAAAACAAAACCAAAAAGCCTTTAAAATAAAAAGGCAAAATTAAAGAATTGACAAAAGCATTATAAAAAGCAATGTCAAAACATATATTTAGTGGAGTAAGAAAGGGGCCCATAAGAAACAAAAGTCGGAGACTTCTTCCGAAGAATGTGATGGGTAAAAAAGGTAGCACAAGAAACGGATCCGACTCAAGCATACAATTTTTAACATATGAACGAGCTCACACCAGAAAAGGAGTTTATAGGAAACCAAAGAAAGAGTGGGACCTATGTTTCCAAACTAGGTAAGAATGCGAATTTAACCCCCAAACATTGCACAAGTTTTATTTTACATAAAAATTATTGAAATCGAACTTACACGAGTCAAAAGACTGAAAAAAAGAGAGTCTTTGGAAAGCTCTAGTTCAAGAGGATCGTTGAGATTCAGGGTTTTAGTTCATCTGAGCTAAAAAAGAAGGCAAAAATTTTGGTTATGGTTAAAGAGGATCGCTAGATTAAGATCTCAGGTTGACCGAGTTATTGGTTTTGGTTAAAAAAATTGCCAAATTGAGATTTCAGGTTAGCCGAGCAGTTTTTCAGTTTTTGGTTCCGGTTAAAGGGAATCACTAGATTGAGATCTTAGGTTGACCTAACTAAAGACAAAGACCAAGATTATGGTTAAAAGTGGTATCTAGATTAAGATTTCAGGTTAATCAAGCTAAAGGCAACATTTTGATTCTAGTTAAAAGGAATTGCTGGATTGATATTTCTGGTTGATCGAGCTAAAAAGAAAGACCAAGGTTATAGTTAAAAGGGGTCTCTAGATTAAGATTTCAGGTTAACCGAGTTGAAGGCAACATTTTAGTTCTGGTTAAAGGGAATTGACAGATTGAGATTTCAGATTGACTGAGCTAAAAATAAAGACCAGGGTTCTTAGTAAAAGGGGTCTCTAGATTGAGATTTGAGGTTAACCGAGTTGAAGACAACATATTGGTTTTGGTTAAGGGAATCGTTGGATTAGAATTTCAGGTTCATCGAGATGAAGACCAAGGTTTTTGTTAAAAAGGGTCTCTATATTGGGATTTCAGGTTAACTGAGTTAAATGTAACATTTTAGTTCTGGTTAAAGGAAATTACCAAATTAGGATTTCATGTTGACTGAGCTAAAGACAAAGACCAAGGTTTTGGTTTTAGTTAAAGGAAATTGCCAAATTAGGTTTTCAAGTTGACTGAGCTAAAGACAAAGACCAAGGTTCTAGTTAAATGAGGTCTCTAGATTGATATTTTGGGTTAACTAAGTTGAAGGCAATATTTTGGTTCTAGTTAAAGGGAATCGCCAGATTGGGATTTCAGGTTGATCGAGCTGAAGATAAAGACCAAAATTCTGGTTAAAGAGGGTTTCTAAATTGAGATTTTAGGTTAACCGAGCTAAAGGCAACATTTTGGTTCTCGTTAAAGGGAATCACTGGATTAGGATTTCAAGTTGGTCGAGCTTTACATAGTTTGATCATAATTCTGGTTAGAGGGGATTGTTATGAAAACAGAGTTTCAGGTCAACCGAACTAGAAGCTTTGAGATGATTAGTTTTGGAAGAACATTTTGTTAGTCTTTAAAAACTTACTACACAAAGTACTTAACAAGTCTTTCCTCCGTAAGTATTGTAAAGAGAAGGCATTTATTGTTATTTATTTTTGGAGCCCCACATAAACAAAAAGAATTTAAAAAAAAAAGGAAAAAAAAACAAAAAAAATCAAAATATGTTGGAAGAAAGTAAAAAAAACAACATATCAATTGAGAAGAACACACCAAAATATATAAAACTGGTTGAGGAGGATCAAAATATATAAAATTTGAAAATTTGACACCATATTTTGAACCAATAAAGACTCTATTAGAAAAGAAAATTCAATTTTAAGGAGGAAAATTCTAAATTATATGTTTAAGAACTCAATTAGAATTTTTCAAGGTTTAATTAAATTTATTGAGAGCTTAATTGCAAGGAAAATTGATTATCGAAGTCAATTTAGGCTTTAATTGGAAGAAATTAAAGTGTAGCGGTCGAATTACAAATTTTAAGAGTTAATTTGTTTAAATTAGAGGCTTAAATGCATAAATATTATAGTTCGATGGGCGATTAGGGACTTGATTGAAGAAATCCAAAACCAATAACCAGCATGTAAGAAGTGTGAGACTTCAAGGTTTGAAATTGTTGAAATTAGTGGCCAAATTGAAAGAAATAAAATTTTGATGGTCAATTAGGGGTCCAATTAAACAAGTCAAAAATCAAGGATCAAATTGTAAAGGACGCTCGAATTCAGGGCTGGTAATTGAGTTTGGTAGGGTGAAATTGCATGAAATTAGGAGTTCAAAAGGAACTTATAGGTGAAATTAATAGAAATTGGAAGAATATGGATTAAATTGAAGTTTGTCAAATCCCAAATTAAAAACCCTAATTTGTAGGGTTTAGCTTAGGCGACATTGTTCGACTACTGTGCATCTTCTTTTTCGACAGTTTTGGCTGATCTAGTATGCACTTTTAAGTGAATGAAAATGTCATTTTTTTACCACTTCTAAGGTTGTAACCACCATTATTCATTAAGAAACACCCATTTTACAACTATATTCCCATGAAATCAAACATTTACATTCCATTTTCTCCAATGATCTCAACAACATCTTATCTACAATTAGTCATTATTGCATTTTCAGATTCTATACCGATCAGGTTAGCACTTTCAAACGAATAGATGTAGAGCTACATACCTCCAAATTGAGCAAAATTGGATCCAACATAAAGGTATACACCCTATTTACTATGATTAGGTGGTCTCAAGCAACGTCGATTTCAGAGTTGCTCCAACAAAGCCATAAAGTGGCCAACCCGGTTAGCCTTAACTAAGACACCCATTTGCACAAAACCACCCAGCTCTTTTGTGTGTTCACACTTAAAAAATTCTTAGAGGGTTCTTATCAAGGGTTTAAAAACCTTCTCTCAAGATCAAAAGGTCAAAAACATTTCACCTTGACCTCCAAGTTTGTTACAAAACAACCTAAATCCAAAACTATTGATCTTGTGGTAAAACCAGCCTAGTTTTTGTTTGTTAGAACCCTAATAAACTCATCTAGAAGCTCTTAAATCATCCTATAAAAGGAGGAATCATGAGCTCTTGGAGAGGAAGAAATGAAGGAAAAGCAAGGGGAAAACAATTTTGATTGAGGTTTAAGTAATCCAATCAAGTTCATGATATCAAGGATTCAATTTGTTTTTGCTAGGTTTGGAGATAAGAAAAAAGGAATGCAGAATTGGAAATCTCTTCTTATTTGAAGATTTCAAGCTTGGAAGGTATATCCTTGCAAACCTTGAAAATAGAGTCGATAAGGCCTATTGGATTAATTTTTATTGTTTAAATGCAATGTTTTGAATGTGTTAGCATGTTGATGATTTCCTTAATACGTTATGTTTACATTTTAGTTTGATTTGAAATTTGTCAAATGTGGCAGCAAGGTTATGATGTTTTTCTGGTTTAGTTAATGCATGTTTTTGGATTTTCAAGTGTTATTTGGTTCTTGTTGAAGGTTTAGTGATTAGTACTTAAAAGTGCATTTTTATCAAGGTTTTATATCATCATTTTGCACTTAAAGTATCAATAACTCCTTAACTAAAGCATGTTTTATAATAACATATCTAATTATATAAGATACCTTTAATTTATGGTAAATGTTCATCTTAAATGCAGGCCTATCATATAAATGAAAGAATTGATTGATGAGTTGAAGTACTGAAATTGAAAGGACAAAGAGATGGCCAAACTTAGAAAAGAGATGCTGGTGCAGTCCAAACTGGAACACTGTTCGGTAATTGGGTCATATCTGGAGCTGTAGATCTTGGATTTAGGTCCATTTTATATGGATGGAAAGATAAGACATAGGCCTACAACTTTCATGTGGAGCCCAAGATTTAAAAAGGCCGTTTTCAAGTCCAAATTATAGCAACAACGAAGAAGTCCGAATCTGTCCTGCAGCCCAGACACTGTTCAGTGTTCAGCCTATATCTCGAGTTCTAGAAGTCCAAATGATCTCAAATGTTTACCCTGGAAAGATGAGACAATTTCCTAGAACTTTCATGATTCAAGTTTGTTCAAATTATGACGTCATCAATGACGTTTTTGGCAGACAAGAAGATAAGAATTGTCACCAAGTCAAGATGTGGCCACCCACTCATCAATTAGTCAACAAATCAATAGTTCCGAATTTTGGCCTATAAAAGGAGGAATTTGCCATGTATTTAGGCATCTTGGTTTCCAGATCAAGATCATGCTCTTGCTTTCTCTCTTTGTATTTTGTAATGCTTAAGTTTTGCTTATATTAATCTCTTGCTTATGCTTTTCTTTTCCTTTCCTTGTTTATTTATGTTTCTTTCTTTCATTATGTTTAGTTAAGTTAATTGTGTCAAGGTGAAAAGGGTACACTAATGGTGTAAGAATAAGTATAATATAAACTTAACATGGACCTTAACGTTGGATACTAACATGCTTTATATTTGTTATCTTGTTCACTTTTAATACTTTGCTTGTTAAATGGTTAATCTAGATTTATGTTGTATAACACTTGGTACAACAAATACTTGGCACTTTCATAGCCCATACTGTATGGTATAACCGACACCTGAGCTATGAAAGGAACTTGATTTGTTGTTAACATAAGTTATAATCATGAATGCCTGACAACATTTACAAGTATTAGCATTATTCGAATAAGATAGCTAATGTAATCATGTTAACAATTTATAATCTGATTGGAACCTCCTTTGTGTGTGGTTTCCAATTGAATAATAAGAGTTTATATTATACTTGTTTGAAATACCATTAGTGGATCCTCTAACCTTGACATTTGTTGTTATCATTGTTTAATCCTTACGTTAATCTTTCATCTCAAAGTTCTCATCAATTTCTTCCTCTTCTTCTTCACTATTATTATTATCACTATTGTTGTTGTTGTTGTTATATTATTGTTGCTTATAATTTATACAAGTAACCTCCCTGTGGTTCGACCCCGGTCTTGCCGGGTTATTTATTACTTCGACACTCCTGCACTTGGGAGAAGACATCAATCTTTTGGTCGTGTCAAGTTTTTGGCGCCGTTGCCGGGGAGGTAAATCATTGTACAAATTATAGTATTTATTTTATTTTCTCTTTTCTCTTTTCTCTTTTCTCTTTTCTTGTATCTAACTTTGTTTCTTCTGTTTTGTTTCTCTTTCTTTTGTTTTCTTCTTCCTTTTATTCTCTTCTTACACGTGCATGAGAGTGTGGTCACGTACATTAAGTGGTAGACTTTGTAGGGTATCCTCATCATTTTCAGAAAATATGGCTGAAGAAGATAACCAATCGCTTCATAATGAGAATAATGAGAATATTCGGGTTAGAACTCTTAGAGATCACATGAATCCCACAAGAACAAGTGCACCCTCATGCATAGTTTTTCCTCCTGATGCATCTCATTTTAATTTTAAGACAGGCATTATTCAACTTTTACCATCTTTTCATGGCTTAGATTTAGAAAATCCATACTTGCATTTAAGGGAATTTGAGGAGGTTTGCAACACGTATAATGACTCAAATTGTAGCATGAACACCATTAGATTGAAGCTTTTTCCTTTTTCATTAAAAGATAAAGCTAAAACATGGCTACAAAATTTGAGACCTGGATCCATTCGTGCTTGGGATGATATGCAACAACAATTTTTAAAGAAGTTTTTTCCATCCCACAGAACAAACTCTTTCAAAAGACAAATCATTACTTTCTCTCAAAAACCAGGAGAAACATTTTATCAATGTTGGGATAGGTATCGAGACTTACTTAATACTTGCCCCCATCATGGTTTTGAAACATGGAGATTAGTTTCACATTTTTATGAAGGGTTAACTCCTAGAGATAGGCAAATGGTTGAATTAATGTGCAATGGAACTTTTGAGGATAAAGACCCTAATGAAGCAATGGAATACCTAGACTTGCTAGCTGAAAATGCGCAAAATTGGGACACCACAGGTACTTATGAGGCACCAAGTAAAACCCAACCTCATACATCTAGTGGAGGTATGTACAACCTTAGGGAAGATCATGACCTCCAAGCCAAGTTTGCATCTTTAGCTAGAAAGGTTGAGGCACTAGAATTAAAAAAGAGTGGTCAATTAAAATCTGTTCAAGACATTGCATGTCAAATCTGTGAAACCAACGAACATTCAACCAATGATTGTCCAACCTTGCCTTCTTTTAAAGAATGTCTCCATGAACAAGCCCATGCATTAAACAATTTTCAAAAGCCCAATCATAACCCATATTCGCAAACATATAACCCTGGTTGGAGAAATCATCCAAATTTCAGTTGGAAGAGTGAGAACAGTAATGCTCAAACTTCACAGCCATCGTTTCCAGCACATCATAATTTCCAAAATTCTCATGGATATGCACCTCCTTATGCTCCCCCTCCTAGAAGAAATCTTGAGGAAACATTGCATGCATTTATGGAAAAGCAAGAGGCAATTAACACTCAACTTGCTCAAAGCATGACAGATTTTAAACATACTCTTGCAAAATTGACATCTGCTCTCAGTTTCCAAGAGAAAGGTAAGTTTCCATCTCAACCACAACAAAATCCCAAGGGGCAATACAATGCGAATGCAAGTAGTTCGGGAAGCCAACACATGGATCACGTAAAATCAGTCATCACTCTTCGCAGTGGTAAGGTTATTGAAAAACCCATTCTTGAACATTGTGAGAATGATGATGAATCAATCTCTGAGGGTAAGGAAGGGGTTGAATCTGATCATTGCAAAGAAAAGACTGATTCTCCGCCAGCACTTCCATTTCCTCATGCCATGACCAAACAAAGGAAAGTCAATCACAACTCTGAAATCTTTGAAACTTTCAAACAGGTAAGGATCAATATACCTTTGTTGGATGCTATTAAACAGGTTCCTTCTTATGCTAAATTTTTGAAAGATCTGTGCACTGTGAAGAGAAAACTGAATGTGAAAAAGAAAGCCTTCTTAGCCGAACAAGTAAGTGCCATTCTTCAGAACAATAATGCATTGAAATATAAAGACCCTGGTTGTCCTACAATTTCATGCTTTATTGGAGAACATAAAATTGAAAGAGCTTTACTTGATCTTGGAGCTAGTGTGAATTTACTTCCATATTCAGTTTTTCAAAGTCTCAATCTAGGTGAGTTAAAACCAACTTCTGTGACTCTTTTACTTGCCGATAGATCTGTAAAAGTGCCTAGAGGAATAGTTGAAGATGTGTTAGTACAAGTCGATAAATTCATTTATCCTGTGGATTTTATTGTCTTGGACACACAACCTGTTGAAGCATGCAATTCATTTCCTGTTATTTTAGGGCGTCCATTTCTTGCAACTTCTAATGCATTGATTAATTGTAGGAATGGACTGATGAAGCTATCATTTGGGAACATGACATTGGAGATGAATATTTTCAACATTTGCAAGCAACCTGGAGATGATAATGATTTACAAGAAGTAGATTTTATTGAAGAATTGGTCTATGATCAATTTGAATCTACTTTGAGTAATACTGAGTTTGATGAATTTGAAGATTTACAAATGACTTATTCTCAGGAAGAAATCACGGATGAAAAAGGCATTAAAAATATTGATGCGAATCTTTTGTCAAGAGTGACAACAGATTCGATATCTGACATCACACCAACCGATGATTACTTTCCTAACAAATCCTTACTTTCTCTTAGTCCAATGCCTTGGTTTGCTAAAAATATCAATTTCCTTACCTCAGGAGATTTGCCAACTCATTGGAGTACCGAAGACAAAGGTAAGTTTTTGAACGAAGTGAAGAAATTTTATTGGGATGACCCGAACTTATTCAAACATTGTCCTAATCAAATATTTCAAAGATGCATTGCGGACAATGAGGTAAGTAGTGTCATTAAATTTTGTCATTCTGAAGCATGTGGGAGTCATTTCTCGTCAACAAAGACCATTGCGAAAATCTTTCAAAATGGATTTTATTGGCCCACCATGTTCAAAGACACACATGCATTCTGCAAAGCTTGTGAAAATTATCAAAAGTCAGGATTTATTTCAAAACATAAGGAATCTTTAGATAATCTTCTATTGACTTTGAAGACATATCCTGGTGGAGATGTGCATTGTGCATTTCAAGACTTATGACCCCATTTTCATAAAGAACGTGATCGACTTAGTCTTGGGAATCTGACTGTAAAAGACCCTGTTTGCCAGCTTTTAAGAAAACTGGATGGGAAGCCTATCCCCGACCCATAGAGGGCGTTTAAGCCGTTCTTGGACGTAAAACCAAGGGAAGATGTGAGCCACAATCACAACTACGATTTGAGTTTGAGTATGTAAAAATTTATGTCTTTCAGTTTTATTAATAGCATAATTTTTTTTTTCTGTTTTGTTATCTCTTATATTTGTTTAAGTGTGTTTCAGGATAGTCAGTGTTCGTTGTTTCAGGTGATGTCTTCTATACTCTATCTTTCTACCTTAGGACATTGAGGACAATGTCTCGTTTTGGTTGGGGGGAGAGGGTAGTAGTATTTTTTTTAAAAAAAAAAAAAAAACTAACCAACTAACTGTTTTTGTTTTAAAAACCATTTGGCAAAACTGTTATGACTAGGATGGCAGAGTAAGGGGGAATGACTCTTGAGACGCATCTTAGTAAACATTTTCTAATGGTTATTTGCAATATTCATAACAAGGCCTATTAGAATACTTCTTGAAATATTCAGGTTTACAAACTCTCGCATTGTTATCACTTGGTTCTGCTCATATACTCATTTAACAAATATTCTTAAACCTTCATTTTCACACACACACTTTAACATATGATTGTGGGTTGCACATTGGATTATTACATTATTTATGTTCTTTTGTTAAAGGTAACAACTAAGGGATAGGGATAGTTTATAATTTGCAAAAAAAAAAAAGAAAAAAAAAAGAAAAAAAAAAGAAAAAGAAAAAATGATGATAATAAAAACGTAGATAAGTTTGGTTTCGTAGCCTCCCTAACCTAAGCAATTAAGCCCGAAGGGGTGTTTTAACACCTAATACCCTAAAGTCAACTGACTTGGGAGCTATTGACCCAAAGCTTGTTACATGGGTTAAGGAGAAAAGCTTAAGGGAATCAAACATTGCACTATCTACGTATCAGTATCTGCAACCCGAGTTACTACGCTCGTAGGGGTGTCTCAACACCTAATGCCCTAAGATCAACTGGTCTGGGAGTCATTAGCCGAAAGCTCGTTACATGGGTTAAAGATGCATTGTGTTTTATGTTATATGTATAGATATATAAAAAAAAAGAGTAAAATAAAATAAAACAATCCCAACCCAAGGAAGTTAACCTTAAACATTAGAACAAAATATTGTTTTCTTCCAATAAAAGCCCCATCATCTATGTTTCATACATTGAGCACATAACAAGGAAGGTTTATTAATATTTTGTTTAAGAGATATTGAGCAGATATACAAAATTTAATGAGAGTTTGTTTATCTGAATAGATTAATGGAAGTTGAATGATGAATGCCTTGCTTTGTGGAATTTGCAAATTGTTTTTCTATTTTAACGCCTTAATCACTAGGAAATAGTAATAAGCTGGTTGGGGGGTGTGATTAGTACTTAAAAGTGCATTTTTATCAAGGTTTTATATCATCATTTTGCACTTAAAGTATCAATAACTCCTTAACTAAAGCATGTTTTATAATAACATATCTAATTATATAAGATACCTTTAATTTATGGTAAATGTTCATCTTAAATGCAGGCCTATCACATAAATGAAAGAATTGATTGATGAGTTGAAGTACTGAAATTGAAAGGATAAAGAGATGGCAAAACTTAGAAAAGAGATGCTGGTGCAGTCCAAACTGGAACACTGTTCGGTAATTGGGTCATATCTGGAGCTGTAGATCTTGGATTTAGGTCCATTTTATATGGATGGAAAGATAAGACATAGGCCTACAACTTTCATGTGGAGCCCAAGATTTAAAAAGGCCGTTTTCAAGTCCAAATTGTAGCAACAACGAAGAAGTCCGAATCTGTCCTGCAGCCCAGACACTGTTCAGTGTTCAGCCTATATCTCGAGTTCTAGAAGTCCAAATGATCTCAAATGTTTACCCTGGAAAGATGAGACAATTTCCTAGAACTTTCATGATTCAAGTTTGTTCAAATTATAACGTCATCAATGACGTTTTTGGCAGACAAGAAGATAAGAATTGTCACCAAGTCAAGATGTGGCCACCCACTCATCAATTAGTCAACAAATCAATAGTTCCGAATTTTGGCCTATAAAAGGAGGCATTTGCCATGTATTTAGGCATCTTGGTTTCCAGATCAAGATCATGCTCTTGCTTTCTCTCTTTGTATTTTGTAATGCTTAAGTTTTGCTTATATTAATCTCTTGCTTATGCTTTTCTTTTCCTTTCCTTGTTTATTTATGTTTCTTTCTTTCATTATGTTTAGTTAAGTTAATTGTGTCAAGGTGAAAAGGGTACACTAATGGTGTAAGAATAAGTATAATATAAACTTAACATGGACCTTAACGTTGGATACTAACATGCTTTATATTTGTTATCTTGTTCACTTTTAATACTTTGCTTGTTAAATGGTTAATCTAGATTTATGTTGTATAACACTTGGTACAACAAATACTTGGCACTTTCATAGCCCATACTGTATGGTATAACCGACACCTGAGCTATGAAAGGAACTTGATTTGTTGTTAACATAAGTTATAATCATGAATGCCTGACAACATTTACAAGTATTAGCATTATTCGAATAAGATAGCTAATGTAATCATGTTAACAATTTATAATCTGATTGGAACCTCCTTTGTGTGTGGTTTCCAATTGAATAATAAGAGTTTATATTATACTTGTTTGAAATACCATTAGTGGATCCTCTAACCTTGACATTTGTTGTTATCATTGTTTAATCCTTACGTTAATCTTTCATCTCAAAGTTCTCATCAATTTCTTCCTCTTCTTCTTCACTATTATTATTATCACTATTGTTGTTGTTGTTGTTATATTATTGTTGCTTATAATTTATACAAGTAACCTCCTTGTGGTTCGACCCCGGTCTTGCCGGGTTATTTATTACTTCGACACTCCTGCACTTGGGAGAAGACATCAATCTTTTGGTCGTGTCATTTAGAAAGATATTTTGAATCCTAAATTGCCTGAATATGTAGGTTGCTTTTGGCAAATAAAATTTGATGCATTTTATGATGATTTGTTTTTTTTTTTTAGTCTTTTGATTCAAGTATGCTTGGTTTTGATAATGTGTCTTATTAGAGCTAAGAAAACTTGTTTTAGAGGTTAAAAATAGTTTGATTAAGCAATAATCTAGTATTCATTGTCATCAACAACACGTTTTAATTAGTTTTTAATCTTAGGATTTTGGTTTTGAACTGAAACCCATTTTCCCAAAATCATGATATTTGAGTGATCATCGAACCAAACTAACGCCTGATTCTTGATCCATATATGATTGCGAATAAAACTTTTTGTTTGAAATCCAGTCGGGTCATCCTATTCGAGTCAACCCAATCAGGTTAAAACTAGGTCAATCATTAGGCCCTGTTTGGTTTACAACATTTTTTTGTTAAGGTTTCTTTGTTTTCAAAGTGTGTTTTGCAAAAACACTTTAGCCTTCTTCTAGATAGTTTTATTTCAAGAAAATTTGGTTATTTTACCAAATATAGCTTTACAAAAATACAAAATAAATATAAAAATATAAAAATGGTAATAGTATATAAAAAATGTTTTTTCTTTATGTGTTACACACGGCCAAGTCTCTTCAAAATACAAAACTCATGTTTTGGCTTATTTATATATATACATGTTATGTTTTAGCATTTTTTACAAAATATATATTTGCATGTATTTTGGATTTAATAACTAGTTTATTGAATTCATGATAATTTAACCAATATTCCAATAACTCCTAAAATTTTAATTCATGAAATTAATGGTCAATATCATGTATAAATGTTGGACCTATAAGTAGGCTAATATTTAAATATCAAGAGTTGACCATAAAATTCTTAGAATTATTTTAGATATTCACCAATTTTAATTTGAAGTATTTTTTATCGCAATATATGAATTGTGGAAAATCATTTTCATAAGAATTCATTTGAGCACTCAAGCCCATAATAAATTCAAATAGATTTATTCATAAGAGTAAATCTTTTTCCTGAGCCATGACAGACTATCGATTAGAAACCCATCAAAACCTTTAAACCACATTTAGATCACATAATGCAGCTTACATTAGGAAGGTATGCAAGGGGTGGTAATACATTTTTTAACCACAATCAGTCTTTTACTCTTAAAATTCCTGATAAGATCAATATACTCGGGATTCCTAACAACCCTAAACTAAACAACCAGGTAGCGACTCCCTAACCCCTGACGCTACGCTTTCACGTGCGACAATCCTGATATTTGATTGGTGCTTAATTCTAGAATCGCTTATTTTTTTTTATCATATCATTAAGTTAAAGATAGTTAAAAAATAAAGTTGTTAAACTAGTGGAGTTCATGATCTGGATCGTAGGTTTGGCAAGTTAAGTTGTGAAGTCTGGTCGATAAAATTTGTCATCGTCTTAATATTAAAAAATTGTCATCTTGACAAAAAAATTTAAAGTCAAATCATACTTTTTACCGATCATTTGAGTTGTCTTTAGACCTACCAAGTTAATTGGATCACGTCAGAGCAACCTCTACACAAAACAATTTTAAACTCAAGTTAGGCAAGGAGTTGGGTTGAGAGATTTCAAAGTTGATATGTTGGGTTGAGGCTTTTTTTTCTTTTTTCTTTTTTTTTAATTCCATATTCCAATTTTTTTCTTACGATTGAGTTTATTTTGACTTTTGTTTTTTTTTTTCAATTTCATCCTTTAATATTATGTTACTTTTGAATTGGTGTATATAATTTGTTTCAATTTGTTTTCTATAATATTATCACAATCTTAAACAAATGTTTTCGTATTTGATTAATGCTCAATTTTATGAATGTTTATTTTTTGTTATCATAACATCAAGTAAAGCAGTTAAAAAAAGTTGTTAAACCCAGTGGAGGCCATGATCCAGGTTGTGGGTTTAGAGGGTTAAGTCACGAATCAATCCAATATATTATCATCTCAATATTAAAATAATAATAAAAAAGATGTTATCTTAATATTTTTTTTAAAAGCCAAACCATGTTTTTTATTGATCATCTGAGTTTCTTTTGAACCCACCAAGTTGACTTAGTCATGTTAAGACAATTCTCACATGGGTTAATTTTAAACCCGGGTTAGTTAAAAAATCAGGTTGACAGGTTTCAAGGTTGACCTGTTGAATTGAGTTTAATAATAATATCAAATAGCTCCATGTGGCTTGAAAAAAATTCTCACGATCAACTTTTTATATGATTCGCAGTGTAGCGTAGACCAGTAAACTATTTCGTATTATAACTAAACTATAAAATGATGATAAAGTTGAATTAATTTATTATTAAAATTGTAATATCAATATTTATCCTTGTGTTATAACTAAGTTATAGTGCTCATGGACATTTTACAGTAACATATTCAATATAGAAGAAGGAGGTGTTTTCTTGACTCCTAGTCAAGAATGAGAAAACTTTTTTCTATTCCATGAATTCAATTTTCCTTTCATCAAGGAAAAATCATCTTTTCCTCATCAATGCTTTGGTCACTTGATTTAATAGCCTTTTGTTAAATAAATTTTTTTTATATATATAAATATTGATAACTTTCAAATCGAGTATTAGAACAGAAAAATATGTTGGATAACAAATTATTGGTTTTAAGCCTTCTTTGGCGATGAATTAACAATTTAAAATGTTCTTCTTGTTTATTCTTGATAAACTGGTGTTTATATGTAAATATAGTAGGATATGTTTGAGAAGTAAGAAGCCCATTTGGTATTTCTTTCTCTATAAAGATTTTTCAATATAAAAACATAGAGACTAGGCTGATATTTGAATAGAAAAAAAGAATGAATTTGTTGGGCCCAAATGAATTGATTTATTCGTAAAGCGCATTGCTCTTTGAAAGATCTATTTTGTATTTAGTATTGCATGGTCTCACTTTACAAGAATTCGTACCATTTTCTTAAAACTAGTTTTATTTATCATAAATGATTTATTTGTTTAAAAATAACTAGGCCTAATAAAAAAATTCAAATTCATTGGGCCTTTAAATACAATAAAATAGAAAGCCCAGGGGACAAAAAGACTTATTTAAGTAAGGGAGGATAAGTAGGAAGGCTTTATTATAAAAATTAATTGATGCGGTACCACAGTAAGAAAATTACTAAAGCAAGGGACTTATGAGCATATTAACCCACTATCTTAATCTCTTGACACGTTTCAGTTGTAAAATTAGAAAAAGATGAAGGGCATAACTGTAAGGTTACGGAACTCTTTTCGAAGGGCAAATTGGGCAATTAAGGTAAAGAAAAGAAAATCTGAGAGCCCTTCATTCCCCTGGTTTTCATCTAGCTAATGGAAGCAGGGAGTGATGGGAATAGAGGCTTGTGGGGGTGGAAATGGGAGCATAAAAGGAGGAAACAGCAGAGTAAAGCATCGAGATCCTCTGAGTCAGCATCCGGGGGTGGCGGTTACCGGTTCCCTTTAAAGCAAGCTGTGACCGCAGGCTCCCTTGCTCTTACTGGTGACGCAGTGGCTCAAGTTACAGACCGGTGGAGAAAGAAGAAGCCATCCAAATCACTCTCCTTTCACGACGACGCTTCTCACAATTCCAACGACAGTTCGGTCAGGTTTTTTTTTCATGTTTTGGAATTTTGAAATGAAATAAATTTAACCACGTTGTTACGTGTGTTGTTTATTCATCCAGCAGTAAAAGTAATTAGTTTATTTTAAAGTGCGTTTTTGTGGAAGAAATATTTAAATAGTTTTTAATAGTTTTTTTTTAAAAAAAAAACATGATTATATATTATTTTTTATAGTTATCAAACCAATTCCTAAACTAAATTCAACTCTACACACGAGTTGAAGATTAGGTGGTTCAACCTGTGGATAGGTGGGATAGGTGAGTCTCGTGAGAGAGCTATATAATAATTTTTTAAGAAATATTCAAGGGAGATCAAAACTAGAATAACTTTTTTAGGGAGGACCAAAACTTAAATTTTTTATTTCTTGTAGTGGGCACACATAAAACATGTATATAATCTTAGAAAAATTTACATTTTTTTTGCCATGACGGGTCAACTCTTATCTCTTAAAACATATCATTTTAGGTGTGTTTTCTATGAAACAATATAGATTATAAACTAGATATTTTTTTTAAAAAAATGAAATTAATTTAGTTGGGTTTAATTGAGTTAATTCTTAACCTGGTTTAAAAACAAGCTCGAATCATGTTTCAAGTTAATGAGACACTGGATTAACTTTAATAATTATAATTTATTTAGATTAAATGTATTTTTACAAAAACACAAGTACCATAATATCAAACTAGTAGCAACTCTACAACTACTTTGATAAAGTCAAATGTTTCTAAGTCAATTACTTACTAAATGATTTGTTGAGTTGTTGGAGTTTGATTGGATCAATTTCTATTCGATTTAACATCAAAACTAACCTAAATGGGTTAACTGCTAAATTAAACTTAATAACACTACATGTAATCGGAGGAGCTATGGAGGTGAACATATGTGTCATAAGTTTTTTATCTGTTTGTCTTAAAATAAAGTTTGTTTTTGCAATTTAAAATGTTTTTTTTATGATTTTGATGTGCTAATGTAATTTTTTATTTAAATAAAATATTATTTTTATATATTTTACATTAAAAATTATTTTTATAAAAACACCATCCAGAAACACACAATAAGTCTTACCCATTTCTCTCATTTTCAGACCAGCAAACGAAGTGATTTATATTATTGGCAGTTTCTGCCAAGAACTTTTGCATTTTGCTTTGAATCACCAAACTATGTAATTTGTAAAAAGGAGAGCATGCAGATTTTATTTTTGTTTACTACAAAGAAAAGAAAAAACCGAAGTCGTGATACACATGTGCATAGAAAGAAGATAAACACTGGACGCCCATCCTTTAGTGGATGTTACCACCAATCTAGTCAGCAAAATAAAATTATTGCAAGACCTTATCCATTCTTTGTAGCTTGTCCTTGTAGTGATCACCCAGCTTGATAAGTGATAACCCAGCTGCGTCGACCCACCGCATCTGACATACAAACTACAATTGTCTGTCCACTAGGTAGTCGCAGGTAACCCTAATCTTCTTGCAAGTTTCATTCGATGATGGCGTGTATTCAATTTCTTCTTCTCTTTTGTTCTTTTATGTACATTTTCAATATCAACCCATCTTGTGCTCAAATTCCCAATTCACCAATTAGGTCTCTTGTTCTTCCTGTGACCAAAGATCCTGCAACCTTTCAATACTTGACCACAATTTATCATGGCACCTCTCGAGAACCCATCAGGGTTGTACTTGATCTGGGGTGTCCATCTCTTTGGCTTGATTGTTCCTCAGGACGCCTGTCTTCATCTAGGCGTCTGATTCCAAGCTGCTCAATCCAGTGCGCAGCAGCAAAGCCGAACAACATGAGTTGCGCCTTCTCTGCTGCTATGCCTACACGTAAACGTACCGCTTGTGGTCTCTCCACAGAGAACAGCGTCACACGGTCAGCAACAAGAGGTGAGCTTGTAGAAGACATCTTGACCGTCCAATCAGTTGACGGGTCAAAATCAGGTCAAGTCACTACAGTAGATCACTTTCTCTTCTCTTGCGCACCCAGATTTCTTTTAAATAGGCTAGCGAGGGGTGCCCAAGGAATGCTTGGCCTCGGTAAGTCGCGAATTGCTCTTCCATCACAGCTCGCTTCGAAATTTGGGCTCCAGAGAAAATTTGCAACCTGCCTATCATCTTCAGATGGTCTCATTTTATTCGGCCATGAGCCTGGTTACGACTCAATTTTTGGCACAGAAATTTCAAGGTCACTAATGTACACACCTCTAGTGACTAGCCCAGATGGCAGTGGCAGCTCACAAGATTATTCCATCAACGTGAAGTCCATCAAAATCAATGGCAAGCGATTGTCTCTAAGGCAAAAGGGTATTGGTGGAGGCACAACAATAAGCACAACTGTGCCCTACACCACTTTGGAGAGCTCAATATATAGCACCTTTATTGAAGCTTACAAGGAGGCTGCTACTAATAATTATTTCCTGAACATGACAGTTGTGGCACCTGTGGCACCATTTGGTCTCTGTTTTAGCTCAAAAGAAGTTCCTAGCAGCATGTTGTTGGGGCCAGTGGTTCCTGCCATTGATCTAGTTTTGCAAAGTGAGATGGTGAAGTGGAGGGTGCATGGTAGGAATGCGATGGTGCCGGTGCTTGATGAGGTTATGTGCCTAGGTTTCTTGGATGGTGGCTTCAAGTCCAAGACCAGTTCCTCAATTGTTATAGGAGGGTTTCAATTAGAGGATAATCTTTTAGAGTTCAATTTAGGTACTTCCATGTTAGGATTTAGTTCATCATTGTTGACTAGACATACATCTTGTTCTGATTATCATACTAGGATGATGCAATCTACAGTACTTAAAGATTCCTAGTGATTCCCCCGTCTTCAATTTTGGTGTCTCCTCTTGTAGTTACTTCAATCCATGGATTTTGCCTGTTACAGTCAATATCACTAATCTCAACTAAGCCTAAGTATAAAGAAGTCAAGTTTTGTTATTGAGATTTTTATGAAATAATGTTCTCTTATCTTATACAGACCAATACTCTATTGTTTATGGAGAATAAAGTACTTCTACACTACACTAAACAACTTGGAATCTCTATGAAGATGTGAAAAGTGAAAGTGATGCTTCTTCTTCTTTTTTTTTTTTTTAATTCAACCCCTCTTTTTTTCTCTCTCATCTACTTCATTTTTATTTTTAATTATATTCTTATTTTTATTCTTATTTTTTTTAACAATTATTCAGGTTGTCTTTGAACCGATTACATCAGGATAACTTTTACATAATTTAATTTTAAATCTAGACTAAGCAAAAATTCAAGTTAATGAAATTTTTTTTTTCTGTCAATTTCATCATTTTTTTTAATTTAATAATTAGATTTCTGTTACCGGTTGGGCAGGATATCTTTGAACCAGTTAAGTTAATTAGATCATATTAGAGAAATTCTTACACAATTTAATTTTAAATCTAATATGGATAAAATATTGATTGAAAATTGATTTTTTTTTTCTTGAGCTAGATGCTCTTTGCACTTTCTTTTTAATTGGAAATTATACTTTTTTAATAAGAATATTACACCTTTTCTTAATTATCAATTTGATTATCTTATATTTGAGATGTCAAGTCTTTCTATTTTTTATTATCAATGAAAAACTCTACCTTAAGAAAAAAATAAAAAATAAAAGAAAATTAGCAAAACCAATTTACTCAATCTTACCCTCCTAATTAAAGAATGCCGCCGAGAAAAAGAAAATTATCAACTCAAATAATTTATTTGGAGATGACAACAAATTATTGACATGAAAGGAATTTCTTTTGATGCATTTGCCTGCAGTAGCAAGTCAAGTTATAAAAGAGGTTTGGCCCGTCTTTTAATATCAGTATACTATTTACTTTATTCTCATTATATATATATATAAATTTAAAGAAAAAAAAAAGAGATTTTACTTTACTCATCGTCACAAATTGTTAATTACTAGAACAATATGTTTTTTATTCTTTTGTTTTTCTATTTAACAATCTCTATTTTTTTTTCTTTTCAATTTTAATTTAATCATTTAATATTAAGTTTATTATGAATTACCATTTCCTAATTATTTTTAATTTATTTTTTTATGAGTTTATCTTAGTTTGATGACTCAAACTGTGGATTTGACAAGTTAATTCAATTGATTCAAGTTTTTTTTTTAATTGATTTTTTTTAATTTCACCCTTAAATATTAAGTTGA
The DNA here is from genome assembly GCF_951802175.1 of Populus nigra. NCBI lineage: Eukaryota > Viridiplantae > Streptophyta > Magnoliopsida > Malpighiales > Salicaceae > Populus > Populus nigra. The sequence goes on along the minus strand of NC_084861.1, from coordinate 1,790,762 downwards.
TCGAGAATTATGCTTCATAATTTATTTTGATTTGTTTTCTATAAAGTTATCCTCGTTTTATAACTCGGGTTATAGGTTTGACCGGTTTATCTAGGTTGACTCAGACTGTTTTTTATGTTTTTTTTAAATCCAATCTTTTTTCAATTTTATATTTTAACACTGAGTTGATTTAGAATTGAGTTTTATAATATGTTTTAATTTGCTTTTTATTGGGTTATTCTGGTCTCAAGATTTAGATTGTGACTTTGACAGGTTAACCTGAATTGATTCACGTTATTTTTTTTAATAGATTGTTTTTAATTTCTTCCTTCAGCATCGAGTTTATTGAAAACTAGGCTTTATAATTTGTTTTGATTTGTTTTCTATAAGATTATCATGGTTTCATGACCCGACATGTGGATTGACAAGTTAACTTGGATTGATCTAATATGTTATTATCTCAATATTTATAAAAAACAATCATCTTAAATATTTATTTTGAATCAAATTATATTTTTATAATTATCTAATTAGCAAACTACTTATATTTATGGTACCTAGGCATAGTTGCATTGGTAATATAAGGAAAGGTGCAGGAGCTTTCTTGAGAAAGAGCTAAATAAATTTGAGATAGCATTTGCTGTCATAAACAAGAGCTAAGTAGCAATAAAAAAAACTCTTTACCTTTTCTCCCTTGGCCCGACAGGCAAGAGCGACTGAAACTTGGCATCATTTGCTCATTAATTACTTAGTGGCCTTCGTTTACTAATATTTTATGTATTCAAAATCCATTTTAAGACGTTGAGGGGAATCTAACCAGGATGAGTTTATACTTAAAAAAGTTTTAAGATATTGAGAAGAATAAATTTTTATCAACATTTATATTTAGAAAATTTTAAAAGATAAAGAGGAAGAACTCATAATAACATCCATACTTATAAAAATGTTTTAAGAAGCATAAAAGAATCCAATGAAAATAGTGTTATTGCATTAAAGAGATTAAAATCAATTTTTTCTTTAAGAAGTTATTGTATTTTTTTTAGAGTAAGAGGTTTGTAGCCTTTTTTAGCAATTACATGAGGTATGAGAGCTTTTTATTGAAGAGAAATCATACACGAGAGTGAGAGATTAAAAGTTTATTATAATATCCAAGTTTAATGGAAAAAAAGAAGAAGAAAAGAAGACGAAGCTATTATTGCTCCAATTAGTTGATGAAAATAAATAAGATTGATCAGAAAATATGCTATAAATTATGAAATTGAAATTTTGTATAAATTTAAAATAGATTTTTAATTCATGATATTGGTAGCATAGAAAATAACACCTAGAATATAAAATCAATCTTTTATTCCAATGAAAATTTAAAAAATATTTAAATTAGAAAAGTAATGTTTTTTATTAATAAATATATTAAAATAAAATTATTTTATTTTTTAAAAATTATTTTTGACATCAACACATTAAAATAATTTAAAAATATAAAAAAATTAAAATTAAAAAAAACCCACGTAGTCCTAACCAGAAAACATAGTAATTGTTTAGGCTCTTCACAGTTTGGTCAAAGGCAAGCAGCGATTTTAGATGGATGGGTTTAATTGAAAGCACGTGAATACGCTACGGACTAGTTGGGTGAATATTTCATGTAGCCATGACGTGGTTGGGCTTTGAATGAGAATTGTTATTTACCACAAAAAAATTACAGAAAAAAATTGAAATATATATTATTTTTTAATTAATATGGGGTTTGCCTAATAATTTTTTAATTCATTTATCACTCAATAACCGGAGTTTTAAATTAGATTATATCTTAGATCGGATCTAACAACTATATTACAAATATCACTATAATAATTTGTATACCTACAAAAACAAAGATAAAAATAGAAAAAAAAATTATTTATATTTTATAAATGATTAATGCCTTACTATACACGAAAAAAAAAAGACATTATCATCCCAATTAATTATCTTGTATTTTGATATAAAAGAATTTAGAAATCAATCAAAATTATTATTATTTTTGAAAAATTATCTTATGAACGACATACTTCATTTGAGTAACTTATCACTCCCATATTTACAATCTTCTTCTCATACTTGCTACAAAGATCACTTCCTAGATGTTTTATCAAAAACTACATTAACCATGAGTGTTTGATATGGAGGTTAAAATGGTTTATTTATTTATTAATTAAAGTTTAATTTTTTTTATTTTAAATTATTCTTTTAATGTTTTTAAATAAAAATAAATTTTAAAAAATAAATAAATTTTATTTTAATATATTTCAAAACAAAAATAACATTAAAAAATCACATTCCCCACCGCCCACAAAACTGGCCCCTGGCCTTTAGTTTTAGTGAAGAGGTAACCCATCTTGCCTTGGAGTTTGGAGTGTAATCCTTGAAGGCAAAAAGTTTTATGGAGTGGCATATTTATGGAGTGGCATAGGATATAATAAAAAAATCTCGAGCAATACAAAAACAAATGAATTGAGTATTGAACACATCACCTCACCTCGCCATTTGAGAAGCGTAAAGCTAGTGCTGACCTTCCACAAACACACACACACACACACTGCTCTTGCCCATATTCTTCTTCTTCCCCCTTTTTCCCTTCTTCTTCATCATCCCTCCCTTGTCAAGAACATCATTCAGGCCCATAGCATTATTCCTTCCCGTCTCAAAAGATGCTTTCTTTTAAAAATATAGAGATGTACTTTTAAAATGTATGGAAGAGGTTTGAATAACACGCAAGCAAAGAGCATACCTATCATATATATATATATATATATATATATATATATATATATATATTGAAGTGGAGAGCCAACGGTTTGATCACAAAACCAGATCAGAAGTCTCACTACGTGGGAAATTGAAAACAGTCAGAGCTATAATATATAAATATATGCCATGGAATTGCCTAAATCAATGCTATTAAATAGCTAAACACAATCTAGTTTTCCTTCTTGCATAACTTCCGGATGTGGTAAAGCACTGCGAAGGGGAGAATCCAGGTCCAATCCTATCCAATTATTTTGAGTCAAATCAGGAGAAGTTTTATTCTGTGATCACTGGGCTGGGTCACCAGTTTTATAATACTTGGATTTAAATAATTTTTGTAATATGTAGGGCTAAAAAACCTTTTCTTTTTATCAATTTGATCAATTAAACATTCATATTTTCAATTCCTGTTAATTGAATATAATCTATCTAAATGTTAATTGAATACTTGCTTTCATCAAGTATTTTGATCGGATTTTAAATTAAATTGGAAGATAGTTGAATTGATCAAATTCAAGGAAAATCTTTTCCCAGCCTGCGTCCCTTGTTTCTGAATAATTGCCTCTTTGTTTAAGGTCGAAAACGGTTAATAAAAGAAGTTTGAAAATCTTAAATTAATATGTATATGTATTGACTTCCATTATAATTTATTTTATAAAATAAATACATGGTTAATATATAATTTATTAGCCATCTATTTTTTTAAAATAAAATAATAAAAATTGTGTATGTTGAGGTTTATTATGGGATCTAAGTTTAATTATGAAAAAAAGCTATTGTTTCTCCAATTAGTTGATCAAAATAAATAAGTTGGATTAGAAAGTATGCTATGAATTATGAAATTGAAATTGTGTACAAATTTAAAATAAATATTTAATTCATGATATTGGTACCATATTAAATAAGACTTAACATATAAAATCAATCTTTTATTCCAATGAAAAATTATTAGAATATTTTAAATGGAAAATTTATGAACTAGAAAACGTAGTAATTGTTTTGGAGGCTCTTGACATTTTAGTAAAAGGCAAGCAACGATTTTGAGATTGATGGATTTAATGGAAAACATGTGAATATGCTAGAGACTAGTTTAGTGAATATTTCTTGTAGCCATTCCATTAAACATGAGATATGGTTGGATTTGCAATTGTTATTTCTCAAAAAAAAATTAGAGAAAAAAATTAAAATAATTCTATTTTGAAATTGATACAGGTTGATTCAATAATGTTTGAATTGATATAATAATATAGGGACCCAAAAAAATCATATTAGATTAATGAATGACATTATAATACTAGATGAAATTTGATTAGTTTATATCTTATCATCTCAATTAATTGTTTTGTATCTCGATTTGAGATTAGTTTGTATCTCAATAAAAATTATTAATTTTCATCAAAATTATCTTAAGAACAACATCATTTCAGTAACTTATCACTCCCATTATTTTACTCTCCTTGTAAGAGTTCAATGTTGTAGTGACCCTTTCTAGACGTGTTCTAGATGGCCTTTGGTTGGATAAAGAAGTTGTCACTTAGTATTAGAGCTACTAGAAACCCGGATCGGTCTTTTAAAGATTCAAGGCAAGAGATTGGTTGCATCAAAGAAATGTATTAACACCCCTAATATGCCTTATCTGAGATAAGTTGCATTGTTTTTCTTTGTTTGCTATGGTCTAATAGTGTTTTTATTTGTACTAGCTTACTCTGACGAGTTTGCTATTATGATCAAACCCTAATTTTCTAGATTAAGAACTTGGTCTGGAATGGTGAAATGTCTTCAATTATCATTAAGGCTTTCTTAGGATAAACTTAGAATTTTGAGTTATTGCATCATTTCAAATAATATTTCAAATAAAATTCCTTGTAATTTTTTATCTTATATTATGAGTGAATGAGTTATATTACTACCTATAATAATTTAGATATTAACCTTATACATGTTTTTTATCCTTATATTAAATGTGAGTAATAATAAATTATTATCCCTAATAATAATTTGGATATTAACCTTTTTGTAGGTTTTTTATCCTTATATTAAAAGTGAATAATATATTCTCTTGCCAAAAATAGATTTTTAATATTTTTAAAATATAGGCCAAAATCCTTTGAAATTTCACAAACTTGTTGTAAAATCCAAACATGGCCTTACCATTTTACTTGAAACCTTTGATTCAACCATAAATCAAGGTTTATTGATTTGACCCGAAAAACAAACCAAAACCTAAACTAGAATCCAAAATGAATCAAACTTAAAAAAAAAAAACTCAAAAACGTTTTATTAAAACGAATCGAAACCCATAAAAAACAAAGAACATTCAAATCAATTCCAACAACATGAATTCGAATCAAGAATAGATTGTATAAAATCAAAGTATAAAAAGGTTGTAAATCATGCAAGAAGGACCAACAATCAAGCATCCATTCACTTCTATTATTAATAGATCACGTACCAAACATTAGTCAAAATGTGTTTAGTGTGAAAAAATAAACCCTGGAATTAAAACCTATAATTATCAGTTATTAATGCAAAATAACCATAGATTATTAACTAATCAAGTCCTCCAAAGTGTTTAATGCAAAGAAATGGACCGAAACTAGTCCAAATCATGGATCTAACACAATATTCTTGGGAAGAACTTGAAGAACACAAACCCAAAAATACCCAACACACTATCAAACCCAGAGCTGGCCATGTAGGCCTCTAAACACACTCCTTTTGATCCTCACAAATCATATTACTAATACCAAGCATAGTTGAATCCAAACAACTAAGAAATAATATTAAATAATCAATAACATGCATATCTGACAATTTTAGAGTTCAAAATTGATATCTTGACACTCAAAAGAACTTAATCAAAACTCAAGAACCTATAACATGAATTAACAGCATAGAAAAAACATTGACATCCTTACTACCATATTTAGCAGATTACAAAAGCATTTTGTCTCATAAAAAACAATATTTAAACATTTTTTAAACATTAAGAACCAACTCAAAGCAGTATTAAACAAAGAAAAAAAATATTTTCATACATTGAACAACATCTAAGCTCAACACCATAAAACACCAAAACATGTCTAAAATATCATTAAAACATGTAAGAAAGAGCTAGAGGTATTCCTTGTGGACATCATCTGCTAGGTTAGATGAAGGTTTTATACCTTCAAAGATTTAAACAGTGGCTGCTATCTTTTTTTGCTCTCTTTTGCAAAACTTTACCTTCACAAACTTTTTTGCTCTCTTTTGCAAAACCTTCCAAAGCTAGAAAAAAACCCTTATGCTAGGCTTGTGAACATTCACAACTAGGGTTTTTTCTTTGTATTTTCTCTCTTATTTTCTTCCCCTCTTCCTTCTCTTTCTCCTCTTTTGGTTATGATTTTTCAATGTATTTATAGGGTTTTGCTAGGTTTTTTTTATGGATTCAATCAATGATTGATCAATGCTTGGCTCTCTTATTGAAATGAGAGGGTTTTGGACAAATTTCAATAGCTAAAAGCTCTATTCTTGGCTAGTTTTGTAATGATGGTTTTGATTTTTAGGATTCTTGGTGGTTTTCTTAGATTTGAAGGGCAATTAGCTATTTTAGGCCTTTTGATCTTGAGAGAAAGTTTTAAGCCCTCGATAAGAACCCATTGAGAAGTTTTGAAATGTGAACACACGAAAAAATAAGTGGTTTTTGCATAATAGGTATCATGGTCATGATTGATTGAGTTGTCCACTTTTAAAGCCTCGTTAGAGGAACTCCAGTGTCATCCTTGTTAGAGACCTCCTCAAATTAATGGAGGTGGGATATATATATATTTCATTTGGATTCATCCTTGCTAAATTTGAAGGTTTATAGCTTCACATTCATTTGTTTCAATTTGTCTATTTGATCAGCCCAAAATTTACCAAAGCAGTGATAGCTGATTAGGGACAAAATATTGTTAAGTTCATTGAAGAAAATGGGATGTAAACTATAATAGCCCGAGATTTTTTATCTTTTCATTGTTGGAATTAATGGTATTTTTTTTGTCGTTATCTCAATGATGCTGATCACAATAGCATTCTAGAACTATCAAGTAGATTTTATTCATTAGTATAGTACAATACCCATACAACTTTATAAACCAACACCCTCATATAGAGAACTCAATACACAAGCACACAACATTATCTTTATATATTCATAAATTTACATTCTTGTTCTAATATAGTTTCATTATAAGTCTTTATAAAAGTGACGAACGATAATTTAAGAACTACTATACTTGTTTGTATAAAATAAACAATATCTTAGCATACGAATACATATTTATGACAAAATATGTGGATCTGTGAGACTGGATTCCTACACACCTTAGTCGTGTGACATCTATGTTATAGTACAAAATGAATACAAGAATTATAACCAATTTAAACATGACAATAAACAACTAGAGAAATATTATTGTTGCTTTTCGTTATTGGTCTAAATAAGTATATTCCTTTCTTTATCCCTTATATGTATAATGTAACATTCATTATTTTGCCAATTATATTATCCTTACCCACTCGTCTCAACCTTACTATAGTAGCTGTAGAGACCGGGGTTAATTCATTTGTTAAAGTTATTTATTTCGTTTTTATCCAGTAATCCCTTATGAAAACTACTCAACGTGTCTATCCACATTGTTGCAACCCAATTATCCATCTCGGATGCTATTAGTCGAGGTTAATCACAATATCCACACGCGATCATCCATCTTAGATGCCATTATACGTAGTTAATCACAATACCCAAACCTAATCATCCATCTAGGATACCTTTACCCGAAGCTAATCATAATACTCAACCCGATCATCCATCTAGGTTGCTATTAGTCGAAACTAATCATTATGTTCGAGCCTGGTCATCCATCTAGGATGTCATTAGCCAAAGCTAATAATCATAATCAATCCGGTCATCCATCTAGGATATCATTAGTTGAAGCTAATCATCATAATCAATCAAATATTCTATGTACGATCCATTTTTCACCACAAGATAATAATAGATCTTTCATACTGAATTCATTTCAAAGAATTTATATTATGCTAGAAGAGGGTGGAAACCACCCACCTGTTCCTCCTATGGAATGTTCTTGTTCGGTCAAAGCTCCGATCTCGATCGCATCGCCTGATATATCAGACAATCACTAATCAGTATATTTACATTCAATAATCACATAACCCATCACCATACATATCTCAAGAATACACATGTTCACATTCAAGTGTTTCACACATCTTATAAATCATATAATAAAAGTCATCATATCAAGACGCTTCTCTTAATTTTAAACTTAGGTCACTCAAGAACATCCTAGTGTTTAATTCTTAAGTTTCAAGGTGAGTTGGGTCAAGCTAATGATGCGTCACAAGAATTAAACCATTTCTGACATGAAATTTGTCAACGAAGTTGAGTCACTGTTATCATATAAAAGCATCAATGAAAACCTGGTCATTGGTGATACAGAAATCATCAATAAAAAACTAGGTTGCTGGTGACACAAATATTATCAACGAAAACAACTTCCATGGCTGACGTATGAAATTGTCAATGGATATAATCATTGTTGACTCAGAAATCATCAATAAAAATTGAGTTGTTGTCTACCAAAAAATCATCAATGAAAACTACTTCCACGACAGATGTATGGATTTGTCAGGTAAGATAATCATTATTGACTTAGAAATCATCAATAAAAATGGAGTCGCTATTGACTCAGAAATCATCAACGAAAACTATATCATTGTCGATTCACAACAACATGCTACAACCTTACCTTTATTCATTTGGTTCATAACCATGCAAATTCATCAATCATGTAACAAAATCAAAGCATTAACATCAACATGAATTCTATTTTAGCTTAGGTATGTTCCTAAGAGTTTAACAAGATCACAATTTATGCATTTCATCATTTCATTTCACATTCCATACGAGTTCATCAATCATATATGAAAAGTCAAGAAATCAATATGAACATGAATTCTATTTCAGCTTAAGTATATTCTTAGAATTTTAACAAGATTATAATCCATGCATTCATCATTTCATTTCACATTCCATGCATCCTTTCAATATAGTCAGTCCTCCCTTAGGTTTATACACTTAAAATCATTTATATTCATTCATATTTCTTTGTAAAGGGTCTACATATGTGTTCTTTCATCCCTTATTCTACTTAGATCTTTTGATTTAGTTATTAATTCTTGAGTTAAAGTGTAAGAACCCTAATCTCCCATTTCGAGTTATCCCCCATCTTTTTGTCTGAACCATGAGGCAACACCAAACCAATGAGATGATACTACTCTTACCTCGTGTTTTTAACAATTCTAGGGAAGGTTTTGGTGATTTTTTCTTCTCTTCCTCTTGATTTTTTTCCCTTCTTCTCCTGCTGCACCAGTCGGCCCTCTATGCTCTTTCTTCTTCCATGGTTTTGATCATTACCATTTCTCTTTAACTCTCCTTTCACTCAAACACTCAATAAAGGCAACATACAGCTGGGTTTAGGTAGGTTATCTTCCTGGAAAGGGCCATTGTTGCTGCAACTAAGGCTGTCGATTTTAGGAGAGGGAAAATCATCTTTTTTTCCTCTCCTGCATTTATACTCTTAAATGAAATGAGGTGTTTTGGTGCTAGTCATTCTTGTACTTATCCCTCTTTTAGGTTATCTTAGGGTTGGTTTTCCCTCCCCACAATTCCCACTTAGGCAGACCAGTTCCCCCCCTACAATTTCCCTTAGAGTAGGCCAATATGTTTCCCCTAATTTCTTCCTACCATAGGCCAACCTATTACTAACTTTGTTGGGTTTTACATAAACATTTGATGTGAATAGCTTATCTTTGTAGAAGGGGTATTTCTTAGTGAAATGGTTGTAGTTATAACCCCTGAGATGGTCAGAGATGCCACATTTATTCGTCTGAAGATATCTACTCTATCAGACAAAGTTGTCAAAGAAAAAAGGTGAACAATAGCTAAACGTCACATCATTCAATCCCTTCATTAAATCTAAGTGACGTATCATCTAGGTTATACCCTAAAAATTAGAATTTTTAAATTTGGATTTGATAAATTTTATTTTAGTCCATGTTCTTCCAATTTCTTTTAATATTTGCACCTGTAATTGCCTCCCAACTTTTAATTTTATGTAATTCCACCCCTGTCAAACTAAATTGTCAACCCCAAGGTTCAACACCATTTCCAATTCGGTCATTGGTTTTCAATTTATGCAAACTAGCCTTTAATTAATCATTAAACTTTTAATTATCTTCAATTTGACCTCTGATTTTACTAATTTAAGTCTCGGAAATCTCACACCTTTTACGATTTGGTCTTTGGTTTTGAATTTCTTCAATCAAGTCTTTAATTGCCTATAAAACTTTAATATTTATGTTATTAAGCCCCTAATTTGATCAAATTATCTTTTCAGACTTGTAATTCAACTCCCAGACTTCAATTCCTTCCAATTAAATCTTAAATTAAACTCTAAAACCAATTTTCATTGTCATTAAGCCCTCAATAAATTCAATTAAAACTTAAGAAATCTCAATTGAGTTATTAAACATCTAATTCTGAATTTTTCTTCCCAAATTGGATTTTTCTTGTTAATAAGGTATTTATTAGTCAAAATTGAACTATCAATTTTTCAACTTTGGATATTTTATTCCTCCCCAACCAGTTTTTGATAATTTTCTAGATATTTTTTATGTTCTTCCCCAACTAGTCAATTTGTTTTCTAGATGTTCTTGTTAATAGTTGCATCAAACATGAAATTTACCTTTAATTTTAGTGTGCATTTAGTAATGTGGTGTGTAATTATATAAAAATATTTTTGAAAAGAAAATGTATTTAAATGATTTTGTTTTTAAATTTTTGGTATCATCACATCAAAAGCATTAAAAAATATCTAAATTATTTTTTCAAGTCAAAAACACTTTAAAAAGCAAGTTAAACATAAAAACAAATATATTGTTTGATATTATATATGGTGCATTGTATTTTTTAAAAGTGTTTTTTAATTAAAAATATATTAAAATAATATTTTTTTAGATTTGTTTTTATTTTTTACATAAACATATCAACATCATCCAAAAACAACTAAAAAACATCAATATAATATATTTTTCATATAAAAAATAATTAAAAAAAAGCGGTATCGCATCTTGCTTTAGAGTGTGTTTGGTATTGCGGTAGCTGTTGTGGTTGTGGTTTGAAAAAAGTTGTTTTATAAAAAGTACTTTTAGTTGAGGTTGGTTTGAAAAAATAGGTATTTGGTTAAAACTGTGGTTGAAATTGAGGTTGAAGAAAAAGTAGTTTAATGTGTTTGGTCAAGAATGCTTTTGAAATTGAGATTATAAAATAATTTTAAAAAATATATATTAATATTGATGGTTTTGAATTTAAATATTGTAGATTTAACTATTGCTATTACATTATGAAATAAATCATATTTTATATAAAATATTTTTTTATTATTCCATTGAACTATCTACAATTCCATTACGTTTGAAATACATCCGACAATTTTCTTGGTTTCTTTAACACGCAACAACATAACTTGTAAAATATAATCAGAAACAAATTAGAATTGTGATCAAATTCTGTAAATACTATGTCATCAAACGAATAAAATACAATTAAAAATTAAAAATATATATTTTTTATTTTACTAGGTCAGACCCGATTTAATGTATTTTATGCATTGAACCGGACCGGGTCTGACTGGAACAGTAAAGCTATGCTCCACCACTGAACGCATGGTTGAATTTAAGAGCCGCGCAAGAAAACAATAGTTTTTTGCTTTTTGTTTTTTCTATGTTTTGCAAGCAATTTATTATGAAACTCATGCACAGTAAATACTTTTTTTTTTTTTTAACCAAATGTTTACTTAGTGTGTTTTTGAAAAAACAAAACCTCTAACGCGTAGCCAAATGGATTCTTGGAGCTGGGAGTCTATTCCTGACAAGCAAAACGTTATGGGGTGGCATAGGATATATAATAAAGAAAATTTCGAGAAATACAAAATCAAATGAATTGATAATCCATATCCAGGTAAGAAAGTCACAGTCAATATTGGACACCTCACCTCGCCATTTGTTAACTGTAATACTAATGCTGACCTTCCTTTCCTGGAGGCTGCCCCGATACAGACACACACACCAACGAAGTGACTTTTCCTCCTGCTGTATAAATCTGCATTGAATCCCAGCACCAAAGACAGCAACCACAATGGCTCTCACCCATAATTTTCTTCTTTTCTGCTCCCTTTTTCCCTTCTTCATCATCCCTTCCTTGTCAAAAACATCATTCAGGCCCAAAGCATTAGTCCTTCCCGTATCAAAAGATGCATCAAGTCTCCAATACGTTACCCTGATCAACCAAAGAACCCCTTTAGTCCCTGTAAAGTTAACCCTTGATCTAGGTGGCCAGTTTCAATGGGTTGACTGTGAAGAAGGCTATGTATCGTCTTCTTATAAACCTGTACGTTGCAGATCTGCCCAATGCGCACTTGCTAGGTCCAAGAGCTGCGTCACTGAATGCTATTCTAGCCCCAGGCCAGGATGCAACAACAACACATGTGCTGTCCTCCCTGACAACACAGTAACAAGTACTGCCACTAGTGGTGAGGTTGGTCAGGATGTTGTTTCAATTCAATCTACTGATGGATCAAATCCTGGCAGAGTTGTTTCTGTGAATAAATTGATCTTCGCTTGTAGTGGAACACGTTTCCTAGAAGGTCTTGCTAGTGGTGTCAAGGGCATGGCTGGCTTTGGAAGGACTAAGATTTCACTTCCTTCTCAGTTCTCTGCTGCTTTTAGCTTTGACAGGAAGTTTGCCATTTGCTTGACCTCTTCGGCTTCAAATGCTAAAGGTGTTGTATTTTTTGGTGATGGGCCATATGTTCTTCTTCCAGGTATTGATGCCTCCAAGTTTCTTATTTACACCCCATTAATTCTCAACCCTGTAAGCACAGCCTCTGCTTACTTCGAAGGAGAGCCTTCCTCTGATTACTTCATTGGAGTCAAGTCTATCAAGATTAATGGAAAAGCTGTACCATTGAACACATCATTGTTATCCATTGATAGGATCCAAGGCACTGGTGGAACAAAGATTAGCACTGTGAATCCATATACAGTAATGGAAACAACAATCTACAAAGCTGTCATTGCCACTTTTGTGAAAGAGCTAGCCCTTGTTCCTAGAGTAGCATCCGTGGCACCATTTGGGGCATGTTTTAACTCAACCAACATTGGTAGCACAAGGGTTGGACCACCCGTGCCACAAATTGATCTTGTCCTGCAAAGCAGTAAAGTTTCCTGGAGGATTTTCGGTGCAAACTCAATGGTTCAAGTTAAAAGTGATGTCATGTGTCTTGGGTTCGTGGATGGAGGTCTAAACCCTAGCACTTCAATCGTCATCGGAGGTTACCAATTGGAGAACAATCTTCTGCAGTTTGATCTTGCCACTTCAAGGCTTGGTTTCAGCTCTTCACTCTTGTTTAGACAAACAACATGTGCCAACTTCAACTTTACATCTAATAATGTTTAAAAAAAGATTGTTTCCTTTCGTGAAAAATACATCATGTAGTGTGTTGATCATTTGCGCATGTTGCTGTTTTTTTTTTTTAATCTGATATTTGAATCTAAATAAAAAAAAAATTACATGACATCCAACGCCAACCTTTCAAGTAATATTTGATTATCTTCTCAGAATAAAAAAAAACAAAATGAAGTGCGAATACAAATAAAAAAATATTGAGCAATACAAATTCAAATGAATTGAGAATCCAGGTCCAATCCTATCCAATTATTTTGAGTTAAATCAGATAGCTTTCAGGAGAAATTTTATTTTATGATGACTGCCTGACTGGGTCACCAGTTTTGTGATACTTGGATTTAAATAATTTTTGTAATACGTAGGGCTAAACTCATTATATGCATTCTGTATTTTCACAGATGCATTAAAAAAGCTTTTCTTTGATCAATTAAACATTCATATTTTTAATTTCTATTAATTAATTAAATATAATTTATCTAAATGGAAAAGGAAACTACTTACTAGAGAGTGTGGACCAAGGTGATCAAATTAACTCGAATTAAAAAAAAATGATAATAATTACCCATGTATCTAAAAAGATTTTACTCAATCGGTTGAGATAGATTTTTCACTATCAAATTCATTGCCACCTTCGTCGGTAAATACCAACAGAAATATATCAATTGTATTTTTTCATGTGCTCACCAATGTATAAGTTTTTATAGATGCAGTTACCGATAGAATTATAATTGGATTCAAACAGGCAATCTGTACAATGACATGTCACTTAGATTGACAAATGAAATAATTCTATCGGTAATATTTAATATACAACCTGACACTCAACCCTCCTCTTCCCCTCCCATATTTCTCTTTCTACCTTAAAAAACCTATGCAATAAAACAAACAACCCCATCTTCAATAATGCATATATCCTTTTTTTAAATTTGAACATATTTTTATAATGTTAATTTTTTTATTGTATATTTTTATAGTTTATGTATTTTGTTTGAGTTTTTACTTGTTTTATTGTTTTTTATCAAATAAACTTGTTGTATCGATTTATGAATTTGTATATGTTATGGTTTGATTTAGATTCTGTAAAATTGTATTTGTTTGTAAATTATTGAAACTTATGTCAAATTACCGGCTTAATGTGTTGTTATGAAATAAATAATTGCTTGTTTAACTGGTTCATTTTATATTTTATCAATTTTATTGCTAAGTTGTAATTTTCATAAATGTGTATAAATTTATATCTACGTAGATAGTTGATAATGAATTAAGAGAAGTATTAAAGTAGGTTGAATAATCTTGAGTTCAACCAATATTTTTACAATTTTATTTACTTAGCTTAGTTAATTAATACATGTTGTCATCATTATTTAATATAAGTTTGATATAAGTCATGGATGATCATTGATGGATGTATCGAGGTTCACCCCAAGGATTACAGAGGATGGATTATTGTAATAGAGTTCAGGGTTTTATTAATTACGCAACATCTAATCTAAGAAATATTAGTGGAGGCAGTGTCCTTTCACAGCGGGATCCATTCACTCGCAAGTATGAGGTGCATTGGAAAGATGACTTTTCAATGTAAATTTATTTTGCTTTTAGTTGGTTTATATTTAACAATTTATGAACAAATAATATTTGATTAAATTTATCAATTTTTAGGTTCACAAACATTGAGGTTGTCCGAGTAATAACATCAGCATTTAAATAGGCAATAGAAATTTTATTATTTCAATGGAGCCATATTTTTCAAACATTCTAATTGGAAACCACATGTCGATGCATGATTTACAAAATTTAAGATTAGTGTTAACTTAAAACATAGCAATCAAAATAAAAAAAATTACTACATTTTATGGTTATTTACTCTACCATTCCATCAGAGCATATTTTATCAATGGATTCACAGATGGAAAATGGCCATCAGAAAACTCCTTATTGGTAATTTCTGGTCTGTCGAAATGTCTGTCGTTAAAAAAAAACCCGATGGTTTTAAAAATGGACAACACAAATAAAAAAAAAATTACCCGTTGGAATATACGAACGAAATTCCGTTGATGATTGGTAGTGGTATTTAAAGTAATTTTATTCCAACTCTCTGTAAAATATCAACAGGATAATTTTGTTGGTGATGTAACAGTTGAAGTGGCACATGCAATAATTTTTTTTCAACTCTCTAAAATATATTGACAGATTGAGTTCATTGGTAACCCTGTCCGTAATAATTAAAAAATATATATATATTAAAAATCTATTGAATAGAAAAAGAAAATAATTAAAAAATTAAAATTGTATAAAGTTCAAGTATGTAAAAATAAATTATCTTAATATAAAAGCCAAATATTTACTAAAAATTTATATGTTCAAATAAAATGAAACTAGAACAAAGGTGGTGCTGATGAGGAGGAGGAGGAGATTGGTCGTTCTCGGGACCATAGGGCCAATAAGAGGGTATACATGTACTACCCATCTATGATCTAATATCCATGACCATTCAGCGAAGTTCTTCATAATCCGCAGAGTCGTTCATATTTTTCATTTAGATGGGTCGTATGTCCTTACACTTCTTGTTATAACAAGGCTATGAACTCCGGAAACTGAGTGCTCGGTATTGATTGTGAGCTCCCAACAGTTGAGACACTACGGGCCGTCCACAAGTTCTTGGCCGTAGTGTTGGAGACTCCGTACTCCCGATTTCTATTGGGTCTACCAGACGATCCTGCCTCTATCTACAAATCCGGATCGAAATTCGGGTGAGTCAAAGGATCATCCTTGTATCTTTCATTCAACCGGCTGTTATATGTCTCTTGAAAATAAAAAATGAAATCATCAAATTCAAGAAAATAATAACTTAAAAAAGAAAATAGTTGAACAAACATACCACAAAGTATTAAGCGCCATTGTCGACAAACTGTTGCATCCCTTTTTGGCAGCTTTCATTCCGCACGTGCATCTCCATAAAAAGCCTTATTGGGCTTGCTCACGTCCAAGAGCCGTAGCCTATAAGAAAAAAATATTGCCAATTAAATATATTTATAAATAACAACAAATTAATTAAGGATAGATGTAATTAAAATTAATCTTACCATTCGCTTCGTATGAGAAACAAACGGAATGGAGTCGCAGGTGTGTGTGGTAACCAAACTGTGAATTTGTCATCTCCGGTTCCCCGCACTAGACTGTGAGCGTCATCTGCTGAATATATTTTGCCCATATATCCTCCAGGATGTATGGCAGCCTAAAATCCTTCCAAACCACCACGTCATTCTAGCTTAGTAGAGCGTTTTCTCTAACATATTTTTTAGATTTTTTTTGCACTTCACATAAAAAATCACACAACCTACATGATACAAAAGTATTCTAGATGAGTTAATGACAAATGAAATTTTAATATTTAAAATTAAAAAAATATTATCGTATTGTTTTCGATGTTACTTAGTTACAGCGTAATTCTCTCAAATCCTCCTCACAACATTACCATTTGCTTTATCCCACTCAAATTTAGCCTTGCATTAAAAATTTATAAAAAATAATTCAATAATTTCAACAAAGTAAAGGAATTAACATAAAAATAGTAAGAAGAAAGGGAGGTGTAAAGATTTTCTCCAAAAGAACCAATTATATTTCATTCTTTAGTTTTTTCTTGTTTTATTTTAAAACATTGATTTTGATTTTTCTCTTTTCTTCTAATTTATGGATAATGGGTTTATTTAATGGACATTGTCATCAACAGAATGAAAAAAATAAAATCGAAGTCTTTTATTGAAAGAAACGAAAGTATATATTAAATAGAGACAAAAAATAAAAAGAGCCTTGATTAAAATTTGCATTTACCTCCATCAAGAGCAAAGCAGCAAGTTGTAATTGGACAGCAGATGCAAATACAGGACATGGACAGGTCGTCATGGATGAGACCAAAGGTACTCCAGCTTCAAGAGCCCTCAAATCTAAGAAATAATGGAAGCAACTATGGACTTCCCTTTCCTCCACAACTTCAACTTTTTATGGCATGAAATGGTTGGCCCATTATTTATTTATTTATTTATTTATTGCTAAAGAATGGTTATTTCGAGTCTTATTTACTTACTTGTGTTTTGCAATAGATGGGTCGGTGGTTAGGATATTGTTTGTATACTCACAAATTCGTTGGCCACTTTTAGAATTCTGCAATCTCCATCTTTAGTTTCATAGTTGAACAATTCAAATTAGGAAGACAAGCATCAAATGGTGATTCAATAATTTTAAATTTGAAACGAGTTTTAAATTAATAAAATTTAACTTGATTAAATTCAATTTATTTAGTAAATCAATGAAGAATTTGATTATTCGATCAAAAACTGATTTAATTTTTAAAAAAATTAAAAATAATATCATTTCAATCATTTCTTTTAAGAATTAAAATGATATTATTTTAAATTCATCCACTCATAAATGACCTGAATCTTATGCAAGTTTCAGTTACTTTCCTCAATAGCAAACTAAATTTCATAAAATCATCATCAGAATTCTAAATGTAGGCTAACATAACATAATATAATATTAAAAAAAAACCAACAATAACCCCAATTGACATCACTTCTAAGTAAGGGGTCAAAAGAGAATAAATTATTTTGTAGATAATTATCAAAATCAGAAAAAAACAAAAAAACAAAACAAAACAGGAAAGTGCTACTAAAATAAGGTGAACCAAAATTTAAGATTGTAAGTAAATTGTGGATAACCTCTTAAACTGGAAACAGTTGAGAAGCACAAACTATACAACTCTTTCCCCCTCCCATTTGGAGAACCACATGAATTGTGTTGAATTCCTCATTTCAATCAATTCTCGCAAACGTCAATCAACCTATAAGCATGAACTACAGCGAAAAAAATCTGCCATATTTAAAGCTTCCCTTAATAAATGATTATTGATCAATGCAAGAAACCCACTCCTCTAAACACCATGCTCTTTGCGTTTCCTTAGCTTTATGCAAGACCAATAAAGAGTCTGTCTGCCTGGACTCCTATGTTGTAGATTGCAGTCCTGATCCCTCGCATGAGAGCTGTTTTCATGAAAATGAAACACTTACTTGAGGAAATAACATCTGCTCATGTTCCAAAGACTGCTGTGCTACCACCTGCATCATCTAGTAGCTCATCTACTGATGATCAAGAGATGGGTTCGAATTCAATGCCAATGAAAAGGCGTATCTTTATTAAAAAATATAGTTTTTGCAGCTTTCTGCAGGGCATGGATCTAAATCCTGCACGCATGGTAAGCAATCCAACTCTCCTTGATATGCATGAGCCTAGCTAGCTACACTTCTTGCATCTTGCATAATTCCATTGATTCCTGCCAATTAAATTCCGAAATCATTTACAATCTCGTTATAGACTATAAGACATACTGTCTTAGCAGAGAAACTAAGGTAGCGTTCGGTTGCTGTCTAAGGATAGAAAAGATGAAAACAATTAGGATAAATGAGACATATCCTTTCTATCCTTCCCTGTTTTGGAAGGATATAAATTCACTCCACAACAAATATACAGGTGATGGGATATAATCGAAACAAATACATCTACAAGAGGTTACTAAGAATACACCAGATTTCGACATATTGATCCTCACATTTTTCTGTCAGCAACATTTTCATGTAACTGCTTGAAACAGTAAATTATGCGAGTATAAATCGCAAGTCCAAGTTCGAGTACCCAAAATGTTGTTAAAAACATTATTTTTCAACTACAAATCTTAAGTCCATTTTCGCAGCCGATCAGTTTGATTGAAAGCTCTTCTTTGTGCTGACCCTGCATTCCGAATTTTTTGCTATATCTAAAACGAGAAAGCTCCATTATGATCTGCAGGTTTTAGCAGAGATGGTAGGAACCTTTCTTTTACTGTTCTGTGTATGTGGGATTGTAGCATGCACGCAGATATTGAGAGGAGAAGTGGGTCTGATGGAATATGCATCCGTAGCAGGATTAACAATCATCGTCGTGATTTTCTCCATAGGATCAATCTCTGGTGCTCACGTTAATCCTGCTGTTACCATTGCCTTTGCAACTTTTGGCCATTTTCCATGGTCCAAGGTAAAAAATCATCCAAATTCTATTTAGTGATAGAATTTCTTCATATTTTTATACACCAATTTACATATACATGATACCAATATTGGTTTCTTCCAGGTTCCACTTTACATTTTGGCTCAAACAGTAGGTTCAGTATCGGCAACATATGTTGGAAGCTCAGTATACGGCGTAAAAACAGAACTTATGACCACCCGGCCAGCTATAGGCTGCAGTTCTGCCTTCTGGGTGGAATTTATGGCCACTTTCATGCTCATGTTCCTTGCAGCCTCGTTAACAAGCCAATCCCGATCCGTAAGGCAAATCCCCCATGTTTTTGTTTCTAAATTAATTGTGTTGTTTTTACCACAAACATGCATATTATTTTTTTTTTATATTTGCAGTCTCTGCTTTTTTTCGGTGAATTTCTCAATCTCTATGGGAGAAATCTCCAATATGTTTTTTTTTTTTAATTTTATTTATTATATCTTTACATAGTACATGGAGATATGTTTTTCCATCCAATTTAATAAAATTATATTTTTTATTAAAAAAATGCCATTACGTTTTATAAGAATATAATAGCAAAACTTTATAAAATTGCTAAAAATTGTTTTGAGAGATAAAAAGTTTCAAAATTACTCTCCAATTAAAATTTTGAAATTTTCAAAAGATAAAAATTATTTTCTTGTAAACTCATGGAAATTTTTAAAATAAAAAAATATAATTATATCAATTTGAACGGAAAAAGAATTGACATAAAAATATATTAAAATAATTAAATATTATATAAGTACATAAAAAAAGAGATATAAGGAAAACTTTCCCAATTATATATTAAATAGTTGTAAATTATAGTATTTGAGTTCGAGAGAGTCATGAATACATGAGATTCGAGTTTGGATATGAACACTATAAAACCCGATTCATTGGTATCCATTACCTCCCCCAAGTGAAAATGCTTATTCCTCGAACGGAATTGCAGGACTCTGTCAACCGCCACAAAACCTGTTCATGACTGTAGTTGGAAAACTTTTTTGCAGATAGGCCCTTTGTCTGGTTTTCTTTACGGCATTGCCATTGGACTTGCAGTGCTTATTACAGGGTATGAACAATGAACGGCTGGAAAACACTCTTAAAATATCATTCCTTCTAATTTTCTCTTGGTTTTTTGATCTTGTTAGTTTTTCTTCTTCTTCTTCTTCTTTCATTCCAGGCCTGTGTCAGGAGGATCATTGAATCCTGCAAGGTCATTGGGCCCTGCAATTGTTTCCTGGGACTTCAAGGATATATGGGTATACATCACTGCTCCAACCATTGGAGCTGTAGCTGGTGCTCTCATGTTTCATCTTTTACGGATTCGACCCCAGGCATGCAGTGCCAATTCCTCTCCTGATGGTGATCTACTTGTTCACTCCATAGCGTTCACTGAGAGCTAATCCATCGTGGTTTTCTTCTTTCTTTTCCTATTATTTAGAATTTGTTTTCGAAATATATACTTGTCCACCACACTATAATGAAGGTGGCACCGTGTACATTGCAGCAACCAAAAAAAAATCACTAGGAGGTGGTTGGTGATTAATACAGAGCTTATTGTTGTTTTGAAAATAGCAATTTTTTAGGATTTTGTTCGGGAAATCAATGTTACAGAGTCAATCACTGGGCAAGGAGGCTTAATAACTAAAAGTTTAAATTAATGGATTATGAGTTTATTTTTTTTATTAAGTATTACTTTACAATACATGGGTGTTTTTTCATTATGCAAGGCTTTATTGTTCATCCTTTTATACATTACTATGGACAGGTTGTGCAAAATTTTATATTTTTTCAATTTGGTTTTCAAACTTATTTTTCAGCGATTTAGTCCTAATTAAAAATCAATTAATTTTGATTTCTTATTAAAAGATGGTATTGAAAGAAGAGGAAGTGAAAAAAAAAGCATCAAACATGGGTAGCATGCTATAAGTTTCGTAAAAGATGCACTTTGATCTTTGAATTTTAAAAATAACGTAAATTATACAATTTCAATATCTCAATATTTTTCTAATTTAATTTTGATACAAAAGTTTATTTTTATTATTTTTTAGTCCCTAGTTTAGAGAAAAAAAAAAGAGTTCGCTGGATTCTAGTGGTAAAAAGATAAAAGTGTTGTTGACACCAAACTAGACCACCAAAATAAATGATATTTTTGTTAAATGGTTTCATTTGATTGGGGGAGTTCATATTACATGTTTTTTTTAACCTTTAACATTTGTGAAAAAAACAGATATGAGCTCGGGTTGATTTCGGTTTTTAGGGTGGTGTTTCGAACTTTTTGAGGCCATAGATAGATTTATCACGGTTCTTACAATGTTTTGGGTCAAAATGGATTGAAAAATGGGTTTTGAATGAAAAGACTTAAGCTCCGATTTTCCAGCCACTATAGTGGCTGGAATCTGGGCAAATTAGATGATGTGTCGTCTGAATTTGTTTTCAAAAAAAAAATTAAGGCAGACTACCTTAATTGCGAACAAAAAAATTATAATTAAGGACCCAATCTTAGGGGCCCTAACAAAATAGGTCAAGCCCAGTACTGTCTGGCTTTTGCTTTTTTTTTTAATTAATGATTTTTTTATAATTTTTTCTCTAAAGTTTTTTAATTTATATTTAAATTAGTACTTCTTCTCTCTTTTATTTTGTTTGTAAAGTCTCTTTTAAATGATGATTATTTTTTAGTTATGCATAAAAATTAAAAAAAAAATCAGATAATATTTCTAATATATGTAGCCCTGCATGATGTTTGTTTTCTCCTTTTATTTTATTCGATCAATTTAATTTGTATCTCTATTTCTATTATCATTTACTTAAATAAAAAAAATATTTTAATAAACAAATTAGCACAAAAAAAATCGAGTAAATGTCTCGTTTTTCAAAATTGAATATCTTGATTTACACTTGTCTCTTGATTTTTCAAGTTTTATTATTAGATAACGGTAATGACTTTTTATTTATTTATTTATTTATTCGCACACATAATTCTTAATTTATTTGATTACTTGTATGCAAAAAAAAAATATTTGTAGTTAGATTTTTTAAACTATAGAAATGCATTGAAAAACTTGATTGTTATTTTTTTTTGTAAAAATTAAAAATATTAAACCCATAGCAAAGCGAGAATCACATAACTATTATAATACCTCAAACTTGTTAATCCTAATCAATGTGGAATTTCCTTTTCCCGCCGCTCACGTATAAGTGTTTTTATAGTTTGTTTGAAATTATAATAAAAAAAAATTAAAATATTTTTTATTTTAAAATATACTAGAATAATATATTTTTTATTTTTTAAAATCAACACATTAAAACAATCTAAAAATATTCAAAAATAATAATTTAAAACTTAAAAAAACTAAAAAAAAATATGTTCAACCACGTTGATTTACTCAACACCTAAGTTTTATTAATCAACCATGTACGTTTAAAAAATAAAAAAACTATGAGAGCACACACTTACCCAATTATTGGGTGACAACTTTGAAATCTGAAACCAATCATACCACACTTGCCCTCGTTGATCTGGACGTTCTGCACGTGTAAGGGTTTACACATAGAATTGAATACCATTTTAATCTAGAAATCTAAACTAAGTTGCGGATCTATCTTATATATTAACATCTTTATTATTATTATTATTATTATTAGCTTGCGTGTATCTTGACTAATTCTACGGATTCTAAAATTAACAATCATATAAACCTTTATTAAATTTAAAAAAATTCAAACTCGTGATCATTAAAAAATAAATCCAAAATCTAAATAATTAAGTTATCCTTAAAGTTATACTTCAAACTTCTTATTACTAATAGATGTGAGATTCAGCACTCCCATATGAAACCCAGCCATTAATAATAATAATAAAAGAAAGAAAGAAATCTGAAGCTGTTGCGGATAACATCATTTTCCATTAGTTGTGGGGGTGTGAAAGATTTGAAATCAAGATTATTGATTTGGAACTTGCATTGTTGAGCAAATGAACATCAATTTGATTGTCTCTCATTTCACACAGCAGGCAATGCGTATGCTACACAGAGCTATTTCCTTATGGTGAATTACGTGGAGGACGTTTCAAGCTCTAGTGACTTGGACCATCTTGTTTCTTGTTAAACAAACATAGACAAGTCATTACTAAAAACTCGCCTCAATATATCAGTAAATTATGGTGGTAATTACAAACAACCACTATTTTGTTTATAAGTCAGTTGGTATATCGACAGAATCATTCCGTTGGTATATACTGACTGAATTGCAGACAAAATATATATAATTTTTTTTAAAAAAAAAAGTGGTTCGATGACATGAAAGTTTTTGCAGACAATTTTACTGAAAGATTGATCGAGGGATTTAAAATGGGATCTCCGTACAGTGTCGATGTGAACAATTCATGTCAGAATTACCGACAAAATTGTTGATAGTCCGATGCTGACAACCAGAACCGACATATTCATGATTCGGTGACTCCGTTTCGTTTGCTGCGCATGCAAAACATATGGTAAGATTAATTCAAATGAAATATATCGTTAATAATTTGTTGTTAATTAGTTTTTTTTTCTTACAGGCTACATCTCTTGGGCATGAGCCGAGCCCAATGGAGCTATTTCTAGAGACACACGTGAGGAGTGAAGACCGCTAAAAGGCACTGCAACAGTTCGTTCAACCATTTTATTTTGTAAGTTATTATTTTTCTTCAATTGAATATGATGATTTCTTTTTTCATTTTCAAAAAACCTATAATAGCCGGTTGAGGGAGAGATATGGGGACGATCCTTTAACCCATCCGGATTTCGATTCAGATTTGTGAATGGAGGTAGGATCGTCTGGTGGACCCGATAAAAATTGGGTGTACAGGCTCTCCAACACTACGGCAAAGAACTAGCGGGCGACTCGTAGTGTCTCAATCGTTGGGAGCTCCCAATTAGTATCGAGCACTTAATATAAGGAGATCGTGACCTTGCAGCAACACCATAGCTCATCTCATCGAAAAATACAAGCAACTCTCGACGAATTATGAACAACTCCGTCAATTGGTCATGAAAATTACATCACAAATGGATGATATATGTGCACCTCCTTTTTAGCCGTTTCATCCCAGGAGCGACCAGCCTCCACCACCTCCTCCTCCTCCTCCAATAGTTTCGCCATTGTTCCAGTTTAATTTTTTTTGGAAGCACATTAAATTTGTAATGAATATTTGGATGAATATTATTTAACTTTATTTTTATATTTTTTATATTTAATACAATTTTATTTGCATAATTGGTTTTTTTACTATTAATTTATATTATTTATTCTAAACAATGTTTTAAAAAACATTACCGACGGATGTCCAGACGGAATGTTTCCGTCGGTATTTTACAGAGAGTTGAAAAATATTTACTGGAAATGCCACAATCATCGATGTCTTCACAGACAGAAATATTTTGTCAATATTTTACCAAAAATTGAGAAATATTTATGGCAAATGCTATAATCACCGACATGTATACCAACGGATATATTCCGTCGGCATTTCACCGAGAGTTGAAAAATATTTACTTCATATGCCACTATCACCAATGAAATATTTTCAGCGGAAATTTATTTTTTTGACGTGTATTTTCTATCCATAAAACCATCGGTATTTTTTGTTACTGATAGAATTAGCGACAGAATATAAAATTACCAACAAATGCTATGTTGATGGACAATTTCCATCGGGGAGTTAGTCAATAAAAAATTTATCAACAAAGTGGTAATCTTACATCAACAGATTTAATCCATCGGTAAAACTGTTAAATATTATATTTAATATGCTTCATAAGGTCCCATCAACCATAGAAATCCTACCATTCCAAATCTGCAAAATGGCCAGTGCTTAACCAAAACAGCGGGCGTTGCTTCCAGAAGGAAAAATACATGAACACGACATATTCATCCAATATATAGAAAACAAACTTGGTTGGTGTATATATCGTTGGGTCAATAGTCGTTCCAGCAAAATGGGATGCTTTAAGCATTTACCAATCCTCCATGCCCTAGCTAGCTATATATGTAATGAAACACTACAAAATTTGATCAGCCTGCACCCCACCCCAAATACAAAAGAGAGGAAACCCTCTTCATCATCGATCGTCACCTTCAAGTTTATATAATCATAGTACGTACATCATGTCATTTGAGTTTCATATATATATATATATATATATATATAAAACCTTAATAATAATAATAATCTTGTCATCTTACGTTCGACAGTAACAGTGAAGTGTTGCTGAAGTATATAGAAAGGACAGGCGTTAATCTCCAAGCGCCTAGAGACAATCCATCCAACCTGAAAAGAATAATATATGAGTTCCTACACTACAGGCCTGGTCTGGCTTCTTTATCCCGCTGGGTTGCTCTCCATAAAAGAACAAGCACCACTGCCCTAGCGTCTCTTTCTACATAAGCATCGGTTTTATCGTAAAATAGACTCGTTGTGTATTTATACAGATACGGGTATCTCAAGTGAAAGCGATGAATTAATGTTGTGTATTTACAATAATGATAGAAAAGGAATACAGTAGGGAGAGGCCTCATAGAAAAAAAAAATCTTAACATGGAAAAAAAAAAAAACATTTTGCAATCTTAGATCTAGTTCGGCCGGGAATTGATTAAAAAATAAGACCGTAAAGAGAAATGGAAGATGTTGACTTAATTAGAGAGATAAAATATGGAGAAAGATGCTCCCAAGAACACCAGCTGGCTCCCTAAAATTGAAGTGAAGGAATAAGAAATTTATACGAACGGGATCAGGTGATCATAAAGGACGGTTAAGATCATGTCCACGTTTTATTTTAAAATTAAAATGTTATTTTTATGACCCGTTATTCATTTAAAATTTAAATAATAAATTTACTATGTCAATTATTATTTTTTTTAAAAAAAAAAACTGTATAGTGAAAGTTTGTATGTTAACCAGTTACAATTGAAATTTAATTGTTATTGAACTCCCGCTTTTAATTTATTAAAACTTCATCTTGATATTATTAATTAATAGTTGCGTATCTATGGTTACATTCTCATATTGTGAAGAAAGAAGGTTAATTATTATTATTATTATTATTATTATTATTATTATTCAGAATTTTTAATAAATAAAAACTCGGACAATACTAAATCACTAAAATTATAAAACTGTTTTAAGAAACAAATCTTAAAGAAACTTATGCTTTCGAAATATTTTAATAAATTGATTTTTTAAAAAATTAATGGCTTAGAATTTGTTTTTTTCATTTAATAAAAAACATTTTTAAATTATCAATTTTTAGAAAATATGAATATTTTATTATTAATTTTTTAAAAAATTTTAATTTTTATATTAAAAAAGTAATAACTGAGGATTTCTAAAATTTTCTTACCTAAGCATTTTTAATGGAAATTATGAAATAAAAGTTTTCAAAATTTAATTTTTTTCTAAGGTTTTTTTATTTCTTAATGATTATAGAAAATCATTTCTTGATAATTATAGTAGAAATTTCAAATTTTCAGTTTTTTTTAAAGATATTTTTTATTTCTTAATAATTATAGAAAAATCATTTGCCAGTACTTTCACATGGACCTGCAAGCCAACAACCTAAGCATATCAAAATAAATATGACAAGGTACTCTCACATAAACCTCCCAACAATCAACAATTCAAATGGTATGAACGTTTTGCATTTAATTTATAGTTGAGTTTAGAGTTTAATTCAAACACTTAATTCTTGTAATAGATGATGATTCATTCTCAATTTTATTTTTTAATTTTATATTGTTTATTTATTTTATACAAGAGTGGTGGTTATGACGCTCTCTCGTACTTTCATTTTATTACCGTTTTTTTTTATTAAGGCATGAGTAAAAGTTAAATTGAAAGAGTTAGCCCTTTTACCAATTTTGTATTGGAGTTCCAGGTAAATTGATTATGGTCATGTTTATTCGTTGAAAAGTATTTTTTTTAAAAAAATAAATTTCAGGAAAATGAATTATTTTTCAATGTTTGGTGGTGTAATGAAAAATAAATTAAAAAATAACTTATTAATGTTTTATTTTTCTCAAGTTTATTAAAATAATGAGGAACAAATCTTAAAAATTAAAAAGTTGAATGAGAATGAAATTGAAAAAAAAAACTTTCATAAATTATCTCAAATAAAATAAATAATAATCAAAATAATAGAGATCAAATCTAAAAAATAAAAAAAATAAAAGATGAAGACATTAAAATAATAATAATTAACATTTCATAAATTATTTCAAATAAAATAAGTAACAATCAAAAGAATAAGGACCAAATTTGATACATAAAAAATTTCAATAAAAAAATAATAAGGAAAAAGCAAATAACAATTATAAAAATGAGGACCAAAGTTAATATAAAAATTAAATTTTAAGAGATGAAATTGAAAAATAAATATTCAAAACAAAATATATATAACAATCAAAAGCTTGATGACCAAATTTGATATAATCAGCAAATAATATGATATTTCTAAATTTTTCACAACTTTCGGAAAGTGTTTTCCGCCCAAATTTTTCAGAAAAACACTTTCCTGAAAACCAAGTCAAATTTTCCTTTGACTGGAAAATGTTTTCCGTTGACCAACTTTTCTAGTGGCAAACAAACACAGGAAAGTTTGGAAAGTGATTTCCCAGAAAGTGAATTCCGAGAAACAAACATAGCCTACATTTCATCTCTAATTTTTTTTTCATGACCAAATAAAACCTAGAACCCATATCGAGTGTGTCTTCTCATTTTTTTTCCATAGAAGTGTATCATTCACGAAATATCAAAAAATGAAAAGAAGTGAAATATTTAAAATATAGAAGAATATCTACTTCAAAATAACATGAATATTAAAATCAATCTCCTAATAAATCGACTGTTACTTATTTAAGAGTATGATAGCTTTTGTTTTTAGATGCTTTTTAAAAATACATTTACTTATTATTAAAAAGATTTTTCTTTAGTATTTTTTTGATAATTTTAATGTACTGATATTAAAAATAAACCTAGGTTGACCCTTCTGATTCATGACTTGAGCCTTGCTCCGAGTTGACCCCCACATCGAATTTTAAAACTATGATAACAACTATTTTTATTCTTCTCTTAACTTGGGTCAACCCTAGTTGACTGTCCAGACACATGACCCAGGCCTTGCCTTAGGTCGACCTTTGAGTCAGGTCTTTAAACTATGATAATTGTTGTACTTTTCACAAGAGAAAGATGTCGCGGTGACCCTTTACAGGCAGGTTGGAAGGTATTTGGTTGAATAAGGAGTCGCCACTTAATATTATGATTACTAATTGACCTTTAAAGATTCTAAGCAATAGCCTAGTTACGTAAAGGGAACGTATTAGGCCTCTTAGTACGCCTTACCTCCTGTTTTTTATCCTAACAAACCACATTACTAATACCAAACATGTTTGAATTAAAAAAAAACTAACAAACAATATCAAATCATTAAAATCATGAATGAGGTTTCATTTTCCAAAACTATCAAACTAAAACACCAAGCATATTCAACAATTTAAGGTTCAAAACTAACATTTTACATCAATAGGACTCACAAAAACCTAGAAATTAAGAACATGCATTAAAACAAACACCAAAGGCTACTACCATTTTTGGAAGATTCCAAAACAATTCCATTTCATCAAAAACAATTATCCAAACATTTTCTAAATATCCAGTAAACATTAACAATCAACTCAAAGCATGACCAAGCAAAGAACAATGATATTTTTATGCATTAATCAAAATCCAAGCTCAACACAATATAAAACCAAAAACAAATCCAAAACATCATTAAAACAGGTAAGGGATAGCTAGGGGTATGCCTCATAGACATGACCTCCTAGGTTAAAGGAAGTTTATACCTTCAAGGCTCCACCAACGACGATTGCCTTTTTATGTTTTTCTTTTGCAAAGTTTAGCTTTACCACAGTGAAAGCTTAAGAAATCTTTTGTGTTGGGCTCTTGAACCATCACACTTAGCTTTCTTATCAAGATTTTTCTGCCTTTTCTTCCTCCTCTCCCTTTTCCCCCCTTGATTTCAGTGGATATTTATAGGCTTTTGCTAGGGTATTTTTATGGATTCAAATAAAGATTGATCATGATTGATAAATGCTTGACCTTTTGATCTAAATGGGAACGTTTTGGAGTGATATTAACTATTAGAAATTACTTACTAGTTGGTTTTGCAATTACGGTTTTGCAACAAACTTAGTTTTGGAGATTTTGGTGGTTCTACTAAACTTGAAGACCAAGAAGTTGTTTCTAGCCTTTTGATCTTGAGAGGAACGTGTTCATCCCTTGATAAGAACCCACTAAGAAGGTTTGAAGTGTTAACACATGAAAAAAAATCAATGGTTTTGCAAAATAGATGTCACAGACAACGCTGACTCAGTTGGCTATTTCTGAGGCATCACCAGAGCAACTCTGATGTAAAAGTCATCAAAGATCACTTGAAATTGTTAGAGGAGGTGCACACTTTTTCTTTGGATTTACCTTGCTCATTTTGAAGGTATTTAAACATGCCAACTTAATCAGCCCAAAATTACCCAAAGAAGAAGATGAATAGTAGGCAGACGATATCTCATCCACCTTCTATTCCAAACGATATGTTTTGAACATGAACCAGATAACTTGTCGTCTAGGTTAACCACTGAGAGATTAGGGTTTTTAATTTGAGATTTGGCCAAAATTTAATTTAGTCCCTAAACTCTCAAATCTTCTTGATTATATTTTTAATTACCCTATAACTTCTAATTTTATACAATTTTGTCCTTTCCAAATTCAATTACCGGTCTTAAAATTCAGTGCCTTTTTTATTTTAGTCATTGGTTCCTAATTTGTGTATTCTGACCTTTGATTGACTATTTATCCTTCATTTTTCTTCAATTTAGCCTATGATTTTTCTGATTTTAGTCCCTAAAGCCATGAGCCTTTTATAAATTGGTCATTGGTTTTGAATTTCTTCAATGAAGTCCCTAATTTCACATCAAACTTCAATATTTATAAAATTAAGCCCCTGATTTGACCAAATCAGCTTTTTAAAATTGTGATTTAACCCTAAACTTTAATTTCTTTCAATTAAAGCCCAAATTAAATTCAAAAATCAATTTTCTTGCAATTAAGCCCTCAATAAATTCAATTAAGCCCTAAAAATATCCAATTGAGTTCATTAACATCTAATTTTGAATTTTCTTCCAAATTTGATTTACCAATTCAATAGGCCTTCACCTGTCAATAATTGGACTGCCAATTTTTTTAACCTTGTATATTTTAATCCTCCCCAACAACTCCTGATCTAGGTCTTGCCCCAGATCAACTCTCGAATCAGGTTTTAAAACAATGATAATAACTATTTTTTTTTATTATGCTGACTCGGGTCAACTTGATCCGTGACCTGAACCTCGACCAATGACCTAAGGTGTGACTCGGATCAACCCCTAAGTTAGTTTTTAAAACTATGATAATAATTATTTTTATCCTTACATCTTAGCTAGATAATTTTGGAATTAAGAATTTTGTACAATGATATTTTAGGAATAAAAAATAATAAATATTGTCTATGTAAACATATCCCCTATGTACCTTCTATTTTAAAAGTACAAAAATTAACTCCAAAATTATCCTAGAGACAAATTTATTTTTATGTCTCTATCTCTTTAATCAAATAAATTTTTGTATCTACTATCTACATCCCTTTTATCCCAAGAAGTAACCAAATGCTAACCAATGAACATTTATCTTATTTGATTTTTTGAACACTTTTTTATGTTAGATTGATTCTAGTGTCCCTAATTTGCTATTATTTCTAGTTTGGGTTGCTTTATATTGGTACACCACCATAAAATTGAATTACAATGATAAATTTTTTTGTCAGTGTCAAAGTTGTGTTTCCATCAGTAAAAATATCATTAATGGATTTACTGAAGGAACCATTTAGGTGGTTAGTGTTGCGTTGGTGATTTCATATATGTTGGTAATTTCGTTGTTGATTTAAAACTTCAATGGATAGGCCTATAAAATATTATTATTAGTTATAAAAATAAGCAATGATCAATCTATGTTGGTCTATTGGTCAGTAAATATTATTGACAAATCATTGATAGATAAATAATCAATAATATATCGTGTTTTTTTAACGGATACCTGACAAAATCACCAACACCCGTGTTATGTTGGTGATTCCACTAATATATATCAAAACAGTTAGTAACTCTTTGTAAATCTTTAAGGAAAACTGGCATGTTGTACTGACGAAATATGCAGCAGAATTTTTCTATCCTTCAGTGATTTTGTTAGTTGTATACTAATTTGTTTTTTTTAATGCCATCAAAATAATGTGACATTAAACAAAAAAAATTAACTTAAAGAACACATTTAATATTATTAATTCAACTGTAAAAATCAATTACAATTGTTTATAAATATTAAAAAGAGGTTGCAAATAGAGGTGGTGGGAAAGAAAATCTTTTAGAGGTATGTAAGAGGGAGGATAATGACAGAACATGTATACAATCATCTCTTTCCATTGCTGTTTATTTTTCTTCATATTTTGCTTCCATTTCATCCCTCAAGGCATCAATTCGTTGTTTAACCAACTCCTTAATAACTAGTAATAGCTTATTCGCACCGAATTGTGGGGTATCTATGCTCAAGACATTACAATCAGACCTCACATCTTGGGCCATAATCATAGAGATATCATAAACCTGATTCCTATCAGGTCCATTGGTTGCTCCAACCTCCAACCATACCTCTAGATTGTATTCCAAAAAGGTTGAAGGGTCCTCCTAGAGTTTGGCATGTATGGCAATGTTATATTGTCACTACACAACAAAATAAACAAGTCAAAGATTTGGATAAAAAAAATATTAGTCCAAATAATGTACGAAAGGTTTAAAAGTTTACTTATAATAAATGTCTCAGCTCAGTTGTTCATGAAGTGTTGCACCCTTTTTTGTGTATCCTTCCTTCATATATGTCTTTCCATGTATAACTCTATCGGAGTCAGCTCATTCTTAAGCTGTGTAGCTTGTGAAATAAATAATTAGTTAAATGTTATCACAAATAATAATTACCATTTAAAAAAATACTTAAAAATAAACAAGCTCTCTTACTAGGCGTTTTGCATAGTTAGTTATGAAACCATGAGTCTCCTTTTTTTTTTTTCAAGGATCCACTCCGTGAACACCTTCTAAAACCTTTGACATGAAGAACTCTAGATCTCTTTCCCAGATGCTTCCAATGATGTAGAGAGGTCTACAATTCTTTCACTTCTTAAAGTCACCTAACTCGGTATATCTCTTAGTGTAAGTATGCGTGTTATACTATAAGTCACGCAACCTAGTTCAAAAATTTGTTAAGAAAAAAATATAATGAAAACAAATGTTGCAATTTAACAAAAAAATATATACTTCACACTAATTTTCTCATATTTGTCTTGCCACCCTAGAGGGCCTCGTCACACCATTTTTTTTCCTTGTAATCATTTTTGTAAAATAATTAGTTTTAAAAATGAAAGGACATCTTTTATTAATTATAAGTATTGATCATTTATGTATAAACCTTAAATTTTCCCCATCAAGCCTCAACCACGGGCATCCATTCAGGATGCTCTTTAAGTTGGCTCCATTAAAGCAAGGGTATTTTCATCGATGATTTCATCGCCAATGTTATTATTTGTACAATTTCCATATTTGTGAGCTTAAAAAACTATTAATTAATGGTTGACTACATAAACACGTAAACATTGATTTAGTATTATGTTTGAATATAACAAATTTGCTTACATGATTAAATCTGGTTTCCATTCTGTTATTAACTTGCTAGAATAAGGATCTTTGGCAGACGGGATGCCAGATCTGCAACCCATAGTTGGCGAGTTTACGCTGTTAGAATGTGCATCAAGTGCCTATTCATGAACAACACATAAATGCATTGCAGGCTCAAAAACCCTACTGCTTGAAGATACACAACTGCTTTGTTTTGACTCTAAACTTTTCTTTGAAATTTAAACAATACAACTAATAATTAATAATATTCAATTAAATTCTCAATCTACAGTTTATGATTTTTTTTGTTTTAATGCATCTATCTATTTAAAACATATTTCAATAGCATCTTTCGTATATGATACCCTTCTTAAAATTAGAAAAAAAAGATATAGACAACTAGTTACAATGAACCAAATCATCACCCACAAGCTAAATGCACACTTACCATGTATTCTTTTTTTGGAAAATGAGATTGGAAGGGAAATGGGAAAAAGCTAGGGATTGTCTCGATATTTATGGGTTTTAACATCACCGACATAATTTCCTGCCGGTGAGTCCATATCATTAACCTCGTCAGCATATTATTCATAGTCTTACCAATATAGGATTTTGAACCCATTATTGAATTCGTCGGTCATTTTAAAAATTTCAAAACTCTTTTGACCATCTCTAAATTTATCTATAATTTTTCATTTATCGGTATATCTGGTGATGAATCCAACCCTTTGAATTCTTGCCTAAACTCTTTGTAATTCTTTGATGCTTTTAGATTCCATTGGTAAATCCATCAGAGAATTGAATTCTTGAATTTTTCTTTGTAATTGTTCAATGTTTTTAGATTTCATCGATAAATGAAAATTTCTAAATTCAACCCCAAACTCTATGTAATTCTCTGATGATATTATTGTTTATCGATGAGTTCATCGATAAGCACTATATCACCGATGAAATAATTTTCGTCAGATAATTTGTCTGTTAGTTAACATTCCTAAATTCTTCCCTAAATTATCTATAATTCTCAAATGAATATATCTTCCACGGATAAAGTTATATTGACGACATATTCACTAATAGTTAGTTAATAATTTACTAGTTTTTTTTTTTGTCGGTGATTTCATTGGTAAATTTATTGTAATTGATTTTCTTATATATTGAATATAATCTGTATCGAACCAAATTAAGCAAAAACAACAGGTACATTCATAACTTATTAAACATCAACTTATTAAAACCATAACCATAATAATAAACACTTGATAAATGTACGAGGTACAATGCATAATACAATGAGAATAAATATGTTAATTACATAATGATGTTTTACATCTAAAATCAGTTCAGATCCACTGTCTAATTTAAATCTTCATCATTTTTATTTTCATCGTTTTCATCATCCTCATTAAACTGAAGTTGTTCGATCTCTTCATCTTTATCAAGTTTTGTATCTCCACTAATACTTAATATATCTTTTAAATATTCAAAAGAAATATGAACATAAGTATTCTCTACTACATAAATATTTGAATCTTTTTCTAACTAGATAAACAGAGAAACTCGATATCGATAAACGAACTCATCTAGTTGAAAAACATCTTCTACCTTAGTTATTTAATTGTTACCATCTTTAACAACATAGACGCAACTTTTAAGTTTAGTTTTCATAACGGATAACCAACCAACTCTATTATAATCATTTCTAAATGATGGAGTATATGTCTAATACACTTATTGGCATTGTTGGGCAAGTATAAGAACATCGTTGATGTTGCCAAGTCTACTTTTTTCATTGATTTTGACCAAACTATGATGAGGATCTATCCTAATTCCTCTATCAATATCATACCAACAACATTTGAGTGAAAAGATTACAACATTTGAGTGAAAAGATTGTATTTTGTGCCTATGATATTGTAATTAAATGACCTTTTCTAACTTGTTATAATAATCAACCTCAAATTCAATAGGAGTTGATCCCTTAACACAAACCTTATTATTATAGGTATTTCTATCTTCTTCATAATCTTTTGTATGAAAGACATATCCATTAATGAAAAACTTGTTATAACACTCAATTTTTCTTTCAGGACCTAAAGATAGAAATTTCAAACTTTTGGCATTGCCTCCCACGTTGTACACCAGGTTAAATATAACATCTAGTAACGGTTGAAAAAAAGAGTTAAATCAATGTATTCTTGTTACAATTAGAAATTATTACATACTTATTGGTGTTTTAAACCACATGGTGAATTGTTCATCTTGTATTTGAAAAATTTGAGCTTCAGTGAGATACGAATTTTAGATTAACAAAAATTGACGATGTTGTATATAAGGAAGTTAGTGATCATTTAGCATAAATGAGAATACAAGAGTATCATTTAAAAACTTGTAAATTGACTTACTAAATAAAAGATCTCAATTCATTATTGTTAAATAGCATATAATTATATGATCATCTAAATTTGATGTCTGTCAAATATCTTATCAAAATTGTATTTTTCAACAATGGTTGACCAAGATGGGAAATTATTGATAAATTCCCACTAGAAGGCAATTCACCATAATCATTATATTTTGAAAGTGATTGATTCTTGTTCTCATAATGGGTTCAAAATAATATGAGATAAATATTGAAATCTCTTCAAAAATATAAGCTTCACATATCAAAGCCTCATCATGCGCATTGTTTTTAACATATTTCTTGAGGTTGAAAAGTACATGCATAAAGATAAACGTATATAAATTAAATGACCGAAAGTTTTTTAAAAACATCACACAATTAATATGCATGTAATCCTTAACCTCTCGGGATAATACGTCCATTTATACTGCACAAGCCCTCCAACTTTTGCTTTATAAGTTAAATGTATAGGCAAATGCTTTAGTAAGTAAAAAAAAATAATGTAATGAAGATCATCTCAAGTTTGTAGATTATCACAATGATGTTCATTTGAAGATGCTCTATATGTTGTGATCACAACTTGGTTTAGCAAACGTTTTTCAGAAAAATGACTAATTTTCATTAGTGCATCTCATATCTCTTTTAGCAATAAACCCATTTATGTAATTGAAATGGGTGTTTGCATAAACACATGATAGTCATGACTCTTTATTTTATATAATATGCATTCCTCTAAATTCACCAATCTAGCTATATTCGAAGCATATCCATTAAGAAATCACAAACTCTTAAGTAATTTATAGACAAGAAATTGTGTTTTTTTTCTAAGACAAAGATGGCTTCGGGCTTTTCCACACATACCTTACAATTAAGCAAATTCATATTTTGACGGTCACAAAACAAAGTTATATACATTCTAGATTTTATGTTGTCCATTGTTTTCCTTTTGATGTCCATGATTATGTTAAAAATGTTTTCAAACACATTATTCTTAATATGCATGACATCTAAATTATGGTGGAGGACATTAGTCTTCTAATAAAAAAAAAAGGTCCAAAACAATACTTCATTTTACCCAATTATAGATCACACCAAAACTAGAAAACTTCTACTTACCAAATTCAAAGTCAAATACAATGTCTTCATACTATAAGGCTACATCATACAATTCTTCACTTGACAGTACTAGAGGTACAACATCCTTTTCAGCTTTACCTTACATGAAGTCCTTTCTGTTTTTCTATATTAATGATAACTTGGCAAGAATCTCCGGTGGTAATTAAAAAAAGAAGTTTTATAACCATTCGTTAAGGTAAAGGCTTTATTAGTTTTCATACATTATAGACAAGCTAATTTTTCATATGTGATCCATCCTGAAACCATCCCATGCATAGAAAAACCATTTATAGTCGCATCAAAGTTGTCCTTATTTGAAATTATATTTCCTTGAGACATTTCAAATTATCAATCAATGGTTAAAGATAAACATCTATATTTCAACCTAAATTGTAAGGACCAGGTATGATTATAGATAAGAACATGAATTTTGACCTCATACACATTCATGATGGCAAGTTGTAAATTGTTCATATAACCGATCAACAAGAATAGGGTGCAATAAATTACCCAAATGGATTGAGCTCATCTACAAACCAGGAGGCATGTTTCGTGGTTCTATTGAAAATTAAGGATGCACCCTATTAAACCGCTTCCAAGCTTCACTATCGGAAGGGTGCATCATGACTTTATTCTTTATATCATGTGAATGATGTCATATCATGTGTTTGGATTCCTTCTGAGACAAAAATAACTTTTATATCCTATAAGTGATTGGGAAGTATTTTGGTTTTTTATATGCGACAAGTGTCCTTCCCCTACTCGTATTGGATTTATACCAAGCATGCCTATATGTTTTGCACTCAGTTATATTTATATCTTCACCACAGTACAACATGCAAAAATTTAGGCACATATCAAGTTTTTAGTATCTTAGACCAAGAGGTTTTTATCATGGATTTTGCAGCGAAGAAATTCTGTTTCAGCCTATTTTCTTCTTGTAAAATGTCTTTTCTCATTCGATTCTACTATCATAATCGACCTCACTTATATCATAATCAGACTTGATGGTAAACACTCATGAAATGATTGATAATTTACTATGATTTGTACACTTATCCTATAATGGTTCATCACAATCTTTTATAAATTCAAAAACCCTAGTTGCATCTATATTTGGTTCTTCATCTACAAGTGAACCTTCACTTCATTGATTGGTGGAACATTTTGTTCTTACACTTCACACATGAACATCTAATTCTGCCTCCACTAATATTCTTCGGATTTTAAAGTGCGAAATTAATAAAACCCTCAACTTTTTACAATAATATTCCTTATACAACCATTAAGGTGAATCTCAATATATCTCAAAAAGATTATATATTAATTAGAAAACCTATAAAGAATAATGATGATAAAATTTCTTAATAATATAACAATCAACACAAAATTGAAATTTGGTAATTACAAATTAATTTCATAATCTAATAACCAATTGTTATTGTTGTAAAAAAAAAATAATGATACGTCAAAATATTAACTAAATAAATCCAATTAACAATGATTAAAGATGTGACAGCCCGACCCAACCTCCTTGATATTGTCCACTTTGGCCCACGGGCCTCACGAATTTGTTCTTGGCGACCACGCATGGCCCTAAAATGTGTTTGACAAGTTAGCAACCAGCACTACTAATAAGGCCAGCTACCAAATCCTTACCCACCGATGTTGGATATTACAATCCACTCTCCTTAAAGAGCCCGACAACCCCATCGGCACAACCGAACAGCCAGTAAGGTAGACTCTGATACCAAATGTCACAGCCCAGCCCAACTTGCCAGATATTGTCAGCTTTAGCCTACGAGCCTCACGGATTTGTTCTTGGCGACCACGCATGGCCCCAAAAAATTAGCAACTAGCACTACTAATAAGACCAGCTACCAAATCCTCACCCGTCGATGTGGGATATTACAAAAGGGTACCCAACTAATTATCTATTATTTTCTCAATTCAAACTTATTCAATCTTAATTAATACCATTTAATTGTTATCAATTCCATAAAAAATCATTTTTCTTAAAATTTCCAATATAATAATAAAATTGACAAAATATGATCGTTACCCACCAAATAACTCATCATTTCTTTCATTATAACACATCTAAGTTACAAAATCAAAATCAATTTCATCAAACTACAAACAAATTCAAATTTCTCCAAATTACAAATCAACCCTAACTTACAAATCAAACTTTAACTCTACGTGAAAATGTTTTAAAACACTTAAATATACAAGTAAACTACACTATAAATAATAATAAAAAATATTAATAATTATCTTAAAACATATATGGGTAGGTTTGTTTACTTGGTGTAGGGAATATTTAGAAAAAAATAAATGGTACCAAGACAATGATGCTGATGTTAAATAATACATTTATCTTGTTTTATTTATTAAGGGTAGAATAGTATTTTTAGTTTAACATATATATAATCTCTTTATATTTAAATTAAAAGATGTACTTTAGAATAAATTGATTAAGGAGAACTCTAGTCTCCTTCTCTCTTATGTTCGTATTTATTTTATGTTAATTGAATTGCTTTAACATGGTATCAGAGCTAGTTTTCTAGAACGAGGCTTAATTTTTTTGGAGTGATATTGGTTTTGTTTTTACAAATCTGATATTTCATCTTTCCTTTAGATTCTGTAATTTGGTATTTATGTTATGTTTCTATAATTGTTTTAGTATTTCGCCTTCCCTTTAGTTTCTGTAATTTGATATTTGCATTCAATTTTTGTAATTTGTTTTGCAATATCTGTTTAGTTTATGCAATCTGGTACTTTGTCTTTCACTGCTTTTGGAGCCTGGTTCTCTTTATTTGTTAATTATGACTACTGAAAGAGATGATTCGCTTCAGTTTATGAGTGTGAGGTTGGATTGAAAGAATTATTCATATTAGAGTTATGTAATGACAAATTTCCTTCAGAGTAAAAAGATGCGGGGAACATGTGATACCTAAAAATACTGAGGAGGGAGATGTTGTTTTGATAAATACATGGAAAACAAACAATGGAAAGATTATTACTTGGATCATTAATTCTGTTGAGCATTCCATAGATACGTAGTTGGCAAAGTATGAGACAACAAAGGAGGTTTAGGATCATCTGCAAAGGTTATTCATGCAATCAAATTTTGCAAAGCATTATCAATTAGAGAATGACATACGAGCTCTTCATAAAAAGAATATGAGTATTCAGGAGTTTTATTCTACTATGAAAGATCTTTGGGATCAATTGGCTCTTACATAATCGACAGAATTAAAGGCATGTGGTGCTTATGTTGAACATAGAGAGCAGCAACAATAGGTACAGTTTTTAACAGCACTTCACAATGATTTAAAAGGACTTAGATGTTCAATTCTGCATCATTCTCCACTGTCTTTTGTTGACTCTGTTGTTAGTGAGTTATTAGCTGAGGAAATATATCATTAGTCTTATTCTAAAAAGGTAATTCTTTTTACTTTGAATCCTTCTGTACTAGCAATATCCTCTAAGTCATTCTCTAATCATCATAATAAGCCATACACAAGGGTTATCTTTGATGAGTGCAGTTTTCTGTAAACAAAAAGGTCATTGGAAGGCTCAGTGTTCCAAGTTGAGACAACAGAATCAAGCTTGGAAGCATGATAGTCAGTCACAATCTAATGCTCATAAACCACTTTAGGGTTATAAACCATCACACCATAATACTGCAACAGTAGTTTTATCAGGCTTTATCACCGATCCTAGTACTCTAGCTGAGTAATTTCAGAAGTTTCACTCTTTACAGTTATAAGCAATGTCCGTTTCTCCTTCTATAGGTTATTTGGCTCATAGTTCCTCAAGTATGTCACATTTTGAATGAGTGTGATTTGGGTAGAGAATACACCTCGAATAAAGTTTGTCAATTGTTTGCCTTAGATGAAACTATTCATCAAATTTCATGTACAGATACTCTTGAGCAAAATGGAGTTGCTGAAAGAAAACATAGGCACATTGTCAAAACTGCTCGTTCTCTCTTGTTGTCTGCTTTTGTTCCTAGTGAGTTTTTGAAAGAAGCTGTACTTACTGTTGCAAGTCTGATTAATGTAATTACATCTTCTCATAGTTCAATTTTTTCTTCTTTTGAAAAGTTATATGGGTATGTCCCTGATTATCCTGCTTTAGAGTTTTTAGTTGTACTTGTTTTGTTCTTCATCCTCATGCAGAACACAATAAGTTATCCTTTCGATCTACTATTTGTGTCTTTTTAGGTTAAGGTGAAGGTAAAAAAGAGTATCGTTGTTTTGATCCAATAACTCAGAAACTTTATGTGTCTCGTTATGTTGTCTTTCTCAAGCATGTACCTTTCTTTTCTATTCCATCCACTATTCATAGCCTCACTAGAAATGATCTTATTCGTATAGATAATTTTTTTGAGGTTCTGATAGTTTATCATCTTACGTTCCTAGTACCTTAGATATCTCTCTCCATGTTCGATTAATTTGTACTCTGATATCTGCAGGTACTGACACTTTACTCTCTGACATACGTAAAGCTTTATTCTCATCTACAGCACCTCAAGCTTTATCTAAGATTGTGGATCCACCTTTACGTTAATCTATACGCATTTGTAAGTCCACAAAACTACTAGATTTTGCTTATTCTTGTTATTCTTCATTATTTATTTCTTTTTTAGCTTCTATTCATTGTCTCTCTAAGCCATTTTCCTATAAAAAGGCAATTATTGATCTTTTTTGGCAGTAAGCTATGGATGAGGAACTTTCTGCTTTGCATAAGATAAATACTTGGGATTTGGTTCCTCTACCTACTAGTAAGAGTGTTGCTGGTTGTTATTGGATGTATAAGATCAAGACTAATTATGATGGGTCTATTGAGCGATATAAAGCTAGATTGGTTGCAAAAGGATACTTTCAACAGTATGGTATGGATTATAAGGAGACATTTGCCCTTGATGTAAAAATGACTACTATTCATACTCTTATTGTCGTAGCTTCAGTTCGTCAATGGCATATCTCTCAACTTGATGTTCAAAATGCCTTCTTGAATGGACATCTTCAAGAAGAAGTTTATATGACGCCTCCTTATGGTGTTTCACATGACTCTGGGTATGTTTGTAAGCTCAAGAAAGCATTATATGGTCTCAAACAAGCACCTCGTGCTTGGTTTGAGAACTTTTATGTTGTGATCTCATCTCTTGGATTTGTTTCTAGTAGTCATGATTCTGTTCTTTTTATTTAGTGTACTAATACAAGTCGTATTATTTTGTCCTTATATGTTGATGACATGATTATTACTGGTGATGGCATTAATGGTATCTCAGTTTTGAAGACAGAGTTGCCTAAATAGTTTGAAATGAAGGATTTGGGTATTAAGATAGCTTACTCACCTAGAGTTACCTTCTTTCTCAATCGAAATATGTTGCAGATATTCTTGAGCGGGCTAGATTTATTGATAACAAGATTGTAGATAATCTCATTGAAGTTAATGCAAGGTATTCTTCTTCTTATGGTTTACCTTTGACAGATCCTACTTTATATTATACTATTGTTAGGAGCTTGGTATATCTCACCATTACTCGTCCAAATGTTGCATATGTTGTTCATGTTGTTAGTTAATTTGTTGCTTCTTCTAATACTATTCACTAGGCAGTTGTTCTTTGTGTTTTACGATATCTTCGGGGTATAGTCTTTCAGAGTCTTTTACTTTCATCCACCTCTTCCTTAAAGCTTCGTGCATACTTTGATGCTGATCATGGCAGCGATCCCACAAATCGCAAATCGGTTACTAGTTTCTGTATCTTTTTATGTGTTTCTCTTATTTCTTGGAAGAGTAAGACAAAATCTATTGTTTTTCAATCCTCAACCAAAGCAGAATATTGTGTTATGGCATCTATAACCAAAGAGATTGTTTGGTTACGTTGGTTACTTGTGGATATGAGAGTTTTTCTTTCTCATCTTACTCCTATGTATTGTGACAACCAAAGTTTCATTCAGATTGCTCACAACTCGGTTTTTCATGAACGAACTAGGCACATTAAGATCGATTGTCATCTTACTCATCATCATCTCAAACATGGCACCATTACTTTGCCTTTTGTTTTTTTTTCTTTGCAGATTGTAGATTTCTTTACCAAGTCGCATTCCATTTCTCGTTTTTGTTTTCTAGTTGGCAAACTCTTGATGCTTGTAGCTGTCGCATCGTGAGTTTGAATGGAGATATTAAATAATACATTTATCTTGTTTTATTTATTAAAGGTAGAATTGTATTTTTAGTTTAACCTATATATAATCTCTTTGTATTTAGGTTAAAAGATGTAATTTAGAATAAACTGATTAAGAAGAACTCTAGTCTCCTTCCCTCTTATGTTCTTATTTATTGAATTGCTTTAACAGCTGACACTACAGAGTGTTAGGTGGTCGAATTTATGATTATGAGGCTTAGATTTGTGACAAAATAGGTGGGAGGGGATGTTGTTTTGATTTGTAGTTCAAGAAGAAGAAAGAGAAGGAGAAAGAGAAGAAAAAAAAGGGGGGAGTGAGGCTGATGTCAGTTATAACACTTTTAAATTTGCCGACATAATTTGCGATGGATTTTTACGATGGAAAATATTGTCGGTCAATGAAGACGATTCATCTTTTATATATATATATATATATATATATATATATATATATATATATATTTCATTATTTTTATTTTGTCGGTAATTATGTTGTAAATTTTCAACGGAAATATTCTATCTCTATTATAATCAGACATTATCGATGAAAAATATTTCATCGGTAATTCTGTTGTTATTCTACAATTTTGTAGTAGAGGTAAGAATTTGAAAGGCTATCAAAATTTATGGTGATGAAATTATTTGTTTCTTGCAACCAGTATTTTGTTCTTTATTCTCTAAGATTGTGACATGATAGAACCCTTCTCTTTATCATTTAAATGTTGCAAAGTATGTAAGTTGATTGGTATTTCATTTTTGGATATATACAATTAATTGTGTGTGAATGTTTTTTTTTGTTTTTTTGGATCTTAAGAAGCCAAAAGAAAATCTCCATCTCTTTCCTTAAAAAAAAATATTGATTAGTGATTCAGCATGGCCGTCCTCCGTTGATTTATGACCAACTTGTGTAGGTGGCCCAAGGTCAAAGGAGATGAGGAAGACGATGTATCATTATGTGGATGTCACCTTGCTTTAAGAAAATCTTCTCTGCCTTTTCTCAAGTTGGTGGTAGTGGTTGTGATTAGCCCTTTTCCCTCTCTCTTTCTTTTGTTTCAATCCACATATTATAAACATATTCATCACCACCAAGAACCCCTTGCTTTCTGATATATCTTCTCTGCCTT
Source organism: Populus nigra (assembly GCF_951802175.1). Classification (NCBI taxonomy): domain Eukaryota; kingdom Viridiplantae; phylum Streptophyta; class Magnoliopsida; order Malpighiales; family Salicaceae; genus Populus; species Populus nigra. Next base: position 1,746,726 of record NC_084861.1, on the reverse strand, counting down.
TTCCTCTACGTTTATTCCCTCCTTGCATGAGAAAGGGTCCTTTTCTAAACTAAATGCATTTTATATCTATATTTCACATTATATATATATATATATATATATATATATATATATATATATATATAATGGGAATATTGTTAATATTTATATCATCCTTGAGCGACACATCTTCTAGCAAAGGGAGTGTCGCATCTCAAGGAAGGGTGGTCCATGTGTGAAATGACTTGATGATGCATTGCAATATCTTGATTATCAACTAGTGTTCAAATAAAAGACTGTCAATTTTTTTTTAATTGTTTTTTATTTAAAAATATATTAAAATAATATATTTTTTTTATAATTTTAATGTATCATTATTAAAAAAATTAAAAAAAAATCTAAAAACTAATATTATTCAATATATTTTCAATTATAAAGTACTTTTAAAAAATATTTTATATCGCATTCCCAAACACAAACAAATTATAATTCATATCTCAATTTGATTCTTAAAAAAAAAAAAAGGGATTTTGGACCTTTTCTTTTTTAGCCAATTGGATCATTAACTTGATACTTTTTTATTCTTTTTCTTGTTTGCACTGTGTTTTTTTTTCCCCGAGCATCATTAACTTGCTTCAGTCCTTCTTTAATTTATATGCATTTATATTTTAAATAAAAAATAAAAAAGTAGACTCCAAGCATATATATTTTGCAAAAGACGTTTTGATTACTTTTATTTTCTTCACAGCAATTACTGATATCAACATTTTTCATAGTCAACACCAACACTCTCAAATAATTGTAAATTTCAATAACATCAACGACAAACATAGCAATAACATCATTGCTTTTAGGACAATCTAAAACGTTTATGTATCAGCAACAAATGAAAAGTGAAAAAAATATTATATATAGGATGTTTACTTGTTTTTTTCATATAAATTTGTTATATAAATGTATGATTTGTACATATTAGGGTTTGTTTTGTATTTATATGTAAATTGATGAAATTTATTTTGAATTTGTAACTTAGATGTTTTGTGATAAAATAAATAATGACTTATTTAACTAGTTTGTTTTATATTTTTTCAGTTTTATTGTTAAGTTAAAATTTTCCGTAAATATATAGAAATTTGAGTTAGTATAGTTAATTGATAATGAATAAAGACTCCTATTAAAATAGATTAAATAAATTTGAGTTAAACCAATGTTTGTAAATTTATTTAGTTTACATAATTAATTAATACATATTGTTATCAATATTCTATATAGGTTTAATATAAGTAATGAATGATCATCATGGATGTATCAAGAATCACCCGAAGGGTTGCATAGGATAGGTTATTGTAATGGGATTTTTATTAATTATGCATTATCTAATCTGAGAAATATTAGTGGAGATGGTATTAGATGTCCATATAAAAGTTGTAAAACTAAAAAATTTATTGATCCAAATGTTGTAACGATACATCTTCTATAAAAAGAGTTCATGAAGAGATACATATGTTAGTTTGCACACAAAGAACTATATGTTCCTCACAAGATCATGGTGGAAATGATGATTGAGTCAACTTCTAGTTCTAACAACATGCATAGAGTTGTAGATGACAATAACAATACTTATATGAATATGGTTATGGATGCAATAAGAATAAATTAGGGTATAACGGTCAATGTTCAAATCATAATAGAGACGATCATAATATATTGTTTATCAAATTTAATTAATTTCATTGGGATGAATTGGGTTGGCATCAAGATCTAGTCAATTGATAACATTATTCCTCATTACTAATTTTTTATCTTGAAATTTAAATTGATTACAAGAGGGGATCTTTTATTTAGTTTGGGATATTTGTATTTTGCCCAAAAGAAATTATCGATATCCTTAGTTTCCTTCAGATATCATCTCCCCCGCGCACGCCGCCCAATGACAAAAAGATACTTGAACAAGTCATGTAAGATAGAATTATATCTCTTGTCATAACCCATCTTTAACTTATATTTTTTAATAATTTTTTAAAAATACAAAAAATCTTAAAAAAAAATTAATGCAATTTAATCAATTCATAGTATTTTGTTAAGTAACTAGTTTTTTAAAAGGAATAAAAATAAAAAATAGAAGAACAAAAGAAAAGAAAGAGTTTAGGGGGTGAAATAAAAGGAAAGAAAGAGCAAGGACTAATGTTATTAGAGACTAAAATTAATACTGAAGATTATGCAAAAGAGGAAAAGAAAAATAAATACAAGAATCAAACAAAACCGAGAAAAATAACGAAATAGATCCTACATAATATGAAGGCGAGGTTTAATTAATTAAGAATCCATGATTAAAAAGGAAATAATAAAATTGCCTAACATTATTTTTTTTAGTTTAGCTTTTCTTGTTTTGCAAAGGATCACAAGCAATATAAATAGAGGAGGAAACACAAAGAGACAAGGATGGACACACATGAAGATTAAGAGGGAGAAATTCTTGCAAAATAAATTGGCAAAAACCCTAGCATAAGAAAGAGGAAAAAAAAACACAACAATTCAATTTGTCGAACAACATCCACCATATTCTCAATGGCCAATTTCTCATATCAAGTGGAGGTGGTTGACACCTTCCATACCAAAAGAAAGAAGAGCAAGTTGGGCACCTCATAAATAGTTTCACGTGCCACCCTACCCTGGTGGTATGTGTAAATAAGCATTGTAACCCATATTGTTGTTTCATAAGCGAACACATGCATTGAGATTATTTCTTCTTTTTTTTCAGCCATTTTCTTTCCATTGTAGCTTACTCCAATGACTCGTAAAGGTCAAATTTAATCTCTATATGTGATTTATTTGTTGTTTGAATAATTTTGTGATTTATTTTATTAAATTTTAAATCGTAATTGTATGTTGACATGTATGTTATTTTGAATAAATTCACAGTTTATTATGTTTTTTTTATTTTTCATGTTCGATTATGCTCATTTATATCAATTGAGTTGGATGAAATTCGGTGGTTATTCATAATAGATATGCATGGTAAAATAATTAATTTGTGGTGGGTAAATTATGTACTAAAAAGAAATAAATCAAAACTCAAGTCTCTGTTTACCTATATTTCTAATCTTGCCCCGCAATAAAACAAAAATGAGGATTAGGCTTCTTTGTTAAGCCTAAATCCCAAATCATCATCCGAGAAATTTCTTTTACATCTAATAAAATATTAGTATGTATACAGTATAAGTAGTTTTATCATTAAGATCAAACAATAATACAATTTATTTTAGGTAGGGTATTTTATGATGATTTTCATCTTTCTTTTATTATAAGTAGCTCTTTATCCAAAAATTTCTGAAAGACCAGTTAAGGTTCATAGTTACTATAAAATTAGATGACAATTTTTTTAACCCCTTTTCACATAATCAACTCGCTAAGATATCCCCATGACATTTCATTATAGTTATTTAATATTAAATAAAGTAATACTAAATCACTATTTTTATGTTACATTCAGATAAATTATAATTTGTTATTTATAAAAATAATTTACCACACTATTTTGACAACAATTAATTGTTTCAATAATTTAAAGGATAAGAGAAACTCTTTAAAATATTCAAATCTTAAATGTTTATATGGAAATTGATTATATCACGTGAATTTGAGTTTAAATTAAGAAAGAAGTGGAATTTTGCTCATGTTGCTCATTTCTCTTATCATAAAATAATGGACCCATTCTTCTTCTAGCAAAAGAAATGGCAATACCAAATTGGTGCTTAAAGTCAAAGCTTTTAGACACCAATTCGGTACCCAACATTAGAACATGAATGGAGAGATGGGGATCCCAAACTATAAAAGAGGTTATATCCCAAGCCTTTCAAGCAATAAGTGAAGATGAAGTGCAATCCCATAAAAATAAGTGATATATTTTATAAGGTGTATTATAAGAGAGTGTGTGAGGTAATTGTTCTCCAATTAATTAGAGAGTTTGTAATTTTCATATTTTTGAGTGAAGTCTTTCTATATGTGTTCGGGGACGTCGCTAAACCTCTGATTCATTAAAACCTCATAGATATGTTACAAGCATTGCAGATGATAGAAAGATTTTATAAAGCGAAGCAACAACAATCTACATATAGAAAAAAAGCTCACTAAAGTTTTTTTAATGAATTTAAGAGTAATATGACATATGATTTCTTATCAGGATTAGTTTTATACATACAAATCCATCTCTAGAGGCTTGGTGTTCATAGGTAATGATCATACCTTAGAGATTGCTAGTCTTGACACCATAAAACTAAAGATACATGATGGCTCAATTTGTGCTATTCAACAAGTACAATAGATGAAGAGCTTGAAAAGAAATCTTTTATCTTTAATATAATTAGATGGTTTTGGTTGTTAAAACTTGTGTAAAAATGGCACCATGAAATTATTAGTGGGTTCATAATGGTATTAAAAGCAAGAAAAATAGTTGCAAACTTGTTTATGTTAATAGAAGAGGTACATCATGAGGAAAAGGCATCAATAACTTCAGCCAGTTATATAAAAGAGATGATAATTATATGGTATAAAAAACTAGGCTACTTGTTAGAGAAAGGTCTAAAATTCTCTTTAATTAGAAGTTATTCCCTAGGTTTTACAAAGGTTTCTTTACCTTTTTCATGAGCATTGTGTTATAAGTAAACAACATAGGTTGAAGTTCGGCATATCAACATATAAAAACGAATGCATCTTAGACCTAATTCACTCTAATATTTGTCAAGTATCAGTCATGTCCATGGAAGGATCAAGATACTTTATATCATTTATAGGTGATTTCTCTAGGAGATGTTGGATATATCCAATTAAAAGGAAGGTAATTATGCTCATAGTATTTAAAACCTTCAATGCGCTAGTAGAATTTGAATCTAAAAAAATAAGATCAACTATTTGAGGACATATAATAGAGAAAAATATATTTATGATGAATTTGATAACATTTATCAATAAAAAGATATCCAGAGACAGTTTATAACAACATACACTCCACAACAAAATAGAACTACAGAGTGGATAAAAAAAACTATGTTAGAAAGAACAATAGAAATGATGAAGGTTGTTAGTTTAGGAAAACAATTATAAGTGGAAATAGTCAAAATTACCTTTTATATAATAAATCAATCTCCATCAACTACAATTAATTTGAAGTTACTGATAAGGATATGGACTAGGAAGCCAACTAATTATTCTTGCTTTCATCTATTTTGAAGTCTTGTATACATGATGTACAATACTCAAGAAGTTAGTGAACTGAATTTAAAATTCAAAAAATATGTATCAGGGGTGATCATTTTCAGTTCGGTTCGGTTTTTATTAAAAAAAATAAACAAGACCAATTTTTTTTAAAAAAATTGAAACCGGTTCAAACCGACCGGTTTCGGTTCGGTTATTTTGGGCGAAAAACCGGTTCAAACTAGTTTGGCTCGGTTTTTTCAGTTTGGCTTGGTTTTTTTTGGTTTTTTCTCGGTTTGGGTTCGGTTCGGTTTTTTTGGTTTCAGGCTTATAAAACCGAAACCAAACTGATTGGTTTTTTTTTAATTCTAATTGGTTTTTTTTTTCATAATTCAGTTTTTTTATTATTATTTTTTCCAATTTTCTCGGTTTTTCGGTTTTTGTGCTCATCCCTAATATGTGTGCTTGGGATATGCTGAGGGAATAAAGGAGTGTTGGTTGTGGGATCCCACCACCTACAAAGTAGTTATGAGCAGAAGTGTTAAAAAATAAAATGACAAGTGAAAAAAATAATAGCACCTTAAAAGAGACTATAACAATTCAAGTGGAAAATATTCAAGATCATAATGATTCAAGTCCTTCTAAGGCAACATCAGAGTATAAAAACAAGAACATATCAAATTTTATGCTATTGAAGTTTAACTGTCAATCTATGAGAGAAGACCATCGACTTCAAAACTTAGAGTCTGTTACTAAGAGCAAGATTGCATATTATCTTCTAACAGAGAATGAAGAGCCATTACCTTTATATGAGGCTACAAAAAGCATGAATATATCAATGTGGATGATAGTAATATAAGAAGAGATTGAAGTTCCACACTATAATAAAACTTAGGATCTTGTTTTGTTTCCATAAAGAAAAAATATCATCAACAACAAATAGGTTTACAAGATAAAGCATGATGGCAATGATAAAGTGGAGCATTATCATGCAAAATTGGTGGTAAAATGATATGTTCAAAAAGAAATAATATATTTCAATGAAATAGTTTCTCTTGTGATACAACTTACAACAATTAGAGTAGTATTAGTGATGTTACATATTACAAGGAATCCAAATAGACGTTAAGTATCATTTTATCAGAGAAGTGGTGGAAGATGAAATTATGAAATTAAAGAAGATTCATATATAAAAAAAAACCTAGCATATGCTTTGATCAAACCAATTAATACTGACAAGTACATATTGTATACATCTTTTTATGACCTAGGAGATACGTAAGCAATAAAAAGATTGCAAGTGTAAAAAAGATAGAAGAATCATAAGATTATTAGAAATGAATGCATGATTAAATTATCAAAGCCTTCAAATGGAAAAATATGTAGTCTACTTCCATTTCTTTTGTCTGGAAATAATAAAAGCCCATTCTCCTCCTCACAAAAAAAAAATGGTAGCACCAAATTGGTGTTTAAAGTAAAATATGTTAGGCACCAAATTGATGCCGAACATTGGAACATGGATGGATTGGCGAGAATGCTTAACCTATAAATAAGTTGCATGCTAAGCCTTTCAAACATCAAGTGAAGAAAAAAAGTGCAATCTCATAAAATTAAATGATATATTTTGTGAGGTGTATTGTAAGAGGGTGTGTAAGGTATTTGCTCTTATTGATAAATAGATTACTAATTGTTCTCACAAAAATAGAGAAATCCTTATATAATTACACGTGGACATAACCAAATTATGTGAACCATGTAAATCTTGTGTGCTTCGTGTCTCATTTTACCTCGTTGTTTCTAACTATTTATTGTCGCTTTTGTATACTATAGTCCTAACATAGAGTGCATTAACAAACCCTATAAATGAAATATACATATATATCTAAAGGATAAATTTTCCATAAGTATGAAGTTAAAAGTTGAGCCTGCTTGAATATTTAGGTAAATTATTAGGGATCCTAACAATATAAGGTATAAATTGAATAATTAGTGCATAAAATTAAAAACAAATGGCGAATTAACAACATATCAGCAAAAGGTTTTGGCAAAATAGCACACTTTTAGATGTCGTAGTTTTGAATCGCAACATTTAATTAATGTCGTGTTTCTGAACTGCGACGTCAATTAAATTCAAGACTAACTAGTCAATCAGTTAGTAAAGGCTAGCTAAATCAGTCAACTAGCTCGAAAAATAACAATGAAATCATAACTCTACCAAAATTAAAGCTCTAGAGCGATATTTTTGAAATCTAAATATTCAATGGTCAAAATAGTTACTCTAAGAAAAACAACCTTCATAAACTCCTATAAAGATTTGAGTGTGATCCAATGATCGGATCAAAAGTTATGGCCTTTTTAAGTCATCATTATGGTATGGCAGGACCATACCTCCTCTTGGACTTAAACATGTCTCATTGGTCCAAAAATGCATATGCTAGGCCATCTATATAAACACCCAAAAAAAGAGAGAAGTAAAGCCGAAATCACTCCACCATCACTGTCGATTTCAGAAATCAGCAGCGGCATAATTTTTTATTGTTGATTTTTTAATCGGCAGCAATGCAATTTTGCCGTCGATTTCTGAATCGGCAATGACTTAGTTTTTGGCTATCAATTTCTGAATCGACAACGATGTAGTTTTTAGCTGCTGATTTCTGTATCGGCAACGACATAGTTTGGCTGCCAATTTATGAATTGGCAATGGCACAGTTCTCGCTGCCAATTTCTAAATTAGCAGCGACACAGTTTGTGGCTGTCGATTTCTGAATCATCAACAACGCTGTAAAATCTAAAAAAAAATTAGTGTTGGACTGGCCTATCCTAGGAGAGGATGGAAATAGAAACTAGCCCAAGGATAACCCAAAATGGGGATAAAGACAACCTTGGCCCAACATCCAAAGACCTCTTTGCATTTAAGAGGGGTATAAATGCAACAGGGAGAGAGAAATGGGCACTTTTTCCAAAATGAGCTGCATGCTCTTGCCTTCTTCCTCCTCTTAAAAATCTACTTGCAACAACTGCATGCACCACCTTTGAATGCTGGAGAAAAAGGGAAACCAAGGGAAAGACAGAAGTGGTTGAAGCCATGGAAGGAGAAAGAGTCCAAATCCCTTCCCCATAACCAGCCAGCAGCTGTGTCTACAACAAAAACCACCCTCTCTAAGAAGAAGACCCACCTACACCAGCTGCACATCTCATGCCATGAGTGTTCGAAAAAGAAGAGAGCTAGGGAGTTATATTGATAACTGAAACCATGAGATGAGAGGAAGTGTGACAGACCTGCTATACAACAGAGATGGAAAAGAAGGAAAAACTGAGATTGAGGAAAGAACCATGTCACCAAAACCTGCTCTAAAGTTGTCAAAAACATGAGGTAAGAGAAGTATTCTTTCTTGGTTGGTTGTTGCCTCATGATTTCAGAACAAGGAGAGGATGAAAACCCCAATGTAGAAGGTTTAGTGTTCATACACACATAGTTTTGAAAATAATTAAATGGAAGATCAAAGTGGAATGATGTATATAAGAACTCATGTAAAGACTTTTACCAAAGAAATCTAAGTGAGTATGAGTGATTTTGAGGGTGTAAACCTAGGAAGAGGACCGGTCAAGTTGGTGAACTAATGCAGAATTTATATTGATGTTAATGTCTAGACTTCCAATGAATGGTTGATGAACTTGAATGAAATATGGAATGAGATGAAGAAATGCATAAATTATGATCTTGTTAAACTCTTAAAGACATACTTCAACTAAAACAGAATGCATGATGGTGTTAGTATCTTGATTCTTACATGTATGATAGAAGAACTTGTGTTAAAAAGGGTTATGTACAAAATTGTGTAATCATTAGGACCTTAGACCCTGTTGAATCCAAAACTGGAACTATGGTGGTGTTAATGACATAAATTTCTGCTTGTGTTTGATGAAATTATATAATAATATGTTAATATGATGTTATAAGCAGAGTTATGTCATTTGCAATGAATTAGTTTGTTGTCGAATTGTGTGATCTGCAGCAAATTAGTTTTGCTATCGATTTGTGTTTCTGCAGCGAAGGAATTTTCGCTGTCAAATTATGTTGCCTACAACGAATTAGTTTTGTTGCCGAAGGTGTTGTCTACAACGAGTTAGTTTCACTATCAATTTGGAGTGTTTGCAACGAATTAGTTTCCCTACTGATTTGTGTTGTCTGCAGTGAACCATTTTCGCTGTCAAATTGTGTTGTACGCAGCGAATTAGTTTCATTGTCGAATTAAGTTGCATGTAGCGAATTAGTTTCGTTGTCGATTTGTGTTATCTGTAGCAAAGGAATTTTCTCTGCCAAATTGTGTTGTCTGCAGCGAATTAGGTTTCACTGCCAAATGGTTTTGCCTGCAACGAAGGAATTTTCGCTGCCGAATTATGTTGTCTGCAACAAATTAGGTTTCGCTACCGAACGGTGTTGCATGGAGCAAATTAGTTTTCATTGCCAAATCATGTTATCTACAGCAAATCAATGTTTGCTGCCAAAATTATGGTGTCTGCAGCGAATCAGCATTCGCTAATGAAATTGCGTTGTGTACAGCGAATCTGTTTTCGCTGTTGAAATTTGTGTTTATAGCGAATTAGCAATCACTTCCTAAAATTGTGTTATCTGCAGTGAATTAGCATTCACTGCTAAAATTGTGTTGGCTGCAGTGAATTAGCATTCGCTGTTGAAATGATGTTGTCTGCAGCGAAACAACGTCCACTGCTGAAAGTGTGTTGTTTTCAATGAATTTGTGATTCGCTACCAATACTAAGTTGTCTGTAATGAATCAATGTTCATTGCCAAAAGTGTTGTTATGCAGTGAATTTGTGATTCGCTATCGAAATCTAGGTGTCTACAAAGAATTAGCATTCGCTGTCGAAGTTGAGTTGTTCTGCAGTGAATCAGCGTTCGCTGTTGAAAGTGTATTGACTGTAGTGAATTTTGATTCGCTGCTGAAATTGAGTTGCCTGCAGCGAATTAGCATTTGCTGTTGAAAGGGTGTTTGCTGCAGCGAAGTAGCATTCGCTACTAAAATTGAAGTGCATGCAGCGAAACAATTTCCGCTACTGAATTGTGTGGCTTGCAGTGAATCAATTTTGATGCTAAATTGTACGGCCTGCAGCGAACCAGTTTTCACTGCTGATTTTCTACAATAGACTCCCTGGTCATAAATGATTTAAATGCTTGCAATAATTTCATTGTATGATAGTGTACAATGTGGAACACTTGAATGTGAACATATGGATTCTTAAAATAAGTATAGTGATGAATGTGATTTAAGGATGCAAATATATTGATTTGTGACATTGGTGTCTTAGGTGATGTGGCCAAGATCGGACCATCGTTAGGACAAGGACAAACTGCAAGTGGAACAGGTAGGTGGTTCCCACCTTTTTCTCGTATGATGTTTATGTTTTGAAATGATTTACTTATGCTGATATATTATTAAATCATTATTGAATGCTGAAATGATGATGAAGTGTTTGATTGAATTCTGGATGATTGTCGAAATGACTATGAAATGTCGATCAAGTTCTTGATGAATGTTGAAACAATGATGAAAATATTGATGTTCTGAAATGACCTAATTGAGGTGGATATATTATCATGTTGCAATGAATATTAAACCGACTATGAGATGTTGATTAGGTTATTATGAATTTGGGCTGCTGATAAATGGTTGTATAAGTATTACGAAGGACCTACTATTGTATTTTATTGAGTGTAAAAGTGATGAATAGTGGTATAAGTATTATGAAGAATCTACTATTGTATTTTATGGAATGTAATTATGATGAATGATTATATGAGTATTACGAGGGCTCTACTGTTATATTTTTTTGAATGTAATTGTGATGAATTTTTGTATGAGTATTAGGAGGGATCTATCGTTATATTGTATTGAACATTAACCGTCATGAATGGTTAGATGAAAAATATGAAGGGTCTATTGTTGTGTTATATTGAATATTAAACTGTTATGAAATATTTGTTAGTATATTACAAAGGACATATTATCTTATTATAGTGAGTACATAAATTTCCCTAAATGGATGATCGGGACTGAAAAAGTGATTAGCTTTGGCTAATGGCATCCTAAGTGGATGACCGGGACTAGCAAGTGATTAGCTTTGGCTAATGGCATCCTAAGTGGATGACCGGGATTAGCAAGTGATTAGCTTTGGCTAATGGCATCTTAAGTGTGACCGGGATTGACAAGCGATTACTTACGGCTAATGGCATCCTAAGTGGATGACCGGGACTAAAAGGTAAGTAGCTTCAGCGAATTGCATCCCAAGTGGATGGCCGTGATTAATAAACGATTAATTTCGGCTAATGGCATCCTAAGTGGATGACCGTGACTGATAAATGATTAGCTTCAGTTAATGGCATCCTAAGTGGATGACCGGGATGGATAAATGATTAACTTCGACCAATGGCATCCTAAGTGGATGATCGGGACTGATAAATTATTAGCTTCGGCTAATGGCATCCTAAATGGATAACTAGGATGAACAAATAATTAGCTTTGGCTAATGGCATCCTAAATGGATAACTGTGACTGATAAATGATTAGCTTCGGCTAACGGCATCCTAAGTGGATGACCAGGACTGATAAATGATTAGTTTCGGCTAATGGCATCCTAAGTGGATGACCGAGATGGATAAATGATTAACTTCGACCAATGGCATCCTAAGTGGATGATCGGGACTGATAAATTATTAGCTTCGGCTAATGGCATCCTAAATGGATAACCGGGATGAACAAATAATTAGCTTCGGCTAATGGCATCATAAATGGATGACTGTGACTGATAAATGATTAGCTTCGGCTAACGGCATCCTAAGTGGATGACCGGGATGAGCAAATGATTAGTTTCGGCTAATAGCATCCTAAGTAGATGACATGGATGAACAAATGATTAGCTTCGTCTAATGGCATCCTCAGATGACCGCTGGATTTGGGAGTTATGAGTTAGTTTCAAGAGTTGATGCGTTCATGGGCACTATATTCTGTATATACCAAGTATATGAAAGAACTACGATTGTTATGCTTTAAATAGAGAATAACGTTAGTTCAATTAACGGTATTCAAGATGAATGATCAGGTCTGAGTATGGTAATTAGCCTCAGTAATTGATGAATTATTAAAGGTGGTATTTATATAAGTAAGGAGAAATGAAAGAATTATGATCTCTTGGTCTATGAGTGAAATGTAACGTTATTATTGTTTTATTATGTTTTTTTTATTGCTTATAATGCCTGAAATTACCTTATGTTGTAACAGGGACATCATACCAACATGGTGCGTAAGGAAATCCATTTCAAGGCTCACTCATTTGAAAAGAATCATATATTCGCATGTTATGGGTGATATGATTTCTGTATGAACAGATGTGTAAATCACTCAATTAGTCATCCAACCTTTTTTGTAAAGAATCGTAATGAAAAAATAAAATGGAACACGGATGTGAATGAGTGATCATGTAGATATGATGTGTATGAATATATGTATGTGGTATTCTTCTTATGAGGATGTCATGTTATGAAATTACATGAGGTCATGATAACAAAAGTACTAGTTGTGTAACTTGTTGTTCGGCACTCTTGTATGAACTCGTGATGATAACGAGACTAAAACATAAATGTAAATTTACGAGTATGTCAATATGATATAATGTAAACCTATGAGTATGAAAATAAAATATTATGGGCATGTGTATTGAGAATATGTTTTATGGGAATGTTAATTTATATCATCCTACGTGGATTGTGTCTTGTCAATGAATAAAATACAATTATAAATTTGCAGAATGATATGGTGAAAAACATCTAGAACAGGACAATTAAAAAAAAATCCATTGATTTTTTACTCTGAAAAAGTCGGGTCGTTACAATCTACGTAATGTCCAAGAAAGATCTTCATCTAGTTGTGACAGACCCACACCTGACTGCTCATAATCACTTGTTATCGCAAGTCCAACTACATCATTGACACTTAAAAAACATATTTGAAAGAAAAAAATTATAAAGTTATGGTTTTTATATGAAACGGTCAATCGGTTCATACAACTAGATCAACTAACTAGCGGGTTGAGCAAGATGATTATTAATGAAGCTGAATGTTAAGTTGTTGTGCTTTAAAAGTCGAACATATTTAATTGTTACTATTCTGAATCGTGATAATTATCTTGTTGCACTTATGAAAAATAATATTTAGTAAATATTATGCTTCAAAAGCTTAATAACATAAAAAAAAAATTTATTTCACTAAATCTTTTTAAAATTATGTTATCTCAAAAAAAAAAACAAATTAAATAACTAAGATAATTAAAAAGCAATCCCACAACAAACAAGCAGACATGAGACTTTTAAGTAAAAAAATTATTATAATGACTACTAGCACATCGGTGCTCCTTGGAGGTGACCACACCAAATTTTGTTCTGATGATTCTCCTCCGATAAAGATTCAAAACACAAAATATTCCTAAACGCAAACCTGGCCCGACAAGGCTGGTAAAGTAATAAACAAAACGGTGGGCCAAAAGCAAAAACCATGGGCGTCACTCTTCCTTGTAAACTTTCTAGTTTTCTTGGTTTATCCGCGACGAATAATTGCATTTTACACCTCATTTTTTTCTTTTTTTTCTTTTTTTTTAACTGTCTTTCCTGTTTTTAATTGATATTTTGGTTCTCCCTTTCAAACCCACTTGGACAAGTCAACTCCTCTCAAAACAGTCAATTAAGATATATCATGGTGGCTATTTAAGTTTTGAAACTGGATTGATTTTTTTTATTTTTAATGGAATACGAAGATATTAATGATCAAGGTAATGTTTGTTTTTATATTTTAAAAATATTTTTAAAATAATTTAAATTTTTTTATTTTTTTTAATTAATATTTTATATGTTTTTAGATTATTTTAATATACTAATGTTAAAAATAATTTTTAAAAATTAAAATATATGTTGTTTTAATATATTTTTAAATATAAAATATTTTATAAAATAATTATAATTACACTCCTAAAAAATAATAATAATAATGCTGGACTCGGTCCACCAACCATGAACGGGCCCCACCACGTCATACATCATTTCTCATCAACTCATTTGATCTTGACTGTTCCATCATGGGGGACCCTTTCACGAACCAATGCTATGCCCCTCCCTCCCTCCCTCCCATTTTTAACGCCGCCCTGGGTTTTCATCAATTAATCTTAGATTGAAAGGAGGCTACTAAATAAAGAGATGAAAAATAATTAAAAGTATTGATTCATTTAATTAAAAAAAAGAGCTCAATTAGTTAAATAAATTTCTATTTTTAGAAATTATATCCAATTGAAAATTTACTGGTGACAGCCAAGATAGGTAGATATTTTAATTTGCGGGGAGATAGATTGAGGTCTTATTTAAAATGATTTTTATAAATTAATTTGAGTTATTTTTAATTTTTACTTCAAAAACCTATAAATATTTTTCATCGAAATATTTTTACAAAATCCAGTCAAAAATATTGATTTGATCGACTTTTAACTTATAATAATTATTTTTATAAAAATTGATTAGAGTAGTTGTTTACCATACAACATGCCTCTAATCCTATCTCCTTGGGATTATATAGTTTGCAACAAGCATCATAATCACCATGCGAAGAAAAAGAATAATGCTAAATACTAAAGAAAGTACTAAAACACAAATTGCTCAAGAGTTCTTTTTTTCATGTTTAGTTATTTTTATATATAAAAAAAATTATTCTTGCTAGTTACAACTCTCTGGAAGTAATAAAAATAAAAAAAAATCTTCATGGTCAATTTTTTTAAAAAAAAATGAAGCTGAATACACACAAATCTCTGAGTTAGTGGTATCTACACGGTCAAATAACTCATATTCTTGATTAATTTTTGTTTTTTTATTTTTTTAAATTTTAATATTTAGAAAAAAGTATTATTTAAAAAAGTTGAGTGTGGTTACTTTTCAAAGTATTTTTCACGTATAAATACATTAAAATAATATTTTTTATTTTTAAAAAATTATTTTTGACATCAGTTAAAATGATTTGAAACATTAAAAAATATTAATTTAAAATAAAAAAAATAAAAAAAATAATTATTTTTCATATAAATAATATTTAATTGCACCAATATTTCACGGCATCTAAGATTCCCAGGTTGAGTCTCTCCTTTTAAAATTAGATAAAAAATATTCTCTTACATCGGCTTGACAAGGAAGAGCACTAAATAAAATTGGACTGTGACAACTGACAGCTCAGATGGTGATATCGAATACACGACATGTGGATATGGGATTTATATTTGCCGGCTTCTTAAATTCCTCCACCTGTCACAGAAGGTTTTTTTTTTTTTAACCCCCAGCTCGTGTCTTTCTTTTTAACAACAAAAACTAGCACATATTTTAATCATTTTAATTTTTTTTATATGTTCTATATTTTTTTTAATTTTACAATGAGAGATATTCTCGAAAATATATTCTTTTTGTAAACCACTTTCTAGAGTAAAATTAACCCAACTAATAAAATATAAATATTTTTAAACCCAACTTAATATAAAAAAACAAACAACTCGGGTAAAACTGGATTAATTCAGGCCTTCTCTTGTCATGAATATAAACTAATTCCATTTAATAAATTGGTCAGTATTTTTTTTAATCATATATTTAAAAAGAATGGTGGTGGTGGTGCTATCAGAAGGAAGGTGAGAACACAGGAAACTCAAAATAGAGCCAATGAACCCATGGTTTTGGCCATGTGCAGACCAACTTGGACACGTCTATATATGTAAGTTATTTATTTGCGAGACATGGACGTTGTCTGATTCAAAGTTGCAACTAGAAATTTAGTATTCTAAGCTTTACATTATTTTAATTATTATAGAAGATACATGGTATACAATGCCTTTTTACAAGCAAGGAAGGTGTGACGACGACGTCTTGGACTTGGAGTTGCTCCGATTTAAAGATAAATTAATACAAGATATTATTTATATAATTTTTTAATAATTTTAGCGAAATTTTTAATAATTCATGAGAAGTATTTTTTTAAAATAACCTAAATAGTAAAATACAAGAAAAATATTTTAATTATTAAAATTCTAATTAAATTAAAAGTCTTAATCTAAATAAAAAAAAATCTAAAAACAATAATGAAAGAAAAGATAATTAAAAAACAATAGCTTCTTAGCCTAAAGCTAGCGGAGGGGGCGTGCAAATGCAATTACAAAATTGATAAATTTAAAAAATAATTGTACTGATAACTTTGAACGATATACATAAATTCAAACTCATCGTGTTTCAAAATTCAAGTCAACTTGTAGCAAGGGAAACATTGTAATGTAATTTTTCATATTAAATTTTATTTAGTGAATTGAAGAAAGGATTGAGAAAAGAGTCACGTATTTAATTGACTGCCTATTTTTCCTATTTGATACTTCAAGCTTTGGTATTTAATTGAGTGCCTATTTTTCCTATTTAATACTTCAAGCTTTCGTATTTGAACACCACTACATAATTTGTATGCTATATGTTTCGGATTCGACTAATATTAAAAAAATATCTAATTGTTCTTAACATGTTTTCTAGTATAAAAAAATTTAAATTATATAGATATTTATTCGGTTAATTTGATGGATTCAAATTCAAGCCTCAAATCATAAGGTTGAGATAACTCTAATATAAAGTTCAATTATCAACCAAATCGAAATAAATTATAAAACTTAATTTATAACCAGCCTCGTATTAAAGTCTATAACTGAAAAAAATAAATTAAAAAGGATAAAAAAAACAAACAACTCGAGTCAACTTTAGTTCACGTGTCAAACTCGCAACCCAGGTCATGTAATTTGAATAACCCTGTATAAAAAAAATTGAAATAAATCATGAAACTCGATTCTCAATCAACCCAATGTTGAATAATAAAATTTAAAAAATCAATTAAAAAACTTAAGTCAACTCACCAAACTCGTGACTCAATCAATATGAGGTCTAATTCTAAATCAATCAAATATTAAATGATAAAATTTAAAAAATAAATCAATAAAAAAACCTCAAGTTAACTTGTCAAATTCATAACTCAGGTTATGGGATCAGAATAAACAAATTCAATGTTAAAGGATAAACTTTTAAAAAAAAAAAACATTGTTCAAGTAAGCGGTTCTATGTAAGGAAAGTAACAATGAATTTCTCTTCAATTAATTTTTGTCAATATTTTAGAAGTGTAACATTTTAATTTCGGGGTTTGGGGAATTTTTCCAAAACTATTTTGAAAGCTTTTGGAAAACCAGCATCAATTTTTTAAAATTTTAAAAATTTGAGAGTCATGCGTAACCCAAATAGATTTGAGAATATTTTTTATTGCAGAAAGAAAGAAATATATCCTATAGATTAACTACACAACTAATCATTTTCCTAAAAAGCAAAGAGGGATTTGAATCCTCTCATAACCCTAACAAAACATAACTAACCATGTTTTAAATTTCATTATTAATTTTAAATTTAGTATTTTAAATCAAATGAGGGGAAAAAAAATCAAATATGAGTTAATAAATTAGATAGGTTACACGTGTTATTGAGCGATAAGGTCAAATTTTTCATAATATAAAAAAAATATTTAGATGAAACTAGCTTTTTTAAAGAAGCAAGAAAAATATAAGACATGAGTCATTAACTTGACTAGGTTCAATAAACTCAGTTGATTTAATAATATAATTAAAAAAAACATCAATAATTAATAAAAAAAATAGCAATAAATAATTATAGAGAAAAGAATTACTTATATTTTACTTGATGAGAAAAGGAAAACAATCTCATTGTAGACTCGTTACTAGAAAAATACGGTTATAATGTTATTATAAAAGGGTGATGATATTGAAAGAGATTGCACGCATAATAGGAGTAGCAACCTGAAAAGCGAGCAAATAAATATTACGAAGTGAACATTTTATGTTTATATTTTATTAATTAATTTAATTTAATTAAAAAATTCTTTTAAAAAAGCTAAATTTAACAAAAAAAACCAAACAAATAAAAACACGTAAGATAATCCCTTAAATCAAATGGCCCTCCTGCAATTACAACATATCGTAACCGTAAAAACCTAGTTCCTTCTATATCTTACTAAAACCCTGTTTATTTTTACGTTTTAAAAGTGTTTTTTTAAAATTTAAAATATTTTTATTTTTTTCTTTACTTCAAATTAATATATTTTTAATATTTTTAAATTATTTAATGTATTAATATCAAAAATAATATTTAAAAAAATATATTATTTTCGTATATTTTAAAATTAAAAATATTTAAAAAAATAACCACAATAGTTATGTACTAAATATCATCTCCTCCCATGCAATTTTTTTCACAAGCAGACAAAACCACCAATAATGAACCCCACAATCCTTGTCCATGTCATATCTGGCGCCCGAGAATCATCGCCCCTGTGGCCCCCACGTTACATGTCCCCATTGTACTATACAACATCATAATAAAAACTCCCCAACATAAATGAAATTACGAACATACTCTCGTCAAATTTCCCTATAAATCCCGACGCCTCCCCCGCTGATGATTCCATGTCCAAAGCTGTGTGTACTTCTTGCCAAAGAAAATAGTTTTTTTTATTTTTAAAAAATGTTAGGAGTGTTTAGCAGCGCGATTGTGTCGCCTCCCGACGAGCTTGTGGCAGCGGGAAGCCGGACTCCGTCGCCGAAGATCTCGGCGGATGCTCTGGTTAAGCGATTCGTTGACACCAACTCATCCGCCGTGTCGGTGCGGGTCGGAGACGACTCGCAGGTGGCCTTCACTCACCACAACGAGTCCATGCTGCTCCCGAGGTAATTAACTAAACAGTACTTCAAAAAATAGAGAAACGCTCTAATTAATCATCGTTATGCCACGTGTCTATTTACGGATAACGCAACGCTACTAAATCGCGAATTTTAGTTTGAGTGGAAGATCTTGGCCGTTGGATTGGCGGTGATTGAACGGAGGGTTGATCCTTTATCAACCTTCTTTACTTACCGTCCTACAGAAGTCAACATTCTATTAAGGCATATCAGATGATCGATCATACGAATTATTAGATAGTAATTTTATTAATTAATTAATAAAAAAGTAGATTATACGTAGAAGACTATGATGAAAATAATAATCTTTTTAAATAGATTATTGAGTAAATTATTAAATTTTGGTATATTCTGCAACAACGTTATTAGATCCTTATCGTTCAAATCAAAACATATGAGACAAAAATTAGATTAATTTGGATTTCCAAGAAAATAAAAATCAGTTAATGATTTGTCGATTGTTTATTTGTCTAAAATCAAGTCATGTAAGTAATTTATTTTAAATCTTGTATTTGTTTTGAAGAATCTTGTAGTGTTCCTTTAATTAGTGATTACTTAGAGATTTCAGGTTGGGGGGGGGGAATTAATCAAATTATTTGAAATATCTTTAAAATTTGGTTTGAAATTAACTGAATTAAACGATTTTTTGAATTTGTTAAAAAACTTTAATAAAAATTTTTAAAAGATTTTGGATGGAGTTTGGTTTTAAATTCTAGAAACAAAGAAACCACCCCGATTTAAATTGAATGAAACCAAAGAAAACTGATGAAAAAAAAACTTATTATAAATTATAAATTTATTGATTTAAATTGAATTTATTTGATTTTAACAAATGTAAAACCGGACAAATCGGTTTAGTTATATATTTTAGTTTGGATCAATTTTTTTTTTAAAATAGTTTAATTGAATTTTTTTAATCTAAATTAAACTATTTAAACTGATTCTACTTAAATCCATGGCCGTGATTTTCACAAACACAATCATAAAAATAAAGTCACGAGTGGTTCGGCCCATCTCTGGTGTCAAGGGGATTGTGTTTTGTGGGGTCAGGTGCATCATCATCATATCATTGCATGACTGCCACGTAGTTGTATACACGGAATCAAGTGTACATACGTCTCCAAGAGACTTTATCATACTCCATCACTGAATATCATTCAAGCCACACGCGTCTATAAATGTCTTTGACGAAACAACAGATTCTGGATGTCTGGACCCAACACGTGGACCTTGGATCACGTGGACGGTTCGATCATGTTTACACATAACGTTGTCGTTTTATAGGGGAGTCTCAACTGGCCTGCAAACCAGTTGGTCCCACTTCCTGTCTACCGCCATCTTATTATATCATATGGTAACTACATAAATTTAAGTTATTTAAAAATGATTTTATTAAATTAAGAAAAAAACCATTGTATAGGCTATATTTGTCTCCATGTTTAAGAAATTAATCATGGAAATAATGCCATAGTGGACGGAAGTTACTACTTTTCTTATTTAAAAATTGAACAAGTTGTCAGGATGTGATTCCACCTCAGTCGATTTTGATGTAAGAAAAATACTTTCTCAACTGTTTAGAGGGAATTTGAGTCCCTCTTACTTGAGACTTCAGTGAAAGCAGCGTCCCTGGCCAACAAGTTGGAAAGTTAGGTGTAACTTTATATATATATATTTTTTTTTTTTATTTTTTTTTTGGGGGTATAATATCAAGTGGGCTTTCCCTGTCATCTTTATGAAGTATGATATGATAACATCAAGTGGGCTTTCCCTGTCATCTTTTCTTCAGTTCTTTCGAGGCATGGACTGGGGATAGATAACTAGATAAGGATAAGGTGACTTGGTTTGCATGGGGGACCCAGGATGGTCCCAGCTTAGCCTGAGAATCCGGTTAGCTCATGAATGATGGGAAAAAAGCATGGTTCTGGTAGGTGGGCTGGATAACCTGTTAGACTTTATGGCCAGATTTTTGTCTGTTGCCTAGAAAAGATTGCACCTTCGCTAGGTCAAGAAAAAAGGGTTTCAAGTTGAGACTAAGTGCGTGTATGCCTGTGTATGCAATTGTTATGATTGAACTGCAAATAAATTGGTGATTTAATAAAATATATAATGTGCTCGCCATAAACCGCTGTTGCTCTTCCAATTTGTTAGAAATTCCCTATGGCTAATTTTTATTTTTTTGGGGTGGGGGCCGGGGGTGTTAAAAATGACAGATCATTTGCAGTCAAGGATGAGATCTACTGCTTGTTTGAGGGAGCTCTAGACAACTTGGGTAGCCTAAGGCAGCAATATGGCCTAGCCAAGTCTGCGAACGAGGTGATCTTGGTCATTGAGGCTTACAAGGCTCTTCGTGATCGGGCACCTTACCCTCCTAACCACGTTGTTGGTCACCTCAGTGGGAGCTTTGCATTCATTGTCTTTGACAAGTCCACTTCCACCTTATTTGTAGCTTCTGTAAGTTAATTTCATACCTACGAAATGCCTTGGTGAAGTTAAGATATTTGGTTGGTTTCTAAATTCAAATGGGGTTGGTATTTTTTTTTTACAGGACCAGTTTGGTAAGGTTCCTCTGTATTGGGGAATCACTGCTGATGGATACGTTGCTTTCGCAGACAATATTGATTTGCTCAAGGGCGCTTGTGGCAAGTCACTAGCTTCTTTTCCTCAAGGTGGGTGTGATAAAAATTATAATACAATATGCGAGTCTAGTCCTTCTCATGCGGACCAACTACCATTGATTGATTGCTCGTGTCGATCCATAATTAGCTGAGTGCTATTGCAACAAACATAAAAGAGAGCATGTGCAGGAAGGAATGGGATTTTATGTTTATTTTTATTTTTATTATTTTACCTGACAAGGCTACTGGATTTTGCAGGATGCTTCTTCTCCACTACAATTGGAGAACTGAGAAGCTTTGAGAATCCTAAAAACAAAATCACTGCAGTTCCAGCCAAGGAGGAAGAGATCTGGGGTGCTACATTTAAGGTAATTAATTAAACATCAAGGTGACTGGTCAAACACGGTGTTGTACAAAAGAAGCTAGCAATAATCGGATGTCCATATATATGAATCAGTAGAGCTAAGAAATTTATTTAAACCACCTGTCTCTCTGTGAGTCTCATTCGGTTCTACTGATTAACAATGACGACGGCATGAATTTCAGGTGGAGGGGCCAGCAGTCCTCGCAGCAACAGAATAGGCGGTTGTCTTTTCTCCGCCAAAATCTTAAGAATCTAAATATTCCAATGAAGGGGAAAAGGGCTTTTATGTGGTTGTGAGTTCAGCATGAGGGGCCAGGTGAATAGTTGAATGAGTTTGACTCGTTGTAGAATGCACTAGCATGGTTGTGAAAGAATAGCTCCAACTCCTTTGTAGGTAGCTTTGTCATAGGAGCTTCGATCCATTTCGTCCCCTGTAATATGTACAGCTATCTTTTCTAGTTCAATAAGAGTTTGTTTGGTGCTTGATAATGAGATTTCTGTGTCACCAATGCGTCTTCAATCCGACTTCTGCCCCAATCAAGGCCTTCAAGCTCGAAAATACTTTCCATTAAAGCCATGGTGCCATGTCCCTCATTTCCATTTCATTTCTGGATATAAATTCCATTAGCATTACATTAATAGACATGGACAGCTTCGGATTGCCTTAACCCCTTTTGCTAAACCCTCATAGATGAATTAGAATATATATATATATATATATATATATATATATATATATATATATATATATATATATATAAAAGCCAAAAATCAGTCAGCCTTCTTTTTGGACTACAATAATGGCCTAAATCTAGAAGATAAAAAAATGATGAAATGTCATCTTTTCTAACAGATAATCTTTTCTAACAGATAACACGTCGGCTAATTTATTTTTTTAAAATAAAAATATTGGAGTAGACGATATGTCATCTACTCTCATTAACATTTTTTTTTCCTTATTTCTTCTTTTATAAAATTACTTTCTTTTAAGTAGATAGCATTTTTTAACAAGATTTTTTTAATAACATTTTAAATTTATATTAAAATTAATACCATTTTCTCTTATTTTTTTATTTTTTTTATTTAACCTTTTTAAAATAGTGTTTGTTTTTTTAATTATTTTGTGTGTATGATTTTTAAAGAGATTATTCTAATTCATCTATAATTTTATTTTATATTTTATATAAATAAAATTTATTTTTAAAAATGAGAAATATTTTTTTTTTGATAATATTTCTAATATGTGCAACTTTTCATAATATTGTTTTTCCTTTGATTTTATTCAATCAATTTCATGTATTTGTCTATTATTATTATTATTTGATTAAATAAAAAAAATATAATTTTAATAAATAAAGTCATTGAACACAACCGGGTATATAACATATGTAGCAAGATCAAATATCATGATCTACATATATTTCTTGATTTCTTTTTAATTTTATATTTAGTTATCATTAATGATTTTTTTTAATTTATTAACACAAATAGTTCTTGATTTATTTAGTTAAATATATGTATATTCAAATTTTTATGTTGAAAAAACATATAATCCGCAGTGAAGCATGAACCAAATAGCTAATATAAAATACTAAAAGGCTATAGAGGTGATATTATGCACACACTCACAAGACATTATGGATGCATTGTTCACGTTGTTTTCCTTTCTCTCTCTCTTTTTGTTTTTTTATTTATTATTTAGTCCTTTAGGGACAAATTTGTTAAGGGAGGGTGAGATTAAAAGCTGGTGAATTAAAGTTAAAAAAAAAAAACAATTGAAGGGAATGGGTGGTTTATTCAAGCTTTAGGTTGAAATACCAGTTCTTCCCTTAAAACAAAACCAACAAACCCATTCAATTGGGGGTAATTAAGTTATTGTACAAGTTTTCATTTGACATTCTGGAATTTAAAAGAAGCAATAACATTTTTATATTTTTATAATGACCCTTATAAAATTAGGCTTGCCTTTAAGGGTGTTGTCATTTTGTCTTTGCACTCAAGCCTTTTTGTAATAGTTAGGTTGGTCTAGGGACAATTGTGTAAGTTAATATATACAAATATTATTAAAACAAAAAGTTGTTAATGCGTGCCTTGAAAGCGTCAGCATATGAATAATCCCTGTGTTTTTTATACAGCACGTTCAAGATCATCCGATGGTCAAACTCCGCCTTCCGCGATATCATTTGAATCGTCCTGACATTGCCTTCTCCAGGAGGCAGCACATGGCTAAAGGCTGCTAGGTCCTATGACGGTGAATTTTTCTTTTTTATTTCCTTCTTCCGTCTCTCTCTCGTCACTTGAAATTCACACATGACATTTATAATTTCAAGGTAGCTCCCTTAGTTAAAGATATTTGAGTATCATTACTCGTTCTTTTGATTTGTAATTTTTACTTATGGCCTTTTTATAAGTTTTTTTTTTATTTTTAATTTCATCATTCAATCTAAATTTTTTTATTTTTTAAAATTTAGCCTTGATTTTTTTTCTTCATTTTTTTCTTGCATCTTTTGTAAACTTTCAATTGTTTTTAATTTTATTATTTAATCAAAAATTTTAATTTGTTATTTTTTTAAATTCAGTCATCATTTTTTTTGTGGTTTTATCTTTTAGTTCTTTTGTGGAATTGATTTTTCTTTTCAATTTAGCATTTCAATTCAAAATTATTCATCTTTTTTTTTTCTCAAATTTAATTCTTATTCTTTTAATTGTTATTATTTCTTTTGAATATTTTTTTGTGATTGTTTTTCCAGTTTTTTCCTTTAACATTTAATTTATTGAAATTTATGATTCGTGATTTTTTCAGGTTTGGTGCTTCTGATCAAATAGCTTAAGTTCATGTTAATTTTTTTACTTATTTTTTTTATCTCATTACCTGACGTAGATTTAAAAAAAAAACAGGATTCATGGTTTTCTTTTTATTTTTATTTTGTAGGGTTATCTTAATTTTATGACCTGACCTATGGGTTTGGTGGGTTCACCCAAGTGGGTTTATAACTTTTTTTTTCTTTTGGATTCTACTATCTAATTAAATTGGTTTTTTTTTTTTAAAAGTTCATTATTGTTGAGAATTGACCTTCTTGGTTTTTCTATATTTGGTGCTTCCTATAAAATGGAGTGGGACAAGGGTTGGCATCAATTATTTTTATGGACCTATTTTTTTCCCATCTCATTATTTGACATTGGTTTATATATATTAGGTTTCATGATTTTCCTTGTTTCAATTTTTATATTAGCTTATCTTGTTCCCATAACCTAACTCATGAGTTTGGTAAGTTGACTCAGGCGAGTTCAAGCTTTTTTTTGGCTTATAATTGTTTTTTATGTTATTTATTTTTAATTTCATCATTCAATATTTGAATAGTTAACGATTGGGCTTTGAGGTTTTTCCAAAATTATTATTTTTGGTCAAATTACTTGGGTCACAGGCTTGATGGGTTAATACAGGTTAACATCGTTTTGTTTTACCTTTTCTTTTTGTTTTTATCATCCGATTTTGGATTTTCTCATTTGACATTTTTTTAGCTTATTTTTAAAATGTGATTGCGTTGTCTGAATATTATGTTTTTGTTCAAAAAACTTTTTTATCTAGCCTGAAATTAAGCACGAGTCACATATCTAGTTTTTAATCTAAATTATGTCCACATACATCATTATCATAAAAAGATGCATGCCACCAAAAGTTTTTTTTTCGATTTTTTTTTATTTACCTTTTGTTATTGTTCTACCTACCATAGAAGGAAGTTATTGTCATTGTTTTTTTAAGGGCAAGTTTAATTAGAAAAGGAAATATAAGGTTGCTTTGCTGGTAGGAGATGAGAGGTTCTAATATGAACTTTTGATCACGTGATAAAGAAATTCCCAACAACATGATAGGAAAGTAATGAATGAATTTTTTTTTAATTTTAGGAGAATATTTTGCTGATTTAAATCCTTGCAGAATTAAAAAATCAACCCCAAACAAATCTAATCTGATCTCAACATCTCTGAATTAACCCAAGTTAATTTTGGATTTCATGTGGCCTAAACTCATTTTCATTAATAAAGACCAATTCAGACCGAAAATATACTTCAAATAAATTTTCTTTACTGTCTAAAAACATCTCATGCATAGCCTGTCCTGATTTGGTCAAATTACCCACCAAAAGAATTGGGTCGAACCCATCATCCATAAGAATCTCAATCCAACCGAATGCATTCCTAGATGAAATCTCATCATGAAAAATCCAAGGCTCAATCATATTCAAAATCATATCAACAATCAATTTTAAACACATAACTAAATACTCACTATAAAGATTCCAACGTTGAACCTGAACTGCATTAGGTCCTAAATAATTTAAGCACTTGTTAAAGTATTTTTTTTAAATAATAAGTGTTTTAATTAATTTATATGTTATTTAAGATTAGAAAGTGCCCTTCAAAATAAATTATTGTATATAGATTTTTTTTTGTATGATGACCCAAAATTCGAATTCAATACATCAACGAAGGAAGAAAATATAGTTGATTACCAAGCCAACCTATTGAATTCTTCCCAAGCATGATGCTGAGATTAGGTGTGAGCATTCAAGTGATTTAGGTAAAATTTTATCATTTTGAAAGATTTCTTGAATTATTCAATTTTTTTTTTAATTTCCCAACTCACAACAATTTTTTGATTCTCCAAATAATATTTTCTTCTAATTAAATTTCCCAAACCAATTTTTTTTTCCTAATGAAAATACGGATTTTAGAGAATTTGAACTTAATTTGAAACAATTATTAGCTATTCTTATGCAATCCTTTGACCATGGCATATACACGTGCTTATAGCTAAATCCATGCTCTATAAACGGTAAACATGGAGAGAACATTGACATTTAAAATAAAACATTTCCATCCCATTAAATCCAAAAGCATTCTCATTATATTTTTGAATTAATTTATATGAGACTGTGTTTTGGGTAATTTGAAAAAAAGTTCCCCTTATCCGAAATTCTTTGATATTATCTCAAAGAATTACCCGAGTTTTCTATTTAACTTTTTTTACTAAAATTAGTTTGGAGATTTCAAGTAATTTTAAAAAAATTAATAGGGCTCACCCCCTCAATAAAATTAGTTTTTTCTCCTCAATGATCTAAAGAACGAACGCACCCTTTACGCTATTTTATTCTCTCTCTCTCTCTCTCTCTCTCTCTCTCTCTCTCTCTCTCTCTCTCTCTCTATATATATATATATATATATATATATATATATATATATATATATATGTAGACACACACACACTAGTATAAAATTCAAAATTCGACAAGTCAAAAAAGGAGTAACATGTCTTTGATAGCAAGGAAACCTCTTGAATATCTTTTATGAATTAATTGGGATTAAGTTTTTTCCTCGATATTCTTCAAAACACACCCTCTATATCAATCAAATAAATTTATTGAATAACTATTTAGTAAATGATTCAATAATAAAAATTTAAAATGAATAAATTTGCTTATTTTATAATTTTATATTCAATCTTTATAGTTGCTAATATTAATAATCACTGAAAATTTATTTTATTATTAATTTCAGGATCTAATGGTTTTTAACAATGTACAAGTTGGCTCGAGCATTCAAATAATAATAAAAAAAAAAAAAAACTTGTCGAGCTCCAATTTAACACAAAGATGGCTTCCCAGACTCTTATGCCTTTGCCTCATGAACTAGGGCTTAAAGGCTTTGAGAACCAGACAGGTAATGGCTTCTCTGGGCCTCCCTTCTGTACGTAAGGCCCACAAAGGCCACAAGTGAAATGAAAAGGGTAAATTATTGGAGTGGAGGACGTGCTTTTTGTCTCCTGCGTTGTAGTAATTAATTGATAATATTTTTTATTGTTAAAGTAAAGTAACTCAACAATGCTGTTGTGGTCCCATTCCATCTCTAGCAAAGTCAACCGCATAATAAATGCCCCTTTAATTTTTTTTATATTATCTAATCTCCCTAAACCACCAAAAAATTAAAGTTAGATTCCTAATTACTTGCAATTAAATATCCAACATGACATGCCGCTCTTTAGTCTGGTCTCTATATTTTGTTATAGGTTTCAATTTAGTACATATTCAAATTTATAACCTATGATATAGTTTATATTATTGTTATGTAGAATATTGTAATAAAAGTTTTTTGTTTGAAAATATATTAAAATAATTTGATTTTTTTTTAAAATATATAAGAGGGTGTTTGATTTGAAGATCGCTTCCACGTAAAAAAAAATAATGTATTTTTAACTTTCAAAGATATAATTTGTGCGAATTATACCTTAAAAAAAACAAAATAAGCCTTCAAATCAAATAAATAATTTAGTCACTTTTATTAAAGCTACTCCGCATGGGACCTGATGGACTTTCTCTTATTAGAACCAGATTAAAAAAAAATAAAAATTCAATCCATGAAATAAATGAATCGACAACAATCTGCCAATTCAAGTTCTTTTTAAATCGGATATACCTCTGTGTTTAAAATCAGAAAAAAAAAAAAAAGGAAAAGCAAAACACTTCGATCCTTCTTTTGTTTATTTCCATTTATTCCGACTGCTAAAAACAAAAACAAGTTGGATATTTAAAGTAGGTAATCAGCTGAGAAATTTAACCTTAATCTTTCGTTTTCTTTATTATTATCTTTAAAACCTTGTACCTGACCTTTAGCTGTCTGTCTGTGTTTCTTTTGCTTCTTTTAAGGTGAAGAAGATCCCAAGTTGACCCGAGCAGACAAGACAGGTAAGGTAATGGAATTAAGGTTTAGTTTCTTAGTTTTTTCCTCTAAACATAATCATGTTTTAGGTTAATGCCTTGATTACCCTAATCTTTCTCTTCTTTTAGGGTTTTAAAACGCATGCAGATGATTTTCATAGTTGATGTGATTATCGTCGAATCGATGTTATGATGGTTAAGTGTGTTTGTGCTGTGTGTTTATGGTTTCTTTGAGTTACTGAGTTGATGTTGAGTTCAGTTTTAAACCCTAGAATACGAGTCAATGATTAGATGAATTGCAATTTATCATTAGTTTGCTGGCCCAGAATTGGCTGCGAGTTGTATTGAGTTTAGAGAAGGGCAGTTAAGGTCGGGGCTGAATTTTGTTTCTTATGGTATGTTAGCAAGAACTTCTATTTCACTGTTGTCACTCCCATTAATTGCCCGCGATGAGGTGAAGATAGCTTAAATGGAATAAGGAGTTGCAGGTGTCTGCTTTGATAGACATTGATGGTAACATTTTCTTTATATTGTTATTAATGTTTGGGAGGTTGGTGGCAAAGGCGGTTTAAGCTAAGGGTCATCTGAGCAAAGGTGCCTTCACTTGATAAAAAAAACCCAAGAATAAATAAGATATATTTATCAGTAATGTTTTATAAAATGAAGATTGTTTTCACTTAACAGAAAACTTCAAGAACAAAATGAAGATTATTTAAGGCCTCAACATAAAAAAAAAATATTAAAATTTTTCTTAAATATTTCAAAAGGCTCCATTTATAGTTGTTTTGCCCTTTGGAAACATAATTTATTAGAAAGTTTGTTTTTAGATGAGCTCTGGTTATATGATTTTCTCTCTTAGTGACATTGATGTTCCTAGGTGGCTGTTCGTGTAGTCGAGAATATGTATTTAGTTTTTTTGGTGATTTCAGTAAGATTGAAGGAACTTGGAATGAGTTCTATGGGTTTGAAGAGTGGAGTTTTTTATAGTAAAACTGATCCTGATTCGCTTGTGGAAAACCTAGTTTAAAGGTAGTGATATTTCTAATGGTCTAAAGATGTCTTCAGTGTTAATTGTTTAGATTGAGGACTTAAGGTTCTTTGGTTTATATTGATTTAGCCTGGGGGGGAAGAAGCTAGAACCTTTAATCCGGCATTGAAAATTGAAAGTTGATGCTCTTATCTCTTACATGTCTTTACAAAGCAGCTTGACAGTTCTTCTGTGTTTGGTTGTTTGCACTAGAAGTTGTAGAATAAAAGGTCCTTTTCCAAGCCAGTGGTGTAATGGACCAGCAAGGCCATGTGCAGCCGCCAGCAGTAGGCATGGTTGGAAGTACAGCTCCGGTTCCTTATGGCATACCTTCATATCAACATAACCAGATGATGGGACCTTCTGCAACCGGATCACTTCAATCTCCTACTCAGCCAGCAGTTCTTACTGCTTCTTCAGCTCAGCTTGCTCAACACCAACTTGCTTACCAGCACATCCACCAGCAACAGCAGCAGCAGTTGCAGCAACAACTTCAAACTTTCTGGGCGAATCAGTATCAAGAAATTGAGCAGACTACTGATTTTAAGAACCATAGCCTGCCCTTGGCTAGGATTAAGAAGATTATGAAGGCAGATGAAGATGTAAGGATGATATCAGCTGAAGCTCCCATCATATTTGCCAGGGCCTGTGAGATGTTTATTTTAGAACTTACCTTGCGATCTTGGAATCATACAGAGGAGAACAAAAGGAGAACACTCCAAAAGAATGACATTGCTGCAGCTATCACAAGAACTGATATTTTTGATTTTCTGGTTGATATTGTCCCAAGGGAGGATTTGAAAGATGAGGTGTTAGCATCAATCCCGAGAGGGAGTCTTCCTGTAGGAGGTCCAGCTGATGCTCTTCCTTACTATTACATGCCACCTCAGCTTGCACCCCAGGTCTCTGCGCCGGGGATGACTGTAGGAAAGCCTGTGGCGGATCAAGCTTTTTATGGCCAACAGTCTCGCCCTTATGTACCACAGCAGATTTGGCCACAGCAAACACAGCAGCCACCTGAAGATTCCTGAGCAGGCTGTGCAGTAGCTGTAGTTGAAACATGTTGGATAGTGTGAATTTAAGGTTGAAAAGCTAGGGGTTGATTGGTTTTTACTTGTATGCAAGCCATAACATTTCAGTTGCTAACAGGTTTTTATTGCCTCTTCAAATTTCATCATTTCCAATCCTGTCAAGGATGCGAGTTCAGCTATTGTGGATAATTGGATAAACTGCAATCCTTTTGGCATGTAAAAATATCATGGTTTTTTTTGTTCTTTGTTATTATTCTCCGTATGCAAGCATCCATGCTTCCAATCCATTTTTTCCTCTGGTTGCTTATTGCAAGTTCAGCTGGATTGGTGCGCTATTATCAAGCTGGACATGCTCTCAGCTTTAAGGTGTTTCGATGGTAATCCACCATACATAGGTTCTTTTGATTGGTTAAAGAGGAACAGTTGGAGTCCCTTGCAGTCCTCTTTCTCTCGTATGACCTGAACAAAACATATCTTGGAAACTTGTAAGCTATTTTGATTGATGAAAACTAATTGGAGACCCTCGCAGCCTCTCCCATTTGATCTGAAATCTGCACTCGTCCCAGGAACTTTTAAATGCCCTTAAAGATGAATATTGCCCCCACCTTCATCCGATTGATATTCCATAACTAGAGATTTATTATGATGCACCGTGCATTCATCATGCAGCATAAATGCAAGCATTGTTAGCATTTCTGCAGCAAAATAATTGCTCGAGCAAGACATTGGCTCTTGGACTTCCACTCCAGCAATCCGGATATTAAAAAAGGTTGTAGTTGACAGTGCAACTGCTACTAGCAAGAAGTCTATGATACAGGAACTTCACATGTAGTCAGCTAGCACTTAATAGCATAAACCTTACCTATCACTGTGTACGTGATTAGTTTCTTGTATTAGGTATACTAATATACCAATGCTTCTTGTAGAACTAATCACTACATTCAATAATGATGTACTAGTGCAGCGCTCTCCAAGTTATCGTGCGTGAAAGAGTCTCTGTCAAAACTTTTCCTTCTGTTATTTTTTTTTTCCGGTATGACAGGATGCACTACCCCAAGTCACAGCATAAATCTGCTAGAAGGTGGGGATCATTGCTACTAGGGCGCTTTGTATGAGATGCTAACAGAGCAACTTCCCTTATTTTGAGTGTACTTTATGAGGAAGTTAGAAGGCTTGGAGACCAAGCTTCACTCTCTATGACTTCATTTGGACTCCAAAAAGTTTTCTTTCCTAACAAGCAGATAGTAAATCCAAATTCTAATCAAAGTCACACCAAGCAACTGGCTTTGAGGGAAATCTCCCTGTGAAATGAGATTTCATACAGAATCCTCGCTAACATCAGCAGCATCAACAGGCTGGACAAATATCCTCTAAACTGCAAGAATGAAGGTAAAAGGTTAGTTTTTTAATTTATCATCTCTAACCACTGGTAATCTATCCTTGCATTAGAGCAGTTCTACCTTCTTCCCAAGCACTCAATGATATCAGTAGTCAGAGTTGACCTTTTTCTATCCTCAAAAGCAAGTGATGCAGCCTTCCTCAACAAAGCAGACCCCGCAATGCATCCCAACATGGTTGGATTTGTCGGACTGTAGCCATTAAAAGAGAAATAAATTGTCACTCACTTAAAAAAAATCCCACTCATGCAGTGGTCTTTATGGAATGTTATGTGGGAAGCATAACCTGATAATCAAATTTCCTTCATCAGCTAAGATAAGTTGGCGTGCCCAAGACAAGAACACAGCAACACTGGCACCAATAAGAGGGGATGTGCATTATATAACCTCTGCCAGTCTTTAACATTGATATAATAATTTATCGACTTTAAATATGAGTTCTATATACAGATGCATCAAAATTGTGATGAGACCATTTTAGGAGGAAACGGTGAACAAAATTGGTTTGGCAACTTACAAAGAACAATACAGTGATACCAGAGATTAGGGGCAGCCGCAGCATGAGAAAAATGAGATCAGAAGCCCTAAGGAAATTCATTCTTTGAAGGGAAAAGTAAAAGAAAAGAATTATGTATAGTACAGAAAGAAGTTGCCATGCTCCAATAAATGTGCCACCTATCAAGTGAATTATGTTATTTGGCTAGAATATTTGAAATAGATGGCAATGTTTTAATTTGTATGAATAAAATGAAAGTTTAGACAATAAATCATATTTACATGAAAATTTTCTTCATTAGGTAAAAAACTTGTTTTCGATGAAAGTAACATAGAAAATGATCCTAAATGTAAATCATACATGGTGTCCATTATCAAATACTTCATGTTAATTAAATAGAAATTTTAAAATGGGGCAAGCTCTTCTAATCACTAGGAACAAATATTGGATGTTTATATTCCCACTTGTTTCAAAGTATAATATTGGATCACCAATTTGGGCCCCACAAGGAACCTCCTAACGAGGGGCTCATTTTATTTGGTTAGTAGTTCTAGAATCGATCGGCGTGTTCCAATCAAAGCGGATAGATAACAAAGATTTACATTTCATTTTGTCTATATCATAACATTGACATCAAATGTGGCCATGCAAGAGGCCAATCATCAAGTGACTTGTATTGTTTGCCTAATATATTGGAAATGGGCTGCGTTCAAATTGGTGCAAGCATACAGTAGTGGTTCATACCTCATTTTAATAAGTGAATTTAAACAAAACATTTTACATTCAATTCTTTAAATGTATATATTGTGAATTTTTATTCCTTTCTTGAATTATTTTTAAATTATATCTAATGCGAATTTAGTAACTAGTAACTTGTGTGTGTGTGTGTGTGTGTGTGTGTGAAATGGTTACAAGTTTATAAATGGTAATCCATGTTGATTTAATTGAATTTAAATTTTGACTTTTTTTTTTTGTGAAATGGATATGGGATGGGTACACCAAGTATATAGGTGGTTACCAATCCCTTGGCATCTTCCGTAATCCCTCATGTTCTATATTATTTAGTAATTGCTTTTAAAAATCTACTAAAAGACTTTTAGGATTCATTGCTAAGTTTCTCTAAAATTTTTTTATATATATAAAAGAGAATTATATCATATTTAATTATTTATTATTTTTACTCAAAATGAGCTCTTTGTTTTTTTGAAAGAAATCTATGTCATCTTTATAATTTTAATCATTGAAAGTTAAATGATGCACATAAAATAGAGTTTGTAACTCAAACTGTTTCCAAGATCACTATAAAAAAATAATTACTTGCAAGTCAGTTTAATATGTGAGCTTGAATTATATTTTTCTAAGTCGTGAACAGTAAAAAATAATTTTTGGTTATTTTATTCCATAGCTAAACATTATGTTTAGTTAACTTCTATTTCTTACACCTATTATAGCATTGCCTTGGCCCCATTTTAAATGATCTCTACACATTACAAATGCATTTCAAAATATTTATAATTTATTTTATGAGGAAGAAAAAGATATAATCTTTTTCCCAATGCATACATGATTAAACATTGTACTGTATATACATAACACTAAATTACACATAAAATAATCTATTTTGTAATATATGAGATAGAGGAGTATGACAGTACTACAAGACATTTGGTCCCAAAAATCTGGGTATTGAGCGTTTATGAGATAATTTTTTTTTTTTTAAGGCATATAATCAAATATTTGTTGGAAGTCTATGTTTTGTTCTAGAAAAGTGTGATTTTAGGTGTGTAATAATTAAGGGTATATTTTTTTATTAAAAAAATAAATTAATAGCATAGTTATGGTATAAAATGTATTTCAATTATGGAAAAGTTGATTGTATGTAAAGGTGTGTTAATGGAGTTGGTTGAATAGTTTTGAAGCTCCTTAATCAAACCCTATGAAAAAATGTGGCATTTAACATCAGCAATATAATTCGCAGCAAAATTATATAATCAGTGAATAATATGTGCCAAAATTTAATGTATCAATCACCTTCCAGAGAGGATATCTCCCTGGCCCCCACAACGCCTAGGCGAACCATGGTTGCTCACTGATTTAACTGCATAACTCAACAATGATTAAATCAAAACAACTACATGGTTTCAACAGACTAAAAGAAAATGGATAAAAAGAAAGCAGCAGCAAACTAGCCACAGGGGAGCCTAGGCTTTAATTTAATTAGGAGAGTGATTTAAGAACCTAGGAACAACATGTAAATCACATGCCATATTAAAAGAAAAATTAGAAGGTCCAATCTGATCCAAAGGGACCATGAAATATAGTCATGACATGGATTTGGAATAATCTTTCCTGAAGATCACTCCAAAAAAATATGAAGATTCAAATTAAAATTTGATCAACTAGAGTTGAGCATTTAACAATAGAAATTTACGCCAAAGGACTCAATGGATCATATAAAATATGTGAGCTGATGACATATTGGAGTGTTTGGTATTGTGGTGTATAGTGCTTTTTAAAAGTGTTTTTCAATTGAAAATGCATCAAAATGATTTTTTCAGATTGTTTTTTTATTTTTGACATCAGCACATCAAAACCTTCCAAAAACACCTAAAAAAGCATCAATTTAATGCATTTTCAAGCGAAAAGCAATTTGAAAAGCACCTTGAAAAACAGGTTTGACGCCAAAAAAAACATTCACTTGCTACTAGCACCACAATCATTATCAGATGTTATTCTCAAGAGGATTGCAGGCATCATTCCAATTTTTTCACAAGTGGGATGCACTAATGCACTCTCCCAAAGAGTACCCTAATTTCTTAACCCAAACCTTGTAACAAACCAAAAGCTATTTGAGCACGGAATATGGCAGATCATCATTTTGATATTTGAAAGGGATAAAAATAACATGCAAAACATAATTACTTAGCACTAATAAATTAGTCATTGCATACCTATCTCACCATCGCTGATTAGGTCACATTTTCCTTTCCGTAAGACTGTGACTCCGCCAATCCTAACCAATAAATATCTTTGCATTAAAGAAGCTCCATAATGCTAAAGTATATCCAATCACTGGTAAGACTTTAAACCAAATCAATACACGAAATTTACAATATGCATATAGCGGATTTGGACATGGCCAACAAATTCCAGTACAATCTAGAATTGAAAGTTATAAAGCTGCCAAAGGAAGAAGTGGGAATGTAGATTGTTTCAACAACAAGCCATCATTGCATCTGTGTAAATGTGCTGTAAAATCACAGTAAACCAGATTTATCTTCATGAAGCTAGCTTTCATGAATGATTATATGGGTGACAAAAATAAAAGTTAATAATTCAACCATCTGCCAATCAAATAATCAATTTCACTGACCAATTCATTAAGAATTAGTAATATAATGGATGCTGCCTAAGGTCATGTGCTTGAGAAAATATCAATCATCAATTTGAAGAAATTACAGGAAAGCTTACTGTTTGGCAAGAGACAGTAATTGCCCATGAGAATCTTGATCATTTACTTCGCAATTTAGGACTTTCTGAACCAGGCGCTTATATTCATTCACGTTTGGGGTGAGAATAGCTAAGGGATAGCCACTAACAAGTCCTAGATTGTTTGTTACAAGAAAGAGCCCATCCTGGACAATATTCATTTTATCAGGTCAAAATGGCAGAGGTAACTACCTCACTGTAAATAATTCAGAAAAACAGGGCGATCAAGAAAATATCTTAATTAGATAAAATACCCCATCTATGATAATTGGAACATTTGATTGTCTTGCCTGCTTTATAATTTCACTCACGCAATCCTGTTAGTAGCATTAGAGTGTAAGAATGTTGAAGAAATACAAACAAAAAAAAAAATCAATCAAAGCAGCAATGATGATGAGGTAGAACTTAAAATGGCAGGATGCCTATGAGTGAATGTGCCATGAGGGAATCTCAAAGAACATAGATGCAGATGGAATAGCTGAAATTGAATGACATTATAAAACATAGGAAGGCAGGAAATGTTCATTTTCAAATCAAAGATCAAGGAGATAAGCTATCAATCAGAACCTAAGGGACTCATGCGATATGTAGTTGATATGCACATATGATGCCACAGAATTCCATAAGAAAACATCAAATAAATTATTCTCATGAGATGAAAGCATCATTTGCATTGATCTACAAAGCTTTCATACAGCCATTCCACTGCACTCCCAAAGCCAGAACAAATGTAATTTAAAAATGTACCCTTATAAACCAAATTGAAACTTTTCAAGAAAAAAAATCAAACCAGAAGAAATGGGTCCCTTCCAAGGCCAGGGCCAACAACAAGACAGTCAAATCTCTCCATCCATTTATCAACCTCAGCAACAACCCTTCTTGATATGTGATCTTTATCCCTATCCCTACAAAAGCATTGATTCCTCCACAACAATAAGCATTCTGCTCAGCAACAATATTTCTGATTTATCTAAAGGAAAAAGCAACCCACAATAAAGAAACAAAACAAAAGGAAGGTTAAAAAAAAAAATACCCAACACTGTAAGATTCTTCCAAAACAGGATGCACAATCAACTCAGGACTGTAGCTTTTGATAACTGGAGCAGCATCCTTAGTACAAAATACATGGGACAAATCTGCACCCTGCAAAGAAAAGAAACAATCAAAAACAATCTAAAGGATCTAACTTTTTAAGATAAGTTGAAAGAAAACATTGTCAAGCAAAATGCAAAATGCACAAAAAAAAGGGGGAAAATTTACAATTTTTAAAGCAGAAATAGCAGCAAAATAAGGAGCCCCAGTGTACTCCCTACACCCACCAATAACAGCAACCTTCCCTGAAAATAAAACACAAAAAAACAACTAAAAATAGGAAAACAAAGTGACTACCAGACATGAACAAAAGAAATTACTAAAGAACGAGCCTTTTTGTATGAGCTTTACCTGCTTGGCCTTTATGTCTATTTGGGTCAAAAACAGGAGTGATAGCCCTCAAAATGTTATCAGAATCAGCCTCAAATTTTGAGCCTTGCATTCTGTTGTCACCTCTAACTCCAAGAACCCTTATCAAGAATTGTTGTCTTCTCAAGACAGCCAAAGGAGGTGCTAATTTGTGATTTCTTGCACTGTTTAATACAGTTAAGTAATTCATGCCATGCTTAACTATCATCACCAACTTCACCACACACCACTCTATTTACATGAACCTTGAAACAAATTTCATCAAAATAAATTATAGTAATAAGAAGAAAATATATATATCAACAAAATGATTAAAAACATTTACCCGTGAGAAATCAATGCACTGAAGAGATTTAAATTTGTCCAGAAGCCAAAGATAGCCCACTCACCGGATTTGATAAGAGCTGAATTTTGATGGTTTTGTTTTTTTTTTTATGTGAGCATTGAACGGGTGAGGTGGACTCTTATTCTTTCGGCTAAAAATCACCAGAGGTCTCTATATTTTATGAATTTGGAAAAATTAGCTCCTGTACAATTGGTTTGATCAAATGAGCCCTTTTACTTTTGATTTTGTGGTATATTTTAAGAATCCCATCACAGTTGACCATCAATTTGAGGCCTTTTAATTGTTACCAGGTTAAATTTGCTAACATGGGAGAATGAGGCTTGCACCTTAAATTCATGATTTCTTTATTAGAAAACAAAATGATGTTGTTTATTATTAACAAAATAAATGAAATAATAAATAAAAAAAGGAATTATTAACGGTAATTAAATAATAAAATGAGAAAATGTTAATTTTTGGGGAAAAAATATTGTTAATAAAATGTACTAAAACGTGAAAAAAAATGGTATTAAAATATTAATTTTTTTTTTTGAAAAAAACAAATGATAGAAAAATAGAAACTCTTAGGATTAAACTACATTTTTGTGCGCAAAATCTACCTGGTGCTTGCTTTGTTGTTCCTTGTCAAATGTAATTCTTGCTTTTTTAATTTATGTTTTTAGTCCTAATTACAGAAATTGAAATGTGAAAAAGAAATAAAGTTTGGTAATGAAATGTTAATTAAAAAAAAACAGGGATCAAATGATAGAAAAATAGAAACTCTTAGTATCAAACTAAAGTTTTATGTGCAAAATCTACCTAGGCTTAATTTCTATTTTTAGTCCCAATTAAATTTTGATTTAGCAAAAATAAAACCTAACCAACCCTTAATTACCAATAAAAACCCAAACATGAGATATAACTTGAATTAAAATAAATATAAATAGAGAAAACCATGGTAATGTAGTTTGGGAGGATGTAATTGGAAGGTTTAAAAGTTTGATGACAAGAAAATAAATTTCATTGATCAAAATAAATATTGTAATTCACATGAGGTGGGCTATAGTACAATGTCGACCTCTTTTAGTTTCTTGTACTAGATTGATTGCCCGTGCTTTGCTGCGGGCGATTTTAGGTTATGAATGAAGGTGTCTAGAACAAAAATAACATCCATGAAAAAAAATAATTGCTAGGTAATGATAAAGAGAACTGCAGCGAGGTCTAGTATTAAAGGTTTGATAATATAAATAAAGTTATAAACAATACCAAAATGCAAATAAGTTGATAGATTGTTAGGCACTGAAAGGACAGTGTTGTTTGCAAATTATATTAAAATTGCAGAGGTAGTAGTTATCTTATTGTTTTAAAAATCCTAATCCAAGTCATTAGTAGAGAAATTGCTAGTCCTGTGATGGTAAGACAATGAAATAAATTATTTCAAAAAAAGAAGGAAAGGATGTGTGAAAGGTGTGTGCTGCAAGCATGTGTAACATAAAATAACATAGAAGAATAACTTGTAAAATAAAAGAAAAAACGTTTGCTATAATTTGATTTAATGCTTTAGTTAATGTCTTTTTTTATGACATGTTAAATAGCCTCCACAAAAATATTTTTGGTTTTTATGCAATTTAAGGTTGAATATTCTATCCACATTTATGAATTATATGAAGTTAAATGTGTGGATGAGGCAAGAAAATAAAAATTTAGCATATTTATTTTTTTACATATCTTTTTGTTACACATCTTATTTTTATCGTTATACTAATATGTGTCGACGAAATCAGATCGCATGATCGCTAATAAAGATAAGAAAAAAGAATAAGCAAAGAACAACTTAACAACCATTGACAGAACATGAAAAAGTCTTAAATCCAAGATCACAAAGATCCAAATCGGCAATGAACATAACTCCAACAAAGACAGATTGACATAACCCAAAAAAGCATATTAGGCAAGAAAAAAATCAACAGCACAGTCAAAGCAAAGCAAAGTTGATAGAGAAGAGCAAAATGCAAGCTCCACATGCAACAACATCGGCAATATGTTCATAAGCCAAACTAAAACTTGCAAGCATAATGAACCAATGATAGAAAAGAAAAAAAATAAACACATTGTAGAGCCTCTATGCTTTGCCGCGGGGGATTTTAGGTTACGTGTATAGAGACGTAATTTTTTTTGCAAGAATGAAAATAACATTTATTGGAAAGAAGTGATTGCTAGTTAATGATGAAGAGAATTGAAGCCAAGTCTAGTATCAAAGTTTTGATAATATAGATTAAGTTATAAACAACATCAAAAGTGGAAATAAGCTGCCAGATTGCTGAGCATTTAAAGGACATTGTTGTTTGCAAATTATATCAAAATTACAGAGGCTGCAATCATCTTCTTGCTGTAGAAATCCAAATTCAAGTCTTTCGTAGAGACATTGCTAGTTTTCCTGTGATGTAAAGACAATAAAATAAATTATGTAAAGACAATAAAATAAATTATGTAAAGACAATAAATCCAAGTCATTGTTGTCTGTATTTTTTTGGACATTTTAAATAGCTTTCACCAAAATGTTTTTGGTTTTTTTGTTCTGTGTTATAGATGCAATTGAAGGTTGAGAATTTTATCAACATTTGAGTATTAGATGAAGTTAAATGTGTGGATGAAGCAAGATATAAAAATTAACCATGTTTTTTTTTTACATTACTGTATATACAGTTTATGTAGTCATTATAAAACCTTTTTTGAAGCCCTTTTGATTTCAAGTTTTACAACATTCACTAAGAAAGTAACCATATTTGTTGCAATTGTTTAAGTAACATATGCACATATATAATTGTAATGGTTTTTTTTTTATCTGAGTATTTATTGTGTGCACATAATAATTATGTTTTTTTTAATATCATATTCTTGTTAATATACATATATCTTTTACTAATTCATTGGTTTTAATGAAAATTATTAATATTGATATATAAATTAGGTAGGGAATGATTTTTTCTCTTTTAAGAATTGTATTCAATGTTATAATTAGCATGTAAAGAAGAGAAGAACTCATCAATTATAGGTTGTGAAGTGAAGAGAAATAGGTAAATGTAAAATAATAAAAGATAAATAGAATTAGAAAATAAATAACAAATAAAAGACATAGTGGACAAACTGGACAATGATTTAGAAGAATGTGAGATTAAAAATCAAACCTTTGAGGATGATGAGGATGTTGTCCATTGTTTCTTCAAAGGTGGAAGTGAGTGATCAAATGTCTTAGATGTAGCTATGTTTCCCAGGTTTCCTTGGGCTTTAATTGCTTTGTCATGCTCATCTTCATGATTATTGTAATAAAAGGAGTTAAAGAGATGCATGGCAGAAGAATCATAGGTTAAGAACCATCTAATTTAGCATGTGTCAAGGACAAAAAAAAGTGTAAAGAAAGTGTGGGGAAATGTAAACTTGCCTAAGTTGTTGTGTTGTAGCTTCAAAATCAAGTACACGTTGTGCTTCACAGTTTATGCTTGTTTCCTTATTTGGTGATATGTTCTGAGGTGGTGTCTCTAAGGAATTAGGAGCAATCCTGAGTTGTGTAACAATATTTTGTGGAGTTGATGGAGCTATGAGAACCGTTTCATAGAGCTTAATGGAGTAGATGTCTTGGATGTAGTAGATGATTTAACTTCTGTAGTTGGTGTTTCTAGAGGATAAATGCTCTTATTTATGGTGTCGTCAAAGATATTAGTAATGATAATCTCACATATGTTGGTGGTGGATCTGAAAGCACCAAATCGAAGCTGAAAAATTATGCTTTTGTTTAACTTTGCTGCCATGGTAGGAGGAATAACTGAGGGATCAATAAATTTTTTGTCATAGACATAATGGTGGGCTAATGATCCAAAAATGTTCTCAGCAGTTTTCCCAAATAGAAGAAAATTAGTGACATCTTCTCCATCGGTAATAATGCATTCTAAGCAAAACCTATGATATAAAATTGATGACATGTTCATTAATAAGAAGTGTATGATAATGTATATGACAAACATAATTTTTTTTATTTAACAACTTAATATTGCTTTAGTTGTGAAATTAGATGAGTTACCATGGAACTGGAAGAGAGGTGATAGCATCATGATCCATGCATGTGTAATTGTTTTTGCCCCCATTAAGTTTTTTGTTGCATTTTGGACAGCTTGGATACTATCATCCATTGGGAAAATCAAAGTCAACAATCAAAGCTTGACAGGTGAATCTTAGATGCTAGTAATAGAAAGGAAATATATGTTACAGGGGTGTGGTTAAATGAAATTTAAAAAAACTAATTATATGAAGAAGGTATTCATGCAAAGAAGGTATTCATGTTATCAAAGCTAACAATAAAAGGGTTTAAAAAATAACCTTATGCTCATAAGGATTCATGCAAAGAATCTCATGTATTGTTCTCCTATTTTCTTTGATTTGTTCCTTTATCGATAAAACAACATTTGATGATGAAGGGAGTTGTTGTATTTCAACGGGTAGTTGTGCAAAGCTGCGTGTACAATTGATTAAAAAAGATGGTGAAAAAATAATTAGTTAGAAAAAAATTGATAATGGTAAAGCATAAGAGAGATGATTGATGTTGGAATAACTTACAAATATTTACATGCTAAGCATTTTGGTATGTCTGGACTGAAGTACCAAAGAGAGGCGATTGTACTGTTAAGATTTGGTTTTCCTTGTGAACAAAAGAGTTTTTTGTAATAAAATGAAAAGCGAAATTAATTGGATTAGAATGACAATAAAAATCTTAAAGTTTTTAGTTTTAGAAAAAAAATAAATGGAAGTTAAAATTACCTTTAAATTCTGTGACACGAAATCCAGCAAACGCAATGATAATTAAAGATGGTAGGTTATGAAGAGCGAGTTCATCAAAATCTCTGGCACTATCACCCCAAAGAGTTATGCGAAACTCCTCACCACTTTGAAAGAAAATACAAAACAAATTTGATCAATAAGCTTGATAAAAGTAAAGTAATTTGCATTTAATTTTTTAACTCACCGAATGTTCTCAAGCATGAATTCTCTCTTATTTTCGAGCGTCTGTCCACGAACCATAACTTGTTTGAGTGGCTGCAATGCTTTAAGTCTTCCAAGGACATCTTAAAAAATAGAAATGAATGTTTTTAAGTGATGTTATCAAATTGAGTTCAATAATAGAAATGTTTTATAATAGGCTAAATGAATGAAGTAGATGGTAAACCTGTAAGAATTCTAGAGCCTTTTGACTTGGTCAGAATATGTGCATAGTCAATAAAATTGAAGTAATATCTAGGAACATAAGGTGTAATAGCTTTAATGCCTGTAATTTTTGTTTTAGATTTGAGATCAATTACAACATCATGGGCAGCAACTGTATTTACTACTCTGTTTTCATAAGTATAGAATCCTTTGATTTCATAGTGATTTCCTTCAATAATTGTTGCTGCAAATGTTGGGAGATCCCTTATTTTAGCTAAACCTTGAATAGCTCCACCCTATATAAAAAAAAAATGTTGGAATGAAAAAAATAATTGTTCACCATGCCAACAACCAAATGGATTATAATTTTCAATGCAATATGCAATAAGGTTTAGAATTTTGAATGCAATATGTAATAAGGTTTTGTAAATTATTTAAAGAAGAGTTTTTATGACATTGGAAGTGAGGTCTTGGTACCACTGGAACATTAAGCTAAAAGACTGGTTTTAATAATGAATTTAAGAGATTTTATGTCTTAATAGTTCTTAGAATGTGTAAATTGGTTGGTTGTTACGTATAAAGTCTATGAATTTGAAGGAAGATTTTCTAAGTTAACAAACGTGTCTTGAGGTGAAGGTAAACATTATTTCTAGTAGGATGCACATATATTATAATTAATTATTGTAGACCACTGTATTAATGAAAGCTATGTATAAAAGATGTATAGAATAAAAGATAAATGTACTTCTTGGTTACTTCTCGATGCTCGTCTATAATTGGGTGTAATATACCTGGTATACCGTGGCTCTAGTATGGAATTGTAACTGAAATTTTTATGGTGAATTGGTGTAGTCAATAGTGAATGCATCATAAAATTTCTCAAACTCTTATATTAAATCATGTCAAGTAATAGAATATATGAAACTTGCCTAACCTGTATAAAATTTTCTATGGATTATATAAAGCAAATGCAATGCTTGGGCTTGTCTGGTTTTTTAAGCATGTAGAAAACAAAGTTAATTGTAAATTATAAATGAATACTAAAAATTCACTATGTTAATTTTTTTTTACAATTTCAATATTGAAAAAGTTTTTTCTATAAGTTGAATAAACAATTGTTGGTTTAGTAGTGAACTTAACTATAGCGCTATAGTAACGAATTAAAAAGGAAAGGAAACTTGGTTTTTTATGGGGAATCTTAAGAGAAAATAATTACCTCTGGTTAAGTTAAAAAAATGTTAAATTGCCAAAGTAAAGAAAATATTCAGAAATGAGTGGGCATGTATTATTCAAATATTTAAAAATATAGAAAATAAGATTCATCAGTGGTTATATTTTAATGATAAATTATACCTGATTGTCAACAAAAACACAATTAAAACTGCTTGGCTGACCATTAAATTTAGCAATCTAAACTCGACAGGCCCTAACTCGTAATGAAGGGTAGAAGTTGTATTTTTTAATCTTTTTTATAGGCAGAGCCATTGTCCTGCAAATGATTAATAATAAAAAAAATATTAGGAGCAATGATAAAAACAGCAAAGCTAATATTAATAAAAAGAATGACATGTATT
This sequence comes from Populus nigra, assembly GCF_951802175.1. Taxonomy (NCBI): domain Eukaryota; kingdom Viridiplantae; phylum Streptophyta; class Magnoliopsida; order Malpighiales; family Salicaceae; genus Populus; species Populus nigra. The sequence goes on along the minus strand of NC_084861.1, from coordinate 1,702,000 downwards.
GCAAATATTTAATTTAAAATGAATGGGGAAAAACAACAAATGAAAACATGCTCAAATTAAAAATGATAAATCAAATAATTTTTTTCTTTTGTAAAAAGCATCACCTTAGAGAAGAAAAAAAGACGAGTAAAAGATTGACAAATAAATAACATGTGGTTCTGAGAGATTAAGACACGGATAAAGAGCTAAGAACATCTTTATACACAATGTTTTTCGCATAGATTGAATTATTTCCTTCAGCATTGCATGTGATAATCTTTAGTCCTTGTCTTGATGTAACCCGTGAAAGAGCAACATACAATTGTCCATGAGTGAAAACTTGATCCTTGAGAAAACCCCAACAACTTTCAACGATTGTCCTTGACTTTTATTTATTGTTATAGCATAACACGGTCTTATAGGAAATTGTCTTCGTTTAATTGTGAATGGACATTTTGCATCATTTATTGGAAAAACAATCCTGGGAATAAATACACGATTGCTAATAAAAAAGCCTGTTATTATTTGAGCTTTTATGACCCTCTCAGCAAGTTGCGTAATAATAAGTCTTATTCCGTTACATAAACCAGCTGATAAATTAAGATTGCGTAAAAGCATTATTGGTGTCCCAATTCTCAAGGAAATTGTGTGGGATGGCACTCAATTGAACTCAAGTTGATTGATAAATTCAACAGGATACAAAATATCTGCATTGTCACCATCGCTTGATGTTTTGCAAACAGTATCGGTACTTAGGTAAATCTGCTTCATTCCTGACAACATGTTTAAGATAAAATCGTTGATTTCAGAAACTGTAGCATTTCTTGGAGTTACAATTGCTCTCTCTCTAAAATAGCATGGATCAATATTGATATCACGAATAGAGGGATACACTGCTGAAACAATTGCTAATATGGGGTTAGATCTAGCTTCAAGCAAAAGATCTTGTGGTATTTTAATCATGGATGCATCATAATCATCAGGGAATAAAGCATCCTGTTGAGTTCCATCACCAATTGTAAGAATCCAGTTGGCAAAAATAACAACTTCTTTCTTTTGATCATTTGAAAGTCCATTGGATGATGGCCTCATATGCTCTATAAGAGTGAGAACTTTAAATTTAGACCACAAAACAGAGCTGTAAAGAGATGCATGAATAATATCTTCATTTGTTCCTCCGAGAATTACATGTAAAATCTGTCTGAAATCTCCTCCTAAAAAAATTAATTTCCCACCGAATGATTTATCATTAGGCAAGTCGTTACCATTTGTTAGGACATCATTAAGTGAACGGTCCAATGCATCAAAGCAACACCGATTATTCATTGGAGCCTCATCCCATATAATTAGAGAGGTCATTTCTAGAAGTCATGCGAGATTTGTTTTTTTAATCTCGCATGATGAAGTATCATAAACAGTAAAAGGGGATCTTAAATCTTGAAGGAGCTGTGCGACCACCAGGAAGCAAAAGTGATGCGATACCCGATGATGCAACAATAAGGACAATCAAACCATCTGATCTCAACCGATTAATTATTGTATGCCACAAAAATGTTTTCCCAGTTCCTCCATGGCCATGAACAAAAATTAAATCTTGTCTTTTTTCAAGGATAGATTTAACAACACAATCATAAACATTTAGTTGACATTGATTGAGTTGTGAGAAAGCTGATTTATGTTGACATATAAGATCTGCAATATCGTAGTTAAGTTCTTCTCTCAAAAGTTTATTCTTTATTTCTGACAATAAACGCCCATCAGGCATTGGAAGCTTGTGCTTTTCAAGAGATGTGCCAGCAATATTGAAAAGAAGCTCAAGCTCATATAGAACATAGTTTTTAAGCTCATCATCGAATAATTTAAGATTAGGCATGGCAAAGCTGGATTTGAAACGGATGATAATATCATCAGACATTGAGCGCTAGAATTTATTGAACAAAACTTCTGGATCAGCAACATCACAGAAAAGAATAACACTGACAAAAAGATTCCTAATTTAAGAAGATGTTGCAGTAGCCATGGCCTCACAAAAGACGTTTTCCCATTCTTTATCATCCTCTAAAAGCCCCAAGGTCTTGCAAGCAAGTTGAAATGTTGGATGCACAACACCCGAAACATTTTTTAGATAATCAAAGCTCAGCGCTCCTCTTACATGGTTAAGGAGTAGTCTTAGAAAATAGAGCTCTCCTAAAGCAAGGTGAACATATGTTAATCGACCAAGACTAAAACCTTTTGATCTTGGAATCCATTCTTTTTTATCAGGATCCCAAATATATTTATGTGGAAATTCTGAGTAGTAAAGCTGACATGCTTCATGATCAATTCTATTACGTGTGAACAATTCTGTGAGCATTGTTTTCTCAATACCTGGTTTTTTAAGTATTGATGGTAGACTTTCATTTCCTGAGCAAACAACATTTTGATGCAATGACAAATGGATTTGAAGTCGCTCAACAGGAGGTGATCTTGAATGTATTGGAAATTGTAGAAGACACCAGACCGCTTCATATGGGCATATAAAACGACAATTCATATATGTATGGATCTTATTAGCATGATCTTTTTCAACAACAACTATACATCTGTTAGAGCCCTTGCTTACTTACTTAAAAAGATACTTAATTAACATTGACTAACAACAGATCTTAATATTTATGTGGGCATTGTACCTTAATAAGAGTTCCCTATTATATGGAACAACATATCTATTATTAAGCTGAATGCCATTTTTCATAACAAATTTATCTTTAAGATCATGACGTCTGTAATAAACAAAGCCATTATCATCAAAAACAGTTTGTCTTGAATTTTTTTGGGAATCTTTTTGAGCAAACTCCCTCGTTCATACACTGAGATTTTGGATTTGCAAGACCACATGTACCATGCATTATGAATCTTGAAACAATTTCATAGCATTTTAGATTTGTAAATTTGTTAGGGATTTCAGCTGAAACAATGGAATTAACATCTTCAGGTGTATGACATTTAAAATTCAAGTGTAGCCAAATCAATATATGAGTGTGTGGCAAACCCTCTTTTGAAATTCAATTGCACAAACATCTACAAAATAAAAAGAAAACTAAGACAAACAATCATAATAAGAATAGAAAGTTGTAATGTTTAGAAGAAATGAGATAAAAGATAAGGCACTTGTAATTGTCCGACCAAAAGGCTTGCTTGATTTTATGAAGGCTAACATATCAATAACCTTCGATCTAAAAACACGTCTAATTATATCAGGCTTATCTTCATGTTTGTAAATTCAACCTTTTGTAAGCTCCCTTCATATCTGATGCAAACCTCGTGATCACGTGGTCATGCAACCCACAATCAAGATTAAGATCTGATCCCGGAAAGCCAAAATGGGTATGATAGGAGTGTGACACAATGGAAACCTGCCCCAAGGCACCAACACTATTGGATTGAGTAGAATGACGCCACAAAGCCAGTTAATCTTCGATAAGTCAGATTCAGTTCGTTCAAGAGCTGAAAAACACAAGAATTACTTTCACACGTTAAAACTGAAAAATTCAGAAGTAATTATCATCAAATTTGCCAAAATTTTGGCTTACTTGAGTTTAAATAGTTCTTGAAAAATTAACCCTAATGGACCTCTTATGTGGACTTATATGAAGTCCACTCAAAACTGACCCAAAACCCTAAACTGAAAAGCCCATAACTTAATCCAAACAAGTCTTGGATCCTAACTGAAAACAAAGTATTAATTAAGCCCAAACAAGCCTTGGGCTATAGCTAACAAAATAAAAATAAAGCCCTTAATATTAAATCCATGTTCTGTCATGAGAAGAAGAGAAGGAAGTAAAATATTACAGAACTAATTCAAGGTTTATATTTAGCCTTCCATGCAGCCCCTTAATCCTAGAAACAAAAGAAAAAGGTAGCCACTCATGTTGTTTCCAAGTTGTAGTATGATTCTTTTGTTTCCTTTGTTATCCTCACCTCAGGGCTCAAATAAGATTGTATTAGACCCCTCTTGCACATGGATAAGATGTACTAGGGTCTCCTCTTGATACTCTAATGGACCTTTCAATTCTGACTTTGTTAAAACATTCAAAACCAATGCATTCCATGCCTCTTTTAATGTCATTGTCTTGGATCGAGTCATTGGACTATTTGGAACATGTAATGGGTCCTTGCTGGTGTTTCTAGGCTGGTCCACATCAGTATCTCAAGCCAATTAACATTACATGTGAATGTAATAAATAGGTTAGGATTTTCATAGGCTCTATATATAGCCATTGCATCCTGGTAATTATTGATCATATAACGTGGGCTACCAGTTAAAGAAGATAGAACAATGATTTTCCCAGCTGAGAAACCTTCAATATCCCTATTAAGCATAACTTCATGGATACCTTTATAAACTTCTGTACATAAATCTTTTTGATTAGCTATGATATAATCAAGACGATCTTCTTCAACATTAACAAATGCATCGACCAAGAATTGTTGGTACAAACGACCTCCTTTAATGATGGTATTATCGCACCCGGGCATTTCATTGACAAGGTAAGCATAATAAGCTCGCATCAGAACTCTTGACCTTTTCTTTGTTTTTTCATGTCCATGGTCAGCAAACATAATATTATAGAAGTAGCCATCTTCACTATAAGGAAACAAAAAGGGATACTATAATGCCATGAATTTTGGATGTAATTTTGAGATCCTTTTTAAATAACCTGAAAAGCATTCAATAATTATATCTCATTCCGAGAAAAAATCTCCAATATCTCCAACAACTAATCCACCAGTGTCATTTGATGTAGGATCATCATATTGGTGTGAATCATGGTTTTGCTTTCCAAGTAAGCGAAGTTTATAATCAACAGATTGAATATTTTGAGTTTTGTCTCCAGCTTTGCGAAACAATTTGGCAAGCTTGTTTGTTTTATCAAGCATTTTTAAAAGATCCACAACAAAATTCTCATCCAGAGATGATGATTTGGAGTCTTTTGTAAATGGTAAAAGTCTATTTGCAACTTCGTGAGCAGTGTCAAACACACAGAGCTGTGCAAACTTTGGTGATTCTCCATCAACAGGTAAGAGGGAGCATATTAAATGATGACAATGACCGCTTATCTTGAACACATATGGAGCTGGTTGATCATTAACAAAAGTATCAATCTTTGTGCCCATTAATGTGAAAGCAAACATAGAGTTATAAGCTCGTATATTGTTTCGAAATTTTTTTGAGGTAGAGCCATTACTGGGATCAAGAAGAAAATCAAGAATTGGAGGAGTTGGTTGCATAGCTAGAAAGGAAACTCGACCATTAAGGCAACAAAGTGAGAAAGATGGATTCTTTTTGGATGAATGTGCAAGATGTTCTTGGAGCCAAAAAAGTGCATTACAATGGTTACATGTAAAAGTCTTATCACCAAAGTCAACACACTCGCATGTTTCCCCTAGAAATTACAAAGAAAATGAAAAAAAAACATGGATGACATAAGATATATAAAAAACGAATGAGAGTTAGGGAAATTTCAAGGTAAACTCACTTTTTCATTTTTTTTGGTATTCAGATTGGCTAACCAATAGGCTTAGATAAGCAATTGGTCCATGTGTGGTGTTAGTCTCAAAGCTAGTATTGTTATTGACATTTTCATTGATAGGTAATCCATATGCAAAATGTGTCTGACTTGTTGATGCTATTGATGAAGAGGTACTATTATTCGAGATTGAACAATTTCCTTGTAAGGAAGTAGAACATGATGCACCATCATCAATTGTATGTAAAAGCGAGTGATCATTGATTAGATGATTAGAGTTGTATGGTGTTGTTTGCGTGAATGAAAAATTTTTATCACCCAAATTTCCTTCACTATAAATATGGATTGTTGAGTTGTATGGTGAAGAAACAACAAGTCCAACATCATGGAATGGTTGTAATCTTTTTCGTTTGCTAGTCATAAAGTCGTTGCTTCTAAAAGTTAAAAAGATTAATATAAATGGTCAAAAATAGTCAATCAAGGCAATTTTAATAACATGGTTAGAATTGAGAATATAAATGGAAATCGAATAGAAAACTTAATCATGAAATAGAGGAAACATGAACACATGAAACAATTCGCATTGATTTGAAAAAAATAAAGCATAGAATGGAAAAGACAAATACAACAACAAAGAAAGCATGCAAAAAGCAGGCCAAGTTTGAAAATAAAGGTGCACCTATAGCTCCAGTGAGACAGGAAAAATGTGGTGTTTCAGCTTCTTGTAACGTGGTGATAGTTGAAAGCTCTAGTGAAACAGGAAAAAAGTCGTGTTTCAGCTTCCTGTAACGTGGAGATAGTTGAACAACAATATAAATAACAGGCCTGCAATAAATGGTGAAAAATAGAAAGTCACGAAGCAAATTTGAATTTAAAAGGTGGATAATAACAACAATAAAAAAAATACATGTGATTACAAAAATTGCAAGCAAACAATTATAAAAAATATGTTCATTCTGCTGCAAAATTCAGAATTGTTGCAATGGAAAGAAGCAAATGCAATAATAAAGAAAGTGTGTGGCATTTGTTCCAATAAATAAAGGTGGTACAAAATGAACTTTTTTTCTCTCACCAAATTCTTATTATAAACCAATTAAGCCACAAATTATATGTAATCCAATTCAAAGCGAAAAATGTGTTCATTGTGCCATAAAATTTAGAGTTGTTGCAATAGAAAGAAAGAAATGCAACAAAATAAAGAAAATGAGTGGAACTTGTTGCAATAAATAGAGGTGCTACAAAATGAACAAACTCTTTTCTCACCAAATTCTTGTTGTAAGCCAATTTAGTCACTAATTATATGTAATGCAATTAAAAGTGTTAATTCAGCCACCAATTACGATCCTATTTGTTTGCTGGAAAGTAGTTTCTTTTTGGAAAGTGAATTCTTGAAAAATGAATTCTGAAAAAGTGAATTATTTTCTGATGTGTGGTAGTGTAATGAAAAATAAGTTGGAAAACACTTTCCAGTGTTTGGTTATGTCATGAAAAATGAGCTGGAAAATAAATTATTAATGTTTTATTTTTCTCAAGTTTATTAAAATAATGAGGAACAAATCTTACAAATTAAAAATTTGAATGATAATGAAATTCAAAAGAAATATAATTTCATAAATTATCTCAAATACAATAAATAATAATCAAAATAATAGAAATCAAATCTAAAAAATAAAAAAAATAAAAGATGAAGAAATTAAAATAATAATAATTAACATTTCATAAATTATTTCAAATAAAATAAGTAACAATTAAAAGAATGAGGACCAAATTTGATAGATAAAAATTTTCAATAAAAAAATAACAAGGGAAAAGCAAATAACAATTATAAAAATGAGGACCAAAGTTAATATAAAAATTAAATTTTAAGAGATGAAATTGAAAAATAAATATTCAAAACAAAATATATATAGCAATCAAAAGTTTGAGGACCAAATTTGATATAATCAGCAAATAATATGACATTTCTAAATTTTTCACAACTTTCAGAAAGTGTTTTTCGCCTAAATTTTTCAGGAAAATACTTTCCTAGAAACCAAGCCAAATTTTTCTTTGACTAGAAAATGTTTTCCGTTAACCAACTTTTTTAATGGCAAATAAACACATGAAAGTTTGGAAAGTGGTTTCCCGGAACCACTTTCCAGAAAACAAACATAGCCTATATGTTCAAATTAAAATCATGGGAATTAACGATATAATTTTAACAAAGAAAATTTTCTTCATGCAAGCATTATTGTAAACAAAATTAGCTAGTCATCATATGTAATTGAATGAAAAAGCCTTGACATGAGCAATGTATATTGTTGTGGAGAAAATAGAAAAAAAAAATGGTTAAGCATAATGTTGTCAATCATTTCAACCATATTATGCAATCAAATCTAAAGTGATAATTCAACTGCCACTTATATACAATTTAATTCAAAATCTAACTAAAACTAAATAGTAAGGAAATGGTTTCTAATTTTCCAATCAAGGCAATTTTAATAATATGGTTAAAATTGAAAATTTCAATGGAAAACAATAAAAAGCAAACTATTTACTGAAAGAAGAAGAATTAAAAAGTCAACAAAAATGTTAATTATGAAATAAAGAAAACTTGAACATATGAAAAAATCCAAAGTAATTCATAAAAAGCAAGCACATAATAGAAAAGAAAAATACAGTGACAAAGTTGCAGGCACAAAACAGGTCAAGTTTGAAAATAAAGGTATACCTATAACTTGAGTGAGATGGAAAAATGTGGTGTTTCAACTCTCTGCAACCTGGAGATAGTTCAACACCAATTGAAATAACATGCTTGTAATATATGGTGAAAAATAGAAAGTCACCAAGGAAATTTGAACTTTAGAGATGGACAATAACAACAATTGAAAAAGATATATGATTATGAAAATCAAAAGCAAATAATTATGAAAAATATGTTCAATCTATTGCAAAAATAATAGTTGTTGCAATGGAAAGAAGCAAATGCAACAATAAAGAAAGTGAGTAGAATTTGTTACAATAAACAAAGGTGATACCAAATAAACAATTTTTTTCGACCAAAATCTTGCTATAAACCAATTCAACCACTAATTATATGCAATCCACTTTAAAGCGACAATTCAGCCACCAATTACATGCAACTGAAATTCATTAAAGTCATGGCAATTAACAACATAATTTCAGAAAGAAAATTTTCTTTATGCAAGTGTTGTTGAAAACAAAAGTAGCTAACAATCACATGTAATTAAATTGAAAGATCTTGATATAAGCAATGTATATTCGTTGAGAGAAAATAAAACCCAATAAAACAATAATGGTTAAGCATAAAGTTGTAAGATATTTTACGCACAAATCATATGCTCTAAAATTTAAAATGATAATTCAATTGCTAATTATATATAATTTAATTCAAAGGCCAAGGAAAAATAAAACAACATGTAACATCTTAAATAACCATGTCAAACTAATAAATAATTTAATTCTCTGTTTTCAAGTATAGAAGTAATAACCTTGATTGCCTTAATTATTTCATTAACTAACCTAGCAATTGACATCCAAATGGAAAAATCTTCAACATACTATTATTTTTTATTCTTAAGCATCTTTTATTTCGGAATGTATCTCTTTAAATAACCTCTAACATGAGTTCAATCAGCTCTTTTTAAAAACACATATCACTAAGTATGAGTTCAAGCAACACCTTTTTTAAAAAAACACATATCAATAAGCATATATTTTCCAGCAAAGCAAAACAATACCCCAATCTCAAGCTATCATGCAAACAAAGAATAAGCATTGATTAATTCAACTTAAGCTCCTTCTACAACAACAAAGATATTTTAAAAAAAAATTAGTAGAAAATAGCTTGAAAGAAAGAACGAAACAACTAAGAACCAGAACACTGTCTAATAAAAAAAAAGAGGCATGAAAATACCTTGTTAAACATTCCTTGAAAGTGGATAGTAAAAGCAATAGCCTACACGATTAAAGATTCTGAGAATGTCCACAAAAGATAAAGCAACCTATAAAACAAACATTTCTAGATGCATAAATCCACTAATCAGCCAAATTAGCACTTAAAATCCAAATGGAAAAAAACCACAAACAAATTGTTTTTCTTATATCTCAAGCACCAATCAACTTCAAATACCTCATCTCGAATAACAATTTTTTTAATAGGGAACAAAACAACATGAACTTTAACAACAATACCAAAAAGGGGCACCAAATAATGCTATAAATGATTGTTCAATAAAAGCAAAAAAAATTAAAGACAACTAAAATGAGCTAAATCTTAAAAAACAGTAAATGACAATGAATAAATTTGGCTTTCACATGAAAGGAAAATGTTGGAAATAAGCATTGAGATGTCTAAACAACCCTATTTGTACTAAGTTAAAAACTTGCAACCCAAATTGATTTGAAACTAAAGCTGAGGAAAAGCAGAGAATGACCTCAAAAAACTAACCTCTATCCTAGCAGAACACCAGGAAAAAATTAGAAACCAGTACACCCAAACCTAGACCACCACGACAATTAGATCCCACATACAATATCAAAACATGCCCTCGCAATATTAGAAAAAACCATGCTTCCAGCCTAAAATGACACAAAACCATGAGTTAATTAAATAGTGCAAACATGAAGCAACCTAAGGCTTTGTGCGAACATAGTGCAGAAAACGAATATTGTTATTAGATAATGTATGCATTATGCTGATAATGTTGCAAAGGAATGAGATAACACAATACAACTCACACATTACCTAGTAAACTGGAAAAAAAACACGAAACCAATTCAAAGGCATACAGATAAGATACTAGGAAAAACACACAAAAAAAAACACAAACAAAACTACAGAGGCAAATGAAAACAATAAGGGGAACTGTAGTTACTGAAATGAAAAACAGCAATCCCACATGATAGCCCTTGCCAATTAAAAAGACCACATGGATTAAAGTAAAAAGCTCTCAACTATAAAAAAACATAGACCCACAATCTTAAAAAAATTGCATGGACAAAGTAATATTTAATTAATGATGGGTTTCAGTATAGAGTTGGTGTTTTTATATAATGACGGGTTACATTAATTTTGTATGGACAAAGTAATATTTAAATCACAAACATGTATTTATTTGGCATATGTGATTTTACAGCCTATGAAGTACAACCTTTTGTTCTTGAAAATGGAAGATCATGTCATACACTTGTTTTTTTTTTTTACCTTTATTTCAATATATTTCTAATACTTCATCAATATTAAATTTTTGAGGCATTGATTTAATATAAAAATGGTGAGATTATAAGAAAAAATTAATATAAAAATCATTTTCAAAGAGGTCCACCCAGCCCAAAAACTTAAACTTTAAGCTATGCCTAGCCAATTACTGTCCTTTAATTTTTCCAGCGAAATATCAGAGCAACATAGCACAATTACTTTCCCTTTTCCTTTAAGAGTAGTTACATTACACTGAGTTAAGAGTACTCTATTTGCCTTCCTCCCATCATACTTCTATCACAATATGGCTGGTCAGCGTGATGCAAGAGCTGATCATGATGTCTTTTGTGATTTTTTCAAGTTTGATAGCCTAATTCAAAAAGAAAAGAGGAACAGGGAGAGAAACTACATGCTTGAAACACAATCCATGCATGCATTGAGGTCCTTTTATGAACGTGGAAAAAATCCAAGAACATCTAAAAAATTTGACAATACGAACAAATCCAACTCAGAATCAACACGCAGCAGGCAATTGCCATAAAATATCCCAACAAAACCAAAACCAGAATCAAGCATCCAAATGATAGCAAAATATAAATCTAAGAAAACACATAAGAACCACATAATCAAGTGAGGGATTGAAACTTAGTTGTTACTATTCCTCTTTGCTATACATGATTAATGAAAGACATGAAAGACATTGTAAACAAACCAGCTAAGTGATGAGGTCGATGCATAGCCGAACACCAAAACAACATCTCCAGCGATGAATTGTCCCTAATAGAAGATCAAAAACTTCCAACACTTGCAAATGCAAAACACAAGCTGAAAAAAAAATGCGGCAAACCAGTACCTCAAAAAACACAGCAACAACAAAAAAGAAAAAGAAAAAGACAAACTTCAAGCAATTGAAACCTAGAAAGATTAGGGAACCAAGACATAAAAATAACTAGACAAATGCAGCTGCCAGACAATGTAAAAGGTCTTCATAAATCTAGAATTAAAATCATGCTCTCCAATCACAAAAACAACATTTAAGTTCTTAAAAAAAACCCAAAAAACAAACAGAAATTCAGCAAAGCTAAAGAAACTTGAAATGCATAGACAACCAACATGGACAGTACAAAGACCTTAGCCAATTGAAGCACTGTAGCAACCACCAGATCTCAAGCACACTCCGCAGCAAGACAAACACACACCAAAGATAACATCAGCAACATTTGAAAATGGAACCAGAACACATACCTACTAACACCCAAAAAACCCCAAACTACAGAGTATGAAAAAAGACCAACCAAATCAAGACAATTAAAGTTCTGAGAAATGTTCCAAGAAACAAAAAAAAAAACATATGTTGTGAAAGAAACCATATAAACTCTATATGCCTCTCAAGAGAGATAGAAGTAATTATTTAAAAAAAAAACTATGAAAGGACGACTGTGCCAATCAATTTTAGGTTCAAGCTCTCATGGAAATCCTTAGAATCCAGCAAAATCTAAAAGAAATCAAAGAAAAAAAAACCAAAACAGTAACAACAACCAGTTCGTGCAAAACCAATCAGACATCCCACCGCATGTTACCAGCCCAACACTCCCCCAACAACCCCAAACAACCAGGTACATTGCAGGTAAGGTGTGCATTTAATGCCAAATCCTTCCACACTAAACAAATCAAAAGTCTCTCAACAATCACTGAATATTCAAGGCCAGACAAAACAACTTCGCGCGAGAAAACCACTCAAAAGCAGACTTTCAAGCGATAAGAACTGCTCTAATTCATAGTGATTACACTCGGTGACTACAGTGTTTTCCTAAGTCCTTTTAGTTTTTTTTTTAATTTAATAATAAATGTTCAAGTCTCTGACACAATTTGAGCTTAAAAATTGAGAAAAATGTTTAAAAGGATAAGATAAAAATAAGCAAGAGTTAATTTTTTTTTAAAAAACCATTCTTTCTTGATCCTCTAATATATTTTTTAAGAAAAATAAAAGAATAAAGAATTAGTTTTTCTAGTTTTTTCTTGAAGATGGAGAATGGAGAGGTTGATTGAAAGCTTGTGATCAGAAACAATTGAAGTATCATTTAGTAAAATTAGATGCTATGTTGATTGTAACTAAAAGATCTGTCAGTGATAACAATTTATAGAGAGCTTATGAAGTATTTAAAAATATAGTTATCTGTCAGTAAATTAATTTTGAAAATAGTTCCCCATTAAACTTGAAAGAAAAAATTAATTAATCTACTAAACTCACAGTTACTAATCAACTTTTAAAAAATTTATTTTGTTTTTTTGAAAATAACACGATAATATCTTTTTAATAAAAAAATATACCATACTTTAAAAAGCATGAGAAATATATTATGCATGTATTATGGACACAAATGATCTTGGACCTGATTGGACAATTAAATCCAAGATTTTGGACCTGACTACAAAACCATACCTAATATCCTAAAAAAATAAAATTGAAAATATCTTAAAATATTCTTAAAAAAACATCTTGAGATAATATTTATTTTATTTTGTAAAATCTATTGTTTATATCATCACATCAAAATAATACAAAAACATCAAAAAATATTTATTTGAAGTAAAGAAAAAAATAAAAAAATTATTTTTTTAAAAGCATTTTTGAAAAGCAAAAACAAACATGTTTTAATAAGAAAATTCAACTCAACCTCAAATTAAAAAACATTATCATCACCCAACTTTTATATAATATAAAAAAAAGTCTCACTAATTTATTTACTCTTATTTGTTTTTTCATATAGTAAGAAGAAAATAAATTGATAAGATTTTTTTTTATATTGTATAAATTTTTGGTGATGATAATTTTTTTATTTGAATTTGGGTTGAATTTTTTTATTAAAACATATTTATTTTTGTATTTCAAAAATGCTTTCAAACAAATTTAAAAAATATTTACTTTTTTCTTTGTCCTATCAATTTCTTTTTTCCTTAAAAATTTCAAAAATATAATAAAATAGATTTTTATATATAAAATAAATGTAAAGTATGTATTTATAAATACAAAATAAATTATCTTAGCTTTTACGTGTTTATTAGGTATTATGATAATTTTTACGATTGTAATTTTAAAAATTATATGTATTATTAAAACTATTATGAGATGGATTTTATTATTTGTAAATTATAAAATTAAAATTTAATATATATATTATTTAGTAAAAAAAATAAAAGTTAGTGACTCACCAATCAATTTGTTTTTTACATGGTTGGATAAAAAATAGAATTAACAGTATAAAAAAAATAACAAAAAGTTAATCCGTGGGCAAAAGCTCGGACAGCAGTAGTTTGGGAAAAGTGAAAACTGAAAAGCTGTGTGCTTTCGTAAAGGACGACGTCGTTATAAAAGCTAAAGAAAGTGGGTCTTTTCTAGGTTAGGTTTTGGGGGGCAGAGTGAGGGGAGGAAGAGTGGTGAGAGGAGAGAGGAGAAGAAAGGAGACAAGTCAAGGGTAAAGAGAGTATGAAAGCAGAGAATAAGCTGAATGCCATAAGGTCAGGTATAGTGGTGATAGGTGCTTTAGCGTTTGGCTATCTCACTCTGCAGATTGGTTTCAAACCCTTTCTCCTTAAAGCCCAACAACACGAAGAGCAACAACAGCAGTCTCTCCACAGTCAAGAAACCTCAATCAACGACCAACAACAACAACAATAATAATCCCAGGTTAGCTCGATAATCCCATTTCCATTTAATGTTTATTTGATCAAGTTAATGCCACTTCGGGTATTAATTTGCTCATTTGGGTTTCACTGCTTTGATGTACAGTAGCATTTGATTTTTTTAAGTTATTTTTCGATAGTTTTGATTAGGTGTTTTCTGATGGTTTTAGTATGATGATGTCAATACCATCGAAAATCACCTTAAAAAACAATAGATAATTTTTAGAATTTTTTATGGTTTTGTTATAAGAATGTCAAAACCATTCAAAAACATCTAAAACAAACAAAAAAAAATTGAAAATGAATTTTCAATTGCATTATTAAGCACATACTTAAATCAGTTTGAGTTTGCTTTTTTGTTAATAATTTAGTGAGCTTAAATTAGCATTTGATAAAGAAAACGGATGTTTTGTGAATTGGGTTGTGTTCATAATTTCATGTTGACAAAGGTTTTGTTGAGTTGTTTCTATAATAAAATATTTTCTTATAATAAAGCTGTTGTAGATGGAGGGAGAAGAAAATAGGGAAGACAGTGATGAAGAGAACTGGTGGGATGCTTAGGGTCGAAGGCGAAGAATGGCCGTGGCTTAAGTTATTCGCCATGTAGCATATGCCATCTGTGTATACCATGAGCATTGTAATAAAGAATGCAGTGAGTCTGCAACATCGGTTGAAAGCAGAAAACGGAAGGCACTTGAATGGGAGAGACAATTTGAGGGCATCAGGAAAGCAATTAATGATGTTGCAGAGGCAATCAGGGAGGGAAATGATGTTATTGAGAAAACTGTCGAATGTGTTCATTCGGAGGAATAAGTGTTTACAGAACTAGTGAGGGTAGGAGTTGAGCAGCCCTTACTGTATGCAGCCTTCAATTTCCTTGTCAATGATGGTGCAAGGGTGAAGACATTTTTAGGTTAGGCTGCTGATGAGCGCAATGAATTTTTGCTTCGGATGATGTATGGCCCCAGGGATTCTTGATGGATTCCTATTTGTGGTATGTGGAACTGCTTTCTGCTTTCCTTGGATGTTTGGTTTGCATAATGGTTTGGGAAAACCTAGATGATTCTTTACGATCGAAATCTTTAGACTCTAGCCCTTTTTATTTTTTTGGATTGATAGCTTGTAAAATTTGAGATTCATTGTTCATGTTATGGTTGCTTGGGTCAGGATTGGATGTTGGGGAGCTTTAAAATAACATCATTTTAATTTTTTAAAATTAAAACAACGTTGTTTAGGGAAAAAAAACTTGGATTTGACATAAGCGAATCTCATATGGGTTTGATTAGGTCAACTAGGTTGCGAGGTAATTAGTAGTCACTTAGTTTTGATTGAGTTAATTTTCAAAGAAACTAGGTCTAGCCCAGGTTTCAATTGGAGATCACTAGATGTATTGGGTTAAATAACTTAACTTTGAGTATGATACAAATAATTAATAAAAAAGTTAGTGTAGATTTAGTTCTTTACTGGATCATTGACGCTTGCAATGTTGTAGGTTGAGTTAAATTTTTTTTAATCATGAAAAAATATTTAAATATTGCTAAAGGGTTAATCTAACTTGGTTGACTTTGCGGGTCTAAAAGCAACTCATACAACCTATAAAAATATATTATGTTCAAATGAAAG
Organism: Populus nigra; assembly: GCF_951802175.1. Taxonomy (NCBI): domain Eukaryota; kingdom Viridiplantae; phylum Streptophyta; class Magnoliopsida; order Malpighiales; family Salicaceae; genus Populus; species Populus nigra. Next base: position 1,686,004 of record NC_084861.1, on the reverse strand, counting down.
ACTCTGAAAGGCTTATCAAATGAATTTGCTCATACAAGGGTTTGTGGAGTCAACTTGTGAATTGGCAAGTCATCCCAAATCTATCGCAAAATAACATTATTTTAATTAAAAAAATTAAAATGATGTTATATAGGAAAAAAAACTTGGATTTGACATGGGTGAATCTCACATGGGTATGGGTTTGATTAGGTCAACTAGGTTGCGGGGTAATTAGTCGAGCTACTTAGATTTAATCGAGTCAATTTTCAAAATGATTTGAAAGAAAACTAGGCCTAACCCAGGTTTCAGTTAACACATCACTAGATGTAGTGGGTTAAATACCTGAACTTTGAATATGATACAAATGAGTAATAAAAAAGTTAGTTTAGATTTAGTTTTCTACTAGATCATTGATTCATTATGTTGCTGGTTGGGTTAATTTTTTCTTAAACATAAAAAAATATTCAGATATTGCAAATGTTTTTTTCTAGCAAAAAAATAAATAAATTGTGTGAGGGTTGACCTGATGTAACCCGGTTAAATTTGCGGGTCTAAAAACAACTCATACAACCCATAAAAACATAATTTGATTAAAAACATTTCAAGATGACATCTTTTTCTAATATTAAGAAACATATTAGATTGACTTGGGTCAACCCGGGTTAATATGTTAAATTTGCGACTTGGGTATGAGACTATAATAACCTTGTAGAAAGCAAATTAAAATAAATTATAAAGTCTAATTCTCAATAAACTCAATGTTGAAGGATGAAATTGAAAAAAAAATCAATTAAAAAAGGACCTAAAAAAGTAATCCTGGTTAACCTATCAAACCTGCAACTTAAGTTATAAGACTGAGTTAACCTTATGGAAAACAAATTACGAATTTCAATCCTAAATCATCCCCAACATTCAAGTATGATATTGAAAAAAAAAAATCAATCAAAAAAGCATAAAAAAAAACAACTGAGTCAATCCACCAAACTTATGACTTAGGTTATCAAATCGATATAATCTCATAAAAATAAAATAAAAAATAACTTGATTTAACCCAGGTTAAACTTCTGAATTTGCGACTTTGATCATAAAACTAAGATAACCTCATAAAAAATAAATCAAAACAAATTGTGAAGCTCAATTTCTAATAGACTTTATCGAACCAAATGTTAAAGATGAATCATGAGATCGGGATAACCTAATAAAAAAACAAATCAAAACAAATCTTAAAGCCTAATTTCCAATCAAATACAATATTAGATAATGGATTTGGGAAAAAAATCAATTAATAATAAAAAAAAACTAAGTCAATTGGGTTAACTTTTCAAATCCTTAACCAAGTCATGAGATAGGGACAACCCAATAAAAACAAATTTATTATTGAAGAAATAGTGATCTAGGTCATGAGATCGAGATAATCTTTTAGAAAAAAATAAAAAAAAATGACTTGATTTAACCGAGGTTAAAATGCTAAAACTCGCAACCATGATCGTGAGACCAAGACATCCCCATAAAAAACAAATCAAAACAAATTATGAAGTACAATTCCCAACCAACCCACAGTTGCATGATGAAATTGAAAAAAATTCAATTTAAAAAAGATACAAAAAACAACTCGAGTCAACTCAAGTTAACTCATTAAACACTATTCCTAGGTCATGAAGCTGAAATAACATAATAGAAAGTGAACAAAACAAATCATAAAGTGTAATTCCCAATAAACTCAATATTAAATAATGAAATTGAAAAAAATATTAATTAAGAAAAAACCCTTAGTCAATCGAGTTAACTCGCTAACCCTATAGTCCATGTAATAAGAGTGTGATGAATCAATGAAAAAATCTAATATTAAATGATAAAATTAAAAAAAAACATAGATTAAAAAAATCAAAGAAAAAAAAAAAGCAAAGCACTATTGAATAATGTTTTGTGAGGATGGGCACAGTAAAAACCCCTCATATTTTAGTTTATAATTAAAGTTAATAAACTTAGCATAACACCATTAATAAACTTAGCATAACACCATTAGGGGTAACCGTGCATATTGAGAGTGTTTTGGGAACTTAGCATAATTAAAAAAAAAAGATTTTAGTAAAATAACACAAGCGAGAAAATACTTAGGGATTTAGTAAACTTGATCAAGTCGCAATTGACATCTACAAAACTTGAGTCCCAGATACCTTCTGTGACTCAATTATCGCAAATCCTATATGCAACTGGAGTATTGCATATGCCAATTAGGACACTCGAGTCGTAGATAGGATATGCAACTCCTCTAACAGACTCACCCTGAGACGATATCTTCTGTCATTAACTCCATACCAAAAAAATAGCAATTCACACAATTCAAATAACTAGTTTTTTAATATCGAAACACAATTCACAAAAGCAACACATAACATCACAAGATTCTAAGGGAGTTCTCGGTCAAATTTGATTTGGAAGTTCTTTTCTTTGCGGCCCCAATCCAAAATATCTTAAGTATGTAGAGTAGATCATAAATAACATAATTAGATCGACAATTAACATAACATTTTATTAAAATTAAATTAACTATACATCTACTCATAATTCTCATAACATATAATAACATGTAACTATATCTAATAATCACCATAACTCGTAGAAAGGTCTAGAGCACTCGTGGACAGGTCTAGAGCATCACTCAACTCGTCCAACTCAAGGACAGGTCTGTAATATCCATTTAGTTGCAAGGATGACCAATATCATTCTAGCTCGTGGATGGATCTGGGATGCTCATAGAGGGACTAACATCCCCAACACTCCTACAATAGGTAATCTCGTCTTCCGTTAATGCCACTTTAAAATGCTCGGCCTCCCTAACCTTCTGAACTCCACCATGACATAAATTGAGCGTAATGTTGGCCATAATATATATCATCTCATTGACACATTCTTGGATAGTCGTTGTTGCTTTCCAAGCCTCACTTGCCAAGTAATTAATCTATATACATATATTAAAAACCAATTAGTAGTGATGCAAACATCGTGGTCACGCAACCCACACACAAAGATAAAAATTCCCGGAAAGCCAAGTAAATCAGGTTTGATAGGAGTATGACATAAAGATAACTTGTATCTAGGCACCAACACTATTGGAAATGGAAAACCCCTACCCAATGAATATTGATTCATGGATGAGAAGTATAAGGACGACGCCACGAAGCCAGTTGTTCTTCGATAAGTCGCTTTCAGTTCTTTAAAGAACCAAGGAATGGAGATTATCCCACCAACACACAATAAGTGCGGCAAAAAAAAGTTTATTGATATGAAAGTTGTGTAACCTTATATGTCTAGTTATGCTCTTATTTATACTGACTCCAAACTAAAATAAACCCTAATGGACCTCCCTTAGGTGAACTTATATGAGGCCTATTTATAATTGACCCAAATAAATAATATCAACCCAAAGACTAAGATGAAAATAATAAAAATAATAAAAATCCAAAAATTACTATCCTAAATATGCTATAATCAGATTTATTACTCTTAAAAAGTCTCAAATAAACAAGGAGAAATCTAATTTTGAAAATTTATGCTACCACCCCCTTTTAGGTCTTTAATTTTCCTTGTTTAACTTGGAAAAATAAGAAAACAAATTTCCTTATTTGTTGCTGATTTAATGACTTTCCTTCCTAGGTTAGAAAAAGCATTAAATAATCATCCCCTCTTTAGGAACAAGAAAATAAATTTTCTTATTTGTTGTTGATTTAATGACTTTCCTTCCTAGGTTAGGAAAAACATTAAATAATCCTCCCCTCTTTAAAAACAAGATCTGGTCAACTTCCTTACTTAATTAGAAGAATAAATTGCTGACTTTCTATCCTTGTAGCATTAGGAAAACAAAACAAACCTAACAAGGTTGGTGTGAGGCCGGACACATCAGCCCCTTGTTCCACACAAACTAGGCTCTTCTTGGACCTGAATGAACAAGATTTAGCCAACTTCCTTACTTAACTAGGAGAATAAATTGCTGACTTTCTATCCTTGTAGCATTAGGGGAAAAAAAAGCCTAACAAGGCTGGTATGGGGCTGGACACATCAGCCCTTTGTTCCATACAAATTGGGCTATTCTTGGACCTGAATTAGATGAATTAGAGGATGTCCTACATGCTCCTTAGATGTTCCAAGCTCCTCTAGGTCCATCTTGCTCTATATGTTATGAACAAGTCCATTCAATGCTTTTTAAGCTTCTTTGCCTTAACTCTTGTAATTGGCCCAATTGGCACCTCCAATAGGTCGTTCGTATGATTATGCTTGATGTTAGTTTGATCCTCATCAAGTAGTCATCATCCATAACAAAATTAATCTGGTATTTGATAAATGTTGTATGTTATTGTTATATACCATTCGATTTTGTCTTAGATATCGGGGCACATAATACATCAGATTATATGGACGCCTTAGGAAACGTGACTAGGTAGGTGTGATGAAACAACGTGTAATGGATAGATATCATCTCATGTAGGTATATGCATCAATCGTCAGATGCCGCTCCTCAAAAACACAATCTCTCCTAGTATCCTAGAGATCTAGATAAGATGTATGAATCCCCAACCACTTCTTTCTGCGCTTACCCTTATAACTAATAATGTGCAACTTATCACTAGTATCAACATAATATGATATATGCTAAGATAGTCCAAACTTTCACATTACCCAATCTGGATAATGCATCTCAACAACATCGAAGTGGTGCAACTAGACCTATGTTAACCAAATGTCAGATCCATTATGACGTATAGACAAAGATGAAAGTATCAAGTCCTTTATATATGGAATCCATATAACCTATTAGAACATATGAAAGACTTATATTAGAAAAATCAAAATAAATAATTTACGTTCAAATAACAAAAAATTCAATACATTTATAACATATACATGATGTAACAGTTGTGTCCAACTCATCTCGATAAAACTCGTGGACAAGAGTGAGATTTATCATGAAATGTCTAGCCCCACACCATCCAACATGACACACCACAAAGTTTGTATATTTTTTACATTCAATTTATATAAATAACATGTTAACTATAATCAATTTTATTTTATTAGTATATAGAACCAATGGATAATGTCCTCTAAGTGATAATGTCAAACATATTATCACCTCAACTCTCTTGACGTCCAATATGAATATGCTCTCATGATCAGAGCTATATTAATCAACATTGACAACTATAAGTTAGTATTTAAAATGTCATTAATTCTAATAATCAAGCAATGTAAACTACATATACCTGAAGAAATAGTAGATACTCGAGAATTTATCTTCTCTTTTTTAGATAAGCTTTACATAGTTGTTGGTATAAATATGCAAGCATGCCCCTAGTTGTAATTAAGAATGACCCAAAAATCCTCAAACAGTGTCAGAAAGAACAATGATATTGCATTGCCAGCAGTACTCGTGAAAATAAAACCTCTAAACATATGTAAGATATATGTCTGATCATACATAATCAACTAGCCCTCTATCGTATATGCTAAGAGGTCTTAAAATTAATGTCAAACCATGTCAATTTGATGCAGTCACCCCTATAAGCACCGGCTAAAGACACCCATCCTAATAGACGATCACATAAAATATCTCTATTAATCGACCCTTCACAGCCTATCACAAGGGTTCTATCTATCGGAATATCAGTCAATATGGTGACATCCTAGAGTGTGGGTGTCCTCTCACTAACATGTAAATGAAAGATGTGTATCTCACGCCTTCATCACTCAACCAATGTTGCATTTAATGCATGTTCAAGATTTATGTCATGCATCTGACAAGTCTCATAAAAACCAGGATCGATAACAAATGGGTGGAAACGATCATGTAACTCTATCAAAATATGTTGTTATGGTGTTACAGGATCACCACCCTGAAAATTAAGCAATTTAGTTATTTAAACAATTAAAATTGTTAAAATTTTAATAATTTACAATACTTAGTTAAAACATTTATTTGACCTCTCCGCTCCAAATATCATTAGAACAATGTTGATCCTGCATATACAAAACCAACATATCATTAGGACCTACCTTAACAACAAGGTGATCTTGCATGTTAGCTCTCCTAAAAGTAGTTTAACTTCCTATAGTCCGAATTATATTCCCTCGAGGTTCTGTATAAAAACTTATTAGCCTTTACAATACAATTGAACATCTATATAGTTAAATTAGAACAATAATTAAAGTTTACATAGTTTAAAAAAATAAAATACGTTGTGTAGTTTCATAAGTTTTTTCTATTATGACCCCTTTAACTACCGCATGTATCACATCTATTTAGTGAGTATCCCTATCTAGCATCCATCTCATTATGTAGACGAGTGAAATTCCTTTGACCCTTATATGTTCGCTATCCGTTGGACATCTATATATATATGGACTAATAATACAAGCTGTTATAATTCAATTTTAGCCAATTTGCTTTTAATTTAATTTTACAGGGATTAAAATTTAAAATTAAAAGATTAGAGATTTATTTTGATGAAAAGTGTGATTTGTCAACTTATGGAAAAACTAGGGACTACAATGTGTTTTTGTCATTCTCTCCTCCTCATCAAGATAATGATAGTTATCCTTTTTTTTCAAATTTGATTTTTAATCAAATTTAAATTTTAAAAAGAGAATGAGTTTGTTTCGAACTTTGTTTTCCATGTGATATAGGACTCTTGTATTATAAATACAGATCTTAGTGCATAAAAAAAAAGAGGCATTAAAAAAAATGGGAGGAGACATTACCAGAAAATCTAGGAAAAGCCATCAGAAGAAAACCTAGCTAGTGAACAGGTTGGGTCACTGGGTACCTATTCCCTATCATCTTCTTCCCCAAAGTCTCAAAAGAAAATAATAACCTAAACAAAAAAAAATAACTTCCTAAAGCAGCCAGTGTGAGGGAATGCCCTTTGTCCTTACTTCTGCCTTCTGTTAGCTTATCAGGCCCAGTTCTCATCAAGGCAAGACAACACTAAACCACCAGCCAGAAAGGTTGCACTGTGAACAACTCCTTTTACTAGCAGCAAAGCCATCACCAAAAGTCGTAGTTCATCAACAATCGTAAGCATGCAAGCCGACAGCAACAAAGGGGTACCTTCATCTCAGCCATAGGTGACTCCTTTCCTCCTCACCGAAAACACCAGACACCTCCATCAGCTACACTCCTGCTCCCCTAGCAGCAACCTTCTCTTCCCAGCAGAGGTAGTGTTGGTTTCTGCAACACAGTGACAGTCACCACCGAGAAGATCTTCCTCCAGCAAGCAGATCTGCACCAACCATGAACAACAGTAAGCTGCAAGCTCCAACAGCCAGATCCCTCTCTCTGGAGCAGCAAATAGCAGCAACAGCAGCAGCAGCAGCAGCACGACATCTGAATATTCTTCCAGCCTCCATTGAAGCAACGTTTGGAAGATCTCCCTAATGCCAACACCCTGTCACTAATATATATATATATATATATTAGCAACGAATTTAGCAACATAAAATTGATTGCTAAAAAATAAATTAATATATTAAAAATCAGCAACGAATTATATATGTTGCTCATACGGTAGCACAAGATTCACAGTAGTGAAAAAGTCTGTCGTTAATAAAAAGAAAAGAATAGAATTTGATATATATATCAGCGACAAACTTTTTCACAACTGCAAATCTTGTGCTACCGTATGAGCAACAAATATAATTCGTTGCTGATTTTTAATATATTAATTTATTTTTTAGCAATTGATTTTATGTTGCTAAATTCGTTGCTACTATTATATATATATATATATATATATATATATATATAAAATAATGACGTGTTAATAATTAATTGGTACATGTATATTTACAAAAAAAAACCTCACATGGGAGACGATTACCAATTTCAAGATCAAACCAAACTTTCATTCTCCAAATAAAGAACCTTAACCCCATCCGTTTCTTTCTTCCTTTTCCAAAAACCCCATTTTTTACTTTCTTAACTTCTTCTCTAGTGTTGTGCTCTTAAGGAATCATCTTGCAAGGAACAAATTTCATCTTGCAAGGAACACATACAGTACAACAAATTAAGATAGCATGTATAATTAGAAACCTATATTTGAGAGATTTTGTTTGTAAGTTAGAGAGAATATATTTTATTTTATTAACTAATTTTATCGATGAGAAATATAATTTTGTTTGATCTTTTGCAAATTATTTGTTAAATATGATTGTCATCACATGCTAATATTTTTAATTATTAATATAATGTATTTCATTTTAAATTTATTAACTGGGTGAGGTCAATCCATGTAATGAAAAACAAATATAAAAATAGAGGGGGGTTGGGCTTTGTGTTGAACAAAGCAGAACAGAGCATAGAGAATGTAATTTACATGTTTCAGCAAGTAAAGAAAATTGGGAATTCAATTTTTTTATTACAGTTATATGCAATAAAGATAAATTGTAGGCTTACATAATGAACATTGTTTATTAAAGATATTTGGTCCACCCCTGAATTTCAAATGAAATCAAAATCTGCAAGAAATAATTGGCTAACTGAAACAGATGATAAATAAACTCTCATTATGGAGGTACAATGTCATTTGTATCATATCGAGCTAACATGGTAAGGAATTTTTTTATTTGTTACAATGGATTTTGAAATTTTATATTTATATTTTCTAATATTTTTATTGGTATATAGTAAGAAAAAGTAGGTGGAAAAGAACTTTTATGGGATGATGTGTTTTCGATGTTGCATCAAAGTGTCAAACAACCTGAAACCTTCATAGGTAACAAGTCTAAAAAAGTAGTTGTAAGTATTTTTTTTTCATGTAATTTAATTATTATTTAAAATTAAAATGAATTTATTATTATATTTAATTTTATTGTAGGAGAATTACAAAAAAAGAAGAAGATGATGATTTCAAGATATAAAACTGATAGGGAAAATCATCCTTCATTTGATGGAGCAGCTTGGTGTGTGGCTATAGGAGGAGTTACAAAGGGTAGAATATATGATGCACCTGGTATGCCAAAATACATGATTTGTACGAGTGCTTCATCACAATTCTATATGATGGAATCAACACCTCCAAGTTCATCAATCCAGGAATTGAAAGAGCAAATAAAAAAAGAAGATAGTCATATTTTATCATTACAGCAGGAGATGACTTCTATGAAAAACTTTCTTAGTAACATGGGATACCAAACTTGGACATCAAATATGGATCAAGGTATGTCGGCACCTATGGCTTTATTTATGCCGTCACATGTGGCTCCACAAATAACGATACCTACGTATCCCTTATCTAATCCAGTATATTAACCTAGGCCTCGACCACCATATACCGATCCCACCTTATGATGGTCAGCATTGTCTTGGTTCGTTTCCACCACCACCCCAACCACCACTTCTATGATAGAAATATTTATTAAATTGTGACTTATCTATATTGATGTAAGTTTAACAGGATTTTGAAATTTATTATGGTATTTTTTTTATTTGACTTATTATTGTTGATAAAATAATTTCAAGTATTAATTTATGTTCTTTATATATTTTTCTATAATTTTTGAATTATCCATAAATAATTATAAGAAATTCAATAAATGGAAAAAAATTCATGTTTTCAAAAATAGTTACTGGATAAATCAACAATGGATTAACAACAAATATTTCATTGCTCATTAACAACATATCAGCAACGCAATATGTGTTGTTGATCAGCAATGGTGATTAACAATGGAATATCTATTGTTAATTTATACAATCAGCAACTGAATTTCAGCAACAGATAAATTGTTGCTAAAAAACTCAACAATTGATAATCCATTGCTAAAAAATTAGCATATATTATTTATATCTGACATTATCTATTACTAATTCTGTTGCAGATTTTTATCAGCATCATAATTTAGTTTTATCTGCAACAGACTAGGTAGTTACTAATAGACTCCTTTTTTAGTAGTGCGTCTCCATCATGAACAACAAGCTAGATTGATAACCGCAAGCAGTGTTCGACCGTCTCCCTTTGCCTCGCCTCCAGCAATAGTCGTGCCTAGATAAGTTCTTCTTTCCTTTTTTTGACAATTTGATTACATTGTTATTGTTGCATGCATGCGTAATTCACGCATGCATGTAATGGTGGCAGAGCCGGTTACTGGTTTGGGCCAGTAACCAAGTTAGCCTGTTGGATCCAGCTCGACCCATATAGCTAGGCTAGATCTAGCCTATAATAAAAAAAAAACAAAAAACAAAAATAATATATTTCTCTTTCTTTTAATCCAAATTTTGTAAATTTATTCACTCGCGTCAGAGTTAAGAATACCATATTTTTTGGATTACACAATATTTACCAACACTAGAGTTGAGAATATTATGAGAATATCATAAAAACATAACAAAAACAAACCTTTAGCAATATAAGACAAAACCAATAATACAGTCTGTCTCAGGTAGAACGCTTAAGGGATGATAGTATCTTCCATTTCGCGTTACCAATCTCGTACCATAGAATCTCTGTTGACTAATTAGAGTTCCTAGTCACTATAATACTAAGTGGAAACTCCTTAAACTAGAAATTTTCCCTCAAAGAACAAGATGTCAGATATCTATTCTTTTTCCATATAAATTTTTAATTGGTCGTTGCGATTTTCGGGTGTAATAGAACGGCAACTCCGCTGGGTACTTTTAGGACTAAGCTTTGCTTTTTTTGTTTTTTTTATCTTGTTTGTTATGCTTGTTTGATTTATTTGATTGCCTTTATTGTTGTAACATGCATCCTTTTATATTATAATGCATCATCTCAAAAGCACACAACTTGAAATTTAGGATATGTAGAGAAGTAACAGTACCCCAATGGTTTTAGCTTGGGTAAGACTCATGAAATTATCCAACTCTCGTTTGATTATTTGCTCGATAGTGGTTGATATGCCAATATGATATTACTCAGAGCCTCTATCTTCACACTACTTGTAAGCCTCATATCAACCTTTCAAGGATGATCATTGAACATGCGAGAGACCCTTTGAGACTAGATAGTAACTTACCTCCATGATGCACTTAACAACTAGAACCAACCTACTAGATTATACCTAAAGTAATCTTACTATGGCTAGCCCAACATGCGGCATCTTGAATTCCAAGACCATTGGGTGTCAAATGGTCATCACATAGGATACAAGAGTTTGAGTTATTATAGTTGACAAGAGAGAACTAACTTGAATTGAAAGCTAAAAGGTTTATCAGAAGCTTAAAATTAAGCAAGACTGGATAAGGATCCCCTCGTTGGCATAATGACGACATTAGGTTCCTAAAATCCATGAATAAACAACCATTGCCACCCCATAAAAGGCGAGTCCATATTGAATATGTATTTTCCTCATTGATAGTATCATCACTTACGCATGATTGCATAATTTTCATTTAGCGGGTTGAAATATAGGTTCCTTATTGAAATGCACCTATAACAGTTGACTGTGAAAAAGACAAATGGAAAATGAAGAAAGAGCCCAGTTTAAAGCCCAACACCAAAAAGAGTTGGAAAGTCTTAGAGAAGAAGTTGCGAGGCTTACTAATCTACTCAAACAAGCCTTGGGATCTAAATTCAGAGAAGCAAAATTTACAGCTCAGCCCAAACCTTTGCTCGTAAATCCACAGAATCTAGGGGCAAATGAGGTGTCATTTGAATCTAAATAGACTACGTATTCCTAATTTCTCAACTAGCATATCCCATAAATATGTCATCAACCATTGACTTTACAATGAAGGAATCTTAAAAGGACAAGATGGTAAGAGAAAATGGCCTAGATAAATTGGTTGCCTTAGAGCAAAGGATAAGGGCATTTGAGGAGACTAGCTTACATGACCATATAAAGGCTACTGAGATATGTTTAATGCCCAACGTGATCATTCCTAAAAATTTAGAGTGCCTAAATTTGTCAAATACATAGGAACTCAATGCCTTGTAACTCATCTCAAGACATACTGCAACAAAATGTTTAAGGTGGTTTATGACGAGAAACTGCTGATTCACTTCTTTTAAGATAATTTAAGTGATGCTGCCTTTATTTGATATATGTGGTTAGACAATACCAAGGTAAAAAAGTGAAAGGACTTAGTTGATGACTTCATTAGATAATATAAGTTCAATATGGATGTGGGCTCTTATAGATCAAGCTTACAAGCTATGAAAAAGGACAATAAGGAGTTCATGAGAGAATACACCCAAAGATGGTGTGAGATAACCATACAGGTTAATCTTTATTTTTCAAAAAAAAGAGATGATCAATTTGTTTGCCAACACTTTCAAGGTCTCATACTTTAAATACCTACTTGAAAGCTCTACATGACATTTTTCTGACCTGATTGTTATAACTGAGAGGATTTAACATGCCATTTGATTAAGACAGATTGTTGACTAGATTAAGAGAAAAGTTTCATTAGAAAAAGGAAAGAAACTGAGGTTCACATATCAAAGGTGGTTTTTAAAGGCGAGAGAAAGAACTACCAAAACAAAAACACCTAAAGATCAATCGTCTTAAAGATGAAGCTATAGTGTTATTAGGTCAAGACTGGTCTATACGTAACTTTAACTAACTATTGAAAAGGTGCCCCTGTCGAGGCATTCATAAGAGAGGGATGATTGGAAGATTCCAGAAATTTCAATTAATGGTTGCTGAATGTGTAACCCTTTTATATATCACTTTACTAGTAATCATAGCTCAAGATGTTAGCATAAGGTCTTTATTGTTGAGCTTTTTTTCTGAAATTTCAATGAAATAATAAGTTTGTCCTTCAATTATGTCTCTTTCTTTGATTTACAACCAAATATCCTTAAAGGAGTTCCCTCTAAGAACTCACAAATACACCTTTAAAGCCTTACATGATCTCATGGACTTAACTTATTTCTTTTACCAAAATCTTTTCCCCTAATGGAATTTTGGAAAATTAAACTTACCTTTTAATTTAAAAAATGATTTGATGTTTATTTAAAATAATATTTTTGACATTTTACTTCTAGAATGACAGATAAATCAAGCAACTCATTTATTAAGGTGACTAAACTCTAAACCAAAATGTACGAATAGAAAAATGAACATCCATCATCACATCATGACTCTTGAGCCAGGTGTTTTAATGTATGCATAATGGTATATAATGGATTCATTGTTCATAGACTCATGAAATGTATCTCTTTGCAAAGCCTTACATGATCTCATGAACTTAACTTATTTCTTTTACCAAAATCTTTTCCCCTAATGGAATTTTGGAAAATTAAACTTACCTTTTAATTTAAAAAATGATTTGATATTTATTTAAAATGATATTTTTGACATTTTACTTCTAGAATGACAGATAAATCAAGCAACTCATTTATTAAGGTGACTAAACTCTAAACCAAAGTGTACGAATAGAAAAATAAAAATCCACTATCACATTATGACTCTTGAGACAGGTGTTTTAATGTATGCATAATGGTATATAATGGATTCATTGTTCATAGACTCATGAAATGTATCTCTTTGCAAAGTCCAAACCATTATACTAGACGAGATCAAAGTTTATTGATCTTAACTACTCGAGCCTGAAATGAGAAAATGTCATCTTTATTATTCCTTTCACATTCTAAAAAGAATATGTGGTTTTTTTTTTAGCCTGAATAAATTTTCTTTCATAAAAAATCATGACTAGGATTACACCCCATACTAGGGGCAAATGAAAATTTTAATTATAAAAAAAATGATGAAAACCCCATGAGAAAGCCAAAAGGGCAAAAGAGCCCAAGAAACTCAAAAGCTAAAGGCATGCTCAAATCACAAGAAAAAGTGATATCCAAAACAAAGTGAGTATGCCCTAGACAAAACAACAAAAAAAGGCAAATCAAAGAAGAGCGACCAAAGAAAAGATGAAAGACACAAAGAGTCGAACTATTGATAGTGATCTTTAGTATTTGAAACCTTGAAACACTCTTTGTGCCTTATGAATCCTTTTCTTTCATAGCCAAAAACCACAACCTACGTTACGTGTATGTAGAAGTCCTTTCTAATCAAGCAAGCAAGCAACCTGAAATAATAAACGATGCTCTCAAAATGCAAAGAGAGAATAAGTTATTATTATTCATACTGATAAAATAAGTGTTCAAAGAGAGATTTTTTTTTTCTCAAGCCCTTTACTTTGAAACCTATGAAAAAAAAAGGTCACCTTATTATGTACCTTCACCAATAGTACTATTATCAAAACAAGAGCAAATCATCTCTTTTCTAAAAAAAATAACCAGGGAGTTATAAGATTTCAAAAATCAAATTGTTTTAAACTCACATCGAAATAATTTTTGTTTTCAAAATATAAGGTCAAGATTTTAAGATTCATTCTAGATAAATATTCCTTCACCAAAACCAAAAAGAAAAGAAACGAGAGAAGGTTTACTCGAAACCATTATTTGTCTGAGTCGCTGATAAAGCACACTTGAAGGCAATGGCCAATACAAGAGGGCAACATTGTGTTTAGAAGAAAATTGATCCCTTCTAGATAACTGTGAAAAGAAGAACATTTCTTACAACGAGACAATGGGTTATTTTGGTTTACAAAAGGCAACTTGATCCTTTCCACAAATGACACCGAATGTTTTTAGCAATGAGACAAGAGAGTAATGAGTGATCCTCTCAAATTATTCAACGAGACAAAAAAAGCTCCAGCAAGTAAACGAGTTACGATGGGCACCATTAAACCTGAGTTGTGTAACAATTCTATAAAAAGACCTATATAAGCCACATGAGAGTTTAAAAAAACCGATCAACTGAGAAAACCAAATAAACATTAACTAGAAAATTGAACCGAGATGAAAAATTGATTAAACTGATTTTCAAAACCGTAAAATCTAACCGGTTTGGTTCGGTTTTGGTTTTACAAGGGAAACCGATAAACCGAACCGGTCCAACCAAAAAAACCTAATATCTATAAAAATCAACAGGGGTATAAATTAACCTAACCTTAACCTAACCCCCTTCACAAAAAGTCATCGCCCAAAGAATACTTTTCTCATTCTTCCTTTCCATTTCATCTGCTTTGCGCCTCATCTCCATCTCATTCTTCCTTTCCCACACCATCTAGCCGAACACAAATCCACCTCCCTATCTCCCTGACTTCTCTCTTCCATTCTCTCCTCTTGTTTAAAGGTAAATATATTATGTTTATTGAGTGGGGAGTAGTGAGTCACAAATAAACAAACAATAATAAACTATCAACTTTCTAGATCTCATTGGTTTTTCTGACTCCATTATTTCATGCAGGCAAACAATGGCTGGGTGTTTTGAAGAAGATTAACGTTGCGGTTTGTTAATTAAGTTTTATGGTAGTGTAATGGCTTGGTTATTGTGTTGGTGTGATGGTAATGATAAGGAGAAAGAAGGGAGGTTGTCACAAGTTTTTTAGAAGAAAATGCTTAGCTTAAGTTCTTTTATAGGTTTGGGAATCATGCGGCTAGTGCTGAGATGGGCATTATTGTTAGATGAGAAATGATGCATGTAATGGTTTGGTTTGGTTTTAATAGAGAGGGATGACAATTCATAAATCTGGCAAGGGGTATGTTTGAAGTTATAGGCAAATGGTTTTGGTGTTGACGAAGAGAGTCAATAAATGGAGGGTTAATTTGTTTCTTGTTTTCTAGTTAAAAGGAGCTTTTGAATCCCTTGTAAAAAATGACAATGACAATCCAACTACTGGTTTATTAGAGAGAAAATAATGGCAGAGAGGGAGCTTTGTTAATCCTTTCTTTGTTAAAATAGATGTACCTAAAGGTCATGTTCTTACTATCAACTTGTTGAAAAGTTGATCCTTGTTTTAGATGCAACAAAAATCAATGATTTGTTTAAATATACATGTGTTCCATATGATTAGGTTTACCGATTTTATTTCAAATCAGGTAAAGATGCATATATATCATCTAACTTTGAAATGTTAAACAATTCTGATTAGTACTTAAAAGTGTATTTTTATCAAGGTTTTATATCATTATTTTGCATTTGAAGTATAAATATCTCCTTAACTAGAGCATGTTTTATAATAACATATCTAATAATATAAGATACCTTTAATTTATGATAAATGTTCATCTTAAATGCAGGCCTATCACATAAATCAAAGGATTGATTGATGAGTTTAACTACTAAACTTGAGAAGACAAAGAGAAGGCTAAGTGCTTGACCGCTTTTTATGATCGGCTTATTTTAACTCGCAAGTGCACGAGTGTGCGATGTAGCAATTAACTCGGTAAGATCGAGGTCATATCCACAGAGAGCTAGATCTGGAAATTAAGCTAGGTAACAAAAAAAACTCAAGAGAAATTAAATTAACAACAACTTGGTTCAAAACGATTAATGGATTTGTTTTCAAAGATGAAAAAGTGTAAGCAGATTTTAAATGACAAGAAAAAGTAAGTCTTGGTCCAAATCAATTTTAATGGTGATGTATTGGTGATTCCTTCAACATATATAAGATAACTCAACCTAATATCAACGATAGTGATATTAGATCGGAAGATATTACAATGAAATTTAAAAAGATGAAGATTGATTATTGCTTAAGAATGAACAAGGATTTTCATATTAAGTAAGACATTGAATCAAGCAATCTCTATACCAAAACTAAGGTTTGTGCATAAAAATTCAAGATTATAACATTACCTAAATGATTTCTAAAATTTCTTTACAATAATAAAACATTCATGAAGAAAATGAAAAGATAGACATTAAGATTCATTCATATCTTAGAGAACTCACCTCAACCACCATCATCCTTAATTTGGATCCAAGAAGAAGATTAGCCAACCATGATTATATATAATAACACTTTAATAAATATAAAATAACTTGAATCAAACTGAAATAATGAGTTTTACAAGCTAAAGAACCGAAATCTATAAAAAAGAACACAACACAATTTCAGTAAAAATTCGGACACAAATCTGACTCTAACTTTGGACAGCAATTCGACCCTCTTAGAAGCCTCCTTTGGAGATGGCTATTAGAGACATATTTATAGGCCATTTTGTTATCTTTCCAGATCATTAAAGAATAGCTCATTTGGACATCTGAGTCAAACATTATGAACAAAATACCAAAAGGTGTTCTGGAAAATCAAACCAGGCCAGCTTGGAGAACACTTTGGTGCACGTTTTTATTCCTCCTTTATAAGTTGTCTCTTTCTTCTTTTGACCCAAAATAATGTCACAATTTCCCCTCCAGCTTTCCATCCATGTGCTTGCCCTCTTGGATCAATGAATTACCCAAATAAATAAAATGTTATTTGTTGTGTGGACATGTAGGATCATGGATTGTGTTTGGGCTGATTTGGAGGGTGATTTGGGGCTGATTTGGGGCTAAATTTAAGCATCAAATAAGAATACAAATGTACCTATTATTTGGGCTAAGATTGACATTGAAACCTTGAGTGTTTGATGGTTGAAGTTTGCACACAACATAAGGCATGTTTGGGCTTGAAATAGATCATATGATATTCTTTTCTAGAATTGGACTAGAATTGATTTTTAGGGCAAATTTGGAGCACTTATTTGAACCAAGATTTGCTTCAATCTTCAACTAAATTTCTCTTCAATTCTTTGTTCCGAATTCCGACGTTGAATTTTCTGAAATAATTCATTTAAGCTCCAAAAACCTATCGAAACATTAAAAGAAACTTCATTACTAAAAAGCACATCAATTATTATAAAAAACCCAAATAAAAATAATAAATACATATGTAAAATAAGAGACTTAATGATACTTTTGATGCACAATCACTAAGCTTAGAAAAGATATGTTGGTTCAGTCCAAACTGGAATACCATTCGGTTATTGGATCATAACTGGAGCTATAGAACTTGGATTTAGGTTTGGTTTATATGTATGGAAAGCTAAGACATAGGCCTAAAACTTTCATAAGAGTCCAAGATTCAAAAGGACCGTTTTCAAGTTCAAATTATAGCAACAACAGAGAAGTCAGAATTTATCCTGCAGCCTAGACACTATTCAGTCTTCAGCCCATATCTCAAGTTCTATAAATCCAAATGTACTGATTCTTATTTTGTTGGAAAGCTGAGAAAATTTCCCAGAACTTTCATGAAGACTATCTGCTCAAATTTTGATGTGAGCAATGGCGTTTTCTCCAGACAAGAAGATAAGGATTGTAACCAAGTCAAAAGGTGGCCACCCACTTAACAATTAGTCATCAAATCAATAGTTCTAAATTTTGACCTATAAAAGGAGGTATTTGTCATGCATTTAGGCATCTTGGTTTTCAGATAAAGATCATGTTCTTGCTCTCTCTCTTTATATTTTTGTAATGTTTAAGTTTTGCTTTCATTAATCTCTTGTTTATGCCTTTCATTTCCTTTATTATACTTATATAATCACGTTCTCCTCTTGTTTATCTATGTTTCTCTTATTCATAATGTTCAGCTAAGTTTATTATGTCAAGGTGAAAAGGTCACACTAATGGTGTAAGAATAAGTATAGTATAAACTCAACAAGGACTTTAATGTTTGATACTAACATGTTTTGTATTTGTTATCTTGTTCACTTTTAATACTTTGCTTGTTAAATAGTTAATCTAGATTTATGCTCTATAAACCTTGGTACAACAAATACTTGGCACTTTCATAGTCCAACCGTATGGTATAACGACACCTGTGCTATAAAAGAAACTTGATTTGTTGTTAACATAAGTTATAATTATGAATACATGACAACATTTACAAGTATTAGTATTATTCAAATAAGATAACTAATGTAATCATGTTAATAATTTATAATCCGATTGGAACCTCCTTTGTGTGTGGTTTCTAGTTGAGTAATAAAAGGAGTTTACTATACTTATTTGAAATACCATTAGTGGATCCTCTAACCTTGACAATTATTTTATCCTTATTTAATCCATATATCAATATCACATCTCAAAGCTCTCTTCAACTCCTTTTTTGTTATTATCTATTTTTTTTATTTATAGTTTATACAGTTAATCTCCTTGTGGTTCAACCCCGGTCTTGTCAGGTTATTTATTACTTCGACACTCCTGTTCTTGGAAGAACACATCAATCTTTTGGTCATGTCAACTTCTTTTTGCAAAATTTATAAGAGAAATCCCTAATGGGATCCATAAAAAAGGGAGCCCACCTCAAAATGGTCAAGAATTGAAAATGTATTTGAAAATTCTTTACTTTTGAGAAATATTTGACCTGGGCGGGGCCGCCCTTAAGAATTAGGTCATCCAAAAAATATTTTTATTTTTCACTTGGGTAGGTCACTCATTATAATGAGACCACTTGCGAAAAATCTTCGCACTTTTTCATCATCGGGCAGGTCACCTGGAACAATTAGACCATTTGTGAAATTCTTCGTATTTTTTTTACCATCGGGCAAGTCATTTAGAACAATTAGACCACATGCGAGATTCTTTGCATTTCACCATTAGGTAGGTCATCTAGAATAATTAGACCACTTGCGAAATTATTTGCATTCTATTCACCATTGAGCAGGTTGTTTGGAACAATTAGACCACTTATGAAATTCTTTGCATTCTATTCACCACAGGGCAAGTTGTTTGGAATAATTAGACCACTTGTGAGATTCCTTGCATTTTACCATTGAGTAGGTCGCCTAAAACAATTAGATCACTTGCGAGATTCTTCGCATTTTACTATCGGGCAAGTCGCCTGGAATAATTAGACTATTTGTGAGATTCCTTGCATTTTACCATTGAGTAGGTCGCCTAAAACAATTAGATCACCTGCGAAATTCTTCGCATTTTACCAACGGGCAGGTCACCTAAAATAATTAGACCACTTGCAAAATTATTCGTATTCTTTTTACCATCGAGCAGGTCGTCTAGAACAATTAAACCACTCGTGAAATTCTTTGCATTCTTCTTACCATCAGGTAGGTCGCTTGAAACAATTAGACCACTCATGAAATTCTCCGCGTTTTTTTTCACCATCAGGCAGGTTGCCTGAAACAATTAGACCATTTGCGAGATTCCTCATATTTTATCATCGAGCAGGTCACCTAGAATAATTAGACCACTTGCAATTAGACCATTTGCGAGATTCCTCGTATTTTATCATCAGGCAGGTCACCTAGAACAATTAGACCACTTACAAGATTTCTCGTATTTTACCTTTGGGCAGGTCGCCGGAACAATTAGATCTCTCGCGAAATTCTTCGCTTTCTTCTTTATCATCGGGCAAGTTGCTTGGAATAATTAAACCACTTATGAGATTCCTCGTATTTTACCATTGGACAAGTCGTCTATAACAATTAGACCACTCATGAAATTCTTTGCATTCTTCTTCACCATCAAGCAAGTCACCTGGAATAATTAGACCACTTGCGAGATTCCTTACATTTTATCATCAGGTAGGTCGCTTGGAACAATTAGACCACCTGCGAGATTCCTCGCATTTTACCCTCTGGCAGGTTGCCTGGAATAATTAGACCACTCATGAAATTCTTCGCATTCTTCTTTATCATCAAGCAGGTCGTTTGGAACAATTAGACCACTTGCAAAATTCCTCGCATTTTACCATTAGGCAAGTCACCTAAAACAATTAGACCACTCGTGAAATTCTTCACAATCTTCTTCACCATCGGGCAGGTCACCTGGAACAACTAGACCACTTACGAGATTCCTCGTATTTCACCATCGGGCAGGTCGCCTGGAACAATTAGACCACTTTTGAAAATCTTTGCACTCTTTTTACCATCGAGCAGGTCATCTGGAACAATTAGACCATTTTTTGCAAAAAAAACAAAAAGGATAAAAGGAAAAAAAGCAAAAGAAAAGAAGTTGAAGGGCTTTCATGCTTATTTTCTTTACAAACTTACCATACAAAGCTAAAAGAAAATGAATTTTCCAATGTCTTTGCATCGTAACTATTGTAAAGAGGGGATAATTGTTATAATCCAATTTTGGTCCATTTTCTTTTAATCTAATTTTATGTGGATTAAAATTTAAAATTAATATATCAAGGATTTATTTTAATAAAAAGTGTGATTTGTGAATTTTAAAAACTAAGGACTACAATGTGTTTTTGTCATTCTCTTCTTATCATTACGATAATGATAGTTATCATTTTTTTTTCAAATTTGATTCTTAATCAAATTCAAATTTTAAAAAGAGAATGAGTTTGTTTGGGACTTTGTTTCCCATGTGCTATAAGACTCTTGTGTTATAAATACAGATCCTGGTGCATATAAAAAGGAGAGGGGCATTAAAAAAAACCTGAAGGGAGGCATTACCAGAAAATCTAGGAGAAGCCATCACAAAAAAACCTAACTAGTGACCAGGTCGGGCTGCTAGGTACCTATTCTCTACCATCTTCTTCCCTAAAGTCCTGAAAGAAAATAATAACCTAAACGAAAAAAATAACTTCCTAAAACAGCCAGTGTCAAGGACTGCCCTCCGACCTTGCTTCTACTTTCTGTTAACTTATCAAGCTTGGTTCTCATCAAGGTAAGACAACACCAAACCACCAGGCCAGAAAGGTTGCACCGTGAACAACTCCTTTTACTAGCAGTAGAGCCATCACCAAAAGTCACAGTTCATCAGCCACCGTAAGCATGCAATTGATAGAATAATGGATGAGAGAAAGTTACCTTGGGAAGTCGGTAGCAACAGAGGGGTACCTTCATCTCGATCATAGGTCACTCATCCTTTCCTCCTCACTAAAAACACCAAACACCTCCATCAGCTACACTCCTACTCCCCCAGCAGCAACCTTCTCTTCCCAACAGAGGCAGTATTGATTTCTACAACACAGTGACATTCACCACCGAGAAGATCTTTCTCGAACAAGCAACTTTGTACCAATTATGAACAACAATAAGCTGCAAGCTCCAACAACCAAATCTCTCATCCCAAAGCAGCAAATAGTAGTAGTAACACGGCAACTAAATATTCTTCCAGCCTCCATTGAAGCAGCATTTGGAAAATCTCCTTGGCGCCAGCACCCTGTCTCCATCGTAAACATCAGGCTAGACTGACAACTGCGAGCAGTGCCTGACCATCTCCCTCTAGCTTGCATTCAGCAGTAGCCATGCTCGGATAAGTTCTTTTTCTTTCCCTGTTTTGATAATTTAATTACATTGTTATATTTACATGCATGCGTTAATTATTAACACATGCATGCAACAGTGGCAGAGCCGGTTACTGGTTTGGGCTAGTAACCAGGTTGAGCCTGTTGGATCCAGCTTCACCCGTACAGCTGGGCTAGATCCAGCCCATAAAAAAAATATAGTTTCCCTTTCTTTCAATCCAAATTTTGTGAATTTATTCACTAGTACCAGAGTCAAGAATACCATACTTTTTTGGGTTACACAATATTTACCAACGTTAGAGTTGGAAATATTCATAGGCGAATATTCATTTATGCCTGAGTCAGGAATATTATACGAATACCATAAGAACAGAACAAAAGCAAACCTCTAACAATATAAGACAAAACCAACAATGCAGTTTGCCTTAGGTAGGACGTTTCAAGGGTGATAGTATCTTTTCTTTTGCATAACTAGTCCAATACCATAGAATATATGTTGACTGGTTAGGGTTTCTAATGACCATAATACTAGGTGGCGATTCATTGAACTAGACATTTTCCCCCAAAGAACAAGATGTCAGATATTTATTTTTTTTCATGAAAATTTTTAATTGGTCGCCACGATATTCGGGTGTGACATTGGCCACAATAGCAAATTATCAACTTACTTTTGTTAATTCACAATCAACAACCCAAAAAACTTGTATATATAATTTAATATGTTTATTTATTTCTATTATCATTTGATTAAATAAAAAATATTTTAATAAAAAAAATAGCAAACATAATCGAATAAATGTCATATCTTGGAGATTAAATATTTTAATTTTTATCTATCTCTCGGTTTTTCAAGTTTTGTTTTTAGATATAATTAATATTTATTTATTTATTTATTAGTGCATATTGTTCTTAGTTTATTTGATTATTTAAGTGTATAAAATTTTTAATTTGTTAAATTTTTTAAGCTATAAATATATTAAAAAAACTTGTGTATATAATTTTTTTTAATGGAAAATAAAACGCATAACTAGTTGAGGTATATTTGTTGCAAATGGGTTACCATGCACATTATTTGCCAGCTACCTTTAGGTTTAGGGTAGGATCTAGGGTGAGGGCTAATTGTCGAAAATATAAAATGGTGTCTCTTGGCAGCACAGCCTGTTGCTCCATAGGTGTCATCGTAGCAACTTGAATATAAGCATGCTACAGGAATGTGATCAAATAAACCTTCAAAAAACATGACAATTGGCATACTAAGGGAAAAGGGACCCATTGAATTTAATTTAACAAGAAAAAAACAATAAGAATAAGTTTTGGGAAGAATTTAAACCATTGAATCGTGGTTTTAGCATGGGATTCGTGAACCTCAATCCTCCCCTCCAAGCCAGGAGTTGCAAAATCCTTTGCCCAAGCTCAAGGATGGCATCTCATTCCTTACTCCTCTCCCTCCACTCAGCATAAGAATTTTACTTTTTTATTTTTTTTAATCCAGGAGGCGAGCAAGATCATCATCATCAATTAGCAAAAGAACATGTAAAACTATAATATATTTTAATTAATAGAATACTGTCGAACAAAACCTCAAACATCACCGCAAACAGAGCAGATACTTGCTGTATCTTGGAATTCAAATGATTTAGCGTCGAGGGAACTGCATTATTTGTGCGATCTCAAGAACGAATCCTGGGATTGATGTTTTTCATTTCTTCTAGGCACCCCCCAACCTGCAAAAAACATAAAAATGAAAACTTGACGGGCGAGTTAAGTTGTCCATACATTTATACATATTCTGTCCCTGACAAGCGGCATTTTATATTCCCGTCCTTCCTGCCATATATATATGATCATATGATCCTTGATTAATATTTATTTATTTATTTATTTTCTATCTTCAAGGCCTATGAAAATCCAAGTATGATTGCATTGTCTTCGCTGGATTCGAATTCTGTGCCTCATTGCGTTGCCTTCTTCTGTTCATGTGCCCTTCTCTAATTGCATGTATTTATGATATCAATGCTTCTTCTTCTTCTTTTTAATTTGATATTCCATGTATATACTCCTGCATTAGTAGGGGGGGAAGAGGTTCTTTAATAAATTAAAGAGGATATTTTAGTGTGAAACTTTTGATAGGATCAAAGTTCTATTGTTTGGGTTCTTAAAGTACCAATTTTATGAATCAAAATCCAAAACTTCCTCTCCACATTAATGATCCTTGGACGCGCAGAAGCAATTTATGAAATGATTCCCTTGACCCTGATCCATAACTCGTAGAGTTTGAGTGCACAAAGTTCCAACTATCTTAATTTTAATGTATCCATAACTATTTAATGTTAAATTTTAACTTAAATTCAATTGATGTTGCTTTGGCGATTTCTGATAATATATAATAATCCTTGATACATATGATTTATAAACTTAAATTTAACGGGTCTAAAAAACCCTGAAAATGCTCCATTTAACATACATGAGCACAACAACTCTATGGGCTAACCCTAGGCATCGCCCCTCAGCCTATTTTTCATCTCTAACGGGTTCAAGCAACTTGCCCAAGTCACATTTTTCCTTGAAGATTTTTTCAGGACCCCAAATAGGTACCTCAATATTTTATATTAATCCAATACGTATTATTTTGAGTAAAATACAACTCAAAATATCGTAAGGGTAAAATTACATTTTAGCCCATTCTCTCCACAAAAAGGACAAGACTTATGAGCTATAAATACACATAAATCCTTCAGTCTCTAGGTACATAATCTCTTTATTCTCAATATTTTTAGCATATATGTTTTCAGGATCTATCTCTCTAAAATATCATTACACTTTCTTTATTTAAAAACATATTTAAACATTTAAGAGTGTGTGTGTGTGTGTGTGTGTGTGTGTGTGTGTGTGTGTGTATATATATATATATATATATATATATATAAATAAACCTTTTGCAGGTACTAGCCACCTTGGCCTAACAGACATTAGATACAAGTTATCAACCACCTTGTCTAGAGAGAATGGATTAAATTGCTAGAACCAAGAGATTAACCGATTATCCAACACATAACCCGTACCCCTAAGTTACTTGGATTTTTTAAGACCTTATCATTGACGCTATTTGTGGGAACACTAATAAAAAAGCTATCAGTTTCTAAAACTTATTTTTAATATTTCCAGGTCATTTATTAACACACAACCAAGATACATTTGAGCTAAGAAATAGGACAAATTTACCCTTTATCGCGAACACTTTTACCCAACCGGGCCTTCAACAACTCACTAGTTAGGCACAACTCCAAAAGATACTTAAACATTTAAGAGAATGTAAATCTATATATATATATATAAAAGACCTTTTGCAGATACTAGCCACATTAGCCTAACAGACATTAGATAGAAGCTACCAACCATCTTGTCTAAAGAGAATGGATGAAATTGCTAGAATCAAGAGATTAACCGATTATCCAACACATAACCCTTACCCCTAAACTACTTGGATTTTTTGAGACCTTATCATTGGCGCTATCTATGAGAACACTAATAAAAAAGCTATCAGTTTCTAAAACTTGTTTTTAATATTTCCAGGTCATTTATTGACACACTTAGGCTAAGACATGGGACAAATCTACCCATTACCGCGAACACTTCTACCCAACCGGACCTTCAACAACTCACTAGTTAGGCACAATTTCTTACTCAGGCCGTGTTGGCAACTCAAGGGTAGAATCAAACCTTGCCACCTCAAAAAATCTTTACACCTTCAACAATAAACAACGTCCTAATACCACAACCACCCGCCGCACTAGACACTTGTAGACGATTACACTATCCAAAGAAGACTATACAAAATGACATTCATGATAGTCTCTCAAAGGGTCGCTCGCACCATTGCGATATCCATTTATAGACTCGGAACTCCAAATGCACTCCTTCTAGCTATCGTGAGATGAACACCAGTTACAATAATCATGGAATTATAATGGTCTGACCATTTTAAAAGAGCATGTGCAAAATATATGTAATAACTTAGAATTAGTCATCCAGGATATTGAATCAATATATAAAATCATCCCCATAATATTTGAGGGGTCTACGTGTTCATAATACAATAATTTGAAGCCAAACTCCTTTAAAAAGATTGGTGATCTCGAATAGAGTAGATATAGAAGTTCAAAGACTTTGAAACAACTTAATAAATGATAAATCAAATGAGTATAACTGAGAGTGAGAGATTGACATGCTTACAAGATTAGTCATGATTATAGCAATAGTAATAATAACACGAGTGTCTATATTCCACGCAAGATGAATATGAATCATTAACCATATCGCCACCATTACGATCATATGATTGCACGGCTTGTTAGGCTCCGCCATGATTTCTTTTGCTGAAGGTTTTGTGTCCCGTCAAATCAAACCCATCACGTGATGCCAATCAGAATATAACGTATATTGTAAGTATTGTTTGGTTTGATCGATATTATATATTTTTTTCCCATTCTTTAAATATTCATTATGTTTATAAAAAAAACTTTTAAGAGTGTTAGTTTTGGTGTTATATATATATATATACAGTTCATGTTCAAAATTGCCTGATGGGAATTCGAGTCATATATAATGTGGTTATGTTCTGTGTTTGAGAAATAAATAAAATAAGTAAATGAATTTCTTCATGTACTTTTATCATTTGCTATGAATATGATCAGCTTTACATTATATTTTAAAACATAATTTATATTTTAATTGGTATTATGTAATCCTATTTAAATCCATTTACATCGATTAAATAACATGTGATATAATTTTAGGTTATTTGTTTTCATGCCTTCATTTTGGGTATAATTCGATTCTTTTAACAGGATAAATAATTACTCTAAGTTGATCCAGTTAAAGATAATGTTAAAGGCTTATTAAGGTGTTAATCTACAAATTTATCCTAAAATAATATTATTTTAAATATTAAAAAAAACTAAAAATAAATTATTTTTATAAAATTTAATTTTTTTAGATTCCACTATATTAAATCTTACCTGAAATTTGGTTAGATCTGCTACATCGTTATTTAACATATTAAGTCACTTGAATTTAATTGACTTAATTTCCAAACTAGTTCAAGAAACCATATCCAAATCAAGCTCTTAGTTCATTGATCATCAAGTCCATCCAATAAGTAAGTTTAATAACCATGGGTATTATTTTAAAACTTAGATTAGCTGGACTAATTGATCTTAGACTCATTCGATTTAGGATTTGAATTGATTTAAATTGAAAAAAAATTGACTAATTCGGTTAAAATCTGAGCCGACAACTCTTTTTATTTTTTTAAAAAATAATATTATTTTAATTTTTTAATTTTAAAAAATTAAAATTCAATTTAAAATCGATCCTCCTAGTTTATGACAACTAGAGTACTGTAGCTGGTTTATTCCAAGTCAGATCTTAAAATTATTAACAAAAATTATTAACAGTGGACATTACACGTCCCGCATATCAAATCCAGAAATTCCACGTTCGTACAAGACGCGTGGGCGTGAACATATTTCTAGCCGTTACCCAAGGCCCAAGGGAGGGAGAGTCCAAAAATTCCACGTCTCTCTCTTTCAGAGTTTCACCTCGACAGGCAGTAAACGACCTCAGACTCATTTGAATTGACCCATGTCTTTTTGCCACGTTGCTGTAACTGCTGTTCATTCCCTAATTTGAGGAGGATTACTAAGATGTTAAATAGCAACATATCAGCAATACCTTCTTCCATTCATGCAAATTAGGAGAGATAATGGAGCCAAGAGTATAATTATCATTTTTAATGCAAAACTTCTTATTTTTTTAAGATTAAAAAATAAAGGTTTTTTTTATTTGATCACTGTAAAGAACACTTAATACATGGTTAAGAATTCTCAAAACATGGGTTTAGGAATCTTAGATATGGTAATTGACATTTTATTTTTAAATTGCTATTTATGATTCTCATAATTACTTGTTAACAAACAAGTCATAATAACCTGTTTGGCTACATGCTGCGGTGCTGTTTTGGATGCACCGTGTTTTGGATTTGTAGTTGTAGTGTTGGTTTTTGTGTTTAAAAAATATTTTTAAAAGATTAAATTTTTTAGTTGTAAAATAATATTTTTTTTTATGTTTTTAGATATTTTGATATGTTAATATTAAAAATAATTTTTTAAAAAATATTATTTTGATGCATTTTTAAATTAAAAGTATTTTGACAATTATAATTATATTTTTAAATACAATAATATCTGTTTGTTTATATAGTTATTTCGTGCTTTTCAAGAAAAAGTGAAATTTATTTATCATATTTTTTATTTATAATGTTAAAAATAAATTTTAAAAATAAAAACAATAATATTTTAATACAATTCAAAACCAAAAAAAACTTTAAAAACCAACATTACTGGAAACTGCCTAAATTGGAATTGCCTCCTCTCTATCCTTCTCTACAGTCTCCACCACTCTCACATTGCAATAAAGTAACGACGGAAAAGCGCAAAAGGAAAGTAGTTTACTTCTGTCATGAGTGAATGTCTCTTTGCTTCTTTGGCACCCATTAGGGCCATTTTCTCTCTCTCTCCTTTTTAGTTTTTTCAATCCATTCCATAACATAACTGATCTGCCAAGCAAAGAGGCTCAAAAACAGTATAAGCATGGCCATAGGTCTGTTACATTTGCTATGAATGTTCCTTGCAAACCAAAACTCCTCTGTCTTACCATACGACTCTCTCTTTTTTTTTCTTTCTTTCTTTCTTCTATATCTATATCAGCTTAGTATCAGTGACACCAAAGAAACCAAACCCAGAATCCGAAATCTTTTCTTGAGCGCAAATGTCTAAGAACTCATCTTATCGGGAGAATGAAACAATGCAATTATTTGAAATCTTCAAGAAATTCAAACGCTTTCAATTGAGATTCTTTGAGCCATCTTTAGGTGTTCTTGGATTCTTTTTTGTTACAGTTTGTGTTATTTTTTGCTTCTTTTACTTAGATTACAGGGCTGTCATTGTTAAAGAGTTTATTGTTCCGGGCAAGTCAGAGAGGTTTATGTGGTTGCAGTTAAATGGGTCAGGAAAAAATAAACGAGTAGAGTTTTTGGAGGAAGAGGGTAATGGATGTGATCTGTTTGATGGAGATTGGGTGTGGGATGAGAAGTATCCATTGTACCAGTCTAAAGATTGTAGCTTTCTTGATCAAGGGTTTAGGTGTACTGAGAATGGCAGGCCTGATTTGTTCTACACCAAATGGAGATGGCAACCCAAGCACTGCAACTTGCCCAGGTTCTCCTTTTTAAAAAAAAAAAATCTTTTTAACATTCTTGTTAATGTCAGTAGTTTAAGATTGCATTTTATTAGTAGTTCATTCGTGTCTGACAATGACAACGTTGCCCCCGTTTTCGTATGGAAATTATCATTCAAATGCATATATATATATGCATTTGTGATATTCCAACGATACCCTGATTTGTTGAAAGATATTGTCCTGTTCTTTGGTTGATAAGCCTTGTCGGGTGCTGATAAGGAAGCCTTTACACGATGAAGACAAATGAATTTTGCTCCTTTCCATGTCTCGTTTTTACTTGGAAAATGTGTTTGTGAAACTTAGAAGGACGAAATTTTTGGGAAAATTCTCGTTGCAGATGATGTGAAAACCAAGAGTGTTTTGTTTATAAGATATCAGATTTTACTAAGGACTTCTAAGTTTCTTGCATGATAATTCTCTGTTTCACTCAATCACATCAGTTTCCTTTTCTCAAAGGGACACACATAATCCCACGGCTGTATTTACATTTGAATCACACTTGTTATGCTCTTTTTATGTTTTTTTTTATAAAGAATATGAAAGCATTTCTTTTCTCTTTGATTTATGTAGATTTGATGCAAAAATGATGTTGGAGAAACTACGAAACAAACGGTTAGTGTTTGCTGGAGATTCTATTGGAAGAAATCAGTGGGAGTCCCTCCTATGCATGTTGTCTTCTGCAATTCCAAATGAGGATTCCATCTATGAAGTGAACGGCAGTCCAATTACAAAGCATAAAGGATTCTTGATATTCAAGTTTAAGGATTATAATTGCACAGTGGAGTATTACAGGTCTCCATTTCTTGTATTGCAGAGCCGGCCTCCGGCTGGGTCTCCACAGAAGGTTAGGTTGACACTTAAATTGGATCGAATGGATTGGAACTCTGTCAAATGGAGATCTGCTGATGTGTTGGTCCTCAACATGGGCCACTGGTGGAATTATGAGAAAACTATAAGAGGGTAAATTGATTAAGCCTTCCATTCTTGTAGGGTTACATTTATCTTCCATCTATAATTCTATTTTCGCAGCATGAGCTTCTGCTAAGATGGTTTGATGAATATAAAAAATTTTCTTAGGGGGGTTTTGCATGATAATATGGCATCATGCATTTGTGAAAAATTTCAGGACAGGCTGAAAACAATTGTTAAATTGGAGGTCAAAACAATCTTCCTGTAATTCACTTTGAGCAGTTTATGTTAGGAAGAAAGTGAAAACCAATGATCTAGAGTTTAAAATGACTAGTGAAAATGGCATGACCCAAGAATTGATATATTTGTTGCTGTGGGCAGGGAATTTCCTAGTGATACATTTGATGGTTTCTATGTTACTCTGGACTGGCTTAGGTTTTAACTCATTCCCGTGACCTTGATGCTTTTTATTGTTGAATCACTTGTCTTTGTTTCTACCTCCTGTATCCATGTAAATTCTTGTGGTGCAAACTTATGTTAACCAAGCATGGTGATTTGAATTGCTGCAGGAGGCGCCAATAAGTTTGTTTCTTCCAAGGCCAATCAATATGGGTAGTGCAAATGATGTGAGACTAGAAGTAGTGTTTTGAACGATGGATGGCTGTAACTTTTTTTTTTTCCCATGTGTGCATCAGTCTCGTCTACCTTTCCTTTTGATTGAACAGAGATATTTTCTGATAGCCTTCATTCATGCATATGTTCTTTTCAAACAGTACAACACAATGGACCTCACAATTTGTCATTTTTTATTAGTCAGATTGTGATAAGATTTGCTTGTATGTTCAATCGATGCATGGTGGATGTGACCTTTTGGATTTAAACTTTTGCATGTTTAAGTGAAAAAGTTGCTTGAAGGACAAGGCTAATCGATTGACTAAAAGAAATTGCAGAGGTGGTGCACGCTCTTTGAAATGATTTGTTTTATTTTGGAACATGGGAAATTAATGTTCCTTCTCCAATTTATTTGCCTAGGGGTTCTTACTTTCAAGAAGGGGAAGAAGTGAAACTGGAAATGGGGGTCGAAGATGCTTATAGGAAGTCAATAGAGACTGTGGTGAACTGGATACAGCTCGAAGTGAACGCAAGCAAGACCCAAGTCTTTTTTCGTACATTTGCTCCTGTGCACTTCAGGTTTGTTAAACGTGTTTCACTACTTTAACTGGTATTCCACACAAACGTTTTTCTTCTTGTTTTGGTGTATAATGTTTACATGATGGGAAGTTTTGGCATGATTCTGTATGGTATGAAACAACTCATCCCAGTTCTTGGGCAACGCCTTTGTTTGTTCATCTATACACTCACTAGGGGTTCATATCCTAAATTTTAAGATCTCATAGTTAAAGTTTCCCTTTCAAAGGCCTAGCAAAGTGAATCTGCTTCATGCTTACTTGGGCACAAGTTTATCCTTGAAGTCTCACAGCATGTTGTTTTCGATTAGTTTTTTTATTTTTGTTACTTTAACTTTTTCTTATTAAATAGCTGTCTAGATTCGTATGATTTCATCATCATCATTTCTTGTTTGTGGTCCCTATGATTGTTGAGAAGGCCTATTTTACACCTACATTTCAGAGGTGGAGATTGGAATACAGGTGGAAACTGTCACTTGGAGACATTACCAGAGTTAGGCTCATCATTGGTGCCATCCGAAACATGGACCCAATTCAAAATAGTAACTGATGTCTTCTCAGCTTATTCAAACCAAGCAGCAGAATTTAGCATATTGAACGTGACCGGTATGACTGCAAGAAGAAAAGATGGGCATTCTTCTCTATACTATCTAGGTTCCAATCCCGCACCGCTGCATAGGCAGGACTGCAGCCACTGGTGCCTGCCTGGAGTCCCCGACTCATGGAACGAGTTACTCTATGCACTATTCCTCAAGCATGGAGCCAAGCAGACTTTTAACCTATCATCATCTAGGGCACAAGTTTGATTAGGAAAGCCTCTTATTTACGAGTCAATGTGAAGACAGGACTTGAATGCATAGAAATGACTCTTGACTTCCAGACAAAGAACAAAGGGCATGAATACAGAATTTTGATGTAGTTTTGCATTTTGGAAGTTAAGAGGAAGATTATAAATATGAGGCAAGTGGATGTGCAAAGGGTTTTTGGGAATAACTTTAGGAAAAAATGTAGATAATATTTATTCATTGGATTTATTTTTTAATGTAATTATAATCAAGTGGTGTAATTCATTGGGGCATTGTAATTAGCAATTTTTTTTTTTTTCTTAGTTTGCCAAATACTGGCATAAACAAACTTTTAGTTTTTTGGATTAGTAAAGCTGTGGCTTGAGCCCTTCTTTTAGGGCTTCCTTCTGCATTCAAGTGCTAGAGCAAGCAGCCCTCCTCCCATTTTGCACAGGTTAGCTTGACCTGGAAATGCTCCCAACTTTTAACTAGCTCAGGAAAAAGGTCTCATTGTCAACTTCATTTTAAGGGCACTTGTTATTGTGAGGATTTTGATTGTGGGATCTTGTTAGGAACATCTGGCTATGCTTATGCTTCTAAAGCCAATTTGGTCAAAATAATTCAGGAATCAGGTTTGCATCTGGCTATGCTTATGCTTCACGAGAAACTATTATTCACTCACACATAAATATATATTATATTATGGATTGTATTAATTTTTGTTTTGTATTTTTTTAAAAAATTTATTTATCTATTTTATTTTTAATATTAAAGTGATTGTGAATTAAATTTCATGATTTATTTTTTTATTTGTGAGTTTGTCAGGGTAACCCAAGTTGTCTTGGTTCATAGGTTTGGTAGGGTGTCTCTTTTTTTCTTTTATTGAACTTGAATTTATTATCATCTATTTTTTTTTCTCATATAGTTAAAAAAAATAATTTTGAAAAAAAATCATGTTATTTAACTTTATAAAGTCCATGGACCTGCTCACAGGTTTGGCTGGTTGACATGGTTTGTGAGTATGGTGAGTTTAACTTTTTTTTTCTTTTCAATTTTATCTATAGATATTAGGTTAATTAGAAATTCAATTTCATAATTGGTTTTGTTTCGCTTTCTATAAGGTTATCATGGTTTTAAAAAAATATTTCGGTACTGGGTTGATGTTTGATTTTATGATTGTCTATTTTTGTTATCATATAGTTAAATAAAAAATATTTTTTAAAAAATAAATTATAATCCCAATGGAGTCCATAACCCGGCTCACGGGTTTGGTGTGCTAGCCTAGGTTAGTCGATTCATAGGTTTGACGGGTTTGCCCACTGACTGGATATGTTTTTTTTTGTCCTTTTTATTATTATTATTTTTTATTATTTTGTCATTTAATATTGAATTAGTTAGGAAATAAACTGTATGGTTTATTTTTATTTATTTTCTATTGAATTATCATAATCTCAAATAAATATTTATTTTAGGGTTGATGTTTAATTTTGCAAGCATCTATTTTTATATATAATTAAATAAAAAAAATATTATTAAACCCAATAAAATCTCTGACCTAGGTCGTAGGGGAACCAAGACTAATCCAATATGTCATTGTCTCGATATTTTTTAAAAAACTTGTCATCTTGAAGTGTTTTTTAAAAGTTAAGTCATGTTTTTATTAATTATTCAAGTTATCTTTAAATTTATAAAATCAATCGATTTAAGTTGAGTCAGTTTCAACACAATTTAATTAGAAACTTGAGTTAGATCTAGCTAAGAATGGAGGTTTTAAGATTGATTCACTTGGTTAGGTTTAATGATACAATAAAAAAAACTCTACGAGTTCTTAACATTTTTTTACATTTTTAAAAAAAATTAATCTAATCGCGGTGGAGCGCTGATTAAAAAACTAGTTATAATTATATCAGTTGAATTACAGAAAGCTATGGTCTAACTGAGTCAAACCTTTTTTTTTATTCATTGAAAAGTTGTTCAAAGTTACAGTGTATAACTTTTTTTTTTTAATTTTATTATCCTACATTATGTTAAATGGTTTTAAGCCTCTTAATTTTTATTCTTTTTACATGCTATAATGCATTCATTATGTCAAAAAATGTTCCGTTATTAAATTGATATTCAATATTGTAAAATAGAGTTTAACTAGATTTATAGGTACACTCTACGTAGCAAGTTGGAACATTTTTATTTTTTTGGTTTAAAGAAAAAGCTCAAGCAATGTAAGTATATTTTAAAAAAGTAAATAAAAAATAATTTGAGTCATAAACCTGACTAAATAAAAAATATAATAATCTAATCATATAATAAAAAAATAATAATAATAATTAATAGACTAATTTAAACAAAAATAAATCATCAAGACTTGCAAAAAAAAAATCAATGAAATGAAAAAGAATGATGAGGTTAGGATTCCAATCAATCAAATAAAAAAAAACTAAAAAAAAAAAACCTGACTTGAGCCAATCCAAGTGAGCATGCCAAATGTGCAAGCCAGATCATGAGATCAGAATAAGCTAACAGAAAAAAAAAAAAAACCAAGTTAAATCCTAAACAAATCAAACACAAATGGATAAATTTTTAAAAATAATTCAATTAAAAAAAAGCACAAAAAAAGCAAAGAGTAAATCAAGCAAGCTAACCAAACTTTGCAATAACTTAATAAAAGGCAAACTAGAAAATATTACAAAGTTTAATTCTAAAATAACATAATACTGAAGGATAGAACATAACAAATATTTAATTACAAAAACAATTCTAAAAAAAACTTGAGTCAACCCAAGCTCACTCATCAAACTTGCAGTCTAAGTGATAGAACCGGGATAAACAAATAAAAAGAAAATTGAAGACTATCATGAAGGCCAATATAAAAAAACTCCAATTTTAAAGAATGACATTGAAAAAAAAATTAATTTATAACTAATCTAATATTGAAAGATTAAATTAAAAAATAAAATATCAATCTAAAACAAATTTCAAAGTAAATTCAACAAATAACAACAAATAAAAATAATCGAGATAACTCGAGTCATTTTGGAAATTTATGAAAAATCTATAGAAAGCAAATAAATCAAAATAGCATAGCCCACCATTAGCTTAAAAAAAAATATCAATTTAAAAAATTGCCAATGTGAAAAAAAATAGCACTAAAAAGAATGATGAAAAAATTTGATAGGAGAAAAAAATTAAGAAGAATGAAATTATATATAAAAAAATCAATTTAACAAACTTTCTCAAATAAAACAAATATCAATCAAAAGAATAGGAAGCAAATTTAAAATATTAAAAATTAAAGGGGGATGAAATAAAATAAAGGAAGCTTTGAATTTTAAGAGGAAGACGCAAAAATCGAGGAGGAGAGTGAAAAAGAATAGGAAAAAATAAAAAGGTCATCGGTTCTAAACTAGATGGGTGTTGGTCACACACAT
The DNA here is from genome assembly GCF_951802175.1 of Populus nigra. Lineage (NCBI taxonomy): Eukaryota > Viridiplantae > Streptophyta > Magnoliopsida > Malpighiales > Salicaceae > Populus > Populus nigra. The sequence goes on along the minus strand of NC_084861.1, from coordinate 1,650,354 downwards.
TGCCTAATCGAGGAGGAGAGTGAAAAAGAATAGGAAAAAATGAAAAGGTCATCGGTTCTAAACTAGATGGGTGTTGGTCACACACATTGCCTCATCAAAGAGGGGACGTCAAGATGATTTAAGCACAATTGTGAAAATCAGTTTTTGGTCTTTGGACGACTTCGTACCCGCTGCTCGAATGGTATGGGGGTCACCCCCTTGGGGACACATGCTCTACGCATGCCAACATGTTTTTTTAATAATATTTAATATTTAATCAAATACAAAAATATTCCTAAGTCAACTTGACATTAACCAAAAAAAAAACATGATGAAAAGATGAAAAAACCCTTGGAATATAGTTTAGTAGATTTTTTCTATTAAGGGTAGTTAAATAATGTTAATGTGCTAAAAATAAAAAAGACTAAAATTCCCTTGAACAATAGTTTTAATTTTTTTTTTGTTTTATGGATAGCTAAGTCATTTTACTATGTAAAAAAGTAAAAAGACTATTCTGCCCTGCACAATTTGAAAATAACAATTAAATCATGGTTAAAAAGTTGTTTTGCCTTTGATTCTTAATTCAGAGGTTTTATGATTGAAGGATAAATTTATCATTATACTATTATAATGAATATGCATTAGCTTAATATGCATGATGTTTTAAATAATTTGCAGATTAAGATATTTTTTTAGAGTTTTTATATAATTTATTTTATATTTATTATTGTCATATTTTTTTTTTATATAAATACATAAAAATGATTGATTGGAGAATTTTTAATCTTTTAACTGAAACTTACTTTCACAATCATAATATTTGTTTTACTTAAAAAGTAATGCTTCTCATAAAAAGAATCTATTTTTGTTAAAATAAAAAAAAATACATTAATAAGAAAATTAGGTTTCTAATTAAAAATATACATTTTTCCTTTTTATTTCTAACCATTACAATTTTTCTACTTTTTAATGGCTTTTTTTCTTTTTATTCGCTGAACTATGCAACAAATAAAAAATTATTTTATTGTAAAAAAAAAGAATTACATGAATCAAGAAACTTTAATTTTAATGAAAAAATATTTTTCCTTTATAACTTTATTCTTGTTTTTCAAGTAAATATTCATTTTTATTATTGTATAGTTAAATAAAAAAAATTCCAAAAAATTCTTAGTTGCAATATATGAGCAATTATGCTAGTTAACAAAAATAAAAACTAAATCTCCTAAAAAAGTTACTGTGTATTTATTATTTATCCTTGGAAAAAAAAAGACAATGCACTAAGATTTTGGGGTTAGATTGTTTTTTCACCATGACACAATTATCTTTTTAAAATTATATGAGGTTGGATTGATAATTTTATTTTATTTTGTACAATAAAATTACTAATTTAACCCTAAAATAAAATAACCTAATACCTCTACCCAGGGACATTTTTGTATTTTTTATTGAATAGTATAATTACTTTGATATCCTTAAAATAAAACCAATTGAACTCTCAAATAATGACTTTTTTTTTATCATTTTACAATTTTTTTTGTAATTTTCAAGAGTATCCAAGACATTATTGTGAATTAAATTTATTTAAAATAATTATAAAAAACCTTCTGGCGTGTGCATGACATGCGCTAGTGTGTGGACAACTCCCACGTAATTCAAGCAGCACATGGGATCCGTTCAATCATTAAACGTTGTCTTCCAGGGTTGTGTTCGGAAGGTATCAACACCCCAAACCAGAAGAGACGGCGCATATGCCAATATTCGCGGCAGTTTGACGTCAACAACCATTTCTTTTTTCCTTTCTTCTCTCCCCTCCACTCTTCCCTCCACCTAGATTCTTGCGTCAGCCCCTTAAAAATTCAAGAGCAACCCTTTAATTTGTTAGTTATTTAAATTTGATCTATTTTCTTTTTATTATAATTTTTTTTATCTTGAATAATTTATTGAATTTGGTTCTTATTCTTTTGATTGCTATTTTTATGTTTGGAATCATTTTTTCAATTAATTTTGTTTTATGATTTCACCATCTTTTGTTTTTTTCCCTATCAAATTTCTTGTTTTGTATCCTTTATTTTGTTTTGTTTTGTTATTTTTTGTGTTTTGTTTCTATTGGGTTAGCCTTCTACAATTTCTTTCTATTTCATCTCTACTATTTTTTAATTTATAAATAATCTATCAAATTATAAATATTTTTCAATTTCACCCCAATGACTTTTTAAATCTTTCAAATTTGGTCATTCTTTTATTGCAATTTATTTTTTTGGGATCATTTTTATTATTTTTTTTCAAATTTTATCCTCCTAGGGTTTTTTCATATCAAATTCTATCCCTAATTTTTTTGTTGCTATTTTTTTTTCACAAGTTTTTTTTATTAATAATTTTTATGTAATTTCATCCTTCAAAATTAAATTTACTAAAAGTTAAGTTTCTTGATTTAACACAGATATGAGATTTTACAAGTTGTAGGTTTTAGAGATCAGATTAGGTTTAAAAGGTTCATTCGAGTTTACTTGGTTTTTTCCCTTTTTTTGAGCTTATATTTCTTATTTTTAATCTTATTTTTCAGGTTTTGTTTTCTTGTTTGTTTACGTTTGATTCTATTAGGTTAGCCGTCTATAAATGTTTTTAATTTCACCCCCTAATATTTTTTAATCTATAAATGATTTTTAAATTACAAATAATTTTTAATTTCATCCTCTATGATTTTTTAATCTTTCAAATTTAGTACTATTTTTTTAACTGTAATTTATTTTCTTTGGAAATATTGTTTTTTCAAATTTCATCCTCATCAGCTGCTTTTATCTCAAATTTTATCCTTATTATTTTTGTTGTTTTTTTTTTTTTTGCTTTTGTAAGTTTTTTTATTAATAAATTTCTAACGATTTTATCCTTTAAAATTAGTGTAGTTGATAGTTAAGCATTTTAATTGAACCGTGGTCCATAATTCAACAAGTTGCAAGTTCTTAAGATCAAACCGGGTTCTTGGTTTTTTCTCTTTTTTTAAGATGATGTTTTTTTTTTTGAATTTTTTTCGGTTTTCCTTTTATTAGATTATCATTAAATTATTTGATAATCTAAATACGTTCAAGTATGATTTTTTTAAAATTTTTTTGTCATTTTTTTATCAGTTTATTTATTGTTATTATTTTTTAATATAATTTTAATTGTTATTTTTTAGCTTAGCACTTTTTTTATATCAAAATTTTTTTTCACTTGATCCATAATATAGCACGAGGTATCTAACTAATAAGAAATATTACTCCACTCAATTGCACCGTAGACAGTTGCAGAGCAATTCAGCCAATCTCTTTTTTTAATTCCTTGAAAAATTACCTAATATGTTAGTTTTTTTTTTAATTTTTTTAATGTAAGAATATATATAAGTTTACGGATACCTAATTAATCTCATAAATCTTAAAATTAACAATAATATAAATCTTTAATAACTCTAAAATTTTTAAATTTCTAACCGATAATCTCTCTATAAAATAAATTCAGAATCTTACCTAAGCTACATCCTTAAAATTCTTTTTTTTTTTGTTATGTTTACGTTATTTTAAATCAAATAACATGTTTTTGTTTCATGTGCTGTTGCGGCGGATTCACCATGTCAAAAACTGTGATTAATTATATTCAAGGCTCATCAAACTACGCGCCCAAGCCAAGCGTAAACATCAAGCCAGGCCATTTGCCTTCAGCCCCCCACGTCGACCTTCTGATACTGCAACCTCGTAGAGAGTGAAATTAGATTAGAAAGACAATGGCAGAGTCTACAGCCCAACAGAGCCGATCAAGAGACCTTGACAAGCTGCTTCTCAGACCCGGCAATCTCGTAGCTCCCACCTTCGAACCCGGTGTTCAAGTAAGCTGTTTTTTTCTCGGGGAATTTAACAAACAGGTGGTGCGCAATAATTCTTAACTGTTTGTTTTGTTTAATTCTTGTAGTTGAGAGATGATCTTCAAGAGTATGCAAGAATATTGGTAATTGGGGCAGGCGGTTTGGGCTGTGAGTTGCTAAAGGACTTAGCTTTATCAGGTTTTAAGAATCTGGAGGTCATTGATATGGACCGTATCGAGGTTACTAATCTCAATCGCCAGTTTCTCTTCAGGTTTTCGTTTTTTCAACCTTAACCCATTTGCCTATCTGCTTTTACCTTTTCTTTTCTCTGTTGAATTCATGGCTGTTTAAATTGGTATATGCCCTTGGGTTGTAAAAACTACCTAGTGGTTTCGTGGGTTGTGTGTTAATTGTTAAATAGCTCTTGGAACTTGAATTTCTTTTTACCCTATGTCAACTGATGGGACTAACTTAAAAGAAACATTGCATAACCTAGTCAAGGGGTTATTTCTTAAACTGTGGGACAAACTTAGTTATATGTGCATTTAGGTATATCTGTATCAAGGGAGAAATATGCCTATTTGGATGGTAATTGACGAACAACAGTTCATCTTGCATTGAAGGCAAAGGAAAGGAAAAGGAGTACCTTTAGGTACCGGTTACTGTCTCCAGACCAAAAAAAAGGGATATAACTAGGACGGAAATGTGTTTGGGTAAGGAAACGAAGTCTTGGAGACAATGTTTTGACAATTTTTCCTCCCTCAAAAGAGGATAAAGGGAATAGAGACAGAACCAAGTTAAGTTTTTCCCCACAAATATCTCTTTACACAATTCATAATTTTAGTGTTTATCCTTACATTTAGATCTATACCATTGATTTTAGTTCACTTAATCTTCACCATTAGATTTGAAAACTAGAAAATATAAAAGCAAAAAACATAAAAAAACATGAGAAATATAAACAAGAAAGAGAAAGAGAAAGAGAAGAGAGAGAGGTTTTCACACTATTGAAAGAAAATGAATATCATTATTGAAAAATTCATGTAATAATTAAAACATTCATCATATAGAGATGAAAATTGGTCGTGTTCTCACACAAATGGGATTTAATGATGGAGAGGCAAGGATTGAATGATAACAAAAATTATGCATTTGTAATGAAATTATTATTTTGTATTTCTAACTATATTCGATTTTAACTTTATGTTGGTGTAAATATTTTATTTGATATATGATTGGTTTAATTATTTATTTTATTATTAAATATATTTGGAGAAATGATTTAATGACTGAGTGAATTATAATTTAATTATACTATCTTTTTAGCAATGAATTATCTTTTTAACAATGATTGCAAATCCTTTTTTAACATGATTTTAACATAATATATTTGGAGAAATGATTTAATGACTGAGTAAATTATAATTTAATTATACTATCTTTTTAGCAATGAATTATCTTTTTAACAATGATTACAAATCCTTTTTTAACATGATTTTGACGAGTGGAGAAATTACCATTTTAAGTTAATTAAAAAAAATAATGCTCATTAATGCTCATTAATAAATTAAAGTGAGAAACATGATCTCTATTTATTGTTCCAAACATTGCAAATTTGATGGTAATACAAATTAAGACATATTAAGAGTAAAACAAACTTTTTTGTATTTTATTTTGTCTTGCCCCTCATCAACCAAATAGTCAAAGATATTCACTTCGCACAACCAAATACAATTATGTTTCTGTCTCTTGTTCTTATCCCCTTTATCCTAGCTGTCTTCATTTCTTGTATCCCAAGACAATAACCAAACACTATCTTATTGCTCAAAAGGGACAACTTATTGTTCTTTTGTCAGGTTTTTGATAATAAAGAATTATTCATTTAAGAACCTGTCTGAAAAAGGATATAAGAAACACCTTTGTTACTTGTTATTGGTCCTAATAGTTGTGTATCGATATGAAATGGTTGATTATTCTTAATTTCCCCTGGACCGATATATACTATCAAGTGGGTACTTCATTGGTTTATCAAAGATGACTAGATCTATGTGTACTATCAAGTGCATTTTTTTCCTCTCCTTGTCCGCTAGTACTAGCATTGTCATTTACTATATGTCGTTAACCTTTTTGCTTTGATTTTCAGACATTATCATAGTTCTTTGGTTCTGATTAGAAAGTGGCTCCTGATATAGTGCTCTTATTTTAGGCTTGAAGATGTTGGGAAGCCCAAGGCTGAGGTGGCAGCCAAGCGAGTGATGGAAAGAGTTAGTGGTGTGAATATTGTGCCTCATTTTTGCCGGATCGAGGACAAAGAAATTGATTTTTATAAAGATTTTATTATTATTGTACTTGGTCTTGATTCTGTTGAGGCTCGAAGCTATATAAATGCTGTAGCGTGTGGTTTTCTTGGTGCGTGCTTTTAACCTCTTTAGCTTGTGGTTGTTTTGTGTTAGAAAGAGAGATTAGGGGGCTAAACCTTTCCTCCTTACTACGAGGCCTGTTTTTTCACCCAAGCAATGGTACATCAGGCCTGTAATGTATACTATGAATTTATTTGTGTAAGGCATGCATTCCAGATCCAAGGGTGGTATATGAAGATTGCCTCACACACATGGAATAAAGCTTTAAATGTAGTGCCTCAGAGTATGCTCATGTCATGTCCTTGTGTAGGGACATGATATTGCATATGATTTCTTTACATGATTGGATGACGAGACTTCAGTGATGAAGTAGCATTATCCTTTCACAGTCTGCTAGCTATGGGTATGGGCTACTTCATACATGGCATATTTGAAATGCTGTCTTTTTAGTTCTCCATAATTGTATATGTGGGAGCAATGACCACAGGTTTTCACCTGTCTGTGTTGGAAATTGTATGGGACCTTTATAGTTTTCCTAATAGCCTCAGTATTCTCTAGCTGCATGTAATTTCTGAGTTTTGTAATTTATATGCTAGCATAAAATGTTATGCTGTGCTTTTGAGATGAAAAAAAAAGAAGCTCTTTGCTAAAAGTGTCACTTTATTCTTGTTGACCTCATGAGTTGTCCATCATTGTTTCCTTGGTGATTAGAATATGATTCTGATGACAACCCAATAGAAGAAACAGTCAAACCGATGGTAGATGGTGGGACTGAAGGTTTCAAGGGGCATGCTAGGGTTATAATACCAGGATCCACACCATGCTTTGAGTGTACCATCTGGCTTTTCCCTCCTCAAGTGAAGTTTCCTCTATGCACTCTTGCAGAAACCCCTAGAACTGCTGCTCACTGTATTGAATATGCTCACTTAATTAAATGGGATGAGGTAATGCATTATCCATCCTTTCTCATTACTGAATTGACTGTTTTGAGTTGATTGCTATTATCTTAAGACCATTGTATTCTAGGTTCATAGTGGAAAGACCTTTGATCCAGATGACCCAGAACATATGAAATGGGTATACACTGAGGTGAAGTTTTGTGATCAGTATTAATTTTGTTTTTGTTAAAGCTGAGTTTCAAGGTTTGTCTTTTCAACATGTGCTCTTCCCATGTTCCACAGGCTGTTAAGAGGGCTGAACTTTTTGGTATTCAAGGTGTTACATATTCTCTTACTCAGGTACTTTTACATTCTGTGAAGTTAATTTCTGGTCTGGTTTCTTTTGTTCTTTTAGCACATACCTGAGCACATCTTAAGAGGCAAGTTCATTGTTAACCTGAAAATTGTCTATTTGTTATTCGGATGCATACATTTTTATTTGCCTTTTTTTTTCTATCCAAAACCTCTGGTAGGAAACTCTTACAAAATGCTTCATTGAAGTGTCAATTGGCTTCACCTATTTGTTGCCCCATTCTTCTCCTTTTCTTTCTTTTCCCCTTACATTTTTTTTTGTGATAGTGCAAGTTTGTTCTTGCTTACAGGGTGTTGTGAAAAACATCATACCAGCTATTGCTTCCACCAATGCAATTATATCAGCTGCGTGTACGTTGGAAACCTTGAAGCTTGCATCAGGATGCAGCAAAACTCTAAGCAACTATCTTACGTGTGGAATTCTTCTTGATTTTGCTTTATTTTGGAATTTCATCTTGTCCTTGTGTGGTGGTAGATTATTTATTATAAATCATATAACAATCACAAATAGACTTAATCTTTTCCTCTCATTTTTTGCTATGAAGAATAACTTTTTCTTCAATGCCTAGTACTTTTAAATGATCAACCTTGTTACTACCATCCGAATGATTAGCTGGATGTGGGAACCATAATTGCCTCTTACAATACCATATATGTTACTGAATCTGATGGAGCTATGTTGACTTCTGAAATCTGAGCAAAAATGGGGGATCTATTTTATTTTTGTTAATCCTTCTCTCTTAAGAAGCTAGAGGAAAGCGTGTTCTGAATGATCTGAATGTTCTGCAGGTATAATGGTGTGGAAGGTCTACACATCAAAGTGACTGAATTTGTGAAGGACAAGGATTGCCTTGTTTGTGGTCCAGGTGTTCTTCTTGAGCTGGACACTTCAGTTACTTTACAAAAGGTTATTTTCTAATTCTCATGGCTATTGTTCCTTTTAGTTTGCTGATGGCACCATACCTGGTCGCTAAAATATTTTCTTGGTATGTCACCACATTTAAATTGTATGTTTCAAATTCTCAGATAATGGTTCCCTCTCTGGGTTCCTCCTACCTATCTAGAAAATAGAAGAAAAATTCTACTTCTATCTGTTATTAAATTATATTTTGCGTCTTTTTAATGCACTCAAGTTTATGTTGCTTATTTTGATTGACTTTTGTGCAAACAGTTTATTTTGCTTTTATATTTGTTGGTTTTTGTGTGAACAGTTTATTGATATGCTTGAAGAACACCCTAAGCTACTCCTCTCAAAAGCAAGTGTTAGACACCGAGCAACGAATTTGTACATGCAAGCGCCTCCAGTTCTGGAAGAGATGACTCGATCGAACCTAAACTTACCACTTTTTGAACTTATGGGTAAATTTCCAAAGGACATCGTTCACGTGACTGGTACAACTAGCAAGGATGACAAGAAAACTTCATGTCTGAGGAAATTATGCCTTGTTTTCAAGGGAGCTGATGCTGTTACGGATCTGGATATGGCTGTTGGAGCTTAATTTACAGTTAGGTATTTACCTGCAGATGTTTTCACTTGCAAAGTATAAGGTCTCTCGCAGAAAATTTCTCCCCAGAGACGGAAGTTTGGTGTCAAGTTTTGATATCTTTTTATTTGCCTACAATGATCAAAACATGGGTCCTCGAAGGAACACCTGCAGATGTAATTACATTACCAAGAGAACAGATTTATTAACAAGGATTTTAAGTTAAAGTTCAAAGAATTGTTGCGATGAAAGTAGGTTTATGCTTGGATAGGCTTTTTGTGGCCTTTGTACTAGGAATTGGATAGATGGATTGTGAAGGGAAATGAAGCCTTTTAATGCCTACGAGTCTATTGTGTCATTAGAGATCAGTGCGATGCGCTATGCTAAAATAGCCATCAGAATGAGCTTCAGATCCATAACAATACCTGATGGCAAGAGTAACAACAACCAAATTGCTCTGAAATGCAAAAATCACATGCCATCAAAGTTTTGGAATGACCTCAAAAGAATCTGGTGGCCGCTTCCCGGTGAAGATGATTAGTCAAATCCAGTCAACAGATTTGCGAGCAGTCGGGTGGCTACAGGTTAACTTCTAAGCATTTCACACTTCAGATCTAGAAAGAATATTATAAGCTGATGATCGTACAATTCAAATATTTTTCTTCCTTCTTTTCTGGGAAAGGAGGAGTATCCATGTTTCGGTGAGGACAGGCACTAGTTAGGCCTGCAGATAAGTTTCTTGCTGGTTTTAGAAAAAGTTTCGTCTTCATTAGTTCAATAGGAAAGTGCTGTCAATGGAGACAGCATTAATACTGCTCTCCTAGCTCCTCTGACTCAACCAGGATTATAGCCCGCACAACTAATTTTCATGCTTGAAGCAACTCTCTCACAAATGTCTAACTGCTAACCAGCAGCTCACTTCAAGAGATTAGGACAATCAGTTGGTTGCAGTTGCTACCTTCAAACTAAAACCCCTCTCCAAGAATAAAGGAAGTTTAACTACATTCAAAGCTATAGAAAGCAACATGGCCCAGATGGTCACGTAGATCGGGTCCCAGTAGCATCACCCATAATGTTAAGCACAAGCTAGGGTCCCATGGCCAGCCAGCAAACCGTGTGGACCAACTGACAACCATCTATGATTCAGGCTCTTGCTTTCCAAGAGGAGTAAAGTGTTTTCAAGTATGAGGTTTCGAGTGAGCGATCTAACTTTCGAGTTCTAAAAGTGGACCTAGCAAGCCAATAATACCCTAATACCCCATGATCTCTTATCAACCCGGAATTCCATAATTGTACTGTGTTACAAGGTACCAGGAAATAGGGTAAGTTTCTCTAGTTCCCTCATCCATAACTCTCCCCTTGAAGTATGAACAAATTAATACGATTCTTTGTTTTTGGACTCAACCTCAGGCCATCAGGCAAGTGGTAAATGCTCAACGACGCCTCAATCCAAGGTAGAGCTGGACCAGAAGTGTTAGGAATCCTGTTAGAGATATATTAGGAATGAATAACTTACATTAGTTCCCTACTGTAATACTAAGTCTATAGGACAATGAATTCCGAGGAAGTGTTGGATTCCCAGTAGATGAGAATAACTGTATATACTCTTGTATATCAATAATAATTCTCATTCCAGCAAATTCTATTCTTCTCTTATCGATTTACAAGAAGGTCTCATTTCTTTGTTTATTTTATATGACTATGGGACCCAATCTAGGTCTGCAACAAATAGAGAAGGATCTCGTGTCCATTAAAGCTTGATTGCCAAGTTGCATTTCCAAATCAAAGACATCAGCTGCGCTCGCGTTTTCCTAACCGAAAGCCTTGGTTTGAGAATGTAGGTGTAACTACAGCTGCGTCTAAACATGCTGCATTGATTACTGCAGAATCAAGACTGCGCACTAATTACTACATAACTATTACTAGCTAGAAAGAGAAGGAGCCTTGGTTCAAATATTAAGATATGTGGATTATGTACTAAGAATTTTGAACCATACTGCTTTCTTTAGGCTATAAGAGCGATGGATGTGTGGGAGAGAGAGAGAGAGAGACAGCTCCTATCCATTTACAACCATGTATAATGTTAGAGATCGAGTCTATCTTGGATCAGATATCGAGGTGTGGGCTGTTACTTGCTGCTTCTCGTCTCTTTCCCTCAACTGGATAACATCATAGCACATTTCATGATTCTTGTGGGGGTATTGAGACTTTAGCCAGAATGGGGCCAACTGCCACTAAAAGACCCCACCACCCCACATGCATCCCTCCATAACTTTACCTCGCCCATCACATGCCTTTTCCACTATTTATAACCCACACATTCCCATTTCACAGGACAAAAAAAAGGAAAAGTGACTTGAAGATTAGTAGAACTGAAGATCACCTCCTTGTTTTTGTGCCTTGCACACACCTTCAAATTCTACTCTGAGTAGCCTAGCGGCAGAAAGAGAGCTGTTTTTTCTTGGTGTACTTGCTATGGAAATGGCTATGGAATTAGAAGATGATTTGTTCTTTGCAGACTTAAGCAAGCAAATATCTCTTCTAATAATGGATGACGATGATGAGGACCCTTCAGTTTCTTTTCAGGTTCTTCACCATACTCAACCTCTCATTTCATGCAAAACCGTTTCAAGTACTTTCGTAGCATAGTTAGCTAGAGCTGTACATAGCTGGTCAATTAGGATTTACTATAAATTTTGCAGGCTTTCTCCAGAGGCAACTATCCAAGCGCACCATCTCATTTCATGTATGAGCAAAACTGCAGAAGGGAAAGCTGCAAGGGAACAGGAGTTTTTATCCCCAAGTCTTCACAGCCAAGAAGGAAACACAGACAAGGAAGATACAGCCAAAAGTCTAATAACAGGCAGCATGATAACACCAGAGTGGTTTCTCAAGTATCATACAGCAATGCTTTCAAATCCAAGAAAAGCTAAATTAAGCCTATAGCTATGCACATATGCTCCTGAAGTGCATGATTCGATAATTTCTACTACTAATCTTATTTCCAACAAGGGCTTCAAGCAAGGATATGATAGATTATGATCTGTTCGTTGAAGATGATCTGTTCGTTGAAGATGTACATGGGAAAAATCCATTAATCACTCAACTATTCCTTATTTACTACTAGATCCTAGTTAGGGGGTTCACCAAAGGATTGTACCTCTCCAATAAAGGAAATTTGTGCTTGTTATGAAGTGTTGTATAGCATAAGATTGTTATTAATTTTCTAAATCAATGTGATGATTACCTTTTTTTTTTTTGCAAATTGCAACAGAGTTATTCATTTCAGGCTCTTTGAACTTGGTACTGCACAGTCACTTCTCTTCCAAGCTGTTCAAGAATTATAAGAGCATGAACACTAAACTTCTGCTGATGTAGCAGCACAAGTATCCTTTCGTCTTCTTCTTCATTTTTTTGTGGGGGTGTTTCTTTTCCATAGAATCAAGAAGGAAGTAAATAGGACTCACAGAAAACTAAAGTGACAGCTAAAAGTAATATGCCTGTGCTGTATACGTACTTTCTTTCAACTTGCAATCCAACCTAGCAAGCTAGCTCAAAAGATACCAAAATATGATGCTCCTATCTGTTATTGCCTTACTGGATTCTATTGATTCCTTGGTGACAAGCTGTGTAAGTGGAGGAAGAGCTGTCGATTTTTTCTGATGCATCAAGTCTCTCTTCTTTGAAGTTTAATCATCATATTTCTCATAGATCGGGCCATTTCCCTAGATTTTTGCCAGAGAAGTGACTATAAAATATAAGGTTGCTCTGGACCATTTCGTCAAGTGTCTAAACTCTATTATCCATAATTTTCGCGCTTTCAACTTTATTCTTTAACTTTTTAAATTCAAATCAGGTTAGTGGGTTTATTTTTTTATTATAATACTGTTGTTTTTAAAAGTATTCTTTATATTGATATATTTTTTTTATTTTTGAAAATTTATTTTAAATATTAGCATATCAAAGCATTTTAAAAAAACATAAAAAAAACTAATCTGAAGGAAAAAAGAAAATATTTTTTAATTTCTTTTAAAAATACTTTTGAAATATAAAAAATAAATTTTTATTTTTTCTCGATGAAAAGCTATTTCCAAAATATTTCTTACTAAAGTTATTAAATTCAGTTCATGATTATGATTCTATTTAAGATTTGAATACAATTCTATTTAAGATTTGAAAACGTGGTTGAACGGATAAATTTGAATTAATAAAAATGATATTATTTTAATTTTTTTATAAAAAAATTCAATTATAAATTAACATATAAAATTAACTGAATTTAACCGAATCAACTTTTGTTTTTTCAACTTAATCAGGATGTGAAGTTCATAGTCGATAAAGTTGAGGTTAACAGCAGTGCCTCTTATCATCATCGATATAAAAATAAAAATAATATTAATAACTAATAATTCTCACCCTTTCATGTCATTTTCAAATCTCCATTTCTAGTATAGTTTTCACTTTCATTTTCCCAAACTGGTAACTCAGTATCACGTGACAAAGAGCAGTTTATCTCACCCTCATCTAATCTGTTCAAGGTTCATAAATTCTTGAGGGCCCCGACCCCAGAAATATCAAGTTCAAAGATATAGATGATGATCATGGAATCTTTGCTTTGATTTCATTAGATAGAGAGAGATTATAGAACTCTGTTTAAAATCTAGGACTTGCCACCTTGCTACCACAAACATTCGGTGGAATTATTGAATAAATAAATAAATTTCAAAGATATAGATGATGATCATGGGATCTTTGCTTTGATTTCTTTAGATGGAGAGATATTATGGAACTCTGTTTAAAATCTAGGGCTTGCCACCTTGCTACCACAGACATTCGGTGGAATTATTGAATAAATAAATAAATAATTATGGATCTCGAATATTACCCACTTGCTTCACAAAGAGAAGTCCTGTCGGCACATGAGCGCCAGCTCAGATGCAAAAAATACAGGAAAATAAGACGATGTACCGCTTGAACTATTGCTTCAATCGTGAAGCTCAATCATGGGTCGAAAGTTTATGTTCATTCCTCTAATCTTAAATTTTATTAGTGTGGACCTTTCATTTTTATTTATACAAATGAATTACAAAATTTAAAATTTAATTTTAGGGAGCATCATTATTTGAATTTTTATGGACTTCGAATCCATTTTTTTTTAACGATGATAACAATTTGATTAAATAAAATTAACAAAAAATACTTATTAAAAAATGTAATTCTACTAATATTTGGTAATATTAATGGACAGATTTGACGACATCTGTAATGAACGTTTACGAAGGGACCAAATAATAATAAAATAGATAATAAAAGATTGATATTGGTATAAATAAAAATAAAGGGTCCAAGATAATATAAAATTAAAAGAAGAGGGACTAATAGAAGCTTTCTACCCTCTATCACGTGGCAGCGAGCTGTACCTTCTGCCTATCCGATATCACCGTACCTGTGACCTGATCAATTTACGGGAAACAAATGGCTTATATTGGTCCTGGGCAGACACAGTTATTGCATAGAGACACAACAACCAACGGCAAGTGACCACGTGGGTCTTTAGCTAGGATGTCGATTTGTGGAGTCCAATTTCTGTAGACATTACTGCTACCATATTCATTAAATTCGATCTAATATGACATGATGATTTAGAGGTTCATTGATTTAGGGTTTGATATAAAATAGGTTTTTTTAAATTATTTTGAAAGTTTATCTAATCATATTTGTTTAATTCAATAAGTTAACCTGCAACTGCAACTAATTAACTTCATTAAACTCAAATGTGACCTAATTAAGTCCAATCTAAGAATAATAATAATTCTTCTTCATCTTCTTCTTTTTTTTTTTATCAAAAATATATCTCAATTTTAAAAAACTTTATTCAGAATGGTTTCATTTCAGTTTATTAAAACAATCTAATAATATCATTTTGGAATAAATTGAAGTTAAGTTAGTGATTAACAAATTGATTTAGTAAACCTGTTATCCAAATTTCCAATAAAATTTGATAACTATATAAAATAAAATACCATTTAGATAGATCTCGATCCAAATTCAATATGCATGTATGTGTATTCTTTTGGAGGGGGAGGGGGAGGGGGTATAAATATCTATTTTTTAATTATAGATTAATTATCTTAACTATATAAATTAATTATCTATTTTTCTTAACTATATAAATGAACTGTGTTGTGCATGTTATTTTATATCTAATTTGGGCATAAGAGATTAATTATCTTATAGTATTTCTTAATTAGTTTTTTATCCCATTAGTAAGAATTAATGTTTGAGGTAAAATAATAATTACAAATCATATATCCATCATAACATTTGACTATTTTTTTAAAAACAATTTATGGTATTAAAAAATTATTGTTCATATATAGTAATTTTTTCCATTGGACTATTTTTTAATATTTTTTAATTGGTAATTTTATGTCCCAGTAAGGAAACAATTATTGTTTGAAGAAAAACAATTATTCACCAATCCTAGCAATTTTTCATTGATTTTTCATCGTTATTTATAAAAATATCAATTTCTTTCAATAAATAATACAAAAGTAATTTTAAATAAATTTACAAATGAAAAAAATAAACCTTAAAAGAAAATGAAAAATGAAAATTAACAAAAACTAAAAAAAATTAAGGCCCCTCAAATCCCTATAATTTTTATTTTGATCCAAAAGTTCATTTTATTCATTTTCAATCATTGAATTAGAGAGAGGAAAGAGAAAAACTTTGGAAAACAACAAAAAAGAGTTTGATGGTGAGTTTCCCTGTAAACATGTATGAAAACAAAAGGGATCAATTTTCATTTTGAGTTTTTAAATTCAGTTGATTTTGAATTTTTTATGTGATTTTAGGGTATTTAAAGGTTAATAAGTGGTTTAAAAAGACTTTTATGGTGTCTATTTGGTGTTTTGGGGTGAAAATGGAATGAAATGTCAACCTAAAAACCCCTCGCCTTATTATTTTTCTACCACTATAATGGTGGATGGATTCTGATATGAGCATAACAGGTGAGGCGTTGCCTCTCTCTCTCTTTTAAATAAAGGCTAGACGATATGGCCCAAGAGTGCCAACTTGACACAGGCTTGCAACCTAGCTTTTTTTATAAGGCATCGACACATTGGGCCACTCATGCCCACGTTTCTAGCCTGACCTATTATTTTTAATTAAAATTCAATATTGGATATTTGATGATTTTTTTTATTTTTTCAATTTCATCATTTAATAATGAATTGGTTTTTAATTGATATTTATTTTTTATCATATAATTAAAATAAAAAATATCATCGAACTCATTGGAGTCCAAAACTCAAATCACGGGTTTGACAAGTTAGTCAAGGTTTACCATAATTATACATCATCATCTAAATGTTTTTTTTTTTTTTTTAAGATGTTAGCTTCATAGTTTTTTTAAAAGTCAAACTTCTTTTTCCTAGTCGTCCAAGTTGCCTAACCCAAGTCGACATGTTTGGGCTTTTTTAAGGTCATTTGATGCACTAGACCACTTTGTTGTTCTAGGATTAAGACAACAATAACACCTAAGGAGGGTGAATTTAGTGTCACATTAATATTAATATTTTTTGAAATTAATTCATATGAATAAATAAACAAAATTATCCAATAATATAATTAAATTTTGTAAAGTAGAAGGATAAGGAAGAGAAGTTACAAACTCAATTTTTAACTAGATTTGGCAAGCCTACTTCCATACCTCAAGTACTAAACCCTTCTTGAGTATTGTATTCTTTACTAATCCAAGCTTAAAAGTACAATCTCTTGATAAATCCACACCAAGCTTTCTTTTCACCACTTGAAGAATAAATCATCTTCAAGATTTTCACCTTGGTGATATCCCTCATCAATGACTAAGAGTTTTTCACTTAAATTCTCAAATACTTATAATTTTATGATTTGTAACAATACACTTTGAAAGAGTAGGTAATACAATTGAATATATTTATAGCTCACTCAATAGCACTTAGAATGTATGAAAGTGTTTAAGTGTAGTGAGTGTGAGAATTTATACTCTTATGTTAGTATATGAAGGTTCAATTTAGCACAACCTTAAAGAATGTTAAGTTTGATGATTTCTAGCTAGTTTTGCTTTTGAAATAGTTTCTATATATTGTATATTCAGAATGTTAAATTATGATTTTTAAGGAGTCGCCAATTGGTATCATAGTCACTAGGAAACCTAATGATCTGTGAGAGTCTAGGTAAGAGGACTAATAGTATAAGAGAAAGACACATCACCTTTAATGCACCCTATCTATGCTAAGTTGCATTGTTGATTAATTGTTTTTTCAAACCATGTTTCTATTCATTGCTCTTATTTAAGGTTCAAGACAAATCTTATTTTATAGGAAAGTCTCTGTCTTATTAGACTAAATCTTAATCGTTCTAGGGCTTAAAGTTTAACATCACACTTATTTTTACTTTATATATTCTCTTCCATATATGTTGGGCTGAGGCAAGAGTCCCAACCTTATTTCTTTACCATTAACCCAATCTAGTGGTCTTGTTTGTCTGGAAAATTCCAGCACTAAAATGTGAATTATTTCTTCATGTTATCCATACATAGCACTATGCATGAGGGATCAATAAAATGTTACATGGTTAAGAGTAAAGTGTTACTTGGCTGGTGATTGTGCTGTTAGAGTCACTAATGGTCCACGGTGAAGGTTGATGGTGGTGGTTTGAAGATAAGGAGGTTGTGATGGAGAAAAAGAACAGTGGCAATGATGGCTTTTATGGTGGTTGTTTTTTGTTGGATTAAATGGGGATGTAGTGTAAGGTCTTGTGAGTCTCAGTTGGACTAGGGAAAAAGGTAAGGGGGTTATTTCTCTTATATTTTTCTCTTCAATTTCCTTTCTTTCAATCTCAGTTTCTTTTTTGTCTTCACTTGAACTTTACCCCTATTTATAGGGGGTGAATGAGGTGATTGGGGTCCTTTTAGGCTTGATCTTTATTGATTTATTGACAAAGTACAGTATATATAGTATTTCTTTACAACATCAGAGCTTACAAATTTAGGTAAATCATCTCCGTCCATCTTGGTCAAAATCAAGGCTCCTCTGATTTTTCACCACATATGGTTCTTCATTAGTTTGACACTCATTTGCTATGATCTTTTCTCGATATTGGCAAGATCTTTTTCAATACCAAGTCTTCTTCTTTGAATACACTTGGCTTAACCTTCTTGTTGTATGCCTTAACTATTTTGCTCTAGTATAACTAGTGGTGACAAACTGCTAGAAGTTTCTTCTCATTAATCAGATTCAATTTCTCAAATCTTAAATTTGCCCATTCTAATTCTTCTAGTTTTGCATCCATCAGAACCCTTAATAATGAGATCTCTACTTCTAAAGGCATCACCGCCTCCATATTATATACTAAAGAGAAAGGGGTTGTACCCGTAGAAGTTTTGAATGTGGTGCGATACATGTGAAGTACATATGGAAGTACCTCATGCCAATGTTTGTAGGTGACTACCATTTTCTGATCATGAGATTTTTGTTGGTTACCTCAACAACACCATTCATCTTAGGTCTGTAAGGATAAGAATTAAAATGCTTAATCTTCCATTTGGTGCAGAATTCAGCAATCAACTTCCTAATGAAATTATGAATATTGTTAGTTATCAATTTTGCTAGCAAGCTATAGTGACAAATCAGATCTTTCTCGATGAAGCTTTTGACCACATTCTTTGTCACATGTGCGTAAGAGCTAACTTCTACCCATTTAGTAAAGTAGTAACCAAGATGAATCTATATCCATTTCTGGTCTTTTGATTGATTGGTCCTATAACATCCAATCCACACATATTGAAAGGACAAAATGAGGTCATATTGAACAGGGGTGCTAGAGGTGTATTTATCTTATCCCCATATATTTGACACTTATGATATTTCCTGATATAGTCAACACAATCCCTTTCTATAATCAGCTAAAAGTATCCAAATCGTTGTATCTGGCTTGCCATTGTATGCCCATTAGCATGAGCGACACATATTCCCTCACGGACCTCTTGTAAAGCTTGTGTTGTTACCCATTTTTAAGGATCCCCACATAAAAAGGAGAAAATACAAAAAAATCAAAAAAAATTATCAGAAGAAAGCCAATAAATATATATCAGTAAGAAGAGGACTCCGGGACACCCAGAAAATGGCTAAAGATTTGTTGAGGAGGTTAAAAAAATACAAAGATTGAAATTTGACAATATATTTTTGACTGATGAAGGCCTTGTTGGCAAAGAAAATTCAATTTGAGAAAAAGAAATTCAAAATTGGATGTTTAAAGACCGAATTAGATTTTTTTGAATGTCTAATTGAATTTATAAAGGGTTTAATTGAAATAAAAATTGATTTTTAAGTCAATTTGGGCTTTAATTGGAAGAAATTAAAGTTTAGGGGTCGAATTATAATTTTTAAAAGCTAATTTGATCAAATCAAAGGCTTAATTGTGTAAATATTAAAGTTTGATAGGCAATTAGAGACTTGATTGAGGAAATTCAAAACCAAGGACTAAACTGGAAAAGACGTGTGGATATAGGGGCTGGAATTGGCTGAATCAGGGGCTAAATTGAAGAAATTTAAAGTTTGTTGATCAATTGAGGGTCAAAATGCACAAATTCAAAACTAAGGATCAAAGTAAAAAAGGCACCCAACTTCAGGGCTAATATTTGAATTTGGCAGGGATGCAATTGAATTGATTCTTAAATTCAAAATCTCAATTGAGGACTTAATTGAACAAATAAAAAACCGATGACTGATTTGGAAATAAAGACATTCTAGATGCCATTTTAATTTAAATAAAACAACACGTTTTGTACAAAACGACGTCGTTTCATTCACTATTATTCAACAACAAAAAAAGACAAAGCTGAAAACGGTGCTATTATCCCCACCCACTCCCCCCCCCCTCCACTTGCCCAAAAACACCAACACAACCCACACCCCTTCATCGCCTACCACCATAATGAAAGGGGCAGTGGGAACAAGCCATGCATGTAGTTGCATAGTGGCTGCTAAGTCACCCTACCCCTTCGGCGTGACTGGACAAAGGTAGGGTAGCTCTCTCTCCCCCTACCCCTTATAAATACCCCTCACCAGAAGGTGGGGAGGACGAAAAAAAAGAAGAAAGAAAAAAAATAGAGAGAAAAAAAAAACAACATAAAGAAAACAAGGGAAAGAAAGGAAAAAAAGAAAGGGATGTAAAGGAAAGGGAAGAAACAGAAGAGAAAGAGAGATGAATGAAGAGAAAACAGAGAGAAAATAAGAAAGAAAAAAGAGGAAGAACCATCGGTCAGCAAAGTAACTCCTCTAATCACCACCGCAACAACACCACCATGAGCCACCATTACCATCAGCAATGACAGTGATGCTCCCACACCCCATGCCAGCTTCCCCTTCTTTTCTTCCATTTTTTCTTCTTGATCGTTCTCTCCTCCACTATTCTGCAAGTGAACAATTGAGAGTGATCTCTTCGCTGTTCTTGGGTCGGATCGGGGCCGGGCCGACCTAGACCAAACTATCTTGGTTGGGTCCGGCCTAGTCCTCTTAGAATAGAGTCTGTTGGGCCGAAATCAGTCCAACCCCTGTTGGTCCGATATTGGCCCAACTATTTTGGGTCGACCTCAGCCCAGTTTCTTTTTAGGCCGACATCAGTCCAACCCCTGTTGGTCCGATATTGGCCCAACTATTTTGGGTCGACCTCAGCCCAGTTTCTTTTTAGGCCGACCTCGACTCAATTTCTTTGGGCCAATCTCGGCCCAACCAGGATGGGCTTAGCCCACTTAACTGGGTGGGGGCCATCCCAATATAATTTTATTATAAATTTATAATTATAATAATATTTATTATATATTAAATAAAAAACAACAAAAAATTTCAAAAATCCTTTCAAAAGATTTGTGATTTTCTCGTGGATTTTTATACCATTTTTGCTTAATATTTATTTGTATTTTTATACTATAAAGATACAAATACAGTATTAAAATAACCAATTTTCTCTGAAATGTTGCAAAAAAATATAGATAAAAAATCTTGTTTTCATGTATACGACCAAGTCTCTTAAAAATATATATAAAAAAATTGTATTGTATTTTCATACAAAAAAAGTATGTATTAGCATGCATTTTGAGCTTTAATAACTAATTTATTAAAGCTATGAGAACTAGGCTCATATTTCAAAAATACCAAAAAAACTATTTTTTTTTAGTATCTGGGATTACGAACTTATACGTGAGATATATTTCCGATATTAGGTAGTTTAGAAAACACAACAATATCTTAGTTTATATCAGACAATTAAACAATGCAACTTACCTCAGGTATATATATATATATATGTTCTTAAACCTTAGACAGACCAACAATTAGAAAACACAACAATATCTTAGTTTATATCAGACAATTAAACAATGCAACTTACCTCAGGTAAGGCGTATTAGTTGTGCTAATACCTTTCTTTTACACAACTAGTCCCTGTGTCCAAACTCTGAAATTAGTTAGAGTTTCTAGTGACTAAAATATTAGGTTGCGACTCTTATTCCCTCTTTCCACTGATAAAGGACAAGAATTCATTGTCATGTTCATTTCCCCACACCATACATTGCATATTTCAGGAGGATGTTCATCGCGACGCTGCACACGTGCGACAGAATGATTACTCCACTAAGGACATCTTTGTGGACTAAGCTTTGTTTTTTGTCAGATTATTATGTTTTATTTGTTTGGCTTGTGTGTTTATTTTTATGCACTTCCTTTATTTAGTTGCTTATACACTTTAATTTTTGTACATATTATTCACGCATTGTATAGAATTTCCTCATGCATCACTTGCTCTTTTTTCTAAAGCACACATAAAAATTTAAGTTAGGTGGGGAATTAGCAATCTGCCCTATGACTACTGTTAATGTTCAGATGCATGAAACATTTAACTCATATTTAAGTATCTGCTTGGTAATTTAACTCATATCTAAGTATCTGCTTGGTAATGGCAGGTATTAATGGTAGGCGTATGTGCCTTAACCATTTCTCGCAACACCCTCATATTGTCTTTATAAAGATTGTCACTGGGTAGATATAAGACCCTTTTGAGACTAGGTAGAAAACCTACTCATGCTCACTTAATAAATAGAACTTGTCTTTAGGTTGTATATCCTATGTTCGTTTGAATCAAGTCAAGTTTAATCATGTTAATTTCATTGCTCCAGGATTTTGAACTGAAATCATGACTAAGTACCTATCTTTTCAAGAATTTAGGCAAGAATCTAAGCTAACACAATTAACCGAGGGAAAATGTCCAATAATCGATGCTAGTGGATTAATCAAATGGTAAATAACTTAGAGAAATTATTGTCTATTATGGGGTATGTCAATGATACTATTTTTGAAAGACAATATAAAAGAATTGCACAAATAATGAGGCCACCAGTACAAGCGGCAACAATAAAAGCCTTATTGAATTTTTAGGATCCTAATTATCGGTGTTTCACTTTCAGGAACATCGATATGACACTTACCTTGAAGGAGAATGAAAGGATCTTGGATTTCCTAAATAACAGCCATAAAATCTACCCCATACAAAAATTTAAAGACACAATTTCAAAGGTAGTCAATTTATTAGGCCTGGGAAAGATTAACCAGTGTAGGGTAGCTGATGGAGGTTTTAAATAAAAAGTCATTAAAGCTTGAATGAAGAAGAATGCTGAGAAAGGCAAGTTATGAGACGAACAATACAGGTTAGTGGCCTTCGCCATTTTTTGTTTAGTGTTGTTTTCATCCAAAATCAAAGTCATCAGTTTGGAAGCTGTAAATGCCTTCATGGAGTATGAGCATGATCAAATCAACCCTTCTTGTTCAATTTTGGTCGAAACCATGCTATCACTCATCCATTGCAAAATGCATGGAAAATAAGCCATGAGATGTTGCATCTTGATGTTGTATTTATAGATTATCGATCATATCAAAACACCAAGAGACATTTTCAACAACTTCTGGTGTTTTGACCTTAGACTGTTAAAGATTACCATAGATGAGTTTTGGAAGAACTAGGGCGAGAAAGTATGGATAGATAAATATGTTGCATTACCACAAAGCAACTTCAAATAGAAAGCACCATGGATGAACAACGTCATCTATATAATGAGCTATGGAAGTAAGATAAGGTTTTCATGATTGGTGTAACCAAATACATTAGTTATGCACCTTCGCTTGTAACAAGACAACTGGATGGAATGCAGTATGCACCAAGAACTATAAGATTAACAGATTTCATAGGTCTATTCAGGCATCAGCCATCTTTCAAAGAGATAGAACTTATTACACAAGACTGGAAAAGGCCTTTGTTGGTAAAAAGGGAAGAAAGAAGCAAATTTAAATCCTCAATCAGTTAAAATTATACAATTTAAAGAAATGAAGAGCTTTTTGAAGCGATAAGATTCTCAATACCTAAACATCCAAAATCAACAATGGAGCAACTAAAAAGGAAAAGGATTAATAATAAGAAAGAGCTAAGAAAGCAATTAAAATGATGCAAAATTGATCTCAGCAAAAGCAGAGGGCAATAATAACTTCTGGAAAAGCAATTGGAAGAAGAAAATATGATGAGGAATTACTTGAATCAGTAGTTGGAAAAGAAGGATGAGTAGTTAGCATCTTTGATGAATGATCACAGAGCAGTAAAGGAATGATAGAGAAGGGCTGAGGTAGCTGAAGAAATAGCTAAAGGGGTCTAAGTTGAGTTAAGGATTTGAATAACTTAGTATGATGAGCTGGCTAATAGAAAAAAGAGTTGGCCAAAGTTAAGAGATCAACAAAAGGCAAGATGAATATTGATAAGGAGATGATGGATTCTTTGAACAAAGAAAGGGGCAGTTTTACAAAGAAGTTGGAAGCTGAGAAAGAGAAGAATTGGCTAGCCCAGATTGATATAGAAGAGGAAAGAAGGATCCAGTCTCAATATATGGCACAATCTAAAGAAGAGAGAAGCGCTAGGAAAACTGATGAGTCTGATATGAGAGATTACTAGAAGAGAGTTGAGTCTTCAAAGGGATGGATAATGGCTTTACAATCCGAGCTAAAAATCTTGAAAGAAGATCTGAGGGAGTTAAGAAGCCATTACTTTGAGATGGAGGAAGAGTTGGTTAAGATTAAGTAAGAGCGCCAAGAATGTCAAGACTATATTGACAGCTTTGCAGTTCAAGTTAACTCCAAAATAGTCGAGCTAAATATCGAGAAAGAAGAACTACAAAGAGCAATGACTAAGTTGGCATGGTTGGGGACTACGGTTCGAGTATTGGAAAGAAGCAATGAGGCCTTAGGAACCAGCAATGGAGTGATAATTACATATAACACCTTGTTCCATGACAAGATAAGACACGTGACAAAGCAGGTCGAGCAAGTAACCCGTTATGCGGAAAAGTTGCAATAACAAGCCATCCAAATTAGAAATGATGCCGCAAAGTATCGAGAGTACATGGGAGCCATCACCTCCTTTATTGAGGACTTAGCTAATAGAGGGCTTTTAAAGGTAGTTGATGTATAAGGCCTTTTTTATTTTAACTTTGTCAAAAAAATATACGAGTTGCTTTTATTTATAAAAAGGCCATGACCTATCTTTCTTTCTAATGTGTTCTGGAAATCAACCATGATAAGAACTTGGTGAACACTCTTTTACAGCAACTAGTTAGACTCGAAAATCTTGCCCAAAGGATGACAAAAGTCATGAATCAGTTCAGAAAAATGTATCGCATATGCATCCCAATTCAATCACACATTTGTTTATAATTTATCATGTACATACTAGATTGAAACATAGGTCCCACGTCTAAAGTCTACCACACCCGTTTAAGATCAAGAATGGAGAACGAGAAAAGAGCTCACTTAGAGTCATATTATTAAAACGAGTTGGAATATGTGAAGAATGAATGACCTATCTACTCAGGCAACTTCTAAGAGCCAAGAATAGGGAAGGAACGTCCACATAACCACCTGTGGGAGCACTAGCAACTCATATCCCTCAAGCATATCAAAACTTTGGTGCACATTTAGCAACCAAGTAACATTTTGTTCTTATCACCCTTTTTCTAGCCAACTCAAGCTCCAATCACTATGGACTTAACAGCAGAAGAACCTTCTGACAATAGGTCCACCGGTTTCATGAACCACGACAAGTTATCTACCTTAGAAGAAAGATTAAGGGTAATTGCAGGTAATGATAGATTTGACCTCATACGAGCAGCTAAAATATGTTAAGTACCAAACATCATGATGCCAAAGGATTTTAAAATACCGGATTTCATTACATACACCAGTTTGGAATGCCTGAACACTCACCTTCAATCCTACTGCAACGAAATGGCTGAAGTGATCCATGATGATAAATTGCTGATCTATTTTTTTCAAGATAGCCTAGCAGGAGTCTGCTTTGAGCTGGTACATGAATTTAGACAATGCAAAGATCCAGAGTTGGAAAGATTTGGTTAAGGCTTTCCTTAAACAATACAAGTTTAACTTGGAAATTGCTCCAAACCGATCAACCCTAATGTCAATAAAGAAAAGAAGTCAAGAGTTAGTTAGGGCCTAAACGTAAAGATGGAGGAACAAGGCAACACATGTCCAACCCCCTTTAATAGAGACAAAGATGGTGACTTTGTTCGCTAACACCTTCAAGTCTCCTTACTATGAGCATCTAATGGATAGCTCATCTCAGCATTTCTATAATGATGTACGTATAGCTAAAAAAATAGAGCAATGGATTAAGTTGGACACATAGCTGAATTGATGGAAAAGAAAGGTTTTACCGGGAGGAAAAGAGAAGGTGAAGTAAACAGCTTGGAAGGCGGTTACAAGGGCAAGAAAGTTGTAAACCCCAGTGTGTGTGTGTGTGTGTGTATTTGAGATAAAAAAATGGTCTAAAAATTGAGTAAACAAATTGATATTATTTGTGCAAGAATGGAATAAGGAAATTTGAATTTTTGACAAAAAATCATAAACCGGCTAGTTTTACGTTATAGCACATAACTTTTAATCTAGTTATTAGATTAAGTTAAAATTTTATGTAGAGTCTTCTAAAATATTTTTTTAACTTATGTTAAAGTTTTAGAATTTTTGGAGTTCAATAAGATTTTTTTTACAGATAAAAGAACAAATAGCACAAATGAGTGTCTAGAAATTTTTTCAAGGACCAAATTGAAAACTTGCCCAAAACAGCCCTCCTTATAAGTTGCCAGCAGTAAAAAAAAAAGGGAGTATGTAGCCAGCCAAGAGAAGAAAATAGAGAAAAGAGGGTTTTTGTCATTTTTCATGGAAATTGCTTGAAAAAAAAAATGTGTGATAGAAAACGTGTTAAGTAATTAAAGAGAAGGTTTGATGTATTAAGGAGTCTACAAGGAGTGTAAGAATTAAAGTGTGCTTTTAGAGAAGGAAAAATTAAGCTTAGAGGGAAGTATGGAGGAGAACTTGATTCAAGTTGTTTTAGCTTTTGATTCTTCACTCCTTAAGGGTAAGAAAACTCTCTATGATGATCCATTGTGTTGCTTTTCATGTTTATTCTTGGATTGAGTAGAATTGATATTATGTGGGTTCTTGATGTTATGGTGGTTTGAATGCATGGATTTATATTTATTATATGTTTATTGAGGGAATAAATGCTTGGACTTGTCATTAATTAGGTTAATTTGTAAAAAAAATAATGATGCATTCCTTCCTCTAAGTAATGGGAATTTTGGCCAATGGTGGATTTTTGGGGTGATTAGGTTGTTGAATTAATGACAAGAAAATTATGTTTAGTTATGCTAATTGATTAATTGGTGATTGAAGATTGTGTAAAAAAAAAGAAAAAGAAGACAAAAAAAGGAGGGGGATAAAAAGTGGTTTTCACCTTAGGTTTGCTATTGATCCACCGTTATGTTATCAGTAAATATGATTTTATTATGTTGATTAGTGAAATTCCATACATGGATGCTTAGTTGTTGTTACGTGTGATATGGAACTCTTAGATAAATAGAAATGGTTGATGTGATTTGTGAAATTATACTAAAATATTGTTTGTTGGCATGAAAAAAAATAGGTTAAAGTTAATTAAGTGAAAAGTTGAAGAATTATCACGTCACCCTTTTTACTTAAATTTTCGACAAGGGTAAAGAATTTGGGGGTTGGTTGAATTGATGTAATTGGAGATTTTTTATGACTTAAATGAATGAATTAAGTCTAGATAATGGATTAAAATTTAGAGTGGAATGTAATTTATCATGTTCTTAAAAAAGTGAATTTGGCCATGGAAAATACAAGAAATAAAATTTCAAGCTTGAAGAAATTACTGAATTGTATTTAAATAGTGGAAGAAAAAATATAAAAAAAATGAAATGATATGCTGAATTAGGTGTAAAGAAATTAAATTTCCTTTAATTGTTTAGAAATTTTTATAGTAATATAAGATTCTCTTATAATTGTGGTGAATTAAAAAGTTAGTGGATAATCATAATAGTTTCAGATGTTAAAATTTTATTGATCGAAAATTTTATTATGTGATGAAGTTTTTTAAAAAATATTGGATGATGAAATATTAAAATCATAAGATCTTTTAAATGAAATAGAAGAGGTTGGAGGCTTCAGACAACAACAAGGAGCTACTAGTCGAGCATCACCAATAGATAGGTGCCCGACACCTTGAATCTTTGTAAATAGATTAATTGAAACCATGTGTTAATTTTAATTAGAAATTTTATAATTTATATTTTGATGTCAATGGATGAACTAGTACTTGGTAATTGGGCGGATGGACACAATTGGACGGATAAACTAGTGCCCGGTAATTGGACAAATAAACTAGTGTCAGTAATTGGGCGAATGAGTTAGTGTCCCTAATGAGAGAGTAGTACCCTAGTGAAACGACTAAGATTGAAATTAATTGGATGAATATGGAGGTGCAAGATATGAATGATCCATTATAAAATATATAGGAGAACTATTTTTATATGGATATAATGAAATAATACATTGCATTTATTGATAATTATGTTGATAAAATATTAATCTTATTTTCAGGACCCTCACAACAGTAGAGTAGATCCTGCTTGAATATAAGATATTTTTTGTATATTTATATTGATCAACATGTGTTTTAAGATTGATGAATGATGCAAAAGAGGTTGAATGAACCCTTTTAATTGTAGAACAAAACTTTTATATGTAATTAATGTGAATGTCATACTTAAGAATATATTTGTGTTAAATTAAGTATTTACATTCTATCATGGTTGCTCATATGATTAGAAATGTTGGAATGATAAAATAATGGGGGTGTTACATTCATAATCTAAGTTTTTATCGTTTTCTTAGAATTATTTAATTATGCAAGTTAAGTAAACCTTAGAATTGTTTATTTATTTTGTTTTTATTGATTGCATCTTTATTATCAGACAATACATGCCTATCTTTCATGATGCGTTAATTGGAAAAGAGGTCCAAGATGATTGGACCATAATTATAATATGAATTGTGTCAGGAATGAAGATGTCGATAACTTGGTATGGTCCTATTATAAAGGAAACTCTGCCGAATTTTTAGTAAAAACCAATTACATCGAATAAAATTTTACACATATAAATAATTATGTTTTTTTTTGTCATGACAAAAGTAAACTACCAAAACCCCCAGATATTTGCCTACCCATGGACTTAATTAAACCTTTTACCCCAAATCAAACCAATTGAACAAATAGCCAATCAAAACAACCACCAAAGGCAAAATACAAGAAATGTTTTGGAACAACTGTCACCACTACCTGTGCCTTTAAAAGACATGTACGCCAAACTTTTGAGCATTTGATACATAGCTCTTAGCCCTAGACTGCCATTAAAATCATCCTTTCCCATCTGGTACAAGCTAGAGCTGACTTGCGAGTACTATACTGGTAATCTTGGGCATGGAATTGAAACCTGCTACACTTTTAAAAAGAGGTTGTTGGAGCTCATCAAGATATACTGGGTAACTTTTGAGGATATGCCCAATGTTAATTCGAACCCATTACCTAAACATGTTGCAGGTAATAGTGGAGTAGGTATGATAGAAGTCGGAGATAAAAACAAGGTGTTGAGGGTATCTATGAAGAGGTTGTATGGCATGTTGGAACAATCAGGATTTTTGAAGATAAATACTGAGTGTCATCCAGAGGGAGATGATTATTATGTGTTCACAGAAGAAACGGACATCATATTTAGGATTGCATTGAGTTTCGCTAAAATGTTGCAAAAATGCTAATGATGGGAGAATTGAGGATTAAAGCCATGAAGGGCATTCATGAGGTAAGGATGATAGAAGGTTAAGAGAGGTTGTCAGAAGTATGTATGGTCAAACCAACAGCTAATGGGCCACTAAAGTTGATCCTGACTAAACCTTCTTGCACAAATAAAGGAGATTATAATGTGATGCCCTACAAGTACAGTCATACTTCTAATATCAAAACTATTGTTCCTTTGTTCTAAACTAAGATTAGTGTGCTGACCCGGAGTGGCTGGTGCTTTACGCTAGAAGAGCTAAGGAAAGGAAAAGGCAAATCAGTGGTAGATCTTAACAAGGAACTAGAGGTTAATAAACCTGTGACTAAAGAAGAGTCGAATAAATTTTTAAAGTTGATATAGCACAACGAAAACTACATAGTAGATCAACTAAAGAAGACCTCAGCCAGGATCTCCTTATGTTCTTGACTCAGCTCTAAGCCGCATCAAAACGCCTTGCAAAAGGTATTGAATGAGGCTTATGTGACTCAAGACATTGAGCAGAAAACCATGAAGCATCTGGTGGGGAGAATCCACACAACAAATTACTTGCACTTCACGACAGATGAGCTAGATGCTGAAGGAACTGAACATAACAAGCCCTTGTACATCACTGTTAGGTGTAAAGACTACCTCATAGTAAAGGTGCTCATTGATAATGGCTCGGCTCTTAACATGCTACCCAAACACATGCTGAAAGAAATATCAGTTGATGAATCTCACATAAAACCTAATACTATGATGGCAAGAACATATGATGGCTTGCCCAAACAGATAATTGATACTTTAGAAGTGGAACTATATGTGGGACCATAAATGTTCCTGGTAACGCTTCAAGTTATGGATATTCACCCTTCCTATAGTATGTTATTGGGAAAGCCTTGAATTCATGCAGCTAGGGTAGTAACTTTATCGTTGCAGTAATACTTGAAGTATATCATGAACAGGATGTTGGGGACTGTCAAAGCTAAAGAAACAATTTCCATGATAAAAAAAACATGACCATACCCTTCATTAAGGCTAAAAATTGTAAGGAAGAGAATGCCCATGCTTTTGAAATTATGAACACGATGTTGAAAAGGCCAAAGATCTCAAAAGCAGTAAGGAAGGCAACTAAATGCTTCTTGAAACGTGGGATTCCATTTCAGTATAACCCTATCACTGGAATACCAAAAAGGGTCAATCTGTTAAAGGTGAAATGTGTTGGTCAAAGATTTGGGCTTGGGTATAAACCTAGAAAGAAGGATTATCGATGGGTTGCTGGTAAGAGAAGGGAAAGAAGAATGGTCAGGATTGTGGGAAGAGAGCCTGAAGTAGAAGAGCTGGAAATCACTCTCTTTAGGGTTTCATTCCCAAAGGCTACATATGCAATGCAACCTAATAAAGGATTGGAAATCCTTGGTCAAGAACTATCAACTATAAACATTAACATCTTAAAAGAGAGTAAGGTTGAAGGAGATGACAGGAAGACAAGGACTAGAGAGAAAGATGAAGCACTACCACAACTGAATATCCATACTTTAGAAGAAGTCTCCACCAAGACCTTTGTGCAAAAGTTGGCTAAGAGCGAGAAGTTTCAAAACTGGGTGATCCAGAAACCTATAGTAATACTTAAAATATAAACCAACTTTGTTTGTCTTAATATGCTTCTGTCATTGCTTTTATTTGTTTGTTTTTTTTGGTTCACAATCAAGGCTCATAATGTCAGCTTGGTTTTGTCTCTGTTATTGAGCCCACCTTTTCCTTAAATAATGAGATTATGTATTTTTCCTTTTTGGTGTATTTACATCGAACACTTTTCCCTTTTAGGAATCTTGAAAGCGGATCTTCCACAACATCATATACACTTTACATCAAGAATGATTGGCTGAACTATAACAACCATGTGATAGCTATGGAGGAAGAAGAGTGGGATGAAAGCAATATCAGAGAATTCATAAAGTTAGTAAAGCAATATAAATAGACCTAGAAACTCACTGCTGAAAAACTCGAAACCATAAACATGGGTAACAATCAGTTCAAGAAAGAGTTGAAAATAGGAACCTCAATTACTCCTGAACATAGAGTAGAAATGATTGCCCTACTATAAGAATATATAGATGTTTTTGCTTGGTCTAACGAAGATATGTATGGTTTAGATACAATTATTCTAGTACACGAGATACTGTTGGTAGAAGATTGCAAACCGGTCAAATAGAAGTTGAGAAGAGCCCACCTAGATATCCTGATCAAAGTCAAGGCAGAAATTGAAAAGTAGTGGAATGTTGGTTTTCTAGAAGTAGTTAAATATTCATAATGGGTATCCAACATTGTTGTCGTGCCAAAGAAAGAGGGAAAGATTAGAGTCTGTGTGGATTTTAGGGACTTAAACAAGGCTAACCTCAAAAATGATTTTCGTATACCACATATAGATATTTTGTTAGACAGCGCTACACATAGTTCCATATATTCCTTTATGGATGTTTTCTCAGGATACAACCAAATAAAAATGGCTCTAGAAGATAAAGAGAGAACTTTTATCACGCCCTAGGGAACATTCTGCTACAAGGTCATGCCATTTGATTTGAGGAATGCAGGGGCCACCTATCAGAAGACCATGGTGACTCTTTTTCATGATATGATGCATAAAGAAATTGAGGTGTATGTGGATGATATGATTGCTAAGTCCAAGAAGAGAGAAAATCATGTCTAAGTTTTGAGAAAGTTATTTGAGAGGTTGAGGAAGTGTGAACTAAGACTTAACCCTGCAAAATGTTCATTTGAAGTTAAGTTTGGAAATAGGATTCGTGGTAAGTGACAGAGGTATAAAGGTGGATCCTGGTAAAGTGAGGGCCATCTAATCTATGCCATCCCCTAAGACAGAGAAGGAGATAAGAGGATTCTTGAGGAGATTGAACTATATTGCCCGATTTATATCTCAGCTGACAACAACATGTGAATCTATCTTCCAGCTATCGAGGAAAAAGAATCTTGGGACTTGGAATGAGGAGTGTGAAAAGGCTTTCAATAAAATCAAGCATTATTTATAGAGTCCACATTTGTTTGTTCCTCTTGTATCAGGAAGACTTTTGATACTATATCTGATAGTGACTAAAGTAGCTATAGGATATTTACTGAGTCAGCATGATGAAACCGGGAAGAAAGAAAGAGTTATTTATTACCTAAGTAAGAAGTTCACTGAATGTGAGTCTAGATACACAGTGATAGAAAAGCTATGTTGTGCGCTGGTGTAGGCGACAAAAAGATTACGACAGTATATGTTGTACTGCGATGTGTGATTTGATCGAAATTCTGATTTTACAGTTTTGGAATGAGAACCACGTGGTTGATTTCAAAAGTGGATCCCCTGAAGTATATTTGTGACAAGCCTTGCCTATCAAGCTCAATTGCAAGATGGCAGGTTCTGTTAGTAGAATATGATATAGTGTATATGATGAGGAAAGCTATAAAAGGAAGCACAATTACAGACCACCTGGCTCATAATATTGTTGAAGACTATGAGCCATTGAATTTTGATTTCCCTGATGAAAATGTATTGCTGATAAAGGAAGAATAAAAGAAGACAGAGGGGTAGACCATGTTTTTTGATGGGGTAGTGAATGTATATGGTAATGGGGTCGACGCGATGATAATCTCCCCTGATAAGAAGTAGTGCCTGGTTTCAGTTAAGCTATATTTCAAATACACCAACAAAACAACTGAGTATGAGACTTGCATCCTCAATTTAGAGGTTGTATTAGAGCTAAAGATAAGAAAGATAGTTGTATATGATGACTCAATGCTGATTATTTGTCAGGTAAAAAGAAAATGGCAAACTAAGAAAGAAAAGTTGAAACCTTACCAAGAATATCTATCTAAACTAGTGGAAGAGTTTGAAGAGATAAAGTTTACCCATCTAGGAAGAGAAGGGAACCATTTTGCTAACGCTTTAGCCACGTTGGTTGTCATGGCTATAATTGATCTCGGGTATAAGATACAACCGGTACACATTGATATCAGAAATTACCCAGCTCATTGTTGCTTAGTTGAAGAAAAGATAAATGGAAACCCTTGGTATTAAGATATCAAGAATTTTGTGCAAAATCAAGAATATCCTGTAGGAGCCTCCAAGATGAATAAGAAAACATTGAGAAGATTGACCATAGACTTCTATATAGACGGAGAAATTTCATATAAAATATCATCTAATGGAACCTTACTAAGGTGTTTGAATGAAAAAGATGCTAGAAATGCATTGTGAGAGGCCTATGAAAGGATTTGCTCAACTCATTCTAGTGGGCATTTGATAACAAGGAAAATACAAAGGGTTGGTCATTTTTGGATGACATTAAAGAAATAAGCATCGACTATGTCAGAAAATGTCATAAGTGTCAAGTGTATAGTGATAAGGTCAATGCACCTCCAACTTCTCTGTTTAATCTAGCATCTCCCTAACCATTTGCAATATGAGGGAATTAATGTGATTAGGCCTGTTAACCCGAAAGCTAACAATGGATATAAATTCATCCTCGTGGCTATCAACTACTTTATAAAATGGATAGAAGTCAATTCATATGCTTATGTAACACATAAGGTGGTGAAGAGGTTTATAGAAAAAAACTTGATTTGTCGATTCGGTCTGCCATAAAAGATAGTGACCAATAATACACAGAATTTTAACAACAAGATGATAGTGGAGCTCTGTACCAAATGGAAAATTAAGCATTTGAATTCCTCACCGTACAGGTGGAAGATGAATGGTGTTGTGAAAGTCGCAAATAAGAAATCAAGAAAATTATTCAGAAAATGATAGTCACTTACAGAGATTGGCATGAGATGTTGTCATTTGCTCTCCATACATATCGCACTGCAGTCAGAACCTCGACAAAAACAACTCTGTATTCTTTGGTGTATGGGATGATGGCAGTGATGCCTTTGGAAGCGGAGATCTCTTCGTTAAGAGTGTTGATAGATTCTTAACTAGAAGAGGCTGAGTGGGCCAAAGTGAGATATGAACAGTTAAACCTGATAAGTGAGAAGAGGCTAACTGTGATTTGTCATCATCAACTCTACCATAAAAGAATGGCTAAAGCATATGATAAGTAGGTTAGACCTCATTTGTTTCGAGAAGGAGATTTAGTGTTGAAGAAAATAATGTCTTTACCAAGAAAAGATTAGAGTAAATGGGCACTGAATCACGAGGGTCCTTATATAGTAAAGAAGGGTTTCTTAGGAGGAGCTTTGAAGCTGTCTAGAATGGATGGAGAAGATCTAGCCAGACCTGTGAATTCTAACTCTATAAAGAGATATTATGTCTAATGTGTTTAATATTTTCCCTAATCAATAAAGTGAAATTTGGCCATGATTTCTTCATGTAAAGAACCTCTTTTAAAGATTGCATGATCTCACAACATTTAAATAGCTTTTCTAAAAAGAAAAAGATTTTGAAAGAACTGGTTTTTGTGCATGATTACAAGAAATGTATCATAAAACGCTCAAAGATGAAATTTTGCACTTCCTGGTCAAAAGGTAACCAAACCAAACAAACCTAAAGCTAACCCTAAGATAAAACCCTGTCTCTGGATAACATTTTGAATTGCATGGATAAATGGTTGGGTAATCACTCTGTAACCACCTGCAAGTTTCTTGTAGGATAAGAACAAAGTTTATCAATCATAACAATGTGTGTTTTGAAATGAGAAAAGATCATCCTTGTTATTCCTTCACTTTCTAAATAATATATTCTTTATGATCTCTATTTGAGCCAGAATGAGTTTCTTCTTCATAAAAACCCTGACTAGGATCATTCCCCATGTTAGGGGCATCATCATAAAAAAAAAAGCAGAGAGAGAGAGGAGGAGAAGAATAATTTTGAGCAAAATGTCAAGATGCACACATGGATCTAGGAAAGACAAAACACATGTTGAGGGCATCATCATAAAAAAGAGAGAAGAAAAAGGAGAAGAAATTTGAGCAAAATGTCAAGATGCACATGTGGATCTATGTAAGTCAAAACCCAACACTTAGGGGTATCATCATAAAAAAAGGAAAAAAAGAGAAAAAGATAAAGGTTTAATGATGTTGTAAGGATAAGATACAGATCCCTATGCAAGTTTCTTCATTAAAAAGAACGTAGTCTATGAGATAACTCCACAAGAAAAAGAGGCAGGTGAGAAGTGATCCTAAGTCTTTTCTAATCAAGCACGCACAACTTGAATTGATAAATAATGATCTTACTATTCATATGACGGAATAAAAGAGTAATATGACCCATTTTCATCCATACAAGAAAAATGTAAATCCTAATATAAGGTAATACTTTTTTTTCATCTTTTAAGTAAATCTTGAAAACCTTTTGAAAAACTAAAATAAAAGGTCACCTCTAATGAAACCCCGACCTAAAATACAAACCGCGTTTTGAAAATCGACAAAACCCTCAATAGGAATTGCTTAAAAGAATTTTTGATGCGTACATTAAAAGTTTTAGTTTTCATGAACAAAACCAAGTTTTCTAAGGATTTTTCTTCTTGAAAAAAATTTATGTGCTGAAAAAAAAAACCCAAAAAGCCCTTAAATTGAAAAAGACAATTAAAGCATTGACAAAAGCATGATAAAAAGCAATGTCAAATCATACATTTTGAGAAAAAAGCCACCTATAAAAAGTTGGAGACTTCTTCTCGAAGATATGATAGGTAAGAGAGACAGCGTGAGAAACGGATCCATCATAAAAATTCAAAGACATGAACAAGCTCACACCAAGAGGAAGTTTTATGAAATCCAAGAAAAGGGTGGGACCTATGTTTGCAAATTAGGTAAGAATGCATACACTCAACCCCAAAACTTTACACAAGATTTTTTTTATTGTTACAAAAAAATTCTTGAAAATCGACTTAGACGAGTCAAAAGACTATTAAAGAAAGAGTTTTCGTGAGAGCTCTAGTTAAAAGGAATCACCAGATGGGATTTCAAGTTGACCGAGTTACAAATATAGATTTTTTTTTGTTCTAGTTAAAGAGGATTGTTAGATGAGATCTCAGGTTAACCAAGTTGCAAGATTTTAGTTTTGGTTAAAGGAATCATCAAATGAGATCTTAAGTTGGCCGAGCTACAGAAATATTTTGGTTTTGGTTAAAGGGAATCGCCAGATGAGATTTCAGGTTGACCGAGCTATAAAGACAGATTTTAGTTTTGGTTAAAGGGGATTGTCATATGAAATCTCAGGTTGACCGAGCTATAGATAAATTTTGGTTCTGGTTAAAGGAAATCATCAGATGAGATTTCAGGTTAACCAAACTGCAAAGACAGATTTTGGTTCTGGTTAAAGGGGATCGCCGGATAAGATCTCAGGTTAGCCAAGCAACAAGATTTTAGTTCTAGTTAAAGGGAATCATCAGACAGGATTTCAGGTTAACCGAGCTTCAAACACAGATGTTTTTTTGTTCTTGTTAAAGGGAATCATCAGATAGGATCTTAAGTTGACCCAAACACAAACATAGATTTTTTTGTTATAGTTAAAAGGGATCGCTAGATGGGATCTTAGGTTGACCGAGCAGCACGATTTTAGTTCTAGTTAAAGGGAATCGCCTGATAGAATTTTCAGGTTGATCGAGCTTTAAACACAGATTTTTTTTGTTGTATTAAAAGGGATCACCAAATAGGATTTCAAGTTAACCCAACCGCAAACACAGATTTTAGTTCTGGTTAAAGGGAATCGTCAGATAGGATTTCAGGTTGACTAAGCTTCAAACACAGATTTTTTTATTCTGGTTAAAGGGGATCACTAAATGAGATCTCAGGTTAAACTAATCGCAAACACAGATTTTAGTGGTTAAAGAGCTAGATCAGATCTCAGGTTGACCAAGCCGCACACACAGATTTTAGTTTTGGTTAAAAGAAATCACCAGATTAGAATTTCAGGTTAACCTAACAAAAGACAGAGATTTAGGGGATCGCTAGATTGGGGTCTCAGAATAACCAAGCTATATATAGTTTTGATTATGGTTCCGATTAAAAGGGATTGTTGCAAAGATCAGAGTTTCAAATCAACCGAACTAAAAGTTTTGAGAAGATCAATTTTGGAAGAACAATTTGTTTGTCTTTACAAACTTACTATGCAAAGCACTTAACCAGACTTTGCTCTGTAAGTATTGTAAAGAAAGGGCATATATTGTTACCTATTTTTTGGGGTCCTCATAAAAAAAAATGAGAGAAAATTTTTTTTTGGAAGAAAATCAAAAAATATATGTTAGTGAGAAAAAGACACTGGGGCGCCTAGAAAATGGCTAAAGATTGGTTGATGAGGTTAACAAATACAAAGATTGAAATTTGACAATATATTTTTGATTGGTGAAGGCCCTATTAGTAATGAAAATTCAATTTGAGGATGAGAAATTCAAAATTGGATGTTTAAAGACCCAATTAGATTTTGTTGAAGGTCTAATTGAATTTATAGAGGGTTTAATTGCAAGAAAAATTGATTTTTTAAAGTTAATTTGGGCTTTAATTGGAAGGAAATAAAGTTTAGGGGTCGAATTACAATTTTTAAGAGTTAATTTGGTTAAATCAGGGACTTAATTGCATAAATATTAAAGTTTAATGAACAATTAGGGACTTGATTAAAGAAATCCAAAACCAATTATCAAACTGGAAAAGGCGCGTGAATATAGAGGTTGAAATTAACCGAATCAGGGGCCAAATTAAAGAAATTAGAAGTTTGATGGTTAATTGAGGGTCAAAATGCACAAATTCAAAACCAAGAATCAAAGTGAAAAAGGCGGCCAACTTCAGGGTTGATATTTGAATTTGTAGGGATGCAACTAAATTGATTCTTAAAATAAAAATCTCAATTGAGAACTGATTTAGAAACAAAGTCTTCTTATGTGCCATTTTCATTTAAATAAAACGACGCGTTTTGTACAAAATGACGTCGTTTCATTCACTATGATTTAACAAAAAAAGACAAAGCTGAAAACGGTGTTGTTTTGATGGCATTGTGCATCTTTTTCTTCCTTTACACACGTTGCAGCAGGAGAAAAGGTTTTTCTTCCTCTCCTTTGCAGTGTCTTTCCCTTTCTCTATCTCCCTTCCATTTGCCCAAAAACATCGACACAACTCACACCCCCTCATGGCCTACCACCATAATGAAAGGGGCAGAGGGGATAAGCCCTGCAGGCAGCTCTAGGGCGGCTGCACAGTAGCCACCCAAACCACCCTACCCCTTTGACCTGACTGGAAAGAGGTAGGGTAGCGCTCTCTCTCCCCCTACCCCTTATAAATACCCCCCTCACCAAGAAGTGGGGAGGATGGGGAAAAAAAAAGAAACATAGAGCAAAGGAGATGAAAAACAAAGAGCAAAACAATTAAAAAAAACAATAGAAAGAAAACACGGGAAAATAAAGGAAGGGAAAAAAGAAAGGAAAGGAAAGGGAAGAAACAGAAGAGAAAGATAGAAGAAAGAAAAGAAAACATGAAGAAAATAGGAAAGAAAAAAGAGGAAGAACCACCGGTCAGCAAATCATCTCCCCTAATCACCGCTGCAACAGCACCACCATGAGCCATAGCTACCATCAGCAATGACAGCAACGCTCCCACACACTAGGTTAGCTTCCCTTTTCTCTTCTTTTTTATCGTTCTCTCTTCCATTATTTTGCAAGTGAACAGTAGAGAGTGATCTCTTCGTTGTTCTTAGGCCAAACTAGGGTCAACCTAGTCCCCTTAAAATAGAGTCTATTGAATTAACATCGACCCAACTCCTATTTTTGATCAATATTGGCTCAACTCTTTTGGGCTGAATTGGCGCAATTCTTTTGGGCCAACCTTGACCTAGTTTCTTTTAGGTTGATCTCATCCTAACTAAGATAGGCTTAGCCCACATAACTTTGTCGAGTCCATTCCAAAATAATTTTATTTTATATTTATAATTATAATAATATTTTATTATATATTAAATAAAAAACAAAAAAATTTCAAAAATCCTTTCAAAAAATTTGCGATTTTCTCCCTGATTTTTATATCATTTTTGCTTAATATTGATTTGTATTTTTATACTCTAAAAATACAAATCTGGTATTAAAATATTCAATTTTCTCTAAAATATTGCAAAAAAATATATAGAAAAAAAATAAAAATATCTTGTTTTCATGAATACGATCAAGTCTCTCAAAAATATATATATAAATTCATATCGTATTTTCATATTAAAAAAAAAAGTATTTATTAACATGCATTTTGTTTATATCACGATTACAAAAATATCCCAAAAAAAATTATTTTGTTTTCTTTTAGTATCTAAGATTACAAACTTATATGTAAGACATATTCCTGATATTAAAAAGATAGTTCTAAAAGATAATTCTTATATATATATATATGGGCATTAAAATAGTTAGGTTTTTTTCCCGATAAATTAAGGATCTTTTTAGGTCTTTTTTTTAACTTTATACAGACCAACAATTAGAAAACACAACAATACCTTAGTTTATATCAGACAATTAAACAATGCAACGTACCTCAGGTAAGGCGTATTAGGGGTGCTAATACTTTTTCTTTACGCAACCAGTCTTTGTGCCCGATTTCTAAAACCAGTTAAGGTTTTTAGTGACTAAAATACTAGGTGGTGACTCGCATTCCCTCTTTTCACTTATGAAAGACAAGAATTCTTTGTCCTAACCATTTCCCCACACCACACATTGGATAGGAAAATATTTGTCGCGACGCTGCATACGTGCAACAGCTTGCTCAGCCTCTTTCTCATTCAAACACCTGAACAATATTCCTTGTGCTAGATAATCCATAATCATCCTTCCCAAAGTTCTTTCATCCATCTTGGAGGCTCCTGGATATTCCTTGTGCTAGATAAAACCTTTTGATATTATTGTACCATGGTTTTTCATTTGTTGGCTCTTCAAATAAGCAGCAATGAGCTTGGAAATTTTTTACTTTAATGTTTATTGGTTAAATCTTGCCTCTAATATTAATTTGTATCATCAAAGTTAGGGTGGTCAAGGGGTTAACAAACTAGCGGCGGAACAAGGAGAGGCCAGCAGGGGCCCGGGGCCCTGCAAAACTTTTTTTTTTTAATATAATAAATAATAAACTTTTAATATTAAATTATTATTTTATTAGTCAAGTTTGACTTTAATAGGCTAAATATCCGTGTATCCCTATGCAAGTAGAAAACAAAAGCTTTTCAATTTTTAATTCCTTTCCTTTACTGTCTCTCTCACATTCTTCTCTGCAAAGTGCAAACCTAGCCGGAAAAAAAAAATAACAATACAAATCATAAAAGTTAAAGCAAAGCTGCAGCTAATTAATTCATCGAAACAACAAGGTAATTAGTATTTTTTTTTTTAATATTTGTTAAGAATTTAAGGAATACATATATATAATTCTGCTATTTTTTTTTTCAGATCTACTAGTTTTACTATTTTTTATTTCTTGTTATAGTGAATGTTGTTTTTTCTAATTAATTGGATATATTTTATAGGTTTGTTTGTTTCGATTATGCTTGGATTTTTTTATGTTTTGTTTTTAGCAAAGCCACCAAAATTATCAATTTTTTCTCACGTGTGCCTTACTATCACTAGGTCCAATATACAATTAGACACGGTCTTTCTAGCCAAATTGAGTTCTTTGAAGAGTGTATATCCAACTTTGATTCAGTGTAAGTTTTCTTTTTTAGGAACCAGTAATCTCATTTTTTATGTTAGATATTCTTTTATATATCAATTTCTTTTTTTAATATGTTAATTTTGATTTCATATGTCAGTGTGGTTTACATGTAAAAATTTATTTTTGGTTCTGATTATTGCTTCAACACATCGTTATTTGTATTTATTTTTTAAATAGAAAACAATAAAAAATTATGATGTTTTGATTTTAGGTTGAACCATGAACAAAATAAGAAGAATTGATTCTTTTTTTGAGAAAAAGAGGAAAAATATTGATAACTCACAGCCTAGTGAATCAACTCCAATGTGTAATGTTGAAGTTATAGTTGAACAACCCCAATGTGCTTCAGTTTATGAAGAACCTGCATTGATTAATGAGCAGCCTCCTACTAGAATCGACATTGCTCATCTGATTAGAGATCCAAGCAATCGTCCTCAAATTTGGGAATACCCGGTTAATCAACAAGATGAAATTAGAAGGGCATACATTAATTTGGGGTCATATCAACCTTTGATGTCTGAATATCCGTTGACTGGTAAAAAACATCCTCGTCGATTTCAGTCTCATTGGTTCAAAAGTTATCCATGGCTTGAATATTCAGAGAAAAATACTGCATTTTGTTTCCCTTGCTATCTATTTTCAAGTAAGTCATCTGGAAAGCCAGGATCAGACACCTTTACTGTTAAAGGATTCAATTGTTGGAAGAAAGTTAATGATGGGGAACGATGTGCTTTTTTAACTCATATGGGAAAAGGTCCAAATTCAGCTCATAGATTTGTTACCAGGTGCTTGGAAAATTTGAAAAATCAGTCATGTCATATTGAGAAGGTAGTTAAGAGGCAAACTACTCAAGAAATTCTAAATAATCGATTGCGTATTAAAGCTTCAATAGATATTGTTCGTTGGCTCACATTTCAAGCATGTGCTTTTAGAGGACATGATGAACGTCCAGAATCAAAAAATCGAGGTAATTTTCTTGAAATGTTGGAACTTTTAGCATCATATAATGAACAAGTAGGTGCTCTTGTTTTGGATAATGCTCCACAAAATGCTAAATACACCTCGCATCAAATTCAAAAGGAAATTTTGCATGTCTTTGCTAGAAATGTTCAGTCTTCAATTCGTCATGAGATTGGTGATGCAAGATTTTGCTTAATTGTTGATGAAGCTCGAGATGAATCCAGAAGACAGCAAATGGCCCTTGTTATTAGGTTTGTTGATAGAAGCGGATTTATACGAGAACGATTTTTGGATATAGTTCATGTCAAAGACACAACTGCTTTAACTCTTAAGAAAGACGAGCACAATTAAATTAAATATGTAAGAATCATTATTTATTATTTTTTACTTTATTTCAAAGTTTTATCATACATAAATAATGCATCGCTTTAACTAATGTTTCTTATATATTTTGTATATTTATATTTGATTGGTATGAAGATCAACAAAATTAAAGTGATGAATACATTATGAAGATGACATTAACTTCATAGCTTTGACTCAATTTGGTATTGCTTTAAACTTCTTATCTTATACAAAGATCGTCATATGTTTATAATTACTTATTTGAATAAAACTAAATCATGCAGTTTTTTTTATTTTTACAATTTATGTATATTATTTTGGCCCTCCTATTAAATAATCTTACCTCCGCCCCTGTAACAAACTGATTCTTGTCTATGCTTATATGAGTGAATGTTTTAGCTAACTTCGAGAGACTCTTAGTATGGCCTCAGTTTCTCATTCTTAGTTTGTTATTCTCTTTTCACTTGGCAGATAATTAGCAGTGAATCTCTATAAACATTGAGTTTTCTAACTTTTAGCTCTAAAGCAGCTTTTAGACCGACAATGCAAGCTTCATATTTAGGCGTGCTATTGGTGTATTCAAATGCAACCTTACTAAAACATGATGTTTATTTTTCTCTAGGAAAATTATCACTACTCCAGCCTCATTCTCTAATACATTCACATCTTCATCAAACTACATGGTCCACCAGCCATTTACACCACTATCATCCTCAATCGCTAATACATCCTCACTAAGAAGATTAAAATTTAATGACTTATAATCTTCCACAACATTATGTACTAAATGACCTGTAATTTTGCTTTCTTTTACAGCATTCCTTATCATATAAACAATATTGTGTTCTATCAATAACATTTTTCATCTTGTTATTTGGCTTGACAAGTAAGGTTTTTTATAGATGTATTTGAGCGTGTCCGGTCTTGATATCAACCAAGTCGTGTAGTACAACATATATTGCCTAAGTATTTTTACACAACAAACTAAAGCACTACATAAC
The DNA here is from genome assembly GCF_951802175.1 of Populus nigra. Classification (NCBI taxonomy): domain Eukaryota; kingdom Viridiplantae; phylum Streptophyta; class Magnoliopsida; order Malpighiales; family Salicaceae; genus Populus; species Populus nigra. The sequence goes on along the minus strand of NC_084861.1, from coordinate 1,607,204 downwards.
CTTTCTATTACAGTATACGTGGATTCACATTCATTAAAAATTTTTTACCATAATATTAGGTAGCAAATCCTTAATCTTATTAATCATATTTTTATGATTATTTCTTAATAAATCCAAAAACCCCTTCGATCCAAGAGGCATACATGTCATTCGATATCGTGCACGCCACGATAATACTCTTGTGCTAATATATGAAGATTCGATTTAGCACATCCTTAGAGTATGTTAGGATTAATGATTTATATCTAGTTTTGCTTTTGAAATAGTCTCTATATATTGTATGTTTGGAATCCTTTTTTTTTTTAACAAGAATAAGAGCTATTTATAAGTTCAAAACAAACTAGTGGTTTTTAGCCATTGGTATCCCACTGACAGCTCAAGTGGTCAACCGGTTCATATTGGTCGAGCCAATTGATCGATCGGTTCTTGCAAATTCCCAAGTGTTCATCCATGATGAACAAGTGGTCGATCAATTCATGCAGAATTTCAGTTTTGACAGTTTCAAACCTGGTGATTTCTTAGAACCATTTTATTAATCCTTTTAAATGTATGCAAAGTGAGATGTGTGCATTCATTTTAATTGTACTATTAAATAAGATATAATAATTTATACATTTAGCACTAAACTAACTACTTAAAAAAAAAATAAGTCTTCATTTGCTTTGCAACTTAGACTTGTTTTAAGATTGATATCAGTTCAAGAATTCACCAGGTAAAAACTATTAAATCTAGGAATCTGTATAAACCAGTCGACCATTTGGCAATACCAAATTGATTGGTCGACTGATTGACTTGACCAATATGAACCGATTGACTACTTTAATCATTAGTAGGATTCTGACGACTAGTTTTTGTTGGTTCCAATGGCTATAAACAACTAGTTTTTTATTCTATGCCTATAAATTACCCTTTATTTTGCCAACACAAGCATGGAACTCTTAAGGCAAAAATCTAAGCATACTCCCTCTTAAAAACAACTTATAGCATCCTTGTTTCACTTGTAATCATCCAAAAACAAGGTTAAGTGTAAATTGACAAAAATCCTCCAAAAGAGTTTAATTGTAATTCTAATTAACTCTACCAAGAGAATATATTGTTGAAAGTGTATATGACACTTAAAACACTTAGAAAAGTCTTTTGGAGACTAAATTGTGAGTAATCTAATACTTGTCTTTCAAAAAGTATTGGTGAAAGGTTTTCTAGTCTTTATTATGCTAAAAGACCAGGGATAACATTTTGATTCTAAGCCCACAAAGGATTGGGTTTGATTTTGCACCAGCAAAAAAATTATGTAAATGGTTTGGTGTCATTCGCTAAGAAGATCGGTGTATGATAGTGGAACTCTTGAATGGAAGTTTAAGGAGAGGAGTATATGGTTTATCGAACTTCTATAAAATTTGATGCACTCTTTCTTAACCTTAACTCTTTAATTATCGCATTTATATTATTTATTGCTTCCGCATTAGTTAAGTGTTTAGAATTGCATGTTATTAAATAAAAAGTTTTTTAAGTTGTAGTTTTACCTTGCATACCTAATTCACCCTTTTCTTAGGTTCACATAGAATATCCCTCTATAGTCTAACACACTCAGGCTCACGTGCCTTGCCTGACCTGGTTTTTTGAAAAGAAAAAACATTCAACATTAGGTTTTTGATGGATTTTTATTATTATTAATATTATTTTAATTTTATTCTTTAATATTAGGTTGATTTTAAATTGGTCTTTATGTTTTTATCATAAAATTAAAATAAAAAAATATTATTAGACCCATTGAAATTCACAATCCAAGATACAAGTTTGACAAGTTAATTCGAGTTAACCAAAATCAATTCAATATGTCATTGTCTTAATATTAAAAAAAAATGTCAACTTTAATTTTTTTAAAAGGTCAAACCTTTTTTTATTGGTCATCTAAATTGTCTTTAAACCTGTGTATTTGATCTTTGTTTTTAATGTTATTTTTTTATCTTTTAATTATTTATTTATTTTTATCTTTGAACTTGTCAAATCAACTAGGCCTCATTAAAGCAGTTTTCACATAATGTAATTAGAAACTCAGACTTAGCAAGAACTCGAATCAAGAGTTTTTAAATTTAACTTGCTGAATCAGGTTCGATGACAATATCAAAAAAAAATTGATAGATATTTTTTTTTTACAATTTTTTTTTATCAATATACAAGTACATTAGCGTGGAAGAAAAAATATGTAACTCAAGGTTGGACCAAGCCAGCCTAAGCACACTTGGGCCACTGTACAAGTCCGAGCAGATTGGAAAAGAAATGGAACCGCGTGTAATCCACATGATGGCATGTCGTTCATGGCCGTCCTATCCCATTAGTGGTCATAATATTTGCTTTGGTACCGGATTCCGGCTTCTCACCGATGTCGGGCACATCAAAACTCCAACACTTGCTTTGTTTTTCGTTAAAATAACATATATAGACTTCCTAAAAGTAAATATAACTTCAAAAATCATTTTAAAATAATAAATTAATACAGGATGATTTTAAAATCTATTGCATCTAATATTTAAAATTCCTATATCTTGCAATCAAATGGAAACTGGTAAAACAGTCCAATTCTAGTGTTTTTTATTTCTTCCAGATGAGAGCTTGAATTTAAACAGAATCCATCTCTTATCTCTTTTTTATTTAAGCAGATCTACTTTCATTAAAAATAATTATTGTAGGACGAATGATCACGGTCGGTGAAAGATATAGCTCAAATATTAAAATATTTATTTATAAGAATAAATGTGAAAATTTATGTATCATATATATCCCCAACTTATATACTGGGAACCAATCGGTACAATTTTTACTTTTTTTCTATAGTTCATTTATTAATTGCAGTTTTTTTTTATTATTATTAACGTGAAGGGTGTTCGGGTCAGCTTACACGTACCTCGATTAATCTTTATGAATTCTAAAATTAACGACCAAGTAAACCTCTAGTGGTCATCAATATTAGCAACTACAAGGCTCGAACCTAAGTTTCTCACCACCGGACAACCTGCTATATGGTCAATTGTTGGCAATTCGTTCATTGCATAAAAGCACTAAGAAGCAGTTTATATTATTTTATTTTTAATTTAGAGTTAAAAAAGTTCATAAACCATATGTATATATTAAAATTGAAGGGCCAAAATTAGCTTCGTGCCAATTAAACAACGAACCAAAGAATTGACTAAAAGAGCAATTCATGGCTAATTTTGAAGTGAACAGTGACCACTTCACTATGAGTGAAAAAAGAAAACAATGATAAATAATAAGCCACACAAAAACAAATGAAACCTATCGGTAAGACAGGGAAGGTTTTGTGATTTCCACCAATTAGTCTGGGAAACTTGAATCAACAAAGTTTTTGGTTAAATATGGTACATTTACAGTAGCACTTATCATTAAATAAATAAATAAAAACCTTTTTAGAACGGCTCATTTTCTCCATGAATGACACCCAATAAAGTATAAATATTATCAAACACAATTAAATATATATATATATATATATATATATATCAACCAAATACACGCTTGAATATCTATTCAGATACCACAAATTTAATTCATGGAATATAAACATTTAAATGTTTTACTTGGAGTATATGATGAATAGAGTATCAACATAAAGAAATCCAACTCATAAATATCGATTACCTTCCCTAGTTTTGCCCCAGTCTTCCAAAGAAGAATGAGATGAAATGTGAAGAGGCAGATCCTCATAACCTTAATTCTTACAAAAACATCAAAACACGTCAAGCATCTGAAGATTTCTTCCTTTCGTTTTTATTAGTTAGTCTTGTTTGTTTGTTTGTTTGTATGTTTTCCATGAGAGGCACTGCGCTGGATGACATTACAAGGCTCAAGCCTATAATTATAAGGATCAATTTAAGGCAACGGTCTAGTTAGAGAATAGAGGCCTGGAGATTTGCAGTCCAGTTCCGAGTCCAAAGTAATGTAAACACGAATGGCTTAACCCAACACAAATCTGTCCGAACCAACCCTATTTCTAAGCTTAAAATTCAAACCCATAACCGTAAGCATAACTTTCGTAGATGATTTGGAGTTCATCAATTATAGAGTAAACTAGCCACCTAACCCACTTTCATTAAAAACAATCTCTTGTTTTTTTATGGTATTTTTCTTAATTAATCCTTATTTCTTTAAATATAAAAATTAAACATAATAAAATGTGAAAAATTGATATAAGAATAGTTTATTTCTTATCATTATAAATATGTTACAATTAAGAAAATAAAATTAAAAAAAAAAACTATCTAATGATGGCTATTAATTCTACCATGCTTTGCCTCGTACAACATATTTTCAGACAATGGCAGTCGATATAAAATCTCATATTTACATTATCATGTCCAATCCCATCTTCTAACTATGCTGCTTGCATGTGGGTGTTTGACTCTGAATTCAAAAGTACAGATTCAACAACTTCCTCTTCCTCAGGCAGATCATCGGAAAACATTCCGAGTTGATTGAGGTTTCGGATAAAATGAGTGAATGATGGGAAGTGCTCTGGTGAGAAAAAATCAGCTCCCATTCTCTGATAAGTGAACAAATCAACCGCACTTTCACCTGATATGTTTTTCTTTATCTGATCAAACCCGTGAGGAGCTTTAGAAACCACCGAGTTCTGCCCAGAAATCTCGACCCCGTGTTTTCTGCAAACCGTTCTTATTTGTGCCAATATTGACTCTGGGCTGGACAGGGACTCCTGAGGCTGATGCTTATCTGACAAATCCATTCCTGGCAGGATCATTTTGCATGAATTCCTAGCAAACATCTCTGCAACTGCTTCATAGCCATCTCTACTGACAGTGTTATAGAAGCCGGCTGTTAGTTCAGAAGGGTGCGAGCGTGTTTTGTACCATGAATGCATGAGAGGGATTTTGCCATGGACAGTTACAGAAGTGTCACCGAAAGAAGTAGAGGCAAGAGAGAGAAGACGATCTCCATGAGACAAGAGCTCGCTTGAATACCAGGAAAGGAAGAAATCACCATATGGGGAGTCCCAAGATCCCCCGTTGTCTTTGAAGAAGTGGTTCGAGTTTGGAAACTGGTCATAGCTCGGTGCATCATGTGGACCGCCAAGTCCCCATAATGGGTTCCCGGTTGCTTCAGCTTTTACCTTAAGAAGGTTCAGCATGTTTTTATCATAACATTGAAACTCTCCGACTCCAAGGATATTGCTATGACTTGCAAGCTGGCGATGAGAAGGATATCGTAGCTCCCCATCTGGTCCAAGACCCACTGTGACACCCTGCAAGAGCAGACATATATTAGCCAGTAATCATCAATGCTCTGAATCCTAATACACTTCATGTTTAATCAAAGCATTAAAAAATCAGAAATTCTTACCGTAATTGTGGAACCAAAGAAATGTGAGAATGAAGACTTGAAGCTTTCACAAAATTCCTGATAAACTTGAACTGGAGTCTTCCCATTAAGAACTGGAACTTCATCAACGGCCAATGACAAGCAATCCCTGTAATGATTCCCTGACCGATCCGCATGGTAGATACTGGGTTCCGAATCACCTATCTGTGATACCCACTCAGGAAGGGGAATTTTTGGTTGTTTGCTACCATGGAAGCAGAGCGACACATGGAGCTTAAGACCTGCTTTCTGAATCATCTCCGCAAGCACAAGGTATCCCGACCAGTCATACTTGCCCATCGATTCCTTCTCAACTATTCCCCACCACACTGGTAACTCCACACCGTCAATACCTAATAACTTCAAAGCTCTAAGTCCCGCTGCTATCGCTCGGGCATGGTTTACTGTATTGCAATCAGAAACTGCATCCAACGGCAGCCCAACAAATACTCTTACACCATCGAGCTACATAACAAGATTGCAAAAGACCATCATTTTAACACCCTCACAGTCAACAAACATGATTACTGCAATGATAAACCATAAATCCTCAAGTACCAATAAAAATAATTACTGTAGCTAATTCTGAGAAAAAAACATTTTGTCTTAACAATACCTAGTCCAGATTGTTCCAGAGATTAACTTGTACAAAAATTCAGCAGAAATAATTCAATTTCTAATTGCAACAGTGAGCGATTTCAATAACAAAAACATGGTTATTGCAATCATAATATCATCAATCCCAGTCAAAGAAAAATCCTTTATTTTTCATAATTTTGCATATAATTCAGCAAAAAAAGAAAAGGGACATAATTTATCAGAATAAAACCTGAAAATTATCTTCTAAATAACTGTATCAAAATAAAATAAAAATCATTTCCTAAGTGAAACCAGCAACATCTAAATCTCCAAGAAAACAAGGACTGCAGACAAAAATAGAATAAACGAAAACTTGGGTTTTGAAAACCTTACCGATTTGGGCTTTGAAGAAGACCCACGACGAGGAAGTCTATCGGATCGGACAGGCGAGGACTGAACAGCATTTAAAGTAAAGCTAAGCCCAGAATTTCTCCACCTTGTACTTTTAGTGTTATGCAATAAAGAAACCCTTTTTTGAAAATTACAAAACCTTATCTCTCTGTAAGATGACAACTCACTCCAGCTCGTACAAATTTTTGCCTGAGAAGAGCTTCCGATCACTGAAACCTCCATAGCCACTTGGAAAGAAATTGAAGAAAAACAAAATGAATTATTACACCGCTAAAGCAAACTGGAAGAAGAAAGAAAGGGAGAGGTCGTATCGTGTTCGTGGAGAAAGAGGTGTTTTTGGATGTTTTATAGACGCTTTTGTGGGATTAATCAATGGGCACTGCCACTAAAAGCCCCTCCACGCCACGTTTCTTTTCTTTTTTTCTTTTTTCATGGTTGTCATTTTTCAGCCATAAATAATTTTACTTTAGCATTGCTAAATATTAAAAGAAATTGATAATTAAGAATTTCAAGAACATAAAATAGTCGTTAGATCATGATTTGAAAACGAAATATACTTTTTCTTCATATGAAAAGATAGATCATAATTAGCCTTCACCCTATGGTTTTAACTTAATCACTGAATTCTTAGATGCATTAATGGAGTATCCAAAATATGTATTATTCTCAGGATAAGAAACACAATTATGAGATTAGATCTAAACATATTTTTTCATCAAAATAATATTATCTTAAGCTTTTATTTCCAAAAATAAATAAAAAATAAAGAATCAAGTTAATGATGATTAACTTTGTATTCATGACACAAGTAGGGTTGATAACTTATGATCAGTAAAAAAATATGAATGGTCGATTTGAGAGCTCATTGCTACATTGGAAAGGAACACACAATTAATGAAGAAATAAAATAATAAAATCATGGATAAGGTCTCACATGAATCCGTGACTAACGTACACATATATACTTACAACATTAATTAGCATTGGATTGCAAGTATCTACTCAATTTGTGTACTTATCTGGCCATACCCCAACTGTCTACAGCCTACATAGTTTTATAACTAGATTGGTGCTACGTGTTGTTTTAATGCGGTAGGAATTATTATTTTTTTCTTTAACATGAGAAAAATTAATTATGCCAAAATTTAAGATTCAGATTATTAATTTTATTGGATTTAATAACCTTAGTTAATTTAATAATATATAAAAAATTAACATAAAATAAAATTAGTGTTATAAGAAACCTTATCTTGTATATCTATCCCTTTCCCTTTTAGTGTTTTTAAATTTTGTTATAAGAAACCTTATCTTGTATATTTCATGCTACCAATAATTGTGATTTCACCCCAAAAATATCTTAAATGTGTTTAATTTAATAATAAAAGATATAAATTGGAATTAGTTCATGCATTATTGAGATAGGAATTTCTCTTTAAATTATTTAAGAATATATCTATTAAATTAAGTAGTGCGTCTTTTAAAAAAAAACCTAAATGGTGATTTCAATATTCGTTCGAATCTTAAGAGAATGCAAGTCTTGTTAATTATCATCATATCCATTTTTAAGAATCAAAGACCTTGGACCTGGGGATAGACATTGGATAAAAAAGAGTGAGTCATGCATGTCTCATTAATTAATAAATCAATCAACAGTCTTAATCCCGATGAGATGCTCATAGAATGATTGAATTAATAATAATGGTGGTGGTGCCAGTGGGGGAGGAGGGCCCTGAATGATTATGTGGATGCAGGGGAACATATGGCCACTCTGTCGACGTGGAAAGGCCGGCGGCCACCTCATGCCGACGACCATATCCTTATTATTCTATTTCAAGAATTCAATGATGATGGTGTGGACTGGGCATGACACTTGGGTCTCGCTGAGTGGCCAATGGTTTTGTTGCTGACTCATTTCCAGGCCAGATTCTTGGTAAGTTCCCTCCGAGAACAGATCTTCTGGCCATTGACAGCCGACCATTTAATTCGTGGATAAGAACATTTCGGTCCCTGTGAATAATACATTGTCGTGGCTGATTTTACATCGAGTTCTCCCTACTCAAAAAAAAATGAAGTTTTTTTTTTTTTTTTATGGTTTTGATGTAATTATTATATCAAGAATATAAAAAATTGGAAGTATTTTTATTTGAAAAACATCATTATATATCAAACACAAACTAAATAAGAAAAATGAGGAAAATAAATCCATCTAATTACTCGACAACATTGAGAATTACAGAGGAGATAAATGATATTTAAAGTGAGAGGATATTTCCAGTATGTTTATCCTTCTCTTCTTGTTAAACTATAGATGCATTCAATCATATGTTTATTTATTTATTTATTTATTTTATTTATCTCTTCGATCCTTGCGGATGTGAAAGACTTAATTATTGGAGAGCTAGCCAATCAAGGAAGGAAGAAACCACTTAATCAGCTTCTTGTAAGAAATTACAAACACGAAAACAACGTAAATGATGTAATAAAAGGAGATAGAGGCTGGATGTTCATCGTCCACAATTAATGGACCCGCTGCTGCTAGATAAGCACATAGCATATGCTCGAATCTATGCATGGCCCCCATGAAACGTCGTAAACAATTTGAAAAGAATGGATCACCAAATTAATTAATTAATTTAAATGATCGACGTCGAAATAAAACAAAAACCTCTCATTTCTTACCCTGTCATGTTAGGCCGAGGAGGCAAATATCCACGACATCATCGATGATCCGTGATGATCCCTTAATTAAAATGTGGTGGCCAATTGTCTCAGGGGGTTTGATGTGACCTGCGTTTTGCTCAACAATGGATACTGCGGCCCCGGCTGGGAATCTCAAGTGCTCGGCGATGCTGTAGTTTTTGACCGGTTGCTTGCGCTTTTTTGACCACGTTGAAGCCATGCCCTATTTTGCATTGGATAGCCAACTCCCTTCTCATCTCTCTTCTCTTGTTAGGTAATTGTGGTTGATTTGAAGAAGCTCTTCAAAAACATTTTATTCGCAGCCCTGTCATAATTAAAACCCGTCTAACCTAACCCGAGTCAGGTTTTATAAAAAAATAAAAAAATTTAATTCATTATTACCCGGTAAAAACCCGAGTTAACATGGTATTCAGTCATTCTAATTAAAATCCAGTTAAAAATATAAATATTTTTTCTAAGAATCAAAGTTAGCCCACCGAATACTCAAGCCTCGCACGACGGGGTCAGATTTAGGATTACATGTGCTATTATTGTCAACACCAGCTTTTGTTATTTTATTTTCCTGTGGTCCAATTCATGGTTGAACAATGACAGCAATAACGACCATTTTCTAAATATATTTTAAAATATCCATTTATTATTTGACTTGTGTGTTTTTGTTGAAAGTATTCAATTAATCCCTTCGGCTTAGAAGATCCAATACGAATGAGTTCCCAAAACCAAGGCAGGAGGACTCAAACATAGGGCTTAGGTGGATCCAGGCCACCCCACAGAACGAACCCTGCCCTAGTTCTTAACACTGATATTTTTGTGACAATTATATATAATGGAAAATGTATGTCTTCTGTGTTTCCATTATTTTCCGAGGCTCATGTGGCTGAGTAATTTACTTGCTTCAATCAACGATCCATGAGGTGTGTTACGGGCTCACAATACACAACCATACATGCACATTTCATAGTTGAGAATTGAGAGTAGACATTAATAGAGCTCTCCATGATCATCCTCAGGTGGCATATATATGGCAGTATTCAAGCCCACACTGTCTTGGGTCTGAGGCCAGTAAAACAAGACGTTCAGCACCATGTTTAAAAACGACCAGCGTAGCAGTCATAACTGATATCAAGAAGAATAAATCACCCAAACCATCATTTTACCCGGCTATTAAACCTGGCGAGACCTGGAATGTTAACCCAATGACCCACCGACCTGGCCCTAACTTGAGCCATGTTTCAAATCAAATATGATCATGGGAGTTGACCTCATCGACGTGATGAGTTAATCAAATTAAAATATAGTTTGGTTATTTAAAAAAATATATTAAAAATATGTTATTTGAATTACTGCAGTTTTACCCGCTCAACTCATGACTCAAACTTTTAATTAAATAGAGTAATAAATTATTAACAATAAATTAGATCATAATTGCCTATTATATATATGATTTTGATAAAAATCATATATGTAACATGCAATACCCGATTGAAAAATTATTAAAACAAAGGTATCTGAGTAAAATGATGGGCTAGGCCCATAGTAAATAGTAGTAACAGTGAATAAGTTGACGTTGTGTAGATTATAGCAAACACATAATGAGCTTGGGTGGCATCTGGCATGGCGAGCAACCTTCTCAAATACCATTATTATCTTTGCAAGGCACGAGACAAGAATCATTTAAGCTCTCATAATAGTCTTTGATGTACTATAATACCAGCAAAATAGGTGATTGTGATACACTGCTTTCCACGTAAAATTGATGAGTCACAGGTAGAAATCGACATGCCGGAACGTAGTAATTTTTCATGTCCATGGCCATGCAACTCTCTCCTTGTATCAGGATAGTTGAAAGGTAAGAATCCTAGAAGTAATTGAGGTGGTGGTCCTGGTGGACAAGGCAGGCCTCCTTCTGGTAGCGGTGGAGGGGGTCGAGGAGGCTCAAAAAAGTGTGTGGAGGTGGAGGTGGAGCCGGTGGGCCAGGAGGCCCCACAATACCTGGAGGTGGATCCTGGTCTAGGACCTCCGGGTCCAGGAAGACCCCCTCCATGCGGAGGCCCTCCTCCAGCTCTCAAAGTGGCGAGTTGCACAAGTGCTACTAGTGGAAATCAGAAGGTAAATTTGCTGAAAGACTTGGATACTTATCGAGTAATTTAGTGTGAAGTTGCATCTGGGTTCAGCCGTTGAGGGTTTTGGAGTCTGGGGCCAGAGCATCTTGAATTATATAGGCACGGAGACTTAAATTTAAGCTACCCAGTGAAGCACATATTCGATGGTTAACATCGGACATGATAAACCAAATCCGACGAGTTTCTTCTAGCAACAGAATATGCCTGCCAACCTAGGTTACCTGGCTACACCTGATTTCCGACCTTCCCTTCTCTCGGCACATACAAAGGCAATGGTCAATTTTGTCTTGCTCTTTCGTAAAGGAGAAGGGGGAAGAAAGAGAAGCAAAAGTACAAAACAAAGGAGGAAGCTTTTGTTGGCTTAGGCACTGTTTGGCAAAGAAGCATCATTTTTTGTGCTTTTGCTGGCGAAACGAGAGTGCAATTGCAGTGCACAAACGCGCACCTAATGCTGCAGGATCGTCGCTTCTATTATGGTTGATGTGATGCTGCTGTGAAATACTAGCTTGATATATTGAAAACAGAAAAGGAATAAACGCCGACTCTCTGTTTTTTGCAGTCCTTTGAATTACTAAAAGAAATGCATAGTTTGTTTTCTAGATACTGGCCGTTGATACTTGTCTTCTCATGATGTGTTGAAGCTGAAATGGTAGCTGCCACCACATCATCCTTTTAACTTTCCATTGTTTCTCTGGCAATCAAAGCAGACTACTTTCACATCTCACTCTTTACTGGGAGTGGGTGGGTGATAAATACAGCAGGCAAACGTAAATACGTAAATATCTTTCCTGGTTTCTGTTCTCCATTGTCTAACAAAGGCACATGTTTAGGTCATTCAGGGGGGGAAAAAAGTGGAAATACATATCAAGCAATTTGCCCCAAAGCCAGTGGTAAATTAGAGGGGTACTGTAGCCATAAACTCAATAGAATGGCTTGTCAGGCCAAATTTTGGCAAAAGATGGAAAGAATTATAACTGGTTCCAGCCAACACTGTTACGCACTCACTATACAATTGAAAGGAATGGCAGTCAAAGTAACAATCATAGGCATTCTGAGTTAGGCCCCAATGTCCAATATCCATGTAATTTATTGTGTCAGTGTTTTTCCATTTTCATTCTGTAAAGAACTTCAGTGCACCCCTCACATCGATTGATGGGAATACTTATTCCACATGAATATAGGAAATGATGGAAGCGCTCAGAATGCCAGGACATCTCAGAATGTACAGGTGAACCTTAAAAATTAGCAAAAAATACTCAAAACACAAAAAGAGTTCCCAATACAAATTCATTAATCTTTCCACTAACCTAAATAGAGTTTTTCTAATGAAACAAGAAATAACAAAAAGAACATATACAATACTAGAAAATTTTCTCAGCATACAAAATAATGGAACAAGAGACGAGAAAAATGAATATAAAGTTATTTTACCTCTCCTTGCAATTTAATTGGCTTTCCCGGAATGGAAACAAGCACAGCATCAGCAGCTTCTGCAGCCTCATGGATAATCTCACAAATAATAGGAATTATATTACATGCCGTCTTTCTCTGACTTGAGCAGCATTTTTATCTCTGTTTCTTTCTTTTTGGAGCGCCAACTGCAGCTGGATCCACCAATGGCCCTGACCAAGTCTGGATATGTGCTTTTGAATATGAGAAATTTGTGGTACTGAATGGGACATCAGGTGGATCAAAAACAGGATCGATGTGATGTGAAGAACCCAACGGGTAGCCAAGTGTCCCATCTTGGTGCGGAGGAGGAAATTTCTCGCTTTTGCTCTTTGCATTTGCATGAGTTATTAAACGGCGCCTCTGGTAAGGGAAAAGGAACAAAAGGAATTAATTGTAGGGGAATTAACACCAACATGACAGTTGTGAAATTACAAGTCAAAAGGAGCAAATCTGATGAATTAACAATCATTGTGAATCCCTTAGCTTATCATGCCAAGTAGTTCGTGTGTTGCCTGCAAATAAATACATTCAATTCCCTGCCATTAAATGACAAGTCACAATGCATGTGGAGGGAACACCATGGATGAATTGTTTAAATCACTAAAGAAGTCCTGACACAAATGTGATGCAAACCTACACACATCCCATTGCCACAAAATCCAGTCCAAGTTCTGTTCTGATAAAGGGTTCCTGTTTGTTGCCTAACTATGAGATAAACAATTAGGCTAGTCAATCTAGACAGTAAATGCCTGAGACACGCAAGACACATGCTGCTACCAAAAATTGATCTACTGGGTGCTAGTTGACTGGGACACATGACAAGTACCAGTTAGACTCTTCTATTGCATATCGTTTGACATGGAAAGAAAACATAAAAAGAAAAGGCAATTTTTTCCATATGGAACCATAATAAGGTTATTAGTTCTTTCAATAGTCCATCATACCCCTACATTCATAGAATACACGTAATAAGGGAAACTCTTTCTATAAACTAGCATAAACACTTCCTAAAACCAAGCATATACATGCATCACCCAGTGACCGCAATGTTGCGAAATGCCATTTTCTCACACCCCAAACTTTCACCAGAAAGCTGTAACCAAATCCATATCTATAGACTATGACCAAAATTCAGGAGATCTATATATATATATTCATGGGCTCCCAAGTACATAGCTGTGTAATGATTTTTTCTGAAACAGTAAAAATTTGGAGATTATGACCATCTGTGCTTGATTGGTCTACACCAGCCCAGAAAACTGGTGCAAAGACATTTACCCAGCCTATTATCCATAGGGTATATTCTAATTTTCCCTTTCAAATACTTTGCATCCATAATCATCCATTTTACCTTCACTCAACACCTCCAGTATTTGTGCCATTCTTCTGCTGGGGTTAGTTTTCCCAAGAACTGAAGTGGTTTACAACTTGAGGTAACTATATTGTGATCCATGTGATTCTGCTCATGAAGAAGAAATGTAACCGTTTATGCTAGACAGTGCAGAACATGTCTGACCAAGGGGAAGTACTTTGCAGATTCCTTTTCCTATAAAAGTCTACGTAAAGCAAACGAAATTGCCTCTAATGTAAAAGATAACTGATTTCCTTATCTAGCAAATGCATAGAGCCTAGCAAATTTATAATGCAGTGAAAACAACATAAACAAAATGTAGAACTGTTCATGGAGAGTGCAGCTTATCTGACTTACATCAAGATTAGCTTGAAGTTCAGCATTAGCTTCTGGAGCAGGATTTGCCCTTGCAACCCGGTCACGTGAGCGTGCCTTCTTCATACCATCAGCACTAGCCTTCCCAACTGCTCTCAATCTACAGCAATGAAGATTGCTACAAATTACATAATGAGGCAGAGGGAAAAAGGAAAATGTAGAAGGTGGCACAGAAATAATAAAGGAATAGATAAACTACACATGCATAGCTTCATGCATCAATGGATAAAAGGAGCATAACAGGAAAGAAGAAAGAATTATTAACATGATGTTTTCTGCAATTTGAGTATTATAGGAGAAAATGCCTTACAGGTGACCTTTAGTTTATGAAAGTGCAGATAAACACTGTCCTATTTTTTTAACATGATGTTTTCTGCAATTTGTGTTCTGCTTTTTTTTCCAGCGTAATAAAATACCAGTCGGAGTTTAACTTTCTTCACATTCTAGAGATAAAATCTACCATGCAAGTGACCGAAACAAATATTAAGATTGAGCATATTCAAGCCACCCCACCTTCTACTTTCTTCATCACGTAATTTAGCATCCATTTCCTTGCTTGGAGGATATTTTGGAAGACTGGAAGGATCACAAGCATAAGGCTTGGTAGTGAAGAACTGAAAGACAAAAGAACAACCAATTACAATGACATAAAGCCACAAAAGTTGAAAAGAAAGAAGCTTGAATATTTTCTAACTAAAAGCTGCTTGGCTCAGTTTTGGATATAAAAACCGTGATTTCTATAAATAGCAGTGCTTAGACTACGAATGCAACCCATTCTAACTAAAATTCATTAAACCAAACTGAATCAACTCAGGGTTGGCCAGTCCAAAAGCTCATTCAAAGCTCATTCAAGCTGTGCTTCTTTACTTTACAAGGCCTTTGCTTTGAACGGAGTTTCTCACTTCACTGCTGAACTAACAATCCTAAAAAAACTTTGATCTCCCATATATTTCAGGGAAAAACATATTGTGCTGAAGAAAGCATGTCATCTTTTAACAGATTACACAGAAACATTTCCAACAAAAGATGATAAAGAAAGGTGAATCAAGAGTTTTGACAAACAATAATGGCTTCAAGTGGGTTTAATTATCAGTAAGTGATCCAAATCCTGTCTGCAGTAATACTAGATATGGTCGGCAGTAATCCTGTAGGGAAGCAAATAATCTTGGTTAGGTCAGAGGAGGCCTACAAATGTTCAAATCCAACCAGGGTTGAACAGTCGATGGTTGAGCTAGGAGAACACGGGAGCTTGGTTTGAGTTCTATCCAAATCCAACCAGTGCAAAGCAGAAACATTCTATCAAATAAAGAAAAGACTAAAACTGAACATCCAAAATCCTCTGCTCATTCTCCTTGATTGCATCAAATCATGTCAAGATAGCAAAGTTTAAATAATAATGAAGAGACCAGAGACAATCCTGAGAAATAGTAAACTGCAAGTAGATTATGTACTGCAGTGTGTCTCAGAGTGAATGTAACCAAAGAAGCACATTTTCAATCAAGTGTCCTAGTTCATACAAATCACGGTAGAATATAGTGGAAGAAGATGCTGCAGAAGAGAAGATGTAGTAATGTATTATAGAACAAAGACTCACTTCACTCCTCAATGCAGCTGTAGCAGTTCGACGTTCTCCTGGGTCAATTGCAAGAAGAGTCTCAATTAGAGGCAGTGATGATGGTGGAAAGTCTTTAAAAGTCTCAGCTATACATCGCTTGTATGATTGTTGGGGCTTAAATATGGTTGCATGTGGCAGCTTTGACTTTTTCCAATACTCTTCAGATGGGGAGCCACATAGTTTAAATATCTTGTGTAGTTGCTCCACCTATACAACAACCATAACAACCAAGCGTTAAACCAAGCGTTAATCCCAAACTAGCATTCAATGATAAAATTAACATTAGTATACAAAGAGAAATCGTTTGCATGCATAACAATACAAGCGCTTCTGCTACATCGTTTGATCATCTTTCCAATAAACCGCTAAAGTGTTCACTTTCTTGGTCAGCCAAAGCAGTAACGTAAGCTAACAAATGAAACACGTAGTTAATGATATAACAAGAAACATGTGACAAAAGAAATAATTGACATCCTGCAACACTGAACAGTCTAGATGAAGCATCTCTGGATGAAGTAAGAATGTGGTGGTGGATGAAACTGAATAAATCAATAATGTTACCTCGGTACGACCAGGCATGATTGGCTTTCCAGCCAATAACTCAGCGAGAATGCAACCTGCACTCCAGAGGTCCACACCAACGCCATAATCAGTGGCCCCAAGAAGAAGCTCTGGGGGTCGGTACCATAGGGTAACCACCCTGCTGGTCATAGGCTGCTTGTGATTAGGATCAAAAAAGGAAGCCAGCCCAAAGTCAGCAATTTTGAGCACTCCATCATTGCCAATAAGAAGATTTGAGCCTTTAATATCACGATGGAGCACACAGCGATTGTGACAATGTTCAAGGCCAGATAACAACTGATGCATGTAACATTTCACCTGCCATATTCTTACATATAAGATGAAAGCCACATATATCAAATCACACAAACAACAACTAGCACAATAACAAATTAACCACCTGAGGCTCCGTGAACTTGATATTAGGACTCGATGCAAGTCCAGCTAAATCATGTTCCATGTACTCAAATACAAGATATAAACTACAAGACATCCTTGATGTCGCCAAACCTTCTAGTTTCACAACATTGGGATGGTCCAATCGACGCAAAATCAAAATCTCCCTAGCCATGAACTTGACACTCTCGGGCTCCAAATTGTCAAACCGAACCTTCTTCAATGCAACAATTTTCCCCGTCAATGTATCCCTGGCTTTGTACACATTACTATATGTCCCTTGCCCAATCTGAAAACAACAGCAGCAGCAGCAACAGATTAATTACAAAATCATACCCCACCCGCAACAACAAATAACTTAAAAAATCAATAACTCAGCTTATTCTCTTTCTTAAATTCTCAGAATCCCATAAAACAAAAACCCATTTCATCAAATAAGCTCAACACTTCTAAGAACATAATCACATTCTGTCTAATTATAGCAACATTAAACAACAACCACTTGCGAAATCGAACACTGACGCACACAAAAAACAGCACATTATCATTGACATTAACCAACCTGACAACAACAACAAAAAAAACATATGTACCTTATCAAGTTTTTCAAAGGTATCAGCGCGACGAGGGGTCAAACCATTGATAGCTTCACCAGCAACAGCAGAGAGCCAGGAAGGCCAGCCAGCAGCAACCTGTTCACCATGTATATGCTTAGGAGCATTACCTAATCTCGGATTAGGTTTTGAAGACCTATTCCTCTTTTCTCTTCTCCGTCTTACCTCCACCACGTCATTATTATTTCCCTTCTCATTTTCTCCATTACAAACCTCATTCTCCTCCGCCTTCGCAACCCTAACTTCCACTTCTCTCCTCCGCTCTCCACCACCACCCTCTCTCTCCACCGCACATTTCTTCGGATTCAGCTCTTTCCCGAACACACACCCCATTTGCTGTCACTCTTCTTCCTCATTACAGTCCACAATCCCTCCTCTCTGTGTCACTCAAAAACCCTTATTAGCAATCGATTTTTTATTTATTTTTCTAAAAAGGAACAAGGGGGAGAGAGAGAGAGGTGGCTTTTTTTGAGAGAAAAGGAAAAGGGGAAGTAATGATTTGGAGTTGGGCACACCACAGTCAAAAAAAAAAAACTATGAGTTGCTTCTTCCTGCTGTTGCTGTGCTGCACAAAACAAGGAAAAAAGCATATGCTGATGGATTATTATTATTATTATTATTATTATAGGGCATGGTTGTAAAATTCAAGACTTCGGACCTGAGTTTAAACTGGTTTGGATTGGAAAAATAAATAAATCTGATTGACTTGGTGAGTAGCTCAAGATGACTCGTTGATTTTTGACTTGGATTGATCAAAACTCGGATCTCAACTCATTCATTAAAAAAAAAAAAAACAATTGGGTCAAAAAGAGTTGTTTTGATACTTTTAAAAATATATAAATATATATAATGGGAGGTCGATCATGACCTTTCCTGGATCGGGTCTTGCACCTGCTTCTCAGAAACTAAAATATAAATATATTTTTTTAATGATTTGAGGTTTTTTTAATAAAAAGTAAAGTGTATAAAGAGACTGTGGATATGTTTTCTTGCAACTTGTACTGCTTGCTTTCTTTCTTTCTTTCTAGTCTCTACTAATTCTCCCTCGTCCTCCTATTTTTGACTCCCTTCCGGTGACGTGTGAGAGACACCCATTTTTTGTTCTATTTCTTTCCCTTTTTTTCTTTTTTCTTTTTTTTTTTTTTGGTTTAGCATGCAAATAGTTTTGGGAGTTTGTTTTTGCATAAAAATCATTTTTTTATTTTTATGTGAATAATTTTTTATAAAATATTAAAAAATAAAATTAAACAATACAAAATATTTAATTCAATTATTGAAAAACATCTTTAACTCATGAATTTAAAAAATAATTTATTTGTGTTAATAGATTCATAATGTCATTTAATTATTCCAACTACCACACTATTTAGCCGCCGCCACTATCATATTTATCGTTTTTATTATTAATATGTCATCACTATTATTACTATCATAACCACTATTTATTTATCTTATAACCTCTATAACTATTATTTACCATCATCCTATGATCATTATAGTCTCTTTATCACCATAACATGTCATTATCATTCTATTTATCGTTGTAATTTTCATATTATTGCTTATAAGTATCATAAAATATTTTATACCGAACAATAATGTTTTCAAATGAACTTCCAAGTATTAAGATTAATTATTTTAATGATAAAGATATTTTTTAATTAAGTTTAGTATATTAAAATTATATTCTTTTTCCAAGTCTTAAGTCTCCATCTATATCAACATTTGAAACTAATTTATTTATGAAAAAAATGTTTTTTCATGACCTTGTTTCATACTCAAATTCAAAAATAACATTTCATTTATCAATTAAATCAGAACTTCAAAATTCTAGCATGTGAAAAACACCGAGTTTATGCCATTCAATACAATCCTTTTATCTATTGTTAGTTTATTATGAGATTTATATGTGATATATTGAATAGACTATTTTAACTATTAAAACGGATTTATTTGTTCTTGGTTCACTGAATGGACCAGCGCATGGATGCCACGTCACTAAGAGTTTCGTGATTACGTGCCTCTCTTGGTGATGTGGCAAATGGTCATTTGGTACGAGTAAATGAAAATGAGGTGAGTTCCACTGGGAGGTATCAGAGCTGAACCACCGCATGATTTCCCTCCTGGCCCCCCTGGATTTGATTACAGGGTGGCTGGTCAGCTATACCTCCAACCATATTTTGACATCTGGAATGATATATTTGCTATACCAAGTAAGTGAGGGCTAAGGTAATGTTTATTTATTTTTTTTAGATAAAAAACCGAGATGGTTAAATAATGGAAATGTTCTTTCTATACTTTTTATTTTAAAAATACAAAAATTTATTATAAAATTATTTAAAATATTGATAATCTTTAATTAAATATGTTTTTATTTTATATGTTTTTTTTATTCTGAAATACTAATAAAACACAACTTAGGTGAGCGAAAAAAATGGTTACAGGATAATTTTATTTTGTTTGGCTGTGAAAGAATAAAAAATCTTCCTCCAGATTATTTTTTTAAGCTGTGTTTGATTTTATAGCATGTTGAGTTCATTGATTGGAGGAACAAATGAAAATGGGATTGTTGGATTGATAAGATTTTGAGATTTGGACTGATTTTATTTGGTGAGAGTTTGAATGTGCGTGTAAAAAATTATTTTTTAATTTTTTTTTATTTGAAAATATATTAAAATAATATATATTTTTTATTTTTTAAAAAATTTATTTTTAATACTAAAATGATTTAAGAATATTTAAAAAATAATTTAAAATAATAAATAAATAAATTTTAATATAAACAACTTGGACTGCAACCCAAAAAAAAAAAAAGAGTATAATACACAACTAACTTGACATCTGCTTCTACTGTCTTTTGAAGAAATGGGTCAACAAACATGTTGTTAGAGAATTCAAAATTATATATGTAATCTGTAAATTAGAAGAAAAGGAAACATAAATAAGTTGGTGGGTTGTCTGGAAATCCTACATCTGGAAACAAGAAGTAAAAAATACTACAAAGGATCAATAGAAGTATCTTATAAACATATCTAAATTTAAAAAACATATAAAAAAATTTTAAATCATAATTATCAAATCCAGCCTAATCTAGTGTGTCGATTTGGTGGTGATTCATCAAATTAAAACTAAGTTATGTTTGTTTTTGAACTAAATAACAAGTTGATTTAGTCAAGCTTGAATAAAACTTAGTCGGATCAATTCTAAAAAAATTTAAGTTATTGTCAAAAATAATATCGATTTAGTTTTTTTTTTTCTCAAACAAATAATATTGTTTGGGAACACATTCAGATTGATTTGTTGTGTTCTAAATTAACTAAGTTAACCCATAACCTGGACTTGAACGGATATGATCAGATAGCTATGTTTCAAAGCAATCCCCCTCGTTAGCAATTAATTGCTAGTGCTAACCCACTAATTATCTGATCAATGATAGTAGATCCTAGAAAACAAATTAGTGCACCAGTAAAAATGGTCTAATGTGAGGAAGCACTCGGCGTTGACCCAATAAAGTGAACAGGCCAATCAGATCCGTGTGTTGATCAGAAAATGGAAAGTGAAAAAATGTTAAATTCCATAAATAATCTTATTAAAAAAGGGAAATATTAGTAGAAGTGTAAAAGAACATTATTAGGCAAGAGACAAATTAATTAGTGGAACAGGTAAGCAGACACAAGGACACGGCATGCATCTAACGCATGTCTTTTTGCCTGCCTTATGATGCTGCATGCGCATGCAACATCATGGCTCCATCCATCTTTACCTGTCACAGGCCTGGGTTAGAAGTCCTAATCATGCTGCCATGGAAGCTGTTTTAGGAATTAAGACAAATGGGGCTTGGAAAACAAGGACAGGGATATCATTAAAGACAATGAGTTTGTTAAGGTTGGTGAGCATTCTGCTGACCAGAATCTGGAAAATAACCAGTATTCTCAGCTATACTTGAAAAATATTTTATAGACAATAATAATATATTTAAAATATCATTCCATAATCTTAGCCATTAATACATCATCATCACTAACTTCTGTCGTTCTCATGATATATCATCATCGTTTTTTTAACTGTTATCATATATATATATATATATATATATATATATATATATATATATATATATATATATATTCTTCCCGTTTTGGCAAAGCAATATGGCCTGGAGAGGATCTAATCATTTATTAGTGACACGACGAGGGATATACAGGTTTGAGCCAAGAAAATCACACAGGGCTAGGGCCAATTGCAAGCTCAGCTCAGTTCTGGGCCGTCTCCTCAAGTTCAGGCCTAACAAAAATTTATTTAGGCCCAGGAATTCTCTCTTACACATTTCTAGTTTATTATAAAGATTCTAGTATTGTATATATATGAAAAAGATATTTGCTTATCATTATTTTTTAAAAAATCTTAAATTATAATAAAAAAACTAAAATTATTGGTTTAAAAATATTAAAACTTTACATGTTGTAATCTAACGATAAATTTTATGATGTTCATAGAGTAATCAATGATATCCTATTAATTACCCTCTAGAAAAATATAAATACAAGTAAGAGATAAAAATCATAGATAAAGATATTTTTATTACTTTTGATGAATTATAATTTTTTTATGTCTATTTCTTTTTTAATGTAGACCTAAAGAATAACTACTAAGATATCATTAGTTACTCCTCGAGCACTATAAAATTTTCTGCAATCTAGATATCACCTTAACTATGTAAACATGAAACAAAAAATCAAGACATGAGAGAATTGAGTATAATTCATATAATCAAGCTAGGTTTCATTGTTAATCTCAAATATATCATTTTATTTCATGACCAAAATAGAAAGTAAATTTTTAGTTATACAACTACTCAAGATTAAGAGAGTGTTTGAGAGTGTAGTAATTGTTGCTTTTAAAAGTACTTTTTGCTTGGAAAAACATCAAAATAATATTTTTTTTAAAATTTTTATTTTTGACATTAGCACATTAAAAAAATCAAAAAACATTAAAAAATAATTTAAAATAAAAAACTCAAATATTAATGAAAAACATGTTGAAACTCGCTTCAAAATACCCTCTAAAATGCATATGAGTTTAAGTATGTTTATGCGGTTACTTGGTCATAATAAGATCTAATTAGAGTTTTATTTCATTTTGAAATAAAAAGAAAAGGATGATATTTATGTCACTTTCATTCAAGTGTGAAGAGAGTTTTTTATTCATGAAAGAAGAGAGTTTTTGAACTTGGAGGAAACATTTCCCTTTCACATGAAAGGGAATGTCACAATAAATTTATCTCCATAGTGTAGATGAACAATACTAGTTTAATGTTCGCTTCTACCAGAAAATATGTAGCAATATTATTAAATTTGATTTATTATAGTAAGTCAACATGATAACTTGTAGAGTTAACACTTATTTAGGCTAGGTTTTAAATTAAATTGAATGAAAGTTAACTCAGTATAACTCAATCAATCTAATAAGTCCACTCATGACTTGACTCCATTGGTAAAAACTTAGTTTGACTTAACAAAAATTTAAGATGATGTTATTTTAATATATATATATTTTTAAATATCAAAACGATAATGTTTTGGATTGATTCAAGTTAACTCAACCAACCTATGACCTGAATTGTAGGCATAACAAGGTTTCAGAACTTTGCTTTTCAGAATTTATTTTTTATTTAATTATATAATAATGAAAATAGATATTTACAAGAAAGATAATTATGAAGTAAAAATGTATTTTTTTAAGTTAAAATTGTCTTCTATAATTCATGCATTTTTTTCTTGTTTTAAAAATAAAGCAATTTTTTTACAGCAGCATAATTCCTTGAATAAAAAGCAAAAACAATAAAAAAAAAATATTCAAGAAAAATATAACAATTTGAACTAAAAAAACCTTATATTTTTAATCAAAAAATCAATTTTTTATTGATACATTACCTTTTCTTTTGACAAAAAAATTAATTCTTTTATGCATCTTATTTAAAAGAATGCTATAATTTTTTATTTGCAACATGTTTTTGGAATAAAAAACAACGATAATTAAAACAAGATTTTGTTCAAAATTTCAATCATTATATATATATATATCTTCAATTTAAACCTTCTTTTTATTAATGCATCTCTTTATTATTTTAACAAAAGCATGTTCTTAATTGTAAGCACTATGTTTTTTTTTTAAAACAATCATGATTTAAAAAAAAAATTTAATAAAAAATATTATAATAATATTTTGATATTTTGTATGTGATTGAATGTAAAAAATAATAATTAATGTGATAAAATAATACAAAAATCTATTAAAAAATTAACAAAAAAATATTTTCATTGAAAATTCATGTGCACATTTTTAATTGTTTTTGTATATTAGACATATAATATTTTAAAACAATATATTTAACATTTCCATTAAAAGCTATAATATTACTTAAAAACTATGGCAATTTGAATAACAATTTAAAAATCATGTTAAGTATTTTATTTCAAAGCGCATTTAAATTAGAATTTGTTGCGATATCGCGGTCGCACAAATTAATTACCCTAACTTCAAGCACAACACACAAGATAGTATAGAGCAAGCAAGGGGTCGATCCCACGAGGAAGATTCAAGTAAGATTTTTATGCTAGATGATATGCAATTTGGGGGGGGGGGTTGGACGTTATCTAGGCTAAAGCAAAAGAAAACAGAAAACTATCAAACAAAATTTAATAAAATCAGAAAATTATCAAGAGAATAAACCTTAGTCACAAGCACACATCCACCTACAGAAATCAGAACTGATCATGGAAACGAAACATTAATTTATATTCTGAATATTTATCTCTTCTTAACATTGGTTAGTTAACGGATCCGCCACATAACTAACCCTAACCATCAAAAAACCACAGTGTCCGCACTAGTAATTTAATTCAATGGCAGCCTTAAGAACTAGATAAGTTGATTAATCAAGAAAACATAACTGTCCGCAGTCTATGTTTGATTTGATTGAATGTTCTTCCTAAGATTAATAACGTAGATCCATGACAATTATTAAACTCAGTTGCTTCACAAGTTCATATATCACAACTCTGGTTTTGATATCAAACTTAGCAATAGATTGTCTACAATAATAACTTGGAGTCCGCTCTAGCAATTAAAATAAACAATCATAGGAAAAATAAGCATAGGAGAACAAACATATTCATCATATAAACTGAAAAGAAAAGGTAAAATAAATCTCACAGTTCTTGAAATCCAAAAGTTTCCTTGTCCTTGCAACCAAGAAAAAGTGTTTAGCCTTGCATGTTTGTTGAACAACTAATCAAAAAGAAGGAAGAATGCATAGTTTATGGTTTCTTAGAGGAAAGGGGCGTTTTTCTCTTCTTAGCTGGCTGCCCCCATTCTCTTCTCTCATTCTTTTTATATTCTAGGAAACCTTAGGTCTCTATTTTACAAAATAGTCCTCCATTAAGTAGACTGTTTACATTTAAGTATTTCAATAACTATTTTCCTAAAAAAGGAGAAATAGTCTTGCATGAAATCTTCAAACTTTGACTTAGAGGAGTTAAATTGCTGAAATAAAAACTTGAATATCGGTTTAGATGCTTCGAAAAGTAATTTGGACTCATTTCTTCACGAAACCTGTTTGCTGGCAGAATTCAGATGTTATCTTTGAAAAATCATATCTCCCTCATATGACATCATTTTTGGCTGAAATTTGGAGTGTTTATAGAAATTTGAGTCATGAATCCAAAAATATTGAGTTTTTATCAATTGGACTTCTTTAGCTCCAGATATTCAAGTTGAAATGGCCGAAGGTCAACACTGGCAGATTACAAGATTTGACTTTGAAGGCTGCGATTTCCATGCTCTTCCTTATTTTATTTTCTTGCCTTAGATTTCCAGAAAGGTATGAATGTTACCTTTTTAATTCCACCAGAATCACTTCATTTCAACCTCTAGAGCTCACGCTCTGCACAAAACATCTACTGAAGGTCAAATCTACCAATTATCTCCAATTTACTCCTTTTTGCATCTTTCATCCAAAAGTGCCTTCAAAACATAAAACAAAGAATATCAAGGTAATTTATATATAAAACATAAGCAAAACACTAGTTTAATATGGGTGAGACTATTGAATAATATGGTTGCATCAAATACCCCACATTTAGCTCTTGCTTGTCCTCGAGAAAGGATAGGTAAAATCAAATTGAAGTTAAATTAAATGAAATCACTATGACTAATCTTCTAATCTCCCATCAATATCCAAGAATATATGCATTATAAACAAGAACACAATTAAGAAGGATAAAGAGTATAAATTTTCATGAATTTATTTACATGCAAACTTCAAAACTCAATTAATCGCCGGGATTTAAATGAAATCTATGCCATGCCAAAGTGATAGGTCCTCTCATTGATATACACTCCAACACTCACGTGTTTAAGGCTTATGTGTTTAAATCTCTCAAATTCAATCAATGAATATGTTCTACCATAAGCTTGCTCTTCAATCTCATCTCCATTAATAACATATTACAAACAATGCATGAATCAAAAGGTCTTATTTTCTGGTTGTAATTGGGCTAAGGTAAAGGTGAAGTAAAAGAGAGTAAAAGAAAAGGTTCAAACCAAAGAAAGTAGAGCATTCTGAAAAATGATATTTAAAACAAGATATTCCATCAAAGCACATAAATTTTCCATCTTTAATCACCAATGCTTAACTTCTTTTGATTTCGAGCTTTTTCAATATAAAATCTTAAGAACATAAAGGAACAATTTTTTCTTTTTCTTTTTCCTTTTCTTTTTCTTTTTTTTTCTTTCCTTTTTTTTGTTTTTTTTTTTTACCTTTGGCAACTTTGCCCATCTTTTCATCAAGCATCACTTCTTCTTTCTTTTCACATAATTTCCAACCATAATTCCATGAGATATTATAAGTATATGCTCTACTAATCCTTGGCCATGGGAAAAGGAAAACATATAAAAAGTTAAGGCTTATACATGGATAAAGCAAAGAAAAGATAAACAAGCTCAAAAGGGGCTCACTAAGGATAATATGCTTTAGGTTGACTTTTTGGCTCAAGTGGTTAAAATTCCTAATGTCTTTATCATCTTCATGTATATATGTAATATGAATGTAATCTCAACAAGATATGAAGCAAGTTCTAAAAATACATATCATTGAAAGAAGGCACAATAAAAGAATATAATGTTGAAGGCTCAAAAGCTTGCATTGGTATAACACTATAAAGTCAACATGACATATTCTCAAAGTCAATCTCTAAACCAATTAAACCTTAAAACTTGCATGCACACTCATTCATTTGATTTATATCTTCATCTATCTTAACTAATTATCATACATAATACTCATATTCTCAAAAACCAATGGGAGTTCAAAAAATCAAACATAATTTTTTTTTTGAAAAATAACAAAGAAAACTAAAATTCTCCCAATATCCCCACACTTAAAACACAACATTGTCCTCAATGTTGAAATAAAAGAAAAGGAATATTGGAGAATGAAAAAAATAAAGTAAAATACAAAAAATAAAAGATAAAGAAAAAAGAAAGCAAATCTGTTTTTTTTTTTGTGCTGGGTTGCCTCCCAGTAAGCGCTTTTGTTTTATGTCATTGACTCGACATGTTGCATGCTCATTCTTCATAGATTGGTTCAGCTAACTCCACAGAAGCGGTGAGTTCTGTCGTCCAACCTTCATAGAAAGGTTTCAAGCGATTAACCCAATGTTTTTGTGGCCTGTTATTAAAAGAAAGGCCAGGACATTGATTTTGTTATTGATTTTTTCCAACCATGATATTGTTTTCTTTCTTTGTTTTTTTTTCAAGAAATCTTTTTCAACTCATTTTTACCTACTAATACCTATTATTAATGGTGTTTAAAAAATAAATCAACCAAGTAAATAAAAAAATAGAAAAAAAATTAACAAAAAAAAAACAAATTAAGATAAAACTAAATAAACTGATTTAAAAAACAAAAAAATCACTTAGTTCGGTTTGATTTTGGTTTCAAAAAGGTGAAACCGATTAAACTTGGTCGAACTAGACTGGTTCAACTGAATTTGAATCGTCTGAAAAATAAATAGGGTATAAAAAGAAATATAACCTAACCCTAAATATATTTTTCCTTTTGATTTTTGTTTTTGTCGCCCCTCCCCCTGCTCCCTCCCTCTCGCTCTCTCGTTCTCTCTTGTTCTTCTGTTGTTAATAGCTAACCTAATCCTAAATTCCTTTTGAGTTTTGATGGTAGCCACCACCCATACCTCCCTTCCCCTCCCTCTCTCTCCCCTTTCTTATTCTCCTCTTTACCCTAAATCATCTATCTTGTTCTAGTTTTATTCATAAAAACTATAATAATATTTCGATTAAAGCTTAAATCCATCGATTCTAAGGTAATCTTAAGCAAAAAAATTAAAATCTTTTAAGCTCAATATGGAGTTTATTGTTATGTTTTAGTTGTTTTCTTTAGTTTTTTAAAATTTAATACTTTTATTGCAACTAATGTTAGCTCTAAACACTTTCGTCATGTTTATACTGTCTTCTAGAACTTTTTTCTTGCGTTATTGTTAATATGAAAATTTAATGCCTTTCTTTTGATCTCTCTTTGTGGTATTTTTACAACCCTTTTAATTTTTTTTCTTTCTTTTTGTTGTTAATTTCTTTTTCTTGCCTTGGATTTGCAGGAGGTTAAAGAAGTATTGACATTGTAATGACTCTTGAAATGTGTTTTTTTGTTCGTGAACACTAAAAGCATTTCAGGTTTTTTCCTTCTTCCATCATGATGAAATTGCAAGAATCTTCTTTCAATCACTATTCCTTTCAAGTCATGTCATTACTTATTGTTATCTTGTTAGTTTATTATAAAGATTCTAGTATTATATATAAAAAAGATATTTGCTTATATTTATTTTTAAAAAATCAAAATAAACAAATATTAAATTATGAGAAAAAACCTAAAAATATTGGTTTAAAAATATTAAAACTTACATGTAATCTAGCGATAAATTTTGTTACGCTCATAGAGTAACTAGTGATATCATATTAATTACTCTTTGTGCTATTTTAAAGAAAAATATAAATACAAGTAGGAGATGAAAATTATAGATGGAGATATTCTTATCACTTTTGATGAATTATAGATTTCATTTTTTTTTCATATCTGTTTCTTTTTTCAATGTGGACCTAAAGAATAACTACTAAAATATCACTAATTACTCCCCAAGCATTATAAAACTTTTTGTAATCTAGATAGGTTTGATTTTTCTTTTTTGATAAGAAACATGATTAATACCTGGAAACTATATGATGCGAATCTCATGATCACGCAACTCACAATCAAGATTGAGATTTGATCCTAGAAAACTAAAAAAAGGTCTAATAGAAGTGTGACACAATGAAAACATGCTCCAAGGCACCAACACTATTAGAATGAAGTAGAATAACGCCATGAAGTCAATTAATCTTTGATAAGTTAGATTCAGTTCGTTCAATAACTAAGAAATACAAGAATCACTCTCATACGTTAAAACTAAAAAATTCAGAAGTAATATTCATCAATGGCTGCTGAAATTTTGGTTACATGAGTTTAAATAGTTCTTGAAAAATTAACCCTAATGGATCTATCATTGTGGGTTGAATTGACCCAAAAACCCTCAACTGAAAAGCCCATAACATGATCCAAACAAGCCTTGAATCCTATCTAAAAAAAAGTTTTAATTAAGCTTAAACATGAAAGAAAATAATAAAAATAATTAATCTGTCATTAAATGGCACCAACCCTTCTTTTCTTGTGTAGCTAGGATGGATAAGAAATCCTTATAAGAAAAGGATTCCGAAACATTAATCAATCGTTGCCACCTTGAAAATTATGTTTCAGCTCATTAAAGATTCTTGTGGAACTAAAAAAGTTTCAAAACAAACTGTCACATCCTTTTAGAAAAAGGATCCTTACCAAATAGGAAGTCCACAAGTCAAAAGGAAGTAAATAATAAAATTCACACAGCCTATTCTGACCTATATCACAAGTCTTTTCCAAATTTTGATTCACCTGAAAATTTACCCTAACATAGACAAATGCCTCTAAAATCTTCTGGTAAAGTTTCAGCTCGATCCAACGGTTGCATTTGGAGTAATGCTCAATAGTATAAAACTGAATGGTAAAATTTTTTACACCAAAATTTGAATCTGACTTTGTTTGGGTCATATGACAAGGCTGAACCATATCACTATATAAAAATACATTTCACATAAGGCAAATTCACCTTAATTATGTAAACATGCAACAAAAAATCAAGACTCAAGGGAATATAGTATAATTCATATAATCAAGCTAGGTTTGATTGTTAATCTCAAACATATCATTTTATTTCATGACCAAAATAGAAAGTAAATTTCCAGTGATATAACTATTCAAGATTAAGAGGGTGTTTAAGAGTATAGTAGCGGTTGCTTTTCAAAGTATTTTTTACTTGGAAAAACATCAAAATATTTTTTTTTCATTTTTTAAAATTCATTCATGACATTAGCACACTAAAACAATCCAAAAATATATATACAAAATTTAATTTAAAGCAAAAAAAACTCAAATCTTAATGAAAAACGTATTGAAACTCGCTTCAAAATATCCTCTAAAATGTATTTGAGTTTAAGCATGTTTGTGTGGTTACTTGGCCATAGTAAGATCTAATTAGAGTTTTATTTCATTTTGAAATAAAACAAAGTACGAGGTTTATGTCACTTTCATTCAAGTTTTAAGAGAGTTTTTTATTCATGAAAGATAAGAGTTTTTGAACGTTTGATTTCTTACATGAGGAGGAAACATTTCTCTTTCATATGAAAGGGAATGTGACAATAAATTTACCTTTGTGGTGTAGATGAACAATACTAGTTTAATATGCGTTTATACCAGAAAATATGTAGCAATATTATTGACACGATCAAAGAGTTGATGTCTTCTCCCAAGTGTAGAAGTGTCGAAGTAATAAATAACTCGGCAAGACCAGGATCGAATCACAAGGATGTTAACTATAATAATAATAATAATAATAATAATAATAATAATAATGATGATGATGAGTTAAAGAGGACTTTGAGATGTAAGATTAATGTGAAGATTAAACAAGGATAAAACAATTGTCAAGGTTAGAGGATTCAATAATGATATTTCAAATAAGTATAGTATAAACTCTTTTTATTACTCAACTGGAAACCACACACAAAGGAGATTCCAATCTGATTATAAATTATTAACATGATTACATTAGTTATCTTATTCGAATAATGCTAATACTTGTAAATATTGTCAGGTATTCATGATAATTTATGTTAACAACAAATCACCTTTCATAATATAAGTGTCGATTATACCATACAGTTGGTTATGAAATGATCAAGTATTGGTTGTACCAAGGGTTATACAACATAAATCTAGATTAATCATTTAATAAGCAAAGTATTAAGTGTGAATAAGATAACAAATACAAAACATGTTGGTATCAAACATTAAAGTTCATGTTGAGTTTACACTATACTTATTCTTACACCATTAGTGTAACCTTTTCACCTTGACATAATAAACTCAACTAAACATAATGAAAGAGAGAAATATAAATAAACAAGATGAGAACATGAATAAAGTATAGTAAAGGAAATGAAAGGCATAAACAAGAGATAAATGAAAGCAAAACTTAAGCATTACAAAAATATAAAGAAAGAGAGCAAGAACATGATCTTGATTTGAAAACCAAGATGCCTAAATGCATGGAAAATACCTCTTTTTATAGGCCAAAATTTAAAACTATTGATTTGATGAATAATTATTGAGTGGGTGACCACATCTTGACTTGGTGACAATCCTTATCTTCTTGTTTGAACAAACCGTGATTGCTAACATCAGAATTTGAACAGATAGTCTTCATGAAAGTTCTGTGAAATTGTCTCGGCTTTCCAAAAAAACAAGAATCAACGCATTTGGACTTCTATAATTCGAGATATAGGCTGAACACTAAATATTGTCTGGACTGCATGACAGATTTTGACTTCTCCGTTGTTGCTACCATTTGAACTCGAAAATGACACTTTTAAATCTTGGACTCTTCATGAAAGTTTTAGGCCTATATCTTAGCTTTCCATACATATAAACCAGACCTAAATCCAAGTTCTACAGATCTAGTTATGATCCAATAACCAAATGGTGTTTCAGTTTGGATTGAACCAGCAACTCTTTTCTAAGCTTAACTTTTTCTTTGTCTTCTCAATTTTAGTAGTTAAACTCATCAATCAATCCTTTGATTTATGTGATAGGCCTGCATTTAACATGAACATTTACCATAAATTAAATGTATCTTTTATTATCATACTTGTTATTATAAAACATGCTCTAGTTAAGGAATTATTGATACTTCAAATGCAAAATGATGTTATAAAACTTTGATAAAAATACACTTTTAAGTACTAATTAATTATTAAATTTGATTTGTTATAGTGAGTCAACATGATAACTTGTCGAGTTGACGCCTATTTAGGCTAAGTTTTAAATTAAATTGGATGAAAGTTAACCCACTGTAACTCAATTGATCTAATATATTTGAATTAAAAAACTCAATTTGAATTAAAAAAAATTTAAGATGATGTTGTCTTAATATGTTTTTTAAAAAATATCAAAATGATAATATTTTGGATTGATTTAAGTTAACCCGACTACCCCATGACCTGAACTGTGGGCCTGATCAGGTTTCAAAACTTTGCTTTTTAGAATCTATTTTTTATTTAATCATATGATAATAAAAATAAATATTTATAGGAAAGCTAATTATGAAGTAGAAACATATTTTTTAAGTCAAAACTGTCTTCTATAATTCATGCATTTTTTTCTTGTTTTGACAATAAAGCAATTTTTTTTACAGCAGCATAATTCCTTGAATAAAAAGCAAAAATAATAAAAAATAAATATTCAAGAAATATATAACAATTTGAACTAAAAAAAACCTTATATTCTTAATCAAAAAATCATTTTTTTATTGATACATTACTTTTTTCTTTCGACAAAAAAATTAATTCTTTTATGAGAAACATTGAACTTTTAGAAAAAAAAATTATTATGATCATGAAAGCAAGTTTCCATCAAAAAATTAGAAAATTATTAATTGATCATTTTCTCACAACTATATGAAAAAACACGAGAATAATAAATACAAGAAAATTATAATTTTTTAAATAAGAAAATAAATATTTTATTTTCATTCAATATCAATGAGCAAATTATTTCAAACTCTTTATATTAAGCTAATACATAATAATTCATAGAGCAATCAATAATGTCATCACAAAAAGCTCTCATCTTATTTAAAACAATGCTATAATTTTTTATTTGTAGCATGTTTGTGGAATAAAAAAAAAAATTAAAATATGAATTCGTTAAAAATTTCAATCATTTGAAATAAATAGAATGTGTGTGTGTGTGTAAAAGCATTATGTGTTTTTTTTTAAAAAACAACCATGATTTTAAAAGAAAGTTTTAATAAAAGAATTATTATAATAATGTGATAAAACAATACAAAAATATATTAAAAAATAACAAAAAAATATTTTCATTGAATATTCATGAGCATATTTTTAAATGTTTTTGCATCTTAGATATATAATATTTTAAAACAATATTTTTAACATTCCCATTAAAAGCTATACTATTTCTTAAAAACTATGGCAATTTGAAATCATGTTAATATTTTATTTTATAGTGCATTTAAATTAGAATCCATAAAAAAAAAAATTTCTAAAAATAAAAATCTTATAAAGGGGACAACACTCAAGCTAGAGAGATTAGGGCATGCAGACCTGATCTAATAGAAAGAAGCCATGGAGTGCATATGCCTGTAAGGCTTGGCTTGCATACCTAGTCTTTTTATTTTTTATGTTTAATTTTTTTAAAATAAAAATAAAACAGATGACACTTTGTCCGTTGTTTCTATGTCTAGACATTAAATTGAGCCAAGATTTTCTGAACTTAAAAATTCATTTTTAATTCATTTTTACCTACTAATACCTATTATTAATGGTGTTTAAAAAACAAATCAACCAAGTAAATAAAAAAATAGAAAAAAATTAACCAAAAAAATAAATTGAGATAAAACTAAATAAACTGATTTAAAAAACAAAAAAATCACTTAGTCTGGCTTGATTTTGGTTTCAGAAATGTGAAACTGATTAAACTTGGCTGAACTAGATCGGTTCAATTGAATTTGAATCGTCTAAAAAAATAAACAAGGTATAAAAAGAAATATAACTTAACCTTAAAATATATTTTCCTTTTTTATTTTTGTTTATGTTACTCCTCCCCCTGCTCCCCTTCTCTCGCTTTCGTTCTCTCTTGTTCTCTTCCCATTAATAACTAACTTAATCCTAAATTCCTTTTGAGTTTTGATGGTAGCCACCACCCATACCTCCCTTTCCCTCCCTCCCTCCCTCTCTCTCTCTCTCTCTTATGTTGTTTTTCTTTTTACCCTAAATCATTTATCTTGTTCTAGTTTTATTTATAAAAAACTATAATAATATTTCGATTAAAGTTTAAATCCATCGATTCTAAGGTAATCTTAAGCAAAAAAATTAAATTTTTTTATGCTTATATTGGAGTTTATTGTTATGTTTTAGTTGTTTTTTTTGTTTTTAAAATTTTTAAATATTTGTATTGCAACTAATGTTAGCTCTAAACACTCTAGTTATGTTTATACTATCTTCTAGAGCCTTTTTCATGCGTTACTATTAATATGAAAATTTAATGCCTTTCTTTTGATCCCTCTCTTAATGGTATTTTTACAACCCTCTTATTTTTTTAATTTCTTTTTATTGTTATTTTTTTTCTTGCCTTAGATTTGCAGGAGGTTAAAGAAGTATTGGCACGTAATGACTCTTGAAACATGTTTTTTTGTTCTTGAACACTAAAAGCATTTTAGTTTTTTTCCTTCCTCCATCATGATGACATTGTGAGAATCTTCCTTCAATCATTATTCCTTTCAAGTCATGTCATTACTTATTGTTATCTTGTTAGTTTTTGTAACAATCCCAATTTTTTTGAATTGATATCAATTATAATGATCTTTTATTATTATTATAAAAAATTTGACAAGGTTTTTTTTTTATATTTTTAATACCAAGTAATCGATTCAATATATTCACAACCTGCTAGTAGTCTAAATATCACTTGTCCCACCATTCAGGACTCCCATAATTTAATTATCACATCAACATTCATTCAATAAAATTTAGTATCAAAATTTAAATTATAACAAAAAGTGAATATAAAACTTAAATGGATGAACAATTTCTATAATGCATATAAAAGAAACAACTTCCTTAATTACAATATCCATAATTAAATTCTATAGGTAAACACAATTTCATTACAAAATCATATTACAACAAAATATAGTCTTCCTATATTATATCGGTTTGATTTTACAAAATATGCATACTAATAAATCTACTTCTCCATTCGATGCTAGAAAGAATCTGAAAATTATTTATCATAGGCGTTTTCAACTTTTTACTCAATAATTATTTATCATTACTTTCCATATCTAATGTGATCACACACACACACACATTTTAGTTCATCAATAAATCATTCACTACTATTCTCTTATTTTATAACATGACACTTTTACGCCCAACACTATGAACGATGTTCACTTTTAGCCCAACCGTGGCCCCCCCCTTTTTTTTTCTCTTCATCACTAACATCCAAATTATGATTTATAATTGCCTATTTACCAGTATACTAATCTTTATTATCTAAGAGATTAATCTCTTCAATTTCTCATTAACCAGGGCATTAATCATATTCACCATGAAATAAATTTTCTTAATCGCCCACTAACTAGGGCACTAATCTCATTAACCAAATAGTTAGTTTCTCAAATTGCCTATTAAACAAGTACAAATCCCATTAACCATGGCGTTAGTTTTTTCAAATTGCCCATTAAACATAGCATTAATCTCATTAATTAGGGAGATAGTTTCTCAAATTACTCGTTAAAGAGGGCACCAACCCCATTAACCAGGAAGTTAATTTCTCAAATTGCCCATTAAATAGGGCACTAATCACATTAATCAGGGAGTTAGTTTTCACAAAAATCCTTATCTTTCCATTCACAACTTTAGACAAAGATTCGGTAGAAATAATAAAATTATTATTCAAAAACTAACTAATTCCCTACAAGGTATTGAACACCTACCTAATATCTACACACACGAGCTAGTCCAATGCTGTTGATTGGATCCCATGACCTCTCATGTATCAATAAAATCAACACATCATTGGATATTCATCCATCAGATCACTCAATCTTATTTTCCATATAAATATTGAATTCTTAATTAATTTGTATCAAGTATTTCCATTCTAGTCATGTATGATGTCCATTTCTTTTTTTTATTCATTTATATTTTTTTCTTTATAAAGCTAATCGATTTCCTTTCCCGTGACCAATATGATTTTTCCTTTCATTTCTTCACGGCTAATATATTTCATCTTTGTTTTTTCTATTTTTCTCTATTTTTCTATCCATCAATATTCACCTAACCCAAAATCTCCATCAATCTTAATTAATTGCGTTAAAATTTCTAATCACCCAAATTTTTTTCTCCCTAGCCGAAACTAAGCCAATAAAGGGGCATTTATCCTTTCAATTTTTTATTTTTTTTACATTGAAACATTACTCATTCTTAATTCATGTTAATAATAATTAACCAATTTCAATAACACCACACCCATCCATTACATAATCAATACAATTTCATCCTCACAAGAGCATAACATTCACAATTCATTAACAAAAACTCAAATTCAATGCAATTAATTAATTTATTTAAAGGTATTTATTATCTTAAATGGAAGGTTTCTCAAGTATTGGAAGCTTAGGAAATCAAGCCCCCTTCAATTCCTTTTTTTCCCTTTCAAAACCATAATCCTTAATTTACTCTCCGAAGCTCACCCAAAACCCTTAATCTCCTCATAAAATCAAAACCTTAATTTACCATTTGTTTCAAGTCACTCATATATTGTGTCTTTAAAAACAGTCCAAAAATCAAAGATAACTCACTTGAATTTATCTTTGACAGTCAAAGCTTGTGGACTTCCTGAGGTCATAACTTGGACTTTGTTGGAAATTTTGAGTAATAAACATGGTTTGCTCTAATTGTGTGTTTGGATATCATTACACTAGTTCTAATATTAGATTAAGCTATTGTTCAAAGATTTTAGCTCTTTAATCTTGCTTTTTGGTGTCATTAGACATGACCATATTACAATTTCTTGTTGGCATTGGTTTGTAATTCA
Organism: Populus nigra; assembly: GCF_951802175.1. Taxonomy (NCBI): domain Eukaryota; kingdom Viridiplantae; phylum Streptophyta; class Magnoliopsida; order Malpighiales; family Salicaceae; genus Populus; species Populus nigra. The sequence continues at coordinate 1,570,312 of NC_084861.1, read as the reverse complement.
ACATATGATTTTTAACTATTGCCATATAATTTTCAATTTTATTATTTACTTGGTCATTTATATTTATTGGAAATTTTTGTCAGATGATACTATACAATCTAGTATCATGTAATACTTTATACACAATTTTAAAGTTTCTTTAGTAATTTTCTTATCACAACTTACATTCTTTATGATATGGCATGTCTTGGTTATGTGTTTTTAAGAGTACACATCTTTAAAAAACCTTTAGGTTGGTCTTCCAGAGGAATCAACAAAAATATTAAGGAAGACTGAAACATAATATGGGATGTGAAGTATTTTGTTGATTTGAATATGTTATGTTGTCTGGTTTTCTTAGGTTGGTGGATTATCATATAAATATTTCATTGTTGGAAGTGGTCTATTGGTGACTTTTTTCCCGGTTTTCTTGAATTGGATTATGAAACTAAAATCAATGCTAAAATTTGTACATGAAAGTCTGGGTAAGAGACTAGTTATGCAAGGGAAATACATATTATTTCTAGTGCACATTACCTAAAGTAAATTGCATTGTTGTTTGATTGTTTTTCTATATCAGGTTTCTATTTGTTGGTCTTTTTTTAAGGCCTAAGGCATATCTCCCTTTGTGAGGGAGTCTCTACCTCATCAGGTTTAATCCTAACCGTTCTAAAGTTAAAATTTTAGCATCGCATTTATTTCATACTTTGTACCTTTAATTTATAAGGATGTACTCTATTCTGTAGCTTTACACCCCATATGTATTAAAGTTTACATCTAAACCCTAATATAAAAAAAAATGATTAATAAAGGGTTTTTGATATTTTAGCCAAATCCTAATGGATAATCATAAACTGGTTACAATATCTATTTTTTTTGCTTTTTAAAACATGAGAAAGATGTATTTTTTTTTTATGAAAATATGCTCGGAAACCTTTTTAGGATTTAGTCGTATATATGAAAACAAAATATTTTTTTTTTGTTTTTTGAAAAGGAAAATTAATTTAAAAGTTTTGAATTTTTTTTAAAATATTTCGGAGAAAACTAGGTATTTTAATACTAGATTTGTATCAGTGTAAAAATATAACCCAATATTAAGCAAAATTGGTAGAAAAACATGCAAGAAAATAAAAAAAATTAGATTTGTTTTTCATTTTTTAAATATATATATATATATATATATATATAGTATTATAATATAATATATTATTAAATATATGGGTTGGGCCGAGCCAACAGGTTGGGTTGGGCCAATCTCAGCCTAAAAAGGGGCTAGGCTGGTTTTAGCCCGATAAAGATTTGGGCCGATTTGGGCCTAAGAAATTTTTCTTCTCTTTTTTTTTTCTAGGCTGGGTTAGAATTGAACCAACATGAAGTTCACTACATGAACAATGGACGTGAATTATAATTCATGTCTACTGTTCAAGTTGTGAACAGAGAGTGAAGAAGAAGAAAAAGAAAAAAAAAAGGGGAATGGGTGCTCACCTGGCTCAGGGGTCGTGGCTATTGCCACTGGTCTGGAAAAGAACGGTGGAAGGGCTGGTGGCTCGCAGCGGAGCAAGAGATAGGAAGAAGAAGAAGAGGAAGAAACCTGTAGAGGGGAGATGGAGGGGTGGTGCAACCACAACGTGAGGTTGTTAGGTGGTTGCTTGTGGTGGAGATGGTTGTGGACAAGATAATGGTGAGAGTGGTGGTGGTCGAAGGCCATGATGGAGAGAGAAAGAGAATAGTGTTGGTTGGGAATCGTGGGGAAGCTGGTTTTTAGCCAACTTTGGACCCGATTTGCTTGATGCTCAGGCCATGAAATCCATATTAATTTATAGGGGTTGGAATAGGGCAACCTTGTCTTCATTGGAAAAAACTTTCAGCTCTTGATTCAGCTGGAAAGGATCCCAATCGTTGGTTTAAAGTAGACATGGTGAAATATCAAATATGGCAGTTGAAGGCTGTCCGAGTTGGCCTTTTTAAGCCAGCACCATGGCCGCTGTGCTATCAGTTAGACCGAACAAATCATACTAGGGTGTCAAGGGGTATCAGGTGATCATTTGCGTGTAAGTTTTATCAAATTTGATGAAAATTAGAGGCATTAATTGCACCTGCAAAGTAGGTAATCTGAGCAACTTTTTGGGTAAAAAATGAAAAAGATAATGAATGGTAACCGTTGTATGGTTCCTTTTTTTTAACTATTACAAAACAACACTGTTTTGAACATGAATTAGGATTTTGGCCACATTTCAATTAGGTCCCTTTTTCTTTTGAATTTATTCAATTGTACCTTTTAATGACTCTAAACTTTTGATTTAATGCAATTTAACCCCTGCTGAATTATAATATCAACCCGCAATGTGCCCGTATTTTCCATTTTGGTCTTTGGTCTGGGATTTCTTTGATTTTACCCCTAATTGACCATCAAACTTTCAGATTTTTTCAATTTCACCCCTGATTTTAGTCAATTTAGCCCCTATAGTTCAACGCCTTTTACATAATGGTCATTGACTGTAAATTTCTTCAATTTAGCCATTAACTGACCCCAAAACTTTGATTTTCTTGCAATTCTGCCCCTGATTTCAATCAATTGACTTAATAAAAAAATTTTGATCTCTTAAAGTTCTAATCTTCTCAATTAAGTCTAAATTAGGCTTCCAAACTTAATTTTTCACTAATTAAGCCCCTAATAAAATTATTTGACCCATTTAAAGTATAATTAAGTCCTTGCACCTAATTAAATCATTCAATTGGACCCAAATTAATTCTTAAACATAATTAAATTTTAATTTGACTTATGATTAAATCAAATTGACATATTAAAAATCTGATTATGTTTTTAGGTTTATTTTTTATGCAGATTCGTCTAATAATAATTTAATTGGATCTTAAATCCGTATTGTTTCTTTAGTTTTAGATATAATGAGGTACAATTAGACTTCAAATTTCATCCCAAATTGCAGCTTGATTTTTATATAATTTTTTTGGAATCCTCCCCGACCTGCTTTCTCCACATTGTCAGCTTTTATTTTATTTTTTGATTTTTATTTTGGAAGAAAGAAAGTAAATTTAGGTAATAACCTAGAAATGCGTTATGACAGTTTATACCAATGAAGAAAAAAATAGAAAACTTGGCAGAGTAGTAAAGCAAGCATGATCATATTTAATTGGGTTCCCATGAAATTCAATTTTCAATTTAGTAATGAATGGGTTGATTTTGTTAAAAAGCCTAATAAAAAAAGATTAATTAAAAATCCTAAAAGATAAACTCAATGATAAATTTTAAAGCCCAGTACAATATAAGCCCATTTAAAAAATAAAAAACAAGGTCATTTAATAAGTATTAGGTTTTCTTATTTTTAATGCCAAAAAATCAACCTTGACCAAACTGGTTTGGTTTGAACCAGTTTTCAGTTCAGTCCAGGTCATATTATAAAGGAATAACAACTCCTGATTTGGTTGGATTTATGGGCCTAAATTGAACTGGACTGGACTGTGAATACTATAATGTCTTACACACCATAAAAAGCTGAATAAACCAATTTCTAATCAAACTTGTTTGGTTTGAACCAGATTTTAGTTTGGTCTAGGTGATATTATAAAGGAATAATAACTCCTTGTTTGGTTGGATTTATTGGCTTACACTGAACTGGACTAGACCATGAACACTCTAACATCTTACACGTCATAAAAAGCTCAACAAACTAATTTCTAACCCTAAAAAACTCATAAATCAATAAAAAAACAAATTAAATTGATCATCAATACAAAGTCAGGACTTATTTCGACACTGTAAACACGATGTATCACACAAACTAAAAGGAATTATTGGGTTTCAAACCAGTGAGCATGATGTGAAAACTTGAAATTGAAAGGTAAAAAAGGTGTTATGACGAACAATTGTGAAAAAAACAAAAAAAAAAAAAACAAGAAGAGAGCGATGAATCAATTACATTGTAGTAATCCACAATACGCTTGAGTCACAATGAATAATGAAAGAAACAGTAAAAACTTTTAAGGGACCAAAACAAACAATTGCAAAAATTTCCAATGAAAAAAAAGGAAAGAATCAAGTACATTGTAGCAGTTTATAATGGGTCTGAGTCATAAATGAACAATGAAAAAAATTGTAAAAGTCCATCTTGTTTTAGTTTATTGTGTAATAATTATATTGGTGGCCCACGTGATGCCATGGACAAGACCGGCTCACATGACTTCATGGACAAGACTAAAACAATTTTAACCGCGAAAAAAAAAGGTTCAAGAGACGCTTATGTTTTTAAAGAAATAAGAGAAATTCAATAACCGAGTTAATTCTTGATTAATTTGATAATATAATAAAAATATAAGGAAAAAAAACAAAATTAAAAACAATGTTGAACAATGATATTGAGAAAAAAAACAAGACAACACCATATTTCACAAAACAACGACACAAAAAAATCCAAAATTAAAAATAGAAATAAAAAAATAAGGGTTAAAATTGTAAAAAATAAATAAATCAAAAGGTGACAACAGAATTTCAATTTAAAAGTTAAATTGCAATGAATAAAAACATTAATAATATGATAAAAATCAAAAGAATGAAGACCAAAATGGAAAAAAAACCAATACACTTTAAACTTGGATTGAATAGTGAAATTACAAACAATGAAACATTTTTAAAAGAGTCAAGGGAAAAAAATCAGAAATTATAAGAATAAGGATCAAATCTAAAACATCAAAACATAATAATAATAATAAAATAGAACATGCAAATTTTTTCAGCATCTTTTTTACATAAAAAAAATCCTAGATGTAAATTAAAGAGTTTATGCATGCATTTAAGTAAAAAAATCAATAACCATTGTATAAAAAAATGAAAAAAATGGTCATCAACAATAAATAAAAAAAACAAAAAAACTAAGAGATAAATCTAAATCAAGATATTTAATATTGCAACATAAATAACTTACTCGGTTGTGTTTAATGAATTTGTTTATCAAAATACATAATTAATAGAAACTAACACATATATAAAATGTATTGAAAAAAAAACAAATATGCAAGAATGCACATATTAAAAATATAATTAAAAAATAAATATTAAACGAAACAAATTTAATCAAAATGAAATTTTTAAAAAAGTCACATATAAATTATACTAACCTTTTTAAAAATTAAACAAACCTAATTTCATTAAAAATAACCACAATCTAAAAAAGACTAAATAAGAAAGGGGCCACAAACAAGGGGTATTAATTAAATCATATACAAAATAATATTTCAAAAAATGCATACTAAATAATGTATTAATTAAAAAAAATATTTTTTTTAAAAAGAAAAGAATTAGGCTTGGTGTTGTTGGGCAAAATAAGCCAGGCCTAGTACCTGGCCCATCAAGTAACGACCTGCATGTAGGCTTTTATTTTTAAAAAAAAGTTAATAAGATAGACGACATGTATTCTACCCCAATAATTTAAAAATAAAAGACATGTTGTCTGCATCCATAGACGACGCGTCGTTTGGGAATCCATAGAATTTAGCCATAGTAGTGGTTGAAAAATGAGGTTCGAGATTTTTTTGATAAATAAACCCATTTTCAACCCTTGTTTTTACCTAAAATACCTAAAAAACACCATAGAAACCTTTCTAAACTAATCCATGACCTTCAAAAACTCAAAAAAACAACCCGAAACCCAAAATCTTTCCATGATCAAATTTGTTTTTTATGCACTTTCAAGATAAACAAACACGTAATATGAACTCTCCTCATTATATATAACTATTTGATGTAAAGAAATATTGTTTTGGTGTCCAGAATCGTCACAAATGATAACTTTCTCTTTTTAAGCCACAATTCAACGACTCCCTCTTTCTCTTCCCACCAAAAAATAAAGAAAATAGGGTTCGGTTTCAAAAATATTATAGGGCCTAGTTACCTAATAGATAAAAAAGATAAGGGATGAAAATGAACTTTTAAAATAAATTTCAAATTCGTCTCACATTCAACCTGCCTTTTTTTCTTTAGTTTTTTGTCTTTCAACTCAACCCTCTTTTCTTAAAAAAAATATGCACAGTGTGTTCTATGACCTTCACTTTTAAACGGTATCAGCCTCTTCCTTAATGGATACCTTCAAGGGGTTGCAAATCTTCTCTTGAACAAATACCTGCACAAAACCCTTTAGAGGCCCTTAAGGGAGTGTGTTGGGGGACCCTTCGAAGATCAAGTCAGTATGAGGTATTTTGTATGATAGAAAGACATTAATGAAGATATTAATGAGCTTTTATGAAGATAGAGAAGAAGAAGAAGAAGAAGAAGAAGAAGAAGAAGAAGATGGAGAAGAAGATGTAGATGTAAAGAAAGAAGAGAAGAAATGTGTTTATGTCTAAGAGCATAAGGTTTCAAATATTTTTTCTGTATACTCATGCTTCCTTTTATATTGCATGTCTTAACTTGTTTCATACTATGTGTGAGAGGTGGAGATGTAATCTCATAATGATAAAATAATATTATTCTACTTTTGACACCATCACTTCTCATTAATATAAGCATGGGCTGCTTGTTCATAATTAATGGGATGTGATGGGTATCATAATCACTAGCCTAGGCCCAGAGTACGGGAGGCTTAGAGTGGGGTTACTTTTCAGCTATATGTTGAACCCAAGTGTATTTGGGTTCGACATACTAGAAGTTGGGTTCAGCATTACGTTGAACCCAAGAGGAATTGGGTTCAGTTGGATGTTGAGCCCAAGTGTATTTGGGTTCCGTAGTACACCGAATCCAATAGGAGTTGAGTTTCACGTTACGTAGAACCCAAAAGGAATTAGGTTCTGCTGTACGCTGAACCCAGGTGTATGTGAGTTTCGTGGTATGCCAAACCCAAGTGTGGTTGGGTTCAGTATGGGGTGTGAATGCATCCGAGCCTAACTTAAAGTTGGGCGTGGACTCGTCCTGACCCAACTTTGAGTAAGGTGTGGACACGTCTTGGCCCAACTTAGAGTTGGACGCGAGTGTACTCTGGCCTATTACAAGATTGGGCGTGGAGAAAACATAACCCCATTTTGGGTTATGACTTTCGTGTGATGGCCTTTAAATGTGGGAGGTTTTTAGAAAACAACAACCCATCAAATGTAATTTATTTATTTTTTTTTAATAAAGAAATTAAATGGCATTCATTTAAACCCTTATGAATTTGCATTTTGCCAACTAACTATTGGTAGTATCATAGCTTGCATGTAATAGATTGGTACGACAAACTTCAAAACAGTGCTATTATCCAGCCTTGAATGCAATGCCAATAACTACTTAATGATGGGACATGGTTTTCTATAAACCTCCCACATTTAAAGATCATCGCACAAAAGCCATAACTCAAAATGGGGTTATATTTTCTTCACGCCCAATCTTGTATTTGGCTGGAGTATGCTTGCGCCCAACTCTAAGTTGGGCCATGGCACGTCCACGCCCAACTCCTCTTGGGTTCAGCCTACAGTTGAACCCAACTACACTTGGGTTCAGCGTACAGTGAAACCCAACTCCTTTTGGGTTTGGCGTACTACTGAACCCAACTCCTATTGGGTTCAGCGTACAAGCTGAACTCAAATGCACATGGGTTCACCGTACAACTGAACCCAATTCCTTTCAGATTCAGTGTAACGCTGAACCCAACTCCTATTAGGTTTGATATACTGTTGAACCCAAATACACTTGGGTTCAGCATATAGCTGAAAAGCAACCCCACTTTAAGCCTCCCTTACTCTGGGCCTAGGCTAGTGATTATGATACCCATCACATCCTATTAATTTGGACAAGTAGCTTATGCTTATATTAATGAGATGTGATGGCGTCAATAGTAGAATAATATTATTTTACCATTACGAGATTACATCTCCACCCCTCACATATAGTATGAAGCAAGTCAAGACATGTAATATAAAAGGAAGCTTGAATATACAGAAAAAATGTTTGAAACCTTATGCTCTTAGACATAAACACATTCCTTCTCTTCTTCCCTTACATCTACATTTTCTTCTCCATCTTCTTCTTCTCTATCTTCATAAAAGCTTATTAATACCTTCATTAATGTCTTTCTATCATACAAAATACCTCGTATTGACTTGATTTTCGGAGGGTCCCCTAACAACACCCCCAATAGGTCTCTAAGGGACTTTGTGCAGCTATTCATTCAAGAGAAGATTTACAACCCCTGAAGATAGCCATCAAGGAGGAGGCCGATACCATCTGAAAGTGAAGGTCATAGAACATACTTTGAAGGATCTACAAGGGTCTTTAAGAATAATTCCTTCCAGAATATTCCCTGTGATTTTTGTAGTCTCATCAATTGGCGTCGTCTGTGGGAAATCTTACAAAAAGCTATTTACTTCTCCAACAAGGAACTAAGCTTTGACATATTATTCCATCCATTACATCAATATGGCAAATCCATACACACCAGGGGATATCACAGATGCCAACATTACCATTGGTACATCTGCCCAACCTCAGATTAAGAAGATGACTAAACAAATACATTTGCTCTCTGAAGAAGTCATTAGATTGAGAGGACAGATCCCTATTCATCCTCAACCAGCTCATGATGTCCCGACACATATCTTACCACCTCAGCCATAAAGGACTCTTGTAGCCCAGAGATGCCTCAATTATGTAGAGAGATATGGATAGAACGAGGAAGAACCTTCGAGACATTGTTCTTATAGTCCAACCCGAGAATGTTCACGTCATTCCATAGTACCACTACAAAGTGAACATTCTCGCAAAGCTTATACTAGCCACTATGAGTGAGAGAAAAGTTATCACTTTCATCATCCCATGCTAGATTCCTCCAGTTCATTTGACTCACACCGACAACAACCTAGAAGAAGGATTGAGGAGGGCTCACAGCATCACCATCATGTCTACCAATATCAAGTGGAAGGTTCCCCTTTATCTAAGAAAATCCTTGAATCTAAAGTCCTAAAAGAGAGGGGGCCTTAAGCTGGTCATCTATGATAATGATGTCATGTGCAAGATATTACCCATTATCATCAGAGGGAATGTGAGGACATGGTACAATAACCTAAAGTTAGGGTCTATCTTGAGCACCTAGAATCTGTGTGCTAAGCTAGTAGCACACTTCAGCACCCTTTATAGGACAAAACTCTCATAAGGGTCAAACAGATGATCGAGAGCCACATAAGAGTAGAGGAAGCCCTGACTGCCCGTAAAAGCTCCTTTCAAATCCATAAAGAAGAGGTTAGAGCTGAACCTCCTAACAGAAGTCGTTCCCCTGTTAAACGACAAGATATTAAGAAGAAAGGGTCTTCCAAGGAACATCCTAGTAGGCTCGGAATGGTTTACACTCTTGCAAACACAAGTTACACGGAGATCTACAAGGCTTTGAGGGGTTAGAACCTGTTTCAGTATCCTCCTCCCTTAAAGCCTAATCCTAGCCTCAAGTTCTCCAAGATGTACTATCAGTTCCATAAAGAGAAGGGACACGACATCGAGGACTGTTACGCTCTTAAGAAAAAATAGAGAGACTTCTAACATAGGGATACCTCAAACAATTTCTAAAAAAGAATCTACCTCTTGAAGGGGAGGAAGGTGAAGTAAAGCAATAGAAACCAACATTCCTAGAGGTTCTTGTTATATTGGGGGGCTTATCAACCAGTGGAAGCGACAACAGTAATAAAAGGATGAGGCTGGAAGACCAAGTTCTAGTTACAATGGGCTAAGACAGTTCTTGGTATGAACCTATCACCCTCACCTCTGCTGATGGATAAAAGAAGTTAAACATCCACATGAGGATGCCTTGGTGATCTCCACAATAATGGAGGGTCACGAGGTCCACATGATCCTAATGGAAGACAGTAGCTCAGTAAACATCCTATCAGCAGGGATTACACCTCATTGTGTGACTCTCCAACAAACCTTTAAAGTCATTAATAACCATCTCCCATATAATGCAATCATCGGGAGGCCATTGCTCCATCAGATCAGTATAGTGGTAAGCACCAAGTATCTAACCATGAAGTTCCCAACTATTACAAGGTAGTTATAGTAAAGGGGAACTAAAAAGTCTCAAGAGAGTGTGCAAACACATGCCTGAAGGGCAAGAAGACCCTACTAGTTGATCACCTAGAAACCTACGATAAGAAGTTAGAGGTCAGAACAGAGGCGACTGAAGAACTAGTTGAAGTCTATTTGGGCTCTATAGAGAAAGAGGTCATAAAAGTGGGCTGCACCTTGGACGGTCAACAGAAGCATGCTCTCACATAGCTACTGGTGTTATAGAGAAGCAACTTTACTTTTTATCTAGAGGATATGCTAGGGATCAGCCTGGAGGTAGCTTCACATCGGTTGAGTGTAGACCCCAACTTCCTTCCAGTACGACAAAAGAAGAGAAGTGTAAGGGGGGACAAGTAAAATGCCATCTCTAAAAAGATGGATAAACTCGTATCAGCAAGATTCATATGAGAGGTGAGGTATCCCGAATGACTCGCCAACATTGTGATGGTAAAGAAGGTCAACAACAAATGACAAGTATGTGTGGAATTCACAAACTTGAAAAAGGCATGCCCAAGGGATAACTACCCCCAATCCAAGATAGATAAACTGATGGATTAAACAGCGGTGTATGAGTTTCTCAGTTCATTGGATGTATACTATGGATACCATCAAATCCCTATGCATCCAACTGATGAAGAGAAAACATCCTTCATAACTAAAAGAGGAATCTACTGCTACAGGGTTATGCCTTTCAATCTGAAGAATGTAGGGGCAACATATCAGAGGATGGTGGATAAAGTGTTCAAACATCAGTTAGGCAGGATCATGGAAGGTTATGTGGGTGATATATTGGTGAAAGTATGACTTTTGAACAACATCTACGAGACCTCAGAGAAGTCTTCCAAGTACTAGAAAGCCACAGTATGAAGCTAAACCCCTTTAAGTGTGTGTTTGCCATTCAGGGCAGGAAGTTCTTGGGTTTTCTAGTTAGTAATAGAGGGATTGAGCCCAACCCAGAAAACATTCAGGTGCTATTGAGCATGACTCCTTCCAAGATAGTAAAAGAGGTGCAATTCCTTACAAGAAGACTAGCAGCTTTGAACAGAATCATAACCAGATTGGGGGAATGAAGTTTGTTCTTTTTAAAATTCCGAGGAACACCCCCAACTTCTAGTGGACACCCGAGTGTAAAAAATCCTTCGAAAAGCTGAAGGTCTGCCTCTTCTCTCCCAACATCCTTTCTCAGCCTAGTGAGGGAGAGACTATATTCTTGTATCTGGGGTAGTAACCATGCTGTTAGTGTAGTGCTGGTCATGAAAGAAGAAGGAGTACAACGTCCAATCTACTATGCAGGCAAGACACTCCTAGATGCAGAAACCCGCAACTTGAGAGTAAAAAAGATTGCCTTAACACCGGTGAAAAACTCTAGAAAGCTAAAGGCTTACTTCCAAACACATTAAGTAATGGTATTGACAGACCAACCCCTAAGACAAATCCTTCACAAACTGGACATGTCAGGATGATTGGTGAAATGGGCAATAAAATTAGGAGAGTATGGGTTGCAGTACAAACCAAGAGCTGGAATCAAAAGGCAAGCCCTAGCTGACTTCATAACGGAGTGTAGATTTGAAGAGGCTATCACTGAGGTTCCTCCCTCTAATCTAAAGTTGGTAGAACCTGAGTCACTAGAGTAGACCTCCCCTCGGTGTTCGCAACTCTATGTGAATGGCAGCTCTATATAGGAAGGAAGTGGTGCATGAATTCTCTTTTCTAGCCCTGAAGGGCAGATCTATCAATATAGGCTCAGGTTTGGGTTTTCAGCTATCAATAATATAGCTGAATATAAAGCTTTGATAGTAGGCTTATGACTTACAAAAGCTTTGATAGTAGGCTTATGACTTACAAAAGCTTTGAAAGCATACCCCCTACAAGTGCACAACGACTCTCAGTTGATTGTGGGACAGTGCCAGGGGACATATAAAGCCAGGGATCCAACCATGGTCAAATATTTTGAGAAGGCCAAAGCCAGGCTAACTCGGAAGGATATAATGATCAACATCACCAGGGTGCCCCGAGAAGACAATGCACAAGCAAATTTCCTCTTTAGGTTAGCTAGTGCTAACCCAATCGACCTCCCCATTGATGTCTGGATCAAGGTCTTAGATTAGCCCAGAGTGGGAGAGAGAGATCCTATAGTACTTGCTTGACCGCTTTTTATGTTCGGCTTGTTTTAACTCGCAAGTGCACGAGTGTGCGATGTAGCAATTAACTCGGTAAGATCGAGGTCATATCCACAGAGAGCTAGATCTGGAAATTAAGCTAGGTAACAAAACAAAACTCAAGAGAAATTAAATTAACAATAACTTGGTTGAAAATGATTGATGGATTTGTTTTCAAAGATGAAAAAGTGTAAATAGATTTTAAATGACAAAAAAAAGTAAGTCTTGGTCCAAATCAATTTTAATGGTGATGTATTGGTGATTCCTTCAACATATATAAGATAACTCAACCTAATATCAACGATGGTGATATTAGATCGGAAGATATTACAATGAAGTTTAAAAAGATGAAGATTGATTATTGCTTAAGAATGAACAAGTATTTTCATATTAAGTAAGACATTGAATCTCTATACCAAAACTAAGGTTTGTGCATAAAAATTCAAGATTATAACATTACCTAAATGATTTCTAAAATTTCTTTGCAATAATAAACATTCATGAAGAAAATGAAAAGATAGACATTAAGATTCATTCATATCTTAAAGAACTCACCTCAACCACCATCATCCTTGATTTGGATCCAAGAAGAAGATTAGCCAACCATGATTATATATAATAACACTTTAATAAACATAAAATGACTTGAATCAAACTAAAATAATGAGTTTTACAAGCTAAAGAACCGAAATCTATAAAGAAGAACACAACACAATTTCAGTAAAAATTCGGACACAAATCTGACTCTAAATTTGGACAGCAATTCGACCCTTTTAGAAGCCTCCTCCGGAGATGGCTATTAGAGACATATTTATAGACCATTCTGTTAGCTTTTCAGATCATTAAAGAACAGCTCATTTGGACATCTGAGTCAAAAGTTATGGACAAAACACCGAAAGGTGTTCTGGAAAATCAAACCAGACCAGCTTGGAGAACACTTTGGTGCACGTTTTTCTTCCTCCTTTATGAGTTGTCTCTTTCTTCTTTTGACCCAAAATAATATCACAATGTCCCCTCCAGCTTTCCATCCATGTGCTTGCCCTCTTGGATCAATGAATTACCCAAATAAATCAAATGTTATTTATTGTGTGGACATGTAGGATCATGGATTGTGTTTGGGCTGATTTGGAGGGTGATTTGGGGCTGATTTGGGGCTGAATTTAAGCATCAAATAAGGATACAAATGTACCTATTATTTGGGCTAAGATTGACATTGAAACCTTGAGTGTTTGATGGTTGAAGTTTGCACACAACATAAGGCATGTTTGGGCTTGAAATAGATCATATGATATTCTTTTCTAGAATTGGACTAGAATTGATTTTTGGGGCAAATTTGGAGCACTTATTTGAACCAAGATTTGCTTCAACCTTCAACTAAATCTCTCTTCAATTCTTTTTTCCGAATTCCAACGTTGAATTTTCTGAAATAATTCATTTAAGCTCCAAAAACCTATCGAGACATTAAAAGAAACTTCATTACTAAAAAGCACATTAATTATTATAAAAAACCCAAATAAAAATAATAAATACATATGTAAAATAAGAGACTTAATGATACTTTTGATGCACAATCACACCCCCCAACTTAGATTTTGCTAGTCCTCAAGCAAAACAAAACATAAAACCTTTGAAATAAAAAGAATAATAATAACATAATTAGGCTCGACTCATCACACTTAAAGGACCTATCATGCAAACATTGGTATCTTTAACTTAGTGTACACAATAACAAATAAAGAAAAATAAGCATACTCACATTCTCTAAATCAAACATCCATACAAAATTCCAAATTCAATCGTATTTATCATGCAACCAACATAATTGATTCACGCAAAAACTCAAATTATAATCTTCCCTTCTTACTACTACAAACAAGGTAGCAAACTAGAGAAATATCTATATATATTTTTTTCTTTTTTCTTTTTTTTTTCTCTTTTTTTTTTGAAGATATTATTTATTCTTTTTCTTTAAGTGGTCACTTCCCTTTTGACGCGAATACAAACATTTGTGATGAGTGCACCCGGTTACTCACAAAGTCACAAACTTAAAGTGCTTTGCATACTCATATTTCAAGCTGCCGTTTGACGTAAAGATAAACATTTGTGATGAATACCCCTAGTTACTGAGCAACTCAAAACATTGGAGTAGATAGAACTTTGTACACATTTGTGTAATAATGATTACTCTATTTACTTAAACCTTGTTTAGGACTAGATCAAAAGGGATGATCACAAGTAAAGCATCACACTCATCTTTCATGCATAATCACACAACTCACACAACTTTTACAAGGAAAGATGTACTTCAATAATCTTAAGAAAAAAGTATGCTATATCTTGCTTTATAATATATTATCTATCCCAAATTAAAGCATGCAATGTTCAACACAATAATGAATCCAAAAATGTAATGTTGATCCTAAACAAGTCTCATTCACATACAAATGCAAGTTTTTTTTTTAACAAGCATGGTTATCTCAAGCATTCAACATAATCAAATATCTAAAATTAAGTTTTTCATTATCCTCAATGTAAAAAAGAAAGAGAAGAAAAGTATAAAGATTAGAAAACTGTTACTCCCCTTTTGTTCTCAAGGATGAATGTCTGATTGAATTGGACATGAGCTGACTTCTTGCTTGATTTTTTTTTTACCTGCATATCACAACTAAAAGAAAACATTGATGTGTTTTTTTTTTTTGAAAATAAAGAACCTCACACCCCCCAACTTAAAATAATGCATTGTCCCTAATGTATGAACAAGAAAATATAAGAGATGGAAGAAAGAGAAAAAAAAATAAAAATAAAAATGAAAAAATAAAAATAAAAACTCATTACTTCTGATACCACAATGGTATTGGATCTTCAAGATCCAATGTCTCAACTTCAGCCACAAAGTTTTCAAGATAAGGTTTCAATCGATGACCATTTACTTTGAAAACATTTCCATTCTTAGGATTTTCTACCTCAAATGCACCATGCTCAGATATGGATTTAATCACAAATGGACCAATCCATTTTGTCCTCAACTTCCCAGGAAAGAGATGTAATCGTGAATTATACAAGAGAACTTTTTGACCAACATGAAAGGATTTTCTAAAAATATGTTTATCATGCAAAGCTTTCATCTTATGTTTTGAAATTTTTGCATTTTCAAATGCATCATTTCTCAGCTCCTCTAATTCATCCAATTGAAGCTTTCTATTTTTGCCAACCTCATTTTCATTGTCATTGAATTGCCAGATGGCCCAATATGCACGGTGCTCAATCTCAACAGGGAGATGACAAGGCTTTCCATAAACTAGCCTATAAGGAGACATTCCTAAAGAGGTCTTGTAAGCAGTGTGATATGCCCACAAAGCATCAACTAGTCGTAGGGACCAATCTTTAAGGTTTGGATTGACTGTTTTCTCTAGAATGTTCTTGATCTCCCTATTTGCCAACTCAGCTTGGCAACTAGTTTGTGGATGATAGGGGGTACTGACCTTGTGAATTACACCATATTTTCTCATCAAAATCCCAATAGGCTTGTTACAAAAATGCTTACCCCCATCACTAATCATAGTCCGGGGCATGCCAAAACGAGAGAAAATATTTTCTTTCAAGAATTTGACCACAACTCGATGGTCATTGGTTCGAGATGCAATGGCCTCCACCCATTTAGACACATAATCAACAGCTACAAGGATGAATTGGTAACCAAAACAACTTGGAAAAGGTCCCATGAAATCAATCCCCCAACAATCAAATATTTCCAAAACAAAAATGGGGTTTAGGGTCATCATGTTACGCCTAGTGAGGTTACCTAGTCGTTGGCATCGGTCACATGCAACACAGAAGGCATGGACATCTTTGAACATGGTGGGCCAATAAAAACCACACTGCAAGATCTTGGCAGTGGTTTTCTTGGAAGAGAAATGCCCACCACAGGCTAATGCATGACAAAAATTAATGACACTTGGAATTTCATGATCAGGAATGCATCGCCTCACAATTTGGTCAGGGCAGTATTTAAATAGGTAGGGGTCATCCCAAAAAAAGGTATGCACGTTGCGCAAGAATTTTTGTTTGTCAAGTTTAGACCAATGAGAAGGAATCTGACTTGTGGCTAGGTAATTTGCTATGTCGGCATACCATGGAGAGCCAATGTAGGAAACTGTACCTGCACAAAATAAATTTTCATCAGCAAAGAATTCATTTATTGGAGATTCATCAATTATGGTCTCATAGCTTGAAAGACGGGACAAATGATCAGCCACTACATTCTCTACTCCCTTTTTATCTCGAATTTCAAGGTTAAACTCTTGGAGTAGGAGGATCCATCGAATCAAACGTGGCTTGGCATCTTGTTTTGTGAGCAAATATTTCAATGATGCATGATCAGTGAAAACAATAACAAGAGATCCAACCAAATAAGACCGAAACTTGTCCAATGCAAAGACCACAGCTAAAAGTTCTTTTTCAGTTGTAGTGTAATTCAATTGAGCATCATTCAAAGTCTTGCTAGCATAATAAATGACATGAGGTTTCGTATCTTTTCTTTGCCCTAAAACAGCCCCTACCGCAAAATCACTAGCATCACACATCAGTTCAAATGGTAAAGACCAATCAGGAGCTTGCATGATTGGTGCAGTGGTCAACAACCCTTTAAGCTTTTCAAAAGCTTCTTGACATTTTGATGTCCAATCAAATTGAACATCTTGTGACAACAAGTTACACAATGGTTTGACAATGGTACTAAAAGAATGAATGAATCTTCGGTAAAAACCAGCGTGTCCTAAAAAGGATCTCACATCTTTCACACTCCGAGGGGTAGGTAATTTTTGAATGACTTCAACCTTTGACTTATCTACCTCTATCCCTTTTGAAGAGACAATGTGACCTAAGACAATGCCATGTGTCACCATAAAATGACATTTCTCCTAATTAAGTACAAGATTCCTCTCTTCACACCTTTCAAGAACTTTTTCTAAATGCATTAGACACAACTCATAAGAATCCCCATAAACTGAAAAATCATCCATGAAAACTTCCAAAAAATTTTCCACCATGTCACTAAAGATACTCATCATACACCTTTAAAAAGTGGCTGGTGCATTACACAAGCCAAAAGGCATTCTTCTATAAGCATAGGTACCAAAAGGACAAGTGAAAGTGGTTTTTTCTTGGTCTTCTAAAGAAATCTCAATTTGGTTGTAACCTGAGTATCCATCAAGAAAACAATAAAAAGCTCTTCCAGCTACTCTTTCAAGCACTTGGTCTAAAAATGGAAGTGGAAAATGGTCCTTCCTAGTCACCATGTTCAACTTACGATAATCAATGCACATACGCCATCCAGTTTGGATTCTAGTTGGTACTAGCTCATTATTTTCATTCTTCACTACCGTGACTCCAGATTTTTTAGGGACAACTTGGGTTGGACTAACCCATTTTGAGTTTGCAATGGGGTAAATGATACCCGCATCAAGTAGCTTAAGCACTTCACATCTTACTACTTCCTTCATGTTTGGGTTCAATCGTCTTTGCATTTACCTCACAGTTTTAGCCTCTTCTTCAAGATAGATTCTATGTGTACATAAAAGAGGGCTAATTCCTTTCAAGTCAGTAATAGTCCACCCAATTGCTTTTTTGTGTTTTCTCACCACTCTCAAAAGTTCTTGTTCCTGCTCTATGCTAAGTTTTGATGAAATCACAATAGGATATGATTCATCTTCCCCTAGAAATGCATACTTAAGATCACTCGGTAAAGGCTTCCTTTCTGGTTTATAAGGTTGGACAAGAGATGCCTCAGCTTTCACTTGGGGTGAAATCAAAGGCTCAAACGATGAGGTCCATTGACCTATTGACATAATAGGCATTGGATCTAAATAAGTCTCGAGTTCTCTTACTTCCTCATCAACACATTCCAAAGAACAAAATCTTTCATCATGAATTAAAGTTCTCTCCAATGGATCCTTGATCCACTCTCTCTCAAAGTGTTCTTGACAAATTGTTTGGATAAAATCTACCTCTCTAATATCCTCATGTTCACCAATTTGTTTAGAGACATTGAATATGTTCATCTCCACAGTCATGTTCCCAAAAGACAATTTCATCACCCCATTCCTACAGTTGATTAAAGCATTGGATGTAGCTAGGAAAGGTCTACCTAAGATGACTGGGATGGGAGCATTAGAACCTTGAATAGGTGCAGTGTCCAACACTACAAAATCAACAGGAAAGTAGAATTTACTACTTGGACCAACACATCCTCAACAATACCCCTGGGAATCTTGATTGACCTATCAGCTAATTGAAGGGTGATTCGAGTAGGCTTGATTTCTCCTAAACCTAATTGTTCGTAAACAGTGTAGGGTATCAAATTCACACTTGCTCCTAAATCCAACAAAGCTTGGTCTATCTTATGACTTCCAATAATGCATGAAACGGTAGGGCAACCAGGATCTTTGTATTTGGGAGGGGTCTTAAACTGGATGATAGCACTAGCATGTTCAGTTAGAAAGGCTTTTTCTTTCACATTCAATCTCCTTTTGACTGTGCATAAGTCCTTAAGGAACTTTGCATAAGAAGGGACTTGTTTAATTGCATCAAGAAGTGGGATGTTGACTTTCACTTGTTTGAACAATTCATATATTTCTGAGTTGATAAGATCATGTTTAGGTTTCCCTAACCTTTGTGGAAATGGTGCTTTAGGAACAAATTCTAAATCACTCATTTTGACTCTAATTTTTCTTGAATCATCTCCTTTCTCACTCATCTCTTTCTCATTTATCTCACCTTCTTTGTCACTCAAGCTCTCATTTGTCACTTGTGTTTTGATTTCCTCTTCACTTTCCCTAGATTCCTCCTCCACAATACTTCTAAGAATCCCAAAACCTATAGCTTTGTCAATAATCTTTCCACTTCTAAGGGTAGTGATGGCTTGGACTTGTTCATGGTTTGAAGGTTCACTAGATGAGGATTCACTCATGTGTACCTGACCTCTAGGATTTGGCATTGGTTGAGCTGGGATCTTTCCCTTCTCTTGAATGCTTAGTGATTGAGTCAACTTGGTTAGTTGACTTCGAATGTCATCTAAGGTCCTATTGGTCTGGTCTTGAAATTTGTAAGCTTGGTTGTTGATTCCTCCTTGTGTTTGCATGAATTGTTGAAGAGTATCCTCTAGGGATCTCTTATGAGGTGGTTGGTATGTGTTATGTGTGGGAGCATGAAATGGTTGGGGTGGAGGTTGAAATGTTTGAGGTACTGAAGGGCCCTCATTTCTCCATCCAAAATTTGGGTGGTTCCTCCATCCAGGATTGTAGGTCTCAGAGTAGGGATTGCCTACTTGGTTTGAAAATGGCTTTCTAGCATTACTTGAATCAGAAGTTTGGCCATATAGCACTTCCTTGAAGGCTGGAATGGTAGGACACTCAGTTGTCCTATGCCCTTTGCTCTCACAAACAACACAACTTTCCTCTTGTTGTTCACTCATGACATGCACTTTTTTAATCTCAAGAGACTCTACTTTCCTAGCCAATGAGGCTAATCTAGCATTGAGGTCATCAGTCTCTTTCAATTGGAACTTCCCACTTGAATGAGAAATGGTGTTTCTAGACTCAACATGAAGTGGGAGAGAAGTCTCCCATTGCTTTGTGTTTTCAGCCAATTGATCAAAGAAATCAAAGGCTTCACTTGGTTCTTTGTCATAAAACTCACCATTACACATGGTTGACACTAGCTTTTTAAAATCTGCGATAAGAGAGTCATAGAAGAAACTCACTAACCTCCACATCTCAAAACCATGGTGAGGGCATGCATTTAACAAGTCTTTGAACCTTTCCCAAGCTTGGTGAAATGACTCATTTGGACTACAAGAAAAATTCATCATTTGACGTTGTAAGGCTGCCCTCCTATGAGTGGGGAAGTATTTTTTCAAAAATTCAGCTTGCATTTCTCTCCATGTACCTATAGACCTAGGACGCAAGGAGTTTAGCCAAAGCTTGGCTTTATCCTTTAGAGAGAATGGGAACACTTTAAGCCGAATGGTTTCCTCGGTGCATGTTCTATCAATAAAAGTATTACATACCTCTTCAAAGTCCTTAATATGTATATATGGATTTTCAGAATCCATACCGTGAAATGTGGGAAGAAGTTGAATCATGCCCGGTTTTAAATTGAAAGCTTGTTGGTTAAGAGGTAAGATAATACATGAAGGTGTACTTTGTCTAGCTGGGTGAAGATACTCTCTAAGAGTTCGAAAATTAGGTTGATCATTGAATTGTGGAGGTCCATTACCTTGAACACTCCCTTCACCCTCTACATCTTCCACATTAGCCATGATAAAAAAATAATATAACAATTATATGAATACAAAGGGAAAGGAAAAACAAAGAAAAAGAAAAGGAAAAAGAAGATTGCAAATAAAAGTAAATGAAACGTAAAAGATAAAGTAATAGCTCAAAAATAAAAATACAACAAATTAAGAAATTCTCCAACTAATAAGCAATATTAACAACAATAAACATTAAAAGATAATTATATCAAGCATGAATAAAAAGACGGTAATACCGGCCAAGCACTTCAGACAATAAATATAAGAAAAATAACAACAATAAACATTAAAAGATAATTATAACAAGCATGAATAAAAAGGCGGTAATACCGACCAAGCACTTCAGACAATAAATATAAGAAAAATAACAACAATAAACAACAAAATAAAATAAAATGAACAAAAGGCGGTAAAACCAGCCTTATAATATAAACAATAAATATTAGAAACTAATTAGAATAGACAATAAAAGAAAAATGGTTGAACCAACCAAAATCGAACAATTAATAGTCCAGTCCACAGTCCAATATCCGAAAAGTTGAGGTCAATTTTTTTTTTAGGCGGTGAAACCAGCCATTTGATTTTTTATTTATATGTATTTTTTTTTGTTTTCCAATACTCAAATATAAATTTGTTACCTTTGCTTGCTAGCTCCCCGGCAACGGCGCCAAAATTGCTTGACCGCTTTTTATGTTCAGCTTGTTTTAACTCGCAAGTGCACGAGTGTGCGATGTAGCAATTAACTCGGTAAGATCGAGGTCATATCCACAGAGAGCTAGATCTGGAAATTAAGCTAGGTAACAAAACAAAACTCAAGAGAAATTAAATTAACAATAACTTGGTTGAAAATGATTGATGGATTTGTTTTCAAAGATGAAAAAGTGTAAATAGATTTTAAATGACAAAAAAAAGTAAGTCTTGGTCCAAATCAATTTTAATGGTGATGTATTGGTGATTCCTTCAACATATATAAGATAACTCAACCTAATATCAACGATGGTGATATTAGATCGGAAGATATTACAATGAAGTTTAAAAAGATGAAGATTGATTATTGCTTAAGAATGAACAAGTATTTTCATATTAAGTAAGACATTGAATCTCTATACCAAAACTAAGGTTTGTGCATAAAAATTCAAGATTATAACATTACCTAAATGATTTCTAAAATTTCTTTGCAATAATAAACATTCATGAAGAAAATGAAAAGATAGACATTAAGATTCATTCATATCTTAAAGAACTCACCTCAACCACCATCATCCTTGATTTGGATCCAAGAAGAAGATTAGCCAACCATGATTATATATAATAACACTTTAATAAACATAAAATGACTTGAATCAAACTAAAATAATGAGTTTTACAAGCTAAAGAACCGAAATCTATAAAGAAGAACACAACACAATTTCAGTAAAAATTCGGACACAAATCTGACTCTAAATTTGGACAGCAATTCGACCCTTTTAGAAGCCTCCTCCGGAGATGGCTATTAGAGACATATTTATAGGCCATTCTGTTAGCTTTTCAGATCATTAAAGAACAGCTCATTTGGACATCTGAGTCAAAAGTTATGGACAAAACACCGAAAGGTGTTCTGGAAAATCAAACCAGACCAGCTTGGAGAACACTTTGGTGCACGTTTTTCTTCCTCCTTTATGAGTTGTCTCTTTCTTCTTTTGACCCAAAATAATATCACAATGTCCCCTCCAGCTTTCCATCCATGTGCTTGCCCTCTTGGATCAATGAATTACCCAAATAAATCAAATGTTATTTATTGTGTGGACATGTAGGATCATGGATTGTGTTTGGGCTGATTTGGAGGGTGATTTGGGGCTGATTTGGGGCTGAATTTAAGCATCAAATAAGGATACAAATGTACCTATTATTTGGGCTAAGATTGACATTGAAACCTTGAGTGTTTGATGGTTGAAGTTTGCACACAACATAAGGCATGTTTGGGCTTGAAATAGATCATATGATATTCTTTTCTAGAATTGGACTAGAATTGATTTTTGGGGCAAATTTGGAGCACTTATTTGAACCAAGATTTGCTTCAACCTTCAACTAATTCTCTCTTCAATTCTTTTTTCCGAATTCCGACGTTGAATTTTCTGAAATAATTCATTTAAGCTCCAAAAACCTATCGAGACATTAAAAGAAACTTCATTACTAAAAAGCACATCAATTATTATAAAAAACCCAAATAAAAATAATAAATACATATGTAAAATAAGAGACTTAATGATACTTTTGATGCACAATCAGTACTCCTGGTTATGGGAGCTGAGAATTAAAGAGTGCCAATCAAAGAATATTTACTCACATAGAGCTTACCTTCAGACAGAATAGAAGCCATTAAGCTGGCCAAGAGAGCCTCATGTTACTGCTTGATTGACAGGGTTTTATATCAAAGATCTACATCATCATCACTCCTCAAGTGCTTATCTTCAGAAGAAAACACTTATATTTTGAGGGAGATGCATGAGGGATACGGATTACAAACAGGATTTAGAAGCCTTGGCTACTCAGACCACAAAAGCAGGCTTTTATTGGCCTTCCATACTCCCAGAATTCAAAGACTTAGTAAAGAAGTGTGATGAGCGTCAAAGATTTGCCCCAGTGTCAAGGCAGCCCTTCTGCGAGTGGGGAATGGATATTCTAGGACCTTTCCCCAAAGTAACAGGGAAAAGATAGTTGATTTTAATGGTTGTAGACTACTTCATTAAGTGGGTGGAAACTGAAACGCTAGTAGATATCACAGCTAATAAGGTGATCTCTTTTTTATGGAAGAACATAATTTACTGATTTAGGATACCTAAAATGCTGATCATCGATAATGGAACCCAATTCGACAACCAGAATATGAGAGAATAATGTGAAAGATTGCAGATTAATCACAGGTTCTTTTTAGTATCACACCCCTGGACAATAGACAAGCTGAACTTACCAGCAAGGTCCTACTCAATGGTCTGAAGAAAAAGATAAAAGAGGCTAAGTTAGAATAGGTAGAGCTCTTGAATGAAATCTTATGGGCATACAAGACAACAACAAAAACCTCAACATGGGAAACCCCTTTCCTCCTCACATACATAATTAAAGCCATGACCCCAACATAGATTCGATGTCCCAGCGCCAGAGTATTGCACTTCTCTCCTCAGAATAGTGAGCAAGCACTCATAGTCAATATAGACTTATTGGAAGAATCCAGACTCACAATGGCAATAAGGAATGAAGCTTACAGATACAAGACTACTCAATACCACAACACTAGAGTAAAAATCAGAACCTTTAAACGAGGGAACTTGGTACCGAGGAAGCTAAAAGCCATGGACAATAGAGAAAATAGAGGAAAGCTAGCTCCAAAGTGGGATGGCCCTTTTAGAGTGACATGAGTGATCCGAGCTAACACTTATTATTAACAGGATATACAAGGCTCTAATATTCCTCATGCATGGCATTCAGACCACCTTAAGTTGTATTATTGTTGAATTCATCAATAAAGAATGCATATTTTTATCATTCGTGTTCTTATTTAATCTACATTCCTTTCTCAAGACTACTTCCTATCGATCCAATCAGGGTTACACACCCCTATGGCATCCAGAGCTCATTTCTCCAAGACAGTAGGTGACTTTCAACACCCCTCCCTTTCTTCTATCTAGCCTTTTAAGTTGGAAGTAAGAGCACTAGAGAGGCCTTATCAAGTCTATCTTGTCTGTCCAAACGGGCTACATACCCTGTGTGCGGTCTAGGACCCACATCTCTCCTAGACAATACGTGACTAGTCTCTATGGCTTTCAATAGTGCTAGAGCAGCCTTATTAGGCTCACCCTATCTATCCAAATAGGCTACATACCTTGTATGCGGTCTAGGACCCATATCTCTCCTAAATAGCATAGGGACTAACCTATAAAAATTCAAGAAGCGTTGGAACCAACCTTCCTACAATAACACCTCCTACTGGTCCAAGTAAGGTTACACACCCCTGTGGCATCCAAGGCCTACTTCTTCAAGACAGTAGTGAATGTCCAATGTTGCTCTAAGATGGATGATGAAACCAGTCTTTCCACGACAATACCTTTTACTGATCCAAATTAGGTTATATACCCTATGACGTTTGGGACCAATTTCTTTAGGACAATTATAAGTGTTCAATATTCATTGGTCTCCAGTATAGCCAGAAAGGATTACATAATTCTCCTTACCTTATCTGTGTACAAAAGCTACCCCACATACTCATTTTCGTTCTTTCAACAGGAAGCTGAGAGGTTCTCTACTCACTGGGAGAGCTCTTATCAACATCCTCAAATTCCAAGAGTCTAAACTAATAAACCTCCTCATGAGACCCCGCAAGAGTATCCACTGCTGACCTGGCTGGGGAAGACCCTGAGGTAGCCTTTCTTTTCTTTGACATCCGGGACATTGCTTGAGCCAACCAGTTCTGATGAGTAGGAGAGGGACTTTTTAGTCTAGAAACCTCCTCACAGACCTCTTCAACTCCCAAGTTAGCAGGGGATACCTCCCTAACTTTTTGCCAAAAAGGAATTATCTGAGAATTTTCTTCCTCAGCTCTCTTCATCTCAGCCCCCTATCCAGAAAGAGTATACCGAACAGATTCACTCTTCTTATCCAATTCGGCCAATAGAGCCCTGCATACCTCCCTGACAGGACTACTCATATACATGGGCACCTCCATCCTGATAGAAACACGAGGAGAGGGGATTTTAGAGGAGCTCCAAATCATTTCTATGAAAACGTTGAAAGGGCAGGGTTCTAAAACCTTTATACCCTGATGGGGAAGAGAAGTTGAAAGAACAATCCTCTAAGAAAACCTTACTAGCTACATGATTAGTATTTAAAAGTGCATTTTTATCAAGGTTTTATATCATCATTTTGCACTTGAAGTATCAATAACTCTTTAACTAGAGCATGTTTTATAATAACATGTCTCATAATATAAGATACCTTTAAGTTATGGTAAATATTCATCTTAAATGCAGGCCTATCATATAAATCAAAGGATTGATTGATGAGTTTAACTACTGAAATTAAGAAGACAAAGAAAGGTCTTAGCTTAGAAAAAAATGCTAGTTCAGTGCAAATTGGAACACCATTCGGTTATTAAATCTTAACTAGAGCTATAGAACATGAATTTAGGTCTAGTTTATATGTATGGAAAGCTAAGAGATAGGCTTATAACTTTCATGAGAGTCCAAGATTTAAAATTTCCATTTTCAAGTTCAAATGGTAGCAATAACGAAGAAGTCAGAATATGTCCTACAGCCCAGACACTGTTCAGTGTCCAGCCCATATCTCGAGTTCTAGAAGTCCAAATGACCTCATTCTTATTTTGTTGGAAAGCTAAGACAATTTCCTAGAACTTTCATGAAGACTATTTATTCAAATTATGATGTTAGCAATGATGTTTTCTGCAGATAAAAGATAAGGATTGTTACCAAGTCAAAAGGTGGCCACCCACTCAACAATTAGTAATCAAATCAATAGTTCTGAATTTTGTCCTATAAAAGAAGGCATTTGCCATGCATTTAGGCATTTTGATTTTCATATCAAGATCATTTCTTTACTTGCTTTTTTTCTTTGCAGTTTTAATGTTCTAGTTTTATTTCATGTTATAGTTTCATTAATATCTTGTTTATGCCTTTCATTTCCTTTACTATACTTATATAATTATGTTCTCATCTTGTTTATTTATGTTTCTCTTTTTCATAATGTTTAGCTAAGTTTAATATGTCAAGGTTAAAAGGTTTCACTAATGGTGTTAGGATATGTATAATATAAACTCAATATGGACTTCAATGCTTACATCCAAGAAAGTTTGCTATTAACATGTCTTATCATTTTTATATTACTAATTATTATTACCTTACTTGTTAAATGGTTAATCTAGATTTGTGTTATATAACACTTTGTACAATAAATGCTTAATCCTTCATAACCAACTTTATGGTATAACCAATGATGCAACCATATTATTCGATAGTTTCACCCACATGTAACTAGTGTTTTACCTAGTAGGACCTATCACTTTGGCATGACATAGATTTCATTTAAATCCCGACGATTATATGAGTTTTGAAATTTGCATGTAAATAAATTCATGAAAATTTATACTTTTTATCCTTCTTAATTGTGTTCTTGTTTATAATGCATATATTCTTGGATATTGATGGGATATTAGAAAATTAGTCATAGTGATTTAATTTAATTTAACTTTAATTTGATTTTACCTATCCTTTCTCGAGAACGAGCAACAACTAAGTGTGGGGGTATTTGATACAACCATATTATTCGATAGTTTCACCCACATTTAACTAGTGTTTTGCCTATGTTTTATATATAAAATGCCTTGATATTCTTTGTTTTATGTTTTGAAGGCACTTTTGGATGAAAGATGCAAAAAGGAGTAAATTGGAGATAATTGGCAGATTTGACCTTCAGTCGATGTTTTGTGCAGAGCGTGAGCTCTAGAGTTGAAATGAAGTGATTCCAGTGGCATTAAAAAGATAACATCCATAACTTTCTAGAAATCTAAGCAAGAAAATAAAATAAGGAAGATCATGGAAATCTCATTCTTCAAAGTCAAATCTTGCAATCTGCCAGTGTTGATCTTCAGTCATTCTGACTTGAATATCTAGAGCTATAGAAGTCCAATTGATGCAAACTTAATATTTTTGGATTCCTGACTCAAAGGTCTATAAACTCTCCAAATTGCAGCAAAAAAAGATATCATATGAGGGAGATATGATTTTTCAAAGATGACAACTGAATTCTGCCAACAAACAGGTTTCGTGAAGAAACGAGTTCAAATTACGTTTCAAAGCATCTAAACTGATATCCAAGTTTTTATTTCAACAATTTAGCTCCTTTAAGTCAAAGTTTGAAGATTTCATGCAAGGCTATTTCTCTTTTTTTTTTAGGAAAATAGTTATTGAAGTACTTAAATGTAAACAGTCTACTTAAGGGAGGACTATTTTGTAAAATAGAGACTAGAGTTTCCTATGATATAAAAAGAATGAGAGAAGAGAAGGGGGGCAGCCAGCCAAGAGGAGAAAAATGCCCCCCTCCTCGAAGAAACTCAAAATTATGCATTCTTTCTTCTTTTTGATTAGTTGTTCAACAAATATGCAAAGCTAAACTCTTTTTCTTGGTTGCAAGGACACGGAAACCTTCGGATTTCAAGAACTGTGAGATTTATTTTACTTTTTCTTTTCAGTTTATATGATGAATATGTTTGTTCTCCTATGCTTATTTTTTCTATGATTGTTTATTTTAATTGCTAGAGCGGACTCTAAGTTATTATTGTAAACAATCTACTACTAAGTTTGATATCAAAATCGGAGTTGTGGTATATGAACTTGTGAAGCAACTGAGTTTAATAATTATGGCGGATCTACATTATTAATCTTAAGAAGAACATTCAAGCAAATCAAACATAGACTGCGAATAATTATGTTTTCTTAATTAATAAACTTATCTAGTTCTTAAGGCTGCCATTGAATTAAATTACTAGTGCGGACACTGTGGTTGTTTGATGGTTAGGGTTAGTTATACGGCGGATCCGTTAACTAACCAATGTTAATAAGAGATAAATATTCAGAATATAAATTGATGTTTCGTTTCCATGATCAGTTCTGATTTTTGTAGGTGGATGTGTGCATGCGACCAAGGTTTGTTCTCTTGATAATTTTCTGATTTTATTAAATTTTGTTTGATAGTTTTCTATTTTCTTTTGCTTTAGCCTAGATAATGTCCAAGTCCAAACCCCCCTCAAATTGCATAACATCTAGCATAAAAATCTGACTTCAACCTTCCTCAAGGGATCGACCCCTTGTTTGCTTTATACTATCTTGTGTGTTGTGTTTGAAGCTAGGGTAATTAATTTGTGCGACTGCGACATCGCAACAACCGACACCTGTGTTATGAAAGGAACTTGGTTTGATGTTAACATAAGTTAGCATCATGAATTCCTAACAATATTTAAAAGTATAGGTTTTACTTAAATAAGATAACTAATATGATCATGTTAATAATTTATAATGAGTTATTAATGACAAATCATCCGATTGGAATCTCCTTTGTGTGTGGTTTCTAGTTGAATAATAAAAAGAGTTACACTTATTTGAAATACCATTAATGGATCCTCTAACCTTGACATTTCTTTTTATCATTGTTTAATCCTCACATTAATCTCACATCTCAAAATTCTCTTTAACTTATTATTATTATTATTATTAATTTATATAGTTAACCTCCCTGTAATTCGACCCCAGTCTTACCGGGTTATTTATTACTTCGACACTCCTGCACTTGAGAGAAGACATCAATTTTTTGGTTGTGTCCCTATACTCTTAATAGTGGGAGCTGAGGGGGCGGTTGGAACATGCCAACAATGGACTTCTTAGGAACACCATCTGTAACACCCTATACATTCATTACATTTATAATTATTTTGCTATGATTTAGTATGAGAAAAAAACAAGTGATTTTTTTTATACAGTTCTCATATAAAAAGTCTACTAAAATTTCCACCGAAATTTTAGCAAAGTCTCCCCTATACCGGAAGGTCCCAATTTATCGACATATACCCTGTTTACACTTCTAATATTTCACATCTCATAACTCAATCACGACCCAATCGTCCTGGGTCTCAATTCCACAAACATCATCATCATCATCATCACAACCAAAATGTTTATAACATACATTGAACAACAAATATCATTATAGAGGAATAAATGAGATAAACATGCATACATGAAACATGATTATATGGATTTCAGAGTTAAGTTCATCTATTCAAGTTTAAAACATCCATTATATAAATTAAGTTATATAAGTGTTTTAATATTTCAAAATACAAGGATATACTCTCTAGAATTACATAACAAAAAGTGAACAAAAGCTAGGATCTACTCCTGTCGTGCACGTGATGGTCCTGAAACAAAATACATATTATTGAAATATGAATATCACAATAAGTATAGTAACACAAATATCCAACAGTTTAAAAATGCAAACATGTAATCATATTCTATTCACTTCTCCATTTTTGTTTTCCATTGGAACTCTTTCTCATTCAACTACTAAAACCATTTCATCTTCCATTTTCAACTTCCATTCAAGATTCCATAAGATCAACCACAACTATTTCTGCCTAACTCATTGTCAATACCAATTTCACCAGTATCATTATCACCTCGTAGGCGTCGATGTTTAGCAATCCCCTTTACTCGGGACCCTAGCATACACTAAATGTATACCAGTCGATGTCTCATAGGCATCGATGCATGGTGATCCCCTTACCCGGAATCTTAGCATACACTAAGTGTATGCTAGTCCATACCCCATAGGCATCGATGCATGGTGATCCCCTTACCCGGGATCCTAACATACACTAAATGTATGCTAGGCCATGTCCTATAGGTATCAATGCATGGTGATCCCCTTACTCGGGATCCTAGCATACACTAAATGTATGTTAGTCCATGCCAATTTCATTCATTAATATTGTCATTCTTTATCCGACCATAGTTATCATTATAAATTTTCATTTCAAACATGGCTCATTTCTTTTCAAAGCTAAGATATAATATCACATGTTTCCCGAAGGGAAAGGACCTAAATTTTCACCCTTTAACGCGTCTAAATAGTCGCTTTAGCAACTTTCTGAATTTGCTAGTAAAGGTCGTATTCCAACCTCTCCTTAGAGTTTTGACTATATCTGGAGTTCTAGGACTCCGTTTCAAGCGAGGTTGGTCTCGTTAGAAAGCTAAGACACGGGGCTACAAGTCCCATAAAGGGAGGAGAGCCCAGTTCTGCCCTCAAGACACTCAAAATTATTCGTCAACAAATTAGAGCTACTGCCTTATAGGGTCTGTCATGACCCAGTTTCGGTTGGTGGCCCATAACTAGAGTTTTATAGCTCCAAATTGAGCAAGACTAGATTATTAGTTAGTCAACATCCAAAACTATAATTATTAAGAAGGAACTTGATCCTAAATCCCTCATCCTCCTACTCGAATTCTCTCCACAAGTCAGGAGACGAATCTGACCAAAATCATCAACCTTTCCATTTACACACAACATCCATAATTCAACATTTTCTCTTTATCTCAACCCATAGTCATATCATATACCATATAAGAGTATAAAAAATATCTTTTTTTAAGAGCCAATTTATCCTAACTAATTGATCTATATCGTTGTATGCAAGGTACTCTTATTCATTCCAATAATATCATTATAAGTTTGATGCACATCAATGTACATAAGGCACTCGTATCCAATCCAATTATATCATAACTAGTTGATACACATCAATGTATGCAAAGATACTCATATTCATTCCAATGTTTATCGAAGTAATAAAACAATAAATTTAGAAATTTATCAATAAATTTAGAAATTTATCAATAAATTTACTTAAATTGAAAAGACAAGGTGTGATGCATTACCTGTTTCCCCAATTGATTGAATCCCTTTAACTACTGACGACCCTGCTCCATACATCGTTTCTGTTTGAGAATCAAGAGATACAATTAGTACCCTCTTCTAATTTTATCACAATATGCGTTCTCATATTATTGCAATCTCATTCACATGAATTCATCACCATGTTTTAATTTCATTTTCTGATTATTTCCTTCAACTACCTCATTACACTTTCTAGAATAGATTTCACTCGAGAACACTATTTACCATTTAATTCGTAAGTAAAGTTATAGAATTTGGTTTTAAGTGTGGTTTGGCTCCTTGGAAAGATAAGACACGGTTCTACAACTCTACTGAAGGATCGGGAGACCAATTCTGCCCTTAACACCCCCGCAATTACATGTTATAGTACTTAACAAAATCTATCAAATACAAGACAGTTCGACCCTTCTTTCATTTTTTTGTCCATATCTGGAGTTCTATAACTCCAAATTATACAAGGTCAAGTTTTTTTAAAAGATAACATCCATACCTACAACTTTTGTGAAGAAACCAATCTGGAATTTTATCATTTTGGTTCCCTAACCGCAAACGAAAGGTAGGTGATAAAACTGTTAAATCGCAATACATAGATTGAGACAACCAATATCTCCCTTTTTCTACTATCAATAATATTGTCGGACATGCATAAGGAAAGACACTAAGGATTTTCTTCAATTTAAATCATAATTAGCATGTTTTTGATGGTTAAACACAAATCAAGCCACCACACTTTCTATTCATTTTATTTTTGCTAACCTAACTTAAAAACAACGTTTCAGTAAGGTTCCCGTTTATCCTAACTCAATCCGAATTAATACAATCCAAATGGTGAAGTTAACTACCATTATGTCATGCAACACATACCAAAACATCATAGAATTTTAACGGATAGAGCTTTCTAGATCGAAACAAAACCAAACAGACTTGAAAATTAACAATATACTGTTCTCCAATGAATACCTCCTTGTAGAAGTCTCTAATCCTGATCTCCACTGTTCATAATGAATAGATCATTGATATGACCACCATATCAAAATTGTAGCAGGATCCAACGGTGGACAAAGGCGGAAACTGCCAGTGACCATAACTGACCTACAAGCAAGTTTTCCTTGAACTGTTGTGAGGGCTATATATCTCTCACACCAAACAAGAACATTCAGATCCCAATGGTTAGATGTTAGAGGGTGGTGAGAACCATCATATATCCAACAATCACATCAATCCAACGGTGCAATCCAGATATATGACCGTTTTAGTGTCTGCTCTCAAGATACTCTCTCTCACTCTCTCCCTTTTTTTTCTTTCATTCGGCCATCCTCCTTTTTTCTGCATAATTTTGCTATTTATATAGCAAATCTATCCATATTTACTAAAACACCTTTATATCAAGTTTGGGTATCTTTTTGTTCAACCAAATGTCTTTTCTCGGTCCGCTTTTAAAATACTATGCAAAAAAAATCTTTCTCTCTAAAATTTCTTTTCTAATAATTCAATACCATTCCATTTTATTTTATTTTAACTATCTCATCTCATTCTCGGTTCTGAATTATCAATAATTTTATTAATATCATAAAATTTGATCGAGAGTTTTACAATTTATCACCATTTCTATTTTATTTCTCATTATTCAATTCATCATAGTGAAGTCTTTTGTTGGGGTTTTACAGAGTTTCCACCGAGTCATATGCATATGTAAATTATAAATTTACAAGGTTTCACGCTAGGGGTCATTTTATCATTTGTACATAACCCCCTAACCTTCTATTATTTGAACATTGACCCAACTTGGTCTTATAGTCTAGAAAAATTATAACCGGGGGTTTACACCATCTCTGCTAGCATGGGCCCAATGAAGAGAGTGTAAAAATCCTCATGATTAGGATTACGACTCAACTAAGGTTAGTCAAAAACTTCTTTAAGTCCTTTAAGTCTCCCTATTCTTTCAAAAATGAGTAGACTTGGGGGGCTACTGATGGGACATGGTTTTTTAAAAATCTCCCACATTTAAAGACCATCACACGAAAGCCATAACCCAAAATGGGATTATGTTTTCTCCATGCCCAATCTTGTATTGGGTTGGAGTACGCTGGTGCCCAACTCTAAGTTGGGCCACAATGCATCCACGCCCAACTCTTATTGGTTTCAGCCTATAGTTGAACCCAACCATACTTGGGTTCATCATACAAGTTGAACCCAAAAACACCCGGGTTCAGTTGAACCCAATTCCTCTTGGGTTCAGCATAAAGCTAAACCCAACTCCTATTGGGTTCGGTGTACTGTTGAACCTAATTCCTATTGGGTTCGGCATAACGTTGAACCCAAATCCTATTGGGTTCGGTGTACTGTTGAACCTAAATACACTTGGGCTCAGCATACAGCTAAACCTAATTCCTTTTGGGTTCGGCGTAATGCTGAGCCCAACTCCTATTGGGTTCGGCGTACTGGGTTCAGCGTATAGCTAAAAAGTAACACCATTCTAAGCCTCCCCTACTATGGGTTTGGGTTAGTGATTATGATACCCATCACATCTCATTATTATGAACAAGCAGTCTATACTTATATTAATGAGATGTGATGGCATCAACAATAGAATAATATTATTCGACCATTACAAGATTACGTCTCTACCCCTCACACATCGTAAGCAAGTCAAGACAGGTAATATAAAAGGAAGCTTGGGTACACACAAAAAAAGGTTTGAAACCTTATGCTCTTAGACATAAACACATTCATTCTCTTCTTCCTTTACATCTACATCTTCTTCTCCAT
The DNA here is from genome assembly GCF_951802175.1 of Populus nigra. Lineage (NCBI taxonomy): Eukaryota > Viridiplantae > Streptophyta > Magnoliopsida > Malpighiales > Salicaceae > Populus > Populus nigra. Next base: position 1,536,561 of record NC_084861.1, on the reverse strand, counting down.
CTTCTTCTTCTCTATCTTCATAAAAGCTCATTAATACCTTTATTAATGTCTTTTTATCATACAAAATACCTCATGCTGACTTAATCTTCGGAGGGTCCCCCAACAACACCCCCAATGGGTCTTTAAGAGACTTTATGCAGCTATTCATTCAAGAGAAGATTTACAACCCCTAAAGATATTCATTAAGAAGAAGGCTGATACAATTTGAAAGTGAAGGTCGTAGAACACACTATGAATGATCTATAAGGGTTTTTAGAAATAATTCCTTCCAGAATATTCCCTATATTTTTTGTAGCCTCATCACTTAATTTCCTGAATTATTAATCAAAACATTATTAGTTCTTGAATTGAACAAGTTATTTGATTTAATTCAAATCAACAATGACCAGTTATTACATGACATATATTTTTTGTGATTTTACTTTCAAAAAGTCCAGGCATCAAACCATGGCACACGCTGATAATTGATCATTGTTAATTTAAATTAATAAATGGACTAAATCAAATCAAACAATTTATTTAAAAATGGAGTTTTTGTTGAGCATTTAATGAGACATTGACCAATAATTCTAGGAAATTGGATGCAATTTCGCCTAATTAACACCCTGTTTAACTAAGTCAATTATATAAACTACATCAGGATAAACCTTGCTTGAAATCAATGGTTCAATTGCATAATCAAAACTGACATTCACACCGCACAACACATAAACACAGCCAGTGGTGCTACTGAACTCGAAGCAAGTGGAGGCGGCCTCGAATGAGTTATTACGCCGTGGGATTTTGTCTCGCATTGCTCGCGGGGAAGATATTTTGAAGTACTTATTTTTTTCAAGTGGGATGCATTGCTCATGTCTTACCTAATCAACACCGATCCGGTTGTTGACGCGTACTCCATTCAATTATAGTTTACACATCAATTTTTGCTACTGAGTTGTAGTGTTTTTATTTAACAATTAAGGCTATTGTTGATTAGTTTATACTAATTTACTTCTCATTATCATATAAAAAAATTAAACAAAAAAATAATATCCAAGAGACCTTTTGTTATTGTTACTGAACCTTTTCTTTTGAAACCTATACATTATTTTTTTTTATTTTTACGAGTTAATGAAGTATCTTATTATTCTATTCCTATACAAATTCTTTTATGGATTCTATAATCTACAAAAACCATCTTTATTAAAATTTATATTCTTCTATTCATAATTATAAAAATCGATATTTGACAAAGACTCGAGATTACAGAGTTAGAGAGTCAATCCTATTTTTTTAAAAAAAAATATCAAAACAACATCTCTTAAATGATTTTTTTTCCTTAAAAATCAAAGGATTGAGAACAAGATTTTGAATGAATCAAAACCAAGTCGATCTAAGTTATGACTAAGTCATTCAAGTGTTTTTTCCTAACTCGAACTGTTTAGATTCTAAATTGATCCACAGAGCCAATCTAAATTTTATAATTATGTTTTTATTTATGTTTTTAATTAAAATACCATGTGTCGATCATCTATACATCTAACCAATAAAAATAAGTTAATGACATCTTTGCCCTTGTGTTCTTGTTTTTATGGAATTTGCCTTATAAAACTTTTATGGATTCCATTCAACTAAGTATGTTAAATCATATAACAGTTGTTAAGAATTTTACTTTGAATAATAAGATTATTACTTGAGAAATACAACCATATATAAGAAAATGAAAAAAAAATTAAAAATCCAAACCAATAAAAAACTATCTTCCAATTACAAAAAAATAAAGTGAGAATTTAGTTATAAATATTATATTTTTAAAAATTGTAAAAAAAGAAATTAAAAAGATATAATATAATAACCAAAACAATTGTTGCGATGTCGCGGTCGCACAAATTAATTACCCTAGCTTAAAACACACAAGATAGTATAGAGCAAGTAAGGGGTCGATCCCACGAGAAAGTTTCAAGTCAGATTTTTATGTTGTACGTTATGTAATTGGGGGGATTTGGTTTGTGATTATCTAAACTATGACAACAATTAAACTAGCAAACAAAATCAATTAAAACCAAAACTTATCAAGAAAACAAACCTTGGTCGCAAGCACACATCCACCAACGAAAATTAGAACCGATCCTTGAAACGAAAATTGCAGTTTATGTTCTGAAATTTTATCTTTTCTTAACGTTGATTAATTAACGGATCCGCCGTATAACTAATCCTAACCAATAAACAATCAAAGTGTCCGTACTAATGATTCAATTTAATGGTAGCTTTAAGAACTATATAATTTCATCAAGATCAACATACAAGCTATCCGCAGCTTGTGTCACTTTGTTCTAATGTTCTCCCTAAGTTCAATAACGTAGTTCCGCCACAATTATCAAGCTTAGTTGCTTCACAAGTTTATATATCACAACTCCGGTTTTGATATTAAACTAGCAATAGATTGTTCACAACAATAACTTAGAGTCCGTTCTAGCAATCATCATCAACAATCATAGGAAATATGCATAGGAAAACAATCATACTCATTCATAACATAAACTGAAAATAGAAGGAAGAATAAATCTCACGGTTCTTGAAATCCAAAGGTTTGTTGTGTCCTTGCAACCAAGAAAAGAGCTTAGTCTTACATAACTATTGAACAACTACTTTTAAAGAATGAAAAGAGCATGATTTTTGGGTTTGTAGAGGAGAGAATTTGTGTTTATTCTCTGCTGGCTGTTGCCTCCTTCTGCTCTCCCTCTTTTTTTGCTGGCTGCTGCCCCTTCTCTCTTTCTTTTTATATGCTAAGAAACCCTAGTCTCTATTTTACAAAATAGTCCTTCCTTAAGTTGACAGTTTACATTTAAGTACTTCAATAACTATTTTTCCTAAAAAGGAGAAATAGCCTTGCATGAAATCTTCAAACTCTGACTTAGAGGAGCTAAATTGCTGATATAAAAACTTGGATGTCGGTTTAGATGCTTCGGAATGTAATTTGGACTCGTTTCTTCACAAAACCTATTTGCTGGCAGAATTTAGTTGTCATCTTTGGAAAATCATATCTCCTTCGTATGACATCGTTTTTGGCTGAAATTTGGAGCGTGGATAGGTATTTGAATTTGGAATCCAAGAAAATTGAGTTTGCATCAATTGAACTTCTGTAGCTCCAGATATTAAATTTTGAATGACCAAAGGTCAACACTGGCAGAATATGAGATTTGACTTTGCAGGATGTGATTTCCATGATCTTTCTCCTTTTATTTTTCTTGCATTACATTTCCAGAAAGGTATGGATGTTAGCTTTTTAGTGCCACTGAAATCACTTCATTTCGATCTCTAGAACTCACGCTCTACACAAAACATCGACTGAACATAAAATCTGTCAATTACCTCAATTTACTTCTTTTTACATCTTTCATCCAAAAATACATTCAAAACATAAAATAAAGAATATCAAGGCATTTTATATATAAAACATGGACAAAACATTAGGTAGATGTGGGTAAAACTATCGAATAATATGGTTACATCAACAATACTAAGCTAACAAACCCATATTATTTATATATAAAAAACTCATGTGTTATTTATTTTTTTAATGAAATCAATGGTTAAATTACATAATAAAAAATCACACACATTTACACCACACAACACATGTTACACGACAAATGGTGTAATTGAACTACGTGGAGGAGGCCTTGAAAAAGTTGTCATGGTCTTGGAATTGTGACTCGCATTGCTTGCGGGGAAGATATTCAAGGTTTTTTTTTTTTTTCAATCACGGTTGTTGATGCATAATCCATTCAATTATAGTTTATATGATAGTTTTAAAATCCAATCTGGATATTTACTTAAGGTGAGGCTTGAGTTAGGTCTAAGATTAATTTGATTTTAAAAAAATAATTAAAAATAATATTGTTTTTACCAAAGAAATTAAAAGTAATATTATTTTTACCAAATTATTTTTTATTTTTATTTATAATCTAAACCGATTTAAATCACATATTAATTGAGTCTTCCATCAATCCACTAGACCAGAGTTTTAAAACAATAATTTATGCATTAAATTTTTTTCTTGTTGTTTTTTCTAGGTAGTAGTGTTTTTATTCAACAATTAAAGGTATTTTTTTTATTAGTTTACACGTCTCAACCTCTACATTGATTTTATACGTTCAAAAGAAATAAAGTTTTCTTATTGTTAATATTGAAGTTCGAATTCAGAAAATTGTTAGAGGAAAAAGCCTTTTTTATCACTTAATCATGATTTTATTGAATAGATTCAAGGAGACAAGAGAAAAATAATCTTTCAAGGATCTTTCTTTTTATAATTCAAAGAGTATATTATAAATTAGTTCTAATAGTTTTGTAAAATGAATTAAATAATTCCTATAATTTAAAAAATAATTAACCAGTCCTTATATTTTTATAGCTATGGTAACAAAATCATGTTTCTTTTAAATTTATTTTATTTTTTCGTTTTAAGAATAGATAAAAAAAAAGATATTATAGAAAAGTTAATATGAAAATAAAATATTTTTTAAATAAATATATATTAAATTAAGCATGATCAATTGTTTAATTTAATTTGCAAGACTAAAAGAAATAATTTTTAATTATAAATAAAACTAAAATGAATATATATATATATATATATATATATATATATATATATATATATATATAGAGAGAGAGAGAGAGAGGGGGGGGGGCACGGGGCTTCTGTTAGACCCACACACCAGACTTTTTTTAACAAACACGACATGATTGATTTTTTCCTTCTAATTTCATTATTTTGTGTGGAGTTTTTAATAAATTTTATTTTTTAATATTGAGTTGATAATAAATAAAAATTTGAATTTTTTATCATAAGTAAAAAAATAAAATTGACCCAATTAAATTCATAACTCATGTTACAGGTTTGATAGATAAACTAAATATTAATCAAAGAGTCCGATAAAGATTTTCTAGCCCTTTTGTTTATATATATTTTTTTCTAATTTCATAATTTATTATGAGTTTTTATTTAATTTTATTTTTTGATATTTAATTGATAATAAATTAATTTTTAAATTTTTGATCATGTAATAAAATAAAAAATTAATTTAATATATAAAATTTATAATTCAGGTCGTATACTTGATAAATTAATTAAAAATTAATTAAAAAAAAGCAGGGGAGGGATTTTTTAAGTGTGTGCGCGGATAAACTAGTTTAATTTAATCCCAGAGATACCATAAAAAAATTGTTGTGTAACTTATTAAGGATGGCTGTTCAAATGGGTAGGGAATCGGTTGCCTGTACTTTATATAAAACAAATGTGTTATTTTTATGAAACTTTTGCTAGAGCGATGCCAAATGTTAGCATATATAGATAAAAAAGATTAAGAATATATATATATATATATATATATATATATATCAATGAATTAATAAACCTACAGTTGAATATTGTTTTAAGATCCTAATATGTATTTTTAGAGTTTTTTCAGGTCTTACTTTTCTTGATATTTAATATTATTTTGAAAAATTGATGATTGAGCAAGTTAAATTTGAAGTTATATTACAAAATAAAACTAATTAATTTAATTAACTTCATTAAACATAATCAAATCTTTAACTTTTTTTTTTAAATTCATCTATAGTAAAAATTAAACTCTAATGTTTTTAATTTAATTAACTCATGCTAACTCAACAATACTAAGAAATATGAAACAATTCGGATTATAAAATTGACTCACTTAATTAACTATTAACTCATAAGATGATAATTCAAGAACTTAACTTTAATTAATCCTGCAGAATGTAGCTCAACTGGTCAGGTTCTAAGATTATTTCTTAAAGGTTATCAATTTGAATCCTACAAACCTCAGGACCACTAAAAGCTTATATTGTTGTTAATTTTAAGACCCATGAGATTAATCGAGGTGTGAATAAGTTGATCCAAACACTCACATTGATCTAAAAAAATAAACACTTAACTTCAATTTGGAAAATATGGCATGTGACAGGGATGACAATGGAGGTTCAAGAAAGCAAATGATGCATGCCCTCTCTACCCTCACTTAACTAGCCTCTATTTACATTGATTGCAAATCTCAATTCTCCGTATCTACTTTTATCGAAAGACAAATCTCTATTAGAGATTCACGTATTTTTTCTTTATTTTTCACAACCAATTTCTATTAAATAAAATACACACAAAAAATGTTTTACATTTTCAAACAAATTTAATAAAAAAAATATTATAAAAAACTGCACTTATTTTATATATATATATATATATATATATATATATATATATGCAGAAACTATAAAACAATAATAAAGTATTTAAAATAAAAAAAACGTGGTTGGCGAGAAGTGCACATTACCCCAACCATGACACACTAACCTTCCAGTTTGTAATCCTCCGCAGCCACCAAAACGAAGCACATAAACGTTAAAATCTCGAAGTCCAATAAACGCAATCAGCAACTCCATTAGTCCCATCGCCCTAATATCTTTTTTTTTTCCTTTTTTTATGGATACCATAACCGGATGTTGCCTAACTCTCAGACCTCGCAGTCTTGGCATTGCTGACCATCATTCCCCACAGCTCTCCACTCCAAAACGCACCGTCTCATTACTATCTTTGTACAAAAACCAAAAGTCTAAGACCAAACTAACACTGTCTTCAATGGCAGCACCTCTTCAAGTCTCGGCGTTCTCTACTATTGGTATATGTTAGCGGAGTTTTCTTGTTTTTAGTTTTCTTTTGCCGTGTTGGGTTCTTAGTGTTTTCTTGATTCGGTTCTTGAAGGTGCAAGAAATGAGGAGTTGGGGACCGCAAGTTCTGGTCTTGTTGGGGAGAATGATTTGCTGATTGTTGGTCCTGGTGTTCTTGGTCGCTTAGTCGCTGAGAAATGGCGCCAGGTAATTTTTCTTTTTCATTTTAGCTAACAAAATCATAATTATCTTTGCAATCTGTTCTTTTCTGGTCTCCAGTTCTGACTTTGAATGCTTAGGACTGAAGGAGAATTGTGTGGTTTTTCTTTTTTGGGTGTTTGTGTTGTGTTGAAGATCAGAAATTTATGGGATTATGTTTTTGAGTAGGAACATCCGGGTTGTCAAGTTTATGGCCAGACGGTGACTACAGATCACCATGATGAATTGATTAAAATGGGTATCAATCCATCTTTGAAAGGGACTAAAGCAACACAGCAGTATCCTTATGTCATTTTCTGTGCTCCGCCTTCTCGAACTTCGGATTACCCTGGTGATGTAAGGTAATAAAGATTAGTGTCTTTGTTGCTTATAAAATGGGTGCTTGATGTGTTCAAGGATGTAGTTGTACTGTGTATAAGCAAATGTAACGTGTTGCCTGATTGCATAGATTTTATTGATCAGAATTTTAGAGTGTTCTCGTGACTGTAAAATGATGGGCTATCTTTGCTTTGATTGCATCCACCTTTTTACTTGTGCGATTAAAACTGAGTTGCTTGGTTAAGTCAACCTGGGTAGTTTAGGGTTGCTTTGTATGAACAATTGGGTACACAATACGATGGAGAGTTGCACACATATGAGAGGAAGTAGACATTAAAATCTGTGATTGGCAACATGATGTTACTCAATGATTATTTTATTTCTTCGGAACATTGACCAAACAGAGAAGCTGCCTTGAGCTGGAATGGGGATGGTTCTTTCGTGTTTACATCAAGCTCTGCACCGTATGATTGTTTTGACAATGGACTGTGCAATGAGGTATGCATAAAATCGAAGAATTATTGTTAGAAACAATGCTTACCTTTTCTTTGTTCTCTATATTCAGAAACAGGCTTTTCCCGTGAATAAAAGCTCAACTTGGCTTATTGACAAGTCAAATGAATTGCTCTGTTGCCTTCTCTGGCCCTTGGCCGAGGAGACAGTAAAACTTGAAACTATGCTATTTTTGCTTTTGAGTCTCAATAATATTCCATGCAGGACTCTCCGGTAGTGCCCATTGGGAGAAGCCCCAGAACAGATGTCCTTCTGAAAGCAGAAAAAGTGGTGCTGGAGAGTGGTGGTTGTGCTATTAGATTGGCAGGACTTTATATATCCTTCTCAGTCCTTAATTATGTGGATTTCATAAACAGTTGAAATGGAAACTTTAGAAATTTGTGGTGGATTCACTTAACCTTGACTGCCGACACAAAGCAGATAGAGGTGCGCATGCTTACTGGTTGGAGAAGGGTACTGTTGAAGTACGTCCAGATCACATCCTGAATCTTATTCACTATGAGGTCGAACTCTTTGTTCTTCTGAATTTACAATTGACATTCTTTTTTGGTCATGCGTGTAATCCTCTTTCACATTCCAGATTCTGCGTTTTTATTGATTCAAAGGATTTTCATTTCTTGTCATACAACATGCCTTAGATGGTGCTTCTTCTTACTGTCAGCAGCCCTCTTACGTCCTCACATTGCATGTCTTTGCACTATGATTAATGTTTGTGATGTAAAACAATGAAGTTGATTTGGTTTTTGTTAATTTGTTTTGTTTGTGTGTTACTTTAATAGGATGCTGCTTCCCTCGCTGTTGCAATCTTGAAGAAGAAACTTCGGAGCCGGATTTTCTTGGGTTGTGACAACCATCCATTATCTAGGTAATGCTGTTGATGATTGATAACCTGTCTTGAAATTTCAAAGATTTAAAGGTTTCTTCTTCTGTAATCAATCTGCAGGCAAGAAGTTATGGACTTGGTCGCTAAAAGCGGGAAGTTTAGCAAAAAGTTTGTGGCCTTTACAGGTGCTCCTTATGATGAGTTATGGACTAAAGAACCGTTATGACTTCTTCTCTTTCCCCTTGTCTGACAGAGATGCTTATTGTTGTTAATTAAAATACTATACCTGCAATTTGCACATCACATGTCTCGTTAATGCAGGGACAAGTGATCCTTTAGGCAAGAGATTAAACAACTCTAAGACTCGCGAGGAGATAGGCTGGGAGCCAGAATACCCTAGCTTCGCTCATTTTCTTGGTGTCTCAAAATAGATGCTATGCCTATCAGCAGTAATGTGATGGCATAGAGCTGACGGGAAGTGCAAGGTGGTGACGGAAAGGATGCTTGGTGCTGGGGCAGCTGATTTCTACGTACCTTACATTTGAAGGCAACAAACCACCTCCATTTTCACTATTTTTGGTTAGCAGCTGCAATGAGAACCGGAAACCTGAACATGTATTTGATACTACTCTTTATGAATAACAAGTCTTTAGAAACTTTTAGATTGCGTCTTTGATCTCTTGTCTTGCAAATAAAATACACTTTCATTTGATTCGTCATTACTACATTCTTTCTCCTCTGAACAAAAATATAGAGCCAAAGAGGAAAAGAACAGCAGGTGCATTCTACCTCATCGTTGTGAAAGCGAACAGTTTTTTGCTTTGTAATGGAGACAATGACTGGTCAACTCCATCCTCCAAAAATTAATTATCAAGTTATAAAAAGATGGTTGACACGAAATATTGATAATTTTAATTAAGTAGTTGCAACAAGGGAACACAGAAAGAGTCCATGAACAAGAAAGGAGGCCAATATTGCATCTTGTTATTTACTTAAAGCAATTTGCGAGTGGGTTAGATATCAATATTGATTAAAGAAAGAAAAGAGAGTAGGTTGGATATAAATGGATGAATTACTTTGGTTGGTCCCTATAATTTAGATTTCTAATCATATTTGTCTCTATAATTTCGTTTTGATCATAGTTACCATCGTACTTATAATTCTACACAAATATATATAATTAAATCGAAATCATAGGAGTAAATATGATAAAAAATCAAAACAATAAAAGCAAAATATGAAAAAAAAAAAACAACTGAAGCTACAGGAGCAGACATAACCATGCATGAATTGCAAGTATAAGGATGATACTGATCAAACCGAAATCATAGAGACGAATATGATAAAAAAAAAAAAATCCAAATTATAGGACCAGCCAATGTATTCCATCCATTTACATCTAACCTCCCTTTTTATTTAATTTATCAAATTCATATCTCACCTACTTGCTAATTGCTATAAGTAAATATCCCTTCTTGTTTATTTTATGGACCAACTAGTAAAAGTATCATAAACTCGAACCATAAAGACCGAGCAATAAAAATAATTCCAAGTCAACTTGACTTGGGGCAAAATTTATAGTCTTTTACGCGCTCCGTGACTTATGATGGCCTTATATATCCCGTCCCTCTCTCTCCAAAGAGGCTTAGAACACAAGAATATTCATCAAAGTCTTTGTATACAATGGGGAAGGTCTGCTGCTCCGAATCTGATGATGCTGCCTTTGATATGACAAAAGTTTTCATGGTGATTATCATAGCTTTTGTTCTCATGATCATCTGTAGCCCTCGACCTCGGCCAACTCCTTATGCTATCTATCGTTGTCGTTGACTCCTCGCTTTCCACCTCATCTATTTCATTGTCTTTGGTCGGATCCGGCCTCCAAGAGCTGGAAACATGGATATGTATCAGATACTCGTTGTGAATAAGAGATTTGGTTTACTATTGTTTAGAAACTTTTAGATTACGTTTTTCTTTTCTTGTCCTTGCTAGTAACATACATTTTACTGTGATTCATCATCAGTTCTTCCTTTCTACTCAAACATGTTTCCAGCAATATTGCTGGCCTTCTTGATAGCTTCTCATTTCTCTCATGGAAACTTGAAATTGAATACTGCTTTCGATATTTTGGATTCAAACTGACATGATGAGGATGCCAAAGATTCTTAGATTAAAAATATCAGTTGCTATATCCAGATGCTTGGCACCTTTTGCAACCAAATTTTAAAGGAGTGAAGATAATATAGCTCTCTTAAATAAGTTTACAGCAGGCCATCCCTGTTCGTTACCACATCGCACGGAAGGGATGCTGCTTCATGATCACATAATTCAAATCCCTCTGGTCTCAGACCCGTCCTGTCTTGAGGAACATGACTTGGTGCATGGTTAATGATTGAAGCATTTGGCTAACAACATAATTTAAAATGGAATGGATAATTGAAACTACAGGAACGTATACAAACACACTTACCACTTATTTCCTGTTTAGGGCTTAAAGTTTACATGTTTGTCACTTGTACAATTCACCTTCAGTCCCCTGTCTTCTCACAGAAGACGGAAATGAGGATTTACATAAACATCAACTATACAACATACTGGCATAAAATCCTTGTGAATATAAACTGATCACTTGCCACATCCCATAGTCCATTCCTTGCATGCTTCGGCAGGACCAGGGAGTTCAATGTGGAACCAGCAATAGAAATCTCGCATGGGGAAGCACAAAGAGCACATTCTATTTCTGTACACTGAATACTACAATAAGAGAGCGAACATATCACGCAATAAGCCCACCACTCTACATTCTTAACCTTGTCCCTGTGTGCTTTGACACCAGGAAGTTGATGTTGGATTTGAAATGGAGATCTCAACACGAAACACCTCGTGAACAGCACCTCGGCGAAGGACCCCCAAGACCTCTTCCCCTTTGCCTGTTAGAAGATCTTCCAGAGAAACCCAACAAGAACAAGACTCATCCCTCATGCGGAAGCCATAAAACCACCTGCCAAGCTTCCACCATTTAACATGCACTTTACGCTCTAAGATGTTGCAGCCCACCAGCGTGTCCATAACACGGTCAGCCTGCCAACCGCAATGCTCAAATATCAGAAAAGAGGCATTCACTCAAACAGTATATATGATTAGAAAAGATCTTGGTCCTATAAAGGGTTAAAGCGCCCACAATGAGACACAAATACGAAGCAAAGCACTTCTAACATATTGATGCACATGGGGTACATTTTAACAATAACAAGTTAGCCAGTCCTGCTTCTGCTATTGATGCTGGCTAGTGCCTTAAGGATAGCTCCTTTTTTCTCTCTCTTTGATCTTCTATCTGGCTAGATTTCTTGAAAGCCACAACATTAATCTCAAACAAAGCCTAATTGACCTGTGCTAGCTGCTTGTCAAATATAAGCTCCCAATCAAGTTTTGGAACTACAAAGCAGATTGACTTGCATAGCTGGTGAACTGACTTGACCAAGCCCACAGTTGAGCTGCAAAGGAATCACTTTCTTGTCCCCTATCTATCTTGAAGACACACAGCTGTCAGATTTACAAAATGTACAATAGACAGGCTTTTCTAAGCATTTACGAGGGATTGCTTGAATGTGATTTCTCATGGTAAGGAGGCCCAAAGGAGGTTTCTTACCAAAGCATTAAAGAATGCTATCATCTGCCAGATACATCCTTCTAAATTGAAGAAACAACTGACTTGCTAAATTGGACGGAACATATAGTGCAGGGGGACTTACCGGCATTTCAAGGCAGAAAATGCAGTAGTGCAAGCCAACTAAGTTAAGGAGCACATTAAGCTTTGGTTTGAAAAGGAACATCTGCACATCTTCAAAAGAAAGCTGCATGGAACTCAAATCTTCAATTGCTTTTTGATAGTCCCCAACGTCAATTGATTCAGAAAGAGAACATTGCTTCACAAACCCAACTACTTCGGCAGCACTACCCGCCTTCTCTCTGTGCATCTTTATATAAATCTCTTTCCACCCCTACCTCCACACAAAACTTTCAAATTAGCAAGCTCACAATGGCATACTTGGCAATAATTTGTCACATTTTATACACAGCCACGAAGCCACAGCAGTCTTCTATCAAAGAAGGCAATCTCTTTTCTTTTCCGTGGCATTTGAATCATAAAGAAAGAGAAAAAGTACACTGATAATAAAAACCGTGAAATGAAATCAACATAAAGCAAACTACCTTTTCACCATAACTAAAGCACCTAGAAGCTTTAATCAAAATTCCATTACTATTATTCAATAGCACATCTATAATACGAAAAACTAACAAGGGGGCTTCTTTCATTTTAACACGAATCACTAACAGATTCAAAAAGCACATTCATAGGCAACATTCGATAACACAGCTTGAATGAAAATAACAATAAAAGGGTTTGATTCATTTCAACACATATCACTATAACTAACAGAATTAGCTGATTGAATACAAAATCCACTGATAAGATTGAATAACACAGCTAAAGTGAAGAAATAAAACTGGGTTTGCTTCATTTTCACAGAAATAGCTGCAAGAAACAGAAAAAAGCGATTAAAAACAGAAAAGATCAAACCTTGGTGTTGGGGTCGAAAGAAGAAGAATGAAGCGAAGGCCATCTCTGTTTGGTAAGTGACTCCCATATAGAATCGGACCCACATACGTCCCTCCAAAACTGAGAGCAACTACCCAATGAACCCAGATCCAATACCTTCAAAACATTAAAAAAATATGAAAATATCAATTTTTACATTTAAAACAAATGCAAAAAAAAAAAAAAAACCATTGTGGTTGCAAAAGAGAAGGAATTGAATGTTATTTCGAACCTGAAGAGATGATGCGATTTTGAGGGCAATATCAAGAGGGAGAGTGCGTTGTATATTTCTCTCTGATTGTTTCATTTTGATTATTCCTTGATAGAAGCAGAATTGAATTGTTTTTTTGGAGAAGAATTGGTCCCGTTTTAATGGTGAAGACTGAAGAGACGTAAAATTAGAGAGAAGAGTGATAAAGGGAGATAAAATACAATACTAGTCCCTGTTGTTTGAGTTCTTAGTCATCTTTACTCTATATTTTTGGTTTGCTCATTGTTGCCCTTATTTTACAATTATTGGTAGCATCTGCCTCTTTTTTTTATTATTATTAACGTGGATGTCTAGACCAGCTTGCACACACCTTAACTAATCCCACGAGCCCTGAAGTTAACGACTATATAAGTCTCCAGTGGCCATCATATTAGCAATCACATAACTCGAATTTAAGACCACAAGGAAAGCAAACCCCTTGATCCCAATTTCTTACCACAGAGCCACTTACTAGATGGTTAAAACATTCATATACCTTTTTTAGTTGGTATAATCTTTACCCTATAGATATAAATATTTCTAAAATTAACTTAAAATCCAATCCAAACCTTGTATGCACACAAATAGAATATTTATATATTTTTTAAACCAAAAAATATATATATTGTATAATTTTGTCATTTAATATACATGTATGTATATATTTGAAAAATAAATAATAATCAGTAATAAATACCCAAGTAAATATCTAAGACTCAATAGATAGAATAGTAATATCTATATATTTTATTTGATAAATAATAAATATAATATAAATATAGTAAAAACTCTACTCGTGAGTATTATTTTCATTTGTTGTAATGATAGGAGACAAAAATTGTCCTATTGTTTTGCAAAATGTACAACCAAATACCAATGCAAGTTAAGTCATCGAACGAACACTTTATCAAAGCATATAATGCAATAAAACGAAAACAAATTTTGAAACTATGATATACGTCTTTAGAGTCTCATTGGAAAAAGTTATAACTTTTAATTGTAGTTTTTAGTATGGATAATACCTATGATTTTTACGGTTGCTATAAATTATTCAATACTATGTGATATTAAAATATTTTACGTTATTATATACTCAAAAATAAAAAATAAAGCTTCATTTTTTGACTTTTGATTTTCAAAATACTTTTTAAAATTTTACCAAATATGTTTTTCATTTCCTTTTGAAAAAGAAAACTTTGAAAGCTAAGAACCATGAAAATCCAAAAATCCTTGTTTACCAGCTGAGCTTTTAATAGTTCAGGTGGGGGATAGTAAGGTAAAATTTCTATGTATATATTTGGTATTGCGATATAGTGCATTTTTTTAAAAAAAATTAATTGAAAATCTATTAAAATAATTTTTATGTATTTTTTTATTTTTAATATCATCAATTAACACCATATAAACACACCTAAAAAACAACATCTAAAATGTATAAATTTATAATAAAAAAACATTTTAAAAAATAAAAATTACGGATTATCAAACAACCACATAATATTTGATGTCTCACATCTATTTCTTTCATCTTGTCCTTGGAATATGTGTTGTAAGTCAGGCTCATGGTCATGGTAAAAAGTTTACAAACCATTGCAAAGTGTGCGAGGCCATTTGTATAAATCATGAATGTCATGCTTATAAAATCCGGCGGGATTCATGATTCATTCAAGGCTTTTGTCATCGGTTAAACAAATCAATTTAGGTTAAATTTGACCAATCTAAAATAGTATTATTTCACATTTAAAAAGAAAAATGAAATGAAATGAATTTTGAGTTTTTTCTAAAAATCAAAATGTATTTCACTTGAATTTTAATTGAATTACCTAGATTATGATTGACCCAATCACCTTCTGTTGCGGTCGCACAAATTAATTACCCTAGCTTCAAACACAACACACAAGATAGTATAGAGCAAGCAAGGGGTCGATCCCAAGAGGAAGATTCAAGTTAGATTTTTATGCTAGATGATATGTAATTTGGGGGGGTTTGGACGTTATCTGGGCTAAAGCAAAAGAAAACAGAAAACTATCAAACTAAATTTAATAAAATCAGAAAATTATCAAGAGAACAAACCTTGGTCACAAGCACACATCCACCTACAGAAATCAGAACTGATCATGGAAACGAAACATCAATTTATATTCTAAATATTTATCTCTTCTTAACTTTGGTTAGTTAACGGATCCGCCGTATAACTAGCCCTAACCATCAAACATCCACAGTGTCCGCACTAGTAATTTAATTCAATGGCAGCCTTAAGAACTAGATAAGTTGATTAATCAAGAAAACATAACTGTCCGCAGTCTATGTTTGATTTGATTGAATGTTCTCTTTAAGATTAATAACGTAGATTCGCCACAATTATTAAACTCAGTTGCTTCACAAGTTCATATACCACAACTCCGGTTTTGATATTAAACTTAACAATAGATTGTCTACAATAATAACTTAGAGTCCGCTCTAGCAATTAAAATAAACAATCATAGGAAAAATAAGCATAGGAGAACAAACATATTCATCATATAAACTGAAAAGAAAAGGTAAAATAAATCTCACAGTTCTTGAAATCCGAAGGTTTCCGTGTCCTTGCAACCAAGAAAAAGTGTTTAGCCTTGCATGTTTGTTGAACAACTAATCAAAAAGAAGGAAGAATGCATAATTTAGGGTTTCTTAGAGGAAGGGGGCGTTTTTCTCTCCTTGGCTGGCTGCCCCACTTCTCTTCTCTCATTCTTTTTATATCCTAGGAAACCCTAGGTCTCTATTTTACAAAATAGTCCTCCATTAAGTAGACTGTTTACATTTAAGTACTTCAATAACTATTTTCCTAAAAAAGAAGAAATAGCCTTGCATGAAATCTTCAAGCTTTGACTTAGAGGAGCTAAATTTCTGAAATAAAAAGTTGGATATCGGTTTAGATGCTTCGGAACGTAATTTGGACTCGTTTCTTCACGAAACCTGTTTGCTGGCAGAATTCAGATGTCATCTTTGAAAAATCATATCTCCCTCATATGACATCGTTTTTGGCTGAAATTTTGAGAGTTTATATAACTTTGAGTCATGAATCCAAAAAAATTGAGTTTGCATCAATTGGACTTCTGTAGCTCTAGATATTCAAGTTGGAATGGCCGAAGGTCAACACTGGCAGATTGCGAGATTTGACTTTGAAGGCTGCGATTTCCATGCTCTTCCTTATTTTATTTTCTTTCCTTAGATATCCAGAAAGGTATGGATGTTACCTTTTTAATTCCACTAGAATCACTTCATTTCAACCTCTAGAGCTCACGCTCTGCACAAAACATCGACTGAAGGTCAAATCTGTCAATTATCTCCAATTTACTCCTTTTTGCATCTTTCATCCAAAAGTGCCTTCAAAACATAAAACAAAGAATATCAAGGCATTTTATATATAAAACATAGGCAAAACACTAGTTAAATGTGGGTGAAACTATTGAATAATATGGTTGCATCACCTTCCATCCAGTTGGATATTAACCAAAACTCTAAAACACGTTGTGAATTCACAGTAGCAATATACTCAGTTTACTATGGATTGGAAGGTTATGAGATGGGGGTATTTTAATCTTTTTACGCTGACTCATTGATTATTAAAAGATTGAACATAAGTATTATTGTCTTTATATATTATTTTATATAGTAAAAATACTCTTTTACCCCAGGGTCAACAAAATTTAAACACACTGACTAAGGGTGTTTTTGACTTTCCACATACTTAAAAATCGAGTAGTTTCACATGTGATTTATTTGTTATTTCTAGGATTACGAGGGGGCTTTGTAGTAATTTAACCTTTTTTTAATATTAAATTCTAAAAAGCTATTGATGTGTGTTTTCCACGCGCCAGCGTGTTGGTGATGTCTGCGTTCTTTTAACGGCACGTGCAATGCCACTGTTTTTCAGAAAATGGTCTTCCACTGTGTCATTAGAAGCACCATCACATGATCTTCCTCCCGACCTGGAGTGTGTTGATGGTGGTCCAGTAGTTTATCGCCGGTGGTTGTTTTTTATTTCTACTGCCTATTTTTCTCTCTTTTCTTGTTAAAGTGCATGTTTGTCCTTTTTTTTTTCAATTTCATTCTTTATGTTTTTTATTGTTTATTTTCATCTTTGACCCTTTTAGAAAAGCTTTATATGTTTTCAATTCAATCCTTAAATTACAATTTGTCATATATTGTTTTCACCAATTCGGTCCTTATTCTTTTGATTTGTCATTTTTATCCTTGGATCTTTTTTTAAAGTTTTATTAGTGTTCAATTTCTTCCTTAAATCAAAGTTTATATTATTTTTTCTTTTCAATTTAGCTTTCATTCTTATGATTTTTTTTGTTAATTATTTTTTTCCTTTTGATTTAACCCTGCAATTTAATTTTTAAATACCCTCAAATTTAGTTTTTATTTTGGTTTCCACCCTTATTTTTTAATTAAATTTTTTTATGTGGTTGATTTACGTCTTTAGATGTTTGATTTATTTGGGATTGAGCGTCACGATTTTTTTAGTTGTAATACTTTCAATTTAATGACACGGGTCACAAGTTTTAAGTGTTAATATGGTTAGGAATTCTTTTTTTTCCCTCATTATATTTTGCAATTTTATCATTCTATATTGTTTTAAAAAAATTGTATTTTGGTTACCTTCATTTTTTTTTCCTCGTTACTTAGAGCACGAGTTTTGCAAGTTGTTTTTAAAAAAAAAGACTGTTTTGTTTTGTGTTTAACTTTTGCTTATTTTTAAATTTATTTTATAAAAGTAGGTTTTGTTTTGTACAAAAAGTAGTTATTTTGAAATAATATTTTTTATATGTTTGGCCATGCATATTTTTTGTCCTTTCTATTTTATTCACTTTGTTTCATATGTGTTTTTATTTCTATTATCTTTTATTAATTATAATGAACAAATTTAGTGAACACAAATAGGTAAATATCTCATTTTGTGAGATTAAATATCTTGATTTATGTGTGATTAGTACTTAAAATTACATTTTTATCAAGGTTTTATATCATCATTTTGCACTTGAAGTATCAATATCTCCTTAACTAGAGCATGTTTTATAATAACATGTCTAATAATATAAGATTCCTTTAATTTATGGTAAATGTTCATCTTAAATGCAGGCCTATCACATAAATCAAAGGATTGATTGATGAGTTTAATACTTTGATTACTAGAGACTAGTAATAAGTTGGTTGGGGGGGTGTGATTAGTACTTAAAAGTGCATTTTTATCAAGGTTTTATATCATCATTTTGCACTTAAAGTATCAATAATAAAAGAGAGAGATTATCTTGATTTGTCATGCTAAAGATGTTAGAAATTTCTATTCCACAGCTTGACCAAGAAAAGACAACAAATTATTATAAAAATCATTAACATTTAACAAACCTATATGTTTATGGTGAATGTGCAGTTGGACCCAAGAGAAAATATGAAAGATCTCTTCCAATATGCCTAGACCACCTGGTAAGGCAATGAAGGCGTCAGCATGATTAAACATTGCATTCATTCAATCAGATATTGTGGAAACCTGTAGTTTTTCTCTAATTGTTTTTCCAATGATGTCCCCTTTTGCTAAAGCTTTAGGGACGACCCCTAAAATTTATCTGCCTCCTCAAAATACAGCTATCGACAAACCCCCCATTAACCCAAGGTTGCCTCCTCCATACACTAAATAAATCTTTCTCTCAGCTAGTACCTGACCAAGATGATTTGTTGATTCTAAAAACTATTTTTCTTTCCTAAAACTGGATCCACCAAAAACACAAATATTTCTTATATGATTACTTGAGGAACCTGACATTTCTACACACTTCTATATCTATGTGTGGGTTAAGTAAAAATGAAGGGAAGGAAGAGAAGATTTTATATATGAGAAATTGAAAATACAATCATACCACCTATATGTAGGCCAACTAGAATCTCTCTCTCTCTCTCTCTCTCTCTCTCTCTCTCTGAAAACATGTGTATGTACAAGTAGTTGTGATTAAGTCTCACATCTTCCCTTGGTTTTACATCCAAGAACAGCTTAAACGCCCTCTATGGGTCGGGGATGGGCTTCTCATCCAATTTTCTTAAAAACTAACAAATAGGGTCTTTTTTAGTTAGATTCCAAGACTATGATGAGCATGTTTTTTTATGAATATGAGGCCATAAATCATGAATTGCACGATGCACATCTTTACTATGATGAGACTTAAGAGTCAATAGAAGATTATTTAAAGACTCTCTATGTTTTGAAATAAATCTCACCTTGGATAATTTTCACATGTTTTGCAGAATGTATGTGAGTCCTTGAACATTGTGGGCCAATAAAATTCACTTTGTAAGATTTTTGCAGTTGTCTTTCTTGATGACAAATGACTCCACATGCTTCGGAATGACAAAATTTCATGACACTACTTACCTCATTATCAAGAATGCATCTTTGATATATTTGATTAGGACAATATTTGAATAAGTAAGGGTCATCCCAATAAAAGTTCTGTACGTCGCTGAAAAACTTTCTTTTGTATTGGGTATCCAAATGAGCTAGCAAAAATCCTGAATCAAGAAAAGTGTCAATATTAGCAGACCAAGGTATTGAACTAAGAGAAAGTAAAGATTCATCAGGAAAGTTATCATCAATTGGTGTGATGTTAGATGTCGAATCTATTGTCAATTTTGAGAAATGATCCACAACAATATTTTCGGTGCCTTTTTCGTCCTCATTTTCTTCCTGTTTGAAATTTTCAAAATTTCAGAATCGTGATTGACTTTTTTTTGTTTGGTCATGACAAGAGAAAATGGAAGTACTGGTGGGGAATCAGTCTTTTCTTTGCAATACTCAAGTTTAACCCCTTCTTTACCCTCAAAGATTGACTCATCATCTTTCTCACAAGGTTTAAGAATGAGTTTTTCAATAACCTTATCACTGTAGAGAGTAATGATTGATTGGACTTGATCCATGTGTTGACTTCTAGAGCTGCTTGCACTTGAATTGTATAGGCTTTTGGGATTTTGCTGTGGTTGAGATGAGAACTTACCTTTCTCCTAAAAACTAAGAGTAAATGTGAATTTTGCAAGAGTATCTTTAAAATCTGTCATGGTTTGAGCAAGTTGAGTGTTGATTGTCTCTTGCTTTTCAATGAATGTATACAATGTCTCCTCAAGATTTCTTTTAGGAGGGGGAACATAAGGAAGTGCATATCCATGAGAATTTTGAAAATTATGATGTGCTTGAAACGATGGCTGTGAAGTTTGTGCATTGTTATTACTACTCTTCAAACTGAAATTTAAATGATTTCTCCAACCAGGGTCGTACATTTGAGAGTATGAATCATGATTTGGCCATTGGAAACTATTTAAAGCATTGGCTAGTTCATGGAGACATTCCTTGAAAGAAGGCAAATTTAGACAATCATTGGTTAAATATTCATTAGTTTCACAGATTTGACATACACTTTCTTGAATAGATTTTAATTAACTACTCTTTTTCAATTTTAGTGTGTTGCGATGTCGCGATCGCACAAATAAATTACCCTAATTTAAAACACAACACACAAGATAGTATAGAGCAAGCAAGGGATCGATCCCACAATGAAGATTTAGTTCAGATTTTTATGCTATATGTTATGCAATTGGGGGGTTTTGATTTGTGATGATCTAAACTATGGAAGAAATTAAATAAGCAAACAAAATCAATTAAAACTAAAATTTATTAAGAAAACAAACTTTGGTCCCAAGCACACATTCACCAACGGAAATTAGAACCGATCCTTGAAACAAAACTTCAATTCATATTCTGATTTTTTATCTTTTTCTTAACATTGGTTAATTAACGGATCTGCCATATAACTAACCCTAACCAACAAACAATCACAATATCTGCATTAATGATTTAGTTCAATGGCAGCCCTAAGAACTAGATAAATTGATTGATCTCTTGACAACCAAGTTGTCTGCAACTTGTGTTTCCTTTGTTTGAGTGTTCTCCCTAAGTTTAATAATATAGTTCGGCCACAATTATCAAGCTTAGTTGCTTTACAAGTTCATATATCACAACTTCGGTTTTGATATCAAACTTAGCAATAGATTGTTCACAATAATAATTTAGAGTCCGCTTTAGTAATTATCAACAACAATCATAAAAAATATGCATAGGAAAACAATCATACTTATTCATAATATAAACTAAAAATAAAAGGAAGAATAAATCTCATGGTTCTTAAAATTCGAAGGTTTGTTGTGTCCTTACAACTAAGAAAACGAGCTTAGCCTTGCACATCTATGGAACAACTACTCTTAAAGATAAAAGAAAACATTATTTCTGGTTTGTAGAGAGGAGAGTTTGTGTTTCTTCACTTCTGGCTGCTGTCTCCTTTCTGCCCTTTTTCCCTTCTCTTTTTCTTTTTATATGCTAAGAAACCCTAATCCTTATTTTACAAAATAATCCTCCCTTAAGTTGACAGTTTACATTTAAGTACTTTAATAACTATTTTCCTAAAAAGGAGAAATAGCCTTGCATTAAATATTCAAGCTTTGACTTAGAGGAGCTAAATTGCTGAAATAAAAACTTGGATGCTAGTTTAGATGCTTCGAAACATAATTTGGACATGTTCCTTCATGAAACCTGTTTGCTGGCAAAATTCAGCTGTCATCTTTGAAAAATTATATCTCCTTCATATGACATCTTTTTTTGCTGAACTTTTGAGCGTTTATAGTACTGCTAGTTAGAAATCTAACAAAATTGAGTTTGCATCAATTGGACTTTTTTAGCTCCAAATATTCAAGTCGGAATGGTCGAATGTCAACATTGGCATATTGCGAGATTTGACTTTGAAAGCTATGATTTTCATGATCTTCCTTATTTTATTTTCTTTCATTAGATTTACAGAAAGGTATGGATGTTATCTTTTTAGTGCCACTGGAATCACATTATTTCGATCTCTAGAACTCACGCTCTGCACAAAACATCGACTGAACGTCAAATCTGTCAGTTACCTCTAATTTACTCCTTTTTGCATCTTTCATCCAAAAGTACCTTCAAAACATAAAATAAAGAATTTCAAGGTATTTTATAGATATAACATAGGTAAAACATTAGTTAAATGTGGGTGAAATTATCGAATAATATGGTTGCATCATAGTGCCTCGATGTTTCTAGCTAAAGATGCAAATTTGGCTTGGAGGTCATGATCTTCCCTAAGGTTATACATGCATCTACTAGATGTATGAGGTTAAGTTTTACCTGATGTCTCATAAGTGCTTATAATGTCCTAATTTTAACCATTTTCAGCTAACAAATCTAGGTACTTTATTGCTTCATCAGAGTTTTTATCTTTAAAAGTTTCATTGCATATCAATTCTACCATTTGTCTATCTTTAGGTGTTAACCCTTCATAAAAATATGAAACCAATCTCCATGTTTCAAAACCATGATGAGGGCAAGTATTAAGCAAATCTCGATACCTATCCCAACATTAGTAAAATGTTTCTCCTGGTTTTTGAGTGAATGTCTTTTGAAAGAGTTTGTTTAGTGAGATGGAAAAAAACTTTAAAAATTATTGTTGCATTTCATCCCAAGCACGAAAGGATCCTGACCTAAGATTTTGTAGCCATGTTTTAGCTTTATCTTTTAATGAAAATGAAAAAAGCTTTAATCTGATGGTGTTCATGCTACAATTTAAGTAATTATAGGTGTTACAGACTTCCTCAAATTATCTCAAATGCAAGTATGAATTTTCTAGATCTAAGCCATGAAAAGAAGGTAAAAGTTGAATAATGTCTGGCTTAAAATTAAAATGAGATGCATCATGAGGAAAAACTATGCGTGATCATGCACTTATTCTTGTTGGATTTATGTAGTCTTTAAGTGTTCTAACATGATTATTTTTATTATGAAATGATTGATTATCCTCTTCAGCTATGTTTTCTAAAAATGATGAGGATTTCCTAGAAAGTCTACCATTTAATGTGCATGTCCAAACTCCCATGCAAGTGCAGAAAGAAAGAAGAAAAGGAAAAAGAAAAAACAAAGATTAGAAAAACAAACAAAAGTGAAGAAAATATATAATTTATACAATAACTTACCTCCCTAGCAACGACGCCAAAAACTTAACACGATAAAAGAGTTGATGTCTTCTCCCAAGTGCAGGAGTGTCGAAGTAATAAATAACCCGACAATACCGGGGTCGAACCACATGGAGGTGGACTATATAAATTACAAATGATAACAAATACAAAACATGTTAGTATTAAACATTAAAGTTCATGTTGAGTTTATACTATACTTATTCTTACACCATTAGTGTAATCTTTTCACCTTGACATAATAAACTTAGTTGAACATTATGAATAAGAGAAACATAAATAAACAATAGGAGAACATGATTATATAAGTATAATAAAGGAAATTAAAGGCATAAACAAGAGATTAATGAAAGCAAAACTTAAGCATTACAAAAAATATAAAGAAAGAGAGCAAGAACAATGTCCATCTCTCATTTTTCCAGTTTCTCTTTTAGTTATTATTAACAAATTTATTTGTTTATTTACAGGTATGATTATTAAATGTTTGGATAAAATTTTTGATTTTCACTTATAATTTATATCATGTAAAAAAACATATCAAAATAGTCTATATACTCAAGTTTTTTTTTTTAAAAAAACATTACTACCTATTACGAAGTGCATATCAAATCAGATTTTTAGTTGTCCTCTAATTAATGGTTTTTTTTTCACTCTTAGTTTTAGATTAATTTGTGTAATTGATATTTTTTTATTGATTTCATCTTTTGACATTTGATTTCTTAGATATTCGATTTCATATGATCTTTATTGCTTTGCATTTGTTTTTTTTTTAATATTATTTTTTTAAGATGGTTTTTTTTTCAAGGTGTTATGCTGATTCATTTAGAATTTTTTTTGTTTTATACAAATGAAGTTGATTTATAAAAATAAAAAATATGTATTTTTAAATAATATTGCTGATGTGTTTGGCCTTGAATAATATTGTTTTTTGACATGAGTTTATTTGTCAGTTTCATTTATGTTTATCTTTTAAGTCAAGAGTGTTTTAGGCTGTGGATTTATCTTTTATTAAATATAATCAGGTAAATATCTTATTTTGTGTGATTGAATATCTTGATTTACATCTCTCAATTTTATCAATTTCTCTTTTGGTTATTATTAATAATTGTTTTTCTCATTTATTTATATAAATAATTATTAATTTATTTAATGAAATATTTGCATAGTCTTTTCAATTTATACTTTGAATTATTTTACGTTACAAAATACATTAAAATAATCTATATAACTGTTATTTTTTGAAAAAATATTACTACTCGCAAACTAAACATGAGTTAAATAGTTGACTTGTTGGGCTGGTGCCGATGTAATAACACTGTTGATTACCTCTTCATTAAGGATTGGGCTCTTCCCCAACAATCTACCCCAGTCGCATCCTCCTCTGACAAAAAGAAAAGCCCAAGCTGCTATTCTGCTAATAAAATCCAACAAAGAGATATCCACCTATCGTTTTTAGATTCTCCTTTGATAGAGCAACAAACAACAACCATGAAAGTTCACTCTTCCCCACTACCCACCTCACATTTTCCTTCACTTTCTTTTCCTTCCCTGATTGTCCTATAAATACTAAAAAAAAATCCCATCTTTTATTTTCTTTGTAAAAAAATTGAAAAAAAAAAAGATGTCCCTTTGTTTTTCTTTCAATGTGTCCACTCTCAACTCACCAAAGTATCAAAGCCACAAAGCTCATTTCTATTCTCAATTCATCAATCAAATTCAGGTAAATTCACTCTCACATTCATTACCATCTTTTCCTTTGAATTCATCGCTTCCCTTTAAGTTTAGTGTAAAAAGAATCAACCCCATTAGAGCTTCAACAGCAACAAGTGTTGAAGCTACTCAATCTTCATTTAGAAACAAGAATCCAAAAGATATTAACATTTTGGTTGCGGGTTCAACTGGATATATTGGAAAGTTTGTTGTTAAAGAGTTAGTTAATAGAGGGTTTAATGTTATAGCCGTTGCGAGAGAAAAGAGTGGCATTAGAGGTAAGAACAGCGAAGAAGAGACTTTGAATCAGTTACAAGGAGCAAATGTGTGCTTCTCTGATGTGACAAAGTTGGAAACTTTAGAAAAATCTTTGAATGATTTTGGTGTTTCAGTTGATGTTGTAGTTTCATGTCTTGCTAGTCGTACTGGGGGTGTTAAAGATTCATGGAAGATTGATTATGAGGCAACAAAGAATAGTCTTGTTGCTGGAAAAAAACTTGGGGCTAAACATTTTGTGTTGCTTTCTGCAATCTGTGTGCAAAAACCCCTTCTTGAATTTCAGAGAGCAAAGCTTAAATTCGAGGCTGAACTAATGAGAGAAACTGAAATGGATAGTGGTTTCACATATAGTATTGTACGGCCAACTGCATTCTTTAAGAGTTTAGGGGGTCAGGTCGAGCTGGTTAAGGATGGCAAGCCTTACGTGATGTTTGGGGATGGAAATTTGTGCGCGTGTAAACCAATTAGCGAGGAGGATTTAGCTTCGTTTATTGCAGATTGTGTGTTGGGTGAGGATAAAATTAATCAGATTTTGCCAATTGGTGGACCAGGCAAGGCTTTGACACCATTGGAGCAAGGGGAGATGTTGTTTAGACTGCTGGGGAAGGAACCGAATTTCTTGAAAGTTCCAATTGGAATAATGGATTTTGCCATTGGCGTACTTGATTTCCTCGTTAAGATCTTCCCTTCAATGGAAGATGCAGCCGAGTTTGGGAAGATCGGAAGGTATTATGCAGCTGAAAGTATGCTGGTTTTGGATCCCGAGACTGGTGAGTATAGTGCTGAGAGAACTCCTAGTTATGGTGAGGACACCCTGGAAGAGTTCTTTGAAAAAGTGCTTAGGGAAGGGATGGCAGGTCAGGAGTTAGGTGAACAAGCAATCTTCTAATCCAATAGAAGTTTGCAAATTTGAATGCTAAATTGAGTTAACCAGTTTTGATACCCAGCCTGCTTAAAGGTGTGCAATTTGCAGAGCTCTGAACTCATTTTCAATCTATTGTGTGTAATGTGAGTTGTATGCATAATTCTTTTGTAAAGATTACAAAACTGTGAATTCCTAGTGTTTTAAAACTTTCCAATATAAATGTGTTTCATGTCTTCAAACTCAGTTGAGATGTGAACTGGTTAATACCTGATGTAATAGATATCGTATTGTAGTCTTATGTAATAGATTTGCTATTGTAGACGGTCTTATGATAACATTAATGCTTGAATGCAGTCCGCTCGTGGCCTGTCCACTAGGACCAAAACATGTATTTTTTTTCATACTAATGATATAATCTATGGACTCTCTTGGCCTCTACTCTTCCACGACAACCATGTACATTCATCAGCTCATGTACGCCCAGTCCTAGAAAAAGAGAAGATAAGAAAGATCAGAAAACAGCACTGAATGGTAGCTTTGTATCCAGCAGTGCCCGTATACCACTTGACTTTAAATAGCTTATATATGCTGAGCCGCTATGTTTTATCTCACAGAAAATAGAAAAAGGCTTGACTGAACCTGGTCATAACAGGTTGCTCATCGGTCCTTATATGTTAATTGAAGTGAGAGGCACAGCATTTTGAAAGCTTTTTTGATTTCTGATCCATGACTAGATTTGCCTGTTCTGCTTATTCTGCCTGACTTTCTGGAATTCCTGAAAGCTAGTTGGCTGCTCCATTTAATTTTCTTCCGTTTTATTTTCCTTTTGGCATGAGTTCTTCATCAAGTCATTTGAGTTTGATTTTGCTTCCTCCATTTTACTATTATTGAACTGTGTAATAGATGGCTGCCTCATCTAAAATTCCCCTATCTAGCGGGTAAACAACACAAATTTCAGGTTGAGAGACATGCACTGGAAACCTGTTTACGGTGCATTTGGATTACGTTTAAAAAGTGTTTTTCAAAGTGCGTTTTAACCCAAAAAAAGAACATTAAATTGATAATTTTTAGATGCTTTTTGATATGCTAATATCAAATTTGATGATTTTTCTGCCCAAATATAATTTTATTAAAGCATCTGCGTTCTGTTATCAAACACTTGCATAATCATCATGGCATGCAGCTACACGCAATCACATTTCCTAGAATACTCATTACAAAGGCTTAACCTACTAGACGAAGGAAGGAAAAACAAGTGGGATTTGTGATGATGATTTACACAAAAGATCAAGTCCAGCTCTAGAGGAGCACAAATGCATATCAATTGAATAGAACTTACAAACAAGTACTTGTTTTTTTTTTATGTGGTTACAATGAACATTTACATTCCAAATTTAAGAAACAGGTTACACAAACATACAATTTACAGAAAAGAAACCTTAGCTATGAACTGATCCAACACAACACAACAGTAGCAAGGCTCCACCTTAATTACACGTACAATTTCTAGGTGCACAAATTCTCAGCAAGATGGGGTTACGAATTTGGTTTCCACAGAGCTCTACTTGGGGATCTTTCGGTAAATGGAGAAGACTGAGAGCATGGTGAGCAAAACGAGCAGAACTGAAGCGAACAATGCAACTGCAATGGAGCTTCCAACATGTTGACAGAATTTATCATACACATTGCACACCTTGCCCCATCTTACATGACTGTTGCCCTTCAATCCGATATATGCCACGCCTCCGGCGGCACCGGTTGCCGAGGCTACTATTCCCAACATAAGCTGCACCATCAACAGTATTTTTTGTTTATTGCTGTAGATGCGAGCTAATTTATCATTAAAACTATAATATCTATATCTATCACGGTTTTGTAGTTAAACTGTAGTGTAGATAGACATATCAAGTCAACTTAATCTTGAATTAGAAGAAAGAAAGGAGGAGCAAACGTATCCTATTTATCAAGCCAACTCAATATTTATTATTTATTTAGTGTTTGGATTTGGATGGAAGGTACAAATAAAGGATCACATTAAAAAAACTTAATTGAAGGAGGACCATATTAAAAACCAAAGAAAAGTAAAGGGATGTTTGAACTTATCAAGATGGATAACAAAACCAAATATAATTAACAAAATGGAAAGCTTACCACGTCCAACAAAGCAAAATGGAGCAAGAACCGAGTTGCATAAGCTGGCTTCAAGACTACTGAAATTGATGCTAGGGTCGTCAGGATGCCATACAAGCCGGCAACGGATAAGGCCGAGATAAAGTATCTGCACAGAATTAATTATACGTATATTAATTTGCATTATTCAGAGTTAAGATGTCTTTCTAAGTTAAAATTATATTTAATATAAACAAATCAAATCAATTCTTTAATTTGAAGAAGACATGCAGTAAGATTTAAAACTTTTAATTCTTGATTGCATAAAAATCCCGATTCACTTTTATAAAGAACTTTCGATTTATAACTTTATTACAAGTAAAACAAATTTAAATCAATTCATAAAAATCAAAGCAAACATAACCTAAATTTATGAACTATATTTTAGAATATAGAATAGTAATATTAAATCACTTCTATGCTCATCAATGTAATTAAATACTAACCAATAGTTGAAACCCAACTTACTAAACTTACTGCTTGTTTGTGAGTATTTTTATAGTTGTTTTTCAAAATATTTTTCACTCGAAAATATATGAAGGTGATATTTTTTTATTTTTAAAAAATTATTTTTGATATTAGTGCATCAAGATAATTTAAAAACACTAAAAAAATTAATTTAAAATAAAATAAAAATATTTAAATTTTTTAAAAATATTTTTAAAATATAAAAACAAATAAAATTAAAATTTAACAACACATTTGAAAAGCTATCTACAGACACTTTACGCCCAATCATTATGGATAATAAAAACTTACTGAGGTCGCTCACCAACCTTTTTTTAAAAAAATAATAAAAAACAAATCATTTAACACTCGACTAAAAATCAAACAACAATATCGGAAAAATATTCTAAAAATATAGAGTGGTCGACGTCGCGTCCGTAAGGGAGCAGACATGGTCGTATGGGACCTTTATCTGTCTTCTACGGCAATCATCGCCTTGTTACTTATTACTTATAGTGGCGGCCCACGTCAATTTTCTATCTAATCGTCGTTTAATCTCAAAGGGTATTTTACGAAAGTGTTTTAGGGTTCACTAATGCAGCTTATGGTGGATTCCATATCTTCTTCTTCTTCTTTTGCCTTTAATTTAAAAATAAATTATATTTTTTATTCAGTAATAAAAAATATTTCGAAATAGTTTGTGCATTAGTCGAGACTAAATATACACATATCTCTTTCCAAGTACACTTCTTGGTGAGTTATTCCATGCAATCAAGAACTTGAAGACCATTTCTCCAAAAGAAAACATAAACAAAAGAAAAGGTGAAGATCAAAATAGCTTTTTTTTTTTTTTTTGGTTTCAGATTAGAATAGCCGCCTTGTTTTACAGGTGGATTGACTAGAATAATTAAAGCAGGCAATGAATTATTGGGAGCCTTTTGGACTTGGTGCCCACTGCCTCATTTATGAACAGATCAGAACATTATAAGTATTTCAAAATTGGAAAATAATTTGAAATTCAAAATCTTGATGAAAAATCTAACCTGTAGGTTTTAAATTAACTTCGTTTTAATAAAATAAAGTTAAATTAAAAAAAAAAAAACAGGACAAGAAAAAAGTTTAAGCATGCACACCATGTCATTATTCAATTAATAAATAATTTATGGAAAGAATTACACATGAACCATATTAAAAAACTATAACTCTTAATCAAATGCATGCATGCCTAAGTATTAATTCATGGAAAAATATTAATTTTGTGTTTTTACTGAAATGATTAATGGAGTTTGTAATTAGCTAATAGTTTCGGCATGCTATGAAACTAACCATAAATCATGCTCAGTTTTTTTAGCTAAAGTTTAATACATGCAAGAAACCCACTTACATAAAGGCTGGGGAGTCGCTGAATTTGGCTTCGAGAGGAACGCTAATAGGTAATCCAGGCACAGGAACAATCTCCGTTTGCTTGGCAGTGACCATGACCACGACAGCAGTCACTGAGGCTGCAAACAACAAGACCCTGAGAGCAACATGAACAGAAGAATAGTTGGAACGGCGAGGAGGGGCTGCAGGTGCCTCCTCGGACTTGATGGATTCACGGTCAGGCTTATCAGTGGATGCCATGAGGGTTTGGTTATACGGTGGCTGGCTAGCTATTATGGTTTGATCAATATGCAGCAAGTGATATATGTTCAAGAGTGGTCGAAAGTTGATATTGTACAAACAAAGATGGCTATTATCTAATGCGTCCTGTAAGCATTTATATATTTTATTGTGGTGGCTAAAATCAAATGGGAATCCAATAAAAATTAATAATTGATTATTAAATAAATAAATAATGGTTGGTGATACCGCCGCCACAAGTGATTTCAAGAAAAATTCAATTGAATGGAAAGTTGACATTGAATGGTAAGTTGCCTAATGTGAACGAACTTTGGAGCATATTTGTTAAATCCATACCCAAGACATGTTGATTTGAGAAATTGGTTGACTTGTGCCGGTTACAGGTAGAGCAAAAAAAAAAAAAAAATATTGATTGAAACCTGAAGTTTAATCTAAGTGGGTTTCAAGTTGTTCCTCAAAATATATTAATACAGTGAAATCATGTCCAGACTTGATCAAGTCAATAGTTAATTAATTAGTATTCATCTAAAAATTTGTTGATATTGATATAGCATATGTATCTCTTTTCACGTGATGTATTGTTATATATTTTTTACCCTATAAAAAATCATGAAAAAAAAATTTATCAAAAAATACAAGAGGATACACATTATGAAAGCTCAAAGATTGTTCAAGTTGGTGATGAAAGACCAAAATAACAAGTGAAAAAGTTGAAAGACTAGAATGTACAAGATTGACAAAATTGACGACCTAATTCTAATTGACAAAAGACCCATTTGGTGAAAATATCTTTATTTGGGATAGGGGTCTAAATGCACAAATCAGAAACCAAAGACCAAAATAAAAATGACAATAAACTTCGGGGCTCATATTTGAGTCTGGCGAGAGTTAAATTGAATAGAATTAAAAGTTTTTCTATAAATTAAAGGTGAATGTTCCATAATTAGAAGAACATGGACTAAAATAAAATATGTCATATTCCAAATTAAAAACCCTAATTTCTAGGGATTTAACATAGACGATGTGTTGTTCAACCTCTGTTTATCTTCTTCATTGATAATTCTAGATGATCAGGTTGACATCTTTTAAGAGCTCGTTAAGGAGTTCTAGACAACCAAATTTTTTTGTAGTCCAATAAAAGTGTTAAAGTGTTAGTTTTGAACCTCAGATTGGTTAAACATGCTTATTGTTATAATTTGACAGTTTTGAAATTGAAACTTAATGCATATTTATGATGATTTGATGTTTTTGTTAGTTTTTTTTATTTAACTATGCTTGATATTGATAATGTGGTATGTGAGTACCAAAAGCAGTAGGTTTAGAAGACTAAAAGTCTATTTTCTGGGTTTGGTAGGTTGTTCTTCAATTCTAGGTTTTTGCTGGACAATGTTCTTTTTGTTTTTGGAAAGAACATTGGCTTAGCCTCATGATCTGGACTAGTTTTGGTCCATTTTTTTGCAGCAAACCATCTGGGAAACTCGATTAGTCAATAATTTAAGATTTATTTGCATCATTAATAAGTTTTTAGGGGTTTTAATCATATAATTTTCATTTTGAAATGAAACTCATTTTGATCAAATCCTAACTTTCAAGTGATAATCAATGGGATTTGATGCTTGATTCTTGATTTATGCATGTTTATGAATAAAAACATGTCTTTGTTTGTTTGAAATTTGGTATGGGTTACGTTTCATGTTGTTAGGTTCAGGTTTGAATGTTCTTCATATTCTTTGTGTTTGATCCATTTTGTTTAAGATATTTTGAGTTTTTATATTTTTTTATGTTTAATATGTTTTTGGCTTTGGTCTTTGTTTTTTGTTTGTTTTCGAGTCAACCAAGTCGGGTCAGATATTTAAGGCTTTATTTGGTTTGTCACTTTTTTTAATAAAAGAATTTTTTGTTTAAGGAGGTGTTTGAAAAACACAACCTTAGATCGATTTTGGCAATTTTCTAAGGAAGAAAAAATGGTAATAATAAAAAAATATTAATAAAAAATAATTTTTGTCTATTTCATACGGCCCAATCCTAATAAAAAATTACATTTTTATATATATATATATATATAAAAAGTATTGTTTTAGAAAATACGTTTGTTGATTTTCTTTTGCATTGTTTTTTGGGATTTACAACAAGTTTTAAAATTCCTTAAGGATTTGATCAATATTTCAATAACTCTAAAATTTCTAATTACTGAAAATTAATGGTTAATATTTTGGTATAAATATTGGACCTACAAGTAGGCTGATATTTAATATCAAGAATTGACTAGAAAATTCTTGGAATTATTCTGGATATTCATAAATTTTATTTGTGAGTATTTTTCACCACAATATACGAATTGTGGAAAATCCTTTTGCCTTTTAGGATAGGTGAACCTTGTCAAGGCATCTACATGGACCATTTCCATAAGAATTTATCTGGGTATACGAGCCCATAATAAATTTAAAATATCAAATTTATTCGTAAGAATAAATCTTTATCCTAAGTCATAGACTGACCATCGGTTAGAAACCCATAAAAACCTTTAAACCATAGGAAAACCACACAATGCAGCTTAACTCGGGTAAGGTACGTTAAGGGTGTTAATACCTTACCTAACTACAATCAGTGCCTTACCATAGAATTTTTTATAAGACCAGTACACTCAAGAGGTCTCCTAGTGACCCTAACAATTAAGTGGCGACTTCTTGACCCTTAACGCTACTCGCCCATGTGTGACATGTTGAAACATTCACAAATGAAAAAAAAAAGGATGAGAATATTTGTAAAACATGGATGGTGATGAAGTCAATAAAAACTTCAATGAATCTCCGGGCCTTTTTCTTGCTAGTAGTGGATTGAACTTGTATTTTTATGGTTGGAATTACGTGTAAAAAAACCAAAAAAAAACTCTAATGCTTAAATCAGTTTGAGTTTTTTGTTAAGATGTTCACCAAGTAAAGATTTCTTTGGAAAATGAAGAAGATGAATTCTGTTTTTTTTTTTTTTGTATAGATCCTAGATCCTTTCACCTCACTCTGGTCCCTAAGTTTTTTTTATAAAAAAAACTTGTTACATAAATTACATTTACCTTTCCTAATAAAAAAACAGCCAAATATAGGGCGAGGCAACATAACAATTCATAGCCCATTGTGTGGAAAGATTCTTGTAAAATAATAATGAGTGAGTTTCATTGGTTTAGAGGACGAAACCTGATTGGTTGTGTATGTTGTCCAATAAAATCACTTGAATTGAATTTATTGAATTGTGTGAAAATATTCATACATATAATATAAAAAATACACATAAATATGTGAAAAAATACACAAAATGAGTAAAAAGTACCCGATGGCATGGCCAGCTCGTCTGGGTTGACCAAACGAGTAGCTTATGGGCCTTTGGCCCTTTTTATCACCAACATTGCTCCCAAGTTATTTCTAATGTTATGTGTTAAAACTAACTTATCATGTCAAAAAACAAGAAGGAAGACAAATCCATTTATGAATAGAAATCTTAGTCGGGTTGTAAATTCAAACTTGGTGTCATACATTTAAGGAACAATAGTTTATATGAAAATATTAGAAAAAATAAGGCATAATTTGTATTAGTTTGGTTTGGGAGGTAAAAATTATGGGTGTGGAATGCATGGTTTTTTTATTGGTGTGTAAGGAAAAGAGGAGGGTGGGTGATGAGCTGTAAGGTATAAAAAATGTATTGGCATATGTGTTGGCAACTGTGCATTGTGTTTGGATGGGATAATAACACTTTGCATCTACGTGGTGGAGAAAAATGAAGAAATGAAAGAAAAAACAAAAAGGAAGGTAAATTTTGTTTGAGTGGTCTTATGGTCATTAATATGTGTTCTTATGATGCGTGATGTGGTCATATGTGTTAACATATGTTGTATTTTTTTTTTATCAGCATGAATGTTTCTTAATAAAGCATGTAGTCTAAATTGTTCAGGTTGTGTGTATTTATTGTTTGTATCAAAACCTCCTTCAATATGAAGATTATGTGTAATCTATTGTACCATCTATGTAGAATATGTAGAATAAAATTTTTTGTTTACCTATAAAGATTAATTAACTATGGAGATTATGTGTAGACAATAAACACATGGAGACATGAAGAATATAGAGATGTAAAATAATCATGGAGACAATTATTTATAGGAGATTGTCCAATCTTGAAAAGAATCATTAAGAGAAAACCAAACTTGGAGGTAAATAATTTGGAGACAATGAAGGTGATATAAAAACTTAGATGACATAAAATCCACAAGCAAGCATAAGACAAACTAGAATCATAGTCAAAATAAAGCACCTAGTATAATGAAACATCACCAGTGCTAATAGAGAGGCATAAACAAGGAAAAAGAATTTCATCACAAAAATAAAGATTAAAAACTTGTTGTTTCAGCAGAAGTAAGTAAATCTTTAAATGGTCATAGTTCCACATATAGAGAAGTTTTTCTCTTTGCTTGTCCTGCAAGTGCTCAGTGTTGAATTTAATTGCTTGTACTACTTTAAATAGATCATCCCATTGTGGCACCAACTTTCCTCTTCCTTCAATGTTTTCTATTGCCTTCTGTTTTCTTAATACCATTTCCTCTACTTTGAAATGTTTATTATTCACCTTAGCGTTGTGGTATCGAGCAGCTTGGTTTCTGAAAACCTCATTTTTTATTGTTGCATTAAATCTCACTTTTTCCACCAAATCTAGATTTTCTTTCAATTCTTCATTATTTATATTGGTGGAGAAAAATAATACCATGTGATTGAGGCACTTAGTTTCTACTGGGATCATTACCTAAGTTCTATATGTAAAGAGAAAAGGGGTTTCACCTATGAAGGTCTTTTGTGTTGCCCTGTAGGCCTATAATATCTTATCTAAGAGTTCGACCTATTCTCTCTTAGCCCTTTTAACTTCTTTTCTAAACCATTTAATAACAACTTATTAGTGATCTCTACTTGTTTATTTGTTTATGGGTGAGAGACCAACAAGAATTGATGTTCAATATTGAGCCTTTAACATTGCTCTGTCATCTTCTTGTTATCAAATTAGTTTTTATTGTCTGTTATCAGTACCAGTGATAGCCCAAATCTACAAATGATATTTTTCCACATAAAAGAGATGATTTTGCTGGTAATTGTTTTTGCTAAGGCTTCTGCTTCTACCTATTTTGTAAAATATTCCACAATCACTAAGATGAATTACTTTTTTTCAGATGCCTTAGGGGGAATGGACCTGGTATATCCATTCCTCATTGAGAAAAAAATTATAAAGACATGATGGTGGTTAACTCAGCTGATGGTCATTGAGGAATTGTGTGAATCTCTAACACCTATTGCATTTCTTCACAAACTTGGTTGCATCCTTCAAGATGGTTAGCACATGAATACCACATATCCCTTCATAGATTCCCCTCAATGCATATTAGCTTTCATATGGCTGCTTATGGTATAGTTGTCCAAATTCATCTTTGTAACAATAAACTCTATAGGGAGACATGTGTTCAACATATCTTGGCATAATAAAGAGTCCTTGATATGTTGTGTGATATTTTTGTCACTTTTATCCTCTTCCCTGCATGGTTTTTTAGGCTTTGGGCTATTAGATAGAGATTCTAATGGAGAATAGAGTCGTTATCAAGAGGTATCATCTATAGCTTTGCCTCTTAATCTGTGGTGATCTTGTTTTGGTGACCCTGTATAGGAGTAGTCCTCATGGTAACGAGATCTGCTTCTGGGAACAATAGGAGTGTTACACCTACTTTCACCCACTATGTTTTGCCTAGTTTCCTCTATAAAATGGAGCTGCTGGTACACAAGAGGTGTTAAAGAAGCAAGTTGTTGAAGAATTAGTGGTGGATGGATGAGAAAAGCTCTAAGTTATTTTTGGGTAGCCAAAACAACTTCTATAAATGCTTTTATTTGCTAAGCAAGTTGCTAGAAGTCGGTTAAAGTTGAGAAAGATGATGGAATGCCTATAACTTTTCCACTTGATATTTCCATGTTGTCGTTCATTGAGAACAAGCAACAACAAGATTCAAAGAAACTGGGATAGGAACTAAATAAAGCTTTTATTCAAGTTTATGACACAACTAATAAAGTTGATAAAAACTTCAATAAATATCTGGATTTTTTTTTCTCACTAGTAATTGACAAGACTTGTATTTTTATGGTTAGGGTTACCTATAAAATAAAAATTATAATACTTAAGTCAATTTAAATTTTTTTGTTAAGATATTCTCAACAGAGGATATATTTGTTTCTAGCTTATTGGAGGCATGCAGTGGCGGAGGGAGGGGGGCTGGCAGGGGCCCGGCCCCTGCAAGAAAATGCCTCTCCCTTGTAAATATTTAATAAAAATAATGAAATTTTTTCTTGGCCCCTGTAATTTATAATTTGGCCCCCTTATTTTTTTTTTTAACTCCACCCCTCGAGGCATCGTTTATTTAGGAAACCCTTTTTATATTCTTTAAGTTTGAGAATATCATTCCTGTGTGTGTGGTATAAGAAATATAATAATTAACTCGTTAATAATTTAAATCTCACTAAATATTAATTTGAAATTTAAAGAGTTTTTATTTAAAAAATATATTAAAAAAGTAATATAAATCATTAATTAAACTTCATCTCAAAGCTTAATTCTTTTATATAGAATATAGAACTTGGTCTAAATGTACACTAACTTTTTTTTTAAAAAAATAAATATCTGGAACGCATTTAAAACGAAGAAAGGGTTCCCAGGTAGGCCACCAACCCCTGAGAATAGTCAAAACACTTTCTTCGAAATTGGAGGATCCCGATCACCTGTTCTGACCCAGATCGGCCACTGATCGAGACACGTTGCCTTTTCTTATTCTATTTGCTTCCTTCTTACGAAAATGGAGGAGCATTGCTTATTTTTATAATGGTGATAATCAATTGCCAGCAATCAACGTTATACGATCGGAGACTATATTATTGCCAAAGCTTCCTTGTAAAGAAGATATCAACAAGATATTTGCCACCTTAGCACCTAATAATTGTAAGGGGGGGAAAGGGATATATGTAAATTGTTTTGAATATTTTTATCCAATCTTTACTTTAGTTGTATCATTTAAAATTAATTAAAATTGGGAGCACAAAAAGGCAATCGTTGTGTTTCAATCCTTCTTGTTAGTTGCACTACCAAAATGGATTTTCTTTAATGGGTTGTGTTTCAATATATAGTTAATATAAAATTCTAATTTTATAAAAATTAAAACAATTTGTTTTTCATTCACTGAGGTCTGCTTTTCATTTATTTTACATATACAAATTTATTTCAAACACATATTTTTAAAACTTACTTTTTAAAATCATAAATAAAAATATATTTTTTTAAATTATAATTATAGAAGTTATCACAATACTAACCAAATACACAGATATATATACAATCAGACTTGAAAATACCACAAAAGGATATGCTCTTCTAATCACTTCTCTACCAAGCTCAGAATGAATTTTTTAATCCAAATGATAGCATTAATAGTAACTTGTGTAGATCAATAGATAGTGAAACATAGCATATCCTTTAATTCAACCTTCAGCCCAAATTAATTGATTTTTTTTTTTTAATAATTTATAGCAATATCTGATTTCGTGATCGACAACAGTGATGTAACATTCAACTTACTTCTTGACTTTTCTAAAGAAATATGAAAAAATAAGAAAGATCATGATGGAAATTTCCTACATTCAAATTAGGGTAGAAAGGCTTTCACACGGCCATGTGTTGATGGATGCATGCATGGTTGACATTAAATATTCTCATCATTTTTGGATTATTCAGAATAATTCTGTCTTTTATACACAAGAATGTCTGAATATGTGATGGAAATAAAATCTGGAGAGACTTTTTAGAATTTTTTTTATTAAAATAGCACGATAAATTAAGAATATTGATGGAATAGAATAATTTAAAAAATAATTAATACAGTGTCGAGCTACCACAAATCTGATTTGCAGTGCCTTATCCTTTCATGTATTGAAATAATGACACGTCACAAAATTTAATCCTAACATCGCTGTTATTAATATCGTGTTCTGTAAGGAATTCATCGTTGAAAAACATGACATTTACTTAATCTCTCTCAGGTTTTATAATCACATTTTTTTATATTTCTTGTTTTGAAACCATGGAAAGCGTAAACTGTTATATATCACTAAAATTTTAAATCTTCTACGCCAACGGCCGGAAATAGCGGACTTTTTACATGGAGCTGGTTCAGACAGTTGTCGTTGGATGTTGATGTCCGACGTTCGTCCAGGCAAGACATGCGTGGCAAGGCAAATGCCAAATGACAAATCTCTCCCCGTAGCAAAAACAAGATATTTTCTTAGGAAATTGAGAGTTTTATGGAGAAATAAGTTGCAAAAAACGATGTTATACACGAACAATAAAATAAGTTTAATTCGTTGATTGCCTACGAAGTTATTTATCTTTGTCTACGTGGTATAATTTCATTATTATTTTTTTTCTTTTATGTTTACACGTTAATTAAAATAAAGACTTTTCTTTGTACGATTTTAAGTACAACACTTTTTATATCTTCCAGTTATATTTAAAATAATAATAAATATTTCAAGAGACTAAGTCAAAGCTTCAATGTAACAAGATTAAGGAATAAAATATTTTATTGAACATTGATAATTGTTTATTTTTATAATTTTCAAATAAAAAGTTGTAATTTGCCTCATGGTTTTACAGCGAGCGTGACCCAATTTATATATGACATTAAATGTTTCCATGATTATCTAATATTTAAATATTAATTTATGTTTTTTATTTAAATTTTGTTGTAATTATCTAATTTTTTAAATATTTAAGTATGTATTTCTCATTAAATGTTGCCATAATTATCTCGTATTTAAATATTTTTATGTCTTTTTCATTAAATGTTGATTAGTGAAATGTGAAATTAGTGTCTGGCCGTGGTGTGGCGGGGTTGAATAAATCCTTTAAATAGATGCGTTATGCCCAATTAACAAAATATTAAAGGTGTTGTCAAATCATTGTAGTCCACACCATTACGCGATCATTCACACACGTAATTCATTATTTAGTTATTTATTTATTTATTTTACTTGATTACATCATTTTATGACAAAATTAATGATCAATTCATGTAAAATTGTTCAGAAATGGTAATATTGAAAGTTAGAATATAAAAATCAACCAAAAAAAAAACATAAGTGGCGATTCAAAATTAGGATGAAAAAGTTCACTTTATTCCTAGTATTTTTAAAAAATAATATTTTGGTTTCTAAATAGTTTTGAGAATTTAATTTTGATATAAAATTTTAATTTATTTATTTTCTAGTCTGTTTGAAAGAGAAGATAATGTTATTAAATTTCAGCTTTAAAAAAAAAAATTATTGGCGAACTCGATTTCAATCACTAAAAATATTGATTTTAGAATCCACAAGTCTCATTTGATGTTACAAAGTTTAACTTGGGTATTATTTTACTTTAAAACTATCTAAAAAGATAAATCTCACCTTATTAATTTTTTAGATTTCATGTTAATTTTTTTATTTTTTGATTGATTTTTGAATTGTTTAAAAGTATAAAAGAGGTTTGTGTGGGTATTAATGTTATTTTTTAGGTGTTCTGGTCAAGAAAAGTTTAAAAATTTAATTTTTAAGGGTTGAAAAACCCCTGTTCTAGTTTTTTAGTGACATGTTAGTCCCTACAAACTAGGAACGTTGATGATGGGTAATATTAACAAATACTCTAAAATGCGTAGGTTTTTCACTGTAGGAGTTTTTTTTTCACTTTTTTTTCTTTTTCTTTACATGTTTTTTTCTCTTTTTTTTACCCAAAATTGACTTCTTCTTCTTTCTTTCTTTTTTTAAAAAAATTATCTTTGCTAATATTTTAAAAACACTGTAGTTTTTTTTCGCTTTTGTTTCTTCTTTTTTTTTACATGTTTTTTCCCCTTTTTTTCCCCAAAATTGACTTCTTCTTCTTTTTTTTTTATTTTTTTTTAAATTATCTTTGCTAATTTTTAAAAATATTGAGTTAGTTGAAAATTTAACTATGTAGTTTTTTTCTTTAAAACATTGTGGATTGCTATAATATTCTCATACATTGTTTTTTTTCTTTTTATGATTTATTTATTCTTTTTTTTTCAAAATGGTCTTTGTAGATTTTATTTTTTTTATATTAAGTTGGTTGAGAATTTAGTTTTGTAGTTTAAAAAAAACAATATAAATTGCTACAGTGTTTCTATTATATAGTTTTTGTTTTGCTGCAATGTTTCCTCACATATTTTTTTAAATTATCTTTATCGAATTTATTTTTTCAATATTGAGCTGGCTGATAATCTAACTTTAGTTTTCCCCACATATTTTTTTATTTTTTTATTTGTTTTTCTTTTTTTCAAAATTGTCATTTTTTACATATTTTCTTTTTTTTGTTTTGTTTTTTTCAGAATTATTTTTGTTGATTTTATTTTTTTTACTATTCAGCTTGTTGAAATTTTAGTTTTTTAATTTTTTTCTTTAAAACACTATAGTTTTCCCCACGTGTTTTTTTTGTTCGCTTTTGTTTCTTTTTTTTACATGTTTTTTTTCATTTTTTTTCACCCAAAATGAATTTTTTTTTAATAGTTTTTGTCGGGTTTTTTTATATATATTGAGCTGATTGAGAACTTAGCTTTGTAGCTTTTTTCAAAAAAAATACTATGGATTGCTATAGTGTTTCTCATACATGATTTTAGTTTGGCTGCAGTGTTTCCCCCACATGTTTTTTTTTAAATTATCTTTGTCGAATTTATTTTTTTAATATTGAGTTGGTTGAGAATTTAGCTTTAACTTTAGCTTTCCCCACGTTTTTTTTTTGTTTTTAAAATTTTTCCCAAAATTGTCTTTCTTCTTTATATTTTCTTTTTTTTCATAAATTTTTTTGTTGATTTTATTTTTTTACTATTAAGTTGATTGAGAATTTAGTTTTTTAATTTTTTTTCTTTAAAATACTAGATTGCTACAGTGTTTCTCTACATGATTTTTTATTAAATAATTTTTTTTCAGAATTATCTTTATCGATTTTATTTTTTTCATGTTAAACTGATTGAGAATTTAGCTTTATAGTTATTTAAAACACTATAGATTGCTACAATGTTTTTCTACATGATTTTTGCCTTACTACAGTGTTTTCCCATATGTTCTTTTAATCGATGTTTTTTTTCCAAATATGTTTTTGTCAAATTTATTTTTTTCATACTGAGCTAGTTAATAATTTAGCTTTTTTTCCTTAAAACATCGTTGATTGCTATAGTGTTTTCCCATATGAATTTGTTTTATGTTTTTTTTTTTAAATTGTCTTTGTCATTTTTATTGCTTTTAATATTGAGCTGGTTAAAAATTATAACTGTAGATTTTCTCATGAAACACTATAGATTGTTATAATGTTTCTCTGCATGTTTTTTTTCCTTTTATTTTTTTTTATATTCGTCAAAATTATCTTTATTGATTTTTTTAATATTGAGCCGGTTGAGAATTATAATTGTATATTTCCTCAAAAAACACTATAGATTGTTACAATGTTTTCTTAAATGATTTTAATATTGAGCTGATTGAAAATTTAGCTTTAACTTTCCCCACATGTTTTTTTTTCTATTTTTTTATTTTTTGCTTTTTGCTTTTTTTTTCAAAATTGTCATCTTTTTTTTTTAATTTTTTTTATAATTATTTTTGTCGATTTTATTTTTTTAATATTGAATTAGTTAAGAATATAACTTTATAGTTTTTTCCTTTAAAATATTATGAATAATAACAATTTTTTTATATAATATTTTTTTATAAATTCATAATAATATACAAATATGTTATAAGCCCGTGATATCACGGGCATGTCACCTAGTGTTGTAATAAATGATCTGTCATTTTTGTCGTTTACAAAAGTAAAATGGACAAGCACATACGCTCATGCCCTTCCTATTGGGGTAATTCATTAGGCCTAAGCTCATGTGCTCCTTTTTAAAGGGTTTCTTTAATTTATTTTTTAATTTTGTTTAAATAAAATAAAGAATTTATTTTTAAATCATAAATTCATTTTAAATTTAAATCCCGAGTTTGACATTTAGATTTACTTTAAATATTTATTTGGATTATCATAAATTCATTTTATACTTCCATCACGAGTTTGACAATTAGATTTATTTGAGATGTTTATTTGGATTTTTTTAAAAAATTATTTTTTTTATCCT
Source organism: Populus nigra (assembly GCF_951802175.1). Classification (NCBI taxonomy): domain Eukaryota; kingdom Viridiplantae; phylum Streptophyta; class Magnoliopsida; order Malpighiales; family Salicaceae; genus Populus; species Populus nigra. Next base: position 1,493,779 of record NC_084861.1, on the reverse strand, counting down.
TCAATATTTGATTTATTAAAATTAAAATTTTTAATTTATTTTGATTTTTATTTTATAGTTTATCACGATCTAATAACTCGGATCTTGAATATATCATATGTATCTCATAATATTAAAATTTTAAAAGTGTGTCATCCAATATATATTAGATTTTAAATTTTCTAAAATCTTTTAAACTCTATAGTTAGAAAAAATAATTTAACTCACAAAGCTTAACTAATTACAACAACATTTAATGAAAAAGACATAAATAAATATTTAAATATGAGATAATTATGACATCTGTATTATTCAATATACCAGAAATTGTATTTTAATTTTTATAAAAATATAAAAATCACATCCAACATGACAATAGTTCAGAAACCTTATCTATCTTTATACGATTAAAATAAAATAAAATAAAATAAAAAGAATACAGCACGAAACATATCGAATAATTCTTTTTTTTGTTCATATTACACAGCATCGACATCATCTAGTCATGATCTTTTGTTTCAAATTTCAACCTTAAATTTGATTCTGGACGTTTCATCAAAATCCTGGTTTTTTTGTTTTGGGCTTGTGCTGGTATGTTGTGTCGGCTATTTTTTGGACGGGCCATGGCTTTTGTACTTCTACTGTATGCCATGGATTTAACCCACTTGTTGAGGGTTCATAAAAATCAACATCTTTCTATTTAAATCAAAATTATTAAACCCAGTAAGACTAATGGTCGCACTTAAAATTCAAATACGGGTTGAATGAATTAATTTAAATTAATTAAGGGCTGAATGAATTAATTTAAATTAATTTAAAATTCAATTTTTTTCTCATAAAAAATATTAAAAAAAATAAGATCTAAGAATGTTAGATTTTTCTACAAAGTTATACCTAAGAGTATTGGGTCTGTCTACAACGCCTGACCCAAAAGTAATATTTGTAATATTAATAATAATATTAAACTTGCATGGCTCAAGTTTAAGTGAGTTTGGTTGCAACACCAGACCTGAAGCCTTGGATATGAGTCTAGCTGAAAAGTCGTGTCATAAAAGTATGATAATTAAAAAGAAAAAAAAAATTTAATATTACAAAATAAAATTAAAAAAATTCAATTAAAAAGAAAAAAACAATAAAGCAAAGCATTATTCCAATGAATAGTGCTTTGCAAGGAGGGGTACAGTAAAATCCCCCTCATGAGATCAATATAACCTAATGAACAGTAAACAAAACAAATCATAAAGTTTAATTTTTAATCAAATCAATATTAAAAGATGAAATTGAAAGAAAAAAACTACTTAAGAAAAAGAAAAAAAAATGAATCAACTGGTTTAACCCGCCAAACCAGATTAACCCGTCAAACCTGAAATCCATGTCATGAGAGTGTGATAACTAAATAGAAAAAAAAATTAATATTAATAAACTAAATTAAACAAAAAAAAGATTAATTAAAAAAAGCAAAAAAAAACCTAAAACTAATAATATTTTTTTCAAATTTATTAATTATTATATTAGCACTATTCATTATAATAAAAATAATAATATTTATAATATTAATAATATTATTAAACTTGTATTATCTAAGTTTAAGTGGATCTGGGTGCAACGCCAAGTTCAAGAGCCTTGAGTTTGGCTGCAACACGACACCTAAGAGCCTTGGATGTGGGTTTGACTGCAAGATCGTGTCATGAAAGTGTGATAACTAAATAGAAAAAAAAATTAATACTAAAAAATAAAATTAAATAAAATAATTAATTGAAAATGAAAAAAAAAAAGCAAAGCACTATTTCAATGAATAGTGCTTTGCGAGGAGGGGTACAATAAAATCCTCTCATGAGATTATGATAATCTAATGAAAAGTAAACAAAACAAACCATAAAGTTTAATTCTCAATCAAATCGATATTAAAAGATGACATTAGAAGAAAAAAACTAATTAAGAAAAAAAAATCTGAATCAACTGGGTTAACCCGCTAAACCAGGTTAATCCGTCAAACTTGAGATCCGTGTTATGAGAGTGTGATAACTAAATATAAGAAAATTTAATATTAACAAATTAAATTAAACAAAAAAAAAGAAAAATTAAAAAGAAAAAAAACAAAAAAAAGCAACAAAAAAACCTATAACTAAAAGGCATCTGCCTTTCACTATGGATTTGCACAGTGCAATACACAATAAAAGATTGATATATTTTAGTTATAGTTACAATATTAAAAGATGAAATTGAAAGAAAAAAACTAATGAAGAAAAATAAAAAAAATCTGAACAACTAGGTTAACCAACCAAATCAAGTTGATCCGTTAAACCTGAGATTCGTGTCATGAGAGTGTGATAACTAAATAGAAAAAAAATAATATTAATGAACTAAATTAAACAAAAAAAAGATTAATTAAAAAAATCTATAGGTAGAAAAAACTCATGAAATTTTTTTTTTGAATTAACCGGGTTAACCCATCAAACCTAGAATCCGTGTTATGAAAATTTGATAACTAAATAGAAAAAAACTTAATATTGGAAAACTAAATTAAACAAAAAAAATTAATTAAAAAGAAAAAAAACAAAGTAAAAACACAAAAAAAAAAACTAAAGACACCAGCCTTTTCACTGTGGACTACTTCGCAGCCCACATTAAAAGGTTCATGCATTTTAGTTATAGTTATACAAAATAAAATTGGAAGAAAAAAACTAATGAAGAAAAATAAAAAAAATATGAATTAACTGGGTTAACCAACCAAATCAAGTTAGCCCGTCAAACTTGGTATTTGTGTCATGAGAGTGTGATAACTAAATAGAGAAAAAATAAATACTAATGAACTAAATTAAACAAAAAAAATAGATTAATTAAAAAGAAAGAAAAACCTACAAGAAGAAAAAAACTAATGAAGAAAAAGAAAAAGAAATCTGAATTAACTTGGTTAACCCGTCAAACTAGGTTCACCCGTCAAACCTGGAATTCGTGTTATGAAAGTTTGATAACTCAATGGAAAAAAATTTAACATTAACAAACTAAATTAAACAAAAATAAAAGATTAATTAAAAATAAAAAAGCAAAGGAAAAAAACCTACAAGAAGAAAAAAAACAATGAAGAAAAAGAAAAACAAATCTGAATTAACTAGGTTAACCCGTCAAACCTGGGATCCGTGTCATGAAAGTTCGATAACTAAATAGAAAAAGATTTAATATTAACAAACTGAATTTAAAAAAAAATTAAAAAGAAAATAAAGAAAGAAAAAAGCAAAAAAAAAAACTATAAAAAGAGAGAGATTAATTTAAAAGAAAAAAACAAAGCAAAACAAACCTGCAGGAAGAAAAAAACTAAAAAAAAAAAGAAAAAAAACTAAATTAACTGGATTAATCCATAAAATCAGGCTAACCCGTCAAATTTAGGATCCGTGCCATGAAAGTTTGATAACTCAATAGGAAAAAAAATTTACAGGTTAACCCAAAATTAGCTGGATTAATCCATCAAACTTGAAATCCATATAATAAAAATCTAATAATTAAATAAAAATAAATTTAACATTAATAAACTAAATTAAATAAAAACAATAATCACTCAATGCTTTAATATGCAATGCACTGAACAGTGAAACACTTTGCCGTTATTTTAGTTATAGTGAATTAATAGCAGCAGCTCGAGACTTGAGGATTTTATCCTAAAAGTATTGAATGAAAATCAAGTCTGAGTTGATTTCTTCATCACCAATTTCATTTGCTGGTTATATGCATTGAATAACGTGTTCGATGGTTGTTCGCTTTCTGACCATTTGTGTCTGAATTTAACATTAAATGTCTGCGCTGTTTCAATATATTGTCGGCCGCTAGACGTACCATCTCCCACCGATGCATGTGATAGAACCCTCTTTTTTTCAACAATAAGATTCAACTGAAAGGCGATATTCATTCCAAAATGCCATTGAAAAAAAATAAAACAAGTCAAGTTAATTTAATTTTAATTAACCTGTTAAATTCACGATTAAGTATTTTCATATTATTAAACTCGTAATTATTCATTGAATCATCTGTGGTTCATAATTAGAAACTCAACAGTTAACATTTGCAGTGAAGGTCCTTGTATTATACTTTAATTACTTGCACACCAACACATGCATTTGCTCAACCAATAACGCCCTTGCAGTGCTGCTTGTAGATACGCTCGGTTATTTAACCAGGACCAACAACATCTATCCCATAAATAAATAAGTTTTTTCAAATAATTATTTAATTCGATGAACAATTTATAAAATATAGATATTTCCTAATTCAACCAATTCTCAATTTGTATCATATATTTATATCTTTAAATACAATATTATATGCCTATAAATTCATCGTGCAACCGACTTGTATATAAATATAAACATACAAATAATAAATAATAAAACATAAACATAGAAATTTTTTATAAATAAAATATAAATATAGTGGAAACTTTTCTTTTTTAGTTTAATATGGGTGTCCGAGTTAAGTTGCACATACCTCGACTAATCCTACAAATCCTAAAGTTAATAACCATATAATTTTTTAGTGACAATCATGTAAACAATCATAAAACTCAAATCTTAAATAATAAAAAAAACACAAATATTTTAATTTTAAATTTTTACCACTAATCACCATCTATTTTTCGAAACATCTATTTTTAGAAATGAAGGTGGATGTGAATCCCATGCCGCGCAGCGTCGTGAATGTTAGACTGGAAAGACGGCAGATTCAAAAGACGGCAGCCCATACTATTGAAGTTTCACATGGACCTCGATATTATATTAACAGCCGAATTAGCAGTTGTCATCTCCACTGGAAATACGTAAGAGCATCCTCGAGGGAAGGGGGGAGACGCTATCTTTGAAAAGCTAAATTGAAGATATGGTATTTTAAATAGTATAAATATGATTTTTTTTATTATGTATATTTTAATAGAAAAAAATTATTTGAAAAGTTAATTGTATTGGAGTTTGAGAAATAAATGTTTTATTTTTTTTAATAAATTTGATGTTATTTTTTTATCTTATAGCTATATTTAATTGGTTTATTGTTTTATTGGTCTTATTTTATTTTGTTAATTTTAGTTTTTTTGAGAGATATATAAAAATAATATTTATAAAAAAAAACATTTTGATATTTTATTTAACACTTCTTTTGAAACATATAAAACAAGCATAAAAAAACTAAAATAATATTTTTTAATTTTTAACTTTTTATGGCACACCCGATAGAGTTGCTCCAAGAGTTAAATGTGGGTCTCAACCCAGCCGGCAAGAGGCTCTTCACCTACAAATATACATCTTAAAATCTATATAAAAAAAATCTAAATATAACTTTTTTTTATTTGATTCTAGAAGTGTTTGTTATGATTTGCTTCTTGTTGTATTGTCTTAGATTTGAATTAAGGAAATATTTGTGAATAGTTGAAATATTTTATTTTATTAATGTACCACTTCGAATGTAAATGAATTTGAAAAAAAAAAATTATATGTCTCTATGAAAATTAAAGCAGAGGAAAATTATCTAATTAGCTGTGAATTGCACATTTGGATTTAATTTGATAGATTTTATATGGCCAAGCTTGTGATTGTTTAATACAAAACAACAACACAAGTATATGCTTGAATTGATAAAGATCTTCAATAGCAGTACGATCAAATTCAACATCGAAATTAACACTTTGAAAATTTTCGGAATATTACAAAAATTTGAGCAATTCATATTTGCCAAAAATCTATGAATACAAATGAAATCACCGGCGGAAAACTTTCATCAGTATTTTGAAGTGATATTTACTGATTGATTTTATTTCATTGCTAATTCCGTCGATATTTATTGACAGAAATAGTTTGTCGATAAATACTATAGGAGTTACCGTCCCAATAAAAAGAATTAAAAAAAACAAAAAAATACAATAATGTGTATTTTTTGTGTGAATGCTTTTACCGATGGAATTACAATTGGATTCAAATAGGAAAAGCCATACAGTGACGTCACTAGTATCGATAGAATTACTGATGGATTGACAGACAAACATTCTGTCTGTAAATCCACTAGTAATAGTTAATATATGGACTGGTTATCGACCCTACCCTTTCTTATTTCTCCTTCTTCACCTCTGCAACTAAATAAAACCGCCTCCCACCCACATCACCCCCTATCCTTTCTCGACTTTTCCAGTAACATCATCAATTTTATTGCCAATTTTTCATTTTAAGTAAGTAAATCTATTTTTTTTAAAATTTGAAAACAAATTTGAAATGTCAATTTTTTTATTGTTTATTTTTTGTAGTAAATGTATTTTGATTGTGTGTTTACTTGTTTTATTGTTTTTTTCTCAAACAAACTTGTTGTATGGATACATGGTTTTGTACAATTATGGTTTGTTTTAAATTTTATAAAATTGTATTTGTTTGTAAATTATTGAAACTTATGTCATAAACCCGACTTAGGTGTGCTGTGATGATATAAATAATGGCTTGTTTAACAGGTTCGTTTTATATTTTGTCAATTTTATTGTCGAGTTGTAATTTTTGTAAGTTAATGTATACAAATTTATATGCACGTAGATAATTGATAATGAATTAAGAGAAATATAAAAGTAGGTTGATTATTTACTTAACATGGTTAATTAATATATATTGTTGTCATCAGTATTTGATATATATAGGTTCAATAGAAGTCATGGATGATCATTCATGGATGTACAAGGATTCACCTCAAGGATTATGGAAGATTAATTATTGTAATGGGGTTTAGGGTTTTATTAAATACGCAACATCTATTCTGAAAAATATTAGTGCATAAGGTATTAGGTGTTCATGCAGAAGGTGTCAAAATAAAACATTTATTCATTTAGATGTTATAACGATGCATCTTCTACATAAAGGGTTCATAGAGGAATACATGTGTTGGTATGCACATGGAGAACCATTTGTTCCCCACGAGACCATGATAAAAAGGATGGCTGGATTAACTTCTAATACTAGCAACGTGCATGGAGTTGAAACTGACAACAGTAATCCTTATAGGACTATGATTATAGATGCGATGAGAATAAATCAAGGTCATGCTGATCAATATCGAATCATAGATGAAGAACTTAATGCAGACGCGACTAAATTTTTTTTATCTTTTGAAAGATTTTGACGAATTATTATTGGATGACTGCACAAATCACAGTAAATTATGGGTCATTGCACATGTGTTTACCATCAAGTCAGATTATGGATTGAGTGAGGTCGGTTATGACAAAATTTTCGAATGAGTGAGAAGAATTTTACATGAAGGAAACAGACTAAAAGAGAACTTGTATGCTGCTAAGTCCATGATGAAACCCCTTGGTCTAGAATACCAAAAAATTAACATGTGTCCAAACTTCTACATTCTGTACTATATTGAAAATGCTGAGCTAACCGAATGCAGGACATGTGGTCATTCCCATTATAAACCCAGAAATGGCGGGGAAAGACTCTTGTAGCATATAAAAAACTTAGATATTTCTCAATCACACCTAGACTACTCTAGCAAGTTGCAGACACAACACATTAAGAGGCTTGAAATGAATATCATCAAGACAATATGCAAACTTGAGATGATATTTTCTCCATTATTTTTTGACTTTATGGAGCATCTACCTATATATTTACCGTATGAGGCAAAAGTTGGAGGCCAAGTCCAGCATAGATAGATGTATCCATTCAAGATGTTAGAAATTACACATGCAATGTAATTAAAAATGTATTTTAATTGTTTTTATTAATTGAAGGCATTCATTTTATTCCATGTAGATACTTGTTTAACCTTAAGAAAAAACAGTAAAAAACAAGGTGCATATTGAGACATCGATATGTGAGGCCTATATTGTTGAGGAGATCTTAACATTTATGTCGTGCTATTTCGAGTCTTATTTGAGAATAAGAATCAATCGCGTACCAAGGCATGACGATGACAGTGAAGTGCCTTCGAGTGAAAACTTGTCAATATTCTCCAATCCTTAATGACCCACACAAAAAAATGCTATCAGGGAAAGATATTTGTCTGAAATAGAATTCAAACAAGTATATAACTATGTGTTATTTAACTACGATGAACTGAGACCTTTTATTCAATAAGTATACTCCTTAAACTTTGTTATTAATGGACTATTTATCTCATGTAATATCACTACCTCATACATTATTGAATACCTCGTAGGCAACATCGTTAATATTTATTGTCTAATAACTCACAACTGATCGAATCTCAAATATTTCAATTACAAGATGAACAATTTGCGACATGGTTAAGAACACATGTAAGTACTATCACAAACTCATTATCTATCGGGATACTTAATTTCATTACAGAATTCTCGTTCACTATTCATTGTTATACTTGATGTACCAGGTTTATAAAATAGAAAGAAATGCTAGCGCTACATTATCTTTACTACGTCTGGGTCCTAAAAGAAAAGTGAAGTTCTACAACAAGTATTTTGTTAATGGCTACGTGTTTCATATTGAAGAATATGGGCAAGCTAGAAAGACATATAATAGTGGGGTTTGTGTTAAGGGATCGACTTTTAGTGAGTTTGAAGTTGACTATTATGGAAAATTAGAAGAGGTAATTGAACTACAATATCACATCGAGCATTATAGAGTCTTTTTATTCAAAAGCTATTGGTATTACACCACTGATAGAGGAATCAGAGTAGATCCTCATCATGGTTTGGTCAAAATTAACTCAAAAGCTAGACTTTGTAACATCAATGATGTCTTTGTTTTCGTCAAGCAATGCCAACAAGTTTATTACACATGTTGTAACCCATTTTTGGGTCCCCCACAAAATATATATATATAAATATATATATATATATATATATATAAATAAATATATAAATAAATATATATATAGCCAAAGGAGGTTAAGAAAAAATAACAGGAGGCAGAAGCGCTCAGAAAATAGTCGGAAAATTGGTCAATGAGGTTAAAAATACAAAGATTGGATTTTTGATAGTATATTCTTGAAGGAGGAGAGCCCTGTTGAGAAGGAAAATTTGGAATTTGAGGAGAAAAGCCCAAATTTAGATGTTTATGGACTTAATTGGATTTTTAAATGAATTTATAGGGGATTTGATTGCAAGAAAAATTTATTTTTAAATCAATTTAGGCTTTAATTGGAAGAAATTAAAGTTCTGGAGTCAAATTATAATTTTTGAGAGTTGATTTGGTTAAATCAGGGGCTAAATTGAAGAAATTGAAAGTTTGTTGCTCAATTGAGGGTCAAATTGCATAAATCAGAGACCAAGGACTGAAGTGAAACACACGGCCAACTATGGGGGGTAGAGACCGAAATACTGTTCCTCTTTGTTCTTGCCCCGAACATGCAGCGGGGAAGAAGGAAAAAGGGGCTTTTGTTTGAATTTCGCCGGGCCCTCTCATGCTGTTGGAGCCGAACCTCGACAGTAGCACCCAATGGCCGACCAGCCGCCGCGAGACCCGCTCCCATGCGCAACAGCAAAAGCCACACTCACTTGCTCTATAAATAGCACCCAACACAGCAGAGAGCAAGGGGGGAAAACAGAAAAAACAGAGGAAGAGAGGAAACGAGATAGGAAAAGAAGGGGAGAAAACAGGGGAAGCTCTGAAACATAACAAATACACCAACACTGCCAACACCATTGATTTGTTACCTTCACCTTCCCACCTCCCCTGAACTGCTGACAGAGGGAAACACCAGAAAGAGGAAAGAAAGCAAAAAACGGAAGGGAGGGAGCTGCTGCAGAGAGGAAAGAACAGTTACTGTCACCGGGCTCCCTCAGCCACCGACCACCAGCTTCATCCCAGCCATTCCCTACCACTTGCACCTCCATTGAAGCTTCTGTAGAGAGGGAAGAGTAGTTGTTGACAGAGGGAGCAAAGGAAACAAAAAGAAGAAGCAGTGCCGAAACAGCAGGGAGGGGGAAGAAGGCCGCATCAATGCCACCGCCAAACCGGCCACCAGCACCATAGCCAGCCTTCCTCAGCTCATCATCTTCCTCCCACCCGTTGCAGCACCATTGAAGAAAAAGCAGCAACTTACGCCTCTACACGGGGAAGAAGAAGAAGAAAACAGCTGCTGTCATCGGGCGTCCTCTCCATTGCCACCAGCACCATCAAAGCTGCCAAACAACAGCAGAACCACCGCGAGAGGGAAGAGCACCGTGAGAAACAGAAGAAGAAAGGAGAAGCAGAGAAGAACAGAGTAAGGGAAAACACAGTGAAGAAAGGGAAGAAAAGCTCACCACCGTCCAAACCATTCTCCGGTCAGCAACCGCCAGCAGCACCGCCTTCAGAGCCACCACAGGTCAGCCCTCTGCCCCTTATCTCGTTTTACTGTTCATCTTCTTGCATGCAGAACGTGCACTGTGCACGTTCTGCAAGCAAGAAAATAATTAGCCGGTTACTGTACATGTGCACAGTAACCAGCTAATTAATAAACGGGTTGCTGTGCATGTACAGTACCCCTGATGTACAGTACCCCCCGGTTACTATGCGTGGACAGTACCCTCGATGTACAGTGACCCCGTTTACTGTTTTTTGGGCTGGAACCCCAGCCCAGCCCATGCTGCTGGGCTGAGTCCAGCCCTGTAGAAACCAGGCCCATTTTATGTTGGGCTGATTTCGACCCAGTTTCCTTTTGGGTCGGGTCTGGACCGTTCGAACAAAAATTCTTCAAAAAAATTATTTCAAAAAATATATGATTTTATGTAATTTTATTACTGTATTTTGACCAATATCGGTTTGTATTTTTATACTGTAAAGATACAAATCCGGTATTAAAATACCCGGTTTTCGTCAAGACATAAAAAAATAAAATAAATTTAAAATGTTTTCATGCATACGGCCTAGTCTCTCCAATATATATATATATAAATATTATAACATCATATTTTCACACAACAAAAGAAATTTCAAAACGATATATGTATTAGCATGCATTTTGGCTTTAATAACCAGTTTATTCAAGCCATGAGAACTAGGCCAATATTTCAAAAATTCTAAAAAAATCTTTTTGTCTTCTTTTAGTATTTGGGATTATGAATTTATGCATAAAATGTATTCCTGATATTAAAAATATGGTTTTTTTACATAGATATTAGAACGGTTAGTTTTTACCCGATAAGATAAGGACCTCCTTATTGAGGAGGACTTTTCTTGAACCATAGACGGACCAACATACATAGACATTAGAACGGTTAGGTTTTACCCGATAAGATAAGGACCTCCTTATTGAGGAGAACTTTTCTTGAACCATAGACGGACCAAAATACATAGACGTTAGAACGGTTAGGTTTTACCTGATAAGATAAGGACCTCCTTATTGAGGAGGACTTTTCTTGAACCATAGACGGACCAACAACTAGGAAACACAACGAGACCTTGAATTTTATCAGGCAAATAAACAATGCAGCTTACCTTAGGTAGGGCGTATTTGGGGTGCTAATACCTTCCCTTTACGCAACCAGTTCCCGTGCCCGATCTCTAAGACCAGTTAGGGTTCCTAGTGACCAAAATACTAGGTGGCGACTCCCATTCCTTTTTTTTCACTGCTAAGAGACAAAGAATTCCTTGTCTCCCTATATTTACCAGATATATATATACCCCTACCCATTTGAGGGTGGACGATCGCCGCGACGTCGCGCACCCCGCGACAGAATGGCGACTCCGCTGGGGACCTTGTGGACTAAGCTTTGTTTTTTGTCTGATTTATTTGTGTTTTCATGCGTTATTGTTAATTTACCTTTCCTTTGGTTATTTGCTTATATGCTTTAAATATTTTTACGCAATATTGTTCATGTATTTGTATAGAACTGTTTCATCCATTTGTATAGAACTGTCACATGCATCACATATTTTGATTATTGAGAGCACACACAAACTTTAAGTTAAGTGGGGGACTAGCAGCTTACCTTACGACTTTTAGTCAAGGTTTAAGTTTGTGTAAACCCCAACTCTTCGCTGAGTGCTTAGACTGGGAATGGTTGGTACATGTGCCATCTCATTGCCTACAAGCCCCCATATTGCCTCCACGAGGGCAATCACTGGGACAGCAAGAGACCCTTTTTAGAGACTGAATAGCCAACCTACCCTCGTCAAGCACAAAAGATTTAGAACCGGCTATAGGGTGTATGCTCCACAAAATACATTTTGCATAAAACAATCTAAACCATAAAGCATTTGGTTTTCAGGACTTTTGAAACGATAAGATGGCCATCATTACCAAATTTTCTACTGTGGAATATGGGCAGAATTCTGAATTGTCACAACTATCAGAGGGAGACTGCTCTAGATATGATGCAAGGAAGCTTCCAGTAGTCAAAGACCTGAATTGCGTAGCATATGAGATGAAGAAAATATTGGGCCATAGTCAGAACATTGATGAGGCAGCATTTTTTGGGAAGTATGGGCGATTGTTAGAAATTGCAAGGATAGAAGTATTGAACCCAGCAATCAAAGCCTTGATTAATTTTTGGGATCCCGATTACAGATGCTTTTCCTTTGGAAATGTGGATTTGTGTCCCACTATAGAGGAGTATGGAATGTTGATGGAGTTTCCCAAACACCTACACCGGGTTTACTTTCCTTTGAGAAATGACAAGGTGATTCCTGAGTTGTCGAAATTATTGAAGATTCCACATCTGAGCAGATTTTTAGAGAAGAATGGCAGCGGTTTAAAGTGGAAATTTTTGGAAGTTGAATTAGAAAGGAAAAAAGAACAATACGACTTAGTGTTGGAAAGAGACAGGTTAATCGCTCTGGGGATCTATGGTCTTGTGTTGTTTCCAAGCTTAAAAGGGGTTATAAGTCTAGAAGCTGCTGCTGCATTCGTGGAATATAAAAATACTCATGTCAACCCTACAACGACCATATTAGCTGAGACTTTGCTGACCCTCAACCATTTTAGAAAGACGGGGAAAGGCGTAGTAAGATGTTGTACTCAGTTATTATACATCTGGATGGTGAGCCATGTTGAAACCAAGAAGCCGATCTTTAATAATTTTTGGTGGTTTAACCAAAAACCCTTGAAGATAGTGGAGGAAGAAGAATGGGGAATCCTGGGTGATCAAGGTTGGATGGAAAAACTGCAAAAGTTACCTAGTAGCAGCTTCAGTTGGAAAGCCCCCTGAGTTAAATCAGTTGATGTCATAGTAAGTTGTGGACAAAAATGCTGGGTACCTTTAATTGGGATCACAGGTTATGTCAGCTATGCTCCGGCTCTGGTAATAAGACAATTAGGTGGCATACAACACATCCCAAGAACTGTGGGACTTGCTGAATTTTTCGGGTTTTTCAAAGATCAATCCGCGAGAGAAGTTCTTGAAACCATCAAACAAGATTGGTGCCATTTGACTATGATTCAAAAGGAGTCAGAAAGTTTGAGAGACCCTAGCTCAAGTGAAGGATATAAAAGGTGGAGGAATTTGACCCCGATTGCCGCTCCGAAAAAGCCATGTCCAGAAGATGGGCCTTCACGAATTGAAGAAGGGTCATTGAAAAGAAAAAAGGTCAGTAATGAGGAAGACCTTATGGAGCAATTAGAAAGGCTCCAAATAGAATTGGGAAAGAGCAAGGGAGATAAAGCAACATTAGAAAGGATGATGATGGAAGGAGATAAAAGCAGAGTGTTTCTAAACGAACAGCTCGAATCCAGAGATGCGAAAATAGGGGTGTTGGAGTTGCAATTGAGCAAAAGAAAGGCTGTAATAGAAGAATCTGAGAAAGAAAAAGGAAAACTGATTTTAGATTGGATGCAAAGCAGCTCTGAATTGGAAGCATTGAAAGCCGATTTTAATGGATATCAAGAGAATGTCGAGGACAAATTCTTGCATGTTCAAGCGGAGTTATTGGACCGAATTAAGAAGTATGATGAGTTAAACAAGAAATACGTGATGAGAGAAAGTCACCTAGCTGAATTACAAGAGTTCGGAAGAAAGGGGAATGAAGAGGAGGTTTTGAAGGCAGATTTGGCAGCTAAGAAAATTGAAATTAGAACGTTGAAGGTGAAGTTTGACAAAGAACGAGAAAAGGTGAAACAGTTGACCAAAAGGTTGGAAGTTTCAGAAAAACATAAAGAACAGATCGACACCAACAACCATACCTTGAATCGTAACAACATGTTGCTTATAGAGAAGATGACCAAAGTAGATGAGCAAATGGATGAAGCTGCCATTCACGCACGGATTATTAGAGCCAATGCTCGAAGGGTAGGAAGGGACATTTTTCGTTATCGACGAAGCTTGGCTGAGACGGACGCCTTCTTAGAGAAAATTGAGAATCGAGGTCTCGCTTTTCTACCAGTGGCTAGAGATATGAATGAAGAGAAAGATTGATGTATTTTTCTTTTAATTATTTTGTACCATCTTTTCAAGAGATGTATTAGCCAATATTAATGAAAAGGGGCTTTGACCCATCTTTTGTAAAAAAAATATATATATAAGCCTACCAAAGCAGTAGCTTGAGCAGAAACTATTCCTGATAAGGAACGCGACAAAAAGAGTCCATGCCCATTACACAAGAGGAATGTTGGCCATCGATCGTTTTTTTAAAAAAAGAAAAAAAAACTCATATTTACATATGCATTCATACATTGTTTCTTTATCATACATTCATTTACATTTCTCCATGCATCCCAGACCGTGAAACATAGGTCCCACATCCAAAATCCACAACACCCGGTCTCGAGCAAGAATGGAGAACGAAGAGAGAGCTCACTTAGAATCACATTATCAGACCGAGTTAGAGTCCGTAAAGAATGAAGTTTCTCGGCTAACCGACTTACTGGAGCAGCTTCTAAGAGCCAAGAATGGGGAGGGAACATCAGCACAACAGCTTGAAGGAGCACCAGCAGTTCACATTCCTCAAACATCTCAAACCAGGGGGCAAACTCGGCCAATGGGCAACAGTTTGTTCCTATTACTCCTATTCTACCAACTCATGCTCCAGTCACTGTTGACTTAACAGCGGAAGGAACCCCAGATAATAGGTCTCCCAGTCTGATGGACCAGAACAAGTTGTTTGCTTTGGAAGAAAGATTAAGGGCAGTTGAGGGTAATGATTGGTTTGACCCTATGCGAGCAGCTGAAGTGTGTCTGGTACCAAACATCGTGGTACCAAAAGATTTCAGGATACCAGAATTCATTAAGTACACTGGTTTGGAATGCCCAAACACTCACCTTCGTTCCTACTGCAATAAAATGGCAGAAGTGATCCGCGATGATAAGCTGCTAATCTATTTCTTTCAGGATAGCCTCTTAGGGTCCGTTTTGAGTTGGTACATGAGGTTAGATAGTGTCAAGATCAGAAGCTGGAGAGACTTGGTGGAGGCTTTCCTCAAACAGTACAAGTTCAACATGGAAATCGCTCCTGATCGAACAAGTCTAATGGCAATGGAGAAAAGGAGCCAGGAGTCGGTAAGGGCTTATGCGCAAAGATTGAGGGATGAGGCCATGCATGTCCAACCCCCTTTGATAGAAACAGAAATGGTGAGCTTGTTTGCCAATACCTTCAAGGCACCTTATTATGAGCACCTAATGGGTAGCTCCTCTCAATATTTCTATGATGCGGTACGCATAGCTGAGAGGATAGAACAAGGGATTAAAGTTGGGCGAATAGCAATGCCAGTAGAAAAGAAGGGTTTTATTGGAAGAAAGAGGGAAGGTGACATTAACCACTTGGAAGGCGGGTATAGGGGCAAGAAAGTAGATTCCCACAATCCACAAGTACCTACCTCTCAATTCTCACACATGAACTTTAACCAACCTTTTTCCCCTAATCGAACAAATAACCAGTCAAACCACCAAAATCACTACCAAAGACCCTATATAAGATACCCTTCAGAACAACTACCGCCACTACCCATGCCTTTGAAGGACATGTACGCCAAACTATTGAGCATTGGGCACATCGCTCCTATCCCTACACTACCATTACAACCACCATTCCCAATTTGGTACAAGCCCTAGTTGACTTGTGAGTACCATGCGGGTAATCCCGGGCATGGGATTGAAACCTGTTACGCTTTCAAGAAAAGATTGTTAGAGCTTATTAAGATAGGATGGGTATCCTTTGAAGACAAGCCCAACATTAATTCAAACCCATTGCCTAAACATACCTCAAGCAGTAGTGGAATAGGCATGATAGAAGTTGGAAATCAATGCAAGATGTTGAAGGTGTCTATGAAAAAGATGTACGACATGCTAGTACGATCAGGATTTCTAGAGGCGAATGTGGGAAGCCATCCGGCGGGAGGTGATTATTGTGAGTTCCATGGAAGAGATGGACACCATATTGAAGATTGCATCGAGGTGATTACATTACGGTTAGGTGCAAGGACTGCCTCATAGGAAAAGTACTCATTGATAATGGCTCGGCCCTTAACGTGTTGCCAAAGCATATTCTGGAAGAAATACCGATCGATGAATCCCATATAAAGCCGAGTACTATGATGGCCAGAGCGTATGATGGTTCACCTAGGCCAATAATTGGGACTTTAGAAGTGGAGTTGTATGTGGGACCACAATTGTTCCTAGTAACACTTCAGGTTATGGATATCCACCCTTCCTATAGTATGTTGTTAGGAAGACCTTGGATTCACGCAGTGGGGGCAGTAGCTTCGTCATTGCACCAATGCCTGAAGTATATCATGAACGGGATGTTGGTAACTGTCAAGGCCGAGGAGACAGTATCCATGATAAAGAATGTGGCTGTGCCTTTTATCGAAGCAGGTGATTGCAAGGATAACAATATCCATGCCTTTGAGATTGTGAACACTGACTGGGTCCCGGAGAACACAATGTTAAGAAGACCAAAGATCTCAGAAGCAGCAAGGATGGCGAGTCTATGCTTCTTGAACCGCGGGATCCCATTTCAGCATAACCTTATTATCGGGATACCAGAAGGGGTTAGTCCGACAATGATGAAAAATGCTGCTCAAAGATTTGGGTTAGGGTATCAACCCAACCAGGAGGATTACCGGTGGGCTGCTGGTCGAAGAAGGGCAAGAAGGATGGCTAGAATTAAAGGAAGAGAGCCTGAAGAAGAAAAGCTAGAAATCCCTCCCCTTAGCATGTCATTCCCAAAAGCTGCATACATAATGCAATATGATAAAGAAGCCGAAAGCCTTGATCAAGAGCTATCAAACATAAGTATAAATACCTTGGGAGAAAACAAGGTGGAAGAAGATGACATGAAGACGGTAGCAAGAAAGGGAGATGAAGCACTCCCACAACTGACGGTCTACACCATAGAAGAAGTCTCCGCCAAGACCTTTGTGCGCAAGTTGGCTCCGGACGAGAAGTTTCAGAACTGGGTTATCCAAGAAGCTCCAGTAGTTTTTAAAATGTAAACCCACTTTGGTTGTCTTAACATGCTTTTGTCATTGCTTTGTTTGGTTTTTATTTTCTCTCTAGTCGACAATCAAGGCTCAATTGTCAGCTAGATTTCGTGTTTGTCATGGAGCCCACCTTTTCTTTAAATAAATTGTGAGATCATGCACTTTTCACAAATTGCTTTCTTTGTTATGCATTTACACCAAACACTTCCCGCTTTCAGGAATCCTGAAAGCGGATCTCCTACAACATTACATACATTCAGCATCAAGAATAAATGGCCAAACTTGAATGAACATGTGATAACTATGGAAGAAGAAGAGTGGGATGAAAGCAATTTCAGTGAATTCACCAGGCTAGTAGAACAACATGAACAGACTTGGAAACCTGCTGCAGAGGAACTCGAAACCATCAATATAGGCAGTGATAAGTTCAAGAAGGAGTTAAAAATAGGTACCCTAATTACTTCTGAGCAAAGGATAAAAATGATCGCCCTATTACAAGAATATTCAGATGTCTTTGCTTGGTCCTATGAAGATATGCCTGGTTTGGATACAAATATTGTAGTACACAAGATACCGTTGGAGGAAGGTTGTAAACCAGTCAAGCAGAAGCTGAGGAGGGCCCACCCGGATGTCTGGATGAAGGTCAAGACAGAACTCGAGAAGCAATGGGATGCTGGCTTTCTAGAAGTAGTTAGGTATCCCCAATGGGTATTTAACATTGTTGTGGTGCCTAAGAAAGAGGGGAAGATTAGAGTGTGCGTGGATTTTCGGAATTTGAATAAAGCTAGCCCCAAGGATGATTTTCCGCTACCACATATAGATGTTCTAGTGGACAACGCTGCCCGGAGTTCCACGTATTCCTTTATGGATGGTTTTTCAGGATACAACCAGATAAAAATGGCTCCAGAGGATAAGGCGAAAACAACTTTTGTCACACCTTGGGGAACATTCTGCTACAAGGTCATGCCATTTGGATTGAAGAATGCAGGAGCGACCTATCAAAGAGCAATGGTGACTTTGTTCCATGACATGATGCATAAGGAAATTGAGGTGTATGTAGACGACATGATTGCCAAGTCTAAAAGGGGAGAAGATCATGTTGAAATTTTGAGGAAGTTGTTTGAGAGGTTGAGGAAATATGAACTAAGGCTTAATCCTGCAAAATGTTCATTCGGAGTCAAATCGGGCGAGCTGTTAGGATTTGTGGTAAGTGATAGAGGTATAGAGGTGGATCCAGATAAAGTAAGGGCCATCCAAGCCATGTCATCCCCCAAGACGGAGAAAGAAGTAAGAGGATTCTTGGGAAGGTTAAACTATATTGCTCGGTTTATAGCTCAGCTAACAACAACGTGTGAACCTATATTCCGACTACTAAGGAAAAAGAATCCCGGAACCTGGAATGAGGAGTGTGAGGAGGCATTCAATAAAATCAAGCAGTATTTACAAAATCCACCCTTACTGGTTCCTCCGGTATCAGGAAAGCCTTTAGTATTATATCTCACAGTAACTGAAGCAGCCATGGGATGTGTATTAGGACAGCATGATGAAACCGGAAGGAAGGAAAGAGCCATTTATTACTTAAGCAAGAAATTCACTGAATGTGAGTCTAGATACACGGAGATAGAAAGGCTTTGTTGTGCATTGGTGTGGACGGCAAAGAGGTTGCGACATTATATGTTATACTATACCACTTGGTTAATTTCAAAAGTGGATCCTCTGAGGTATATTTGTAACAAGCCCTTTCTCTCAAGTCGAATTGCAAGGTGGCAAGTTTTATTGGCAGAATATGACATAGTATATATGACAAGGAAAGCCGTGAAAGGAAGTGCAATCGCGGACCATCTGGCCAATAATGCTGTTGAAGATTACGAACCTTTGGATTTTGACTTCCCTGATGAAGATATATTGTCAATAGAGAAAAATGAAGAGAAGACAGATTGGTGGACGATGTTTTTTGACGGTGCAGTGAATGTATATGGTAATGGGGCCGGTGCGGTAATAATCTCTCCCGATAAGAAACAGTATCCAGTTTCGGTTAAACTGCATTTCGAGTGCACCAACAATACAGCTGAGTATGAAGCTTGTATCCTCGGTTTAGAAGCGGCCTTAGAATTAAAGATAAAGAAGATAGATGTATACGGAGATTCAATGTTGATTATTTGTCAGGTTAAAGGGGAATGGCAAACTAAGGAGGAAAAGTTGAGGCCGTACCAGGAATACCTATCCATGTTAGCAAAGGAATTTGAAGAAATTAGATTCACCCATCTGGGAAGGGAAGGGAACCATTTTGCGGATGCTTTGGCGACGTTAGCTGCTATGACTACCATTGATCCCAAGTGCAAGGTACAACCGGTACACATTGACATTAGAAACGACCCAGCTCACTGTTGCTTAGTTGAAGGAGAGATGGACGGACAGCCTTGGTATTATGATATCAAGAACCTTGTGCAAAATCATGAATATCCGGTGGGAGCTTCCAAAACAGATAAGAAAACCTTGAGAAGGTTGGCTATAGACTTCTATTTAGATGGAGAGATTTTGTACAAAAGATCATTTGATGGAACCCTGTTAAGGTGTTTAAATGAGGCAGATGCTAGAAAGGCATTACGGGAGGTCCATGAGGGGATTTGCTCAACCCATGCTAGCGGACATATGATAGCGAGGAAAATCCAAAGGGCTCGTTATTTTTGGATGACACTAGAGAAAGACTGTATCGACTATGTCAGGAAATGTCATAAATGTCAAGTTTACAGTGACAAGGTCAATATGCTGCCAGCTCCGCTATTTAATCTGATATCTTCTTGGCCGTTTGCAATGTGGGGAATCGACGTGATCGGTCCTGTTAACCCAAAAGCTAGCAATGGTCATAGATTCATCCTCGTAGCTATTGACTACTTCACAAAGTGGGTGGAAGCCAGTTCATATGCCCACGTAACACAGAACGTAGTGAAGCGGTTTATAGAGAAGGACTTGATTTGTCGATATGGTCCTCCAGAAAAGATAGTGACAGATAATGCGCAGAATTTTAATGGCAAAATGATAGCACAGTTGTGTACTAAATGGAAAATCAAGCATTCGAATTCTTCACCATACCGACCAAAGATGAATGGTGCAATAGAAGCCGCCAACAAGAACATCAAGAAGATTATTCAGAAAATGGTAGTCACATATAGAGATTGGCATGAGATGTTGTCATTCGCCCTTCATGCATACCGCACTACAGTCAGGACCTCGACGGGGACTACCCCATATTCTCTGGTGTACGGTATGGAGGCAGTGATGCCTTTGGAAGTGGAGATCCCGTCGTTAAGAGTGTTGATAGATTCAGAATTAGAGGAGGCCGAGTGGGCCAAAGTGAGATATGAGCAACTGAACCTGATAAGTGAAAAGAGGATGGCTGCAATATGTCATCACCAACTTTACCAGAAATGAATGGCCAAGGCATATGATAAGAAGGTTAGACCGTGGTTGTTTCGAGAAGGGGATCTAGTATTGAAGAAAATATTGTCGTTACCCGGAGACGATCAAAGCAAATGGGCACCAAATTACGAGGGTCCTTATTTAGTAATGAAGGCATTCTCAGGAGGAGCACTGAAGTTAGCCAGAATGGATGGAGAAGACCTAGCTCGGCCTGTGAATTCTGACTCTATAAAAAGATATTATGCTTGATGTAGGCTCCTAAATCAATAAAGCAAAGTTTGGCCATTCACTTCTTTCTCTTTTACATTGATCTCGCAACAATCATTTTTGCATTAATCCCAACAATGCATGTCTTGTTGTTATCGCACCTAAAAAGTTTAGCATCGGCTGAACAAATTTCTTCTCTATACAAAAGCCTAGACTAGAATCACACCCCTACACTGGGGGCAATAAGAGATGTTTTCATGAAAATTTTTACAGGTTTAAAATGAACGAAAGCCTATAGATTTGAAAACCAAGCTAAAGCATTTGACAAAAGCATGACAAAGGGGCAATGACAAGTCATACATTTTGGAAAAAGGACTACTTGAAGAAAGTCAGAGACAACACGAGAGATGAATCCAGCATACGACGTCAAAAGCAAGCTCATGTTAAGAGGGAGTCCCATGAACTAGAAGAAGAGGATGGGGCCTATGTTTCAAAACCAGGTACGAATACATGCATGGCATCTAATCATAAATCATTGCATATATGTTTTTTGGATCATTACAGGAGGAGTTCTTAATGCATTCCCACAAGATTGGAGACAAAGAAAGAATCATAGTGGATGATAGCAAAGAATCACAGTTGTGAACCATAGTGGATTCTGGAACAACGAGAAGAACAAGAAATAGAGAGAAAATGAAAAGTTTTGAACCCTGCCATCAGGAAGAACGACATCGATATCAGCTTTGGTAATAAGGAATCGCCAGATGAGATTCCAAGTTGTTTGAGATCGCCAGAAGGGATCTCGTATTTCGATATTGGTCAAAGGAGGTCGCCAGAAGGGACCTCGTATTTCATCTTTGAATAAAAGGAATCTCGTGTTTCGCTATTCGGAGGTCGCCAGATGGGACCCTGTATTACATGTTGAATAAAAGGGGAATCGCCAGAGGGGATTCCAAGTTGATTAAAGGAGATCGCCAGAAGGGATCTCGTGCTTCGCTATTTGGGATGTCGCTAGATGGGACCTCGTTTCTTCAAAAAAAAAAAAGGGAATCACCAGATGGGATTCCAAGTTGATTAAAGAAGATCGCCAGAAGGGATCTCGTATTTCGCTATTTGGAAGGTCGCCAGATGGGACCTCATATTTCATGATTGTTAAAAGGAATCGCCAGATGGGATTCCAAGTTGAATAAAGGAGATCGCCAGAAGGGATCTCGTGTTTCGCTATTTGAAGGTCGCCAAATGGGACCTCATATTTTGTTTGAATAAAAGGAATCGCCAGATAGGATTCCCAGATTGAAAGAGATCGCCAAAAGGGATCTCGTGTTTTGCTATTTGGAGGTCGCCAGATGGGATCTCGTATTTCGTTTGAATAAAAGAAATCGCCAGATGGGATTCCAAGTTGAAGGAGATCGCCAGAAGGGATCTCGTGTTTTGCTATTTAGAGGTCGCCAGATGGGACCTCGTTTTTTCATGTTGGTTAATAAAAGGAATCGCCAGATGGGATTCCAAGTTAAAGGAGATCGCCAGAAGGGATCTCGTGTTTCGCTATTTGGAGGTCGCCAGATGGGACCTCGTTTTTTCATGTTGGTTAATAAAAGGAATCGCCAGATGGGATTCCAAGTTAAAGGAGATCGCCAGAAGGGATCTCGTGTTTCGCTGTTTGGAGGTCGCCAGATGGGACCTCGTTTTTTCATGTTGGTTATAAAAGGAATCGCCAGAAGGGATCTCGTGTTTCGCTATTCGGAGGTCGCCAGATGGGACCCCGTATTACAAGTTGAATAAAAGGAATCGCCAGATGGGATTCCAAGTTGTTTAAAGGAGATCGCTAGAAGGGATCTCATGTTTCGCTATTTAGAGGTCGCCAGATGGGACCTCGTATTACATGTTGAATAAAAGAAGGAATCGCCAGATGGGATTCCAAGTTAAATAAAGGAGATCGCCAGAAGGGATCTCGCATTTCGCTATTTGGAGGTCGCCAGATGGGACCCCATTTTTCGTTTGAATAAAAAGGAATTGCCAGATGGGATTCCAAGTTGAAGGAGATCGCCAGAAGGGATCTCGTGTTTCACTATTTGGAGGTCGCTAGATGAGACCTCGTAAAAAGAAAAAAGGGAATCGCCAGATGGGATTCCAAGTTGATTAAAGGAGATCGCCAGAAGGGATCTCGTATTTCGATATTCATCCAAGGAGGTCGCCAGAAGGGACCTCATTTTTTCAACATTGGTTACAAGGAATCGCCAGATGGGATTCTAAGATCTTTTATTAAAGGAGATTGCCAGAAGGGATCTCGTATTTTGATATTGGTTAAAGGAGGTCGCCAGACGGGACCTCATATTTCATGTTGGTTAAATGGAATCGCTAGATGGGATTCCAAGTTGAGATTGCTATAAAAGACAAGTTTCAGATCAATCAAGATTCAACCAGATTAGTTCCGGGAGTTCCGTTTTGGGTTTATCTTTATAAAACTTACTGCGCAAAAACCCTGCTCCGTAAGCATTATAAAGAGGGGGCATCTGTTGTAACCCATTTTTGGGTCCCCCACAATATATATATATATATATATATATATATAGCCAAAGGAGGTTAAGAAAAAATAACATGAGGCAGAAGCGCTCAGAAAATAGTCGGAAAATTGGTCAATGAGGTTAAAAATACAAAGATTGGATTTTTGATAGTATATTCTTGAAGGAGGAGAGCCCTGTTGAGAAGGAAAATTTGGAATTTGAGGAGAAAAGCCCAAATTTAGATGTTTATGGACTTAATTGGATTTTAAAATGAATTTATAGGGGATTTGATGGCAAGAAAAATTTATTTTTAAGTCAATTTAGGCTTTAATTGGAAGAAATTAAAGTTCTGGGGTCAAATTATAATTTTTGAGAGTTGATTTGGTTAAATCAGGGGCTAAATTGAAGAAATTGAAAGTTTGTTGCTCAATTGAGGGTCAAATTGCATAAATCAGAGACCAAGGACTGAAGTGAAACACACGGCCAACTATGGGGGGTAGAGACCGAAATACTGTTCATTTTTCTTCTTGCCCCGAACATGCAGCGGGGAAGAAGGAAAAAGGGGCTTTTGTTTGAATTTCGCCGGGCCCTCTCATGCCGTTGGAGCCGAACCTCGACAGTAGCACCCAATGGCCGACCAGCCGCCGCGAGACCCGCTCCCATGCACAACAGCAAAAGCCACACTCACTTGCTCTATAAATAGCACCCAACACAGCAAAGAGCAAGGGGGGAAAATGGAAAAAACAGAGGAAGAGAGGAAACGAGATAGGAAAAGAAGGGGAGAAAACAGGGGAAGCTCTGAAACATAACAAATACACCAACACTGCCAACACCATTGATTTGTTACCTTCACCTTCCCACCTCCCCTGAACTGCTGACAGAGGGAAACACCAGAAAGAGGAAAGAAAGCAAAAAACGGAAGGGAGGGAGCTGCTGCAGAGAGGAAAGAACAGTTACTGTCACCGGGCTCCCTCAGCCACCGACCACCAGCTTCATCCCAGCCATTCCCTACCACTTGCACCTCCATTGAAGCTTCTGTAGAGAGGGAAGAGTAGTTGTTGACAGAGGGAGCAAAGGAAACAAAAAGAAGAAGCAGTGCCGAAACAGCAGGGAGGGGGAAGAAGGCCGCATCAATGCCACCGCCAAACCGGCCACCAGCACCATAGCCAGCCTTCCTCAGCTCATCATCTTCCTCCCACCCGTTGCAGCACCATTGAA
Organism: Populus nigra; assembly: GCF_951802175.1. Lineage (NCBI taxonomy): Eukaryota > Viridiplantae > Streptophyta > Magnoliopsida > Malpighiales > Salicaceae > Populus > Populus nigra. The sequence goes on along the minus strand of NC_084861.1, from coordinate 1,469,111 downwards.
GAAAAAGCAGCAACTTACGCCTCTACACGGGGAAGAAGAAGAAGAAAACAGCTGCTGTCATCGGGCGTCCTCTCCATTGCCACCAGCACCATCAAAGCTGCCAAACAACAGCAGAACCACCGCGAGAGGGAAGAGCACCGTGAGAAACAGAAGAAGAAAGGAGAAGCAGAGAAGAACAGAGTAAGGGAAACACAGTGAAGAAAGGGAAGAAAAGCTCACCACCGTCCAAACCATTCTCCGGTCAGCAACCGCCAGCAGCACCGCCTTCAGAGCCACCACAGGTCAGCCCTCTGCCCCTTATCTCGTTTTACTGTTCATCTTCTTGCATTGCAGAACGTGCACTGTGCACGTTCTGCAAGCAAGAAAATAATTAGCCGGTTACTGTACATGTGCACAGTAACCAGCTAATTAATAAACGGGTTGCTGTGCATGTACAGTACCCCTGATGTACAGTACCCCCGGTTACTATGCGTGGACAGTACCCTCGATGTACAGTGACCCCGTTTACTGTTTTTTGGGCTGGAACCCCAGCCCAGCCCATGCTGCTGGGCTGAGTCCAGCCCTGTAGAAACCAGGCCCATTTTATGTTGGGCTGATTTCGACCCAGTTTCCTTTTGGGTCGGGTCTGGACCGTTCGAACAAAAATTCTTCAAAAAAATTATTTCAAAAAATATATGATTTTATGTAATTTTATTACTGTATTTTGACCAATATCGGTTTGTATTTTTATACTGTAAAGATACAAATCCGGTATTAAAATACCCGGTTTTCGTCAAGACATAAAAAAATAAAATAAATTTAAAATGTTTTCATGCATACGGCCTAGTCTCTCCAATATATATATATATAAATATTATAACATCATATTTTCACACAACAAAAGAAATTTCAAAACGATATATGTATTAGCATGCATTTTGGCTTTAATAACCAGTTTATTCAAGCCATGAGAACTAGGCCAATATTTCAAAAATTCTAAAAAAATCTTTTTGTCTTCTTTTAGTATTTGGGATTATGAATTTATGCATAAAACGTATTCCTGATATTAAAAATATGGTTTTTTTACATAGATATTAGAACGGTTAGTTTTTACCCGATAAGATAAGGACCTCCTTATTGAGAAGGACTTTTCTTGAACCATAGACGGACCAACATACATAGACATTAGAACGGTTAGGTTTTACCCGATAAGATAAGGACCTCCTTATTGAGGAGAACTTTTCTTGAACCATAGACGGACCAAAATACATAGACGTTAGAACGGTTAGGTTTTACCCGATAAGATAAGGACCTCCTTATTGAGGAGGACTTTTCTTGAACCATAGACGGACCAACAACTAGGAAACACAACGAGACCTTGAATTTTATCAGGCAAATAAACAATGCAGCTTACCTTAGGTAGGGCGTATTTGGGGTGCTAATACCTTCCCTTTACGCAACCAGTTCCCGTGCCCGATCTCTAAGACCAGTTAGGGTTCCTAGTGACCAAAATACTAGGTGGCGACTCCCATTCCTTTTTTTTCACTGCTAAGAGACAAAGAATTCCTTGTCTCCCTATATTTACCAGATATATATATACCCCTACCCATTTGAGGGTGGACGATCGCCGCGACGTCGCGCACCCGCGACAACACATACACCAATTCCTTTAAAAAGGATCGTTCAAGAGTTGATTGGTTATCCATATTGAAAACCAAACCCAGGGGTCGTGTCAAGGTTGTTTAAGATGAGAACGATAACTCAAATGTCGAAGATGATATCTTTTAAGTAAGTGAGTTGGTTCAACCAACTCACTTACTTGAAATGATAATATAAATGATAATATAATAGTGTTGACAGAACAAATCAGTCCATCTCCTTCTTTTCACCGAACAAATCCCTAATCCCCTTCTCTAATTAACCAACCGGCAACCACAAAAGCGGCGACAATCACGGTCACGGTCACGGTCCAGTTTTCACTCCTTCTCTTTCCTCACTCTAGTCACCACTCCAGTCATCAGTGCTCGCGGTCGCGGCTTCCTTTTCATCAACAGCGGCGACGATCTCCTTAACAACTCAAGGCTTCCTCTTCAATCTTCATCAATAGTGGCATGCCGGCAATGATCTCTTTTCTTTCCCATCATCAACAATTGACGACTTCCTCTTCATCAACAGCAGTAGGCGACATCGCTCCTCTTCACTGGCAGCTGTTCAGCCTTCATCATCAATGGCTCCTCTTCACCGTAAGTTGATTTTGCCTTTAAAATGTAAAATTGCAATAGTTGATTTTTCCCTATAATTGTATATTCCCCTATAATTACAACTTTTGATTTTGCCCTGTAATTGTATGTTAATTTTTCCGGTCCTGTAATTTGTATATTTATAATGTTTTTTTGTCCCTTGAATTGAATTGATGGAATGAATTAAATGGAATTGATGGAATGATTTTGAATGTTTTTCTGTCCTTTTATACTGTGGAGTGTGGAGTCCAAACTTAGTCTCACATATGTGTTCTTGTAAACTTTTCCATTATCAATCGTTTGGCTGCTGCTATCACATATATATGCCTTATGAAAGGAAAAGGTCTAAAGTTTTAGTTTACAAAAAGGAAAGGTTTGAATTCTTTAGTTTTTCAAAGCGTTAGAAATAATAATCATAAATGACTATAAATAAATAAATTCTATGTCTTTTCCCGTTTTTTCCCTTTGTATTAAACTGTATAGTTAAGTTACAGGCTTACTATAACACTTATCAAATTTCTTAATATGCAATTTTAATGATATTTACATGTAACACCATGGCGCATGCAATTCCAGTTATCTAAGGAAAGAAGAAATTGTTGTTCATCAAAGAGTGGAGGATAATCCTCTAATTATTTTTTAAAGGTGGAAGTCAGGATATTTCTTTTATCTAAACCATGCATATACGACTAGAACCAGTAGGAGAAGATTCAAAATGAAGGCCATGACTAATTAATTGTATTGAGGATGACTAAGTTTGGATTTGCCCTTTTAACTACTTCTTATGTTGACTTTGATTATTTCTTTCCACACTCACAGTATAAATGGACAGTTGAATTGAATTGAATTATTTTTTGTTAATGTATTTTAAAATTTCTTATGATTTTATGATTTTACGATCCGTTTTTACGATCCGAGTTTGTTTTGCATTTTCCATGCCGTGTTAAAATCGCGATTTTAACAACCTTGATGACAACATGTCATTGGGTGCCGATCAAGAAGAGCTACCTGCATCGACTCATGACGCTGCCTCTTCCAGTGTTATTCCACAACGTAGAGGCGGTGTCCCTTCACGGGGGGATCCATTCACCTGCAAGTATGAGGCGCATTGAAAAGACGACCTTTCAATGTAAGTTTGTTTTGCTTTGAGTTTGTTTGTGTTTAACAATTTATGAACAACTAATATTTCATTAATTTTATCGATTTTCAGGTTTATAAAAATTAAGCCCCCCCGGGTAATAACATCGACATTTAAATTGTCGATGGAGATTCCATTGTTTCAATGGAGTCAGGTTTCCAAACATCCTGATTGGAAACCTCATGTCGATGCATGGTTTTCTAGATTTCACGTTAGTGTTAATTATCGTATTTTTCATGTAAATGCCTTTAATTTATTTAGATTATTGATTTATTTTTTATAAATTGTTAATGCAAGGGTAAAGTTGAATGGGATAGAGAAAATGACAATGTTGCAATAGGGTTTGAGAGAATCACGATTCAACTAGGTAACAACGAAAACAATACGATAATTATTTTTTATTTTAAATATTAAAATTTTATTTGTCATTAACTGATATAGAATACATTTGTATCATGTAGGTTGTGTGATTTTTTTTATGAAGTGCAAAAAAACCTAAAAAATATGCCAGAGAAAACGCTCTACCAAGCTGGAATGACGTGACTGTTTGGAAGGATTTCATGCCGCCATACATCCTGGAGGATACATGTGTGGAATATATTCAGCACGTGACATCCAAGTGTTTCACACAACGCTCGTAGTCCAGTACGGGGAACTGGAGTAGGTAAATTCATGACTCGATTACCACGCACACCGGCAGCTCCGTTCCTTTCGTTTCGCATGCGAAACAGATGGTAAAATTGATTTTAATCACATTTATCTTTAATTAATTTGTTGTTATTTATAAATATATTTAATTTGCAACATTTGTTTTCTAAGAGGTTACGACTCTTGGACGTGAGCCGAGCCCAATAGAGCTTTTTTGTGGAGACACATGTGCAGAATGAAGACCACCAAAAAGGGATGCAACAGTTCGTCGACAACCGCGCTCAACACTTTGTGGTATGTTCATTCAACCATTTTCTATCATAAGTTTTTATTTTCTTGAATTGAATTGGATGATTTTGGTTTTTATTTCCAGAAGACATATAACAGTCGGTTGAGAGAAAGATATAGGGATGATCCTTCTACCCACTCGGATTTCGATTCGAATTTGTGGATGGAGGCAAGATCATCTGGTGCAAATTGGGTGTACGAACTCTTCAACACTACGACCGAGAACTTGCGAACGGCCCGTATTGTCTCAACCGCTAGGAGCTTGCAATCGATATCAAGTACCTAGTCACAGAAGTTCGCCTTGCAACAACATACGACTCATCTCACTGAAAAATATGAACGACTCTCGGTGGATTATGAACAACTCCACTAAATGGTCATGGACATGAGATCACAGATGGGTGGTACGTGTACGCTCTTTTTTTGGCCGTATGGTCCCGGGAACGACTAGCCTCCTCATTCTCCTCCTCCAGTGTCGTCATTGTTATAATTTAATTTTTATTTGAACATATAAATTTGTAATGAATATAAATTTGTAATGAATATTTGGATTTTATATTATTCAAGTTTATTTTTACATATTTCAATTTTATACAATTTTATTTTTTTAATTATTTTATTTTTTTGTTCAAAAGATTGATTTAAAAAAAACATCTATTTTTTAATTATTACAAACGGATATACCGACAGACACAATCCGTCGATATATTTCAAAGGTTAAGGGAACAATTTAATCCATATACCACTACAATACTGTTACATCACCGATGAAATTATTTTGTCGGTATTTTACAGAGGGTTTGAATAAATTAACAATAAATGCCACTACCAATAACCGACGGAACTACCGTCGGTGTATTAAAACGGGTAATTTTTTTGGCACACATTTTTCATCTATAAAACCATCGTTGTTTTTTTTACCTACAGAAATGACATTATTGATGAATGATTTCTGTCTGTAAATCTGTCAGTAAATGTTTTACCGATGGATTGTTAGTGTAAATATCGACAAAAAAATTTGTTGGTAAAACTATTAATTCTGGTAGTGTGCATTAGGACCATTGTTATTAAACCCGAATTGGCCCGATCGGTTGACCCAGTGGCTGGACCAATATAGGTAAGGTGAAATACCGGCAAGAGTAAAAAAATGATCAAACCCGGTCGACCCGCCGAGTCGACTTATGACCCGGGCATCCCGGTAAAACCTGATAAAGACCTTTTTTTTAATGTGTTTTTTTCCTAGCTAGAGACCCCTTTTTCATATTTTTTTAGTTGGTTATTAACCCTTTTCAAAGTTTATTATATAAATACTAGAAAAATATTAAATTTTTTCAATGTGTGATTTGAAACCCTTTAGTATATATACTGTTTGTTCACAAGAAAAAAGGTTATTTTTTTAATGTGGAATTTGAAGCTCTTTAATATATATACTCTATGTTCACAAGAAAAAAAATTATGTTTTTTCAATGTGGAATAAAAAACCTTTTTGGTTTAAATACATCAACTTAGAAGGATAACATAGTATCTTTTCAATATGGAATGAAAAATATTTTGAAATAATATTTTAAATTTCATTATTTATAACATGTATAGCCTATATTCAATGGATTGTTTCTTATTTTTTTATAAAATATTAAAACTTCAAATATTTTTTTAATTTTTTCGGGTTCATGCGGATTGACCCGAGTGAAATCATGTAACTTAGGACCCGACTCCTTGGTCGGATCAACCCCTAGATCAGATTTGATAACTATGATTAGGCCTAAGAGATTATTATATTCTATGTTGTTTGGGAGTACAATAGGTTTTTCTTTTAAATGATTTTAAAAAATACATTTACTTTGAAAAATATTAATTTTATTATTTTCAATGTGTTTTTAATAATTTTGATGTGCTAATATTAAAAATAAAAAAATATTTTCAATTATTTTCAAATAAAGAATACAATGCATTGCATTACCAAGATAAAGAAGACGAGAACAAAAGATTAATTTTCTATAAATCTCTATTTATCTATTCAACGATCACAACATCAACCTTAACGTAAAATAATAAATTGTATTAATAATTTTTTTTTATTAAAAGTTCTGACTTGAGCCTCATTTGCTTGGCAGAAAGTGGTTTCCTAAAAATTAATTTTTAATTTTTTTTGTGTTTGTTTGTCATTAGAAAAATTGGTCAATGAAAAATATTTTCCAGTCAAAAACATTTTTGGCTTGGTTTCCAGAAAAGTGTTTTTCTTTTATTTTGGGCGGAAAACACTTTCTAGAAGTTATGAAAAAATTAAAAATATCATATTATTTGTTGATTATAATAAATTTGGTCCTAAAACTTTTGATTGCTATATATATATATATTTTTTTTTAATTTCACCCCTTAGAATTTTATTTAATTTGATTTTTATATTAACTTTGATCATCATTTTTATTATTGTTATTTGCTTGTCTCTTATTATTTTTTTAACTGAAAGTTTTTATCTATCAAATTTGATTTTCATTCTTTTGATTGTTATTTATTTTATTTGAAATAATTTATGAAATTGTAATTATTATTATTTTAATTTCATTATCTTTTAATTTTTTTATATGTTAAATTTGATCTCCATTATTTTGATTGTTATTTATTTTATTTGAGATAATTTATGAAATTAGATTTTTTTTTATCAATTTCATTTTCATTCAATTTTTTAATTTGTAATATTTGTTCCTTATTATTTTAATAAACTTGAAAAAAAATATTAATAAGTTATTTTTCAGCTCATTTTCCATGACATAACTAAACACTAGAAAATATTTTTCAACTTATTTTTCATGACAAAACTAAACACTAGAAAATATTTTCCAACTTATTTTATATGACACTACCAAATATCAAAAAATAATTCACTTTCTAGAAATTTACTTTTCAAGGAAACCACTTTTAAAACAAAAAAACTACTTTCCAACCAAAATTACTTTTCAGCAAACAAACAGGGCCTTGGAATGTTTCTTTCATAACAAACCAATCATGTACTCTATGCTATAAGATGATATAATTTTAGTTATTTCATATGTATAGTTGATTATATTATCATAAACGTATTTATTTATTATCAGCAATGGAGCCTGTCAACATAATTTGTAATAATTGTGAAAGAGAAAACTACAAATTATGAATGAGACTCATGGTTGTAATTAATATTTTTTTTCATAGAAAAATACAATTTCTTTAATATTAATGATAATACATTACTATTACAATTTTGATTTTTTCTCTTTTAAGGTGTCCATAAAGACTTTTTTCTATACATGTCAGTGTATCTTTGTCGAGTGGAGCCACAATCATTTCGCTAAATTTTGATTATTTTTTGTAAATTAATTTTTTATATGTTTTTTTATTGTTTAGATATACCAAAAATAAATTTTAATATATATATATATATATATATATATATATTATTTTAATGTATTTTTATTAAAAATAAATACACTTTTAAAAATAATATTATCACTGTCACGGGTACCCATGCACTTGAAATCTCTTGCAACCACTTGATAATGGGAGAAAATGTTGCCCAACTAGGCCATATGGATAGAAGAATCCAATGACTTCATCACTTGAGACCTCCTCACAATTGCAAGTCTATTTTTTAATACACGATTGGTCCTTGAATAAACACGCAGCCGACGTTAATAAATAAATAAATAAATAAAAAATCTCGAAAACCAAGGATGAAAAACCAAACAAAATCAGATGATATAAAACTTACAATTATTTGAATATCTAAGAACATCGATCTAGGAAACCAAATATGAAATTGTTAAAAAGAAATAAATATATAAGGAGGGAGGGAGGAGAGGGGTTTTCGCCGTCAATGTAATTCCGGTTTGTTTTTATATTTTAAAAATATTTAAAAAAATTAATTTTTTTATTTTTTTCTTTACTTCAAATTAGTATTTTTCTTTTATATTTTTCGATCATTTTGATGCTGATATAAAAAATTTTAAATAAAAAAAATATTATTTTAATATATTTTTAAATAAAAAATATTTTAAAAAATAACTACAATAATTTCGAATAATTTCAAATAACGACAACCGGAAAATCGTGTGGTTTTTGAGGATTAGTTTATCAGATGAGAACAACTAGAATTTTAATTAAGAAGATTTCGTGACATTACATGAACGGTGCAATTAATAGAATTAGGTTATCGTTTCCCGCTAGACTGTCACACATCTTCTCATCTCCGGCAAAAATAATATTGACAGGATTTCTCAACGAGTGGGAGAATGGCTCCACTGACTGCCTCGCACAGATCACAAATCTTCTGAGACGTGTCCGTGGAAGACCAGCTTGTACATCTCTGTCTATATCTTATAGACACCATTAATTCCACATTAAATCGCCTCCTTTCTCTGCCCTACTGCCTACGAGACTTGGGCACAATCCATCGACCCCATGCCCTCCACTTCCTTCTTAATTCACGCCAGCGACGCCAAGCATGTATTAGGTTTTGTCTCTCTCACGCTTTCCTACCTGACCAAGGTTCACACTCTATTTAATGCCCCTCCTCCTTTCCTAGTGCTCGATCGATCGAGCTCCCTTTGGAGACCCTGCTAGCTCACCCTCTATTGTTCTCTCTCTCAAGGCCAGGCTAGATTGTACGTACGTAGTCATTATTAGCATGGAGAGCCAAAACAAGGCCAGTCTTCCTGTAATGGATGGGCTTGAGAGGAGAGTGGCGAGCCAAAGTGAAGGAGCAAGGACGTGTGACTTGCTTCTACGAGTTTTAGCCTTGGTGCTGACTCTGGCTGCTGCTATAGTTCTTGGGGTAGACAAGCAGACCAAGGTTGTTCCAATTAAGGTTGTGGATACCCTGCCAGCGATTAACCTTGCTGTCTCTGCAAGGTGGCATTACTTGCCTGCCTTTACGTAAGTTCTCTCTTCCAAGTTAATTATATCTTTCTATTTGGTTCATGTGTTTTTAATCACCATGACGACCTTGATTTATTATCTATTTTTGCTAACATGAAAGAAAAAAAATCCTCATGTGATTAGATCAACCGAGTTTTTTATTGAAGTAATTAAATAATTTTTTTATTTTTTTAACTTGAATCAGATCTGGAATTATTAGGTCAACAGACTTTTTTATTGAACCAATTTAATAATTTTTTTATTTTTTTAACTTGAATCAGATCTGGAATTGACCTACCAGACCAATCTAAATTTTACACCTTTATCTACACCAATAACTCAAATACTGTATTAATTATAGTTGTGAACGTAGTTTTTAAAACCTGGTTCGGGACCCGGCCGATCTGGTGTTAGAACTGGGTCTAGTTGAAGAAAAAATAGAGGAAGAAAAAATTCGGTGTGACCTGGCAAGACCCGATAAAAAATTCTGTTACAATCTATTGATTTTTATTTTTTTTACAAAAACATCATTTTTATTTTTTAAAAAAATTGACCTGATTGATCCGGTAATCCGGTTAAAACTCAAAACTTGAGTCTTGAACCAGATCGATCAGCAGATTGGGCATGAAAACTATAATTGTGAAGCTAAAGTTGATATGCCAGGTTAAGATTTACGACTATGATTAATACAAGATTTGAGTCATTAATGTAAATCGGAGCGATGAGGGTACTGACGAGGGCTAGTATGGCCCGAAAAAACTCATTAATATTATGTCTTTATAAAAAGAATTTATTTGGCGCATGCAGTGGAGCCACCCATCATTTAACTAAAATTATCAAGATTTAATTTCTTGCCTCTCTAGAATAAATTTCCTGGCTCCGTCCAGGTGATTGTAGAGGACTCAATTGCATAATGATCGTTTGTCGAGTGAGATTTGCGTAAAACAGCCTGCATCTATTCTTGTTCTTGAGCAATTCAACTTGAGTTTCTTTATATATATATATATATATATAAAGAGGCCTTTTTACTGTTTTGGAGAATTATGCGGGTATTCTGTTTGATAGGTATTCCGTTGCATCAAATGCGATAGCATGTTCATATGCAGCTCTCTCCCTAGTCCTCGCCGTGAGTGGGAAGAAGGTGATAATGTCCATTGTCGTCGTTCTTGACCTGCTGATGGTGGCAATGCTGTTTTCCAGTAACGGAGCTGCCTTGGCCATTGGTCTGATGGGTTACCAAGGGAATTCGCACGTGAGGTGGACCAAAGTGTGCAATGTTTTTGGGAGATTTTGCAACCAGGTTGCAGTTTCTATTGCCCTTTCTCTGCTTGGTTCCATCTTGTTCCTCTTGCTTGTCGGCATCACTTCCTTGCGGCTTCTCAAGAAATCCCAGTGAATCTTTGGACCTTGTTTGTAATCTAATATTATAAAACCTCTTTTAATTCACGTCCTTCCTCTGTGTATTGTATGAAAAAAATTATTTTATAAAAAATATTTTTAGTTGAGGTTGGTGTGGTATTTATATATGTTTGGTTAAAATTATAGTTGAAATTGAGGTTGAACAAAAAGTAGTTTAATTTGTTTGGTTAAAAATGCTTTTCAAATTGAGGTTATAAAATAATTTTAAAAAATACATGTTAATATTGATGGTTTTTAATTTAAATATTGTACATGTAACTACTGTTATTATATCATGAAATAAGTAAAACTTTATATAAAATAATTTTTATTGTTCCATTAAACTATCTACAATTCCATCATGAATGAAATACATCCGACAATAACTACAGTTTTCTTGGTTTCTTAAGCGCGCAACAACATCAGGTAAAACATAATCAAGAACAAAATTGAGATTGCAATGAAATTCTGCAAATGCTATGTCATCAAGCGATCTTCGTCTAATTTATATAGTGATATTTTATAATGTTAAACACTAGTTTTTCAAATAAAACACAATTAAAAATAAAAAAAATAAAATTTAGTTTTTTTAAACACTAGTTTTTCAAATAAAATACAATTACAAAAATAAAAAATAATTTTTTTATTTTACTGAGTCAGACCCTGTTTAATTTATTTAGCTCTGACCAGATCGATAAACACTAGTTTTTTTCATTAGTGATGGGATCCACAGACAGTAAATCAAATTTCATTTATTACCAAACACCAATTTTCTTTAATTTGCTTCAACAGCAAACACAACCACGAAAACAAACGGTCACTGTAATAAACGGTCACTGTAATGCCTCAACTCTCAATGCTTAATTTATAAGATCTGTGCTTGCATGTGTCAAGATCTGTAGCAGTCAATTAGTGAGTCAACGATCATATAGGGATTGTTGATTGAGTGTTCAGAAACAATTTTATCACAATTGGGTCCAGGAGGCTTAGAAAAGTGTTGATCTAGCCCTCCCCATCCATATTGATCTAGCCCTCTGTGTATTTATGGTAGGATACACTGGGGAATTTTTTAGGTTACAATAAGACGCGTAATTTTAAAAGGTTAGCTAGCTAGATAGACAGACTCAATTAATGTAATTAATATTCCAAGATTTAGCTCGGTCTAGGGGGTACCATTTTCAACTAATCAAATGGGAGTGGGTGGACTGTCACCTCCATTTGACATTTTTTCATACAAATCAATGTTCAAAAGTTTGAAAATTCAACTCCATTATCCAATCAGATACAAGAACTCGTTGCTATCTGAAAGGCTAGTTTACATCATTGTTGATATTGATAGCAAGATTTTATTTTTTTTATAATGTAAGAAAAAAAAATCTAGATGGTGGTAGGCCTATAAAATTAGTTGAGATGCGCGTAAGCTGACCCGGACACCTCCGTTAAACTAAAAAAAATATAGTTTTGTAATTGTATAGTTTGCTAATCTAATATTGACTTATTTTTTATATTAATATTTATTTTTAAATTAATATAGATATCTAGATTAATTTACGTATATTTTTACTATTCCAACAAACCCTTAATTGTCTTGATATTAATATTGTCTTTGTCCATGATTGTAATGTCCCCTTCCCCGCGACTTCCAATCCGAATTTCTTGGTACAACCTCAAAATAATATGATAAGAGATTCCTTGGCAATTCCTACGCCAAGAGGTTTAACTCACGATTAATACTTACTAAAATTGCTATATAGCAGGAACATTCTCGGCAAATGTTAAATGTTTTTTAATTAAAAATATATTAAATTGGTCATTTATTAATTTAATCGAAATCATCACAAAAAAATATTTATTTAATATTTTTTAAAACAGAAGGAATAGTTTGTAAAATACATTGAGAAATCTAGGTTAAACCGCAAAAACTAGGAGAGAAGATCAACCATGCCTGGGCGCACTCTACACATGGCCTCAGCTGGCTCTACTCTGCACATGAGTGTGTGCATCTTGTCAGTCATGTCGATGTCCTTTCCATCAACCTTCTCCCACTCGAAGCATTGAATCAACGAGCCCAGTGTCATGGCCATTATTCTCTGTGCCAGCCCCTCCCCGGGACAAGCTCTCCTTCCCATCCCGAAAGGCATATGCGTGTATGCTTCGGATTTCCAGTTTTCAAATCTCTCAGGCTTAAAACTTGTTGGGTCATTCCACAGAGTAGGATCTCTATGAATAGCCCACGCATTTGCAAACAGAATTGTACCAGCTGCAACATCGTATCCTCCAATGGTACAGTCTGCAGATGACATATGTGGTGCTAGGAGTGGAACAACTGGATATAATCGTAAGCTCTCAAGGATGACACTTTGAAGGTAGGGTAGTTTCGAGATATCCGCTTCATCTACCATGTGGTCTTGACCAATCTGAGTATCCAATTCTTCTCTTGCTTTCTTTTCCACGTCAGGATGGTTCAGCAGATTGCAAACTGCCCATTCTAAAGATGTACTGAGGGTCCTTGTCCCCGCGAGCAACATTATCTGCAGAAGAAATATAGACTCTTAGATACAGAGTTAATCATCTATGATCAGCTAGAGCTAGAAAATGAGATCTGGGGCTAATCAATCACCAGAATAAGCCCTTTAATTATGTCCTCTGTATAGTATTCCGGTTGAGAATCCTGCAGAGTAAGCAAGTGGTTTATCATGGTATTTCTATCCCTGTCACGTCGATGCTCATCAACCAGTCCTTGCAAGATCAAATCCATCCTCTTACTGAGCCCCACGCACTTCTTCACAAATCCATTATAATCAACACTCTGGAAGATTGGGAACACATCTGCTAGATTTGTCAACCCACCAAGGTCAGCATACTCTTGCATGGTCTCCTTAAACTTTTTTGCCTCCTCAATTAAATTCACATCTTCACCGTAATACCGCTTCCCTGCAATCATTCTCATTACGATATTAAACGTCAGGTCTGTAAACATGGACCTTAAATCTACCTTAGCAAAACCGGTGTTGGAAACCTGCTGAAGTCTGCGTGCTAAGAGCTTGATTTCGTCTCTTCGGATGCCCGAAGAGGAGTTGAGGCGGGACGACGAGAAGATCTCAATTGCGCATATGCGGCGAAGGTTGCGCCAGTGATCACCATAGTTGGCTGAAGCAACCGTGGTGAAGTTGTAATGTAAGTGCTTGCCATTTAGAAAGGGAGGGCGGTTAGCGAAGTTGATGTCGTTCTTGGTGAAGCATTCTTCTGCCAGAGATGGGGAGGATACAAGAATCACGGAGCGGGAACCAAATCGAAGAAAGACGATTGGGCCATATTTTCTTGAGAGATTCTCAAGAGTTCGATGGATGGGTTGTTTGAGAAGATGAAGATGACCGATGATTGGAATAGCTGGCGGGCTTGGTGGGAGATTTTTGCGCTTTTTTCCTGTTGGTAGCAAGAACTTAACGGCAAGGACAAGAAGGAAAAAACCAAAGAGTGAGTATAGATGAGTGTTAGGCATGGCTAGTTCCTGCCTGCTCGCTATGCCTCCAACCTGATGAGTTCTGCCGGTATTTAAGCTGGTTTGTCAAGTTGTATATATTGGACATTGAATTCCTTCCTTCCTCGATAATGTGTTGTTTTGTGAGTCTTCTTTTGCGCCTTTTTTGACCATGACTCCCCAGGGTACCCCAAGTCAAGGGATGGCTGCTTCCTCAGCTCTCAAAAACGAAATGTGTGGTTGATATCCATATTTTCAATTCCGTTTCGTTTCCGTTGGGATAACTGAAATATTGCGTGTGAATTTAAAAAACAGAACAGAATAATTGTTTTCTTATTTTAAATCTTGATATGTTCTGAATTTTTTAGATAAATTTTAATCAAAATATTCCGGTTTTATTTTACATGTTTCGTTTTGGTCTTGAAAAACCATTAAATTAAATCCAAACTTCAACTTATTTTAACTAAAACAAATCAAAAAAATACCATATAAGTATTAATAACTCCATTTTCAACTACAAAATAATTTTTAATCAATCTAAACAAATCAAATAAAACAATAATAATAAATTTATGGACCTAATCTATTTTTTTAGCATGGTGAAAGAGCAAATTCATCTTCATGGAACTCTCCTCTCCTAACAAACCTTTATTGACACCAATAATTATTACATTTCTTTTATTTTTTTGGTTGAATAAAACATGAGTTGCATATTTTTTTTTATAAAATGTTATGAGATCAAAAATCATTCTCCATTAATATCACAATAAAAATATATTTTGCAATACAATTATAATATAAAAAGCACTAGATTATTTTTTATTATCTTAAAAAAAGCATGGTTTCCCAATGAGTAAACTGAAGGGAATTTAAAGGGGTAACAAACAAAACTTATAGTTTAATTAAGGGTTAAAAAAATACTAATTGGGTAGTGTTTGTGTATTAACCTTAATGTGACACTTAGATTCCAACTCCCTCTACTTTTGTTCAAGAATTAATTATTGTAGCGTTTTGACGTGAATAGCTTGTGTGGCTTCCTTTTTATCTTTTAAAAGTAAAAAGTCCGGGTTTGATTTATGTTTTTTGTGTTAAAACATTTTACTTTCATAATATTTTAGTATTTTGTTTAAGTTGAATTATTTTAAGTTAAATTTCTATTTAATCTTGACTATTTAGGAATATTTTAAAATTTAAAATTATACTACTTTGACATTGTATTTATATAGCATAATTTATAATTAATTTATGTTGAATTTGAATTATATATATATATATATATATAAACAATATAATTGATACACTGAAATACTCTAAAACTAAAATATTTTATTTTAATTAAAAAAATAAAACATTTATCAAAACAGAAGAGACCACCTTTGATCGATTTATGTTTGTAGCTGTAAGATAACATTTTCATCGAAAGAACTCCAAGCTGTAGCTGTCATTTAGCTCCATTGATTCGTTTTGATTTTGGGTGTAAAGGACTTTATGTTGGATTCTTACAGATCTTTTTTAAAAAAGATCTGACAAGGCCATGGTCGGCTCCAGATCGATGACTTCTTTCACTATTCCTAATTTAAGCAAATGATATATTACCACCATATATCCAGTCTTTCAGGTGCAATGAGTTAATAGCCTAGCCACCAAGTATGACTACTGAATCCACAGTAAATTAAGGAGATAAATATGAAGAATGCTAAATTTTATTGTAAAAAATGAAAGGAAAAGGAAAAACAAAGACAGAAGATGAGTTACAGCTACGATATTCTTCAATCTTTGGCCCCTATGAATTTCTTGCCTGAGGTTCTGTCCTGTCCTGTCCATCTCTTTCTTTGTTTCTTGTTCCTCATTCATTTTCTCGTCTTGGAATTATTATCCTTTTGGCTGGTCAATCACGTATATAATTTGCAGTACATGGACTCCTTTTTACTTAAGTTTGGACTTCTACAAAATCAAGTTTGGTCCGTTCTTCATGTCCCAGACTTCATCTCTTCTTAATTAATTTTATGTATAACATACGTCAACTTCTTTGATTTCTTAGGCCAAAAGAGACCTCCTCAAAGGCAAAAAGGCCGCAAGAGAGATGATTGTTGGTGGAACAACTGCATCCATTAAGTCACTTGAAAAGGAGGTAAGAACATTGGAGAGGCTGAAGAGGCAAAAGGATTCATCAAACAGTTGGAATTCGTCAACAAATATAACGGTCTCTAGCACTGAGGTCTCCATTTTCAGGATTCAGGCAATGGCTAGACAAGGTCTGGTGAAAAGAATTCTCGGGATCTTCCAAAAGAACAAGTCTGAAATTTTGGATGCAAATGGAGTCGGCAAGTACTGATCACAGCAACTACTTACTCATGGCAATGCCATGTTTAACAAATATTTCATTAGATGTATCATTGGTGAGGAAATTAAGGGTACTGAACAAAAAGAAGAGAGGATTTTCATGTTAACAAATATTTCTTCACTTTTTGAATGTATGAGTTTTTACGCCTTGTTTCTTTTATGCATGTATGTCTGCGTGTGGATGAAGATTAGAATTTGTTTAAAAATGTGGTTATGATTATTTTTTAAAGTAATATAATTTTTTTTAAGTTTGTTTTAGATATAGCTGAAAGAGAAATGAGTTCAATTTTGCATAACATCATTTTTTAATAGACTACTATGTACATTTACTTAGCTGGAATCAAATTATTATTTTTTAAAAAATTATTAAGAATATAGAGATTTTTTTGACATGATGATCTTGAAACCTGTTAACTCAGCTTTTTATCTAGCTTGAATTTTGAATTAAACTATCTAGGAGCTGATCTAAAGTGAATCATTAAATTTAATGGGTTCAAAAACAACTTAGATAAACGGTAAAAACATGACATAGCTTTTAAAAAAAACTTTAAGACGCTAATCTTTTTTAATATTGAGATGATATCAGATTGGATTGACCTTGGTCACCCTGCGACTTGGGTTATGGACTTCAATGGATTTAAAACTTTGTTGTTTTGTAAATTATTTTTATTTAATTTTATGATAAAATTAGATACTTTTAAATGGAGTACCAACTCTAAAAAAAAACATTTATTTGAGATCGTGATATATAAAGTAGAAAAAAATAAACAATGAATTCTATTTCTCAACTAATCAATATTGAAGAAGAGTGAAATAAAAAATAATTAGAAAAATTAAAGGACCGAAAACTAAAAAAAACAAAACATATCAAGTTTGATGGATAAACCCGTGAACCGGGTAACCTAGGTCAACATGTCAAATCCGCAAACTGGATAATGGACTCTATTAGGATTAATAACTTGTTTTTTTTTCTAAACTATTATTTATTTAACTATATGATAACAAAAATAGACAATCACAAAATTAAGCGTCAAACTAATACTAAGACTTTTTTTTAAGATTACGATAACATCATAGAAAATTATGGAACTCAATTCTCAATCAACCAAATATCGAAAAATAAAATCGAAAAAAATGAATTTTAAAAAAAAGTTAAACCCGTCAACATGCATATGGACTTTCTAAAATTTAATAACATTTTGTTCCAAAACTATTTTTTTAACTATATGATAAAAAAAATACACGATCACATAATCGAGTTCAATAAAAAAAAGGTATCCTGCCAAACCTGCGAACCGGGACAACCAGGGTTACCTCGTTAAACTCACAAACCGAGTCAGTAACTCCAAAAGCTTTAATAATGTATTTTTTTAAATAATTTTTTATTTAACTAAACATTTTTAAAAATAGATCATAGTGTGATGCTGATATATTTTTCTGATACCAACCCGATATTGAGATATTTCTTTGATACCGCGATAACCATATAAAAAACAAATTAAAATATTATCAACTCTAAATCCCTATAAATGCATCATATAAGAACTAAATAAAAAAATTCAAAAGTCAAAGGAAAAAAAGGGGTCAAAATGCAAATGAAAAAAAAAACATTATAGATTATTATTGTAATCCACAATGCTAATAAGTGTGGGAAAACTATATTTTCACTTTTTATTTAACTAAATTTTTTTAAAAATAGATAATATCGCAATACTGTGATTTTGTTTTTATGCTAACCTAATCTTGAATATTTTTTTGATACCATGATAACCAATAAAAAGACAAATTAAAATATGTTATAAACTCTAAATCTTCATAAACACATCATGTATGAGAACTAAATTTAAGAAAATTAATAACCAAAGGAAAACAAAGGGGTCAAAATAAAAAAATAAAAAAAATAAAACAATACGACTTATTATTATTGTAATTCACAGTTTATTATTATTGTAATCCGCGGTGCTAAAATGTGTGGAAAAATAATGTTTTCCCTCTGTACCTCTAGCTGTATACTTTATAAAAGCAATGTTAGTTAGGTTGATTTCTGAAGCCTTATAAATCAGTTATGAGATTTCTTTTTATCAGGATGTGGTTAGGAAGCATAGCGGAATGCATATCTGTTGACTGTACTGCAAGAAACATTTAGAGGTCAAAGGTTTTTGTCAAATATGGGAGAACTGGCTTGATCCTCTCAATCATGCAATTGCTACTTGCCCTAATGCTGCATGTTCTTCCTCTTGTTTATGTTCTTTTCTTCCCGACCTAAATCAAACTGGATCATCAATTTGATAAGTCAATCAGTTCATTGAAAACCTAATTGGATCGAACAGGCAATGTATTATCCAATTTAACTGAAAACTAATTAGGCTCCAAATTATGGGTTATCTAAATCTAAACTACTAGCCATCTGATATGCTCGTAATTCCACTGCCTTGCACTGTGGCTTATTGTAAAAAAATAAAAGAAGTCAAACCAGTCTCTTGAGCTTCAGTGCCTTCTTTCGTCTTTTTTTCCCTTTTCGAAGAAATGAAATCCCTATTTTTCCACCTCACCTGCCATCAAAAACAAGCAAACAAAAAAAAACATCACTCAAGCAGTCACAAATGCGGTTCTGCCAATAGACTGGCACAAAAAGTCCTCCAGGCTTTACTGCAACTCTTTATAACATTCTTCACTTCTGAAGAACAAGAAAATTGCTTGAATACCATATACAAGACACACAAGCTCATGTCATTCTCGGCAATATTGATTATACAGCATTGGCGTTCAGGCAGAGGATATTATTTACAATAGAAGCAGAAAATCTAACTGGCAAGACAAGGAGGAAAAGAAGCAAAATTAGAATAGAGACTGCGACGAGGGACATCCATAAATGCTGTACCGCCAGGTTCATCTGAGATATAAACTAGAAGCTACAAAATTGTCTCTTGAACATGGAGATCGAATGAATATCCTACAAAACAATCTAGTCTGAAACTTTCTTTGGTTCCTCCAATCGATTCTGAATTTAGAAAATTACTGTATGAACATTGATTCTTAACGTACTGTTATGAAAAGATAACAAATTTTTTGTTACATGTCCAGAGATGCTAACAATTGAGCTCCAGCTTGGTCCTGCATAAAGAGGTGATTATTGAATTGCTGCTCCCAGAGTTCTGACACGGTTGTTTCTCTCTTAAGGTTCATATTTCCATGCTCAATTGTCCATGTCCTAGACATTTTAGCATGGGATTTCTTCCTTAATTGCTAGGTCTTCCAAATTTACTTTCGCCTCCACACCCATGTTTGGTAGACCATTAACCATTGCAGGAATGCCAGATTTTAATACAGCAGCTATCGCCTGATTGATCAGATAATAACAAGGACAAGCAGTGTAAACTAAGATCCCAATCCTCATACTACAAGAAAAACATGTGTGCGCGCAAGCGTGTGTGTAACTTGACCCTTTAAAATAAATGCACAAAATATCAGAAAATACTGTACCTTCCTATTTTCCTCTTTCTGGTGTTTGACAACAGCCATAGGCCATTCATTTACTAACTTCTGAAGTTCAACCACCACACCTGACTTCTTGGTGTCAGGTAATGTCTGCATCCAAGGAAACTGACTTGGATCAAAAGTGTTGCCATACAAAAACAAGTTGGAAAACTATTTTTCATTGTATTCTAGCTAAGAAAGTACAAAAAACCTCTCTCGCTGCGTTAACACTTTTCAATATTATTTTCCCTGATGCATAAGAATGCATCTAACCTTATGATGTTCAGTTGAACCAAAATTTAAACTGCTTAAATTGCTGTTGAGGTTTTTAATTGATCTATGTCAATTTAGGAATCCATGACAGCTACCAGACTTACCAACCAAGCAGCTTTAACTTCAACTATTGTTAAACAGCCCTTCCTTTTGGTAGAAGAAAAATAAAAAATACTCCCAGCAAGGAGAAACTGAGTGGATATGGGTCTACAGATACTGATACAAACTATGAACAATGATAGGCACCTGATCAAGGACTTGAATAACAGCAGCAGCATCCAGAGGCTTGCCTTCTAGTATTAAACCCTGAAAAAAACAGCACCATTCAAGAACTTCAGATAAAGTTTTCTCACCAGAAATATCCATGCATCAGTGTAATTTTGCCAAGAATGATGAATTCACAGAGTGATCACATTGCACTTGACCTATCAAATAAATCTTGATACTGGACTATGCATGCGAAAAAGATACAGAAGGTTGATTACCTTAGCACATGAAAACGCACTCACAAGAGTGTGCTGCTTCATCGACTCAGATCTAACCTTCTCAGTTTTCCATAATGATTCGGTATCTCCTGTAAAATATGAACTTCAGATTCTATATAAAAATGATATATAATTCTGGGCTTCAGAGAATGTATTATTCTCAAATCTCAACCAAAGGAAAACAGAGGTTTGACTGCATTGAGATTGTTCTTTGACAAAAACCTCTTTGTAAGAGATGATATTCAGACTCCAGACACAAACAAGAGAATGTTTCTATAAAGAAATTCTCTCATGCTAACGAGCTGACAAAACCATACTATAGCATGAGAAAATTAAGACATGAGCATCTGTTCTCTGAACATATGCACCTACACATATGCACCCACCCTAGATTGATTTGTATTTTGTCCTGGCCCTTAGTAAAATAGAGGAAGAAAGACCCTAGCTCAATGTATGAGCAAATAAAACCAAAGCCTAGAGTTCATGGCTAGGGAAATATCTCAACTACGACCTCCCATCCTCAAAGACATCCCAATAACGGCAAGGAACAAACATAAATCACAGAACAAACAAACAGAGGCAGGCCTCACAAACAGAGAGCAATATTTATTACAAAACTGGAAGACAGAACAATTAATCTATACTAGTAATAAACAAGGGAAGTGCATGATAAAATGCATTCTGAAAATCCATCTACTTTCTAAAAATATCAACAAAGGAGTTGGTATTTCAAGCTGGAATCCTTACCAACAATCACAGTGACCACAAAAATTGATGGCAAGTGGATGAAAAACATAGGCAATTATTTGAAAAAAGAAGTAAGAGATGTAGAGACCTCTTTTGGCAGCAAAATCCATCCATAGGTCAAATGCATGTCTGCGCAGTTTTACCCCAGCCTTGAGAAACTTTCTTGAATACTTAGAAATCAACTCCCAATTATCAGAATTGTAACAGATGCTGCAATTGTTAAATCCCAATAAGTTAGTGAAATCATTGTTGGAAGAGCACTAGAGCAACATAATACTCTTGCACAGACAAGATTCTTTAAGTAATGTCCAAAATATTTTTTATCAAAGAATGTGTAATGGTACAGATCCAAGAACAATTGCACAGTTTTAAATTCACTAATACTGAATCATAATCTAGAAACGTTAATATGGAAAAGTATTTTAGACTCGAGGGGTTGTTGAGGTGCTAGCCCTTCAGATTGCAGGATGATCAAACTTGAAATGTACATTTTCTTTGGAGATCTAGTCTTTTCCTATTTGGGGTTAATGGCTCAATTTTCCTTATATAATGAGGCATTTCACCAATCTGTCCTTATATCTCTAATTGAGCCAATTTTATCCTTGAATATACATTGAGTTTCTAATCTATCCTTCTGATGAGATTTTCAAGCCAACTCATTGGAATTAGTACAAATTACTTGAAGATCTCATCAGAATGATAGATCAGAAACTTAACATATATTCAAGGATAAAATTGGCTCAATTAGGGGTTTAAAGACAAATTATAGAAATACCCCATTACATAAGGACAGATTGAGCCATTAACCCTTCCTATTTGAGTATAAATCAACAAAACTATTTTTATTTCGTAGCATTTGGAGTTTACATCACAAAAAAAAAGAAGAAACAAGCTATAACAAATCCAAAATTATGCACCTGGAAACAAGATCTGCGGTACTGGGCTGTAATGGGATGTGATTCCTTTCCAGAAGTTTCATTACTTCAACCATGAGTTTGACATCATTATGATGCTTAGCATACAACTGCAGCCCAAAAATACCAATCATTTAACATCAAAAAAAGAAAGAAAAGAAAGAAAAAAGAAATACATGAAGAACAAGAAAATCTGACAACTTAATAGAAGAGTACCAGCAAATGGTTGGCAGATGCAACACTTGGAGTCAGTCCATACATATTATGATTCCACAAGGCCTTCTTTCCTGCATCATTCTACCATGCTTAAAATCCTAGCAAGTTCACAGTTCCAAACACCAAAACAAAACACAAATTTTTGCTACATGGCTTGAAAGGTTATATGTAACTAATAAAAGCAAATCTAATAATTTGAAAATAAAAAAGCAGACTAAAGAAATTCAGCATACACCTACCGAAGTCAACAGTACCCAAACGAGCACATGCTTTAGTAACTTCGCGGCAAAGATTGCAATTAAAATTGTCATGAATTCGAAGATTTGACAATCTCTGCATACCAAATACACACGTTAACAAAAAATTCAAAACCCATTAACCAAAAATTTCTAGTTACAACAAAAGGTGCTGCAAGATTAGCCACTAACAAATCTTCGGAGATTTTGCAAAGCATCAAAAAGAAGCTTAATATCCTCACGGGTCTTGCAATTCTCAATCAATGACCACAACCATGCATTCGGCGCCATTGTGCGTCTAACATTCACTGAGTCAATAATATCATCATAAATCTTCTTCACAGCCTCTGTCATTCAACAACACAAACCAATCATCACTAGAAAAAAAATAATTAAAACTTCAAATTTAACTAAATTTTATATATGCATAAAAAAAATATATTAATTCAACAAACCTGTTGCAGTGCTCTCTCCACCACTCGCAGTACAAAACGAACCCTTTGATGTCCTAGAGTACATTACATCTCGCACCGTTGCGAAACAATAATTTCCTGTAAAAATTTTATTTACACCATATGACAAACAAACAAATAAATAAAATCAAAATCAAAATTGAGCAAAAAATAAAATAAAATAATACGATGCCTTAATAACATTTATTCCCCAATTTTATTATTAATTTTCTCAGAAACCAAAAGGAATAGGAAAAAATCCTTCTCATAACAAGCAAAAATACCAGAAAAAAGAAAATAAATAAATAAGTAAATGCGAGATCACTAAAGAGTACCTGAGGAGGGGAGGGAGCGCGAGGAGTAAGAGTGGAGGCTTTGACATTGAGAATAGATGATTAATTTGTGATCTGAGGGTACTGAGTTGAGGAGAATTTGAGGCTTCAAAATCCTGGTGAGTCCACGCGCGTTTGATAGGACTTGCATCGTTTCTGTGGAATCGAGATGAGCTGGTGACTGTGAGTGTGAGTGTGAGTGTTAGTGTTAGTGTGAGTTACGAGTTTTGAGTGAGTGGACTCGGCGGTTTGCGGAGCGAGGGAGCTGATGTCTCAGGGTAGGGAAAAATGATCGAGAGGGTTTAGAAGGGGAGAAGAGAGGGTTTTGCTTATGTGGTACGGCTGTGTAGTTTGGCTCCCTGCACTCGTGAGCTTGGAAAGAAAAATTATTGCGGTTAATAGGTTGTGTTTGGAATTGTGTATTTAGTTATATTTTTTAAAGTATTTTTATTTTGAGATGTATTAAAATAATAATTTTTTATTTTAAAATTTTATTTTTAATATAGTACATTAAAATAATTTTAAAAAATTAAAAAAATCAATTTAAAATAAAAAAATTATTTTTTTCAAAAACACGATATCACCACAAAAATAAACACCCTTCAAGTGATTAATATTAAGTTTATATTTATTTTAGTAAGAAAAGCTAATTATTGCACACACAACGTGGTTAATATAAAAAATATCTAAATGTTGTTAATGTATTTTTTAGCAGAAGAAAATTAAACTATATGAGAATTGACTTGATGTGACCTTATCAATTTTATAAATTTAAAGACAAATTATATGCCTGATAAAAAATATAGTTCGACTCAAAGACAACATCATTTTTAAAATATTAAAACAACTCAGGTTAACCTGCAAAATTCGTTATATAGATCATGAAACCTTAATAACCTTATAGAAAACAAATAAAAAAAATATTAAACCCAATTATCAATCAACTTAATGTTAAAAAATAAAATAAAAATAAAAATCAACTAAAAAAATAAACCAAGTTAACTCAAGTTAACTTATCAAACATAAGTCATAAGACAATAATAACTCTATAGAAATTAAATCGAAATAAATTATGAAACTCAACTTTCAATCAAAACAATGTTTAAGGATTGAATTAAAAAAATCAATTAAAAATGACACAAAAAATCACTCAAGTGAACCGACAAACTTGTAACCAAGGTCATGAGACCAAGATAACTTCGTAAAACACAAACTGAAATAAATTATAAAATTTAATTCTCATTCAATCTGATATTGTGGAATGACATTGAAAGAAATTCAACTAGAAAAAAGAAAAAAAGAAAACATGAGTCAATCAGCCTAATCGCGCCTCGAGTCATGAGATTGTGATAATCTTATAGAAAATAAATTTAAAAAATAATATAAAACTCAATTCCAAATCAACTCAATATTGAAGGATTAAATTAAAAAAAAAAGTTAAATAAAATAAAGGATAAAAATTAAATCAAGTTATTCTAGTTAACTTGTCAAATCCAAGTTAGAAAACCAATATAACTTCATAAAAAATAAAAAAAATATAAAGTTCAAATCTCAATCAACCTAATATTAAAAAATTAAATTTTAAAAAATATATATTCAATGAATAAAAAGGACAAAAAAAAAACACGAGTTAACTTGGCTAACCCGTAAAACTCGCGACCCTGACCATGATAACCTTATAAAAAGCAAATTAAGAAAACAATTATGAACCCAATTATTAATCAACTTAATGTTAAAGGATAAACCTGAAAAAAATAATTAAAAAAAAACATAAGTCAACATGGTCAACCTGTAAAATTCTCAACTTGGATAATGAAACTAGAAAACTCAATAGAAAACAAATTATAAAGTCTAATATAAAAAAACTCAATATTAAAGGATTAAATTAAATTAAAAATAAAAATACTAAGTTTGAAATAAATAAAAAATATTTTTCAGATTTTTAGGACTGAAGTGAAAAAGATTTGGCTTTTTATTATTCTTTACTATAGTGAAAAACCATGTCATGTAAATAATAATTGAATAGAAATTTTGTTTACATTGGATTTTGGGGGGGGGGGGGGGGGGATACATTCTGCGTTAAATTATTTATATTTCAGTTTTTTTAACCTAATAAATGCATAAATGCTAGAAGTGCAAACTAAATGCTAGAAGTGCAAGCATGTTTTTTTTTTTTTTTTTCAATGAAAATAAAATCAAGAAACAATTTTTAACTTTTCTTAAATAAACGAATAAAGCACCGAGATGTTAGACTACGATTATTCTAACCACCTCTTGTAACGAAGCCTTTTTCTAAGTTAAATACTTTAAATTCATTGTTATTAATTCTGGTTTCTCTAAATTGATCCGAACCCGACTTACTCTTAGCTCAAAAAATTCTAAAAAAATTAATTTAAAATTAATTTTAATTTAACTCAATCAAACCTCATTGACTTTTTTAAAAAAATCAAAATTAAATTATTTCACCTTTTAAATTATTTTATGTAAATTAACCTAAGCTAACTTATTCGATCGGTGACTTGCGACTTCTACATCAAGTTAACTCCCACATTAGGTTTAATAATTATGTTTTAGACAGATGATTTTAACTCTCTTTTTTCCATATCAAGTGCAAGTATTTTACCATTATAGAAATTGTCGGGTTGTAGCAACTAGATTTTTTTGCGTGGAGGGTCAAATTTTTCCTAACATCCAAATAGATATCCAGATAATGATAACTCAAGTCAATTCAAATTAACTTAACTAACACTTGACCTAAGATATAAGATTAGGGAACCCCACAAAATAGAAACACATAAACAAATCACAAACTTCAAGGTCCAATAACCTAATATCAAATGATAAAATTGAAAACAAATCAATTTAAAAAACAAGAAACATCAAAGAAAAAAACGTGAGTTCACTCAGGTTCACTCTACTAACCTGCCACTCGTGACATGAGATACGGATAAAAAATTATTTTTTAAAAAAAATAACCTAGAAAAAAGGATTGAAGCATAATAAATGAAAATACATTGAAAATTACTCAAGTCAACCTAAGTTCACCTAACAAACTTGTGTCCAGGATAACCTCATATAAAGGAAAGTGGAAAAAATAAAAAAGCTAAAGGCCTAATAGCCTAATTTCAAAGGATAATTTTTTTTAAGAAAAAATTAGAAAACAAAACTGAGTCAACCTATGTTAACTTGACTAACTTACAACCCATGATAACTCAATAGAAATAAAAGCAAAAAATATCATAAAAGCTTGAGGCCTAATAGCCTAATTTCAAAGGATAAAATAAAAAGATAATTAAAAAATAAAGTTAAATTGGGGTAATTTTTAAAATTACTAACCTGGATCATGAGACCGAGATGACCCCATAGAAGGAAAAAAACAAACAAAGAAATCATGAACAAAATCCCTAATCATCAAAAATTAAAAAAAGAAAATAAATAGCAATATAAATAATGAGGATCAAATTTGGTATAAAAAACTAATGAAATAAAAGAACGATGGACTAAATTGAAAAATAAATTAAATTAAAAAATGATAAAAAAAGATAAATTAAAAGAATAAGGACCAAAATTTGATAAATAAATAAATAAAATAAAATATTCAGGGATAAAATTTAAAAAAATAAAAATAAAAAAAGGGATAAAAAAACAATCAAAAGAATAAGTATCAAATCTAATATAAAAATCAAATCAAATTAAATTGCAAGGGATAAAATTGAAAAATAATAATAAAAAAAGAACCCAAAACAAATAAAGATCAATCAAAGGAATAATGACCACAATTGAAAGAAAAAATAAATGGGAGGATAACTCTGAATTTTAGTTAACCCAACACAAATTCCAAATAGAGGAGACCAAAAAAAGACGGGACGAGAAAAAAATCTCACCGTCATCGAACCATCACGAATCTAACTACATGCACCGGCCCATCAGCTACACCACCCTAGACACTTTGGACAACATGGCGGTTAGGCCTTCTTTGCTGCCGCAAACATCATCCATAAAGCGTGGGTTGCATCTATTTGCAGTGTGTGTGTTGCACGGGCTAGCCGCCTTTTCTTTTTTCTTTTTATTATTTTTATTTGTCAAGAGATTGATTTGCTCCTAACTCAAATAGATTATAATGAAATAGTCATGATAAAAATACCCAAACATCATTTGATGCCTTCTGTAATTTTTTTTTATTTAAAGAGCAGTGGAGTAATTTTACTATTTTTTTTTTAAAAAAGGAAATGACATAAAAGCCCAACTTAACCTGACAATTGTTTTTTTGCTTTTTAAGGGTATTTATTTCATTTAACTATGAAAAAAAATTGATAAAACATTATATCCTCAATCAATTTTATAATAACAAATAAATCCACTAAAAAAAACTATTTTACACTTGAAGACAAGTCATTTGATTTATTTCCTGAAAAGCAAAGACGACATTGTGTTATAGCAATCCACGGTGCAATTATTCAATGATGAATCCCTACAGCAAAACATTGATGGGATTTAGTGTTGTTTTTAATTTTTAATTTTAATTAGCATTATTTATTTTTTACAATAGAATATTAAACAACATTACAATATTCACTTTGTTTATCAAGGAAGAGACCATGACGTGAAAAAGAAATAGTTCCACTGGCCCAACTTCAAATTATAGAATACACTAAAAGGTGTGAATGATTTACTATAGATTGTCATTGTTTATACACTTACAAAACACTATGGAATTATTGTTTATTTTATAATAATTTATTTTGTTACAAAAGTTCATTTGTATTGTTTTTTCAACTCCTGGTTAGAAAGAGAGAGAGGGATGGGACGCTGGATTCTAGCGATGAAAAAGAAAATTATCGTTTATGCCATTTCCAACGACCAAAATGATTTTTCTTGGTATTCACGAGTTCTATGCGATAAGAGGAGCTTGAAAGTGGTTTTTTAGAATCCTAATCTTGCCAGAAAAAATAGATATAAGCCAAGGAAGTTAAAACTAACCTAGTTTGATTTTGGATTTTAAGACTCTTTTTGGATATTTTGAGCTGATGAGTTGGTTTGTAGGTGTTGTAAGAGTGCTGGTGAGGTGTTTTTGGATTGAAATGGTTTAAAAATTAAGTTTTTTAGGCAAAAGAAACATTGCTTTAATTTTCCCGGTAGTACAGTGATGATATGAATTTAGGTTTGCAGGCAACACGTCGTTTGCTTCTTTTTTCCCCACAAAAATAGAGGTGAATGATAGGTCATCCGCCTTTTAAAAAAATATGTCTGGACCCACCTACATGTCTGGGTTCTTCATTAAAGTGGCCCAAACATGCTAGGCTATAGGCCCACGAGCCTAATAGTTTTTTGGCCCATTTTTTTAAAATATAAATTTAAGATAAAAAAAAATTATTGAACCTAGTTGAGTTCTTGAACTCACCCGGATCACAAGTTTGACAAGTTAAACCACAACACTTGAGATATTTTTTTAATAAGTCTTTTTTAAAAATAATTTTTAAATTAATATCCATTCTCTGTGATTTCTTTTTGCTCATTTAACCTTTTTTTAATAGATATTTGTTTTTGGTGTTGTGTGTTTAATTTTTGAAAAGATTGTTCTGATTCATCTATAATTTTTTTTAATCTTTTGTATAGATGAATTTTATTTTTGAAAATAAAAAATGTTTATTTTTATATAATATTTTTAATATATGCAGTATTGCATAATATTTTTTTCTTTTATTTATTCAATCAATTTAATATGTGTGTCTATTTCTATTATCGATTGATTAAAAAAAATCATCTTAATAAATAAATGTAGTAAACACAACTTGATAAATATCTCATCTTACGAGATTAAATATCTTGATCTATATATGACTCTTGATTTTTTTCAATTTTATTTTTAGTTATCATTAACGCTAAAGTATGTGGTGTTTTTACTATAGACAAAACACTATGTTGCATTGTTCACACACTCAAAGGTTACTATTCACTTACTGTATATTTTCATTTTTCACTTTAGTCCTCAAACTTTTATTCTTGATGATTTGCCCCTAAATTGAAAGTTAATTGCTTATAATTTTTTAGGCATAGGCAACATAGAAAGAATGAGGATCTAAATGAAAAATACAGCCAAAATGGGTGGTGTGGCCTATTTGTTTTTTTCTTTTAATACACTTTGGTCTTAAGCTTTACAAATAATATAATTTAGGTCTCTTTTAACGTCTAAGAATTAATTTTGCTCCAAAACTTTATTTTTTATATATTTTAATCTCTGGTTAGAGAGGAGAGAGAGGGACTTGTTGGATTCTATCATTATAGAAGAAAATCGGTGTTTACAATTATTCTAGCAACCAAAATTGTCTATCTTGATACCACCGGGTTGCATTCAGTGAGAGGGGTTCAATCTAGATGTTTTTAAACCTTATAATTGCCTAAAAAAAGATCTAAAATCAAGAAGTGTTTTTGTTTTAGGTTTTTTTTTGTGGTTTTTTAGGTGTATTGTTGCGACATCACGGTCGCACAAATTAATTATCCTAACTTAAAACACAACACACAAGATAGTATAGAGCAAGCAAAGGGTCGATCCCACGAGGAAGATTCAAGTCAGATTTTTATGCTAGATGATATACAATTTAGGGGGGGGTTGGACGTTATCTAGACTAAAGCAAAAGAAAACAGAAAACTATCAAACAAAATTTAATAAAATCAGAAAATTATCAAGAGAACAAACCTTGGTTGCAAGCACACATCTACCTACAGAAATTAGAACTGATAATAGAAACGAAACATCAATTTATATTCTGAATATTTATCTCTTCTTAACATTGGTTAATTAACGGATCCGCTGTATAACCAACCCTAACCATCAAACAACCACAGTGTTCGCACTAGTAATTTAATTCAATGGAAGCCTTAAGAACTAGATAAGTTGATTAATCAAAAAAACATAACTGTCTGCAGTCTATGTTTGATTTGATTGAATGTTCTTCCTAAGATTAATAACGTAGATCTACCATAATTATTAAACTCAATTGCTTCATAAGTTCATATACCACAACTCCGGTTTTCATATCAAACTTAACAATAGATTGTCTACAATAATAACTTAGAGTCCGCTCTAGCAATTAAAATAAATAATCATAAGAAAAATAAGCATAGGAGAACAAACATATTCATTATATAAACTGAAAAGAAAAGGTAAAATAAATCTCACAGTTCTTGAAATCCGAAGGTTTTCGTGTCTTTGCAACCAAGAAAAAGAGTTTAACCTTACATGTTTATTGAACAACTAATAAAAAAAAAGGAAGAATGCATAATTTTGAGTTTCTTAGAGGAGGGGGGCATTTTTCTCCTCTTAGCTGGCTGCCCCCTTCTCTTCTCTCATTCTTTTTATATCATAGGAAACCCTAGTGTCTATTTTACAAAATAGTCCTCCCTTAAGTAGATTGTTTATATTTAAGTACTTCAATAACTATTTTCCTAAAAAAGGAGAAATAGCCTTGCATGAAATCTTCAAGCTTTGACTTAGAGGAGCTAAATTGCTGAAATAAAAACTTGGATATCAGTTTAGATGCTTCGGAATGTAATTTGGACTCGTTTCTTCACGAAACCTGTTTGCTGGCAGAATTCAGTTGTCATCTTTGAAAAATCATATATCCCTCATATGATATCATTTTTGGCTGAGAGTTTATATAAAGTTGAGTCAGGAATCCAACAAAATTGAGTTTGCATTAATTAAACTTTTGTAGCTCCAGATATTCAAGTCAGAATGACCGAAAGTCAACGCTGGCAGATTGCGAGATTTGACTTTGAAGGCTGCGATTTCCATGCTCTTCCTTATTTTATTTTCTTGCCTTATATTTCTAGAAAATGTATGGATGTTAGCTTTTTAATGCCACTAGAATCACTTTATTTCAACCTCTAGAGCTCATGCTCTACACAAAACATCGATTGAAGGTCAAATTTGCCAATTATCTCCAATTTACTTCTTTTTGCATCTTTCATCCAAAAGTGCTTTCAAAACATAAAATAAAGAATATCAAGACATTTTATATATAAAACATAGGCAAAACACTAGTTAAATATGAGTGAAACTATCGAATAATATGGTTGCTTCAAATATCCCCATACTTAGCTCTTACTCGTCCTCGAGAAAAGATAGGTAAAATCAAATTGAAGTTAAATTAAATCACTATGACTAATATTCTAATCTCCCATCAATATTCAAGAATATATGCATTATAAAGAAGAACACAATTAAGAAGGATAAAGAGTATAAATTATCATGAATTTATTTACATGCAAACTTCAAAACTCAATTAATTATCGAGATTTAAATGAAATCTATGTCATGCCAAAGTGATAGGTCCTCTAATTGAATACACTCCAACACTCACGTGTTTAAGGCTTATGTGTTTAAATCTCTCAAATTCAATCAATGAATATGTTCTACCATAAGCTTGCTCTTCAATCTCATCTTCATTACTAACATATTACAAACAACGCATAAATCAAAAGGTCTTATTTTCTGGTTGTAATGGGGCTAAGATTAAGGTGAGGTAAAAGAGAGTAAAAGAAAAGGTTCAAACTAAAGAAAGTAGAGCATTCTGAAAAATGATATTTCAAATATGATATTTCATCAAAGCATATAAATTTTCCATCTTTAATCACCAATGCTTAACTTCATTTGATTTCAAGCTTTTTCAACATAAAATCTTAAGAACATAGAGGAACAATTTTTTATTTCTTTTTCTTTTTTCTTTTTTTTACCTTTGGCAACTTTGCCCATCTTTTCATCAAGCATCACTTCTTCTTTCTTTTCACATAATTTCCAACCATAATTCCATGAGATATCATAAGTATATGCTATACTAATCCTTGGCCAGGGGAAAAGGAAAACATATAAAAAGTTAAGGCAAATACATGGATAAAGTAAAGAAAAGATAAACAAGCTTAAAATGGGCTCACTAAGGATAATATGCTTTAGGTTGGCTTTTTGGCTCAAGTGGTTAAAATTTCTAATGCCTTTATCATCTTCATATATATATGTAATGTGAATGTAATCTCAACAAGATATGAAACAAGTTCTAGAGATACATATCATTGAAAGAAGGCACAATCAAAGAATATAATGTTGAAGGCTTAAAAGCTTGCATTGGTATAACACTATAAAGTCAACATGACATATTCTCAAAGTTAATCCCTAAACCAATGAAACCTTAAAACTTGCATACACACTCCTTCATTTGATTTATATCTTAATTTATCTCAATTAATTCTCATATATAATACTCATATTTTCATAAACCAATAAGAGTTCAAAAGATCAAACATAGAAATTTGTTTTTTTTAGAACAACAAAGAAAATCAAAATAAAAAAGCCAACATTCTCCCAATACCCCCACACTTAAAAAGCGACATTGTCCTCAATGTTGAAATAAAAGATAAGGGAAAAAGAAAGCAAATCTTTTTTTTTTGGTGCTAGGTTGCCTCCCAGTAAGTGCTTTTGTTTTATGTCATTAGCTCGACATATTACATGCTCATTCTTCATAGATTGGTTCAGCTAACTCCGTAGAAGTGGTGAGTTCTGTCATCCAATCTTCATAGAAAGGTTTCAAGTGATGCCCATTGACCTTGAGTACTTTGTTGATTTCTAAACTTATAATTTCAACTACACTATAAGGAAAAACATTAGAAACAATAAAGGGTCCAATCCAACGAGAGCGCAACTTTCCAGGAAAAAGTTTCAAATGCGAATAAAGAAGGACTTTGTCTCCAACATTAAACTCTTTTCTTGTAATCATTCGGTCATAGAGACTCTTAGTCTTTTCTTTATAAATCCTTGCATTCTCATAAGCATCATTTTGTATTTCTTCCAATGTAATTCCAATCTTTTTAGGCACCAAAAGGATAGGCATCACCCATTCACTGTCCATGATGGGGTGAATGACTCCTGCATCATGGGGAACAGTTTGCAAAGCTTGCAAAGCCAATGTTGATTCATGCACGTTTTGGGAAACACATATATGCCTCTTCATCTCTTCTATCTTGGTAAAATCATAGTCATAGCTCAAAGCTACGCTTAATCCATCCTCACTATCAAAATCATAAACTTGTTGCACACACTTATCAACTTGGTCATAACATGTTGTCGCACCCTCGCGAGCGGAGCGTGGCGTCGCGGCGATCCTTAATTGATTTTGGGGTCTTTGTTATTTATGTAAAAGGGAGTCGCCACCTAGTATTATGGTCACTAGGAAACATGACTGGTCTTTCAAAGATTTTAAGGCAAGGGACTGGTTGCGTAAAGGGTATTATCATCCCTAGTACGCCCTACCTAAGGTAAGCTGCTTGGTGTTTGATTTGCTTTTATAATTGCTATGGTGTTGGTGTTTTCTAATCCCATCAATTTTCCTAGGTTTGATTTAAACTAAATTTATTAAAATAGAAATCCAAGGAGATTCCATGTGCTTTAAAAGCTTATTTTTCCCTTAGTATTTCAAGAGTTTGCGACTCTTAAATCACAAGGAGGGACAAAAATCTAAGGAAATTCATGGCACTTTAAAAGCCTATTTTTGCCTTAGTATTTCATACTCTCACGACTCGTAAACTGTGATGTAAAAAAAAATTAAAATGTCCTCGATTATAATCAAGACTTCTTTTAAGAACATGTGATGACTTATTATTCCTAGAAAAATATTTTGGATATTAACCACTTGGGTTTCTTTATCTAAACATTAACAACGAATAATAACAAATTATTCCCAATAATATTTTGGATATTCATCCCTTAGGGATTTCTTTATCCAAACATTAACGGTGAATAATAGATGAATTTCCCTCAAAATAAGATTTTTATATTTTTTGGAATATTGGCCAACACCCTTTGGAGTTTCACAAACATGTTGTAAAATCCAGAATGCAAGAAAATAATTTTTAGTGCATTTAAAAAATCCATGCCAAAACACATTTTCTTTTAAACTTCCAATATTTGTTTTTTTTTTAAAGAGAAAATTCAAAATATGTTAGGGTATTGGTCGTATGCATGAAAATATTATATATATATATATATGTATATATATATATGTATATATATATATGTATATATATATATGTGTGTGTGTGTGTGTGTGTGTGTTTGTCAAATTATGTCGAAAAGCGGGTATTTTAAATACGAGATTTATGTTCTTACAATACAAAAAAAACCACAAAGTAAATACACAAAAAAAACGATATTACTCGTTTTTTAGGGGCTAGGTCCAGCTCGACCCATATGGCTAGGCTAAACCTAGCAGGCCTAGCCGGGTCACTGGCCCAAACTAGTGACCTGGCTGGGCACAAAGGCATGCGTGAGTTTCCTCACGCATGCCTTGGCTGGTTACTGTTCAAGTGAATTAAATTTCACTTGAACAGTAACAATGCAACCAAGAATGCATGCAAAGCTGGTAAGAAAAGAGAGACAACTTACCTGGTCTGCTGGCGAACCCGGTTTCTTCAGTCCTCACTGTCTGCGCTCGTCTACTCTTCTCTCGCGTCTCTATTCTTTCTAGTTTGTTTTGCTTCCATTTCTCTTCTCTCCCTCTCCTCTGTTCTGTTTTCTTTTCTCACTGTAATGAAAGGATAAAGGAAAGAAACTCCCTCTGTTCTCGTGTTGCTGGAAGGGAAGGATGGCTTCTGTTGATTCTGCTACTGCGGTCGAGGAAAGGCGTGGCTTCTGCTGGTTCCATCACTGTGGAGGAGGCTACAATTGGGCGAGTGGCTCAGCTCATTTCTAGTTGTTGTTGGTGCTCGCTATGGTGCTGCTAGCTGCTGGGATATTTCAAGGGAGGCCAGTCTGAGGTTCTAGTGTTGCTTCTCTATTACTGTCGGGGAAGGGCTGGTTGTGGCTTCTGGTTTTGAATGTTTATCAAGCGGGGCTGAGCTGAGGGAGAGATGGGATGAGTGGAGAGTCGTTTCCTGGGGTTGTGTTCACAGAGAGTGAAGGCCTAGTGGTGTTCATAGTGGTTGCAAACTGGGGAAGTTAGGTCTGGCGAAGGGAGAAGAGAAGCTTGTGTGCAGAGGGAAAGTCTTAGCTGAGAAAGGGGGAGGAGCAGTGATGGTTGTTGTGGAGAGGGAGAGCAGCGTCGGCTGCCTCTTAGTTGGGAGAGAAGACCATGAGTTTGTGTTCAGCTGAAAAGGGAAGGTCGTACGTGTGGGAGCTGAGAGAGGAGAAGAAGACAGCTGAGGGGGAAGACTGCAAACCAAAAACAACAGAGGAGAGGGGGCGATGGCTTGGTTTTGGCCAGGAGAAAAAAATTAGGTTTAGGTTTTTTTGTGGTTGCTCTAAATTTCTCTCTTTTAAAAAAATTTGTCCTCTCTAAATTTTCTTCTTCCCCTTTATTTCTATATGACTGGGGGTTCATTTATATATAAATCTCTACACATGCTATTCAAGAAAATATTGCAATAATTATTGCAGAGATTATCTTTTATAACCAGCACCAATAAATCTTATATATATGGTATTTTATATTGCATTGATTATTTTCAATAACGAGCACGAATCAAATCATATATCTACGGTATTTTATATTGCAGTAATTATATATGATTTAATAATTATCTCCTTGACATATTGCTTCCTTAATGTTAGCCGTGATGCTCTATGTTATCGCCACATGTAAACCTTTATTATTATTTTTTTTATTTTTTATTTTTTAATTATTTTTTATCAAAACATGGGTAAAAAATTAGGTAGCAATAGATGCCCCTCTTTACAATGCGTACGAAGCAAAACTCCTCAATATTTTGCATAGTAAGCTTGTAAAGAAAAAAAGTCTTCCTTCTTGGCTGAGTGATCCACTCATCCAAGGACTTCACTTTTTAAAATAATTTTCACGGGCGACCTGCCCACAAAACTCAACCTGGTCTATTTTCAGGGGTGACCTGCCCATATACTCATGCTGGTCTATTTTCATGATCGACCTCCCCTTTTGATTGGGTTAACCTTAGATCACATCTGGCGATCTCCTTTAATCCAAAGCAAAGTCGGTGTGTAAACTCTATGTGTGGTTGGGTTAACATGAGATCCCATCTGGCGATATCCTTTAACCAGAACCAAATACAAAAATATGTGTGTGGTCTCATTATGATGGGTGACCTACCCAAAATGAAAGATGGTCTCATTACGACAGGTGACCTACCCAAATGCAAGATGGTCTCATTATGATGAGTGACCTACCCAAATGGAAAAAAGGGAAGAGTGGTCTCATTCTTATGGGTGACCTACCCAGGGGAAGAATGACCTCATTATAATGGGTGACCTACCCAGGTAAAAAAAAGATGGAGAATGGTCTCATTGTGATGGATGACCTACCCAAGTGGAAAAAGGGGGGAAATGGTCTCATTCTTATGGGTGACCTACCCAGGGGGGAGAATGACCTCATTATAATGGGTTACCTGCCCAGATAAAAAAAAGATGGAGAATGATTTCATTCTAATAGGTAACCTACCCATAAAAAAAATGATAGTCTTATTATGATGGGTAACCTACCCAATTGGAAAAGGGAAAGAATGGTCTCATTCTTTTGGGACCTACCCAAGGGGAAGAATGACCTTATTATAATGGGTGACCTACCCAGGTAAAAAAAAATGGAGAATAGTCTCATTCTAATGGGTGACCTACCCAGAAAAAATGATGGTCTCATTATGATATGTGACTTACCTAAGTGGAAAATGATGGTCTCATTATGATGGGTGATCTACCCAGATGTAAGAGAAAAGGATTTTAGAAAGGGCTCTCAATATCTGGAGACCTGCCCATTTTATTTTTTTATTTTATTTCATTTTATTTTTTTTAGAAAAACTCCATGCTTTTTCTAGGGAATGATCTCAAAATCGGATGTCCTTCCTATTTAATTTTTTAAAAAAAAACTCATGTTTTTTTCCTTCAAAAAAGGGTCTCAATATTGAGTGACCTACCTGTTTTGAACTTCAAAAGAAATCATCTTACCTTGAGGAATGAAGCAGTGCCGGTTCACAATTCCTATCCTTTTTCGTAGTTCTGTTGACCTGAGATTTCGTACCTCAGCAGTTCCCAAAAAACTGAGAAACTATTTTTGCTTTCATCACACCTTTTCCTGCTAGGTTAATGTTATGACAATATAACATGCATGTTTTTGTTACCTATTTTTTTGAAACATAGGTCCCCCATTTCCGTTGTAGACTTCTTTAAGCTCCTGTTTCCATTTGTTTGCCCGACCTATCTTCTTTAAACTGGAAGATGCTCCACGCGTTATATTTCCTATCCTTCTTATGCTTGGTGAAGAGATCTCTAGTTCCTTATGGGGCCCTTTCTTGCTCCATTGAACGTTGTTTTGTAGTATACTTTTGCCGATGTTTTAATTACCTTTTTTATTTTTGAGAAATTATTTTTAAGAGGAAAACTCAAAAAAATTGGTTTTATTCATGAAAACTAAAACTTTCAATGCAATCATCCTATTTTGTTTTAACCAACTCTCATAAAAGGTGCTTCAAAAGTTCTTTATGATGATACCCCTTTGAGTTTTGGTTCACTATAGACTCTTATGTGCACTTTTTGCCCCTAGTGTGGTGTGCAATACCTATCAGGTTTAAATTTGGTTTGGATCCCTTCAATTTGAGAATTGATGAAGTAATCTCCTTAGTCATACGTAAAAACAGTAAAAGATTTTGAATGCTATGAGATCATACACTTTATAAAGAAAAGGTTCTTTATAGAGAGAATTCATTGCCGAACTTTATTTTATTGATTGGGAAGCATATTATTTCTTTATAGAGTTAGAATTCACAAGTCTAACTAGATCTTCTCCATCCATTCTAGATAACAATAAAGCTCCTCCCGAGAACGCTTTCTTTACCACGTAAGGACCCTCATTGTTTGGTGCTCATTTTCTTTGATCTTTTCCTAGTAAAGGCAATATTTTCTTCAGTACAAGATCTCTTTCGTGGAATCCTCGAGGTCGAACCTTCTTGTCCTATAATTTGGCCATCATTCTTTGGTATAGTTGATGATGGCAAATTACAGCGATATCCTCTTTTCACTGATCATATTCAACTCTTTATATCTAACTTTTACTCACCTTATCTTTTCTAGCTCGGAGTCTATCAATACTCTTAATGAGGACATTTCAACTTCTAAAGGCATCACCATCTCCATTCCATATACCAATGTATACGGGGTGGCTCCTATTAAGGTTTGGATTGCGATGCGGTACACATGAAGGGCAAATGACAACATTTTATGCCAATCCTTACAGGTGACTACCATCTTCTTCTTAACATTCTTGTTAGCAGCTTCTACCGCATCATTCATCTTTGGCTTATATGGCGAGGAATTGAAATGCTTGATTTTTTATTTAACGCAGAATTTTATCATCATCTTGCTATTGAAGTTCTGGGCATTATTAATCTTTTCTAGTGAACCATATCGATAGATCAAATCTTTTTCCATAAATTTCTTCATCATTTTTTGCCTCCACGTCATCCAAACATCTTAACATAGTTCCATCAAATGATTTCTTATACAAAGTTTCCTCATCAAGATAGAAATCCATTGCCAACCTCCTCAAAGTCTTCTTATTGACTTTGGATGCCCCCATGGGATATGTCTGGTTTTTGGATGAAATTCTTGATATTATAGCACCAAGGGTTTCTATCTATTTCTCTCTCAACTGAGCAACAATGAGCTGGGTTATTTTTTATATCAATGTGTACCGACTGTACCTTGTGCCCAAAGTCTATTATAGCCATTGAAGCTAACGTGACCAAAGCCTCAACAAAATGGTTTCCTTCCCTTCCTAGATGGGTGAACTTTATTTCCTCAAATTCTCTAGCCAATTTAGACAGGTCTTCTTGGTAAGCCCTTAACTTCTCTTCCTAAGTTTTTCATTCTCCTTTTTACTTGGCAAATTATCAACATTGAGTCTCCATACACATCTATCTTTCTGATGTTTAGCTCTAACACAGCCTATAAAACTGAGAATGCAAGCTTCATACTCAGCTGTGTTATTAGTGCACCCAAACTATGACT
Source organism: Populus nigra (assembly GCF_951802175.1). NCBI lineage: Eukaryota > Viridiplantae > Streptophyta > Magnoliopsida > Malpighiales > Salicaceae > Populus > Populus nigra. Next base: position 1,429,556 of record NC_084861.1, on the reverse strand, counting down.
TAACTGAAACCGGAAACTATTTCTCAGGAGAGATTAGCACTGTCCCTACTCCGTTACCACAGCACCATCAAAGTACATAATCCACCAATCTGATTTCCTTTCCTCGACTGAAAGCACATCTTCACCAAGAAAATCAAAGTTTAACAGCTCATAATCTTCCATAACATGGTCAGCTAGGTGATCGACAATAACACTCCCTTTCACAGCTTTCCTTGTCATATATACCATGTCATACTCAGCCAGTAGAACTTGTCATCTTGCAATTTGGCTTGACAAATAAGGCTTTCCATAGATGTACCTTAATAGGTCTAATTTTGAAATCAACCATGTAGTATGATATAACATATATTGACGCAATCTCTTTGCAACCCATGCTATTACGCAACATAGTTTCTCAATCATAATATACCTAGACTTGCATTCCGTGAACTTCTTGGTTAGGTAATAAATGGCCTTTTCATTCCTTTTGGTTTCGTCGTGTTAGCCAATCACATATCCCACTGTTATTTCAATTACTGTTAAGTACAAGATCAACGAATTTTCTGGTACAGAAGGAACAAACAGGGGTGGATTTAGTAGGTACTGCTTGATTTTCTCAAAAGCTTATTCGCACTTTTTATTCCAAATTATGGGATTCTTCTTCCTTAACAATAAAAAATAGGTCACACAAGTCATAGTTAATTGGGATATGAACCAGGCAATGTAATTCAACCTTCCCAATAACCTTTTTACATTCTTCTTAGTCTTGGGAGTTGTCATAGATTAAATAACCTTTACTTAACCAGGGTCCACTTCTATCCCTTTGTCACTCATTATAAATCCCAACAACTTCCTAGATTTCACCCCGAATGAACTCCTTGCATGGTTAAGCCTCAACTTGTACTTCCTTAGTCTTTCAAATAATTCCTTCAATATTTGGACATGACTCTTCTTTTTCAGATTTAGCACTCATATTATCCATGTATACCTCAATCTCTTTATGTATCATATCATGAAATAGAGTCACCATAGCCCTTTGGTAGGTGGCCCCAACATCCTTCTACCCAAATGACATGACCTTGTAACAAAAAGGTTCCTCATGATGTTACAAATGTTGTCTTCTTTTTATCCTCTTACGCCATTTTTATCTGATTGTAGCCCAAAAATCCATCCATAAAGGATTATGTGGAGCTACGTGCTGCATTGTCAACTATCATATCTATATGTGGTAGACAAACTTTGATTTTATCTTCTTTTTTATGTACTACCACTATGTTGGACACCCATTATGGATATTTGAATAATTCTAGAAAAATCAGCGTTCCATTGCTTTTCAATTTATGCTTTTATTTAAGACATTCAGATTGGTCCTTCTCAACCTTTGCTTAACTGATTTGCATCCTTTTTTTCCAGCAGTACTCTTTGTACTACAATATCCATATATAAGCTAGACATATCCTTATAGGACCAAGCAAAAACATCTACATAATCTTGAAGCAACCAACTTTTCTATTTCTTTAGGACTGATCATAGTCCCTATCTTTAATTTTTCTCTTATTTTTTTTTCATTGCCTATATCTATGGTATAAAGTTCCTCTCTAGTGGGTTTTCAAGCTTGTTCATGTTGTCCTATTAATTTTTATGAATTCTCTAATGTTATTTCCATCCCATTCTTTGTCTTCTACAACAACTATGTATTCTTTAAAGTTTGGCCATTCATTCTCAGTGTAAAGTGTTGGTTTTGTTTTGGAAGATTCGCTTTGAAAACAGAAAGTGATGTAAAAATACCAAAATGAACTTTTGAAAATGCATGATCTCATTAAAGGGAAAATATTGGCTAAAAAAAGGATAAAATCCCATTGACATTTGGAACCTCGATTTAAAAAAGTTGAAAAAGGCAAACAACACAATATCATGATCAAACAAGCATTGTTGATTAAATTTTCAACACCAATGGAGCTTTTTGCGTCTCCCAATTCTGGAACATCTCTCCCTTGGCTAGCTTTTGAATGAAGGTCTTGAGATTCAAGATGCTTTGAGTTTAGGCTTGTTTGGATGCAAAAAGATATTATGGAGCATACATCCTAAGGATAGGTTCTAGTTTCTTTATGTGAGACATTGAGTAGGTTTACTACTTGGTTTCTAAAAGAGGATCTCTTGTAGTGATCACCCTCGTAAAGGCAATATGGGGGCTCAACAGATAGTGAGATGGCACATGTACCAATCACTATCAGTCTAAACACTCAGCAAAGAGTTGGAGTTTACACAAACTTAAACCTTCACTCAAGTCATAAGGCAAGCTGCTAGTCCCCCATTTAACTTAAAGTTTAATGTGTGTGCTCTTAAAAAAGAAAACAATAATAAAGTGATGAATGACTACACCATGTATGACAGAAAGTAAAGATGCATGCTAAAGCTTTTAAACAAAGTATCATTCATAGTAAAAAAAACAACAACACATAACATAATAAAAAAACAATTACCAAGCTTAGTCCTAGGGCCCCTAGTGGAGTTGCCATCCCATCACACCCTCGCGAGCGGAGCGCGACGTCGCGGTGATCCTTGATTGATTTCGAGGTCTTTGTTGTTTGTGTAAAAAGGAGTCGCCACCTAGTATTATGGTCACTAGGAAACCTAACTGATCTTTCAGAGATTCTAAGGCAAGGGACTGGTTGCATAAAGGGAAGGTATTAACACCCCTAGTACGTCCTATCTAAGGTAAGTTGCTTGGTGTTTGGTATACTTTTATAATTGCTATGGTGTTGATGTTTTCTAATCCCATCAATTTTCCTAGGTTTGATTTAAACTAAATTTATTAAGATAGAAATCCAAGGAGATTCCATGTGCTTTAAAAGCTCATTTTTCTCTTAGTATTTCAAGAATTTGCGACTCGTAAATTGCAAGAAGAAGGGACAAAAATCTAAGGAAATTCATGGCGCTTTAAAATTCTATTTTTGCCTTAGTGTTTCATACTCTCACGGCTCGTAAACCGTGAAGTAAAAAAAATTGAAATGTCCTCGATTATAATCAAGGCTTCTTTGAAGGATATGTGATGACTTATTATTCCTAGAAAAATATTTTGAATATTCACCACTTGGGTTTCTTTATCCAAACATTAACAACGAATAATAACAAATTATTTCCAATAATATTTTGAATATTCATCCCTTAAGGATTTCTTTATCCAAACATTAATGGTGAATAATAGAAGAATTCCCCCCAAAATAAAATTTTTATATTTTTTGGAATATTGGTCAACACCCTTTGGAGTTTTATAAACATTTGTAAAATCCAGAATGCAAGAAAATAATTTTTTGTGTGTTTAAAAAATCCTTGCTAAAACACATTTTCTTTTAAACTTTCAATATTTGTTTTTTCTTAAAAGAGAAAATTCAAAATATGTTAGGGTATTGGTCATATGCATGAAAACATATATATATATATATATATATATATATATATATATATATATATATATATATATATATCACATTGCGTCGAAAACCGGGTATTTTAAATACGAGATTTATGTTTTTACAGTATAAAAATACAAAAAAGCCACAATGTAAATACACAAAAAACGATATTACTTGTTTTTTAGGGGTTGGGTCCAGCTCGACCCATGTGGCTGGGCTAAACCCAACAGGCCTAGCCGGGTCACTAGCCCAAACCAGTGACCCGGCTGGGCATATAGGCATGCATGAGTTTCCTCACGCATGCCTTGGTTGGTTACTGTTCAAGTGAATTAAATTTCACTTGAACAGTAACAATACAACCAAGAATGCATGCAAAGCTGGTAAGAAAAGATAGACAGCTTACCTGGTCTGCTGGCGAACCCGGTTTCTTCAGTCATTACTGTCTGCGCTCGTCTGCTGTTCTCTCGTCTCTATTCTTTTCGGTTTGTTTTGCTTTCGTTTCTCTTCTCTCCCTCTCCTCCGTTCTGTTTTCCTTTCTCACTATAACGAAAGGATGAAGGAAAGAAACTCCCTCTGTTCTCGTGTTGCTAGAAGGGAAGGATGACTTCTGTTGATTTTGCTACTACGGCTGAGGAAAGGCATGGCTTATGCTGGTTCCATCACTATGGAGGAGGCTACAGATGGGCGAGTGGCTCAGCTTGTTTCTGGTTGTTGTTAGTGCTGGCCATGGTTCAACAGAGGTGGTGCTGCTAGCTGCTGGGATTTTTCAAGGGAGGCCAGTCTGAGGTTCTGGTGTTACTTCTATGTTACTGTTGGGGGAAGGGCTGGTCGTGGCTTCTGGTTTTGAATGTTTATCAGGCGAGGCTAAGCTGAGGGAGAGATGGGATGAGTGGAGTGCCGTTTCCTGGGGTTGTGTTGACAGAGAGTGAAGGCCTAGTGGTGTTCACAGTGGTTGCAAGCTGGGGAAGTGAGGTCTGGCGAAGGGAGAAGACAAGCTTGTGTGCAGAGGGAAAGTCTTGGCTGAGAAAGGGGGAGGAGCAATGATGATTGTTGTGGAGAGGGAGAGCGGCGCCGACTGCCTCTTAGTTGGGAGAAAAGACAATAAGTTTGTGTTCAATTGAAAAGGGAAGGTCGTGCGTGTGGGAGCTGAGAGAGGAGAAGAAGACAACTGGGGGGGGGGAGACTGTAAACCAAAAACAACAGAGGAAAGGGGGCAATGGCTTGGTTTCGGCCGGGAGAAAAAAAAATTAGGTTTAGGTTTTTTTTGTGGTTGCTCTAAATTTCTCTCTTTTTAAAAAAATTATGCTCTCTAAATTTTCTTCTTCCCCTCTATTTCTATATGAATGGGGGTTCATTTATATAAAATCTTTACACGTGCTATTCAAGAAAATATTGCAATAATTATTGCAGAGATTATCTTCTATAACCAGCACCAACAAATCCTATATATATGGTATTTTATATTGCATTGATTATATTCCATAACGAGCACGAATCAAATCATATATCTATGGTATTTTATATTATAGTAATTATATATGATTTAATAATTATCTCCTTGACATATTGCTTCTTTAATATTAGCCCTGATGCTCTATGTTATCGCCACATGTAAACCCTTATTATTATTATTATTTTTATTTTTATTTTTAAAATTTTTTTATCAAAACATGGGTCAAAAATTGGGTAGCAACAGTTGTGATAGAATAAACATTGTTATAAGGATATGTTATTGCATCATGAAAATTAAATTCAATTTTTTCATCTCCTACCTCCATAGACAAAGTATCCTTACCACAATCAATTTTTGTATCGGCAGTTTTCAAGAATGGTCTCTCAAACAATATAGAAGTGTTGTTTGATGAATCACAAGAATCATGTTTCATATCAAGAATATAAAAGTCATATGGAATAACCAAACTATCAATCTTGACTAGGATATCTTTTATCACACCAAGTGGGTAAACAAAACTACGATCCACAAGTTATATTACAATGCTAGTTTTATTCAAATGCTCAAGACTAAGAGAATCATAAACATGTTTAGGCATAATACTAATGGATGCACCTAAATCGCATAAGGCCCTTTTGAAACTAGCATTACCAATAACACATGAGATAGTAAACGCACTTGGGTCTTTTTGCTTCAAAGGCATATTCTTTTGAACAATAACAGATACAACTTCACCCATACTTACCATTTCATGACCTTTTAGTTTGAAAGCTCTCTTGGTAGTATACAACTCCTTCAAGAATTTGGCATACTTGGGAATTTGCTTGATAGCATCAAGCAAAGGAATGTTGAATTCTACTTTCTTGAAAACCTCTAAAATCTCTTTTTCTTGTCCTTTTTCTTTGACGTAGAATAACTCACAGGAAAGGGTGGAATTGTTTTAAAAATGAAATTCATTAAGTGAGGAGTTACCTTTGGAGTGTTGGTCGATATTTCAATTTATAGAGGAGGAGGATGTTCCTTCTTTGTGCTCAATTCGGTTTCTATCTCTTCTTCTTCCTCTATCTCAATTTGTTTTGACCTTTTCTCTTCAAGTTCTTTCCCACTTCGCAGCATGATCACACTAACATTCTCTATTGGATTCAATGCTTGGAAGGGCAATTTTCCATTCATTTATGCTTCAAATTTCCCCACACTTGAAGCTACTTGTAAACAACACAACAAGCAAAGGTTAGTCAAATATAGTTGTGCAAGTATACATGACTGATCAACAATTTATAATAGTTATTACCTACTCTGGCGAGGATGAGGATCCCAGAGACGCTGACTCTTGCTTGCGTAGCCATGGCTATGTTCGGTAAATCAGGAACCCTAGACGGAGAGAAACTTTTTGTTTGGGGAGGATCAGTAGAGTTGTTGATCAGTGTGCCACAAGTATGTTTTACTAGGCCGGCATCACCTTTAGGATTAGTTGGGGCGGATTTCCTTCATTGGCCTTTTTGCATTTCGACCGATCTCACAGGGTCGTACAGTCTATATATGTGGCCTGATGGGAACAAAACAAATACTGCTAATAGAAAAAAGAAAAATAAAAAGCAAACCTCTAAAATGAAACAAGTCTCCATCCTACTAGGGTAATCTCAATTAGATCCCTGATTTTATCTCAATTAAGTTTCCAGGTATCAATTTCTCAATTAGATTCTTCTTTTAGTTTAGGTTAACAAAATAGTTAAATATTCATCTAAAAAATTCTCTTTATTTTTATTGGAAAACCATGAATTTACTAAAACCTCTCACATCATATTGAATAGACCATGAAAAAATATAAATATTTTGCATTTCTTTATATAGTCTCATCTATAACATGTGCTATTAAAATCAAGGACCTGTGGGATTAGTCACGGTACGCGCAAGCTAACCCGAATAACCACATTAATAAAAAAAATAAAAAATCAAAGATGTTAGAGAATTTTATTTTTTTTATGGAAGAGAAAAATCATCTTAACTTTATGTAATTTCTTCATAGTTTGTTGACTAAAAATAATGGAAGAATGTGTTTAAAAATTAATTGATAAGTTAAGAACTTGGTTGAGAGGAAAAAATAGTTTGGGGACCTAAACTAGACTAATCTTGAAGTTTAGGGACTTTTATGAGTTTGTCTAAAAATTAACCATCCATGGAAGCAGGTAACTTTTTGTCCAGACTATTAAAACCTACTCGAGTGTATAATTGCATCTAAAGGCTCAATTTTATGCATGAGTGCAACCAAGAAGGAGGGACAAGGTGCAGTTACCATTTCATATCTCTAATTTTATTTGTGTTTTTAATATTTATTTGAGAAGACATGACATTTTGTTGCAAGGTCACAGTGTTAGAAGCTAAATTTTTTATCATATCACAAAAATCATCACTGGATGATGACCCCATAACATTGGAGTTTGTGAATGAAAGGGATTGTCTTGCTTGATAATTCTGTTGGGGTTGAAATCTATGGAGATGGAACTGTCGGGCTTGATTGCCTTGTTGAGGTGGGTTCCTATAACATAAGTTTAGATTATCTCTCCATTCGGGATTGTAAGTGTTGGAAAAGGGATCATATTTATGCTGGGACTGTCTGTTGAATCCTCCATCAACTGCATAAACCTGTTCAATGTAATCTTCTTGCATTGTTAGGCACATATCTGAGGTATGTCCTTGTAAGGAACATATGCTACAAACTTTCACCTGCTGTACATTTCCACAAGCCAAAGAACTCACAAAAAAGTAAGATCATTAACTTTATTTTCAAGGTTAGAAATACTTACCTCATTTACTTGTTTGTTTGCAAAGTCTCCACGCGTGCCAAATTGTTTCGAGTTGGCTGCCATGTTTGAGATCAATTGGAGTGCAGCCTCGGGTGTCTTATCTATCAATGCCCCTCCACTTGCAACATTAATGATACTACGGTCAGTAGGCATCAATGATCGGGTATTTGATGATGAGGGCATTGAATGCACAATTGCTCAAATCTTTCCCAACTCGGAAAGTGTCTCTCTATGAGATTGTCGAATCTCACATATTTCTTTTCTTATGTTGGCAACTCGAGATGCTGGGAAATACTTTTTAAGGAAAATATTCTTCATGGCATTCCAAGTTCCAATGGAACCCAGGAGAATAGAGAAAAACCATGCCTTTGCTGTCCCTTTTAAAGAGAAATGGAAAGCTTTCAACTTAAACTGTTCTTCATCAACTCCATTCGGTTTCATACCAACACAAACCATATGGAACTCCTTGAGATGAGTATGAGGATCTTCACCTGCAAGACCATTGAATGTTGGTAGAAAATGTACAAAACCAAATTTGAGCTCGAAGTTTACATTATTATCGATGTTGATGCACAATGGTTGATTTTCCATATTAGGAGCAGTAAGCTCCTTGAGTGTTTGTTATCGTTCAACAGCCATGGTGTTGACGCGAGCTTCCTTTCGTAACCTGCGTAAAGTGTTTTCTATTTCGAGATCCACCTACACTTGAATCTGATCAGTAGAACGGGTTACAAGCATAAATTTTCAAGAAAACTCAAAAGAAACCAACCACACAAGAGATCGCAAACAATACAATTTGTATGAAAATCCTACGCTAGAAAACTAAAACTGCCTAAAAACCCTAGAAAACAGAGGAATTTGGCCTCGATAGGGTAGGGCTAGTGGTAAACACTAGGCCTGTTTAGAACATCATTTCCCTTCAGGAAACAAAAGGCTGATACCTAATTCCACCAAAAAATCTGTTTTGAACAGTACCGCAACAAGCAAAAATTATGTTTCTCTTTTTTTTTAGAAAAATAAATAACAATCACAACAAATAAAATAATAGCACAAGAATCAACTAAAATTACTTCTCCGACAATGATGCCAAAATTTATTGTGATGTCGCGGTCGCATAAATTAATTACCCTAGCTTAAAACACAACACACAAGATAGTATAGAGTAAGCAAGGGGTTGATCCCACGAGAAAGATTCAAGTCAGACTTTTATGCTAGATAATGCAATTTGGGGGGGGGGGAGGTTTGGACGTTATCTAGGCTAAAGCAAAAGAAAACAGAAAACTATCAAATGAAATTTAATAAAATCAGAAAATTATCAAGAGAACAAACCTTGGTTACAAGCACACATCCACCTATAGAAATTAGAACTGATCATGGAAACGAAACATCAATTTATATTCTGAATATTTATCTCTTTTTAACATTGGTTAATTAACAGATCCGCCGTATAACTAACCTTAACCATCAAAAAACCACAGTGTCCGCACTAATAATTTAATTCAATGGAAGCCTTAAGAACTAGATAAGTTGATTAATCAAGAAAACATAATTGTCTGCAGTCTATGTTTGATTTGATTGAATGTTCTTCCTAAGATTAACAATGTAAATCCGCCACAATTATTAAACTCAGTTGTTTCACAAGTTCATATACCATAACTCCGGTTTTGATATCAAACTTAGCAATAGATTGTCTACAATAATAACTTAGAGTCCGCTATAGCAATTAATATAAGCAATCATAGGAAAAATAAGCATAGGAGAACAAACATATTCATTATATAAACTGAAAAGAAAAGGTAAAATAAATCTCACAGTTCTTGAAATCCAGAGGTTTCTGTATCCTTGCAACCAAGAAAAAGAGTTTAGCCTTGCATGTATGTTGAACAACTAATCAAAAAGAAGGAAGAATGCATAATTTTGAGTTTCTTATAGGAAGGGGGCTTTTTTCTCCTCTTCGCTGGCTGCCTCCCTTCTCTTCTCTCATTCTTTTTGTATCCTAGGAAACCCTAGTCTCTATTTTACAAAATAGTCCTCCCTTAAGTAGATTGTTTACTTTAAGTACTTCAATAACTATTTTCCTAAAAATAAAGAAATAGTCTTGCTTGAAATCTTCAAGCTTTGACTTAGAGGAGCTAAATTGCTAAAATAAAAACTTGGATATCGGTTTAGATGCCTCAGAACGTAATTTGGACTCGTTTCTTCATGAAATCTGTTTGCTGGCAGAATTCAATTGTCATCTTTAAAAAATCATATCTCCCTCATATGATATCGTTTTTTGCTGAACTTTGGAGAGCTTATATACCTTTGAGTCAGGAATCCAACAAAATTGATTTTGCATAATTGAACTTTTGTAGCTCCAGATATTCAAGTCAGAATGGCCGAAGGTCAACACTAGCAGATTGCGAGATTTGACTTTAAAGGCTCCGATTTCCATGCTCTTCCTTATTTTATTTCCTAGCCTTAGATGCCCAAAAAGGTATAGATGTTAGCTTTTTAATGCCACTGCAATCACTTCATTTCAACCTCTAGATCTCACGCTCTGCACAAAACATCAACTGAAGGTCAAATCTGCCAATTATCTCTAATTTATTCTTTTTTGCATCTTTCATCCAAAAATGCCTTCAAAACATAAAATAAATAATATCAAGGCATTTTATATATAAAACATAAGCAAAACACTAGTTAAATGTGGGTGAAACTATCGAATAATATAGTTGCATCATATATTTATGGATATTTGTGGGTTTATCAAGGTGCTTAATGTCTTTTCTAGGAGTTTCAAGTTTAAAATGGGTTGAAAATTGGGTTTCTATGAAAAAAAAAAACCAAGAACCCCAATTTTTTTGCCACTATAATAGTTGAAATTTGGGTAATTCTAATAACACATCGTCTGTTTTATTTTTTAAAAAAAAAAAAATCGAGGCGGATGACTTTATTTTTTAAAGCAAAATTAAAGACTCGGGCGCGTGGGCCACCCTTGTAGGCCAATACACAGGCTCTATCCTTATGGGTCAGGCGCCTAGCCCGACTTACCAAGCCCAACAACACCTGACTTGTTTTGTTTTTAATATTATTTTTTTGTTTTCAATTAATTATTTTTTATGTCTTTTTTAAAATAATTTTTAAATTTATATTTTAATTAATACCTCTCTCTATGATTTGTTTTTCGCTTATTTAGCCTTTTATAAGTAGCAATTGTTTTTTAATTATATACTGTGTATTTAAGTTTTCATGGGATTAATATGATTCATATATACCTTTTTTTTAATTTTATATAAATTTAATTTAATTTTTTTAAAATAAAAATTATTTTTAAATAATATTTCTAATATGTGCAGCTTTGTATAATATTTTTTTTTTATTCAATCAATTTTATGTTTGTCGGTTTCTATTATAATTTGATTTAATAAAAAAATAATTTTAATAAACAAATTCATTAAACTCAACCTATTAAATGACTATTGTTGCGAGATTAAATATCTTAATTTATATTTATTCTTAATTTTTCTAATTTTATTTTTTTATTTATCGTTAATGATTTTTTTTCATTTATTTATATAAATAATTCTCAATTTATTTAATTAGTCACATAAATAAATTTTTTAATTTATATTTTAGAAATGTAAAAAAACACTTTGAAAATATCGCAGGTCAAATGGCAGTATTATACAATACCAGAAGATTCAACAAGATGACACAATCAGGAGGAGTACATAACAGGAACCAATGTTTTGGTTTGTTTGTGTATAAAGAGAAGTTTACATGAACCCAGAGACTCACTAACTGGGTTTCGACTCCCAATATTGGAGGAAGAATAACCTGAGAGAAGTTTCCGAGGCACCCAGATGCCACTTCTGAATCGTTTTGCAATAGAACAGAATTAGTAAACAATTAGCCAGCATTCAAAATGGTAGAATACACGTAAAAATATCCAGCATGGTTCACATGCAAGCAACCAATGCTCCTACGAGGCTGGATGCATTTTGCCAAACCTAATCATTGAGGTAGAACTGGAGGTGCAATTGTTCGGGTATTGTATGATTTGCAGTGGCTGCATTTCTGCCCGATTATGTGGAAATAAACTTCGGTAGTGTCGTTGCAGTCGTTACATAGGATCCAGACCTGCAAATTCACATACATACCAACTCCGGTGAGTTTATTACCGCAATACTGATGTGTGTTCAGTCATATGAAACGAACCTGGTTGGAATGTCTGCAAAAGTTTTTAATGCTAATGAAAAAGAAAAACGCCTAGCTATCATCTTTTTCGACGCATTGGAAACTTCATGCAACTTTATCGAAACCTTTTCCTAATAATGATGACTACATGATGAGTAAAATGCCCAAAGCCATAGCCATACTCAATCTTAGCTTCACATCATACCGCCCGTCGATTCAACATCATGGTTCACAAGCGGGTAGCTTGACTTGTGCCGTGGCAATGTTTAAATGCAATTGAATAAAGGGTAAAATAACAGACAAAATGAATATGTAACACCAGGTTGGCTTAAAAGAATGAAAAGCAGGCGCGCACCTTCCTGTGGCTGTAATCCTCAGGCATGACAGTTGCTTCTATCTGACAACATATGTTGATAACAAATCAGTATTGTAATATATTTGATGCAGGGCTATAGTGTTATAGCAAGCAAGTTAGAGAAGATTAACTAAAACTAGCAGTCTAGCATCCATGTTTAAGCTCAAATTTAATAGTAACTTACATCCTCATCAATTCTCTTCCAGGTTTTAGACATGTCAATTATAGACTTGGAGCATATGGGACAGCAGTATCTGGTGAATGTTATCAATTCAATCAGAAACCAATTTTTGACATGTAGATCACTAGAGAAAAAAAATAAGAACTGAAGACTACTTACTTGTCACGCTTTATCATCTCATCGTAGCATTCACCATGCATAGTGTGCCCGCATTTCATCACAGTAGTTTCTTTTAGTGAATCAAATAAATACTAAAGAAAAAAGGAAGGAAATATCAGTTTTATAAAAAAAAAAAAACTACTTCTTCACACAATTAAGGCAATTATAATAACAACCTCATAACATATGGGGCAATGATGACGCATAGAGTTCTCCACACACAAATGATTATCGAGAAGAGATGTTGCATAGCAAGAACCTGCACACTTATCAAACATAATTGGTATTCAAGATTTGAAAATGGAAAACAGAAAGCTTTAAAACCATATCCATGTAATCTATAGATAGACGAAAATCAAAACTCTTGACAAAGAGCTTACATCAGCAGAGGTATAAAAGAGAGGTTGGGAGGCATATTGTTTTTGTAAAGGTTATGTGCTTATGTGCATACCAACAAGGAAAAAAATATCAAACATGGTAACCAATTGCATGCTGAGGTGATGAGATTCCAACTGTTGGGAACAACAAAGCCAAAAGGCAGTGAATGCATACCACACTTCTTGCAGTGAAAATAATTTTCGCGACCACCAACTCTGTTTTTGACCAAGAACAAACACAGAAGTTTAATCTTGTGACTTCCTTAAACAATTTTTCAGAAGAAAGAAACAGGATAAACTGATGAAACAAGCTTACTCACCTACAGATCCCACAATCATCACAATGGAACTGTCCTTTTGCGGTCTGCAATTAATGAATGTAACCAGATCAAGTTAGCATCAACTACAAATGTTAAACAAGTACCGTTCATCAAAAATCAAATAACAACCAAGTAATAAGATGGTAAAAGAGACTCAATGACAGTAAAGAATCAATATTCAATAGACCAATGAGAAATCAATTTCAGAAGGTAAAATTACATCATCATCAAAGAATTTGCAAATTTCGCAGAAATATTCCCCCATATTTACACCACAGTTCGTGCAAACTTGAGCAACCTGGAACACAATTGAAATCGGATAATGTATCAAATACAATCAAGATCAGAAAAGAAAAGAAAAACCCAACAAGATAACTTTCAATTAAAAATCCAGATATATACATACTGGCTGTTCTGTGTCACAAACTGCACATATAACCTGAAACATCAACACAAACCACATCTCTCACATCAATGCTAATTCATAAACCAGTAGCTTAAGAAAATAAAAAAACATGCATCGCAAAACAAAATTTGCGAGCAACAAACTAAGGTTATACAGCATACTTGTTTGACATCATATCGATTGAGCTCATGACGATCGCAGAAGTTCTTCAACATATTCTGATAAATCAAAGATACCAAATAACCCCGTATCAATACGAATATTTAACAGTTTAAAGCTTAAAGGACAAGAAGAGACAAGAATATTGCTCTAGAAGAATCAAAGAAGAAATGATACAAGAGTAGCATATTAATTAAACTTTCATGCTAAAGAAGGAAGGACAAGATAGAGAAAATCTTGCTACAAAAGCTCCAAGAAAGACAATCCAGATCAAGAAAATGAATAAAGATAGAAACATTGAGCCCAACAAAGAAGATATAATATTATAATACCGTGGCCTCGTTGTGACAGTGGCGACAAGTGAAAATCTCGTTGCAACATGGAGCCCGAATCTGGCACCTTCTCCTGTAATGTTGGCATCTAAAAAAAAAGAAAAAGAAAAATGAACATCGAGAAACGAATACCAAGCTAAGAGATGGAAGAAGGGGATGAAACTACAAGAAAAGTATGAGGAAACATCAAGAAACCAAGAAATGAGAGAAGGGGAAGAAAGAAAAGGCACCCGTAACCCATCTTTCCAAAATCAAGACGTTCATTGGAAACAGGAGTGGATTCCATGAGTTATGGAGGAACGGATGAGAGGATAAAAAAATGAAGAAGCAGAGAGAAAGAGGAAGGAAAGACCAGGGGTGCACAAAGGACTTTCCTGATTTGGGAAGGATGGGATGGTCTTGTCTTTATCCTCAAAATAGCAGCAATCCAAAGAAAGCCACTGTTACTTTTCCTGTCCTTTTCTTTTAATGGCAAAAACATTCAGACATTAGCTTCAACCAGATTATCAGAGAAGGTTCAAAAAAATATATTCAAGGTATTCTTGCATTAGCTTCAACGTACCAGATTATTAGCCAGAAATTGTGAGTCAGACAATAATTTTTTAAAATATTACGACAGTGACATGTTACCATACATTTCTTATATAAAATATTAGAATAATATTATACGATTCAATGGGTTGATTTTCTTATAATATTATACTTTTTTATTTTCTTATAGGCCACTAGGAGGAGAGAGGAGAAGGGGATAAGGTGGGGCTGCCAGCGGGTGGTGACTTTATACAAAGCGGCAGGCGCCGCAGCATGGACCAATTGGAAATCACTATAACTAACACAAAAAGACAGCGGGCATTTTCACATACGTATCTTCCCCCTTTCGTGGGAGAGGCGGAGGGAGTCTCTGTTTATCATTCGGTGCAGTTTCGTTTTTGAAATATTTTTTTTTAATATATTATAATAAATTTTTTATATTATTATATTAAAATAATAAAAAAACATCAATTTTATAATTTTTCAAATAAAAAATATTTTTAATAAAAAGTACAACAAAATTAAAACAGAAACATTGAGCTCTCAAACGACAAGTTATGAAGTAGCCTTTCATTTTAAAAAATATTAAAATAACTTTTTTTAGTTCTTTTATTTTTTGATAGTAACATCTTAAAATCATCAAATAACACTAAAAAAATATTAATTTGATATCTTTAATAATTAAAAGCTGTTTGACAAAAAAACATTCAAAAACAAAAGCATAATGACAACCTAAATCCATCTAAAAACATTGAGTTCTAGAAATAAAAAATTATGAAAAAAATATTGAGCTCTCAAACGATAAGTTATGAAGTAGCCTTTCATTTTAAAAAATATTAAAATAAATTTTTTTAGTTCTTTTATTTTTTGATAGTAACATCTTAAAATCATCAAATAACACTAAAAAAATATTAATTTGATATCTTTAATAATTAAAAGCTGCTTGACAAAAAACATTCAAAAACAAAAGCATAATGACAACCTAAATCCATCTAAAAACATTGAGTTCTAGAAATAAAAAATTATGAAAAAAATATTGAGCTCTCAAACAACAAGTTATGAAGTAACCTTTCGTTTGAAAAAATATTAAAATAAATTCTTTTAGTTTTTTTATTTTTTGATAGTAACATCTTAAAATCATCAAATAACACTAAAAAATATTAATTTGATATCTTTAATAATTAAAAGTTGCTTGACAAAAAGCATTCAAAAACAAAAGCATAATCACAACCTAAATCCATCTTAAAACATTGAATTCTAGAAATAAAAAATTATAAAAAAAATATTATCTTTCAGTATTATGTTTTAACATTAAAATAAGATTAATAGGTGGTTAACATTGGAATAAAAAAAAAAGATTTTTTGTTAAAATATTTTTTTTAATTTCTACTAATATAGATTAAGCTTCCAAACAAAAAGGTTTAAGAAAATCCCTTTGCATTTAAGTTAATACATTTAGGAAAATATTCTCTTTTAAAATCTCTTTTCCATTTAAACCTTGACTGTAATGATGAAATAAATCAGATTAATCTTAATAAAAAAAATATGTGTGACTTAATTAAATATAAAGCTAAAAGTTGTGGGGAAAATATTGTTTCTTCACACCCATTAATACTGTGAATTTCAATAGTAATCAACATTGTTTTTTGCATTTTGACCCTTTTTTTCTTTTGGTTATTGATTTTTTAATTTAATCTTTATATAACTGCTTTTTTAATTGTTTTTTTTATTTCACTCTTTTTTAATATTGGGTTGGATGAAAAATAAAATTGATGATTTATTTTTTATATTATCTATTGAGTTATCATGATTTCAAATAAATATTTTTTTTAGGGTTGATGTTCGATTTTACAAGCATCTAATATTATTATAAATATAAATAAAAATAATTTACAAAAAAAAAGTTATTAAAATCATTAAAATCCATAACTCAGGTTGCAGGGTGACTGAGATTAATTTAATTTGACATTATCTTAATATTAAAAAAGATTATTGTTTTAAATTTTTTTCAAGACGAAAAATTTTAAAACTTATAAATCTTTAACATGGTGGTGTAAAAATTAAGGTTTTTAACTCACTTCCAAGTTATTCATTTTAATTATAACACTTAATTATTGATTTTAATAATTATATAATTTTATTATGTTATTTCAAGTTTACGAGTAATATCAATTATTACATATAAAAACACCCAAAATACATTTTTTTTTGTCTTTTTTTGTCTTATTCTTAAAAGTATTTAAGAGCACAATTATATCCTAGTGTGATGTTTATGTGCGGGGATAAATAAACACATTATATATATATATATATATATATATATATATATATATATATATATATATATATTAAATTTCAAGTCTTTTTTTTTTCGAGATTACAACTCCAACATCAACTAAAATTCATTGATTTAAAAAAAAAAAAAACAAAGTAAAGCATTTTCTTAAATAAAGCAAAATCCGGTCAAAAACCCGGTTGTAATTTATTTATTATATTTTTAATTTTTTATCAAAATAATCATTTTAATTTATAAAAAAATAAGATTAACTCGGTAAAAACTTATAATCCAAACCTTAAACTAAATTAACCACCAGACCAAGTTTAAAAATATTAATTGCGAGTAGAACATGTGTAATTCCCAGTACCGACGGATTTTCCTCGGAAAATAACATCACCATGCGTGTAGGCTTCCGCAAGATTTATGCCTTTCATGTTCGTTTCCAAGTTCCAGATAAAGGAAAAGAGTCTGCTTAGAGTTCTGTGCAGTTGCAGCTAAATTGGAATTGCACATGCAAACAAGCTTCAAGTTGCACGCAATATATTTAACTTGTAAATGTGATAGAAGATGATGCAGTTTAAAATATATTTTATTTGAAAATATATTAAAATAATATTTTTTATAATTTATAATTTATTTTTAATATTAACATATCAAAATAATTTAAAATAAAAAAATTAATTTTTTTTAAATACAACATACAGGTGTTCTCAAACATGAGAGAAGAGAGGTGTTAGAGAATAATATAAATCATATCTTGAACCTAACGTACCAGTTTAAACTATTGGGTTGAAATAATTATTTGACTTGGTATGAAAGCCTTAATAACCAAGTAGTTACGAGTTCGAATCTCACTATTTTCATTTATTTGATAAAAATTAAACATAGGTACTGTGTCCATGTGCAAGTTTTAAGTCTAAAAGGCTTTCACTTGAGGGTATGTGTTAAAGAATAATATAAATCATATCTTAAGACCTAACCTAACAGTTTAAGTTATTGAATTGAGATGGTTCTTTAACAGGAAAGGGACGTGCACCATCAGATTTGACAAGTTTCCTTCCACATGTTTTTTCTATAGTTTGCCTTTTCACTGTAGATATATTATTAATTTTTAGGTTGAGATTATTGGGTTGAGATTTGACAAGGTTCAGATTTTTCCATAGTTTGCCTTTATTGGGTTGAAATTTGTGTTTATTTTTTTATTTTAAAAATACTTTTAATTTTTTTAAAATTAATTTTTTGGTTGTTTTTAGATTATTTTTATGTGCTAATTTCAGAAATGATTTTTAAAAATAAAAAATATTATTTTAATATATTTTCAAATAAAAAAACACTTTAAAATATAACTACTATTATACTCTGAAACTTTTCATAGTCAAATCATATTTTGATTTATAATTATAATAACTCAATTTTTAAAATTTCATAAATTATAAAAACAGTCTATTATTTTATTCAGGTTAAATATATCGAATCGAGTTAAATTTTTTGTATAGATATTACATATATCTACATTTTGTGCATATGAATATTTTCATTATTCAACTATACTTAAAAAAAAATGCATTTATAAAGGAATCTGGAAAGGTAAAACAGACTGTACATCTTCTAGACTCTCATTTCTTTCTTGCTATCTTGCCCATATAAAAAAAATTATCTGCATAATCACAAAGCCAGGAACAGTTCGAGGATTGAAAAATTTCACTGAAAGCGCATTATAAATTTTTTTTTTATTTTTTAAAATTTATTTTTAATATTAATATATCAAAACAATTCGAAAACAGAAAAAAATTAAATTAAAATAATAAATAAATATTTTTAAAATGTAAAAACAAATATTCCAGT
The DNA here is from genome assembly GCF_951802175.1 of Populus nigra. Taxonomy (NCBI): domain Eukaryota; kingdom Viridiplantae; phylum Streptophyta; class Magnoliopsida; order Malpighiales; family Salicaceae; genus Populus; species Populus nigra. The sequence goes on along the minus strand of NC_084861.1, from coordinate 1,410,782 downwards.
AGGCAATTAATATATCCTCTAACTTAAATTGACAAATATTTTTGAAAAATTAAATTGCTATTAATATATCCTCTAACTTTTTTATCTTTTCGTAGGCGATTCTTCTTATTGTTGTCACCATGCACGATTTTTCAAAAGTAAATTATTATACTGTATTGATTTCAACTCTAAGTACTAAGAACAAGCAAGAACCCTCGTAGAACTATAGTTGCCAATCTGACTTGAAAATCTAAACGGTGCAAAAAATCATAACTTCTCAAAAGTAAAATATAATTCACCTCTCTCTCCAGCAGAATGACAAGCACCAAAAGCCCTCCCTCTTTCACCTTTAAACCAAGGAATTACCATTCAAGTATTGATTCAGCTTATTGGCAAAGGTCAAATCCGAGGCATTGGGTAATTTTGATTCAGAGTTTGTATCCAACACGAAGGCAGCAAAACCCAGCTCCGTGGCCTAGCCAAGAAACATTTGCAAGGTATATCTTTTATTGATTTGTGATTTTTCTCGATTATATTTTTTTATTGACTCCAAATTGTTTTTTTGTGTAATTTTTTTTTTGATAAACTTCAATTTTAACCCCGTATTTCACATTAGACTTATGCAAATTGACCCGACCTTTAAACTTTTAATTTTTTTTAATTTTAAACCTGATGTTCATCAATTGGACCCTCATAGTTTAATGCCTTTTGAAAAATAATTATTTGTTGTGAATTTTTTAAATTTAATCTTTAATTGACCCTAAAACTTTTATTTTCTTGTAATTTTAACCTTGATTTGAATCAATTGACTTTGTAAAAATTTAACTTAGTTTCCTAAAATTTCAATCTTCTTAATTAAGCTCAAATTGGGTTTTCGAACTTAATTTTTCACCAATTAAACCCCTTGTAAGATTAATTTGATCCATTTAAAGTATTATTAAGTCCTTATACCTAATTAAATCATTTAATTGAACCCAAATTAATTCTTAAACATAATTAAATTCTCAATTTGAGTCATGATTAAATTCAATTAGCCTATTAAAAATCTAATTATATTCATGAGTTTAATTTTTATGCATATTCATCCGGATATCATTTTATTTAACCTGAAATCCACATTGTTTCTTGAGTTTTAGTACAAAGGGGTTTAGGCTTTTAATTTGTCAAAAAAAAAAACCATTCCAGCTTGATTTTTTCTGTATATTTGGGGTCTTTTTCAATCAGTTTTTGCCAAAATACCAATTCTCTTGCTATTATTATTTGTTATTTATTTTAAAATAAAAAATAATAAATTTTAAGGTGGGCTATGACACTTTTTAGTTGGATACGTTGCAATCAAAACCAACATTATGCAAGACACTTATCATAAAAATCCAGATAGGTAGGTTGATGGTCCATCTCTGATAGAGACATTAATATCAATTAAAAAAAATACTCATTAACTCAAAATCAAAGATTTTATGTTAAAAGAAAAAAAAAACCACTAACACGTTGAATAAGATTTGAAGAAAGTGGAAAGAGTGAGGCTGAGAGAGTGAATGATTGTTGAAGGTGTGGTGTGGTTGGGCTACGGGTCATGGGAGAGAGAAGAGAACAATTAAATACACTATTTATATCAAATATTACTTGTGATTATACTTATTAGGAGGGTCACTACCAAAAAACCAGAGAAAGCCAATAGAATTACCGATAGACTTTTTCCGTCGGTAATAATTACTGACAAAAATAATTTTGTCTCAAAATCTGTCGGTATATACCGACAACCTATATCCGTCGGCGAAACGGTCGGTATATACCGACCAAAATATTTCATCGGTATCTACCGATCGTTTCGCCGACGGGGTATACAGTTTGTCTGGAAATATGCAACAGCGTGATGACGTCAGACAATTTTACCAGCGGAATCACCGATGGAATCACCGACGGATTCATTCCGTCAGTGATTCCATCGAAAAAAAACCATTATATACCCACCCATCAGCCGACACTCTCTTCCTCTGTTTCTCCTTTTTCTTCTTTCCCATCCCACCTCTCCCCTCCCAAACTGCAGCCAACCACCCATCCCAACTCTCCACTATTCTCAACACGAGCACTCAAGTTAATTTCTTATATCTTGTACGTGGTCACAATATCTGTTTCTTGTAGATGCTATCATTTTTTTTGTAAGTAAATCTATCCTTTTTAGTTTTAATATTTAATTGTGAATTTTATTGTTGTAGTATATGTATTTTGTTAACATTTGTACTTGTTTAATTGTTATTTGTCAAAGAAACTTGTAGTATGAATGTATAATTTTGTAGTTGTTATAGTTTGTTTTAGATTTTATCAAATTATATTTGTTTGTAAATTGTTGAAATTTTGTTTGAATTACACCGAATTAAATGTGTCGTTGTGATGAAATAAATAATTAATAGCTTGTTTAACGAGTCTTGTTTAATTGTTATCAATTCTATTTCAAAGTTGTGATTTCTATAAATTTATATATGTATAAATTTGTATGTATGAACGTTGATAGTTGATAATTGATAATGAATATTTAACATAAGTGTTGTTTTAGTTTGTTGGATAATGTCGGGGAAAACCAATATTTTTGTTATGTTTTATAGAGGTTCAATAGAAGTCATGGATGATCGTTTATGGATGTCCATGCAACATCTATTCCGAGAAATTTTACTGATGACTGTATTAGGTGTCCATGCAAGAAGTGTAAAAATTTAAAGTTTCTGCATCAAGATGTTGTAACGATGCATCTTCTAACCAAAGGGTTCATAGAGGATTACCTGTGTTGGTATACTCACGGAGAACTATTTGTTCCTGATGAGAGCATGGAAGAACAGATGGTTGGGTCAACTTCTAGTGCTAGTAACATGCATGAAGTTGGAAATGCGAATGTTGTTGAAGAAGATGATAACGACGCAGAGGAGTTGAATGTTGTTTTGAGCTCTATTAGTGGAAAAAAGAATATTGTTGAAGAAGATGATAACGAAATTGAAGAGTGCGATGAAGCTAATGATAACAATTCAATAAAGGACGAAAATGAAAATTCCGACTAACTAAACATGTTATAAAGCTTTATTTTATAATGTAATAATTTGAAACATGAAATATTTATTCTTCTTTAATGGTCAACCCTTGTTATTGTGGTGTGTGTGTGTGCGCTGTAAGATTGCAATTCAAGATTTTGTGACAGGGTTATATAAAAAAATAAGAAAAAATTTATGGTTTCACCGACGGGTATAACAACGGACTATAACCCGTCGGTATTTCACAGAGAGTTGAAAAATATTTACGGGATTGTGCCACTTTCACCAACGGACTCACCGACGGACAGTAAACTGTCGGTATTTCACATAGAGTTGAAAAATATTTACAGGATTGTGCCACTTTCACCGACGGACAATAACCCGTCGGTATTTCATAGAGAGTTGCAAAAAAATTACAGAATTATGCCATAATCACCGACGGGTACACCAACGACTTTACTGACGTCAACTACCGACGGAATAACCGACGGAGTTACGCATATCCCGAAGAGCACGCATGTCTGACACGTGTCCGTCTGCACAAATACCGACGGATTTGCCGACGTAATATACCGACGAACTCACTGATGGATTTACGCACATCCCGAAGCGCATGCATGTCTGACACGTGTCCGTCTGCACAAATACCGACGGATTTGCCGACGTAATATACCGACGAACTCACTGATGGATTTACGCACATCCCGAAGCGCATGCATGTCTGACACGTGTCTGTCTGCACAAATACCGACGGATTTGCCGACGGATCGAAAAGTCTGGCGGGATTTTCAAACTTTTTTTGGTGCGCATTTCAATTAATTTATGACGATATTACCGACAGAATTTAATGCCACTGACAACAATTAATGTCCGTCGGTAATTCCGTCGAAAAAATTGCCATATAAAACACCCCCTTCCCCCCATTTGGTTCATTTTTTTCTCTCGGCTCAGTTTCTCTTCTTCTCCATTTCTCTTCTCCTCTCCGGTTGCATTTGGCTTTTTGAAGAGATTTACCCCTATTTGGTAGTAGTTTTAAAATGTATGTATTCTTTTTTCTTTATCTTTGTATTTTTTTATTTTAATTATGATTATTTTTTTTGGTGTTCTTTGTTTTGTGTATTTTTTGTAGATAAAATCTTAAATTCAACACACTATTAAGGTAAGCATTTTTTATTCCCAAATTTATTTTGAATTGATATAGTGTTTTTTAGTTTGTGTATTGTTTGTTTTGTGTTTATGTTATTTTGTGTAGTGTTTTTTAATTTTTTAATTTTATTTATTAATTTTATGATATTATTGTTTGTATTGCTATAATTATTATTGTTGAATTTATGTTAAAAATATTAATTTATATATATAGAATTACATTTAATTAGTTTATCTTAATTTAGGATATTATTGTTTGTATTGCTATAATTGTTATTGTTGAATTTATATTAAAAATGTTAATTTATATATATAGAATTACATTTAATTAGTTTATCTTAATTTAGGATATTATTGTTTACATGCCATTGTTATTGCTTGTAATTACATTTTTATATTTATGTGTACACGTTAATTTCTATTTTGAGGTCCATTAGGGTCGATCATGTTAGGAATTATATTGATTTAGTTACCTTTTGCTTTTGACTATATAGTTATTTATAAATTAAGAGTCTTGTCTCCTAAAACTTGAAATGTAATATTAATCCGTAAATTTGAATGAATGACTTTAATCTAATGTTTGTAACTCTAAGTACCAATTTAACAATGAATGTTCATAGTTGAAATTGATTCTTTTACTTGAATATCATTATATGATGTTATTGAATAAAATGTTGTGTTGATGATGATGAGTTGGGTTGAGATCCAGGATGATTGAACTGGGATGTGAAATAAAATTGGAAGTGTAATATGATTTTGTTGATAACTTGGGACCCTCCAATATAGGGGAGACTCTGTCGATTTTTTTTTAAATAATCGAAGTTTATTATGTAATTATTCGTATAAATTTGTGTAGATGTGTAGAATGAAATCTACAGCACGTCGTTAGAAGACGGTTGCAGCTAGTTCTTCTAGCAGCGAGGAGGAAGTATCCTTAGGTGCTTATCACGGCGAGGAATCTACGCCAACTTGTGATGCTGCCTCTTCTAGTGCGGTTTCACAGTGCAGAAGCAGTGCGCCTTCACAGCGAGGTCAATTCACCCGAAAGTACCAGGCACAATGGAAGGATAACCTCTCAATGTAAATTTGTTTAGGTTTTAGTTTTTTTATATATACTTATAACATAATTTATGAACAACTAATTAAAATTACTACTTTTATTTATATTCAGGTTCACAAACATTGAGGTTGCAAGGACTATAACATTGGCATTTAAATCATCGATGGAGATTCCATTGTTTTAATGGAACCAGGTTTCCAAACATCCTGAGTGGAAACCTAATATCGATGCATGGTTTCAGCGATTTCAGGTCGGTGTTAATTTTTAATTTCTAGCTTATTTTTAATAAATGATTTTTATAATTTTATATCTTGTACTATTTTTATTTTATATGAATTATTTATATACACAGAACAAATTTGAGTGGGATAGGGCGGACAACAATGTTGTCAGGAGGGTATGGGAGAATCACGCGGCAACTAGGTAACATCGAAAATAATATTTATTTTTGTTTTATAATTTTATGTTTTAAATTCTAATTTGTTACTATGAAAGTAGGTTGCGTGATTTTTGGCATGACACCAAAAAAAAATCAAAAAGACATGCGAGGGATAACGGTCTTGAAGGATGGAATGAGGTGGCGGTTTGACAGGAATTCAAACTGCCATTCATCTCGGGGGAAATATGGATAGCATATATTGAGCACGTGACCTCAGAGTGGTTCTCACTGCGCTCACAGTCCGGCACCGACAACCGGGACCGGCAAATTCATGGTTCAGTGACCACGCACACTGGCGGATCCGTCCCATTCAGCGCACATGCAAAGCGGATGGTAAGATTAATTTTAATGAAATATATCGTTAATTAATTTGTCGTTCCTTATAATATATTTAAGTTTCAACCTATTTTTTCCTTACAGGCTGCGTCTCTTGGACGTGATCCGAGTCCAATGGAGCTGTTTGTAGAGACGCATGTGCGGAGTCAAGATCGCCAAAAGGGGGTGCATCGGTTCGTGGACAACCGTGCTCAGCACTTCGTGGTATGTTTGTTCATTCATTTTATTTTGTAAGTTATTATTTTCTTGAATTGCATTTGATGATTTTTTTACCGACAGAATTTTCAGGAGACCTATAATAGCCGGTTGAGGGAGAGATATGGGGACAATCCGTCGACCCATCCAGATTTCGATCCAGATTTGTGGATGGAGGCGGGATCGTCTGGTGGACCCGATAAAAATCGGGTCTACGGGCTCTCCAACACTACGGCTGAAAACTTGTGTTCGGCTCGTAGTGTCTCAACCGTTGGAAGCTCTCCATCAGTATCGAACACCCAGTTTGAGGAGTTCATTGCATTGAAACAATAATATCAAAACTCTCGACGAATTATGATGAGCTCCGTCAAATAGTCATGGAGTTGAGATCAAAGATGGGTGACGATACTTGTGCAGCTTTTTTTTGACCATATGGTCCCGGGAATAACCAGCCTCCTCCTCCTCCTCCTCCTCCAGCTCCACCGCTATTCTAGTTTAATTTTGTTTTTTAAACACATTAAATTTGTAATGAATATTATTTAACATTATTTTTATATTTTTAATGTTTAATCCATTTTTATTTGTTTATTAAGGTTTTTTACTATTAATAAATTATTTTTTTTATATATTTCAAAATACATACCGACAGATAATATCCGTCGGTATTTCACAGAGAGTTGCCAAACAATTACCAGCCATGCCATAATTACCGACGGATATATTCCATTGGTGATTACATACAGACGGATATACCGACGGATATTATCCATTGGTATTTCACAGAGGGTTGACAAATAATTACTACTGATGCCATAATTACCAACGGAATATCCGTCGGTAATTACCGTTGAAATTGCAGACAGATTTATTCCGTCGGTAATGTTCCCGCTGGAAACTTTTTTTTTGGCACGCGCGTATCCGTCTGTAAGACCGTCAGTGTTCCGTCGGTGGGTGTTTTTTTTATTTACGACAGACTTAGCGACGAAAATGGAAGTTACCGACGACTAGGATACCGACGGACTTGTTCCGTCGGTAATTATTTCACCGACGGAGTTCATTCCTGTCACCGACGAAATTAGTCCGTCGGTAAAAGTGTTTAATGGTGTAGTGAGTGGGTTTTAAATATTCTGATTTATTATTGAATTTGTAATATCTATTTATTAATTTTTTATTATTATTTATAATATCCTTTGGGTTGGGTTGAATAATGTAATTACTACAAATACCCCGATTTATTTTAACACCCCTCCGTTTTACTAGACGAGATACAAGTGTAAAACACATTTTCCTTGTATAAAAATAGTTTATATATAACGCTATGCTACCGTTTGATTTATTTTCTTAAATGTAAAGAAAATATGAAAATAAAAATCATTAAAATATTTATTTGATTATAATTGAAATGATATTATTCAAATACTCTTCCTAGAATAATTACTCCACTTGAATCCAATATAATTTTAAAATAAAAATATTTTGGATTCAATTTCTAAATTCTAAACCCCATTTCGAATAATAACTCAAATCTATTTTTAATTGATTTAAAATTTTAATAAATTTATTTATTTATATTATTTAAAATAAAATAATTTCAAAAAAGACTTCAAATTGAATTAAAAAAAAAAATCAGACCAATGTGGCGACTGAAAAATCAAAGGGATGAGATTTTTTTTTCTCTAAAATCTATTTTTCAAGTCATTTTCATCTAAAAACACCTAAAATAAATACACTACTCACCTCAATAAATCAATCTCTCAGTTCAAAATACCCCTAAATCAATTAAAAAAAACCAGAATCAAACCTTAAAATGAAAAGATTTAAAATCATCATCATCGAACTTCTCTTATTAAATAAAATCATTTGATACCGAATTTAACCATTTTTGTTGTTGTAATAGTAAAAATTAATAACTTTCTCTCTCCTCATCATTTTCAGGTGAGCCTCTCTTTCCTATCTCAAAATCATTGTCCAAAAAATAAACAAAATAAATTGGTGTACCAAAATGAAAATTGTAGCAAATTTGGAATTAGCCATATATGTTCTTTGTGTTTCACGATTTAGTCTTCTACCTTTTAATTTGCTATTTTAATTATAATTTCAAGTCTAAATTCATCTTCTTAGGTTGTAGAAGGGTCTAATTACAAGAGAGAGAAAAGTTTGAAACTATATAAAAAAATAGAATAGCTTTCCTCTTTATATGATTAGTAAAGCTACATAAGAAATGCCAAGTTTTTATAAAGCTTGGATGACAATTAATGTTGGCCCATTGTTCTTTTATTATCACATTACTGAAAAAAAATGGCCGATATGTTTCTTGTTTGATATCAATGTGGCAGGACGGATGAAGAGAAGGATGACAAAAGGGAAAAGTAGAGGGATGAAAGGGTAAGGAAGAGCGTGCTTGGTTCAAATCTTAGGATCATAGTTGGAAAAGCCGAACCTAGATTGATTTGCCATAGCGTATATGATTTGTTTGACTACAAAGAAAAAGGACATGAATTGGGTGGGTTATAAATATCAAGTGTTGTCTTCATTACAATTCTTGACAAAGATTAAGAATTGAACTTGTTTGTGTCCCATAATAGAGATTATCAGACTGATTCTCTGTCATAACGTATATCAAGCTAGCCTGGCTTCCCCTTTATTATATCGATAATTACCGGTACAATAGAAGGGAAAAGGGATAGCCAGATAAGAGACCTTGTCCATGAGATGAGACAACCTAAAACCAGTGCGTATGCCTAATAATCCTCCTATTGCCACCTCAAAACATGCCTAAAGATAAACTCCCTTCATACATTGATCCGCCGATAGCCAATCTCAACCTCCGAATCTCTAAAGGAAGGATGGTTACAGCAGGAAAACATCTGTCTGTATACAACCATGCGTGGAAAGTTCTCCAAAAAGAATGACAAACATTTCAAAAGTTAGTCTCTCTCCCTCAATTATATTAAGAAGGGGAGAGAACTCTCATTGCCTGCATATCTCTTCGTTTTTAGAAATTCAAGAAAATGGGTTGTGGAAAATCAAAACATGATGTTGCAGCTGGAAACACCATCACCCGTAAGAAATCTGATGTGGGTAGCAACAAAAGCAATTATAAGGACTTGGAGCCTACAGTCAACGCAAGCATATTGGAGGAACAAAAAGAAAAGCAAATTCCTAGCCAAGAGTCATCAAAAAAGGTTGTCGCTGGTGTTCGGGATGTAAATGTAATGGTTGTTGCTGGTGTTCAGGATGGAAATGTAGAGGCTGTCGCTAGTGAACAAGATGCAAATGTAGAGGCTGTCCCTGTTGTACAGGATGCAAATGTAGAGGTTGTCGCTAGTGAACAAGATGCAAATGTAGAGGCTGTCCCTGTTGTACAGGATGCAAATGTAGAGGGTGTCGCTAGTGAACAAGATGCAAATGTAGAGGCTGTCGCTGTTGTGCAGGATGCAAATGTAGAGGTTGTCGCTAGTGAACAAGATGCAAATGTAGAGGCTGTCGCTGTTGTGCAGGATGCAAATGTAGAGGTTGTCGCTAGTGAACAAGATGCAAATGTAGAGGCTGTCCCTGTTGTACAGGATGCAAATGTAGAGGTTGTTGCTGTTGTACAGGATATTGCGAATGAGAAAGAAGAATTGAAGGGAGGAGGAAAAGATGTGGAGATTAAAGAAGAAAGTGTTGTCGAGAAGCAGGAACCAGGAAAGTTGATTTCAGAAGAGTCGTCAGATAACGTTTCTGAGGGAAAGTCTGAGGAGAGTTTGTCAAATGAGATTGCTAAATTGGATGATGTTGCCAAGGAAACATTGGTTGAGAAAGAAACAAAACAAGAAGCAGAAAATGGTTTGTAATAAACTCGAGACAGCTTAACCTTAAAATAAAAAACATTAATTTGTTGTTATTATATTTTAAATTGATCTGCCTGCATATGTACAGAAGAGCCTCAAGCCATGAAGCAAGAGAATGCTGACAAGGAGCCAGAAGTTGCAAACCCTATAACTGCTGAGCTAGAAGTTGCAAACCCTATAACTGCTGAGCTAGAAGTTGCAAGCCCTACTACAAATTAAGAAGCAGGAGACTTCTCAGGTCTATATGTTACTGCATGAAAGAAATTCAAATGAACTAAGAGAACACAACTTTTCTGCAAGATAAGCTGGTGCGTAGGTTCACCAAGAAAGGATTTGAAGTCAACTTGAGAGGAAAGCCAGGTTATGTGAAACTTATAGCTGTATGCCTTGTATTTATTTATCAAGTAAATTGTTTTCTAGTTTATGTGGTAATTTGCAACATCCAATGAAAGAACTCATCAGAACTGTCAAGATTAATCATAAATTTGTTATTCTCTTCTCATTTTTTCCTTTCTTGGTACGTAAAACTTGTGGTGTACTTTCTCCATGGCCAAGCTGATCGATTTCAAAACTTAATTCACCTTTATATTTTTATCAGTCTCAAATTCTTAGATTGATTCAAGAGGGATAATAGCTCTTAACATTTCAATTAAGTAATTCAAATATGCAACAGCACAGAATACAGAGAAACTTGATGTCAGGATCACCATGAGGAGACGAGAAAAGAAAAACACCATGGCTGCAACTCGATAAACTAGGATTGCATATAGTTCCAGGACCTAGGTTACAACATGGTGATAAAACTCCAAGCACATTTACAACCTCGCACAATCTCATCTAGAGTAATTCTTAACATTAACTGTTCTTATAGGATGAATATTTGTATGGCCCCAAAATGGAATTAACTTCAATATCAGTTCATCAATGGGAGTCCATGGAAATCACCGATTCAACCATCCAAGTTCAAATGGAAACATATACACTCCAATATAAGGACGCTTATTCAAATAATGTGTCTATATATTAACAAGGTCTGGAATGTACAAATCCATATCTATATACATAAAGCCTTATGATAATGCTCACGGCACTGGTCATCAGCTACAGCTTCAAAGAAGGCTCCAAGTATAAAAATAAAGAAAAGCTCGTTAGGGGAGAAAAGCCCACAACTGGCCTCTCATTTTAAATCCAAGACAATTAGACATATATGTTTGGTATTGGAATAGTTTTTATAGTTGTTATTTGAAAAAAAACTGTTTTATAAAAAATATTTTTAGTTGATATTGGTTTGATAAAATATATATTTGGTTAAAACTGTGGTTGAAATTGAGGCTGAAAAAAAATAGTTTAATGTGTTTAGTTAAAAATGCTTTTGAAATTAAGGTTATAAAATAGCTAAAAATATATATATTAATATGATGATTTTTAATTAAAATATTGTAGATTTAACTACTACACATCATGAAAATAAACAATACTTGATACAAAATATTTTTTACTGCTTCATTAAACTATATGGAATTCCATCACGTACAAAATCAATCCGACCAGGCCTCAAGGTACCATGGCTTCCTAAGCGTGCAACAACATCAAGTAAAATATCATCAGAAACAAAATTAGAATTGCGATCAAATTCTGCAAATGCTACGTCATCATGCAATCTCCTTCTAATGTAATTATGTAGTGCTATTGATGCCACAACAATTTTCAACTTGCATTTTGTATGGAATAAGCAAACATGTTTTGTAAAATCCTCCATCTCTGTTTCCATACTCCAAAAGAACATTCTATCACATTACGTAGCGATGGGTGAGTACGATTAAAAACTTCTTGTTGATTTCTTGGTTGTCCACGACGTCTAAAATCCTGTAAGTAATATCTCTCATCTTTATATGGACCTAAATACCCATACTCATTGGGATATCTAACATCGACCAAATAGTATTTACCTGTAATTACAAACAACATGTTAAATTTGTCATAATATTAGTAAATAAAAAGCAAATTGTTGTAATTATAATTAAATAAAAATTTCTATTGTATACCTACCTTCTAGTGGTTTAGAAAATTTGATATTACTATTGTTAATAGCCTCAAGAAAAATATGTGTATCGTGGGCACTGCTTTCCCATCCTACCCACATAAACATGAACTGCATGTCAAAACTACAAGCAACCATTATGTTTTGAGTCAGTACACCTTTTCTTCCAATAAATAGAATTTAATTTTTAGTTGATATGCAGGCCCGCACATGTGTGCTATCAATTGCACCAATATAGTTCTACATGAAAACCAATCACAATTATAACGTCATTACTTACTAGCATGCAGAAAATAATTTTCTTTCACATTTAACAAACATTTGTCTTACCTTGAAATGAGTCATATATCTTGGATTCATTGTAATTTCTCGTGGAGTGTTTGTAAAATTAGGGTCCTCTGGTTTTATGACATCCATCGCAAACAAACATATTGTTGCTAAGACTTCTTTAATGCATCTACTAACAGTTTTACTTAAATGTTGAAATCGCTCTTGAACCTCCTTATTTGATGCTCCTAGTGTTATTGTACATAGAAATATAGTCATTTTTTCAATAACATTCATTCTTTTAGAAGGTTTTAACCCATACTTTGTTTCTAAATCACTGCATAGGCTCAACAAAGTTGATGTGTCCATTCTAAACATGTTGACATATCGTTTCCAATATCCTCTTAAAACTTCAATCAACCAACGCATGTCCTGTGTGGTATGAAACCATACACGGTTCTTTATGCATATAATTAATATAATATATGTTTATTGCCCCGCTGTGCACACAACTAACTTTTTCCTATCAAATTCTTGTCTCCAAAATGATTCATCATCCTCATCACTATCATCGTCGTCGTCGTCATTATCATTTTCCCCATCATCACCATCCCTTCTTGAGCCACCATTGTTATCTCCACCATGATAATTAATGTGATCAACAACACGATCCAGTATATTTTCATAATCATCAACAAGATCTTCACTAAATATTGCATTAAAACATGCATCTTTCATATTTACAATGCTAAATAAACAAATAAATGAATAATGTTAAACACCAGTGTTTCAAATCAAACACTATAACAAAAACCAAACATAATGGAAAAATAAATAAATAATAACATTATTATTGTAAATTACTTACCTCTGTGTTTTTATTATGATCTAATGTGTAAATGATTCTTGTAGAAGAGATGTTCTTTGGCAACAATAATGTATGAACTTGGAGAAAAGAAACAAATCCTTATTTAGAATATAGAGATATATGTAATTAATAAAACTACAAAGGTATAGTGACATTGTGCTTGGCATGACTTTGATATTATTGCTATTGTATGGAAAACTTTAATACGACAATAATTCTCTGCATCTATTGTTATCTTTTATACAGATTTTGTTCTTCAATAATTCATTTATTCATAACTCTATTTGTCTACACCATTTGTAAACATTTTGATTCATTTATCATTTCATGTCTTTTCTCTTTGTTTCTTTTACAAGTTACGTACAACATGTAAACTTTATTTGTCTGTACCATTTGTAAACATTTTGATTTCTTTATTCCTTTATCATGTCATTTCATTTCTATTTATGTCTCGTAGAATTATAGTACAACATGTAATGTAATGTACTTTCTCCCCATGTGGAAAGTTTTCCTATCCCTTCAATTTGCCACAATTAATTGCTTGTTGAATTTGAGATCCTAGATTTTGATTTGTGCATTTCGTGATATATGATTGAAATTTTTGTAAACATGTTTGACTTTTCATACGTTTTTCTTTTCTTTTCCTTACAATTAATTACACTCATATATAGTTTACATTTTACTTTAAATCAATTTTGTTATTGGCAAGACACAATATGTATATAACATTGTGCACATATACAAATTCTGAATAATTTGTAAGCCAAATTTGTTCCGTCAAATAAAACTAAAAGCATTGTCCACATCATCAACCAATCTCATGGGAAATTAAATAGTATTTTCCCAAAATTACTTAACTAGATTGCAATCCATCATACTCAACAATGATCAAATAGCACTAAAGTTTTTAACTTAATTAATCTACCTTTCATAACATGAACATAATAAATATGAATGTTCCATAACTTAAATGATTATAGTCACCAACAATTGATATATTCAATAGTTAAATTTATTTACACTCCTGAACCATCATAAAGGAATCATTACTCCATATCATTTTAAGAAAACTGCTATAACATTAATCTGGAAATTTATATAAATGACAAGAAATTTCAAAACATGTTAAATAACATTCTCAATAATATTACCAAAGAATAAATAAAATCATGCAATTGGGATGAATATATACCTCTATGACTAAGGTGCTTTATATCGTGTATACATTCTCTGCAACCATTTCATCTTGTTTTCAAGATTACCTATAGTTGATCGCATTTCTCTAATCCTTCTCAATCCTAGAAACTCAGTAGCAAACCCATGAAAATCATCTCCAATATTAACTCCTTCAATTGAGTGAAACTCGCTCATAACCTTAAGAATACTACATCCTTTCCTATCTTTACAAATAAATGTTGAATCACTATTGTTTGACATGTTATCAACTAATTGATCCTAACGTGACAATAGTTGTGCCCCAATTCCAAAATTCTTTTTTCCCCAGTTTGAACCTCAGAACATTCTCTTTCTTTTTTCTTTCCACTGCTATATGTGTTGTTACTGCTGGATATATTAACCCCTCTAACCATGTTACAAACATCATCGGTGAAATTTGAAATTCCATCCTCTTTTGAATCACGACTTCCTTCTTCCAAATCTGGCTATTCCACATTGGCATTTGGATCCTCATTAATACCAACATTATCATCACAGAGGACTCCAGACGATGGTGCCCATGCATACTCTCCAGTAGCAACAACGTTCGAGAACATTCTGTCAAACTTTATACGTAAAGACGGTTTGATACTAGTTTGCCTAAACTTTTTTGCTCCTCTTATTTCCTACACAGAATAAATGAAATTATTTAATGCAACTTCAAATAATTTAGTAATTACTAAACTTAGATTTAAACAAATTAAAGATTTTAGTAATTACTAAACTGAGATTTAAACAAATTAAAGATTAAGAATCATGACAAATAACCTGAATTTTTACTTTCCACCACTCATCACTTGCAGAAATTGTTCCTAATTCATTACTACAGCCCACACCAGTTTTGGAAATGAGCTTCGTCCATATCCTCTAATCCTTTTTGCAGCCATCCTATTTGTTCTTCAGTTGTGTCTTTCACAGACCAAATATCGAACAGTTTGACTACAATTACTCTTTCAGAACAAGAAATTGTGGATTCTTTCTCATAAACCCTTGCCTTCCAATTTTCAAATCTCAAAAGAAACTAGTAATCAGAGCATTGTATAGCATCAAGTCCTAAAAGAAATATAAAATGAAGCAGCACAGTTTTGGACTAAAATGGTAACAACAGAATCCGACTTAACAAAACAATGAACAAAGTTTCAGTATTGCCAAGGCAAAAATGCAAATGACCAAAAAATACAGATTGTTAATTAAGCTGTCAATAATGCAAATACAGTTTGTTATTTGAAAGTTGTCAACAAATATTTCCAACTAGCTTTGTCGAAATGAGTATTCGTTCTCATTCCCATGTCGATGGCCTTGATGCAAAGGTCACAAAAGACGTGCAAAATTTATTTATTCCAAGCAGCTTTATCCATAGTTTCAGGACATTCCATTCCTAGTTGGATAATATATTTGAAAGCAAACATAATGAATTTTAACATGCTAATAATTTGACTAATCTTAGATGGAACTGTAGTTAACATGTAAGTATGTAAAACAATCAACAACGTAAACAACATTGAAATTCAAAGCAGAAGACTTGTAGTCCCAAAAATGAACTAAAACCATCATATATATATATATATATATATATATATATATATATATATATATATATATGGTAGTTAGATCAAACATGTAATGCAATATATAAAATATATAATGACATAAGCTAAAATTAATTATCATTCTATCAAAATTCTAGTGCTTCCATAAAACATGCATGTATGACAAAAACATTACACATCAATTCTGCAAATCTTCATGAAAAGTTGGTGCAAAAATAAGAGACAAGGCATACTGTGTATAAATTTTGAAAAAAAAAAGGCACTAGTCTTATGGAAGGGCTAGAATTTTAATCTAATATAACATGAGATAATTGCAGTGATCCTTCATCAAGGTAATTAAAAAAATAAACAGACAGCTTAGTTTATTCATCCAAAATCCTTCACAGACCAAATATCGAACAGTTTGACTACAATTACTCTTTCAGAACAAGAAATTGTGGATTCTTTCTCATAAACCCTTGCCTTCCAATTCTCAAATCTCAAAAGAAACTAGTAATCAGAGCATTTTATAGCATCAAGTCCTAAAAGAAATATAAAATGAAGCAGCACAGTTTTGGACTGAAATGGCAACAACAGAATCCAACTTAACAAAACAATGAACAAAGTTTCAGTATTGCCAAGACAGAAATGCAAATGATCAAAAAATATAGATTGTTAATTAACCTAATTCACAACACCCATTTTTTTTCATATCAACATCTAAGCAAGAAATGGTTGTGGTTAATTAACTTAACTCATAACACCATATATTTACAATATTGTAACCCAGAACAATACACAACACCTAAACATTAATTCATGTATTATTAAAAACATCTAATTAGTTAAATATTTGTAAAAACAAAAACACATACTCAATTTTACAGCACCTTCTCTTTTTGTTCCCAAATAATTTCTCAGAATCTCCTTGTTCTTTTGCCTCTAAAACCAACTCGGATCTGCAAATAAATTCATCAATAATAAATACAAAATTGTGAGAAGCAATTAAAAAAATGGACTTCATTTCTTTTTTTTCTACAACTACAAGACAAGGAGATTCCAGATCATGTATTAATTTTGGTGCCGTTTGTGAAGAAGACAGACACAAAAGATATACAAAACTGTTCACGGTGAAACAAACAAACAAATGAAAAAAGTATCTTTTTAATCATATCTACAAGATCAAGAGCTTGGAAAGGTGTATCAGGTGGAAAAAAGAAAAGGAAATTATTTTTGACAGTAGAGGAGAGAATAGTCACAAGAGACAAAGATCTCAATTTTTTTATGAGAGAGATGAGGGATCTGCTAGGTGAAGAAATGATTGCAATGTATTTTTGCTTTAATTTTTAAGATGAATTGTTGAGCTAAATTTTTTTATAGTAGAGGAGAGAATAGTCGCAGGAGACAAAGATCTCAAATTTTTTATGAGAGAGAGGAGGGATCTGCTAGGTGAAGAAGCGATTGCAATATATTTTTGTTCTGATTTTTAAGATGAATCGTTGAGTTGAATTTTTTACAATAGAGGAGAGAATAGTCGTAGGAGACAAAGATCTCAAATTTTTTTGTGAGAGAGATGAGGGATCTGCTAGGTGAAGAAACGATTGTAATGTATTTTTGCTCTGATTTTTAAGATGAATCGTTGAGTTGGGAAGGTTGACATTTCAACGACTTTATTTTCTTTTAGGAGATTAACTTGGCGGTGGATCTTGAAAAATAAGGTTAGCTGCTGTTGTAGAGCACAATTTTCCAACTTTTGTTCAACCACAGGTGCAGCCACAATTGTTGATGGGTCCCACCAAAATAAAACTCGGTTTTCGCATAACCAAACACATAAAAATTGTGGCTTACTTTAACCTTAGGTGCAACCGCATAACCAAACGGCACCATATAATCTCCCCTAATATTTTTGTCTGCTTTCATTCTTAGGACAAGATCTTTAGACAAAATAATATTTCCTTTGGGATCTGTTTTGCCATACTCCTTGGCAAGAGAATCCATCACAATTCCATAAGATCTCCATGTCTCACACGTTAACTCCACACCAAAATAAACTAAATGGTCTGCATTGTTGTTCCCTGCCACTAAGCTGCACAAAAAAATCAAAGCCCAAGAGCTTGTGACAAGTTTTCGGGTGAAGAATCTCTCTTAAACAAAGGATATACTTGAAATAATGACTTCTTTTGGTTTCCTTGTGGGTCATATATTTGATCAATTTCCAGCAACATTCTATCATATTATATTATCGTTGAGTTGAATTTTTTACAGTAGAGGAGAGAATAGTCGTAGGAGACAAAGATCTCAAATTTTTTTGTGAGAGAGATGAGGGATCTGCTACGTGAAGAAACGATTGTAATGTATTTTTGCTCTGATTTTTAAGATGAATCGTTGAGTTGGGAAGGTTGACATTTCAACGACTTTATTTTCTTTTAGGAGATTAACTTGGCGGTGGATCTTGAAAAATAAGGTTAGCTGCTGTTGTAGAGCACAATTTTCCAACTTTTGTTCAACCACAGGTGCAGCCACAATTGTTGATGGGTCCCACCAAAATAAAACTCGGTTTTCGCATAACCAAACACATAAAAATTGTGGCTTACTTTAACCTTAGGTGCAACCGCATAACCAAACGGCACCATATAATCTCCCCTAATATTTTTGTCTGCTTTCATTCTTAGGACAAGATCTTTAGACAAAATAATATTTCCTTTGGGATCTGTTTTGCCATACTCCTTGGCAAGAGAATCCATCACAATTCCATAAGATCTCCATGTCTCACACGTTAACTCCACACCAAAATAAACTAAATGGTCTGCATTGTTGTTCCCTGCCACTAAGCTGCACAAAAAAATCAAAGCCCAAGAGCTTGTGACAAGTTTTCGGGTGAAGAATCTCTCTTAAACAAAGGATATACTTGAAATAATGACTTCTTTTGGTTTCCTTGTGGGTCATATATTTGATCAATTTCCAGCAACATTCTATCATATTATATTTTCCACCTAGCTTGTTACAAAAAAGAGTGTTGCTAGCAGATGTTAAAGTGATCGTTGCTAGCATTCCCCTTAAACTATTACAATAAATTTAAATCCCTTAATTATTGAATGAGTGGTGAATTTTTTTTTATTTCCTTCCCTACAGTCGTCATTATACTAGTGTATTGGCTTGCACTCTGCAGTGGGTCAATATTATTTTTTTAAAGTAAAAAAAGAAATATTAAGAGTATAGAGTGTTTCAAGCCCTTTGAGTCTGACAACTATGTCAGACCCAGACGACTTAGGTCTAGCGGCAATGCAAGGCCCAAGAGTATTGAGTCTGACGGTCTAGTCAGCCCAAAAGGTGTTTGCAACACCCAAGCAAACAATAAACAAACAGATGACAATTATGCACTTTAGTTGTCAGGAAAGAGAAAGAATGAAAAAACACAAACAATCGATCACCAGTGGCAATCCATCCATGATATGTCTACACGTGCCGCACCATGTGGAAGAGAGTACGTCTGTGCATCTATCTAGATGACGTTTGGCTAGACTTGGCCACTAGGAGGCGTCTCATGCGCCTCATTAATGATATGAATGCTGCCCACTTATTGGGGCGTATGGAACACATGTCAACAACTTTTTGAATAAAAAATAGAAAAGACAACATGAAAATACTAAAACAACCCTTATGATCGTTTTAATTGTACACTATACCTAAGTAAATTTCACTGTTGCAAGCCACAATAATTTGTATCTAGAGTTACAGTGAAAACCCTATGCCATTAAGCTTTTTTTATAATTAACCCATTGGTACGTGCTCCTCTATTGGTCAGAGAAAGAAAAATAAGCACAAAAAAATATCTAGCCATTGGAAATATGCCTACTAAAAAAATAGATTTTTACCATGAATTGAATGATATTTTTATTAATATTGAGATGAAAAACATTTGATCTACCCAACTGACCTATGAAACTCACGGAGATAATCTAGAAAAAAATAAATTGAAAAGCTTAATCTCGAATTAAGTCAATGTTCAATCCCGAATTAAGTAAATGTTGAAAGACTAAATTGGTAAAAAACAACATTTATTTTTTAAAAAAAACTAAGTGAACTCAAGTCAACAAAGCAAACTCACGACGCAAGTCATACATATCATTGGATTCAATAAATTTTGCATCCCAAAGATTATTTTTCATTTAATTATACGACAATGAAGTGCATGATAATTTTTTGTATGAAATTCTTTTTTAAAAGAAAAAAATTGTGGTAGGCATCTGGAGTCGAGATAACAAAAGTAGATCATTGATAACAAATGGTGAAATTATATTCTTTTAGGTTTGAGTAAAATAAAAAAAATAGATCATTGACAACAAATATAAACCTTTAGTTAATATTTTTTTTTGAAAATATTAAAATTCAACCTCGAGATAAAATGAGTTAAATTAAATTAAAAAATTTAAATTAAATGACAAGCGTGAAATTGAATGAAGCGATAATATGTATAACATTAAATTGGAAAATGAGAAAAAAAAACAATTAGAAAATAGTGGGGACAAAATGGAAACATGAGAGAATATAGGGTTAATGTACAATTAACAAGAAAACAAATTATAAATACCATCTCTCCCTCTCTCTTAGTCGGTAGCAAGGTAAAGAGAAAGGAAGCTAGGGTTTTGATTTTTTTCCCCTTCAAAATTCTTGATAAAAAACATTAAAAAGGTTAGATTAAAAGACCAAAAAGGGGTTTAGAGATCTAAGCTAGAAATCTAGAAACTCTTTTGAGTTTTAAAAGCTTAAAAGGGAAGGTTTTGAAAAGCTAAAGGAGATGGAAGAAAAGGTGAAGAAAGCTTGATTTTTTTTGTAATTTCTCCTTGATATCTTGTGATTAGAAGGTAAGAATCCTTTCATTATGATTGATTATGTTTTTGGCATGGATTGAGGCTTAGTTAGTAAGTTATGTAATATGAAATATTGAATTTATGTGTTAGTTTGCTTGTTGAAGTGCCTTGTTTTTTTAAAAAAAAAAAATTGTATCATTTGAAAAATTATGGAAATGGAGGTCAAATTATTGTGTTGTGTTAAAGTTATTATTTGTTGAAGAATTTGGATAAAGTTGGATCTTAGAAAAAGACCAACGGATAGGAACTTGACCTAGAAAAACAATCAAACAACAATGCAGCTTACCTTAGGTACGGTGCACTAGGGATGATGCATTTTCCCTTTGCACAACCAGTCCCTCACTTAGACTCTCGCAGACTATAGGTTTCCTAGTCGATAATACTAGGTGGCAACTCTTGAACTTTAATCATAATTTTATGATTAAACCTAAAACCCTTTCCTTTCCCAATAACATACCTCTCAGGAGGCTCACACATTAAAGCGTGTCAATCCCAACATCTCTCCTTCATTGGTAGCCAGATAGTTTAGAGGAGTATAATACATGCCAAGAACCTGGGGGTTGGTATAATATACCAATCTGTTTAAAGGGGCTAATTTTTTAGCCAAACTAGACACCATCAGAAGTGACTAGGGGCGACCTGTTTTAGTCTACAAGGAGGAGCATCAAAAGGAGTCCTCAGTTAGCCCTAATTACTTAGTGTAGAGAAATGATGGTTTATTGAGGATACTCTAAGGGATGAAGGAACAAAGCCAGATGCAAGATAGGCCATCCGTCGTTATGGAACCTAAAAGAAAAAGGGTTAGCAATGAGGAAGACCTGCAAAAGGAGTTGGACAAATTGAGGATTGAGCTCGACAACAATAAAAGCCATTAGGAATTCCTGGAAGACCAACTCCTGAAAAAAGCAGAAATAAAGGCCTTCCTAAACTAACAGTTAAGAAAAAAAGATAGGCAATTGAAAGAAAAAAAATGCCAAGTATAAAACTTGGTAAATAAGCACGAAGAGTTGGTGACTCTAAAAAAGACCTTAGAAAGTAGAGAACATGCTAACGAGGAGTTAATAGCTTCTTCAAAGAAAGATAGGGATCACTATAAGTTAAAATGAGAAGCTGAAAAAGGGAAGAACAAATTAGTTGATCTCACCATTGAGGAGGAAAGTCAATGAAGAAAAAGAACTTATATTTCTCAGGTAAGTATACATATATATTGATCATAATGCATTACTTTGATATATGACAAACCAATGTCTTACCAGCGTCTCGACAACAAGCCTCTTTTTAAGTGCGCCCCTGAGCCCTATCTTCTTCCTTTCGAGTGTGTTTTTGAGCCCGTATCTTTCAGGTGGTACATTGTCTAACCCTACCTCCTTTCGAGTACACCTTCAAGCTCTTGTTCCTTTTTAGGCCCTATCTTCTTCTTTGAAGCATGCCTTTGAGCCCTCATCCCTCAGATAATGTGCCTTCGAGCCCTATCTCTTTTCTCTTTAAGCATTTCTTTGAGTTCTCATCTCCTAGATAATACACCTTTGAGCCCTATCTTGTTGTCCCTTTAAGGTATCTCTGACCAAATCCTTTTACCAGGTAAATCATATTTTCCACCACTTTAAAAAATCTTTGCATTTTTCATCTAGACAGGTCGTCTATTACAATAAGACCACTTTGAAAAATCATTCGTGTTTTCACTACTTTGAAAAATCATTCGTATTTTTCACCATTTGAAAATCTTTCATTTTCCACCTAGGCAGGTTGCTTATTACAATAAGATAACTTTGAAAAATCTTCCCATTTTTCACTACTTTGAAAACTCATTTGTATTTTTCAATACCTTAGAAAATCTTTGTATTTTTCACCACTTTGAAAAATCTTTGCATTTTTCACCAATTTGAAAAATCATTGCATTTTTTTGCCTAGATGGGTCACCTATGACAATTTGATCATTTCTAAATCTTTGAATTCTACCAAAAACAGGTTGCTTAGCACAACCATACCACTTCAAAAGGTCTTTCATAAGATCATCTTTTTCTTTATAAACCTTATTTCCTTTTCTTTCGAGTGTGCTTTTTAGCACTCCCTTTCTAGCCTTATCTCCTTTTCCTTTGAATGCGTTTGTGAGCCCTCATTTCAAACACTTTTAGAAGGATTAACCATTTCATGATCTGTTATCACCATTCCTTTTTCTTTTTTACAAAGCTTATTATCTAAAGTCTATTACGAAACTCTCTATCATAAGCATTGTAAAGAGGGGGGGAACTATCATAACTTATTTATGGGTTATTCCTTAAATTCACTTTTTTCTCTCAAAATAAAAATACAAAAATAAAATAATGATAGCAAGAGGGCTGACATTTTGGCAAAAGCAAGCTGCGAGGATTTCACATATAGAAAAAATCAAGCTGCAATTTTAGATGAAATTGGGAGCCTAATTGTACTCCATTTTACTCAAAACTAAAGAGACAATGCAGATTCAAGGTCAAATTAAATTATTATTGGACAAATCTATATAAAATTTAAGTCTAAGGATATAATTAGATTTTTAATATGCTAATTTGATTTAATCATGGGCTAATTTAAAATTTAATTATGTTTAAGAATTAATTTGGGTCCAATTGAAGGATTTAATTAGGTGCAAGGACTTAATTATACTTTAAATAGGTCAAATTAATTTTATTAGATGGCTTAATTGGTGAAAAATTAATTTTGGGAGCCTAATTTAGGTTTAATTGAGAAAATTAGAATTTTAAAAGACCAAATTTAATTTTTACCAAGTCAATTGATTGAAATCAAAGGTAAAATTGCAAGAAAATCAAAGTTTGAGGATCAATTATGAGCTAAATTGAAGAAATTTGAAGCCAATGATCATTTTGGAAAAGGAATTGAACTCTACGGACCCAATTGGTTGAAATCAAAGGTGAAATTGAAGAGAATTAAAAGTTTAATGGTCAATTAAGGGTCAAATTGCATAGATCCAAGACTAAGGACCAAAATGAAAAATACACTGAAATCCAAGGTTGAAATTAAAGTTCATAACTGGTAAATTTGCACAAAATTAAAAATTTGAAACCAATCAGGAGTGTAATTGAGAGAAATCATAAATCAAATGAATAAAATGCAATTTGCCAAAACGATACCGTTTTGAGTGAACTGTTCATCTTCTTCTATAGGCTTTCAACCGGAAAGGCTACTCAGGGTGCCACATTCCCAAGGCATTTAATGATTTATCTCTCCACCGAATTGGACAAAACTTACACGAAAATGATCACTTGACATATAACTACACCCTAGTATGGTTTATTTTGGTTGATTGACACCACAACGGCCGTGACACCACCCTAAAATGGCCAACCCGACTAGCCATTTTCCTGCAACAAATATGACAGCCCATGATAGCTACTTTAAGCCAACGGTTGGGATACTTTCGGGTTGAATAAAGGGCCAAGATTTGGCATCAGTAAAGATAAAATATCCATTTTCCACCCACTATAAATATGGATGGATTTCATGACCTGAGGGAGGAGAAAATCGAGTTTAAAGTTGGCAAAAAATCAGCATACCTTGGTTTTTCCTTCCCCAGTCAACAATTCTCTCTCTCTATTTTTCTCTATCTTTGCCACTACCACCACCTCTTACATTTGCCAAAGACAACCACCAATAGACCAGATCCTCCCCCCAACACCATCGTGGTCCAATGACAAAAACCACTACCGCAGCCACTACGCGTTTCCCCTTTCCTCTATAGGTTTCTGCTTCTTCCTCCCACAATCGTCATCAGCCATCATTTCCTCAACTAAAGCCTTCTAAGCCACCGATCAAACCTCCTCATCACAACCACGACCCCCATGCCAGGCAACCTTCCCCCTTCTTCTCCTTCTTTTTCTCCCCCCCCCCCGCATAGTTCATTGTTTGCATGCAGAACGAGAATTCATTCTGCATGTATGAGACAATTTAATTATCCTATGAGTTGGGTTGGGCTGGGCCCGTGTCAGCCTAACTTGACCTAGAAAAAGAGAGAGGAAAGGGCTAGGTCTGTTGGGCTGCTAGTTGGCCTAACTAGATCCGGCTGGGTCTAGCCCAGATGATGGGTACAACTCAATTATTATTATTATTATTATATCCAAAAAAATTTCAAGGGTCATTTTAAAATATTTCTAATTTTTTCGCGTGTTTTTCTACCAATTTTGCATAATATTGGGTTGTATTTTTTACACTATAAGATGCAGATCCTGTATTAAAATACCTGGTTTTCTCTGAAACGTTTCTAAAAAAAATAAAAAAATAAAAAAAATCTCAAAACTTTTAAATTAATTTTGCTTTTCGAAAAACAAAAATATGTTTTGTTTTCATGCATACGGCCAAATCCTAAAGGTTTTCCAAGCATGTTTTCATAAAAAAAAAAAAACAAAAAAATTGCATCTTTATCATATTTTTTTTAAAAGGAATATCATAACTAGTTTATGATTATTCATTAGAATTTGACCAAAATGTTAAAAACTCCTCACCAATCATTTTGTTCATTTTATATTAGGGTTTAGATGTAGACTTTAATAATTGGTGATGTAAAACTACATAATAGAGTGCACCATCATATATTAAAGATACAAAGTGTAAAATAAATACTATACTAAAATTTGGACTTTAAAATGGTTAGAATTGAACCCGATGAGTTAGAGACTCTCTTATGAAGGGAGATTTGCCTTAGATCTTAGAAAAAGACCAACAGATAGGAACTTGACCTAGTTAAACAATTAAACAACAATGCAGTTTACCTTAGGTAGGGTGCAATGAGGAAGATGCGTCTTTCTCTTGCACAACCAATCCCTTACTCAAACTCTCGTAGACCATAGGTTTCCTAGTAACCATAATACTAGGTGGCGACTCCTGAACTTTAATCATAATTTTATGATTAAACCAAAATCCTTTTCTTTTCCAATAACATACCTCTTAAGAGGCTCACACATTAAAGTGCGTTAGTCTCGATATCTCTCCCTCTTTTCATATTTTCTTCTCTTGGCCAGCTGCACACTCCCTCTTTTTTCTTTTTCTATTTTCATTGCTGGCAATGACACTATCAAAAAATTGATGTCTTATCCCAAGTGCAGGAGTGTCAAAATAATAAATAATCCGGCAAGACCGGGATCGAACCACACGGAGGTCAACTATATAAAATTACAAATAATAAATGAAAAGTCGTTAAAGAGAACTTTTGAGATGTGATGTTGATATAAGTATTAAACAAGGATAACATAAAATGTCAAGATTAGAGGATCCACTAATTGTATTTCAAATAAGTATAATATAAACTCTTTTTATTACTCAACTAGAAACCTCACACAAAGGAGGTTTCAATCGGATTATAAATTATTAACATGATCATATTAATTATTTTATTTGAGTAATGTCAATATTTGTAAATGTTGTCATATTTTCATGGTGATAACTTATGTTAACAACAAATTAAGTTCCTTTCATAGCACATATGTCGGTTATACCATATAGTAAGCTATAAAAGTGCCAAGTATTTGTTGTACTAAGGTTTGTACAACACAAATCTAGATTAAATATTTAACAAGAAAGATAGTAAGAGTAAATAAGATAACAAATACAAAACATGTTAATATCAAATATTAAAGTCCATGTTGAGTTTATACTATACTTATTCTTACACCATTAGTATAACCTTTTCACCCTGACAAAATAAACTTAGCTAAACATAATGAAGAAGAGAAATATAAATAAATAAAATAGAAACATAATAATGATATACATTAACTAAGTAAAGTATAGGAAATAAAAAGCATAAATAAGAGATTAATGAAAATATAAATAAAATAATTTTTGTTTATTTTAAAAAAATTATTTTTGATATTAACATATCAAAATATTTAAAAATATAAAAAAAATATTAATTTAAAATAAAAAATAAATTTATTATTTTTAAAAATATTTTTAAAATACAAAAATAAACCGATAAAAAAACTTAATACAAGCCATAACAACTTCAAACCCTTTTCCAATGCAACCAAATCCCAAATGCTCCCCCCACGTAACCCAGCTCCCATCATGCGTCATTATTGGCTCCATATGTGTTTTGTGGTGCCATAAGTTTGTGTTTTATATCAATTATAGATTCGAAAAGTATTTAATTAATGAATAATATATACCAAAATTCATTCAAACTAGAATAGTAAAAACTATGATGAGTATATTTTAAAAGTTTAGAAATTAATTAAAATAATATATTTTTTTAAAAAATTATTTTTAATATTAACATATTAAAATAATAAAAAATTTAAATTTTTTTAAAAATATAGTTTGGTAATTAATGACGTGCAAAACCTCTTTCTCTGTTTTTTTTTTTTTTACTAAACGGGATAAAACTGTGTTTGGGCACAATAGGTACGAGCCCACAAACCTAACTGTTGAGCCACCATGGGCTAACCAGCCTCCACGCAGGAGGGAAATCACGATTCCCCAATAAAGGCGGGAAATCACCAACCTCAAAACTCCTAATATAAATAAAAAATAAAAAGCCCACATAAATAGATTACCGAACCTGCCCTCGACCCCTTCTTTTTGCTGCTTTCAAAATTCGCTTCCAAGAATCCACGACACGCACTTCCCTCTCTCTAAAAATTTAGAAACCCCCAATCTAAGAGAAAGAGAAGAACATATTTCACATGGCGAAACCCTCGAAGAAACGAACGTCGTCGGATGAGGCGATGTCATCGGAGGAAGAGCCACTCAACGAGCAGATCAACGAAGAGGAAGACGAGGAGGAGATCGAGGAGGTGGCTCGCTCAGTTGATTCCGATGACGATGAGGCCGATGGAGATGCTGAAGGTGATGAAGGCGAGGAGGCTGATGAAGTAATTTACGGTCTTGCCATTCTAAATTGTTGATAGTTTGTTGTGTGTTTGGCTCTAGTTAGGGTTTTGGTGTTTTTAAGGAGCTTTGTTGGTTTAACATTGGTTTGATACTGAGAAATATGTAGACTGAATAGAGACGAGACTTGAAAATTTGTTAAATTAGGCCTCGAAAGGAGGAGGTACAGAGAAATTAGGGACGTAATGTGTTGCCGTGCTGAACGAAGGGGTGATTCTGCATTTTTGCTGTCATAATGTACTGTTTGATGGGTCTCGGTGGAAGCTGAAGGAAAGAAAGTGAAGTAGGGGAACTGGTAGTTATGGTTTTTGTTCTGGTGGATGCTTAAATGTTCATAAAAAAGCTTAATTTAGCTACGTAAACTCACATGCATTGTTTTGGCCAGGCCTTTTTTTGTAGGGTTTCCTTGATTTGACGATGGTCTTTTGGGCTTTGACTGTTCTGAAATTATTGTGAACCATGTTGGTTTGCCTTTTGAATTCCTCTGCGGGTGTTTTGGTGTTGTTTTCAATGTGACGTGTATTTGTACTGAGTTTGCTGACCTTTGATTTTTTTGCATATTTTTTGATATTTTTGTGTGCATAATTTGAACTGTAGGAAGGAACCAGCAATGAAATTAGCAAGCGTGAAAAGGAGAGACTCAAAGAAATGCAAAAATTGAAGAAACATAAGATTCAGGAGATATTGGATCAACAAAATGCTGCTATAGATGCTGATATAGTATGTTTGATTTTCAAGAATGGCTTCTGCAATGTGTTGCTTGTAGAATATGAAAAAGATGTTGGGCAAGTTTACTGAAGTTAGTTTAATTGCAGAATAACAAGGGGAAGGGACGCTTGAAATATTTACTGCAGCAAACTGAGTTGTTTGCTCACTTTGCTAAACATGATCAATCAGCATCCCAGAAGAGGGCTAAGGGAAGGTTTGACTGTTATTTGTTTGAAGATCCCTTTCTAAAGAAATTGAATACTGTAGTTGTTTGATTATACTTTTGCTGACAATTCCTCCAGTAAA
The DNA here is from genome assembly GCF_951802175.1 of Populus nigra. Classification (NCBI taxonomy): domain Eukaryota; kingdom Viridiplantae; phylum Streptophyta; class Magnoliopsida; order Malpighiales; family Salicaceae; genus Populus; species Populus nigra. The sequence continues at coordinate 1,382,087 of NC_084861.1, read as the reverse complement.
TAAGTTTATGTTGTTAATTGCTCGTTGGAAACTTTTCCATTTTTGAGTATCAGTATCAACTGTGCATGACTCCATTAGTTGTTTCTTAATAAGATTGATGATTTTTTTCAGAAACTTTTATTGTGAGGGCTTTTTGAAAATCATAGTAAGCTAGGTTTTTTTTATGTCAGACTAAGTAGCACAGGATGGGCTGCATACACATTTTCTTGCCTTCATAGTTAATAAAAGGCTGGGATGTGAGGTGAAGGGCATGCATCAATATGTAGCAGACAATGATCTTCATTCATTGTCTTGCTAGATTACTAAGATACAGGATTTTATTAATTGTATTCTTATCAAGCTCAGCAAAGTTGGTTTAATGTGCATTTCATGCTTAATTCAATTTTTCATGCAACTCATGTAGGAGCTTGATTTGACTGAACCACTTCTATACTCTGAATTCACTATGTGTGCTTGTTGGTAAGGCTAAAAGTACCGGTCATGTTCAGTGCATCTAACTGCAATTTACTTTGGTTTCATAATTTAATCTAGGGGTCGACATGCCTCAAAAGTAACTGAAGAGGAGGAAGATGAAGAATATCTGAAGGAGGAAGAGGATGGTTTATCAGGAAACACACGGCTGGTGGCACAACCATCTTGTAATGTCCTTATATATGTACTCTTCTGATGCATGCATGCACGCACATGCATCTCCCTTACTGACTGTTAGATTAAGTGTAGAATTGTAAATTTCTTTTCTATTAGTTTGGATCCAAATACTTTCTCTTTGCTGTTTGCATACACACACGTTTGATGTACCATGAATCAGTGCATTTATGGATTCACTTATATTTATTTATTTATACTGTTTTTCTACTGTCATCTTTTTTTAGCAGGCTCGTTGATATTTCTTACCATTTCCATTTTTGTCAAAGTTAACCAGAGATTTGATCCTATAAACCTACTGATCATCCTTAGCTTTACATGTACACAAATTAATGCTAATTGAAGAATAGCATGATCGTTATTGATGTTTGCCTGGCTTGTCACATATCCTCATTACACTGAAATATTTACATTTGATGTGATTATTTTGGGGTAGCCTGATTTTGGAGGCTAAGATTCATTTTTATTCTTTTTTCTGCAGGTATTCAGGGAAAGATGAGGGATTACCAACTTGCTGGATTGAACTGGCTTATAAGGCTGTATGAGAATGGTATAAATGGAATCCTTGCAGATGAAATGGTACGCGCAAAACAAGAAATGGTCTTGGCATTGTTTTAGTTTAAAAGTGCTTTGGTTCTTTTCCTCTTGAGTTTCAGGTGATTTATGTGCTATTAAACACCTTCATTTTGCAATCCAGGGTCTTGGCAAAACCTTACAAACAATCTCTTTATTGGGCTACCTGCATGAATTTAGAGGAATCACTGGTCCTCATATGGTAGTTGCTCCAAAATCTACACTTGGTAACTGGATGAATGAAATTCGTCGATTTTGTCCAGTTTTACGTGCTATCAAGTTTCTTGGCAATCCTGATGAAAGAGTAAGTTGCATAAGTATGGTTTAGTGATATTTTTTTGCTGCATGATTTTCTTTTTAGAAAAAAAATAATCTCAATGCACGCATTGATGGATAATTCTTTACTGTATGCGCTTTTTCACGCTGAATTTTTTCTCAGAAACATATACGTGAGGAGTTACTGGTTGCTGGGAAATTTGATGTATGTGTTACGAGTTTTGAAATGGCCATCAAAGAGAAGTCTATCTTGCGTCGCTTCAGTTGGCGGTATATTATCATTGATGAAGCTCATCGGATTAAGAATGAAAATTCTCTCCTTTCAAAAACAATGAGGCTTTATAACACCAATTACCGCCTCCTCATTACTGGTACTCCACTTCAGGTATATGCTTGAATCTTTAATGACATGAAAAGTTACCAAGTTGGGATGCGTGGTTACTTGTAGAAAAACTGATCTGTATATGTAATATCTGTACATTTGATGCTGAAAGAGGTTCGCTGTGATGCTTACCGTAGATTTCTTTAACTTCATTTAGTTTGATAAATTGTTTTTGGGTGGCTTGGGGCTGCACTGAAGTTTACTGTGTTTTGTGTTATCTTTTGGCTGTAAAAATATAATATTCTGTATAGTTGCTCTTATAAAAATATAATATTTCTCGTGTTTTTTATGTGCAGAACAATCTTCATGAACTCTGGGCTCTTCTCAACTTTCTTCTGCCAGAGATTTTTAGCTCAGCTGAAACTTTTGATGAATGGTTTCAAATTTCTGCTGAAAATGACCAGCAGGAAGTTGTTCAACAACTGCACAAGGTAAGCACATTGCCTTCTTAGCGTTGAGCCTGAAAATCTCCCAATTGTTTTTGTAAAAATATTCGGATTCTAAGTATTTTGCCACAATGAGGTGTCATCTGATATTTTGATTCCATGGATTCTGCATTTCTAAGGTCCTTCGGCCATTTCTTCTCCGAAGATTGAAATCAGATGTTGAGAAAGGTTTGCCTCCCAAGAAGGAAACCATACTGAAGGTTGGAATGTCCCAGATGCAGAAACAGTACTACAGGGCCTTACTGCAGAAAGATCTTGAAGTTGTGAATGCTGGTGGAGAACGGAAGCGTCTTTTGAACATAGCAATGCAGCTTCGCAAATGCTGTAATCATCCATATCTTTTCCAGGGTGCTGAGCCTGGTCCACCTTACACTACAGGAGAGCATCTTGTTACCAATGCTGGTAAACTTTGCCTTCGGGTGGATACAATGTTTTTTGGGTGTGTTCATAATTTTGTAGCAGAAATCAGTCTTTTGCATTCTTCCTTTTCCAGGTAAGATGGTTTTGTTGGATAAGTTACTTCCTAAGCTAAAAGAGAGGGATTCCAGGGTCTTAATTTTTTCACAGGTGAGTTGTTGATAGCTATGGTTGGCTGGATAGCTAAGATTGTTATTCTGTGTACACTAGCATTTGAAATGTCCCTCTGTAACCTTTTGGTTATGTTACAGATCAATTGCTTAATCACTGATCTTGCAATTGGTTTTGCCTTTAATGCAGATGACGAGGTTGCTTGACATTCTCGAAGACTATTTAATTTTTAGTGGGCATCAGTATTGTCGGATTGATGGGAATACTGGCGGAGAAGATCGTGATGCTTCCATCGATGCCTTTAACAGGCCAGGAAGTGAGAAATTTTGCTTCTTGTTGTCAACAAGAGCTGGAGGTCTGGGTATCAATCTTGCTACTGCAGATGTTGTCATTCTTTATGACAGTGACTGGTGAGGCTCTTGCTGTCTCTCTTAGCTGCATCTGCCCTTTTTTTCCTCGTCTTGTCTGGGTTGTTGATGCTGGGGGTTCTTATTGTAGGAACCCACAAGTTGATTTGCAAGCTCAGGACCGTGCTCATAGGATTGGTCAAAAGAAAGAAGTCCAAGTGTTCCGATTTTGCACAGAGGTCTGCATTTGATCTATGTGATAAGGTAGAAGCTAATCTGTGTTGGTTTTTTCTCTCATTATGGTTGATTGTGAAACAGTATACGATTGAGGAAAAAGTGATTGAGAGGGCTTATAAGAAGCTTGCACTTGATGCTTTAGTGATCCAACAAGGAAGATTAGCAGAGCAGAAAAGTAAGTTGCATTTGCATTTTGAGCACTTATCTGTATTTGTGTGCGCAACATTTTGACGCCTTTCTCTTTCATACAGCTGTTAATAAAGACGAGCTGCTTCAAATGGTGAGGTTTGGGGCTGAGATGGTTTTCAGCTCAAAGGATAGTACGATTACAGATGAGGACATTGACAGAATCATTGCTAAGGGAGAAGAGGCAACAGCTGAGCTCGATGCCAAGATGAAGAAATTCACTGAAGATGCAATCAAATTTAAAATGGATGACAGTATGTGAATCCACATATTGAATTTTTTTGGCAGTTTGTGTATTTATCTGCCTAGTGATTGGAATGTTAGTTTTCATGTAATAGTGCTGATATTTTATCTGGTTTCTGGCAGATGCTGAATTATATGATTTTGATGATGACAAGGTAGGTGCACTTCCATTTTCTTATGCATTGGAGGATATTCTGTTTGATCTCAATTTTACCAGTTTAACTTCAAGGCTTGTTTTCATCACCCTATGATCTCAGTGCTTGTATTTTGTTTCTTATTGATGAAGGATGAAAACAAGTTCGACTTTGAGAAAATTGTCAGTGAGAACTGGATCGAACCTCCAAAGAGGGAGCGGAAGCGCAAGTAATGCTTCCCTTTGCATTCTTCCATAATCGTTTTGAGTATATTGGTCCAACATTATATGACAAGTGTTTTCTTTTTTTGTAATCTTTCCTTCTACCAGTTACTCAGAATCTGAATACTTTAAGCAAACAATGCGTCAAGGTGGTCCGGCAAAACCAAAGGAGCCTCGAATTCCTCGCATGCCTCAATTGTAATTGCTTCTGGAACTTGCTGATTTCTCATTGGAATGTATTGGAATTCTGAGATGCTGTGCTTGAATGTTCTTGTCTGCTGTTTTCAGGCATGATTTCCAGTTTTTCAACACACAGAGGCTTAGTGAGTTGTATGAAAAAGAAGTACGCTACCTCATGGTGGGTGCTGTCATTGATAATACAAGTTTTAATCTCTGCCCTTATTGCTTAGTTGTGCTTTTTGAGGTACTTGTGCTTCTTACTTATTTGGTTAGTTGTTACAAAATTTCAGCAAGCACATCAAAAGAATCAACTGAAAGATACAATTGATGTGGATGAACCTGAAGGTACTTTATCTCAGTTGCGCTCCCTGTGTTGTCCTCATGTTGTCTTCTACATCATTTCACTAAGTATTTACTGATTATTGGATATTTAGAGACGAGAGATCCATTGACTGCTGAGGAACTGGAAGAAAAAGAACGGCTTTTGGAAGAGGTGAATGGAATGTTTAAATGTTAATTAGATAATAATGGGTCTCCTTACTTACATTTCATCAGTGTAATTTCAGGGATTTTCCTCATGGAGTAGAAGAGACTTCAATACCTTTATTAGGGCTTGTGAAAAATATGGTCGAAATGACTTAAAAAGTATTGCTACTGAACTGGAAGGGAAAACAGAAGAGGAAGTTGAAAGATACGCTAAAGTTTTCAAAGAGCGATACAAAGAGTTAAATGGTAAGTGATCTCATTTTTGGTGGAATGATGTTGATTTAGTGGCTGTGGATGAAGTTCTCCTGGATTGAACTTCATACCTGTTAGAGTGGGGTCATATGGCGTATGTATTGTTGGGTGCAAGGGCCCTTGGTAACAGCACTGGAAGCAAATGAAATGTCTGGAAACCGCTCATTTGGTTTGTTGTAACCTATTCTATTAAAGTCTCATTTTTTGTCTACTTGCACTGGTTGTCCAGTCCTGGTCACTTTTGTACAAAAAAAGTTGTTGGAACTATGCTTGATTGTTACTGGTTGCAGATGGGTCTGGTTTTGGTCAGGTTTATTATGTTGGATAACTTGAATTTTATTGTTTATTGGACCTTTAAAAAATTTCACCATCTTTCATTTTTCTCTCTAATTGTGGCATACGTACAGATTATGATAGGATCATTAAGAACATTGAAAGAGGGGAGGCCAGAATTTCTCGTAAAGATGAGATCATGAAAGCAATTGGGAAGAAATTGGATCGTTACAAGAATCCTTGGCTTGAATTGAAGATCCAGTATGGTCAGAACAAAGGGAAATTGTACAATGAAGAATGTGATCGTTTCATGGTGCATTTTTTTTAATCATTTACTGTAATGCCATACAAATAGCTTATTCATTTTCTGGAATGTTGAACATCTTATGATTTAAATGGCTGTTTTTTTGCAATTCATAGATGTGCATGGTTCACAAGCTTGGATATGGGAACTGGGATGAGCTGAAAGTGGCTTTCCGTACATCACCTTTGTTTCGTTTTGATTGGTTTGTAAAGTCTCGGACAACTCAAGAACTTGCAAGGAGATGTGATACCTTAATTCGGTTGGTGGAGAAGGAAAACCAAGAACATGATGAGAGGGAGAGACAGGCTCGTAAAGAAAAGAAGCTTGCCAAGGTTCTATTTATGATCCTCATTAGCCCAGTTTTACCCATCATTGCCACACACTTGCACACATGAGTTATCATTTATTGTCTTGTTTTAAAAACTCATCATGTTGGATTGCATGATTTACGTGGTTGGATTATGTTTAATCATTTATGCTGACAAACTTTTTTATTGCCATAATACACAGCAGAGCATGACGCTGTCGAAGCGTTCAATGGGAAGACAGACCGAGAGCCCTCCTTCCCAAAAGAAGCGGAAGCAGTTGTCAATGGATGATTACCTAACCACAGTAAGTTTCAATCCACATTTAATTCCTTTTTATTTTCCTTTGTATTTTGTGAGAGGTGCTGCTGAATGGATGGAAAGGTTAGCTGTAGCTGATTTGTGTATTTTTTTTTTCTTTTGTTTGCAGGGAAAAAGGAAGAAGTAATCCTGAGTATATATTATAGGATTTTGTGAGGGGGTACAAATCTCAACTATATTATTCTACTAGTAGTAGTATGATGGTGAGTGCCCCTTGTTGCTGTCAGTCAGTGATCCCATGGTCTTGCTTGCGGAGAGGGCCAACATTAGATTTCGAGATGTATAAAATGTAAGAGTCTACTTTTGAACTATTATTATATTTATTGCAGTAAGTTCAATGGATTTATTGGGTGAACAGTTTAGATTTCCCTAAACCATAGATGGATCTGCTGTTAGAGAGAGATGTTTGATGTGTTGATCTGAGTTTTGAAGCTGCAAAGGGTTTATCAGGACACGCTTGTAAGAACCTTCAGCGGTGTCTTTTCTTGTTCATGAGAGATGGATAGAACAGAGAGCAGTCTTCGTGAATGCCCTGTTCTTACTGCTAACCCTAGTTCCCAAACGATCTGGGATCCTACTGCACCTTTAGCAGTTTGTAGAATCTGTATCCATTACCCAAGCGGGCGAGTTCAAAGAAGACGTGTTTAAGGTTACTGAAAGTTAGAACAGTTGCCGCAAAGCCTAGCAGGGAGCAGGATTTCGCCAGTCTTTCCTTTGATATCTGAGATAATCCACCCAAGAACCCTGCAATCAATTTCCAGTGAAGAAGGGGTCCAAAACTTGATAAAAATAAATTTCTTAATGTTTTTATACGTGCTATATATTTGAAATTTAATTTATTTTTATTATATTAGAGAATATATAGGAGTTAATATTAAAGAGCAAACAGACAGTCAATGTTAATTGAAGATCCTAATTAGAAGATATCAAAGAAAATCAAATTATCTTGTTTATATTTATTCTTATAATATAATATTTGTGTAAAGTAACAACTATCAATTAACAAATACAATTATTTTCTATTCTATTTTTCTACATTTATTATACATAATTACTTCAGTAGTTTTTTAAAAGGATACATCAAGCGAGTTGCTTTCTGAGCATCCAATCTTAACATTGATAATGAAATTCAAACGGAATTTAGACATTTATAAATATATAAATTTGTAGTAGAAATAAATATTAAACGATATTTTTAATTATTAGCTTCATAAAATATGAATAAATAAATAAAGCCCGAATTCGAAAAAAAAAAGTGAAAATATGCAACTCCTCCGTCCCTAAATATAAATAATTAAATAAATAAAAGGAGCAAGGCCCTACCCAACAAATTACGTAATTCCTCCGTCCCTAAATAAATGTCTCAAATTAAATATACTATCCATTCTAAAAATCAAGTTATAATTATTTAAATTCACTTTACCATTTTTGTTTTTAAATATACTCAAAATATAGGTTATTGGAATACTAGAAACGTTAGCCCAATAATCTCTATCAAAGTATTTGGGAAGAGTGGATTTTAAAAGGAAAGAAAAATATAGGAGGGACGTACGGATTCTATGTTTGAGTGGAATTTAAGTTGAAAGTTTTCTACAAGGACCTTATCATATTTGTTCTCTTCAAATTGAAGAAATTGTTGAGTATATAAATCTTTTTATTACTACATCTATTTCATAAAAATATGTGGGATTTGTATGAAAATAATTCATGGAAAAAGAAGAACAACTTCGAAGAATAATTTCTCCTCCAAATTGGAAAGAAAGCTACAATATAAAATATAAAATATAAAATTAATTGCTTTTACCTTTGTTTGAGGAATGTTTCCTAGTGTTTATACTAACGGTAGAAAGGTAAAAAATGGACAAAATTGTAATTTTTGTAGTACTTTTTTTTTTTTTATTTTACAAAATCAACTTTTTTCTTCCATTTTCATTGCTTCTGATTTCACCCCTTCAAATCAAAATGTAAGAAAATCATTTTATCTTCTAGTATTTTCATTTCTATGCTTTCTTTCTTTTGATTTTCATTCCTTCTACTTTTCTTATTTTCCAAACATAAATGTAAAGCTTCAATTTTATGTTGTATGAATCCATAATACTTTATAAAAACATCGTCAAGCCTTAAAATTACTTTGAATCATGTATAAAGTACCAAAATCAATTCCTAATTTTTAAATTTAAGAGTTTTAGATCCAATTTTATTTTGTCAAAAACACCATGAATTCCTAAAGTGGTAAAATCAACTATGTAGAATCCTAATCCTTTAGATGGAAGTAACTTTGCATGTTATTTTGAAGTATAATGATAATCATATAAATAATTAAATATAATTTTTTATTATTATTTTGGCGTGCTGGCTTGAGGATGTAAACTATTATTAATATATAATTTCTAAGATGTAAAGTGTAATTTATAAAAATATAGAAGTATAATAAAAACAGATCAAACTATATGATGTTTTTGTAAAGAAAAATACCTTTAGCATCCTACAATTTGGTTGAAATTATACTTACTTATCAAGTTTAAAAAAAATTAAACTTTACAAAGAGTTTCAGTGGACAAAGACCTATTAGCTGACTTGTTTATAATCGGAGACTCTGATGGACATGGGTCTACTACTATGCTTGGTTTTGGTTTAGTGGCAATGGCTATTGACTGGGGGAAGCTAAGGTTTGTTGTTGCTGTGGGGGAAACAGTGATAATAGCTTTGATTTTTTATTTTTATTTTTTGTCACGGTAAATTAGGAGAAATAGCGGTTCAATGTTGGGTTATTTGGATAAGGAGAGGCTCGTATATAGGTATAACAAGGTGGTTATGGAGGTGGTATGATGGCTAGGTTTTGGGTTTGTGGTCTTGGTGGCTAGGGTTTAGATGTGGAAGAATGTGAACAATGGTGTGGAAGAAGGTGAACAATGTTTCTTTCTAGCCTTTCATACTTGTTTCTTTTTCTTTTTTGTTTATTTTCTCTCTAAATGTCATATTTAAGAAGATATATGTGAATTTGTTCTTTTTTTCCCTCACCGAATTGTTATTGCAAGACAAGTAAGAAATTGTCTCTATTTCAAATCTCCATAAATAAGAGCAACTAACTAATATTTGCAATTAACAAAGATAGATATATGCTGGATTTTTTTAGAAAAAAAACAAGATATTCAAAATATCTAAGCAAAATCTAGTTAAAAAGCTCTTAGACCAACTATGTCCCAATTTGGTTTTGTTATCTGGGTTCAGGTTTTTGAAGCGAATGAAGATGGTGGAGTTGCCTTACTTTTTAAGCATAACCAGGGTACTTTTCAAGGGGATTACTTGCCCTAGAATTGGGTTGGATCAAATTTTTGCAACAATTATGTCTTAGATGCTTGACTTAAATGAGATATTATATATCTCATCTCCACCGGATTGATAATTTCATTATTCAATTGTTGGGTTTGGATGACCAAATCCCAATGATGAGAAAAGGATGAGGGTGGTGTCTAGTTTGTGTTTTTTTTTAATTTGATGGAAATATTATAATATTTAATGTAAGGGCATTTTAGTCGTTAAATGAAAAATAATAGCAAATTTGTAAAAAATCAGATAATTTTTGTTAATTGTTTTTAGACAATGATGTTAAGTGTTAGCGTGTGTATAAAATTCAAGATACAAAGTGTAATTTTCCATTACTATAGGATTTTAGGGGTAATTTTTTCTTTTATAATTATCTCATAGAACAATTAAATTATAATAGCTACCTCACTAAAAAACACAGGAGTTCTAAGATAATTTTTCGAGTAAAAAAAAGGTGTATTTACCTCTCATTTTGAGTTTTTGATTTGGTTTGACTTCTTTTGAACCAAAATTCAAAGAGGAAAACCTCTCTCAATCCTTTTATTTTTTTTTATGTATATATATGTATTAATTTCAGAAATAAAAATTGATTTTTGTAAAAGAAACAATGACAAGATTACTATCAAATACAATCTTGAATGGTATTTCACGAGCGTCTTAGTCTCCTTGAATTTTGAGAAAAAAATTGTTTTTTTAAGCTGTTCAAAATCCTTCATTTTACTTGGAACCCAATCGTGGTTTTAGTTACTCTTTCATAACTTTTCATTTTTTATATACCCTTATTTAAACATGCAAAGAGAAGATGTAATCTCTTACCTTCTATATGGACCCAACAAACTAGACATTAATTTTCTCTATTTGAAAGTTTTTTTTTAACTAAGTATCATCTTCATAATCAAGCATGACATTTAAATATCTAAGCTAGGGACTGATGAATGAATTTTGAATGAACAAATGAGAGCAACCCACAAGAACACTATAAACCCTCTTGAAATGTTAATTTATAGGCATAAAAATAGCCCAAATCTTCATTACAGTTGCTTTTTCTTAGGTGGATTTGAGTTTGTGTTAGTGGTGGTTTATGATGGTTTGACCTCGTCATAATTAGTTTAAAGAGAGCTTGAGAAAGTGAATGGAAATTGTGAAAATAAAAAGGCTGGATAATTTTTAGCCTTTTATATAAGCCTGCCAACGTGGTCGAACATATCAAAGATATTTTGATGACTATACAATTAAGCCTAATTATCCCTCAACATGTGTATTAGCAATAAAAGATATGGTCGAGGGATAGTTAGTAGTTAGAATTTCAAAAGGCTCAAATCATTAACTTTCATTCACATGCCAACTCTTGGGCTTCCAACACATGTTTTGTTATAATGACAAGTTTAGGGAAACTAAATGACAAAACTATTAAAATGATATTAGGCAATGTATATGAAAATACATACGAGGACCATCCTAATTGCATATAAATGTGATACAAGAGTGCTTGGGGAACATATGTCACCCTTGTATGCAAAATTAGGATGTCATACCTTAATGAGTAAAGTATTTATACTAGTCACACTACAAAAACGAAAGGGGATGGTTGGACCCTTAACCAAATGGTCCATGTAAAACCCCGGTCAAAATACTTTTTTAAAAAATAAAGAGTAAGAAATTAACCAAGAGCTAAATTGAAAAAAAAAAGAATGAAGAGGGATTTTATAACATGAATTTAAGAAATTAAAGGACCTAAAAAAAAGAGTGAGAAGCCTCCCTCTCTTAAGGGAGGCGTCAACAGTTGGAAGGGAAGAACATTTTTCCCCATCTTTTTCCCTCCTCTTAGAAAACCAACCAACCTTGCATGCCACCATTTACCCTCCCTAAAGTGTGAAAAACAAAGAGAGATGAGAGTGGAAACATGCAAGGAGTAATTAAGGTGTTATCAAGAGAAGAAAAAGGATATTGATTGAAGAGATAGAATAAAACGGGAATAGAAGGAAAGAAAAGAAGAAGGGGACGTGAAGAAGGATTTTGGAGGCCAAAGAGCATAAACTAAAGTACTATAAACACTTCCTAACTGAAATTGTAAGTAAAATCCTTAATTTTCAGATTTTGTCTTTTAGGGTTCTTAAGAAAAAATTTGGGGGAAAGAGGAAAAACTCATAAATTTTGCACTTAGAAGATTAGTTGTTTAATAAAATGATATTATTATTTAAGATTAAAGAAGATAATGGGATGGGAGAGAGGCCTTTGGGTTCATCCAAATGGAAGAAAAGAGTGGAGGAAGACTTTCTTTGCTTAATTAATTATTGATGAAGGGAGACATTGAACTACAGCTGGACAGCTCTGATATCCATGCTGCAGTTGAGTTTGAGAATAGAAACCGAAAGAATTTGAGTATTTTTCTTCATGTGAATAAGTATAGGTATGTTAACTTTTCATTGCAACAAGATTTGGTTCATTTGGAGTTATGGAACTCCAAATGTGGGTGAAATACTAATGAGGGGTCAAGTTGTGCATTCTAAAACTGAAATTATTGCCCGACTTATGAGTGAATTTCGGATCAATAAAGGATGAAATTTTGGATAAGTTTCTTCTTTAAAGTTGTGCATATGGATGTTAACGTTCATTAGAAATTGGCCTTACCTGATTCAAGTTCCTAAAACTTAAGTTACGAATAAAAAACCAGAAGATAGGTCCTGTTGTATTTTGTGTGACAACTTGTAATGATTAAATTGAAGCTGAAATTAGAAAAAGATAGGAATGGAATTTTGAGTATACCTCTTCATGGAATTAGTATTAGGGATGTTAATTCTCATTTGAAGCAAACTTTGCATAAGTTGAACCTTTAAAACTCCAATTATGCATAAAAAATTCATAGAAGGGTTAGGTTGCTATCTAAAAGATATATTTATGAGAGCATAGAGAATGAGCAAAATTAGATGTGTTAATGGGTAATCTAACCTCCCTTTCCTTAATAATCTAAAAGGGATATGTTAATGTGTGAGAAAATAGAATTTACACCACATTCTCAATTAGACAAGTTAAGTTTTAATTGGAACGCAAAACAATGTTTAGTCGTAAAAGCACATTGATGAATGAATGACAACCATTTAGGAGGAATCTTTAACCATGAATATTTCAAAAGAAATGGTCATGGGATTTTGAATGAGAAACATAGGAATGAACTAATATATTTTAATTTTTTAGATGAAAGAATAAGTCAATTAAGATTTGTGGTCCGATCCAGAGTTTCTAATTAACAAACTTTAATCTCGTTATGGTGCAGGAGAGGGCCCCGAGGCAGTCCAGCGTACCCACACCGGAACATAACATCATACTCCAGGTGGGTGACATTATTCCTTAGATGTCTCTTTTTAAGCCATGTAAATCCGATAATGAATTTATTTGAGTTGTTGTATTAATTGTCATAAGGATGAAACTTTTGATATGGATTTAATATTAGAATGAAGTGATTTTTGAATCATATAATGAGACTGGCTTCCAAGAATGGAATGTCAGATTTATAGCAACAATAAAGTCGTTGATGGTGATTGTTAAAATCACGAAATGAAATTGGCTTCCGAAAATGGAACACTGGATGTATATCAATCAATTAAATTGCTAGAGGTGATTATTAAATCATGAAATGAAATTGGCTTTTGAGAATGGAACGTCGGATGGATAGCAATTGATTAAATTGATGGAAATGATAATTGAATCATAAATGAAATTGGCTTCCGAGAATGGAACGACGGATGTATAGCAATCGGTTAAATTGCTAGAGGTGATTATTAAATCATGAAATGAAATTGGCTTTCAAGAATGGAACGCCGGATGGATAGCAATCGATTAAATTGATGGAAATGATAATTGAATCATAAATTAAATTGGCTTCCGAGAATGGAATGTCGGATGTATAGCAATCGGTTAAATTGCTGGAAATGATTATTGAATCATAAATGAAATTGGCTTTCGAAGATGAAATGCCGGAATTATGAAATTTAATTTGGTTGCTAAAGGTTACTAAGGAATCTTAATAAGAGATAGGTGTCTAAGAATGGAACGCCATATTGAAAGATGGAAGTATTAAAGCACCTATGTTGCCTAACGAATCATGGAAATCTAACAAAAATAAAATAAAAAGAGAGATTGATGAATTACACTAAATTTATTATTATAGAAATAATATTTTTATTGAAATATTCATGTCTATTTTAATATAATAGATTTTATTGTATTATTTTCTCATTAACTGCAGGAACTTCACATATCCGGTAGGCTTGTTTCTCCGTCCGTGTGACCTGTAAATGTTAGGAAGACTTTTGTGCATGTATAGACTTCCTCTTTTGGCATATAATTATAATGTAAACTTTTGCAGTATTGCATAATGTTATTGTTTGTAATTAGTATAACTTAGACTCTTGTTCAAAGGATTATAATATAAGTAGCAGTAAATATCATATTTATTATTAAATATCAAGTCTTCCTCCTTTTGGTTACTGATATATTTCCACTTCATGATTAAGTAATTATATTTGTTTATGATGCGGACAATGATATTTGTTGTTCAATGTATGATATAAATATTGTAGTTGTGATGATGATGATGTTTGTGGGATGAAGACCCAAGATGATTGGGTCGTGACTTGTGAGTGGGTTACGAGATATGAGATTTTGAAGTGTAAACAGGTTATACATCGATAACTTGAGACCTCTCGGTATAGGGGAAACTTTGCCAAAATTTTGGTGAAAATTTCGATAGATTATTTTATAAGAACTGTATAAAAAAAATTACCAATATATTTCTTTTAGTACCAAATTGTAGGACAGTAACTATAAACATATATAAAAGCGTAGAGTATTACAGTCCATGTCCTATAATTCGAGATAAGGCTTGGTGACACAAGTCCAAAGCCATGAAAGGTCATAAAGCTTGCTTGGGTACCCAAGATCCAAATAAAAGTTGTATATATTTAGACCAAATATATCATGTGACCTAATGCTTAATTGAAACTAGGATAATTGATTTGAGCGTTTAAAAGCCTTGATTGCTCAACAAGTCCACAGCACCAACAATCAAATTAGATTTAGAATGCCCATAAAGTCTAACAAAACAACAACCTTAGACAAAAGACATGTTGATGAGTGCAAGTTTAACCACGAAGCAAGTGAATAAGTTTCAAAACCAATTGCCACTCTCAGATGTATTGTCTTTTTGTTAAATCACAACTGACTATGAGAACAAAATATACACACATTAAATTATAACATGTTATTTGATCTTGTATCCTCGTCAACTCACAAAACCCATAAATTAGACAGCTTTTGTGGTGATCTACTGTCACTTTGGACCTTCGTCTCCAATTCTTCTAAAATTATTGACGGCACTTGACAACTCTAACCTTGCATGAACACATCCGCATGGGCTTAAGGCTATATAAATAGCCTTGAGCTCCAAGATAAACATCCCTTTACAACGTTCTCTTTCATTAAGAAAAAACTAACTGTATGTTCTTCCTTAAGCTTTGTAATATATATAACACAATCTTATTCTAAAACTAAGAAAAAACTAACTGTATGTTCTTCATTCATTAATAGAGAATCTATTTTGTAAATGTTCATGTTATCTAGCCCAACATTCTATTTTAAATGTTTTTTAAAAAATTTAAAAATTAAAACATAATCTATCCTCCAACCTTAAGAAGACCACGATCTTCGTGGGTTTTCAACAAACCTCATCAACCGTCCAGCTCAAACTGTATATGCTTTAATAACACTAGAGGTTCTGGGAATGCCTACCATGGTAACAAAAGAATGGAGAAGAAAGCTCGCTTTGTTGAGGCTTTTGTTTTATAAAGAAAGATAGCAACCTTTTAATCCTTATACATGCAGGAATTAGTCTTCCGTAATGGAGGCGACTCCCTTTAAAAGTCTCTATCGAACTTGGTTTCCAATATCTCCATTTCGGCTTGGAAGACTAGATTTCTAAGTTGAAAAACGGTTTTAAAACAGGACAGGAACAAGAAGCTTCATTACAGAGAACAACTTCAATTGGCCAGGATTGCCACTCCCCAATTAAAACCTGTTCTGAAAATTCTCTTTCGAGTTTTGGTTCTTCCTCAGGATAGAAAGATACACGCACACACTGAGACACACACAGTGTAGCCAGCTGCGCTTTTAGATGAGGTTAGAATAAACAATACATCCTCATGAGGTTAAGGAAATGACCATCTCCACAATTCATCTATAGGATGCGCGCAAGTGACTCACACGAAGGATTGGCTTCGGAAAAAATAAAAACATTTGTAAATCATTCTCGCGCCTGAAACATCCTACAATTCAATCTGTCAACATGCAAGTAGAAGCAGAGCGAGAGAGAGGAGAGGGCAGGGTCATTGTTACAGAGTTGATGTGATTATACATGAGGACAATATCATGAAAACTTTCTGTATAAGCCGAGACATGACTCGACTCAAAGAAATCCATACACAAGACTATCGAGTACAAGCTGTGATGCCAATGAGACATCCACACCAAACCCACTAAACCACCCCACGTAAAACACAAATACATGGGGAAAAAAATTAGCTAATCTTCCCAGATTTCCCTGTAATATATGAACTTCAGAAAAGCCTAAATACATAGATTAACATGTTGTCCACATCATTCTGCAAGGGGGGCTACCCGTAAATCACATGGAATCAAACACTACCCTTTCCCCTGAACTCTTCTTTAACTGTCTCTCTCTCCTTCAACCATATAATTGAAGAATTCATTTCCATACTCAACTACAAGAATGATACAGGACAAACAACAGTCAAAGTTGATACATGAAGTCTTATTCCCTGATGGGAAATTGAAACCAAGACAATGAAGGATGATGTATGTGCAACTTCTCTTTTTTCATGATGACCCTCAGAAGCATACAACACATGTTGCCTAAAAGACCAAAACCAAATAACAATTGCACTTGTGGGATCACTCATTTGTACCATCAAAACTACCCATTGCATTCGCCCGCTTTTTCTCTCTCCAATTTTCACCCCATACTTTTGCTGCTGCAACTGCTCGTTCTCTATCTAAATCACGATTTCTTGGAGTTTCCCTTGCTCTGCTGGTACTCACAAGACTATCTTTCTGAGAATCCTGTCGCTCTGAATCATCCAAACCCCATTTTCTGCCAGATCCACTGCCGGCTTCACTCCTTCCTAACTCTGCACCAGTGCTGAATTCCTTAACACGATCCCGTTTTCTATAATCAGGTGAATTTTTATATGTGGAAGGGGAGTCACGTCGCCCACCAAGTCCATGCTCATCTGGGCTATCCAGCCCATCTGCCATTCCCCTCCGCTCATCTCTGTTCCTAGGAGTAGATGGCCCAACTCTGTTACTTTGACTGGCGGCATTTGGGTCATATGTTTGGGAAGCTAAATATGTGAGAGCAGTCACAACATCGCCTATTAGAGGCCTTGTAGCAGCTTGCTCTTGTAAACACATAGCTGCAACTGCAAGAGCTTGATACAATCCTCGCATTGGATAACGACCCTGTAGCAGTGGGTCAGCCATTTTTGGGAATTTCCTACGATCTTTGAAAAGAGGTCGTGCCTAAAAGCCCCAGGTCCCAAGAAACAATATGAGAGCAGAAATTTCTTTTCATGTTGATTCAATAATACAAAATAAAAAGGACATAAAATTCCATGATGCATTAATATGAAGGGAAGAAACACTTACCCATGCAACAAGATTATGTTCTCCAGGAGCCCGGGTATTATCAATTGCCTTGCGCCCTGTGATAAGTTCAAGAAAGACAACCCCAAAACTATAGACATCAGACTTTAGAGTAAGCTGGCCAGTCATGGCATATTCTGGTGCACAATAACCATATGTCCCCATCACACGTGTTGAGACATGAGTCTTGTCACCAACAGGACCTAGCTTTGCTAGTCCAAAATCTGACAACTTGGGGTGGAAACCCTCATCAAGAAGGATGTTGGATGATTTTAAGTCACGGTATATGACAGGAGGGTTTGCTTTATCATGCAAGTATTCCAATCCCTTAGCTGCACCAGCTGCAATCTTCATCCTCGTGTTCCAGTCCAAAGGCTCCTTGTCCGGGGGGAGATCTGAAAACAACATTAAATATGCTAAAAACAGTGGGTTGCAGAGAAGATATTAGTTGAAACATGTGTATAAGCAATTAAAGTGGTCAACATCAGTCATTGAAATGCATCATGCCAGTTTTAGAGCAATTCTAAATCAAGAATAATTGATGTTCAAAGTTCTGAAGAAATGTCGGCACCGCAAAAGGAAAGCTTGTTAACAGCATTTATTTTACAGGCTCTAGCTCCAAGAATTAACAGATATTGTCAATCATGGGTCTCAATGTTGCAGAAAAAAGCTGGTTCAGAAACTCAAAAGGATATCTAGTAAAGTTTCTAGAATCATAGTTTTGGAATTTCAGGAGACTTTGAAGGTTCTGGTAAATTTGGTTCAAAAGCTGTTTACTACCCAGGTTTTGTCAGGCTTTTCTTGTGGTCCTGCCTTACTTTGAATCGAATCTAATTGCACTGCACTCCAAGGTCTTACTGACATGGTAACCATCACAGTTAAATTTTCCTCAACTTCAATAGGTGCTACCTTTGACCAGAATACAAATAATTTGTTACTACCACAGTTCATCTCAGTGTCCACATTTCAGCAGGAGTTTCTTTGATAGCCACAATGTCTGTACCCAATAAAATAAGTGAATTCTTTGCCCCAGATTCAAGGATCTCATTCATCTCTCAGTTGACTAAGTTATTGCTAGACTGGTAGTGTGCCACTCTCCTTTCCAAAAGAAAAGGATGAACAAAAACACATGAAACAACCACTTCCAGGCTAAGCACTTCTGTCCATGGGAAACTAGATGCTGCAGATTAGTCCACATACAAATAGAAGATCCTTTCGCTTCATATTAAAAGATATTAAGCTAGTCTAAGTTGAGGAATCAAATTGAGCTCTTAACACAAAAATATGGAGAATGGTACTCATAAGCAACTATTTAACAGATTGCAACAGAAAAGACAGCTAAAACAAATTACAAAGGCTTAACTGGATTGGATTGGTGTCGTATCATTTCAGGCAAATCTCTGAAGAAGATAAATGTGCACATGCAATTATACCATCATTTAAAGGTAATAAAAAAATGCATGATAAAAAAAAAAAAAAAGCAGCTCAACACAGAGGGTTGATTGCATGTTAATCACAAGATTAAACAGAGATATAACAACCAAATCTTCTAGCCAAAGTTTTGTATGGTAGTCCTCTGAAGCAGACTCAACTTAGATGATCTTGCACATAGTATTAGCAATATTGACAAAAGTTTCCCAACAAGTCTAGTTGTATATGCAATAATCTACTAATACTTTTGATTCATCACATTTGACATGAACTACCAAGCTAAAACCCATGCATCATTATTTTACTTTGCATTCTTCTAACAGACTGCCTTAACAACAGATCTGATATACTACCAATCATCTAGCAACTCCTATCAACATAAGCGCATGCATGTCTTCATTGTTGACACTTGATCAACTACAACAAAAAATTAAAAACAACACGAACACCTGAAATTGCCATCTATGTTTTCCTAGACCAGCAGGAGTACTTATGAGTTGAAGCAAAGTGCCAAGTATCAATTGCAAACTTCAAGCAATTTCCAAATACCACTAGCATGCCAGATTCAACTACAACTTCTACTAGCAATATCGAACATACACGTCGTACCACCACTAGCACTTAAAATAATAATGGCAGTGATGGTGACATTTTATAAATACTATCCCATATAAGACTATTTTTATCAAATATCATTCTGCTAGTGTTTATGACATCAAATTCAAACAACCGCAGCTACTGCTACAACAGCAAATATGCATCACCATCTTTCCAATCCCATTCTCTTTTTACAACTTTTTTTCACAGCACTATCAAATCATTCCTAGATTATCCTAAATGCCACAACTTTAATCATTGGTCTCAATATCCTCACATCAATGACAATGATGCTTTTGCTTATGTCATCATTTTAAGCTGGTTGCCAATTCCATTCCACAAATATAGAATAGTGTTTTTCTCTAAAAAATTCCACCTAAAGATTGACAGAAAATGTTTAAAAGAAACAAGTTAGCCAGTCTATTCCCTCCCTTCCTTATGCTGATCTATAAATAGATCTGATGACTCATAAAACTTTCCTACACTTTTTATTCAAAATAAAGAATATCTCAACAAGAGGATAAGGCCAGTGCAAGATACCCTCATACATTTTCTGTCTGTTCTTAGTCAACACTCACACTCTCCTAGGAAGAAAAACTCATGCAGATCACCAAACATATAAAAGCAAATGATATCCACATGTCCTGAAATACATATTTAAGAGAAAAGAAACAAGAGGTTATTTCTAACAGTATGTAGTAAATGAAACAGTGATTCATCCCTGATCTCATGGATGGTATAGCTGTCTGTCCAGAAAAAAAAAGAGATTTGATTGTGAGTTGAAGACAAGTAGTCTGCCTTAGGAGATGCTATTTTCTACCATGCATTGTAACAGAAAATTCAACCAGCAATGTATTAATGCAAAATAAGGCACAGAATCTAACCATGTAAATGGTCCTCCAAAGATCCTAATGGCATAAACTCATAAACAAGGAGGCGTTGGTCCCCATCAGCACAGTAGCCAATCAAATTGACAAGGTTTGGATGGTGTAAGAGGCTAAGCATGAGAACCTCCACCAGAAACTCTCTATTTCCTTGAAGGCCATTTCGGTCAAGCTGTTTGACAGCAACTGCCTGCAAATGGAATTTCCATCCAACCAAAAATCATTGATGGAGATCAATACAACATTCTTTGAAATTACAATTTAGAGTAAAGGGTTAAATAGGTAAAAGACCACAGAATTCAGAAGCTTAATATAAGAAAATCACAAAGTATAACAGATAGTGCTCGTGATCTTAAACAAACATTACGGATTGTGTACTGCATGGCAATATGTACATCTATTTCAACTAAGCACAATTTACCTGGCCAGTGCTCTCCAAGCGACCTTTGTAAACACGCCCAAAACCCCCCTCACCTAACAAGCACTCTGGTTTAAAGTTCTTTGTGGCAGTGGCTAATTCTCGGAATGTAAATGTTTGTGCTGCAATGTTAGCTGTTGGCCCATCTTTGGGAATTGATGGTTCCTTCTTTTGATCAGAACCACTCCGGGACTTTGATTTGTCTGCATGAATATGTCATAAAAACAGACAGATGAATTATTATAACCATAACTTTGAGCATATGAATTATGATAACCAGAACTTTGAGCATATGAATTATTATAACCATAACTTTGAGCATATGAGTTGTTATAACCAGAACTTTGAGTACGCTAAATTATGAAATATGATTCTGCAGTTTAAAGTATAAAGATATATATAAGCAAAAAGAAATATGGAACAACATATCTTTATGCTTCCCTATACCCTTTAAGTTACTCTGAGCTCTTTACAATTAAATGAACTTCCGCAAAAAGAATACAACATCCATAAAGCTAGATGTGCAAATAACATGATGTTCATTGGATTTCTCTTACGAGTTGAGTAATCTGAAGCTTGTCTTTGTCCAACAGAACTGGAAGCAATCTCATATTTTGAAGAGGGCGAAAATTTAAGCCTAACATTAGTCATTTTAAATTCTTCTTAGAAGCACAGATCTCCTCACAAGTTTTCAGTTTCTGATTCTCTATCTGCTAGGGCATTAGAATTTTTCAGTTTGAAATGCAATCAATACCATCCCATTTCATCCCAATAATGATCAATTATCATAAAAAGCCAAAACATAACATAAGAAACAACACAAATAGACTCCGTAAAAACATAATCAGATCTCCAAAATAAACACATGACACTACACCATTAGAGCAAGAATTAAGCAGCACAGCCAACACACTAGTAATCCAATAAAAAACTGCAAAACTGAGATAAAAACCTGCAAGTAATCAAACCACCCGTAAATGAAACAGATCAAAACATTAACAAATTCTACCATCAACCCATCAGCAAAAACCTCGAATTAAAACCAAACAAAGCATAATTCAACACAACAAACCCACCAACTGATCTTTGAAAAAAAAAAGAAAAAATCATTCACAAAAAAGAAAAAAATTCGAACTGTGTTACCTGAATTAACTCTGCCAACATGATGAGACTGACCAACTGAACCTTCTTTAGCTGAATCCTTCTTTTTAACCTCTTTCACAACACCACCACCGCTACTACCCTCCTTGTTTGATGAGCCAAAACAAGGAAAACACCCACCCATATCAAATCCACGCAAATCAAACCCGACCCACCAAAACCTCTAACACTCAAAAGATTGAAAATTCTTTAAAGTTTGAATCTTTACTACAAAACTTAACGAGACAATTCAGTGTCAAAGTCACTCACTTTGCTTTCTTTTGCTTTTTCTTTCTCTCTCTAAAACCTTCCTCTCTCTAGGATCTTTAGTGTCCATTGAAAGTAAAGATCGATCAAGAGAGAGAACAAAGTGTTAGATCAACAAATCGAAGAAAATCTTGAAGAAGCTCAAGCGAGCAAAAGAAACAAGAACTGGTAAAAAAAAAAGTAATTAATGTAATAAAGTGAGTGATTTTTCCTTTTCCTTTTTCTTTTTTAAGGTAAAAAATATTTTTTTTAAAAAAAAAAGTTTAGCTACTATGAGGATGTTAAAAACATTTAAATTAAAATTACTATTGAATATATAATTTAAATTAATTTTTTTATATAAATTGAAATTTTTTTAAAAACACTAAATAAATTGCTTAAAAAAATACACAAGCATCATCGAATAATATTCATCTTAAAAAAATATTTTTATAATTTTTAAAAATAAAAACTAATATATATTTAAAGTACTTTTATAAAAATCATCTTTCATTTATTCTAAACAAATGATTTTTAAATTATAACTAATTTTTTAATATTTTATTCTAAAACAAAGTAAAGATAAGAAAAAAAAAAAAAGACAAGACATGCTCTATTTATTTTCGGACAAACTTAACTACCTAGCAGTTCTGTAGTAATATTTTTTGGTATAATGGTTTAGCAGTAATTTAATTATAGAAAAAATATAAATCTTAAACGGTCAGATGTTAAATTTTTAAATTAAAAAAGAGATTTTCAGAAAGGAATTTCAAATTCCTTTTACATTGAGGTATTTTTGTCTAAATCCTACAAAATCATAGTGTTTATTTTCTTAAAATAGTTTTTTTCCATCTCTATTTTTTTTATTTATTCTAAAATGATTTTTATATGAAATCAAGAAAAAATATTTATTTAATGTAAAATTTTTAAAATAAAAATAAGGTTGAAAATAAAAGGAATGATAATTAATTATGGAACCAAACAAGACATTTATTTTTACTTGGAAGAAAATTAAAAACAACCATTTATATTAGTGAAAACAATTAGAAAAAATTCATTTTTAATAAAATAATTTTGATTTCCAATCATAAATGCCTTCTGTTTTTCAACTTTTTTCTTGTTGAGTTTTTTTAACCAAACCTTGATGGAATCTACTCTTATTCTTTTTTTTTTTGTCATACCAATATAATTTAAATAAAAATACTTTATTATAGTTGTTATAATACTTCAATTCAATTATCTCTTTAATAAAAATACTTTATTCTGATTCTTTTTTTCCTATTAAAATAAAAAGAATTACACAAGTAATTGCAATTAATCTTTTACATCTAAAAAAAATCTTAATGCACGTACATTCTTAAAATCATTATAAAAAAATATATTTTGATGAATGTATAAATTAATCTGAAAATATTAGTTTCCATAAAAAATAATATAAATATATAGTCGTAATGGGTAAGTAAACTAGACGCATACTATTGTGCGTGTATTGAGTTCTTTATTCTTACCGTTAAATCCTCGTGTCCTGTCCTGTCCTCTTATTTAAGTGAAAAAAATTAGAGCTTTGGTAATAACCATCATCACGGTCCTGAATGTGGGACCCACTGAAGGGATGTGCTTCTACACTTGTGATGGGCATTCCAATCACACGTTTTAGAAATGTTTAGAGGGAAAGGTTGTGTGGGTGGGGATTGGGAGTGCTGGGTTTTATTTTAGTTTCCTTTAGATGTGGGTTTTGAACCGTTGGATTGATTTCTGATTCGTTCACCGAAGGATGTGAGTGACGTCATGTTGATGATCCAACTTCTGGGAAACTCGGTGTTGGGAAGAAGTACAAAATTGTTGATATTAGAATGATTTTGTCATAAAGGTAAAATAAAATGTAATAAAACCAATTTATTAGGCTTTTTACAAATAACTTCGATGCTGTCATTCCATGTTGAAATTGCGGTATTTTAAAAAAATTAAATTTTTTTATTTTTTTAAATTAATATATTTTTTATATTTTCAGATCATTTTGATGTGCTAGTATCAAAAATAATTTTTAAAAAAATATTATTTTAATATGTTTTAAAATAAAAAACACTTTGTAAAACAACTACTATCACGTTCTCAAATACCCTTTACTAAACTTAGCACTATTTAGTTCGGTGATGAAACAAACCTAATTCATTTAAAATCTAATTTTGGAATTGAATTAAAAAAAATGTTGAGAGTTCATCCATTCAAATTTATATTATCCTATCAAAACCTAAATTAACTTTTAAAAATTTAAAATAATATTATTTTAATTTTTTACAACAAATCTTAGAACAATATCATTTGAAATTGATTTAGATTTAACCAATTTAATTCATGACTCAAGTCTTAAATTGAGTTGTGAGTGAGTCTAACTGTTTTTAATAACTTAGCTTAGAAGTAAAGCCTTGATTTTTCAAAAAAAAAAAACTTTTACTAATTTACTTGAATATGAGATTAAAATAATAATGTTATCAAAATAATCAATGTGCTTTACCTTTTAATTGAAGAGGCGGCGAGAATGGCTTGATGCATTTTTAATGTTTAAATTTATCATGTTGCATCCTAGATATCAAGGGTTCGAATTCCACGAACGATAAATAAAAAATAAAAAAAAAAATTGTAAATACATAATTTCTTTTGCGAAAGCTGTTCGAGAATATTATCATTTGCCATTAAATAAGAAATTGAGTGTGTGTGTGTGTATATACACTTTTAGATATAGAAATGATAAATAACAAAAAAGAAAAAAAAAACCTTAAAGAATATTAAGAGCCATTAAATCATGGTCTTGATATAGGATACACCCGTGCTAATTTAAAATGTTTGCTGTAATTTTATTTCAACTCTTTAAAATATATTGATAAAATTATTTTGTCTGTAACCCCATTAGTAATATTTAAAAAATATTTTTTAAAAAAAGTATTGAACAGAAATAGAAAATAATTAAAATAAATAAATTTATATAAAATTCAAGCATTTAAAAATCAATTATCTTAATACAAAAACCAAATATTTATTACAAATTTATACGTTCAAATACAATAAAACTAGAATAGAGACGGTGCTAAAGAAGGAGGGGGTTGGTCATCCTCTAGGCTGTAGGGCTAATAAGAAGGTGCACATGTACCCCATATCTGTGACTATTCAATGGAGTTCTTCATAATCCATAGAGAGTCGTTCATATTTTTCATTGAGATGGGTCGTACATTCTTGCACCCCTTGATCTAACAAGGCTGCGAACTTTAGAGACTTAGTGCTCAAGATCAATTGCGAGCACCCAACAAATGAAACATTACAGGCTGACTGCAAGTTCTTGGTCATAGTGTTAGAGAGTCCATACACCCGATTTCTATCGAGTCCACTAGAAATCCTGCCTCGAACGACAAATCTAGATCAAAATCCGGGTGGGTTGAAGGATCATCCTCATATCTCTCCTACAATTGGTTGTTATATATCTCCTGGAAATAAACAAATAAAATTATCAAATTCAAGTAAATAATAACTTAAGAAAAAATATGGTTGAAAATCAACATACCACAAAGTGTTAAACTCGACTATCAACAAACTGCTGCACCCTTTTTTCATGGTCATCACTCCGTATGTGTGTTTCCACAAAAAGCTTCATTGGGCTTGGTTCACTTCTAAAAGTCGTAGCCTACAAGATAAAAATATTGTCAATTAAATATATTTATAAATAACAACAAATTAAGTATAGATGTAATTAAAATAAATCTTACCATCCATTTCGCATGCGAAATGAACGGAATAGAGCTACTAATGTGCGTGGTAATGAAACCATGAATTTTTCGACTTTGGTTACCTGCACTAGACTATGACAGTCATGTGAAATGCTCGAACATCATATGCTAAATGTATTCTGTCTATATAGTCTCCAGGATGTATGATGACCTGAAATTTTTTCAAACCATCACGTCATTCTAACCTGATAGAATGCTTTTTTTGGCATATTTTTTAGATTTTTTTTGCGTCTCGTACCAAAAATCACGCAACCTATATGGTATAAATGAAGTATCTATGAGTAAATGACAAATAAAATTTTAATATTTGGAATAAAAAAATATCTTGATTTTGAGGTTACCGAGTTGCAACGTGATTTTCCAAAACCCTTCTCTCAACATTATCATATGCTCTATTCCATTCAAATTTAGCCTCGTAATAAAAATTTATAAAAAGAAAAATTTCAGTAATTTCAATAAAATAAAAAAATTAACATAATAAATAGTAATTTCAACAGAATAATGAAAACATTATTTCAATAACAACTACAATTGAACACAATTATTTTTAAGTGCTAATGTTTATGATCCTAAATTTACAAAAAAAAATTGTTCTAAATGGAATACAATACAAAATAATAATTAAATTTAATCCTATACGTTTAATTGAAATTGAACAACAAATTTAAAAATAATAACTAAAATTCAAAAAAATAATGAAAAAAATATTGCAATAACAATTAAAATTCAACATAACTCTTACTTCATAAAATTATAAAGAACAAATAATTGAACAAAAATAGAGATAAAAAATAAAAAAAAATGCAAAAACAAATATAGGCCGAAGGAATGAAAAATTCTTACCTTAATGACATGCTTTATTTCGGAGTTGAATTAGGTGTGATAAAAAAAACAAAAATATATTTTTAAAAAACCTCAGAAAAGAAGAAAAATGAGAAGAAAATACATTAAAAATTTTCCCCATAAATACTTGTTGATTATGTGGAGAGAAAAAAAGCTTGATTTCTAGCCTTGATGTTTGAGAGACAAAATCTAATACTAGACCAAAAAGGTGAGAATAAGAGAGAAAACTAAGATTTTAAGCTAAAAGAAAAAAATGAAGGTTTGTTGTGCATGTAGAGCTTTTATATTAGGTTTTACAGATGAAATTATCGATTAGTAATTAAATATTATTATTTTTAAATAGTTCGTTGTTGATTCCATCTGTAAAGTCCCTTTGAATTTTTTGATTTGCACTAAAAATTTCACAAAAACCCTCAAGATTATTTTATTTTGTCTATAATTCCATTGGTATTATAGTAAACAATCAGTCAAAAATGCATTACTTACCAGTGTGTTGAAATTCGCATTCCATCGATGATTTCATTGGAAATATTAAAAAATTTAATTGTCATCACCGACATGTGAAGGTGAATAGTTCTCATTGCCTCTGGAATATACTGACAGTTGGAACCCATTGGTATACCCGTGTGTAATTAGTTCCATGAACAGTGCCAGAAAGAAGGGGAACAATTTCCTTCACCTCTAGAATATACCGACAGAAACAGACCATCGGTATACTCTTGTGTAATTGGTTTTATGAAAAGTGCTAAAGAGAAGAGGAACAATTCCTTTCATCTTAGAAATATACCGATGAAAAGAGCTTATCGGTATACCCGTGTGTAATTAGTTCCATGAACAGTTCTAGGGAGAAGGGAAATAGTTTCATTCGTCTCTGGAATATATTGATGGCCACAGCCCATCAGTATACCTGTTTGTAATGAATAAACCGTCGGTATTTCTATCAGTGTGAAACAATATTCGACGGCTGATTTTATCTGTATTCCCTATTTATCCTTCCTGCAAATACTTAAATTGATAGTTATATGTATAACATAAGACACTAGTTCACATAACAATAATAGAATAAATATTTTTTTTTGTTGAGAATTTCGTTAATAAAATATTACATTATAGTTTATGGCATTACACTTTTGTGTTTTGCAAATTAGTCAGAGTTTTCTTTTTCTTCCTCAATTGACTCGTTGTTAGCTTCATCACGATCTCGTATGTTGATTTCATTGCTATCATCTTCATCTGCTTATGCATGTCGGCTGGAGCTCAAAACAATATTTAACTCCTAAACATCAACATCAATAAAAATATTCTTAGCGATGTGAAAATTTGAATTTTCTTCTAAGTCAATTAATAGAGCAACTCGATATGGATCAACTAACTCACTAACTTGAAAGACATCATCTCCCACATTTGATTCATCGTTCTCATCCTGAACAACCTCGGTACAATTTCTTGGTTTAGTTTTCAATACGGATAACTAAACAACTCTTGAATGATTATTTCTAAAAGAATGGGTGTATGTGTAATAAATTTGTTGGCATTGCTTGACAAAAACAAAGACATCATTGACATTACAAGTCTAGCTTTTGAATTAATTTCGACCAAACCATGATGAGAATCTATTATAATTCTTCTTTTAGTGGTGTCATACCAATAAAATTTAAATAAAAATACTCTATTATACTTGTTATAATACTTCAATTCAATTATCTCTTCTAATTTCTCATAATAGTCAACTTCAAAGTCATTAAAAGTCGATCCCTTAACATAAACCCCACTGTTATATGTCTTTCTACTCTGCCCATATTCTTCAATATAAAACACATGTTCATTGATGAAATACTTGTTGTAGCACTTCACCATTCTTTCAGGATCCAAACTTAGTAAAGATAGAATAACATTAGCATTCCCTTTTAATTTATAAACCCGGTACATAAAGTACAACCATGAACAATTAACAAAAAATATGTAATGAAAATAAGTGTCCCGATAGATAATAATAATAATTAAATAATACTTACATGTGTTCTAAACCAAATGGAAAATTATTTATCTCGTAATTGAAAGATTTGGAATTTGGTTAACTATGAGTTTTGAGACAATAAATATTGATGATGTTACCTACAAGGTATTCAATAATGTATCGATTTATGATATTATAAGACATAAATTGTTCATTAATAACAAAGTTTAAGCAGTATACTTACTAAATAAAATGTCTCAATTCATCCCAGTTAAATAACATATAATTATGTACTTGTCTGAATTTTATTTAAGAGAAATATCTTCCCTATACAATATTTTTTGGTGTCGGTCGTTCAAAATGGGAGGATATTGTCAAGTTCCCACTCCAATGCACTTTACCATCACTGTAATGTCTTAGAACGCGATTGATTCTTATTCTCAATTGAGGCTCGAAATAGTACGAGAAAAATATTGAGATCTCTTTAACAATATAGGCCTCATATATCAAAGCCTCAACATGCGCTTTATTTTTAACTTTTTTCTTAAAGTTGAAGAAGTACCTGCATGAAATTAAACAAATGTTTTTAATTATAGAAAAAAATGACAATAAATTTTTAATTACATTGCATGTGTAATCTCTAACCTCTCAAATGGATACATCCATCTATATTGGACTAAGCCTCCAACTTTTGCCTCAAATGATAAATGTATGGAGTCAAAAAAAATAATTAAGGGAATATCATCTCAGGTTTGCATATTATCTGGACGATATTTGTTTCAAGCCTTTTGATGTGTTGTGTTTGCAATTTGTTGGAGCATATATCTTTAAAGAATGACTGATCTCCATGAGTGTATCTCATATCTCCTTTGACAATAAATACCGATAAGCTAATAGAATGGATGTTTGCATAAACACGTGGCATTCATGGCTCTTCATTCCATACAATCTGCAATTCTCCAAATTAATCAACCTTGATATGTTCGAGGCATGTCCATCAGGAAAACACAAACTCTTAAGCTATTGGTAGACAATTGTGTATTATTGTTTAAGGCGAAGCTTGCTTTGGGTTTTGCGACCCGTGACCTAACATAAACTAACTCCATATTTTTACGATAACAAAACAAAGCTATATCAATTCTAGCCTTGATGTTGTCCTTTGTCTTCCCCTTCACGTCCATAACCATGTTGAAAATATTCTAAAAAATATTCTTTTCTATATGCATGGCGTCAAGGTTATGATGAAGAAAATTGGTCTTCCAATAAGAAAGCTCTTAGAAAATACTTTGTTTTGTCCAATTATGGGTCAAATCAAAACCAAGAAACTTATGCTTATTGGATTGAAAACCAAACACAATGTTACTGTATATTGACACCATGTTATACAATTCTTCATTTGAATGATGTGGCGGTGCAACATCCTTTTCAACTCTGCCAGTAAAAAAGCCCTTTTGTTTTTTTATACTTATGATCCATTGGTTAGAACTGTCGGTGACAGTAAAAAAAGATGTTTTACCGCCATTTGTTAGCGTGAAGGCCTTGTTAATTTTCATGCAGTATGAACATGCTAGTTTTTCATGCATGCTCCAACTAAAAACCATTCCATAAGCTAGAAATCATTGATAGTCCACATCAAAACTATCTTTATCTAAAATTATACTTCATTGATACATCATAAGTCAAAGCCTTGGATAACCACAATTGTGTTAACTCATCAATCAACAGTTGAAAACAAACATCTATATTTTGGCCCAAACTATTAAGATCAGGTATGACCATTGATAAAAACATGAACTATGTCCCCATACACATCCTCGGTAGCAAGTTCTAAACCGTGAGTGTAACTAACCAACAAGAATAAGGAGCATCAAATGACTCGAATGAATTAAATCTGTTTGTACATAACCCAAGACACACATTCCTTGATTTCGCTGAAAACTGAAGATGCATATTGTTAAAGTGTTTCCATGCTTCATCATTAGAAGGGTACACCTTCATTCCATCCACCGCATCATGTGATTGGTATCATGTCATGTGCTCAATAGTCTTTGGTGACATGAATAACTTCTGCAGTATAAGTGTGAATGAGAAGTATCTAAGTTTTTTTTTTATATGCAACAAGAGTCTTTTCCCTGCTAGTTTTAGGTTTATAACGAGAATGCTCACATGTCCTGCATTCGGTGAGCTCTATATTTTCAAGGTAGTACAATATACAGAAGTTTGGACATATGTCAGTTTTTTGGTATCCTAGACTAAGGGGTTTCATCATGGACTTAGTAGTATAAAACTTCCTTTTTAGCCTGTTTCTTTTAAGTAAAATACTTCTCGTCCATTCGGCAATTCTGTCATAATCCCATGATCTGACTTGATGGTGAACACTTGTGCAACGACCAATAATTTACTGTGATTTATGCAACCATCCCATAATGGTTTGTCAGAATCTTTCAAAAGATAAAAAAACCTGGCTATGTTTGCATTAGGTTCTTTATTTATGATTAGACATTAACCGACATAACCCTAATTCATTCTCATCGCATTCTTAACCATAGTCCTATAAGGATTACTATTTTCATAAACACCTCCATGCACATTGCTAGCACTAGAAGTTGACCCAATCATTCTTTCTACCATGATCTCGTGAGGAACATATTGTTCTCCATGTTCATACCAATACATGTATTGCTCCATAAATCTTTTTTGTAGAAAATGCATCGTTGCAACATCTGGATCGAGAAACTTTTTATTTTTACACCTCTTGCATGGATATCTAATATGCCTCCACTAATATTTCTTGGATTAGATATTGTGAAATTCATAAAATCCTAAACCCTATTACAATAGTCCATTATCCGCAATCCTTGGGGTGAATCTCAATACATCCATGAATAATCATCCATCACTTCTATTGAATCTATATATAATAATGATGACAACATGTATTAATTAACTACGTTAACTAAATAAATTTGCAAAAATATTGGTTTAGCTCAAGATTATTCAATCTATTTTAATACTTCTCTTAATTTATTATCAATTATCTATATAAATGCAAATTTGTACACATTTGCTGAAAATTACAACTCGACAATAAAATTGACAAATTATAAAATGGACCCGTTAAAAAAGCTATTATTTATTTCATCACAAAACACCTAAGTCGGTAAAAAGTTTCAACAATTTAGAAACAAATACAATTTTACAAAATCGAAAACAAATCATAAATTCATACAACAAGTTTGTTTGGGAAAAAACAATAAAACAAATAAACACTCAAACAAAATACATATACTACAAAAATATGCAAAAACAATTAACATTTTAAAAATGTGTTCAATTTTAAAAAAAGAGTAGATTTGCTTACTTAAAATGGAGAATCCTTAATAAAATTTAAATTAGAACATGGATGCTAACAAATCGAGTGTTGTGGTGGCTAGAAAAGTTGTGAGAGGTTGAGTTGTGTTGAGATTGAAGAGGGGGGTGGCTATTTTGTTGTAGACAGAAATTTTACAAGGAAGAAGTAAAAATGAGGGAGGTGGAGAGGGGGGTCGAGTGTCAGGTTATAAATTAAATATTATCGACAGATTAACCAATATAATTATTTTGATGGTAACTTTGTTGGCAATTTTGTCAATATAAATGTTATATTGCCGTACGATTTGTCTTTTTGAATCACACTGTAATACTGTCTATAATGTCATCGGTATATACCGATGGAATTTTTCTATCGGTATATTCACAGATGAATTATATTGTCAATCTAATTCCATTGATAATTGCGTTTGTAAAAACTTACACATCATTGCACTATTTGACTTTTTTTTATTCTTTCTATTTTTATTGCGATTCCCTTGGTATACTAACAATGTATTCTTGTTGGTGGTTATCGACTAATTTAACAATGAAAAAATTTGGCCAGTGTTTCCATTAACTATAGATAACAAACAAGTTATTAGGAAAAGTCTCAGACTACAATAAAATTATTTTTTATGGCACTTGTATAAAAATTCACTAAAATAAATACTATGATATATAATAATAATAATAATAATAATAATAATAACAACAACAACATTAAATTTTTATAATTGACATTATTATATTTCTTTAGTGGCAATTATGGTATATCATTACAAACATTGAATATGAAGATTTTTATTAAAAAAACAAATGCCTTTATGTTTAATGTCAGTAAAATTGATATAATTACTTTTAAGAAGAAATAAATATATTTAAATGTGCATAATGAAGACAATTACTTAAAATGACATTATAACATGCACTTGAAATGATATACACCAGATGGCATGCCCTCGCACTGCTGCGGGTTTATAAAAAAAAAATGTACTTGATAGTATTATAATTGTGAACCAGCATTAGATAAATAATAGAAACTAAAGGTATGATGAAACCAATATTTCATGATGGAAAAAAAAGTTGTGTTAGTTATAAAAAACTTAGAGACTGAATAAAATGATTTGTAGCAATCGACAGTGTTTTGTGAGGAAAGATACAGTGTTTTCGTCACATGATTTAGCTTTTCTGTTAATAAAAACAAAAAAATTACAAAGCTAAATTCTATACCAACTTAATATTAAAAAAAATCGATAAAGATAATCTTGGAAGGAAAAAAAACCCATGAGAAAAAATATTATAGCAATTGACAATGTTTTGTGAGGAAAAGTACAGTATTTTCCTCCAATACAATCAACAAAGATAATTTTAGAAAGAATCATAAAAAATCTTTTTAGAGAAATACTGTAGCAATCTACAGTGTTTTGTGAGGAAAATAACAACACTTTCTCCATATGATTTAGTTTTATTGTAATTATAATTTTTAACCAACTCAATATTAAAAAAAATCGACAAAGATGATTTTGGAAAAAATCATAAAAAATCATGTGGGAAAACACTGCAGCAATTCATAGTGTTTTAAAGAAAAAAATTACAAACCTAAATTGTCAATTAACTCAATATTAAAAAAAATAAAATCAGAAAAAATAATTTTTTTTAAAATAAAATAAAATAAAAACACAAAAAAAACAGGGACGAAAAAACCTTGCTGGAAACACTGTAGCAATTCACAATATTTTGTGATGAAAACTATAGTGATTCTCCACATGATTTAGTCTTATTTGTAATAACTTATAATTATAATTTTCAACCAGCTCAATATTAAAAAATAAAAATGATAAAGATAATTTTGAAAAAATTATAAGAAAAAAAATTATGTGAAGAGACACTGTAGCAATCCACGATGTTTTGTGAGGAAAACTACAATATTTTTCTCACATGATTAAGCTTTATTACAAAGTTAAATTCTAACCAGCTCAATATTAAAAAAATAACATCGATAAAAATAATTTTTTAAAAAAATATTACAAAAAAAACACAAAAGAAACTGGAAAAAAATCATTTGAGGAAAAACTGTATCAATCCATAGTGTTTTGTGAGGAAAGTTACAGTGTTTTCCCCACATGATTTAGCCTTACTTTTATTTACTTGTAATTGTAATTCTTAACTAGTTTAATATTAAAAAAATAAAATTGACAAAGACAATTTTAGAAAAAAAACATAAAAAAACTTTGTGAGAAAAAACTATGTAGCAATCCACGGTAATTTGCGAGGAAAGTTACAGTGCTTCCCTCACATATTGTAACTGTAATTCTTAACCAACTCAATATTAAAAAATAAAATCAAAAAAGATAATTTTGGAGAAAATCATAAAAAAAACCATGTGGAGAAACACTGTAGTAATCAATAATGTTTTAAAGAAAAAAATTACAAAATTAAATTCTCAATCAGCTTAATATTAAAAAAATAAAATCGACAAATATAAATGTAGAAAATAAAATAGAAAAACCATGTGGGAAAATATCATAGCAATCCACAATATTTTAAAGGAAAAAAATTACAAAGCAAAATTTTTAACTAGCTCAATATTAAAAAAGTAAAATTAATAAAGATAATTTTAGGAAAAAAAAAGGGGGAAAAAAAGAAAAAGTGCAAAAAAAATTAAACTTAAAAAAACAAAAAAGTGACAAAAAAAAAAGGAATGCACCGTGGATTACTGTTGTAATCCACAGTGTATTGAGTGTGGGTGAACAGTGAATTCCCCATACTATTTAGGTTATTACTTAATACTAAGTGAGCGATTGGAAATGCGGTTGTACCCGTGTTTTCAATTGTTTTTGCTAAAAATTAATTTTTATGTGTGTTTTGAATCGTTTTGACACGCTGATTTTAAAAATAATTTTTAAAAAATAAAAATAATATTATTTTAATATATTTCAGCATAAAAAATATTTAAAAAAGTAACCTTTAACCCTACTTTTAAACGGGCTTAATGTCCTGGCATAAATGCCATTAGAATTCCATTTTGTATCTATAGATGGAGGATAAAATTAGAAGATCGATAATTTAATCCTTTTTGAAAGAAATAAATTATTTACAGACACAAGACAGCACGAAGAGGGTTCATCTGGGAAGAAGTGAAATTGTCAATGTACAGAGTTAATGATTGACCGCATGATTGAATTATTTGGACTCTATTATTGATGGGATTTTTTGGTGGCTTGGTGATAGACAGACAGTACGTAAAATAATAAATCTTTAGGCAGTACCTACCTATTTATTTGAGTCTCCAAATCATATATATATATATATATATATATATATATATATATATATATATAGTAGTGAGCATGTTAGGACAAAAACAAGAGGGAGTGGTGAGAATTACCGTTTCAAAACCCTCTTTGGAGGCATGCGACATGGATACGGAGGATGTACGTGGGTGGGTTAAACTAAGTCCACCTATTTTTTTTAAATAAAAATTATGTTGTTTTAATTTATTTTTTTTAAATTTAATATGTTTATGTCGAGATTAAATCTAAGTCGATTTATCATTAATTTAACTTAATTTTTAACTAAATTAACTAGATTATTATTTTTTAATTCAAATTAATTCAAGTTATAATTTATTTATCCGGGTCGAAGATCAAACTATCAAGCATATTTTATTTTAAAACAATAATGAGAAGAAAGGAGATCGTGTGTAAGTAAATTATAGTATAATCGCCATGCATTTTGTTTGGTGAATAGAGGGAAGATTTTTTAAACGACATAGTAAAATGTTTACTTTATAGTGATCACATGTAAGTAATTATTATTTTTTTTTATTAATAATAGAACTATAAATAAAAATATTTTGAAAACCAGCAAAGTTTAAGAAACTTTTGAAAACTAGCACAGTTTAGTTGGTTATGCTACTAAAAGCAGTGCTGAAGGGAGTAGCGCAAGTCAACTGATTGCGTTGCCGGGAATTTTTTTCAAACCAATTGATTTTTTTTTTTAATAAAAAAACTGAAGGTTCCAGAGTAACACAACCCTTGAGAATAAAAACAAAAAAAGTGGATTACAATTTAAAGGGTTGATATATATATATATATATATATATATATATATATACATATATATATATAAAACCCTCGCGCATTTTTGCCTGTTGTTAACTTGTTACAGATGGTAAAAATAGCATCCCTGTGTGATAATATGCATTATTGCTCTCTCAACTTGATGGCTTCAAAGAGTAAGCACAGACCAACAAATCCCAACTCTTTTTTTTTTTCTTTTTTTTTCACCCATCTTTAATTTCTTCTCTCCCACCATATATTTGCTGATGAGGGCTCGAATAGACCTATCATTTGCACTTTCAATTGGTCTGGTTGAGGATGGAAAAAGGAGAGAATATGCTCTTTAACTTTGTCATTGATGGTGGTAAAAAAAGAGAGGAGAAAAGATAAACTTACTGCCCCACAAGCTAAAATCCAAATCCAATGCCATTAAATTAGTTTCTAAGATCATATATATATATCACTTATATGCATGCAGGTGATGTCATTTGATGTCTAATCTCCATTAAAAATCGATTTTCTGTCAACAAAGTCTCACACAAAACATATTCTTAGATGAACACATTCCTGATCTCTCTAATCACAGCCCCCCTTGAAGCTATAAGTGATCGTTTTCAACTCAATATTCCACATTTAAAAGTAATACCATGAGGACGATGGTATGCATGCATTATCAAATCCTCCTAGTTGGAAAGCTTCTCTTGTTCCTATGGCCTCAGAACTTCCCTTTTCTGACAAGTGTCTTCTCTCCCTTTTCTTTCTCTCTTTTTTCCTGAACAAAGGACATAGCAAAGTTGAAAGCCCCACCAACAAAATCACGCAACCAATGAAACGATTGGGACATAGTTCTGATCTTAGTTAGTTTCATTCGTTCTATTACTTTATGAAAGAATTATCGAAGCATTAAGTAAAATAGAAGAAGCTAGCTCATGCATGGTACTTCAGATCACTTCCTAGGACTATCATTAAAACTAGGCTATGTGTATATATAGAGAGAGGGCCTATCAGGTCGTATTACTACATGTAACATCATCGATCAATGGCTTGTGTTTTTGGTCCCCTCGACCAAAGTTAGTTGCTTGGCATGCATGTATCCTTTTAGTGGATCTCTTCTTTTCAGATATGTATACATACATACGCGGCAGTGTTAGCAAGTTCATGTTGGGTTTTTTTTTTTTTTAATTTAGTTCTCAATTTTTTGAATGAAAATGAAGAAAATATATTAAAAATAACTAGATAAAGATGGTTAGAAAGAAAAGGTCTAGATACATAGATCCATACTTTAAAAATTGAGAAAAATGAAACCAGAATATCAAAGAGACGACACTAGCTGGATTAGTTCATTACTAATGATGCTTTCTGCACCACGAAGAAGATCATATCCTGTACAGATAAAGTGCTCATCAATTGCTTTGCCCTCCCTGTATGCTAATCTATGAAAGATTAAAGCACATATTGACTCCCAATCTTATGCTAATTTAGTTATTTTTTTTATGTTATATTGATTAGTGTCTTATGAGAAACGTTTTTCCTTTTAAAAAGGGGAAAGCAGATCCCTCCTCATAAAACATGTTGTTTAGGTTGATTGGAAAATAAATTTTGCTGACTGATTTTCAACAAGTTTCACCAAACATAAGAAAATTTAGAAAAATACTCTAAGAATGATTAGGATTAAATCTTGGGATGTTGGATAGATAATTCACGTTTAGACTCTCGATGATTATATAAAAAAAGATAATTCACGTTTAGATTGTTAAAATTGATTGTTGCATTTAGTTCGTGAATGATGAATTTAGTAGGATAACTCGGGTCAATTAGAACTGCACCATTGTCGTTTTTATTATCAGTACTTCACAACTCAATGCCAGCAGCCATGCTAGCACTGCACAACCTCACAGCAATAGCATTCCTCATGTCATCATCAATTATCAGTGTGATACGATGGTCCAGGAGCAACAAGGCTGACTGCTCTGATCATAAGGATATCTGTAATACTTATACCTACATTAGGGTTGGGCAGGAAGGATGTTCCAACAGTAATTGTATCCTTTAACCAAGATGGCAGTTTAACAGAAGAAGAAGCTCCACTCATACACAATCTGCAAATATTAGATTCAGATGAAGCTCAACTAAATTTCCTTGAAGGAAATTAAGTATAGAACCAGTTTTAAGTCCTGGTGTATTAGAAACAAGTCGATCAAATATATGAAGAGTCCAATTACTTATGGAAAGTCAACGATTTCTTGTTTATTTGTATATAAACACCTCTGTCTATTATAAACAAGGAAATCAATAAAAGAATTCTCAATTCACGGAAGTTCTTTTACAATTTTTCTCTGTTTCAAGATTTTTTTTAAAACAAAATTACAATGGATTTCACCTAAGCCAGCTCCCTTAATTTAGCCCTTACAATCTTTAATCCTAAAGTGCTAATCTTGTTTGTACCTTTTAAATTTAAGCTCGACCGTGATCACGATATATTATAAATCTTCTTACTACTTTCCATCACAATAAATTGATATAATATTCTTTTCTTCATTAGTGGTTAATGAGAGATCAACTCACATATTAAATAAATAAAAACAATTAAATAATATATAGACCATCAGACAGACTTTTCAAAGTTAATTCTGTTTAAATAAAATGTAAAAAAAACTTTGTAAAGTAGAGAAAAATATGTATTATAAGCAGCCAGTCAAGCACTTTTAGCTCCATTCAATAACAGCAGCTATATTTTAACTCTAATATTCACATTTCTTCCAACTTTTGTTGGATTTCTGGAAACGCTCCAAATCTAGCTTCAGATTTCTTGCTTCTGTCGGTGTTTTCTTTTAGGAAACTTTTGGTGTTAACTTCGTCATCGATGTTTGACAGGTTAAGTTAATTACACGCTGCGCTGCTCTTTGCATTACAATGACCGTACACCTTCTATTTAGTAAACCAACGATGGCCATGGACCCTTGATTAAAAAACCACCTCTGTCTCTCTCTCTCAATGGATACTAGTTTACTTATTCGATGATCACATCAAGTTTTTTGATGTAATAAAAAAGTTTAGATTATAAAGAATTAGTTGATATTCTATCAATCCAGTATAGCATGTTAACTTTGAAATATCATCATCTTGATTTTTTATCTAATTCGAGTTTAAAATTAAACTATTTAAAAATCACATAGAGATAACTCAATCAACTTGATTGATTTAAAAACATCATAGTAAAAAAAATAAGATGATGAAATTAAAAAAATATAATGAAATTAATATAAAAAACCTCATGACTCAACTTTTTGAATAGTTCGGGTTTAAAATTAAATAATATAAGAGTTGCTCTGACGTGACTTAGTCAACTTTGCTGGTACAAAGACAACCCGACCAACTGGTAATAAAAATTCGAGGATGAAATTGAGAAAAAAATTAAAATTAACATAAAAAACCTTGTCACCCAATTTTTTGCCTAGCGTGAGTTTAAACTAAACTTTGTGAGAGTTTTTTTGTTGTGACTTAGTTGATTCAAAAACAACCTAATCAACTGGTAAAACAATTTTGAGGATAAAATGAAAAAAATTGTAAGAAAACTTTTTTTTGACACAATTCTTTGCTTAACTCAAGTTTAAAATTAAATCTTGTGAGAGTTATTTTATGTAATTCAATAAACTTAACCTATTAAAAAATAACCTGAATAACTGTTAAAAAAATTCAATGATGAAATTAAAATAAAAAAAAAGGAATGAGAAAAAAATAGAAAAATTGAATCAATAAAAAAAGCTTCAATATTCATACAAAATAGTAAAGCTCAATAAAAAATCTCAATTATTTTAGAATAGAAGTACATATAAAAAGAAATTTTCAAAATTAATATATTAGTTTAATTAGATATGAATTATCTATCTAACCCTTTAATTAATTTTTTCTGGTTTAGAGAAGTTGAGGAAAGAAATTTTCAAATTAAATTAATTAGTAGCCGTTGGTGTGTGCTAATTAAATTAATTACTGGTTCAATAAAGTAAACATAGATTAAAGGGTATTGATTAAAGGGTAAACATAGAATAAAGTAAATTTATTTGACAAGAGAGACAAACTTTGAAAAACATTGCTACCTTCTTCTTTTTCTTCATGATTTTTTTATATGTTATTATATGCCATAGCTTTGAAAAAAAAAATGCAATTAAATTAATTAGTAGCCGTTGGTGTGTGCTAATTAAATTAACTACTGGTTCAATAAAGTAAGCAGGAATTGCGTGGTCAATGATAGTTGACCAACTTGTCCAAATTTTAATGGAACTATGACCATCTTGCACCGTCCCGTGAAAACGATTGGCTCCATAGTTAGCAAAGCAATTTCTATAATTATCATTATCAGAGTAAACATAGATTAAAGGGTATTAATACATAAATTATTTAGTTCTTGTATTTTTCTAAATTTTTTATTAAGGTTTTTTTTTTTCTATTGATTAAGTCGTTTTTACTTTTCATTTTGTTTTATAGGTTCCAGTTTGCCTATTTGGTATTGTGTTTCCAATTATGTTTAGGTGCATTTTGAAAATGTGTTTGCCTTAAGAAAATTTCAAATTGATATATTTTTAAGTATTTTTTGATAATTTTAATGTGCTCATTTCAAAAATTAAAAAATTATTTTGATGCATTTTTAAGTGAAAAATACTTTAAAATAACTAATAAAAAGATTTGTTTGGTCAAAAGAATGTGAACAGAACTTCCAAGAATGGAAGGAAAGACTCACTTCTACTTCGATGTTAGCTCTTCTTTCGGGGATAGAAGAATTTATTGTGTACAATGATGTTTTTAAGAGAGGTCTGAGATGTGTATTAATGCAACATAAAAGAGTAATCTCTTATGCCTTAAGATAGCTAAAGCCACATGATGTAAATTATCCATTACATGATCTAGAACTTGCAGCGGTGGTGTTTGCCCTACAACTATGAAGGCATTATTTATATGGGTTACATGTCTAAATCTTTACTTACCATAAGACTTTGAAGTATTTACTTACATATCGTAAAAAGAGTTAAACATGTGCAAATGAGATGAGTGGAGTTGATAAAGGACTATGATCGTGTGATTGACAATCATCTTGGTAAGGCTAATATAGTAGTGAATGCTTTGAGCCGAAAAGAAAAGGTGATGGTAAATGATGTGGAGGTTAAATAACAAATGAGTTTAGTAGAATTGAAGAAGATGAGTCTACAACTAAGTGTAGGTCCGAAGGGTCACTATTAGCCCATATTAAAATCCGATTTGTACTTCGAGACAAGGTCCTTAGGCTCAGTAGGCGAATGAGAAAATAAGAAAGATAAAAGAAAAGGTGAATCAGGGCATGAAAACACCTTTTCAAATCTTACCAGAGGGGTTAGTGGCAATAGGCAGACAAATTTATTTGCCTAAAGATAAAACACTAAAAGATGAGGTGTTAAGAGAAGCCCATGAATCTCGAGTTGCAACGCATTTCAGAAGTACCAACACTACGCCATTAAACAGTTTTACCAACGGATTAATTCTGTCAGTATAAGAAACAAAAACCATCGGTAACATTATTACCGACGGAATCTCTGACAGAATTATTCCGTCGGAGTCCTGAGCGTCAATAATTTCGCATTCCGTTGCCATTTCTGTCAGTAAGAAAAAAAATAATGATCGATAGAAATGCCAACGGTATTGCAGACGGCTACGCACGCCAAAAAAAAAATTCCCGCCACCAAGTTACCGACGGAATATATCCGTCTGTATGTTCAACGGTAATTACCGACAGATATTCTGTCGGTGATTGTGGCATGGAATTACCGACGGAATACTTCCATCGATAAAATCCATGGTAAATCCGTCGGTAGTTTACTATACTAAAATACCGATGGAAATATTTCTCTGTAAATCCGTCGGTATTGATTTAAAATATTTTTTAAAAAATTATTTATTAACAGTTAAAAAACTTAATAATGTTAAATAATATTCATCGAAATATTCATTACAAATTTTATGTTTTAAAAAACAAAATTAAACTAATTAAAATAGCGGCGGAGTTGGAGGAGGAGAAGGAGGCTGGTTGTTGCTGGGACCGTACGACAAAAAAGAAGCAGCACATGGATCATCACCCATTTTTGATCTAATCTCCATGACCATTTGATGGAGCTGAGCATAATCCGTCAAGATGCGTTCATATTGTTGTTTCAAGGCTAAAAACTCCTCTGATTGGGTGCTCGATATTGATAGAGAGCTCCCAACGGTTGAGACACTACCAGCCGACCGTAATTTTTCAGCCGTAGTGTTGGAGAGACCGTAGACCCGATTTTTATCGGGTCCACCAGATGATCCGACCTCCATCCATAAATCCGGATAAAAATCTGGTTGGGTCAAAGGATCGTCCCCATATCTCTCTCTCAACCGGCTATTATAGGTCTCCTAAATTTGTTTTTTTAAAAATCATCATATTCAATTCAAGAAAATAATAACTTACGAAATAAAATGATTGATCGAACATACCACAAAATGCTGAGCACGGTTGTCCACGTACTGCTGCACCCCCTTTTGGCGGTCTTGACTCCGCACGTGCGTCTCTACAAATAGCTCCATTGGACTCGGCTCAGGTCCAAGAGACGTAACCTGTAAGGAAAAAAAAGATTGCAAGTTAAATATATTTATAAGCAACAATAAATTAATTAACGATATATTTCATTTAAATTAATCTTACAATCCGCTTTGCATATGCGCCGAACGGGATGGAGCCGCTGGTGTGCGTGGTCACCGAACCATGAATTTGCCGATTCTGGTTGATGGCTTCGGATTGGTAGCGCCGTGAGAACCGCTCAAATGTCATGTGCTCAATATATGCCGCCCATATATCTCCCGAGATGAATGGCGGTTCAAGACCGTTGTCCCTCGCATATCTTTTCGCCTTTTTTTGGGTGTCATACCAAAAATCACGCAACCTACTTCCATAGTAACTAAATTTAGAACATAAAATTATAAATCAAAAAATAAATATTATTTTTGATGTTACCTAGTTGCCGCGTGATTCTCCTATACTCTCTTGACAACATTGTTGTCCGTGCTATCCCACTCAAATTTATTTTGTATATATAAATAATTCATTGAAAATAAAAATAGTACAAGATATAAAATGACAAAAATTATTTATTAAAAATAAACTGGAAATTAAAAATTAACACCTACCTGAAATCACCGAAACCAAGCATCGATATGAGATCTCCACTTAAGATGTCTGGAGACCTGACTCCATTGAAACAATGGAATCTCATCGATGATTTCAACACCAATGTAATTGTCCTGACAGCCTCAATGTTTGTGAACTTGAAATTAAATAATAAAAAATTAATTAGTTGTTCATAAATTATGTTATAAGTATTAAAAAAAACTAATACCTAAACAAACTTACATTGATAGGTCATCCTTCCATTGTGCCTGGTATTTGTGGGTGAATTGACCCCGCTGTGAAGGCACACCGCT
This sequence comes from Populus nigra, assembly GCF_951802175.1. NCBI lineage: Eukaryota > Viridiplantae > Streptophyta > Magnoliopsida > Malpighiales > Salicaceae > Populus > Populus nigra. The sequence goes on along the minus strand of NC_084861.1, from coordinate 1,338,522 downwards.
TTTGTACTGTGAAACCGCGCTAGAAGAGGCAACATCACATGGTTGCGCAGATGCATCGCCGTGATCAACACCTAAGGAGATGTCATCCTCGCTGCTAGAAGAACTAGATGCAATCGTCTGCTGACGACGTCCTGTAGTTTTTATTCGACGCATCTACACAAATGTATAAGAATTATTACAAAAGTTAACTTTGATTATTTTAAAAAAAATTCGGCAGCACCTCCCCTATACTAGATACTACCCACAGTTTTCAAACCTGCAATCTTTACAATACCCACAATCCATATAATCTCCATCAACATCATATATACAACCTAATATCTATACCAATTCAATCATTAAAAAAAATATAAACAACACCTCCCTTATTGTAGAGACTGCCCATAATTTTCATACCTACAAATATTGATAATTACACAAATATTGCAAAATCAACTATATACAACTTAACATCTATAGAAATTCAACGTCTATATATTTTCAACTACCATTAATACAAATTCATAAATAACAATTAAAATTAATCAAAATAAGAAACAACATAACATAAATTGAACAATATCATAAAATTAAAATTAATATAAACTAATTAAATTTAATTCTATATATCAATTCACATTTATAACATAAATTCAACAATAACAATTATTTCAATACAAACAATAATATCCTAAAATTAAAATTAATATAAACTAATTAAATTTAATTCTATATATCAATTCACATTTATAACATAAATTCAACAATAACAATTATTTCAATACAAACAATAATATCCTAAAATTAAAATTAATATAAACTAATTAAATTTAATTTAATTCTATATTTCAATAACATTAAACAAAACATCCTAAATACAAAACAAACAATACACAAAACTACAAAAACAATACATTAATTCAAAACAAATTTGGGAATAAAAAATGCTTACCTTAATAGTGTGTTGATTTTTAGATTTTATCTATAAACAACACACAAAACAAAAAACACCAAAAAAATAATGATAATTAAAATAAAAAAAATACAAAGATAAAGAAAAACCACTACATACCTTTTAATATGTTGAAAACTACCACCAAAACAATCAAATCTCTTCCAAAAATTAAACTCAAACGGAATGGAGAAGAAATAAAGATGAGAGCCGAGAGAACAAATGAACCAAATGGGGGAGGGGAACAGTTTTATATGCAAATATTTCCATCGGAATTACCAATGAAACATAAATGTTGTCGGTGGCATTAATTTCCTTCGGTAATTCCGACGTAAATAAATTGAAATGCGCATCAAAAATTTTGAAAATACCACCTTTTGTTTTCGATCTGTCAGTAATACCAACAGAAATTACCGTCGAAAATTGTGCCACCGGCAATTCCATCGATAATAGTGCCTCTGACAGGCGTGCGCTTCGGAATGTGTGATTTCCATCGGTGATTTCTGTCGGTGATGTCCGTCGGTAATGTCCGTCGGAAAATGTGGCACAACTCCGTAATTTTTTTGACAACTCTCTGTGAAATACTAACGGCACTAGGTCATCGGTAATTTCCCTATTCCATCGACAAATCTGTCGGAAATTATGGCACAACTCCGTAATTTTTTGACAACTCTTTGTGAAATACCAACGGCACTAGGCCGTCAGTAGTACCGTCAGTGAAACAATCAATATTTCTATAGCTGCTCCCTGTATTTTTGTCTATCCTCCTGCACGCTTAGATCACACACAGCACAATCACAGAAGCTGACAATTAAAAAAGAATAAATATTTTATGTTCCAAAATATTACATTATAAAAATAAGGTTTTACAACATTTTTAGTTAGAATTTTCATCTTCGTCCTCAATTGAATTGTTATCATCCACTTCATCGCACTCTTCAATGTGGTTATCAACTTCTTCATCAACATTCTATACTGCACTAGTAGAGCTCAAAATGAAATTCAACTCCTCTGCGTCAACATCAACAAGACTATCGTCGAAAACATGAAAATTCAAATTTTCTTCTAAGTCAATCGAAGGAGCAACTCGATATGGTTTAACCAACTCACTAGCTTGAAAGACTTCATCTATCACACTTGTGTCTTCGTTCTCATCCTGAACAACCTCGACACGACCCCTGGGTTTTGTTTTTAAAACTGATAACCGATTAACTCTTGATCGGTCCTTTCTAAAGGAAGGGGTGTATGTGTAACAAACTTCTTGGCATTGCTTTGCGAAAACAAAGGCGTTGTTTACGTTGCGGTGTCTAGCTTTTGAGTTGATTTCAACTAGACCATAGTGAGGATCTACTCTGATTCCTCTGTCAGTTGTGTCATACCAATAGCATTTGAATAAAAACACTTTATTTTGCTCGTTATGATATTGCAGTTCGATGACCTCTTCCAATCTACCGTAGTAGTCAACTTCAAACTTACTAGAAGTCGATCCCTTAATACAAACACTGCTGTTGTATGTCTTTCTTCCATGCCCATATTCTTCAGTATGAAAGAAATATCCATTGACAAAATACACGTTATAGCACTTGACTTTTCTTTCAGGGCCCAGGTTTAGTAAAGACAATGAAATAGCAGCACTAACTCCCATTTGATAAACCTTGTAATTAAATACAACAACAATCAATAAACAGATATTATGTAATATATATTTACGTATAGTGAATTACATTGCAAGAGATTATGAGTTTGTGATAGGACTTACATGTGTTCTAAACCATGTGGCAAATTGTTCATCTTGTAATTGAAAAATCTGAGATTCGGTCAGCTGTGAGTTATTAGACAGTAAGTATCGTCGATGTTGCCTATAAGTTGTTTCAAATTATATGAGTGTATGGTATCACAAAACATAAATAGTACACTCTTGACAAAGTTTATGTCGAACATCTACTTACTTAATAAAAGGTCTCAGCTCATCACAGTTAAATAGGATATAATTGTGTGCTTGTCTGAACTCTATTTTAGACAAATATCTTCCCCTCATGACATTTTTAGGTGTGGGTCGTCTAGGATTCGAGAATATTGACAAGTTCCCACTTGAAGGCACTTCACCACCATCATCATGTCGTGGAACACGGTTGATCCTCGTTCTCAAATGAGGTTCGAAATAGTATGAGATAAATGTTGAGATCTCCTCAACAATATAGGCCTCACATATTAACGCCTCAACATGCGCCTTGTTCTTAACCTTTTTTTTTTTAAAGATTGAACAAGTACATCTATGTATATATATATAGAATTAATAAAAAATTATCAATAAAAAAAACATTTAATTATGAATTACATAACAACTGTAATATCTAACCTCTCGAATGGATACATCCATTTGTACTGGACCGGTCCTCCAACTTTACCTCAAACGGTAAATGTACGGGTAGATGCTCCATTGAGTCAAAAAATAGTGGAGGGAATATCATCTCAAGTTTGCATATTGTCTCCACGATATTCGTTTCAAGCCTCTCAATGTGATCAACATTTAACTTGTTGGAGCATATATCTCGGAAGAAATGACTGATCTCCGTTAGTGCATCCCATATCCCCTTTGGCAACAAATCACGAAAAGCTAATGGGATGAGTGTTTGCATAAACACATGGCAGTCATGACTCTTCATTTCATATAATCTGCATTCCTCGGTATTAACCAGCCTTGATATGTTCGAGGTATGTCCATTGGGGAAACATAGACTCTTAAGTTATTTGTAGACTAGTAGTTGTGTGTTTTTCTCCAACACGAAGCTTGCTCTTGGTTTTGCGACCCATGACCCATCACAAACCAACTCCATATTTTTACGGTTACAGAACAACGCTACATCCAATCTAGCCTTGATGTTGTCCTTTGTCTTCCCTTTCACATCCATGACGGTGTTGAAAATGTTCTCAAACATGTTCTTTTCAATGTGCATAACGTCAAGGTTATGCCGGAGAAGATTGGTCTTCCAATAAGAAAGCTCCTAAAATATACTTCGCTTTGCCCAGTTAAGGGTCAAACCAAAACCATGAAACTTCTACTTACCTGATTGGAGACCAAACACAATGTCACCGTACTCTGAAACAACATCAAGCAATTCTTCACTGGAAAGATGCGGGGGTGCAACATCCTTTTCAACTCTGCCAACAAAGAAATCCTTCCTGTTCTTTCTGTACCTGTGATTTGGTGACAAGAAGCGATGGTGACAATAAAAAAAAAAGCTTTACCCCCGTTTGTTAGCGTGAATGCCTTGTTGTTCTCCATACAGTATGGATATGCTAGCTTTCCATGCGTGCTCCAACCAGAAACCATTCCATAAGCTGGGAAATCATTGATAGTCCACAACAAAGCCGCTCTCATAACAAAATTATGTTTCCTCGAGATGTCATAAGTCAAAGCTCTAGAGGACCACAACTGCGTCAACTCATCAATCAACAGACAAAGACAAACATCTATATTCCGACCCGGACTGCTCGGAACTGGTATGACCATAGATAAAAACATGAACTCCGGCTTCATACACATCCCTGGTGGCAAGTTATAAACCGTTAGTATGACTGAACAACAAGAATAAGGAGTAACAAATGACCCGAATGGGTTGAATCTGTCTGTACACAACCCAAGACGCACGTTCCTTGATTCAGCTGAAAAGTGAGGATGCACATTGTTAAAGTGTTTCCAAGCTTCACCGTCAGAAGGATGCACCATCACTCCATCAACTGCATGATATGATTGGTGCCATGTCATGTGCTCAGCAGTCCTTGGTGACATGAATAACCTCTACAGTCTAGGTGTGATTAGGAAGTATCTAAGCTTTTTATATGCCACGAGAGTCTTTCCTCTTCCAGTTCTGGGTTTGTAACAGGAATGCCCATATGTCATGCACTCGGTCAGCTTAGTATTTTCAAGGTAGTATAACATGCAGAAGCTAGGGCACATGTCAATTTTTTGGTATCCTAAACCGAGGGGTTTTATCATAGACATGGTAGCATAGAAGTTCTCTTTCAGCCTGTTCCCTTTAGGTAAAATGCTTCTCGCCCATTCGATAATCTTGTCATAACCGGCCTCACTCAACCCGTGATCTGACTTGATGGTGAACACCTATGCTACGGCCGATAATTTACTGTGGTTCGTGCAGCCATTCCATAATAGCTCGTCAGAATCTTTCAACAGATCAAAAAACCTTGCTGCATCTGCATTAGATTCTTCTTCTACGTTTGGAAATTCACTGACATTACCTTCACTCATTCTCATTGCATCCATAACCATATTCCTGTAAGGATTACTGTTCTCATTTCCAACTTCATGCATGTTGCTAGCACTAGAAGTTAACCCGACCACCCTTTCAACCATGCTCTCATTAGGAACAAATAGTTCTCCGTGTGCATACCAACACAGGTAGTCCTGCATGAACCCTTTGGTTAGAAGATGCATCGTTACAACATCTTGATGCAGAAACTTTAAATTTTTACACTTCTTGCATAGACACCTAATACTGCCATCAGTAAAATTCCTCAGGATAGATGTTGCGAAATTAATAAAACCTTGAACACCGTTACAATAATCCATCCTCCGCAATCCTTGGGGTGAGTCGCGATACATCCATGAACGATCATCCATGATTTCTATTGAATCTCTATAAAACATAAAAAAATATTGGTTTCCTATGTTAAATATTCATTATCAATTATCCAACAAACTAAAAAAACACTTATGTTAAATATTCATTATCAATTATCAACTATATATCAACTATCAACTATCAACGTTCATACATACAAATTTATACATATATAAATTTACGGAAATCACAACTTCGCAATAGAATTGATAACAATTAAAACAGACCCGTTAAACAAACTATTATTTATTTCATCACAACACATAATTCGGTGTAATTCAAACAAAATTTCAACAATTTGCAAATAAATATAATTTGATAAAATCTAAAACAAACTATAACAACTACAAAATTATATATTCATACAACAAGTTTCTTTAACAAAATACATATACTAAAAAAACAATAAAATTCGCATTCAAAAGTTAAAACTAAAAAGGATAGATTAACTTACAAAAAATGATAAAATCCACAATAATTAACGGATGTTGTGACCACGTACAAAAATATAAGAAACTTTAGTGCTTGTGTTGAGAAGAGGAGAGAGTTGGGATGGGTGGTTGGCTGCAGTTTGGGAGGGGAGAGGTGGGATGGGGAAGAAAAAGGGGAGAAAAAGGGGAAGAAGAAGAGAAACAGAGGAAGAGAGTGTCGGCAGAGTCAATATGTATCGCCGTTAAAAGGCTATCCGATTTCAAATCCCTCAGTATTTTCGTCGGTAATTCCACGTAATCACATCGTTGCAACTTCCAAAAAAAGTTTCTCACTGTCGGCGATAGCGCCGGTATTTGCCAACAGAATAATTTTATCGGTGATACTGCCGATATATACCGATGGAATTAGTCCAACGGTATTGTCAACGGAATTATTTCGTCGTTAAAAATTTCTAACGCAAAAATTCCGTCGTTAAAAATTTCCGACGCAAAAATTCCGTCGGTAATTTCGTTGGTGTTATCTGATTTTGTGGTAGTGCAATATGTATAGAGACTTGAAAGGATACTATTGGTGGCCTAGCATGAAAAGATAAATAGTAGAATTTGTGTCGAACTATGGAATTTGTTAGCAAATAAAGGTAGAATACCAGAGGCCTGTGGGGAAATTGCAACCATTATCGATCCCATAATGGAAATGAGAGGACATTACCATGTATTTTATAACAGGTTTACCAAAGGGTAAGAAGGGTAATGATGCTATATGGATAATTGTGGATTGAATAACAAAGTCTACTTTGTTTTTACCCATGAAAATGACAGATTCGGTGGATAAAATAACCAGGTTATACATGAATAAAGTGATTAGAATTCATGGGGTGCCAGTATTGATTGTGTCAAATCAAGATCCAAGGTTCACATCGAGGTTATGACCAAGTTTACAACGAGCATTTGGGACTAAAATGAACCTAAGTACAACGTTTCACCTTTAGACGGATGGTCAGTCTGAAAGAACTATTCAGACTCTTAAAGATCTTCTAAACTCATGTGTGTTAGATTTTAGGGGAATTTAGGAAGATCTTTTGCCATTTGTAGAGTTTACATATAATAATAACTACCAAGCTACTATTGGTATGGATCCGTGACATGAACAAATAATTGATGTCTTCTTCCAAGTGCAAGAGTGTCAAAGTAATAAATAACCCGACAAGACTAGGGTCAATCCATAAGGAGGTTAACTATATAAAACCACAAATAATAAAAGAAACAAAGTTGAAGAGAACTTTGAGATGTGATATTAATGTAAAGATTAAACAAAGATAAAACAATTGCCAAGGTTGGAGGTTAACTATATAAAACCACAAATAATAAAAGAAACAAAGTTGAAGAGAACTTTGAGATGTGATATTAATGTAAAGATTAAACAAAGATAAAACAATTACCAAGGTTAGAGGATCCACTAATGGTATTTCAAATAAGTTAGTCCAAACTTTTTTTATTACTTAACTGGAAACCACAAACAAATGAGGTTTTAATCGGATTTATCATTAATAACTCATTTTAAATTATTAACATTATTATATTAATTATCTTATTTGAGTAATGCCAATACTTGTAAATTGTCAGGTTTCATGGTGCTAACTTATATCAACAACAAATAAAATTTCTCTCATAGCACAAATATCGGTTATCCATACAATAGGCTACGAAAGAATAAAGTATTTGTTATGCCAATGGTTGTACATTATAAATCTAGACTCACCATTTAACAATTAATGTATTAAGAATGAGTAAGATAACAATTATAAAACATGTTAATAACAAACTTTATTAAATATAAATATTAAAATCCATATTGAGTTTGTACTATACTTATTCTCACACTATTAGTGTAACCATTTCACCTTGGCAAAAATAAACTTAACTAAACATAAGAAAGAAGAAAAACATAAATAATTAAGATAATAATATAGTTTTGATATAAATTGACTAACTATAGCAAAGGAAATGATAAGCATAAACAAGAGATTAATATGAATATAACATGAAATAAAACTTGAACATTACAAAAATACAAATAAAAAAAACAAGAGCAAGATCTTTATTTGAAAATCAAGATGCCTAAATGTATGACAAATGCCTCCTTTTATAGGCAAAAATATAGAACTATTGATTTGGTGGCTAACTAATGATTTGATGGCTGGATAAAACATCATTGGTAACATCATAATTTGAACACATGATCTTCATAAAAGTTGAGGGTATTTGTTTCAGATTTCCAACAAAAAATGAATGGATGCATTTGAATTTCTAGAACTCGAGATATGGGCTGAACACCAAACAGTATCTAGGCTACAAGACAAATTCAGAATTCTCTTTTGTTGCTAAGATTTGAACTTGAAAATGGCCGTATTGAATCTTGGAATATCATGAATGTTATAGGCCTATGTCTTAGCTTTCCATCAAGATAAACCACACATAAACCCAAGATCTACATCTCCAGTTATGACCTAAAGACCAAATAATGTTCTAGTTTGAATTGAACCAGTCCAACTAGAATTTCTTCTCTAAGCTTAATCTTCTCTTTGTTTTCTTAATTTCAATAGTTAAACACATCAATTAATGCTTTGAATTGTGAGATATGCCTATTTTGCAAACCAGCATTTAAAATGATCATTTACCATAAATTAAAAATATTTTATATTATTAGACTTGTTATTATAAAACATGCTTAAGTTAGGGAATTTAATGATACTTTAAGTGCAATATGATGATATAAAACCTTAATGAAAATGCACTTTTAAGTACTGATCACTTCGTACGAAGCACTATATAGGAGGAAATATCGTACCCTATTTGTTCAAATGAAGTAGGGGAAAGGAAACTCTTAGGACCCGAGATAGTGCAGATGATAATTAATAAGGTGAAGGTACCTAGGAAAAGAATAAAGGAAGCTTAGGATAGGTAGAAAAGTTATGGGGACAATCAGAGAAGGCCTTTGGAATTCCAAGTGGGGGATAAAGTATTTTTTTTTAAATGTGGCACCTTAAAAGGGCATCATTCGATTTGGAATGAAAGGAAAATCGCTTTGAGATACATTGGCCCTTTTGAGATTATGGAAAGAACAGGGCTAGTTGCTTATCGGTTGGAATTGCCTTCACATCTAGATAAGATTCATAATGTGTGTTATGTGTCCTTGTTGCAAAAAGTAAAGATAGATCACTCACGAGTGTTACCACAAGTTCCTATAAAAATAAAGGGGGATTTGACTTTAGAGATAAAACCAATCAAAATTATGAATTGGGGTGAGAAAGTGTTAAGGAATAAAAAAGTTCCCTTGGTGAGAGTATTATAGAGAAACTTTCAGATAGAAGAGGAGACATAAGAGAGGGAATCTAAGATTAAGAGGAATTATCCGCATCTATTCTCTGATATAGGTATGCTACTTAAATTTCAAGGATAAAATTTTTATTAGGAGGGGAGTGTCAAGTTGGCTGAATGACCTCCCTTTATGAAAGTCTCTTTCATTAAATAGGAAGAATTTTGATTTACATTCCATAAAATCTGCTACTATTAACTATAATCTTGGCCTAATTATAGAAAGCTAATTACACTATGATTACACAAATATTTACAACTATTTTCTTGACATAAATAACAAATAAGTATATGGAAACTAATGATTCTATTGAAAAGGACCATGCTAACAGGGAGAATATAAATCCCGAGAATAAACTTTTATATAAACTAAAAATAATATAGATGAAAAAACATTTTAAATTAAGCCGGAGATAAAGAGGGTAAGGTTAAATGTAAGGAAAACAAATTAAACTTAAATATTGAGGGGTGTAATTATAAAAGACAAAAAAAGGTATAACTCAAATTGTAAATAGAAAAAGGATTGGGGTAAAAAATAAAACACTTAAGTAAGTGGGGCTAAAGTGTAGTTAAAAAAATAAGAATATAAATATCGTTTTCTTCTTTCTAAGGCCGACAATAGTGGAAACGAAAAGGACGGAAGAAATTTTTTATTTTTCCACCAAAAATTGAGAGAGAAACACCAGAAATTTTTAGGTTTATGCAAGATTTAAATCAATTGATAGGGAAAGCATCATTAGGCAAGGAAATTAACAAGAAACAAGTGATTTTTTCAACTAGTTAAGGATCAAAGTCCAATTTATCACCATGTAAGGAGCCCTAAACTTGATTATGCAAATCAATTTGAATTCAATTAGGAATTGGTGTATTAATCTTGAATTTAAGCTAGGGTTCTTGAATAGAATTTAGGGGAAATATAGAATTGTATGAAATTGAATTAATTAAGGTATTGTAGATTGCTTTCAAAGTGAAATTATGGAGAAATACTCCCCCTCCTCCCTTTAATGATTTAAATTTCTTTTCACTCTTTAACTCTTCTCTCACTCAAGTATTTAAGGAAGGTGACATGCAAGGGTAGTTTAGATGAAAAGTTTCCAAGGGAAGGGATGTTGTTAGGGTTGTCATGCTAGGTTATGGGGAGAGGAATAATCACCTCTTTTTTCTCTCATTGTATTTATACCCCTCTGAAATGAGAGTAGGTTGTGTTTAGATGTTGGATACTTTTATTCTAGTATCCTTTAGGTTATTCTTCGACCGGTTCCCTCATGTTTCCTCCTGGTATTGATTTGTTTAAATTTTTTTTAACGGGGTTTTACATTCTTCCCTATTAATATGAATTTCATCCTCCAAATTAAAATTTGTATTTCATACTTGGTTATTTGAACAATTCAAAACATTTCTTTCTCATCAAAGATTCTCTCTCCTAAGTTTCCTTTTTAATTTGTGAGCTCCGTCATAAGATCCTAACAATGAGGATCCTTTTATTATGTAATTCTCTCTCTCCCCCTAATCTAGAATCTTCATTGGTTTTACTTTAAAAGTTAAATCTTCCTTAACCCCTACTAGAATCTGGGGTAGAACTCATGCATGGTCAATGTTTGCCTTTCCCAATAAGCAGACATGGAATACATTATGAACTTTGGCCAATTATGAGGACAAGTCTATTTTGTAGGCTACAAGTCCAATGTGTCTCAGGATTTCAAAAGGCTCGATGAATCTAGGAGTTCCCCTTCAAACTAAACCTCAACATATTCTTCCACGAGGCTGTTTTTAGAAATTCTCTGTCTCCTGTGTTAGATTCGAGGGGTCTCCTTTGGGTTTCTGCATACTTTTTTTTCTATCTTGAGCGGCCTTTATCTGATCTTTAATAATTCTTACTTTTTTGGTAGTAACTTGGATTAATTTTGTACCATACAGTTTTCTGTCCCTACATCTTCCAAGCATAAGAGAGTTTTGCACTTCCTACCGTATATGGCTTCATATGGGGCCATCCCTATTGTCACCTAACGACTATTGTTATATGTGAATTCCACCATGCTATATGTTCTTCCTAGTTTCCTCTAAACTCTAAAGCACATGCTTTTAATAAATCTTTTAGGATTTGGATGACCTTTTCGGGTTGGTCATTAGTCTAGGGGTGGAATGCAATGCTCATATCTAACCTTGTTCCCAGGACATGTTATATGCTCGGTGAAAGGCGAGAGGTGAACTTAGCATTATGTGAAGTCATACTACCTCATTCACATAAATTCTGGTGAGTTTGTCCACTGAGTCCATCATCTTTACTAATAGAAACAAAGCAGACTTTGTTAAGCGATCAACGATGACCCATATTACATCATTCCCCTTTTCCCCTTTATATAGGCCCGACTCAAAATCCATGGTGATCATTTCCCATTTTCATTTAGGAATTAGCAAGGGCTATAACGATCCTACAAGCCTTTGGTGTTCCACTTTTAACTTGTTTACAAATACCACACTCCACCACATACTCAGCTATTTCTCTTTTCATATTGGGCTATCAATAGTGTTATTTCAAATCCCGGTACATTTTAGGAAAACTTGGATTTATAACAATTTTGGACTCGTATGTCTCTTGTAATACCTTCTGTTTGACCATTCCTCTGTTAGGTATATACACGCATTGTCCCATCATCAACACTTCATCATCTGTTATTCAAAAAGAGGTTTCAATCTCGACATCCACTCTACTTCTTATCTTAGACCCTTCAACATCTCCATGTTGGGTTTGTAATATCTGTTATCGATATGTCGGTTATACCGTTAATTGTGCTTTTAACACCCTTTCAAAATTGATGTCGAACTAGGTCCCCAATCCCCTCTACTCTTTAGTGATCGTTCCTCCCATATAGGCGACTTATTTAGAGCCACTTTGTTTTTGTGACTAAGAGCATCCACTCCACGTTCACCTTTTCAGGATGTATTCTATGGTACAATCATAGTCTTTGATGAGTTCTATTCATCTCTTTTTTCACATATTTAACTCTTTTTTTGACATAAGATATTTTAAACTTTTATGGTCCGTGAAGATTTGGGCTCGGGACCCATAAAGGTAATGTCTCCATACCTTCAGGGCAAACATTACAGTGGCCAATTCTAGGTCGTGGACTTGGTAATTCACCTTATGTGTCTTTAGTTGCCTTGATGCATAAGCAATCACTTTCTTGTGTTACATCAAAACACATCCAACTCCCTTTCTCGGGGCATCGCTATAAACCACAAAGCTCTCAGTTCTAGATGAGAGTGTCAACACATGGGCAGTGATAAGTCTCTTCTTCAGTTCTTGAAAACTTTCTTCACACTCTTTCAACCACTCCCATTTCTTATCATTTCTAGTTAATTGTGTTAAAGGAGTTGATATGAAAGAAAATCCTTTAATAAATCTTCTGTTATACCCCGTAAGTCTTAAGAAGCTACGCATTTCAGTCACCGTAGTCAGTCTTTCCCATCTTAGGACTGCTTTAATCTTTTGAAGGTCTATAAAGATGCCTTTTGCAGAAATGATGTGTCCTAGGAATGTTACCTTTTCCAGCTAGAAATCATATTTATTCATTTTAACATATAGCTGATGACTCTTCAAGGTCTATAACATATAACTGATGACTCTTCAAGGTCCATAACACCTGCCTTAACTATTATTCATATTCTTCAAAGGAATTTGAATAGACCAATATATCATCTATAAATTCTATGAAAAATTTGTCAAGGTATGGCTGAAAAACCCGATTCATCAAATCCATGAAAAATGTCGGGGCATTTGTCAACCCAAATGGCAACACTAAAAATTCATAGTGTCCATATTGAGTTCTAAGAGTAGTTTTTGGTACATCCCGTTCTTTAATCTTCATCTAGTAAATCCCTAACCTTAGATCGATCTTGAAGACCACCTTAGCCCCTTTTAACAACAGTCTATACAAAGTCTATGAGTATCATCATTCTTTTTCACAAACAGAATTGGTGCTTCCTATGGTGAACTGCTCGGTCATATGAATCTCTTATCTAGTAATTCTTGCAGCTGGATTTTTAATTCATTCAGTTCCGTTGGAGTTGTTCTATATAGTGGATGTGCTATTGGGAGCACTTCGAGGAAGGTATTGATGGAAACTTCAACTTATTGATCCGGGGGTAGTTCAGGTAGTTTTTCAGGGAACACATATGAAAATTCCTTTACAACCGCAATATCTCTTATCTTTGTTTCATCCTTGTCAGAGTTCAATACATATGCAAGGTATCCCATATATCCTTTTCTTAGTAACTTTCTAGCAGTCACAGCTGAAACCAAGTTGATCGAGATAGAAGTTATTTCTCCCCCAAAGAACATTCTTCTACTCCCTAATCCTTGAAAGGTTATAGTTTTTGTGTAGTAGTCTATCTGAGCTTTGTATTTACTTAGCCAATCTATGCCTAGGATTACATTAAAGTCATTTAATTCTAAGGGTATCAAGTCTACTTCCATCTCATATTCATCAAAACCAATTCTCACACTCACATATATACCATCTGTTTCTATCATATCACCTAGAGGTTTCCTAATTGTAACCCTCCTTTCTACCCTTTTTGCTTCTTTCCCCAAGTTGGCCACAATTCTACTAGTTATAAACGAGTAAGTGGCACCCAAATAAAACAAAACATGTATTTTTAAATTATTCATTTGTGGCGTACTTGCTACTACATCAGATGTTGCTTTAATGTCTTCCTATGTCATAGGGAAGACCCTCCCCTAAGTCCAATTGTTATGCGTCCTCAATCATCCTCTACTGAAATTAGCCCTTGATTGTGTGGATCTCACTGCCCTATTCACTATGATGGATTGTTGGTGACTCTGGCTTGGTTGCTTCACATTCTATGCTTATCCAACATTCTTGTAAAGGCATTCTTTTTTGAAATGTCCTCTTTCACCAAAGTAATGACATCCTTGCCCTAGATACTAACAAACTCTCCATATATGACCCTCTTCTTAGTATACAAAACATCATCGCGAGAGGACCAAATAATCATCAAGGTGCCTCGCTTACGGTATGTCCTCGTCCGATCGAAGATCCGATTCTGGTTGCAGCTCTTGACACATAAAATGACCATTACTCGCTATATATATTTTTTTTTTATCTAGCTAACATCAAAGATCATTTCCACACATATGAATGTACACATATACATTCATACAAATATCTCCCATGTTTGTGCATTTGTATAGTAATAATACCATAATAAGACATTCGTTCCTATATTTAATGAGGGTCATCTATGGAAATTACATCATTATAATATTGAAAATCATCAATGAAAACTGAGTCATTTTGACACTTAAAATCATCAGCGAAAACTAATTTGCTGTGACACTGAAAATCATTAACGAAAACTAAGTCATTTTGAACCTATTAATCACCATTATCTTCATGAAGGTCTTTTTTTCCTATTTTCTTCTAAGATGGCTGAAGCTTATGTCACTTCCCTGACAAGCATACTTTAAGTTCTTCATGTGATATTATCAACTCTCATTCATTATAGCATGGCATAAGGTGTTCTAGGCATTCTAATTTATGAAGTATTATAAAGCGTGTTCAAGAATCATATTCCTTTCCATAATCTCATCAAGTTCATCTCAATGTTGTCAATTAGTATATAATTAAGTTCAAACATGCACATTTTCAAGGGTTCTCCTATCCAAGCTTTCATGGGGTCGAAACATAGGGCATTGACATCAAGTGTTCATTTCATCATTCTTAATTATAGTATTCCAAATCATAAAACACAAGCTAATAACTAATTTCACATTACACATAAGTTCAATTTCTACCATTTATTTTGTTTCTCTATGGATGTTCATCATACAAAAAGTTTCCTTCATTATTCTTCTTAGCTGAACATAACATTTTCTTCTCTTCTAGTTTACTTATGTAAATTATCATTTCCATTATAAACATGTGTATGTTATCATGCATTAATCATACATTAATATTCTAAGTTCATAATCAAGAAAGTTCTTCAATTCATGATGCAAACCAAGGCATTAACATATGTAAATTTTTTGTTTTAGCTTAAGCATTTTCCTAAGTGCTTATCAAGGTCACAATTATCATATTTTCCAAAGTGTTTTAGCTCACTGGAAACAACAAAACAATGGTCTCCATTTAAAAATGACTTTCATTGCCCACAATTTAATTTAAAGGACTTATCAACTTAAATAGAATCATAGGGAAAGAAAGACCTACATCATCATCCTATGATTAACCAATTCATACTTCGTTTCCTTGGTCATCATTATTTTGGGTAACTAAACATCTAAAGTTTCCATATTCTTAGATATCGATAATTGATCATCAACTATCAACTTATATCTTGTTCTTAGTCACCGATACTATGGTCATTAAGTATCATTCATTTCTTATCTTTAGTCACCGATACTACAATCATTAAGTATCATTTCATATATTATCCTTAGTTACTAACACTACAACCACTAAGTATTGTTCATTTCTCATCCTTAGTCACAGATACTATGGCCATTAAGTATAATCTGATCACCCCCTCGTGGATGCCAATAAATTTGGCAAACCCATTTGGTTTCCAAGAAATATAGCTATTAATAACTTCCTATAGAGTCTATCTTTAATATTTTACTTTACATCTTCATATAACCTTATGCTGTATTATTTTATTTGAACTATATTCAACAAACAATTAATGACATGTATTATGGTCCACGAATCCTTGTACATATATAATTATTCCATGCATAACTATTCATTACTAACTATGATCAATATTGTATATGGTTCTTTAAACATTAATTCCAATTGTAAATAACACAGTATACTCTTTATTTTATCATAACAATAAATGCTTTCAAATGAGATGCTTTGCAACACTAATTACCAGTGATCCTAGTATAGACCATATTAACTAGAGTTAACCTCATCCTTTATTCTTTGTTATCCAAAATGGATATCATTAGCCAAAACTAATATTAAATGCTTATTCCTGGCTATCCAACACGGATGCTATTAGCTAAATCTAATCTTTAACATTTATTCTCGACTATCCAATATGGATGCCAGTAGTCAAAGCTAATCTCATTATTCATTTCCGGCTATCCAACATGGATGTCATTAGCCAAAGCTAATCTCATCATTCATTCTCGACTATCTAACATGAATACCTTTAGCCAAAGCTAATATGAACATTATTTACAATTCATAAAGAAATTAAGTCATTGAATTCGGATAACAATACTATACAAGAGTACTTTGAGAATTTAATAGAATTAGATGAAGGTGAAAATCACCTGTCTAATTTAACTATTTCATCAAATTTTTCATGCACAATCTTCTCCCATTCCAAACATTTACCATGCCCAAACAATCAACATCCATTATCTCATTGTATCCGGTTTAAAATCACAATCACATTAACACATAGTTTCTATTGTATCTAATTCAATTCATAATCACATTATCACATATTCTCATGATATCCAATTCCATTCACATGAACATTAGTAAAGAATCTCATCAAATACAATATCAATTCACAATTACATCATAATATAGAAATTTTGAATTTCATAAATTAAAATTGTATTAATTCTAAAAAGATAAAGGTGTTGAGCACCTGCCTCGATACTATGCATGTGTTGATGCTTCCTGCTACTGTCCTATCCCCTCAGCCTCCCCTGTACCATCAAGGATACATTTATCATCAACAATGTAAGCCACATCAACATTTCATTTCAATTTTCATTCAATCATCATTTTCATTCAAACCATTAGCAAGGAAAATCCTTAAAAATCCTTACACATACACATTTTCAATGTTCATAATTATCCTTATCAATCCAAATGTTAGAACCCTCAATAAACAACAAATTCAAAGTATAGATTAGAGATTGATTAGTCCTAGCAGGTTTAGTCTACCCAACCCTGAACATTTTTTGGTATTTTAATTGTAACTAAAGTTTTAGAACTCGTTTTTTTATCGTGGTTTGTCTTTATAGAAAACTAGAACATTGGGATATAACTTTCATGAAGGACATAACACCTATTTTTGTCATCCACATGTCTAAACACACTCATTATAGTAGTACAAGAAATTTGTCCAATACTATGTCAATTTGGACCTTTAATCCATATTTTACTTATATATGCAGTTATACAACTCAAACTAAGTCAACCCTAGTTCCATTTAAAATATAACATCCATACCTACAACTTTTATAAGACACCAACTCCAAATTATCTCGTTTCAAGGCTAAAAATTAACATTACAATAGCTCCTAAAATCTATCCAGTACTATGTTGATCTGGACCTTTACTTAGTGTTTTACTCATAGATGGAGTTATACAACTCCAAATAAGTTAGTACCAGTTTCATGTGAAAAATAACATTCATACCTACAACTTTCATTAAGACACCAACTCCAAATGACACCATTTCAAGGCTCAGAATTAACAATGATAATAGCACTCGAAATTTGTCCAGTACTATATCGGTCTAAACCTTTACTCAGTGTTGTACTCATATATAGAGTTATACAACTCCAAATAAGTCAAAACTAGTTCAATTTGAAAGATAACATCCATATTGATAACTTTTATATAGACACTAACTTCAAATTACATCTTTTCAAGGCTCAAAAGTAACAAGTACAGTAGCACCCTAGAATTACAACATTAGAGGTTTTTCAAGTATTGTAACTTGGCTTTTTCAAAGCCAAAATCGATGGATTTTTTTATAAGTTCTGAATGTTTATCACCATATCATTCTACAAATTTATAATTGCATTTCATTCATTAACAAGACACAATCCACGTAGGATAATGTAAATCAAAATTCCTATAAAATGAATTCTTAATACACATGCTTATATTTCATACTCATAGGTTTACATTACATCATATTGACATTCTCATAAATTCACATTCCTATTATAGTCTCGTTATCATCACGAGTTCATACAAGAGGGCCAAATAACAAGTTATACAACTAGTACTTTTGTTATCCATACCTCATGTAATTTCACAACATAACATCCTTATAAGAAGAATACCATATACGTATATTCATACATATCATATCTACATGTTCGCACATACACATCCGTGTTCCATTTTAATTTTTCATTACAAGTCTTTACAAATGGGGTGGGATGATTAATTGAGCGATTAACACGTCTGTTCATATAGAACTCATATCACCCATAACATGTGAATATATAATTATTTTCAAAATGTGTGAGCCGCGAAACGGATTTCCTGATGCACCATATTGGTATGATGTCCCTATTACAGCACAAAGTAATTTCAAACATTATAGGCAATTTAAAAACATAATAAAGCAATATTAACGATACATTTCATTCATGGACCAAAAGAGCATAATTCTTTCATTTCTCTTTACTTACATAAATACAACCCTTAATAATTTGTCAATTACCGAGGCTAATTACAATACTTAAACCCGATCATCTATCTCAAATACCGTTAACCGAACTAACGTTATTATTTGTTTAAAGCATAAGAATCTTAGTTCTTTCATATACTTGGTATATACAAAACATAGTACACATGAACGCATCAATTCTTGAAACTAACTCATAACTCCCAAATCCAGTTATCCTTTTAAGATGCATTAGCCCAAGCCAATCATTTATTCATCCCGGTCATCCACTTAGGATGCCATTAGTCGGAGCTAATCATTTATTGATCTCAGACATCCTCTTAGGATGCCATTAGTCGGATCTAATCATTTATTGATCTCGGTCATCCACTTAGGATGCCATTACTCTAAGCTAATCATTTATTCATCTTAGAGCTAATCATTTCTTCATCCCGATCATTCTTTTACAATGCCATTAGCCGAAGCTAATCATTTGTTCATCCCAGTCATTCATTTAAGATGCCATTAGCTGAAGCTAATCATCAATCATAACCCTGTCATCCGTCTAGGATGCCGTTAGTCGTAGCTAATCATAAAATGCAACTCGGTCATCCTATTAGGATGCCATTAACCGAAGCTAATCTTTAACCAATCAAACGTTCTATAGGTGGTTTATGAAATCACTTTAACATGATAATATATCCTGTGTTATGCTTATTCAAATGCTTCACAACAATTTGACATTCAATATAACATAATAGAAGACCTTTCATAAAACATATACATACGTTCCATAATAACTTAGGGTTCAGTATACACAATAATAGATCCTTTGTAATACTCGAACAAACATTTCGTAATAGTTTAGCATTTAGTATAACACAATAGTAGACCCTTTGTATTACTCATCCAACCATTCATAACAGTTAATGTTCAATACAATACAACAATAGATCCCTCGTAATACTCATACAAAAATTCATAACAATTTTGCATTATGTATGCACAATAATAGATCCTTCGCAATACTCATATAAACATCTATGACAAATAACCTTCAGTATAATACAATGATAGATCCTTCGTAATACTCAAACAACCATTCATAAAAATTAACATTCAATATAATAGAATCATCGATGAAACTAGTTTGCTGGTGATGCAATCTTGTTAGTGAACTGATTCGTTGGAAAATAGGATTCGACAACGAAAACTGGTCCGTTGCTGACACCACAGTTTGGCAGTAAAAACTAATTCACTACTGACACCACACTTCATCAGCGAAACTGATTCACTGCTGACTCCATAAATTCAATAGCAAAAACTGATTCGCTATAGACACCACAATTCAATAATGAAAACTGATTCGCTGCTGACACCACAATTTAACAATGAAAAATGATTCGCTGGGAACAATGTACATGACAAAAATCACCAGCCCACTTGGGCTACTGTTGACTCAGAAATTGTTGACAAAAACTAAGTTGCTACCGACTTAGAAATCATCAATGCAACACAATTTCCCGGCTGATGTTGAAATCGTCAGCGCATATGGTTTACGGTTGACACATAAATTGTTGACGAAAATGAGTCGCTATCAACTTAGAAATCATCAACGTAACCCCTATTGCTGCCAACTCAGAAATCAGCAGTGGCGATAAAGTCGTTTATAGTTTCACTGCTTCCCTTTGGCCAAGCGTAAGGCTTACACTAAGCTTCCCTCTACTAATGTTTCTCATCCTAGGTGGGCATATGACCTCACCGAATCACACTCTTTTAATCACTCATCACCAAACAACACAAACATCAACACATGTTCATTTAGCAAGGTTTTCCACAATTCATCCCTTCCAACATCACTTTAAGTCCTTAATGATATTATCCAAAACTCATGAATACAATTTGTAGCAATTCAATGACACGTAAACAAGTTCCACATTCATGCTATTTCACACCAACTTATGGAGGTTCATTATGTGAGATTTCATCAATGTTCCTATTTTTGGCTGAAGCATAAATGCCTCTTTTATCCAATCTTTCACATAGATTTCATCAAGCTTAACATAATAGTATAACCAACAACATATCATACTCATACGTATAACCATTTGTTTCCTAATTAAACAAGTTCATCCATTACACACATAAACTCAAGGCATCAACATGGAGTGAATTCAGTTCTAGTTTCCACATGCTTCAGGTTCAAATAATAGTACAATTCTGTTCATAACATTTTCTAACACATGTTCACATAATTTCATCATTCATATATGTAGAAATTCTATCATAAACACAAGCATCGGTTCTGTTTTTGTTTCACATAATTAAGCAACTCTAACAAGGTTATCATCTTTGTATTTTATCCCTTTAATCCATGTTTTGTCCAGCCCTCACTATGGCCGACCATGTCTTTAAGTTTATGCATTCA
This sequence comes from Populus nigra, assembly GCF_951802175.1. Classification (NCBI taxonomy): domain Eukaryota; kingdom Viridiplantae; phylum Streptophyta; class Magnoliopsida; order Malpighiales; family Salicaceae; genus Populus; species Populus nigra. The sequence goes on along the minus strand of NC_084861.1, from coordinate 1,317,318 downwards.
AAATTGTTCATTTACTTTGTTAAGTGTTCTAGATTAGGTCCCTCTTAGCCCCGTTCTTGTCCCTCTTTCTAGTCTAGATTTCCTCAACAACTAGTGTAAGAATCCTAAGCCATTTGCTTAAGGTTTACTTCTTCCTTTTCAGTCCCAAAGTCACAAGAATAGTGGAGAAGGGTTCTGGTTCATACCTCACGATTTTTAATAACTTTAGGAAGGGATTTGGTGGTCCGTTTATCTCTTTTTGTTCAGCTTCTTCTTTCTCTCACCCGCTGTCTAGCTAGCTCTTTAGGTTCTTCTTTCTCCATTTTTCTCCTTGTCCAAATCGTGAGGTATCCTTCAGTCAAGAGATGAAATGGGTCTTACCTCATGTTTTTTTTACAGGTTCCAAGTGTAGTTTTAGAGGTATCTCTTTCTTTTTCTGTCTGGTTTTCTCTTCTTCTTTTCTTCTACTGCTTAGCCGGCTTACTATATACTTCCTCATTCCATGATTTCAGTCATTAACCTCACTCTCTAGGTCTCCTTTAGCAAACACATTTAATGGAAGGGGCATGCAGCTGGATTGGGTTTGGTTTTCTGTGGAGAAAGGGTAAAGGAGCAAGAGCATGTAGCTGGTCTTTGGGAAGAGGAAGGGTCACCCTTTCTCTCTCCTTATATTTGTAGCCCTTATAAGTGTGCTGGGGTGTTTGGAGATTGTTCTACCTTATCCTTGTCCCTTATTAAGTTACCAGAACTGGTTTTCCCCCCTTTCCAAGGCCTCTAAAGAGTAAATCAGTTTGATCCCCTTAATTTTGTTTAGTGTTGGTTGGTTTTTTTGTTCAAGTTTCTGTTGGGATTTACATTTTTTCTCCAAAGATGGCTGGTTTTCACCCCTTAATTCTTCCTAGTATGGTTCAGCCAAGGATAAGATCTGTCAGGTTTTACAAAACATATGAATTTGTCAGCGTACCCAGCCACCGTTGACTAAAAAATCAGCAATGAAAAATTGTGTCACTGCCAACTCAGAAATTGACAACAAAATTTATGTCCCTACCAATCCAGAAATCAGCAGTGTGTCGCTGCCAATCCAAAAATCGACAGGAAAAACTATGTCATTGCCGATGCATAAATCAGTAGCGACGGTGGAGTCGTTTCTGGCTTTACCTTTTTTTTTTCTTTTTTTTTTGTTGGGTGTTTACAATTATCCTTTACTAACTATGAAATCAAAAAGAAAAACTAAAGAATAACACTTTTATCAATGATTTCAAGTTTAAATTGAAGAGTTCTTACCAAGTTTTTCTTCAATTGTTCTTTCTTTTCATCACTCATACTTGTCCCTCAAGTTCCTCTCGTCCAACCAAGTTTCTTAATTTTGGTCTAAATGTGTTTCTCCCCTTACAAACCTATTTGCAAGCTTCAATCTCATAATTTTGAAAGGATTTATCAAATGATTTTTTGAAGAGAGCCAATAGAGAAGCCTCCTCCTCTCTTTTTAATTGTTGTTCTGGCATGAACAATAGCAACTACAATAGTATTTTAGGTTTTTCTAGGTCAATTACTATTATACCCTTACTTACCTATCATTCTAGTTTATTGCACTAACCCGACACTGTGTCTTTATTTTTAGGACCTTGTTAAACTCTGAGAGTTCCCAAATTTTAACCCAAGGTAAAATAGTATGTCTTAAGAGCCCTCGTAAACTTTCATTATGATCCAATGGTTGGATTAGGAGATACATTCAATATTGTAAAATTGGACAATTGGTAATTTTACACCAAAATCTGAATTTCGCATACCATATAATTTACTTAAATTATCTTGGGTCTTAGACTACTTCTTTTCATATTTTTATTCATAATTATCATAAAAGATTCCTTAGAGTTTCTTACCATTTTCAGTCTCAATAACGTGATTGTGCGTGAGGATTATACTGAAATTTAACATTTCTTGTGCAAAGGGTCATGCGTTGATTTATTTGACATTTCCTTCTATTTTACGCATAATATCATCTAATTTACAAAACACCATCCTTTAAATTATCATGTTTTTTACCTAGTTAGGGAATTTTCATGATTTATCATTAGTTAATATTTCTCATACTATTTTATTACTTGATCTTCTCTAAATTTTAACTTAATCTCCCGGAAATCTTCATCCTAATTTAGAAGATTTTTTTTCTTCTTTATCATTTTTTAATTAATAATTACTCTATTTAACCCAGATTTATCTTTTTCTTAGGGGGGGTTACAAAGACCTTGTGTGATGCAGGAGAGGCATGGTTGTAAGACCTTAGGCAAGTAGGACAGGACCAGTGAGAGGAACATGTAGGTGTTTGTCACTTCATCCTCTTTAATTTACAACAATTTATGTAAGTTTTTATTTTTAGTATTAAGATAATGAATTGTACATATGTGTGTAATGGATTGATAAAGATGGATGAAGTCTTGATGTGGTGATTATATTTTGACAAGTATTGTACATATGAAACCAACCACATGAGTGAGGCTTAGATTGATAAGTTGTTTATTTTTGTAATTTTTTAATTGTTATATGTAAAGTCAACCACATGAGTAGGGCTTAGTTGAGAAACTTGAATTGAGAAAACATGTACACATAACTTGTGTAACAACCCTGATTTACATCTTTTTTCGTGATACATTGGAAATTTTCAGGTAATTTGTTTTTTATACAGGTTTCACCAAAATTTCTATCAAAATTTCAGCAGAGTCTCCCCTATACTGGAAGGTCCCAAGTTATCGACAAAATCATATTACACTTCTAATTTTTTTTCACAATCCGATCCAATCATCATGGATCTCAACCCAACTCATCGTCGTCATCATCATGAACATAACACATCTTATTCAATAACATCATATAATGTAATTCAAGTGAAAGATTCAATTTCAACTATAAACATGCATGGTTAAATAGGTTCTTAGAGTTACAAATATTAGATTAAAGTCACACATCCAAATTTATGAATTAATATTACATTTCAAGTTTTAATTTACAAATAATTACATGGTCAAAAGCAAAAGGTAAATAAACCAATATCACTCCTAATGCGACCCTGATGGACCTAAAAGTAGAAATTTAGGTGTACACATAAATATAAAAAGGTAGTAACAAATAATAACAATGACAGGTAATAATCTCTATGGAATTTCTTTTGATATATAAAATTAGGCATAGACCTCTTTTAAAACATATATTTTCCATCCATTACCAATATCCATCTAATATCCTATCCTATTTTCCAAGAATAAATTCATCTTGGAAATATCAACACAACTCAATGGTTTCAAACACCATCTCCTTATTAATCAATTCTCACTAGATACCAAGATATTCTTCTCTTGGTATCATTAGCTTATCTTATTTTTTTGGAATAACTAATCAATACTTTCCCTCTTATTTTTTGGAAGGTAATTGCTGATACTAATGAATCTCATTAGTATCATTAGTCTTCCAATATTGGGTTAGACTAATCAATTCTATTCATGTGTCGATATCAATACAACTAACTGGTATCATTAACTATTCATTCCTCAAAATAGTTAATCAATTATTATCCATATCTGGTTTACCTTCAAAGTTATCGATGTCAAGAACCCTTGATATCATTAGCCTCTTGACCTGGAGTAGCAAATCACATCAGAAATGGTTGCTGATACCAATGTGACCGATATCATTAACTATTCTCGACTCAAAATAGTTAATCAACTTATCTTTTTCACTTAGCCAGGACTAACATGTCGATATTAGTAATCTCTACTAACATCATTAGTCACCCAATTTCTTGGGATTGACTAATCAATTTAAGAAATACCGGCACTGATGGAACTTCATCGAAACGATTAGCTATCCAAACCTGGATAGCTAATTAATGTCATATGAAATACCGGTACCAATGGAACCCCATTGATACCATTAGCTATCCAAACCCGGATAGCTAATCAATATCATCTGAATCTTCCATTCGTACTGATCCCTTTTCATTTTTCTTATTACATTGCAACCACAGTTGCCAAGTATCATTTGCACACAACCTTAATTATCGACACTACTGTCACTAAACATCATTCATATACTTGGTCACCCTCATCACAATGCCAAGTATCAATTTATACCCTTAGCCACCCTCATCATAGTGCTAAGTATCATTGTAATGTATCCTTAGCCACTGACACTATGGTGACCAATTATCTATAATTTTTCCTCCAATCTCCAAGTCACTGTGTATACCCAATCCATACTGAGGTATGTAAGATAATCATGTCTATTCCAAAGTTATCATGGCTAATTCAATACATAATTAATTTAATACGTAACAATGTACACAAAGTACTTATATTCGTTCAAACATTATCCTAACTAATGGAGGTATATTGTTATACGCAAGGTACTCTTATCCATTCCAATAATATCATCACAAGTTTGATATATATCAATGTACGTAAGGTACTCATATCCATGTCAATTATATCATAACTAGTTGATACATATCAATGTACGCAATGTACTCATATTCATTCCAATATTTATCGAAGCAATAAAATAATAAATTCTGAAATTTATTAATAAGTTTACACAAATTAAAAAGATAAGGTGCGATGCACCTACCTGGAGTATGTGCACATGCTGTCACTCCATGCAACTATCCAGTCCCTACAGCCTCTCTTGTACCACCGGGATTCAGTTTTTATCAACAATACAACCAACATCACAAATTCATTTAATTATCATTCAACTAGTATTCTCAAACTAATCACAAGGAATTTCCTTAGAATCTCATATTCTTACCCACTTTCATGTTCATATTCATTCTTGTAATTTTGTTATTAAAACCATCACTCAACAACAATTCTAAGCAAAGATTAAAAATTATCTAATTTTGATCGATTTAATTTAACCAACCCAGAATATTATCTAGTGTTTTAATCATAACTAAAGTTGTAAAACTCAGTTTTGGGTGTGATTTGTCTCTATTAAAGGTTAAAACATAGAAATACAACTTTCATAAAGAAATCAACTCCAGATTACTTTATTTTAAGGCTCAGAATCAACAATCAATATAGTCCCTCCTTTAGCTAAAATTTTGGACAATAAGGATTTTCATCCCTTGAAAATCCTTTTCAACTTCCAACTTATTTTCATGCATAAACAACATTATCCAAGGTCATTTGGCATCATTAAATCACAAATTTAAACCAATTCCAAAACAAAACATTCAAACAATTTCCCTACCTCTATAATATAGCAAGGTTCATTCAAAATTGGAAAACTCATCCCTTTGGAATTCCACCTAATTTTTTTTTACACACACTACATACGTTACCATCCTTGTTTAGCATTATTAATACAACAAAACAATGAACATTCATTTTCTTTCACTTTCTCCTCGTGCAATTAAACATATACAACAAACCTTAACAATTAATATTATTACATCATTATCACAACAACAATTTCACACTACTAGTTGAGATCCATGATAATCTTCATTAACTAATCAATTTGCCAAAAATATACTTATGACCAGCCTTAAATATGTTTTATTTTCTAATTTTTTTTCATTTCAATTTCTTCATGGTTCCACCTCATTCATATCCACATAACTAAGTTAGCCTTTTATTCAATTAACAGGTTTATATATCAATGTTCCTTCCTATTTTTACACCATAATCATTCTTTCCTCATATAAAGAATACACAATTAATCTATAACAATATTAATAGCAAGAACATATTTTACCACTACATCTTCCATAAACCCTAACACCCATACAATTCTAATTTCATCAAAACATGTATTTAATCAAGTTTTCTAAATTTTGCCAAAACTAGCAATAGATTTAAAAAGCAATAAGTCATCCACCTTAGATTTTATTTTGAACCCAACGATCAACATATAGAGCTTAAAGTCTTACACAATATATCTTAAAATCGGAATGATCGAATAATTAAATCTCTCTAGATTGGAATAAAATCGAGGTAACCTGAATATTGATGAGCTACTGTTCAACATGAACACCACCTTGCCCGAGAGTGTGTTTTCGATCTCCACCGTCCAGAATGAAGAAAACATCTCAGCGCACCACATATACAAACATAGACATGATCCAACAGTGGAAAAGAGAGGAATCAGTCGGCGATCAAAACTGCCCTGTAGGTGTATTTCCTTTTGTTTTTTAAGAAATTTCCGATGATGATTTCTATCAAATGGATTGTGTTCTTTCAAATCCCTCTGGCAGTTAGTATAGGTGTGTGAGAAGAAAAATATATCCAAATATTAGCACGATCCAATGATGGCTGCTAGAGATATGGTCATCAGAGCATTATTGCCTTTTTTGGGTTGAGTCTTTCAAATTCTGCACTTCTCTCTCTAGCTGAATTTTCTCTATCGTCTCTCACATTTTTTTTAGACTGGTTGGACTCTTTGTTGTTTCAAAGGCATATTTTCCATTAATTACAATATTGTCCCTCATTTATGCCTTTATGTATTTTTTTTTAATTTTTCACGTAAACTATCTGGTTTGTTTATGCTTAAATCACGATTCCTTACTAAACCCCAATTGAGATAAGATCCTTAAACAAGGTAGGAAAACATATTAATAGACTTCATGCAAAATTACATCTCGATCCGATGGTTGGATTGAGAGTTTCACTTTTCGTCAACAATCCAAATTTTCTTGTTCAATATTCACATAAAATCATATCAATTATCCTTTTAAACCTTTAAAGTCATTTATTTATTTATCGGGCTTATTACAGTTTCAAAGTAACGTCACTGATTTTTAATCAGGGCTTGCACCTTTAGTCCTGCCCTTTTCATTGCATTATCCTTTATTATAATTTATTCTTTATTACCTCACTTATTGCTTAGAAACATTTTATCATTTTTCTCATTATTTTATCCATCAAAACGCGTTATCAGTTTCTCTGTAGTTATGAATTCTAAATCAAAATTCATTTTATGGAGGTCATCCCCTCCATTATATATCATTATTTGTCTATTATTTCTTATCTCAATTTTCATCACTCATCGAGATCTTATCACTTTCAGTCTTACGTTTACATGGGAGTTTACGTAACTAAATATTTAAATTATAAACTTCCAAGGTTTCATAAGTTGTGTGCATGATAACCTGCCACATGTGTGGGGTTATGGCTAAGGTTGTCGCATGTATGCGGCGTCGCAATGAATATTCCACTCTCAGGTATGTATCTAGCAAATATGAAATATAGGGAGACAAGGAATTCTTGTCTTTTATTTGTGAAAAGCAAGAATGAGAGTCGCCACCTAGTATTTTGATCACTAGGAACCCTAACTGGTCTTAGAGATCGGATACGAGGATTGGTTGCGTAAAATGAAGGTATTAGCACCCCAAATACGCCCTACCTAAGGTAAGCTGCATTATTTAATTGTCTGATAAAAAACTAAGGTCTTGTCGTGTTTTTTAACTGTTGGTCTATCTAAGGTTTAAGAAAAGTCTTTCTCCGTAAGAAGATTCTTATCTTATCGGATAAAAGTCTATCCGTTCTAATATCTATATAAAAGAAACTACCTTTTCAAAATCAAGAATATGTTTTACGTATAAATTCACAATCCCAGATACTAAAAGAAAATAAAATAATTTTTTGGAATTTTTGAAATATTTGCCTAGTTCTAATGGCTCTAATACACTTGCTATTAAAGTCAAAATGCATGCTAAAACATATTTTTGAATTTTAGTGTTTTTTGTATAAAAAATGATATGATTTTTTTTTCTTTGAGAGACTTAAGCGTATACATGAAAACAAAAAAAATTTTGTTTTATAAATTTTTTTGCAATGTTTTGACGAAAACTAGGTATTTTAATACCAGATTTGTATCTTTATGGTATAAAAATACAAACCAATATTAAGCAAAATTGATAAAAAACAATACGTGGGAAAATCACAAATTTTTGAAAGGATTTTTAAAATTTTTTGAATTTGTTTTAATATATAATATTAAATATTATAATATATAACACATAATATCATAAAATATGTGGGCTGGGCCAGACTCAGCCCAAAAAGGCCAGGCCAATCTCGACCCAACAGTCCTTTCTGCTTCTTTGGTTTGGGCCTGTCCCGGCCCATACATCAAGGCTAAGCCAAAACCGTCCCGACCCAGAAAAGGAAGGGGAGGAATTATTTTCCCCTTCTTGTCCTCCTATATGCAGAACGATATTCTTTTTGCATGTAGGAGGAGATGAAGACGAAGGAGACGTTGGAGGGGAAAGAAAAGTTATTTTGCGTGGAGGAGGAGGTGCCCTTGATGGTCTGGCTGAGGACGCTGGCTTCGCTAATGGTGCTGCGGTGGCAGCTGGTGGTAGAGAGATAGAGAAGGAGAGTGAAGATGGCAGACCTTTAGGGAGGCTGGTTTTTTGGCTGTCTTTGGACCTAGATTTCTCTGCCTCTAGAGCATGAAAATCAAACCTATTTATAGGCATTGGAATAGGGACACTTTGTCTCTTCTGGTGCAAAATATTGGCCTTGATTTTACCCGGAAGCATCCCAACCATTGGTTCAAAGTAGCAATGATGAACTGTCAGTTTTGTGGAGGAAATGGCTGGTTGTGTTGGCCACTATGGGGTGGTGCCACCGCCTCTGAAGCCTTGATAAGCCTGAAAGGTTTATACTAGCGTGTAGTCAGGTGTCAGGGGATCGTTTTTGTGCAAGTTTCATCTAATTTAAGGAAGAAACGAGGCGTCAAATGCCTTAGGAAGGAGGCCCCTCGGGCAGCCTCTCTGGAAAAGATGATGAACAATATTTTTTTCCCAATTACTCTTTAGTCATTTAATTTGTGATTTATCTCTAATTACACTCCTGATTGATCTCAAACTTTCAATTTTGTTTAATTTCACCCCTAATGAACTTCAATTCAAACCCCGAATTTCAGCGCCTTTTCGAGTTTGGTCCTTGGTTTTGAATTTATTTAATCAAGTCCTCAATTGGCCATTAAACTTCAATATTTATGCAATTAAGCCCCTGATTTGACCAAATCAACTCTTAAAAATTGTAATTGACCCCTGAACTTTAATTTCTTCCAATTAAAACCCAAATTGACTTAAAAAATCAAATTTTCTTGAAATCAAACCCTCTATAAATTCAATTAAACCTCCAATAAAATTTAATTGAGTCCATAAACATCTGATTTTAGACATTTCTTCCTCAAATTAAATTTTTTGTTGTCAATAGGGCTCTCATCAGTCAACGATATACTGTCAAATTTCAATCTTTAAAAAATAACCTCATCAACCAATTTCTAGCCATTTTCTAGGCGCTCCAACATCCTCTTCTCACTGTTATTATTTTTTTTTTTTGGATTTTTTTTGTTTTTATTCAGAATATATTTTTTTAAATTTTTGGAAGAGAAAAAATGAATTTGAGGAATAACCCAAAAATAGGTTATGACAGTTGCCTCTTTCTTTACAATGCTTACGATAGAAAGTCTTGTAAGAGATTTTAGATAGTAAGCTTTGTAAAGAAGAAAAAGAAAAAGAAAACGGACTCACCATATGATGAATTGTTTTTAAAGCATTTGAGGGCTAGAAAGTGCACTCAAATGGTCGAAAGGTTTTTTTTTTGTGAAATTCAAATATTTTTGAAATGGTCTCATTGTAATGGGTGACCAACCCGAGTTGAAAAACATGGAGAATGGTCTCATTGTAATGGGTGACCTACCCAAATGGAAAAAAGAAAGAAAGAGTGGTTTCATTGTAATGGGTGACCTACCCGGTGGAAGAATGGTCTTATTGTAATGGGTGACCTACCCAAGTGGAAAAGGGGAAGAATGGTCTCATTGTAATGGGTGACCTACCCAAGTAAAAATAAAATGCGGAGAACAATCATTGTAATGGGTGACCTACCTAGAAAAACGATGGTCTCATTGTAATGGGTGACCTACCTAGAAAAACGATGGTCTCATTGTAATGGGTGACCTACCCAGGTGGAAGAATGGTCTCATTGTAATGGGTGACCTACCTAGGTGAAAATAAATTGCGGATAACGACCTCATTGTAATGGGTGATCTACCTAGAAAAATGATGGTCTCATTATAATTGGTGACCTACCCAGGTGGAAAAAGAGAAGAATGGTCTCATTGTAATGGGTAACCTATCCTGGTGGAAATAAAATGTAGAGAACGGTCTCATTGTAATGGGTGACCTACCTAGAAAAATTATGGTCTTATTGTAATGGGTGACCTACCTAGATGGAAGAATGGTCTCATAATAATGGGTGACCTACCTAGGTGGAAAAAGTTTGAAAAGTTTTGAAGGGACAACATGATAGGGCTCGAAGGGAGATACTAGGGCTCAAAGACACACTCGAAAGGAGACAGGGTTAGGAAACGTGCTATCTAAAAGATAAGGGCTCAAACGCACTTGAAAATAGGTAGGTTTATAAAACACACTAGCTAAAGGATGAGGGCTCAAAGGCGCACTCCAAAATAGGTGAAGGCTTAAAGGTGTATTAAAAGGAGGTAGGGTTAGCAAACGCACTACCCAAGAAGTGATGGTGAAACACTGATCTGTCAATGATGAAAGCAATGCATTATGATCAATATGCATGTATACTTACCTAAGAAATATAAGTCCCCTTTTCTTCTTGGAGTTTTCCTTTTCTCAAAAGTTTGAGTCTTGGTAGTAAACTTTGATGACCTTTTCGCTCTTGCTTACTCGAGTCACATTTTGTGATTTTGACCTCTAGAAAAGGCTTGATATCCTCATACTTCTTTGTCGTGATCCTTATCTCAAAGGTCACCAGCTCTACCATACATTTCGTTTTCTTAGAAAGGAAATCATAGAGCCAACCCTATCATATGTTTTTAGGTTGCCCCCCAGCTTGATTATGCCCCCAAGTGTTCAGTTTGGGTTTTCTTTAGGGATGAGGCTATGTGACGAAAGATTTGGATTTTTACAAGAAGTTGTTTTCATTCAGGTTTTTTTCTTGGAATTTCAAAGCTACAGAGAAATAATTTTGACATCGGTTTAATGCAAACTCATTTTGAAGAAATTCAAGTGATTCCTATGGACGAGTTTTCATAAGTGATGAAAGAATCTTTGTTTTCCTTTTGGTGAAAATGCGCAGTGATGTTTTGTTAGTCAAAAAGGGTTCAAGATTCAATCTGAGGGTTTCAAAGAACTAGTCTTCAAAGCATTCACTTTATTTGCTGGAATAATAAAGCTTGTTTCATGTGGGAAAGCATTGCCTACCGATCCAAATTGCTTGCTCTTGATCAGAAAGGGCTTGATTAGGCACGTAACATAGGCTTTGACTATTGGTTATGAAGAAAAGAATATTTGTAGGCCCAAAAAGTATTTAAGGGATTTCAAGACTAAGGATCACTAAAGCTTGTTTCCTGACCTTTTGTTATTTGAATTTATCTCCAAAATGGTTTATTGTGCTCCCCAGTGTTAGGCTTGGGCTTTTTGTTTTTTTTTTCTTTCTTCACTTGGTTGAGCATCATCCTATCAGTTATTTTAGAAAATTCAAATCTTTTGGACCCTTTGGATTTTTTTCTTCATGCCCCATAACTTTGTTTGGGCACCTTTGACCATTGATAATTTTCTTTCATGCCCTCCAGTGTTGTTTAGGCACTTCTAATTATTGAGGATTTTTGTATATCTTTCGCACTTGCCCCCTAGTGTGGGTAGTGATCCTAGCCAAGTTTATTTTCTCAATAAAAGCATTAGGCTCAAAAGGTAATTGCAAAGGATATATTTTATCCTCGTGAACAGATTATAAAAAATGGCCCTTACTTTCTTCAAATGTAAGCACTTAGGATCAGTAAGTCTTGCCTTCATGCGAATATGTAAAATGGTTCCTCACTGAAGCTCAGCTTTGAAGTTTTGGGTTGTCCTTCAGGTTTTGTAGGTGTTTGGTTACCTTTCTAAGGGATTACTTGAATTTCCAAAACTTCTTTGTTTGGACAAACACCACCATGATTTCTGTCTTGTACTAAAACTTTGCCCAAAAATATTTGTGAACATGTGAGATCATGCATGGTTTTGGAAACACAACAAAGAATTCTTGGTGCAATGGTTTCGTGAGTAAAGAGTGTGCTTATGTAGGTATGAAACAATCACAAAAATAGAGGCACATCATGAACACAAGAAAACACATTATTTTTTAACAAGAAGGGCTCATTTGACAAAGAAAGTCTTGTGGCGGTATAAGCCAAAACACCAACAAGACTTAAACAAGTTAAAATAGATATGATCATACAAAAGACAATAATAAGGCAGGCTTTATCCTCCTATTTTGGGTAAATATCCTATTAGGCTAGCCTCCCCATAATAGTTCTTGATGGGGCAAAAAATTGGGGTTGAAATTCGAGTCTTTCAAAATTTATACTGCCTTTTCCGCACCCTATCTAGACCATCAGTGCTTTTAGATTTCCTAGACATTCTATCACTAGTGCATTTCTGATCTACCACTTCAAGCATGATTAGGTAAAGGGTTTATGTTCACATTAGGAGTATGTTCCAATGCTATGCACTCTGCCTTGATTAATTGCAGAAGCTTTCTCTTAAAGACATTGCAAGTATGGATGTTATGTCCGACAAGACCAGCATGGTATTCGCAAGTGAGCTCTAGCTTGTACTAGTTAGGGTAAGGTGGTTGTAAAGGTGTCAGAGGTTCGGGAGCTACATGCCCGATGCTTAATAGCTTATGGTACATCTCATTCAGGGGCAGTGGTAATGGAGGTGGTTGTTTTTAGACCCTTTGGTAATTTCCAATTTGGCTTTTGACTTGAAAGTTTTAGAGCTCAGGTTTTTTTATGTTGGCAATTTAGGATGGAGTGTGGTAGTTTTGGGATGAATTTTTCCTACCCATTGTAGCCATCTTCAACATGGTTGACCTCCTTTCTTTTGAAGCCTCTTTTCTCGGCAGGTATAGAAATTATACCATTCTTAATGTCTTGCTCTATGTGTTCACACACTACCACAACGTCCATGAATTGCTGAACCGAACAAGCCATCACATGCTCGTAATATGGCACCTTGAGTGTGTCAGCAAATAAAGTGACCATCTCTTTATCCAGAAGTGGAGGATGTACTGAGCAACTAATTCTCACCATCTTTAAGCGTATTCCCTTATGCTTTCTCTGTCCTTTTTCTCTAAATTGGACAAGCTGGTTTTGTCGGGAACAATGTCCATGCTATACTTGTACTGCTTGATAAAAGCATCTACTAGATCTTTCCATCTCCAGATCTTTTTGTTGTCCAATCTCATGTACCAACTCAATGTTGCCCCACTTAAGCTATCTTGAAAAAAATGCATCAGTAGTTTTTCATCATATATTACTTCTGTCATTTTATTGCAGTAGGACTTGAGATAAGTTATGGGGCATCGTGTTCCACTATATTTAATGAACTCAAGAACACGAAACTTCTTCGGGACAACCACATTTGGGACCAGACACATCTTTGCTGCCCGTACTGGATCATATAAGTCTACCCCTTCAATGAATCTAATTCTGGCTTCCAACGCCTCCATCTTATCTTAATCAATGCTATCAGATGACTTGGCCTTGTGGGATTCATTGGCAAATGTATCCATGACTGTCGGGGCAGGTGCAGGTGTCGCTGACTACACAAATGCTGGATTATGTTGAGGCCACTCATTCTTTCTTCGGGCTGAGCTGTTGTCAGAGTCTAATTAAAGGTGACCGTCAGTTAGAAGGACCTTCACCAGAGGTATTTCTTAGTGTTTGCTCGAATAAGCTAGTGAGGTGAGCCACGCTTGCCTTCAGAGACTCTAACTCTTCTTGAAAATGGGCATCACGATGAGCGCGCTCTTCATCTTCCATGTTTCTTGCTCGAAGTCGGGTGTTGTAGACTTTTAGGGGACCTATATTTGAACCTGATGCATGTATGTATGTTATTTACAATGAATGGATGTATGTATACGAATGCAAATGTATGTACATGTACATTGGGTTGCTGATACTTTAAGGATAGGTTCTAGGCCATTATATGATGGATACACTTAATCCGTTTCCCAAGGACTCAATCGTATGGATATGGAAAATACAGGATTTCCAATCCTAGCAGGAAAAGAAGGGAAATGGATACTCAATTTAAAGTGAGTAAACAGAATTCCACACTCAATCTCATAGATACATATAGAATTCTGTGGAAAGCTGTATTCGATGAAAGTCGTATGTACGGCTTGGAGGGAGGTCTTTCATATCTTTCGAGATCCACCCTACAATATGGGGTCAAAAAGCCAAAATAAATGATTTTATTAGCCCTTACAAAAAGAAAACTGATTCTTGAGAATCCCTTGCACGCTCATGTCACGTCGAGGTATTGCAGAAGAAAAAACTACAAAATCCGATCCAATTTATCGTAATTGATTAGTTAACATGTTGGTTAACCGTATTTTGAAACATGGAAAAAAAATCATTGGCTTATCAAATTCTCTATCGAGCCATGAAAAAGATTCAACAAAAGATTTTACAGTTTAGAAAAAAATCAGTTTTTTTTCTTCCATATTTTGGACACGGAACAATGTCACTGCTGAAACATGGAAGAATTGAAATTTTAGATCAAAACACTATGTATAGATGGTATGACTGCCTAAACAAGAATTCTTGAACAGCGAGCAACCAGAGCGATTCCTCACTACATTAAAAAATTTCCATTAATGAAAGATGTAAATCCATTGAAAAAATGAAAAATACGTATGTCGGATGAAATGGTGGTGGTTGTTATCTACTCCAATAACGAATCGTTGGTTTAACTGAATAACTAAATAAAATAGATAGAACCTTCTCTTCGTCTCAGGTTGATGGATCTTCTCAA